>NC_092338.1:352952500-354232500 GCF_046630445.1 Rutidosis leptorrhynchoides
TTACAAGTGTAGTTACCATCTGTTACAATGAATCGTTATGAATATGATAGTCTGTTGGTCTATTGATTTGCTTTAGATTGATGTTCGTGGTTAGTTGGTTTGCAAAGCGGGTTGAAAACACATGTTAATCCAAAAAGATGAATTATATGGATCTCCCATTTTAACAGGGTCGTCCTGATATTTTTTAAAGGCCATGTTCAAGACGTAAAAATAGGTCATATCACCAACGCAGCAGTTATGGGCAAGTTATACAATTGTTGGAGATGAATGCGTGGCTGGTTAAGTCCCTTAGGTGATCCCGTACTGTTGTTAAAAAAAAAAATTATTTATCAAATTTTGGTCCCCACAAGATGTTGGACCTGTCCGGGTACACACTTTGCAAATATGCCGAAGACGTCTATGTATTTTAACATTAAATCAAATCGACATGTTAATAGTTAATGGGTCTAAATTGCCATGTAATATTCGAGATTATTAAAAGTTCAAATATTTGATATGCCAAATGTTCAATACTTACTCGCAAGCTACACTTTGAAAAATAATATTTCAGAACCATGTGAACCCTCTATCTACCATGAAAGGTAGTCGTGAGAAACGTGGAGACGGTGGAGTGAGTCCACCTAGAAGCTGACCGTGAATTGGGCCGAGACGTCTATTATCCAATTCCCGCTCCATCATTATACATGGAAATCAACATGCCTCATACATATTGTTATAAAAAACTCTGGATACTCCTCAACTAATTCCCGATTACTCATTTATAGGAGCAGTTCGTCCCGATTTTTCAAAATCCGTTTAATTATTAGATTAACGTATGAGTCAAAATCGAATTTGGTAATCGAAGTTTGTCAAAGTCTAAATTGGTCAACATTTTAATATTTAATATAAATTTAAACTAAATATTTGGAGTTTTTGAAAAAAATTAATAAATTTTACACATTTTTTTTTAAAGTTTATGTTTATATCTACAGTTTTCTTATATATTTACACATATAATTTTTGAAATTTAATATTTAAACATATAAAAAACAAGTGCAATTCAATTAATATCTGAATTGCCGATTACTCCTTGTCCCGAACCATTAATCTCCGAATAACGAATTTTGCAACCTTGCTCATAGACAAGATTCAAGCTGTGTGAATACAAACAAGAAGTAATCATGTTTCCAGAGATGCAACCAAGTGCTATCTGTTACAGGAATTGAACCCCTTAAGTATAAGTTTATTATAGAACGATGTATATAAGGATATATAAGGAAACATTACGATCAACTTCCATTTAGCTATTCCAGACTTATTTTGCGGAAGTAGTTTTGTCAACCGATATGGCTCAAGCTTTCACCGATCGTCAGTTACAGAGACCAGCTAGCGTAGTGCAATGAACTACATGCATTCCTTTCATACAAACGTAAGTACACAACATGAAGGAATCACACATTTCGTATAACATTTATATCTTCTTGTACTTGTATACCATTTTTGTGGAAAGTTGTATTAACTTGATTATTCTATGAAACAAAAAGTTAAATTTAAGAAGTTTGAAACTGAGATGCAACCCTAATGAGCTTATCTAATTCTTACAACCAAATTCCTAATGTTGCAAGTTGTTTCGGAACAGTATGCTAGTGAACGAAGCCATGGGATGTTTATAGCGGAAGTTTTCATTATTCTCTGTTAAACGCGCAACGAGTATCCAACATTGAACCAATCATTTTGGATAAGAAAAATGTAGTCAAATTAGCACAAAGGACGGTTCTAACAAGATGAAGTTAAAGATGGAAGTTTAAGCAAGAGCTTTTCAAAGGGCAATGATATTTTTCGCTTATAAATTTGATAAATTTGATAAATCCACTTATATCATGCATTAGGTACTTGTGTCGTATATGCATGTTATGCATGTTTATAAGTAAATTTATCAAAACAATAAGTGGACATATCAACGCCCTTTTCCAAATAACATATGAGAACAGATATAATAGCCTCTCATGAGACGTGATCTATGCAATATTCAATAATCAGTTTAAAAAGACTAACCTTATATCAAAGCAAGGCATATTTGAATACATGTTCTTTCGAAAAATAAGCAAAATTTAAAAGATCAATACAAAAAGCTTCCATGTAAACAACAGTGATTAGACCACTCTTTTGATCATATTGAGTAATGAGAAATGAGTTTAAGGACATACGAACACAATATAGCCTGCTCACAAAGTATCAAAATCTCGAACTTGTATTACAAGTTTACAACCCTACTTTGGAGGTATGCAATTCAAACCCCAAAGGCCCAATTCTGTAATGAAAAATGCTCCATAAAGATCCGCAAACAATTTTCTGATACAAGTTTACAATCTGTCCGTCTAGACCCTGCAAATTATATCAGATGTTACGATACAAGTTATACTTGTGTTACCAAGTGCAGCTAAATATTATTCGTTTTGTCATAACTTTTATTGTCCAACAACATAATTTCTTCTTTACCTTTACGTCTAATACAAGCTGGAAATACAATCGTGCAAATGTTGCGACAGGGGAATATTAGAAAAATGTAACATAATTACTAAAATATTTTAATGGGAGTAACCAAACACTGCTTCACTAATAAAAAGGAATGGAAGTTCAATTAATCAACATAAAGGGTAACAAAAAATTAACAAAATCTCTAATGCAGGATTGTAGTTAACCAAAGAATCGTTTACTTCCAGTTAAATCATACCCTTATATGTTTTGATAAATTCAATTTCCAATCCTCTTTGTACCGAAAACTGAATTTCTGATTAATTTATTAGCGAAACAAAGTCTGGTTATTTACATTAAACCAGTGTTGTAAAAGTTGGTCAGCTAGTCGGATTTGGGGGCTGGTCCGACCCACTAGGCCCAAGTTGGTCAAAGTCGCCGGTCAAATAAACACACTACACCAAATCATAGAGGTGGCAAAATAAGCAGATTGGGTAACACGTCAAAATGGGCAATTTCTAACATGGATTATAATCAGTTGACAAACAAACATCTTTTGTTCCTTTACCACAATATGATTCAGTAAAATTATACTAACATACCAATATATACATTTCTAGCAAGACAATTTATGAGTGTGTAAGCATGTATATACAATGACAAATTGTTTCTATCATATTTGTTTGCATACAAATGCTATAATTGGAACAATAAAACAAATGAAAACACTTGGAGCAAAAAAAAAAAAAAAAAGATTCAAGATATAACCTTGATGACCCAGCATTCATACTGCGATGAAGTATCCTACCCAAACCCGAATCCTCACTTGACCCAATCAACTCCTTCAAACCAAAATTCACATTTTTCTCTTCATTATCAACTTTAACCCCCTTTTCACTCTCCTTAATTTTCCCATTCACAACTCTTAATCTCTCAAAATAATTCCCATAAATATACTCAGGATTATACCCATTTTCATCATCAAACAACATAATATGCCCATGCCACTCCCAAACCCGATACTCCGACCCGGATTCAACATGATACCCAACACAAACATGGTGTTCTCCAATCGAAACCTCTTGACCAGAATTAGGTTTTAGTGTTCCCTCACTTTTTCCACTAAGAATGATTTTAATTATTTCTTTTTCAAGCTTTGATTCTTCTTTTGCCAGCTGGGTGTTGTTGCTTATACTGTTTTCATCCCTATCATCATCATCATCATCATCATGATCAGTATCAGTATCTGAGATTTTGTTGACCGCATCCAACAAAAGGTCTTCTAGTGTTTGGTTAAAAAGGGGTGAAATTTGGGGTTGTAAGGGATTTTGAGGGCGAATTTGAAGTCTTCCCATAAGGGTTTGGAGAAATAGGTTATCAAGATTTGATGTATTAGTGAAAGAATTCATCTTTTGAAATACTAGAATTAGTGTTTTAATTCGTTGGAAATGTGTGAAGTTAGGGTTTTTGAGAAAGAAAATGAAGGGGGTGAAGAAAAGGGTTTATCAGGTTAAATTGATATCCTGAAAAATGTTGACTCTTGAGAGTGGAATTTGTAAAGTTAAAATTTCTATTTTTTACCATCAATTTTTCCATGTACCATGTGTTATGAAGTGATAAAAACAGCGATGAAATGGGTGTAGGAAAAGGGTTTTTTTTTTGACGAGTTTAGGAATAACGGTTTGAATCCACTATCGTCGAGAACTTCCACTGGTGACGGGATCGGCATCGAGTCTGTTGGATCGATTTTAGGTCCACCACCATGTCCTGCATATAACCTTAAGAGTTCCCTAGTACTCTAAAACCAATTGGTGATAGAGGGAGGTTCTCCCAAGCTTATATACAAGCATTTATTTCTTGACACATTCTAACCGATTAGCTCCAACAATCACCCCCTAATCGGTTAGTTTATGCACTCGTATCATATAACGTGGCTTTTTATCCCGGACCCGTTCATTTACATCTCGACTTTTCCGGACACCCGACCTCTTCCCCTGGTCACGTCCACAGTCACCCCCGATATGAACCGCCGCTACCACAATGATTACACCCGTGCCACCCGCTCTGATACCATTTGTTGGATTGATTTTAGGTCCACCACCATGCCCTGCATATAACCTTAAGAGTTCCCTAGTACTCTAAAACCAATTGGTGATAGAGTGAGGTTCTTCTAAGCTTATATACAAGCATTTATTTCTTTCCAATTCCTATGTGGGACACATTCTAACCGATTAGCTCCAACAGAGTCGACCTTTTTGTTCAAGGCTAGTGCGGACAATGGCGTCGACACCAACAACATCGACGTTGATGAGAGGGATGATGACGTTGTCGATTAGTGGGGTTTTGTTTTTGTTTGTTTGTAGATGTCCTTGCCGTAGTTTAGTTTGTAGTATAAGATGGGCGAATTTGAAGTCTTCCCATAAGGGTTTGAAGAAATAGGTTATCAAGATTTGATGTATTTGTGAAAGAACTCATCTTTTGAAATACTAAAATTAGGTTTAATTAGTTGGAGATGTGTTTTCAGGGAGAAAATGAAGGGGTGAAGAAGAGGGTTTATTGGGTTTATGTAAGCTGAGGATTTTTTTAACTGTAAAAAAAAAAAATTAAAACTCTAGCAATTTTTTTAGATTAAAATATTGGAGGTTTTGAGACAAAAATATGAGGTTTTTAGGCAAAATATGAAGGTTTTTGGGCAAAATTTGAAGGTTATGGGGCAAAAGTAGAAGAATTTTGGGCAAATTTGAAAGTTTTAAAACAAAATATGTAGGTTTTGGAGTAAAAAAAAAAAATTCCACGCGCCCCTGCCCCCAAGTAGTTTCGCCACTGTCCTGGACGAGTTTCTATTTTTATTATCTACTTTTTTTTCATGTATCATGTATGGACGGGGAGGTTGAAAACAATATGTGGCTAATCCTGTTCTGCTGTGTATATCCTTCTAGTGAAGGACTAGACCTAGGGCCAAGTAACCAAATTGAACATATAACTGCATATGTGATTAACAATTTTTGGATTAACCAAAGTTTATGGTTAGGTTGAGAAAATAAAGAATATCTATATCAATTTAACCGCACCACCCCACAATATATTTTACGTAAATAATCAAATACTTATATTACATCTTTACACATTTTATTAATACTTATGATATTATCACAGTTTCATTGATCGCTATGTTCAACATAGTAAAATTTACAATTTATTATCGTTTGATATTTCAACTGTAATGACGTATATTATATGCAGGGCTGATCCTGAGTATATTGATGAGTATATTGATGCCTTGTGCGACTCAGTAAAAGATGCCCTATTGACCAATTATGTTATAAACCATATAAATCTAGTTGAATAGTTCTGTAAAATTTAAACCTTATACCATTATTGATATATACACTCACTAGTTTTTTCACGAGTGTGTAAAAAATCGTGCAAAAAATGTAGTTTGCAGTTCATATTAGTATGTAAAAGCGATACTAAAAAAAATAGAAAAGTTATAAGAATTATTTAAGAGTCCGTGATGTTGACAAGTTTTAAAAATTCTTTTGAGTTTAAGAGCCCGTGGTGTTGAAAAATTTGAAAATTTTCTTTTGAGTTTAAAAGCCCGTGGTGTTGACGAATTTTAAAAGTTCTTTTAAGTTTAAGAGCTAGTGATGTTGACAAATTTTAAACGTAATTTTGGGTAGTGTTAGTAACTTAATGTGTGCAACTTTTTTTCTCACCATTAGTATCTTTTGTAATATATAAATTATATACTATGTACTAGAGTACATTGAAAATTTGTCATGTAAGGTAATATTAGTAAAGTATAAGCTATATTATTTTAGAATTATTATGTACAATTATTTTTTGAATAAAAGTATAACCCGCAAGTTTAATTTTAGAAAAGTTGTTAATCATTTCAACAAAATAATGGTACTCGGGGGAGTCGTCATGTATACATCACTATTCACTATATATATTAAAAGAGAGTCTCGATTAGCTAATAAATATTTTCAAAACTCTCTTAATTATCATTAGATTAAAAAATTATATTATAATATCCCTTAATCTAACGGTACTTAACCATCCATTAAAAAAAATTAGCTAATAAATCAATTTTACATCCATTACATGCCTAAAATACCGTTCTAATAATAAAATACACGGTAGCTTCTAACAAAATATTAGGGGTTTCTTTCAGATCCTAATTCCATTAATCGGTTACCAGTATAACAACATCTCGATTCATTCAATTGCTCTAATCCACCTACAGAATAAAAAACTACAGATCTTCATCAATATGTTATGTTCCGTTTATGATGTAAAATATAATTTCGATACCGATTCCAGATCGCAATTTATATGGATCACGGTTGATTGGATTGAATACTAACGCCTATGAATTCATGCGTTAAAGGTTCTTTTCTCAATTGCCTATTTTATAATTAATTAATTAATCTCTTATTATGTCCATATCTGTTCATGTAATTAACTAGGTCAGCATCTAATTGGAAGATCGTAATTTCGCAACCTACTGTAAATCGAGTTCGACGCAGCGAGGATGATGATTGTCAATGGTAACGATTATACGTTCAGGTAATCCCATATTTTTTATATTTGATATATAATTATTCACTATACTGAGGTGGTGGAAGAATTCATTTTCATTGGTCACATATTGCAACAGGGGATGTGTATCAACAAGTTTCCAGTGCAATGGGAACATCTCAATTGGGTTTGTGTCTCATTTTTATCTTTTTAGTCTTGATGTATAAACATATTTCAGATGCTGTAGTTTATGATTCAAGTACAATCGCCTCACGCAAAGAGTAATAATCGCCTCACACATATTATGTGCAATCGCCTCACACATTTCATACCGTCATCGTCAATTCATTACATCTATCACCCTTTGTTAACCCAAGTACTAATTCGCTTTGGTTATTTTTGTGATGTGTTCAGGAATGTCCTCTTGGTACATACAAAAACATTACGATATGCCTCTATGTTTTAAGTGCCCACCCAATGAGCTTCCTCATCGTGCTTGGTATGTTCCTGTCCGAGGTACGAGTAACTGTTGTTGATTTTATTTTTATCAACTCAAGAGTGTCTATTGTGTCGTGATTATATCTGTGTACATATTGATCAGAGGTGCTGATAGATCCAGGGTCTAGTTATTATTAAATTGGTATTATTTGACAGTCTATTTATGGGTTGGCAGGGTATCACCCTTCACTACAAACTTAGCATGCCCAGTATGCCTTCTTGCACATTATCATCAAAGTGTAAAATATAAATAGACCTGCTTTTACATGTAGGTATTAATTTGGTTCCGGAGATTTTACATGCATTCAAGGATTACGTTAACATTCTCATTATAGGTGTCAATATGGGCGGCTTTTATAATTAGTCAATTGGGTAATATATTACGTTAAGATTCTTATTATATGTGTCAATATGGGTGGTTTTATTATTTACGATTGGATTCTTCTATTTTCAGGTGTTGGGTTTCTTCACTTAATGATTATGGGATTGGGTAGTAAATAATGTGTTTTTTTTTTTCTTTCAAAAAAGTTGTGTTATTTAGTTATTATTCTATTGAATTTTAGCTGATAAGTTGACAAGACCCAAAAGAACATGATATTTGAGAGCATGTAAGACTGCTTACAGGCAAAACAAACGATTCATGAAATACAAGTTTCAAGTCTGTTTTCTATGACTACTAACGCAACTCACTATATATGCCTCATTTTAATGTACATGTGTTTCTAGACGTACTGTTTTATTTCTCTAGAGCAGTTTCTAGCACTTTAAGTCCTCATGAAAAGAAACATGTAACATTGCTAATGAAATCGTTATGACGGATTAGTGCCCTTTTAAGCGTTTTTAGTTTTAAAATTGTGAATGAGGATGGAAGTGGCAGAAATGAGGATGCATAGGTGGACGTGTGGTAAAACCATGTTAGATATGATCCCAAATGGTGTGTTTAGGGAAAACCTTGGAGTGAATAGCATCATCGACAAGCTAAGAGAAGAACGGCTTCGATGGTTTGGGCATGTGATGAGGCGACCACATACTGCCCCGGTTAGGAGAGTCGAGGCACTCACGGTCGATGGCGTAAGGAGAAGGGGTAGACCTACTCGTAGGTGGATGGATAGACTAAGGCTCGACATGAGGGAGCTTTCGTTGACTGAGGACATGACTTCTGATAGGGGTGAGTGGAGGGCTAGAATTAGAATAGTCGAGTAGGGTTACTTTCTATTATTTATTATTATTATTAATTTTTTTATTTGTAGTTTTATTATTATTATTATTATTATTATTATTATTATTATTATTATTATTATTACTATTATTATTATTATTATTATTAATTATTAATTATTAATATTATTTGTATTATTAATTATAAAACTATTAACTATTACTTACTACTATTATTATTATTATTAGTATTATTATTATGTAGGTTTATTATTACTACTACTATTACTAGTTGACGAGTAGGTTTGGTATTTGGCGTATGTATGTAGGTTTGTTTGTATGTATGTATGCATGGTATGTACGTATTTATGGATGTATGTATATAGGTTTGGTAGTGTAGGCTTTTATGTCTACGTATGTATGTCTTGCCTATGCATGTATGTTAGGTTGTTTTTGTAGGTATATATGTTTGTTTCGACTATGTATGTATGCTTGTTTTTGTTTGTTTTGTTGGTGTATGTATGTAGGTTTGGTTTCTTGTAGGTTTGTAGCTTTGTTTATGTACGGATGTTTGTTGGCATGTATATAGGTTTACGTTTTTGTGTGTGTGTGGGGGGGGGTATGGGAGGGGGCGTGTGTGTGTGCGCGCGCGCGTATCGTTCGGTGCACCCTGGGGTCATTATGGCTGAGGACGATCTTTCTTTGCTCCCGAGCTTGATTGGTATTCTTCTAGTTGTGTGTCTTCAGGGATGTCTACCGTAATGATGCATGAGTGGTGTCTGGTGTGTTACCGGTGGTTGGCCCCTTGCTTGCGCAACAACGCCCACCTGGCATGCCTTTCGTGTTTCTGCTTTCAAGGCCCCTTGGCTCTATTTATTGAGGCAACACCAAACGTCGATTAAGTGGCGTCTTGACTGCCGCTTAGAGCCTAAATTGATTTTCAGGCAGACTTTTAAACCCATGAAAATCTGATTCTACCATTTTCATGGCGTCTTAATTTTATTTTATTTTTATTTGTATTTTCTTTTTTATTTTTATCCTTACTATTTTTTTATTCTTTTTTTCTTTCTTAGTTTTTATTTAAAAAAAAAACAAATTTCCTACTTTTTGGCCGGGGGTCCACTCGGAAACAATCTCTTTATCCGTCGAATAAAGACATGGATGACTTTCTCTACTTTTCTGGGTGGTGAAATGACCTGTTTTTATTCTCGGGTAGGGGAAGGATTGTCTACATCTCACCTCCCCCATACACCACTCAAGTGGTATTGGGTTTTGTTATTGTTGTTGTTGTTGTTTCTTTTTGTATTGAATAATGCTTGAACTTGAGTTGTATTAGCTACTCTTTATGGTAAAAGCGCCCTTTTAAGCGTTTTTAGTTTTAAAATTGTGATTTTTTTTATTATTAATCTTTTCTTTTTGTATTGAATAATGCTTGAACTTGAGTTGTATTAGCTACTCTTTATGGTAAAAGCTCCTATTACTTAGAGGATGAACTGTCTGCAAACTAATTGAGTTTTAGGTTGTTTAGTTTTGTCAGTTATAAATAATACGGAGTATCGTGTTTTACTTATATGTTTCAATAGTGTGTAGAATCTTGTAGATGATATATGGAAAGTTGCATGATATGGTATCTTGGGATGCCTTATGTTTTGAGCTTTATCCATCTATTTATGTTACATTTTTTTTTTTGTATAAACAGCCTGCATTTTTATTATTCCGAATGTATGAGTGTTATAAAGACCCGTAAAGAAGGATGCATAATAATCAAATGAGGCTTTAGAAGAATGTTGGCTTGGGGAGTATAACCGGGTTACTCTACTTTCTTTGTTTTTTTTATTATTTTCTTTTAATACATGGGTCGGGTCAAACGGGTTAAAAAGTGAATCTTAAGCTACTATCCAACAAACTTGACCCGCCCATTTTGCAACATTTGTATTTATTTGCTGTAGTGAACACCTAGCTATATAATGTCAACCTTTTTTGTGTAGGATGCTAATCGATATAACGCTGGAAGAGGTGATCATCTTACGCTGAAGCGTGTCGAGAAAACTTGTGCATTGTTCAATAAACCTCCAGGTAAATACCACATTTACTATTTATCAATAACACTGAAACCGATGTAAAATCTCATGAAGCACTATTTGGATCAAATCGAGCCCAATGAAGCAGCAAAGTGCTAAAAAGTGGGGGAGATTCTCCATTGGTGGTTCGGGTGCAATCACCAACAGAAGATTATCATAATAGTATATTGAGTACTCTTTTGAAGAAGAAGATTAGGCTTTATGTTACCTAAAATATATTTGAACACAGTGGCAAATCTAGAACACGATGAAGAATGTGAGTTTTTTTTTTTTTTTTTTTTTTTTATTTTTTTTTTTTTTCAAATTCTTAAAGTCATCACATCTTCGTGAAATAAAGTCTTATAAAAAAATGTTTGTTGTATGAACTGATATTAATTAATTTTATGTGAATTGTATATAAGATGTATGTTCTTTAATTTTTATGTATGTATGTTGTTAATAATTTGTCATGATAAGAAGAATCTTACAAACTTATTTAACACAAAGATAACATCGAACAGTTTATGGATTGTATTAACATTGAGATTTTATGGTTTAAAGTTTAGGAATTGCTATTTAGGGTTTACGGTTTATAGTTTATAGTATATGATTTAGGGTATAGGGTCAAGATTTTAGAATTTATGCTTTAGGGTTTAGAGTTTAGTGTACAGGGTTTACGGTTTAGTGTTTAGGCTTTAGGGTTTATGCTTTAGTGTTTAGAGTTTAAGCTTTAGAGTTTAGAGTTTAGTTTTTAGAATTTATAGTATAGAGTTTAGGGTTTAGGGTTTAAGGTTTTATGGTTTATAGTTTAGGGTTTAGATATAGGGTTTAGGGTTTAGGGTTTAGTGTATAGGGTTTAGGTTTTAGATTTTAGGGTCAGGGTTTAGATTTTAAAATTTATAGTTTAGGATTTATGGCAAAAGGTGTACGTTTGGCAGGGACACCCCGACCCAGTGTTTCTTTTGAAAACCCACCAGACCCACTCCGAAAGAGTCAGATGCCGGAAAAGTATCTCCACCACGTCCCCACACATGTGACATGAGCAACCATCACCCACTGCCACAATAGTTGTTAATTTTTGCCACGAGTGGGGATTGAACATGCGCCTATTTTATGGCAAAACTTTCACATGGCGGGTGCCAGCTTCAAAGGTATCGGGTACCACTGAGCTATTGCTACATTGGTATGGTTTAGGATTTAGGGTATATGATATAGGGTTTAGGGTTTAGATATAGGGTTTAGAGTTTAGTGTATAGGGTTTAGGGTTTAGTGTTTAAGGTTTATGGTTTAGACTTTAATGTTTAAGGTTTAGATTTTAGAATTTATGGTTTAGGGTTTAGGGTTTAGGGCTTAGGGTTTAGTTTTTACAATTTATGGTTTAGAGTATATATATAGGGGTTAGGGTTTAGTGTATAGGATTTAGGGTTTAGGGTTTAGAGTTTATGGTTTAGTGTATAGGGTCTTTTTTGGATAAAGTAGTGTATAGGGTTTAGGGTATATAGTTTAGGGATAAGGTTTAGAGTATATGGTTTAGATTTTAGAATTTAAGGTTTAGGGTATGGGGTTTAGGGTTTAGAGCTTAGGGTTTCGGGTTTAGTGTGTAGGGTAAAGGGTTAGTGGTTTAGGGTTTAGATATAGGGTTTAGGGTTTAGAGTTTAGTGTATAAGGTTTAAGCTTAATGGATAAAAAAGATTAACGTTGAGAGTTAATGGTTTAAGATTTAGGAATTTCTATTTAGACTTTACAGTTTAGGATTTAGGGTTTAGGGTTAAGATTTTAGAATTTATGCTTTAGGGTTTAGTGTATAGGGTTTACGGTTTAGTGTTTAGGGTTAAAGGTTTAGGGTTTAGAGTTTAGGCTTTAGAGTTTAAGGTTTAGTTTTTAGACTTTATGGTATAGAGTTTACGGTTTAGGGTTTAGGGTTTTATGGTTAATGATTTAGGGTTTAGTGTTTATGGTTTAGATATAGGGTTTAGGTTTAGTGTATAGGGTTTAGGGAAATTGTGATGTGGTCCAACGGTTTATGGCCTGCCTCCTTTAGGGGAGGTCAGGAGTTCGACCCCCGTTGGCTACATAATAAAAACACAATTTCATCCCTGCCATGAAGTATCCACCCATGGCACCTTTCCCATATCGTTTGTGGGTTGGGGGGGGGGGGGGGTAAAGGGGAGAGGGGTTTTACTTGGCCGTGCCCTTGGATCGGTTTCAAGGTTTCCTCCCGGGCAGCGATGGGAGCGGGGTTTATCGCTGAATCGGCATAGTCGAAACGGGAGATGATCGCAACGGGTGGTTAAAGTCCCCCTCGGGTGATCCCAATCGCTGTTCCAAAAAAGTGTACAGGGTTTAGGTTTTAGAGTTTAGGGTTTATGGTTTAGATATTTATGGTTTAGGGTTTATGGTATAGGGTTAGGGTTTAGGGTTAAGGGTTGGTGGTTTAAGGTTTAGGATTGATTTAGGGTTTAGGATTGATTTAGGGTTTAGGGTTTAAAGTTTAGTGTATAAGGTTTAGGGTTTAGATTTAAAGGTTTGGATTTTAGAATTTATGACCTAGGGTTTAGTTTTTACAATTTATGGTTTAGAGTATAAATATAGGATTTTGGGTTTAGGGTTTAGTGTATAAGATTTTGGGTTTAGGGTATATGGTTTAGAATTTAGAGTTTAGGGTTTCGGGTTTTGATTTTAGAATTTAAGGTTTAGGGTATAGGGTTTAGGGTTTAGGGTTTAGAGTTCAGGATTTAGGGTTTAGTGTGTAGGGTAAAGAGTTGGTGGTTTAGGGTTTAGGGTTTAGGATTTAGATATAGGGTTTAGGGTTTAGGGTTTAGGTTTTAGAGTTTAGGGTTTAGGGTTTAGATTTTAGATATCTATGGTTTAGGGTTTAAGGTACAGGTTTTAGGGTTTAGGGTTTAGTGTGTAGGGTTAAGGGTTGGTGGTTTAAGGTTTAGGATTGATTTAGGGTTTAGAGTTTAGAGTTTAGTGTATAAGGTTTAAGGTTTAGATTTAAAGGTTTAGATTTTAAAATTTAGGATTTAGGGTTTAGTGTATAGGGTTTATGGTATATGGTTTAGGATTTGGAGTTTAGGCTTTCGAATTTTCATTTTAGAATTTAAGGTTTAGGGTTTAGGGTATAAGGTTTAGGGTTTAGAGTTCAGGGTTTAGTGTGTAGGGTAAAGGGTGTTTAGGGTTTAGGGTTGGTTTAGAGTTTATGGTTTAGATATAGGGTTTAAGGTTTAGGGTTTAGATATGGGGTTTAGGGTTTAGAGTTTAGTGTATAGGATTTAGGGTTTAGGAGTTAGGTTATAAAGTATGAGATTACAAAAAATTGAAATAATCTATTCTAACTACATTTACATTTGTCAAATACAAGTAATATGTTATATATATATATATATATATATATATATATATATATATATATATATATATATATATATATATATATATATATATATATATATATATATATTTTTTTTTAAATTTATAGAAAGCAAAGAAAAAAGTAAAGAATATAGAAGCAGTTATGAAACACCACAAAAAAAAAAAAAAAAAAAAAAGGAAGAAAAAAAAACGGTTTCAATTGTTAGAATGACAATAGTAATTGTTAATTTCAAACTGTTATAATTAACGTACAATGATATTTTTTTATTGTAGACGTACTTCACTAAGATGGAAGAAAACGTTATACAACTGAACATGGAAATACAACAAAAAAAGAACTACTACAAAAGGGATAAAACATTTGGTTTAATGTTCATCTAGACATAATAATAGACATAATAATAGTTTTTTAATCTATATAATTAATTTTATAGCTTAAATGATTAGACCCTTCAAAAATCCCGCGAAATCGCGGGTCTTTAACTAGTAATATTATAATAGTTATATTTGTGTGTTCATAAATATTTTAAGGACTAAAACTGTAAATTCAAATAACTTTCATATTTATTGCTAAAAATAAATGTTTCGTTGGTAGTGCATTGAAGCTCCGTTTCGAATAAAATTTATTGCGTTTTGTTCGTAAAATTATTTCGAGTCGAACGGTGATGGAGGTGGAACCTAACTCGCAGAGAACAGAAAGATAAATCGGTTAAAAAAATTTAATGGGTTTTTTTCGGTGAGTTTATATTAAATAGTGAATTTAACTTTTATACCTCTCAAATCATCTTTTGTACCCATAATAAATTACAGTTAGTACTATGAGGGGAGTAATAAATTATAAATTTTAAGGAAAAGACAAAATAAAACAATAAAATGTCGATATATATATATTTTTTATTCGTTAAAATACTAACCCTTCCATTTTTTGTTAGTCCTATTTTTTTATTCGTCTGGTAGTTTAGCCCATCGAATGGAATATTACTATTTTTTTTTATATCGTATCTTTTTCTTTCATATTTTATATTTTTATATTATATCCCTTCCCTCCCTTTCCGTTCCCTTCCTCACATAAAGCATGATGTTTACATCCAATGTGTCAGACCCACATTCCCCTATTTTTTCAATACGCCACGTGTCTACCTTATCTGATATTTTTTTTTAATTAAACCAACAAAAATTAAGGACTATCAGCCGTTCCACATTATGTTGCAGTGATTCCTCTCCAGTTTTTTCATCTCCTTCAACCGCAGATGTGCTTTTGTCGCCGGAAACGTTTGGCTCCACACTTTACAAGGCTATAAGTCTTTGTGGTTCGTTATTGGTCTTATCAGTTACGTGTAACTTCCATCTCTAATCTAAATCAACCCAATTACGCCGATTGATTCTCATCTCCTGCAATTCCGGTGTAACTTCCATCTATAACCTAAATCAAATTCAATTCTTGTCGATGATAATTTTTGGCTATTTCTGCCTGACGACCGTTTAGGGTTTTTGTTACGCAATTTTTCGGTCATCTTCGGTTTATGCTTCGAGGATCTCTTGCCTATTTCTGCCTGTTCGCATATTGTTAGTTCATCGTCGGTTTATGATTTGTGATTGAACTACACAATTACTGCTTCAATTATCTGATTAATTAGGGTTTGAATCCTTTCATCTATCTGGTTCGATTCTTTCTCTGCTATGTTATTAGCATTTGTCTTTACTATTTCGATCTGCTTTTGATGTTTGTTAATTGTTCTTATCTGTTTCGGTATCTTACAATTTCATATAGATTGGTTATTGTTTATATAGGTTTTAGATTGTCGATTTTGAATTATCGTAAGTTGAGTTTCACTTATAAATTTTGAGTTGTTGATGGCCAAGTACGTGTTTGTGTTAATGGCATATACATTAGAATTATACAACAGTTCAATTCAGTTTGGGTTGAAATTGCCACTTTTATATATAGTCTTTGTGGCATTGAACAAAGTTTTATTGGTGTCAAGTTATAATGATTGTTTACATTATTTATATGGCATACCTTGTATCTCATCTTTACATATATATCCCTTTTGGTTGTTTTGATTTTAAGGCGTTCAACTTACCGATATTTTTTTTTCAAACTTGTGCAGGCTTCAAGGTATGTCTGGAACTGTACAGGATGAGTTGAGTAGTTCTAAAGGTTAAATGACTTTGACTTTGGAGCTTTTCCGTGAATTCGAGGACGTATTTCTTCAACATATTATTGATGGGGAGTTAAGATTTTTAATGAAGCACTAGGGGTCTTAAACTTCAAATGTTAACAAAATTGATTCTTATGTTTTATGTTATTTGGTGTGATCAGTATTTGTGTATGTTTTGAAGTTTTATTTATGCTATAACAATTCTGAATGTATTGGAATATGAATAAGTATATGATAAATGAAGCACACCCTGATGTATAATATCGATGGTAAAAACACAAGGCTATGAATAACTATATAATATTTATGAATAACAATAAAATATTCTTTTTAATAAGAATATGAATAAGTATACTATATGAATAACTACTCGATGTTGAGTAGTTTTATACTTTAGTATGTATGTTTGTGTTTTTGTAAAGCATAAGGCTATGTTTCTTACTTGGTTGTAAGATGGATTAAAGGGTAAGCAACAAGTGGTGATAAGATGAAAGCAACCCGTCATTGTTATTTGGAAGTGATAACTAAATTTACAGAACACCATGAAATCATTATATCATTTATCTTTCAAAATCATGTAACTAATGTTCTATGGTTAGTTTCATAGATTTGAAATCTTTATGATAATGTGATGTTTTCAATTTGTTGTAATTGTTCAGGAAGTTTAACCCCTTAGAGTATTTTTATCAGCCTAAAATCAACTAAGCCCTTCTTCTATTTCATCTTATTGCAAGGTCTGTATTCAGTTCAACTTATTTAGATTATATACAAGTGAAATTATGTTTTTGCCTAAAAAAGTTGTCATTTTTTATTTGGTGTGGAGGAATATATGATTTGTTTTCACTGATTATTATGAAAGTTTATATGAATCAAATAATTTATTATACATTTGGCCAAATATAATAAAGTACATTTCCCATCTTTCTGTGTTAATAAATCATAAGATTAAATAGAAGAAGGGCTTCATATGTTATATATAAGAAGGCTTCATAGAATCTGAAATATCTTCCATTTTATGGTTTTTTGATCGATCCTTATTTAGTTTTTTGCAATAGTCTTTATGAAACTCTTTAAGGTTTTCAATTGGTCAAGTAGTTCTGATCGACTCAATATTCAGTACAAAGTCACACCTATTTGAAGCTCCGTGTTCAAAAGACCATTAACCTGATGATCGATCAAAAAGATGCAATTAATCCTTACTCGACTCTATTAACAGGGTTAATTTTGGTGAGAAGATCCAGGGTTAATTTTTCTTGACTTGATGATCTTTGGTTCAAAATTAAGAGGGTTAACTTTTGTTCTTAATTTTTAACGAACCGATTCAAATACGGCCGTTCAAAAAAAAAAAAAACGAACCGATTCGACTACAGGTCTCTTAATATCCGGGTGAAGCAATTTAAACCGACATTACGATTTCGTAGACGTAATTTTCTCTTTCATACGCCTTTTTTCGCTCTGCATTTCGTTTGAAAGTTTTGGGATCAATCAAGAATTCGAATCAGTAAGTCATATACGTTATCGGATTGAAATAATTAATTTGGTTTGTGATTGAAATCCGAGGATAAAATGGCTTACAAGGTAATATTTTTTTATGTACGTATTAGAATTGTATATGTATAGATTTAATGGCATTACGTATTAATTTAATATTTTGAGTATGTTGATACTTGATCGTGATTAGTTAAATTCAAGAAATATCTTTTCATTGTGTTATCATTTTCTTTCCATTACGTTTGGCTCCACACTTTACAAGGCTATAAGTCTGAAGTGGCTTTCAGCATACACGATCTCACTTTATTTCTCAGTGAAGGATTCGGCAAAATCATTACCGATCTTAAAATTAAAATGTCTGACATTCTCTGTATTACAGCTATTGACATGTTCAATTATGAGTTAGTTATTTATTCGAAAAGAACAATGGCTCCAAATAACTGGTTCAATATCACCAAAAATTGGGTCAAAGTTACAGAATTGCAGCTAAAATTGTTCGAAAACGCCCATTACAGGAGATTCCCTTCATTCATGCAGATTGTAGATGGATCCAGCATTAACGTTCTGGTATGTACTTTATTGATAAATACGTAAATTTACATACAAAAACTTTAAAAATCAACTTTTAAATTTTGCATTCACATTTTTCATATTAGTATTGTAATAGACTATTTAAAAATATTCCCATCATTTCTGTGTTTCTATACATTGTTTTTTTTTTTTTTTTAAATTGTGTATTATTTTTTACAATAAATTCACATATTATTATTATTTAACAGACCATGGCTAAAAAATTTAAATCTGCATATAAGGGGAGGAAAAGCCCACAGGATCATGTGTGGATTCACTATAACGGTTCGTACAAAAAATGTTTACCCATGTCCATGATTCAAGATAGGTTGATATTTCGTGAAGGCTAGCAAGAGTTAATTCTGACTTACAATTAAATCGGGGATATAGAGTTATTTTATATGCACTTACTTTTCGGAATATAGAATTAATCATTTATAATGAAGTTGGCGATGAAAAGAAAAACATATCAACTGTACTTCTTGGGGAAATGTACAATCCTGACTACTTACAATCTGAGGTTAAAACTTATGATTGCAACATTACGGTACCACGAGGTCGTGTAATAGTAAGTACACTTTTACATCTATATTATATTGCAAAATTCTACATAATTGATAAACCAATTGTTCTTACAAATAATTTAACAAACATTACTTATATTGCAGTTTTATTTTCATATGTATCATATTAAATTAAAGTTGCTTTTTGTTTTAAGCGTCTTCCAAAAGAGTTGATGTTACTACCTGGACTACGAAGTGGAAAAAGTGTTTCATGTTATAATTTAGCAAGGAAGAAATACAAATGGCGGCTGAAACAAGAAAATTCAAGGACAAAGCCAAACCTATCAGTTACATACGGTTTTCATCAGTTCCGTAAAGAAAATCGTTTATAGTATGGAACAACCTGGTTATTCACCTACAATTTCGACGAACGCGCATTCTACCTATATTGATCTTTAGTAAAATCATTCATAAATGTTTTTGCATTAAAGTTGTTCAATAACTATGTTTGGTATTCATATCTACTATTATGTTTTATTTAAAATGTTTATACATACAATCATCAATACCTAATGTATTAACACTTAACATAATAGAGCCAACCGTGCAATGCACGGGCTCTTAAAATTTATATATTATATTGTAATTATGTATAGGTTATATGTATAATTATAATTAATAATTAATTCAAATTAATAAGAAAATGTCACCTAAGCAAATACTTTTTTGTTTTATATATATGTATAGATAGATGTATAGATTATTGACGTATAAATACTTAGAAATATAAAAAGAGAATAAAAAGTACTAACTTTAGTTTGACTTTTGTGGTCTAATTTTATGCTTAAGATAAATAAGGGTTATGGAATTGCACCTAGATTATACGTTGGCCAACAGATAGTTAAAATTGTACATGCTAATACTACTCATTAGAAGAATATATGTTTATATTTAAAGGAACATAGTCACAATTGGATATTTTCCGGCCATTTCTCCGGCCAATTTTTCGGCGATGGAGACAGTGTGTGAAGAGGGTTTAAAGGGGTCAACGGTCTTTGTTGGAAGGCTGGAGAAGGAGATAACTCGACATATGCTCGAGGGTGTTTTTGGAAAAAAATTGGTCCGATTGTAGGGATTAAACATTGGTGTTCAAGACGTTATGCTTTCGTTTCTTTTTTGGATGCTCCTACTGCGGTTAAGGCTGTGAATGTTTTAGATGGAGCTCGTGTATTTGGTAAACCCATTTATGTGGGATGGCCAAAACGGTCTCCGATGGGTGTTTTTTCCATTCATTTTGTCAATCACGTTCAGGAAAAATCTTTGCACTGTAATTTGTCTGCTAACAGTGGCATGTTGGAGAGTGTAAAGAGGAGTATTCTGCTTGTAGATCATATTCCTTTGGACGAGGTGAAGGTGAAAGATTTGTTGATTCGGGTTAAAGTGCCGGTTGAGTTTATTTGCAAGGTGGGATCATTTGGGTGTGTAGTCGTTTGCTCTGACGGGGAGAGGTTCAACAGGATTATGAATACTGAGAAGCAAGCTGAGGGGTTTGTTTTAATTTCTCCTTTTGCTGCACTTGCTTCGGTTTATCACACGTTTGTTTGGATCGAAATTAGGGGTGTTCCGGCTATGTTTGTGTCGAAGCAGAACATACATAAAGTGGCGAGTTTGTTTGGGGAGGTAATGTATGTGTCTAATTCTTCCTCACAACTAGGTAACATTGGTTCGCTTTTTTGCTTTCGTTAGTTCTAAACGCGTGAAACATATCCACGAATTAGTTACAGCTAGACCGAATGATGTTGGAGGGTCCACGTTTCAGGTTTGGGTTAACGAAGTGGGTTATTCGAGTAACGTTAGCGAGTTTGTTGATAATTGCTTCTCGACAGATTTGTTGGCGGAAGCCAATAAGGTGATTAGGTTTGGGTCTTTTTCGACGGGTTTTAATTTCAGTAACAGCTCGCCCTCATCGAATGTTTCTGCGTTTAGATCGGAGTTTGCTGGTGGTTCACAAAGGGTTGACAACGGGCTGGATGTTGAGAAGGAGGTGGTCGAGGAGGTTGTGAGGGCTTCGGGGGTCTTTGATGCTTCTGTAGCCGATGATGTTTTAAATAGGGAACAACTTGTGCAGGATAAGGGAGCAGTTAAGAATTCTTTGGGGGATGTTTCGTTTTTGGACAAGGGCAACTCGAGTTGTGCTAATATCGGGACTAGCTCATATTCGCTTGATTTGGCAGGCTCAAAGCTTGACGGTTTAAGTACGAGTCATGTTTCTAAGAAGAGAAGATTTGAGGACGTCTCGAAACCGGTTGAGGGTGATGAGTTCAATTTTGAATTGCTTGATAACTTGGCGAAAGTGGCTACGGGGAATAGTGAGGGTCGGAAATTTTGCATTTGTGCTAATAAACTTTGCAAAGGTCATTATAAGGGTTGACACGTCCATTCTAGTAAGTTTCGAGTTAACGGGGTTAAAAAGCTTGATTCGAAGAGTATGGCAAAAGGGAAAGGTAAGGTTAAGGATAAGAGAGTAAAGGGTGGTGGTTTGTGTTTGAGGGATTCTAGTGTCGATGAGGATTCCGAAGGTGAAAAAGATATTCATTCTTTTGTAAGTGTAAAGGGGACGCGGATTGGGGTGGGGGCTGGAGAAGTGTTTGAAGGTGTAGGTTTTTTTTACGAATTTAGGAATGGTGGTTTTAATTCGGACGAGATTGGAATCGAGTCTACCTTTAAGTTCAAGGCGAACGCGGACGATGACACATGATTGGGATCTCACTTTTGTTTTTAGTTTGGTTTAGTTCTAGTTTCGTTTGTCTTTGTTGTTGTTTTTGGTTTTTCACGTTAATGTTGGTGATTTTAGTGTTATCAACAAACATTTTAGTTAATTGGGATGTAACATCCCGCCTTTTTCTGTTAAATTTATTTTAACACCGTCTTTTTTTTTAGATAATATCTTTCGTTGTCTAAATTCGTATCTTCCATTGACTAACGTTCTTAATATACATGTTATTTAATTATAACATCACTCGTTTACTCTAGCGTTTTTAAAATAATTCGTTTGGTTAATTCACGCACCCGCTTTAAATTGAGGGACCGAAGTTGCCAAGTGGGCAAACTAGTTGACTAGGTCAACTAGTCAACCCACTGTTTCCACCATTCATTCCATTTTTCACCTCCCTCATGAGATCAATCGAGTCTTTATGAGATTCAATCTTCCACTATTCTTTGTCTAGTTTTCAATGATTGACAATTTGTTCTTATTTATAAATCACTTTACCATTTTCCGAATATTGTAAATGGAAAGATTTCTCAAATCAACGTGGGCCTTTCAACAGAGACTTGTAATCATAATTCAATATATCTGATAATTCAATCATTTGATCTTATCTTCTAATTCCATTGATAAACATTTTGAAACAGATACAATCATATAAAGTATTTAATCTAATATTTTGTTTACGTTTCAAGTTATAATATATATACACATATACATATATAATCATATTCGTTTAATGGTTTATGAATCGTTGGAACTTGGTCGAGGTTGAATGAATGTATGAACATAGTTTAAAATTCTTGCAATTTAACTTAAAAAATATTGCTTATCGTGTCGGAAACATATAAAGATTAATGTTTAAATTTGGTTGGAAATTTTCGGGTTGTCACAGAAATCAACACTGAAGGGGTGTCGATACAAAGTCAATTTCGAATTCCATTTTATAAAACGGTGAAATTGAAGGCTCCACACCGGGTGTTATAACGTGTTGATAGTTTGATACATATAAAATTAGTATAATTATATAAATAAAGTATTTAAATCAATATTACACGTACCCTTTGCCCAGGCGGGTGTAGATGACGAGCACATGATTTTTTTGTTCTTTTTTTTATTGGAAATCATTATTATGATTTGTGGTACACCCACAAACTCATTGAGTGGTAATCCATTACCTTTCTTTTGTGTTTGATCCAATATCTATTAAGTGGTAAAGCCACTTATTTGTGATGGTACACAAGGTAATAAGTACACTCATATCTCTATAAATAGAGAGTAAATCTCTTCTTGTCAGACACACAAGTAATAAGAGAATAATACACACATAAAAGAAACTAAGTAGTTGGTACTTGGCAAACCATTGAAGGAATTAGGTTGTGAAACTTGAAAGCCTTCCGTTCGTGATTGCTTTCCCGACCGGTGATCTAAATGTCGATCCTACTCATTTCCGCTGCTCGTATTCGGTATGTCTCGAATTAACATTTTACAACATTGGTACAAGAGCCATGATGTTTATTTCCCGGTTGAATGCTAATTTTTTAGTTAATATTGCATATCCACTGATCTAATATGTAGATTAGTGATCTAAATTCTCATATATTAGTTCTTGAAATTGAATCTCACTAATTGTCTTTTGGATCATTGTTTGAATTGACATTTGAATTGATATGATTAAAATTAATTCTTATGATGCTACTATTGATGTTCCAAATTGTTATGGAAATAAAAAATTCTTTTGAGTATATTATAATAAATCATCGTAGATGATTTTCAACATTTAGTATAATCATGATTCGTATAAATTCTTATATTCTTCGTTGTTTGTAAATTTTAACACCTAACATGTTGGCATGTATCTTTATTTATTGTTTTAATTAAATAATAATAATAAAAGTATTAGAATTTGAACTCGTATTTGCCATTGCTGGTGTTGGATTGCATGATAAACACTGAGTGTCAAAATAATATTTTATTTAAAGTGGCATGAATATATGTAGAACTGGTCAACACAATTTACATATTATATTTTTTTTAATCTTTATTTTCTGAGTGTTATATTGAATTGTATCACTGTAACATGATATCTTTTATTTCATATTCGTAAGTATTAATGTGATTTTTTTTAAAGATTTATATATTAACTTCTTAGTTAGTATACTTAGTTATTTTTTGTACCGAAATGCTATATACATTTTTTTGTGATGTTTAGCATAATATGGTTAAATAACTTTTGATTTTTGTAACCAAAACGTTAAGTATGTATATATTAATTCGTGATTAATATATAGTCAATTAACCTTTGGTTTCAGTAACCGAAACGTTAATATATATTTATTGTTTGAGATTATATTTCTATGTGAAATATAAAACCTTATAATCTTGCACCTAAAAGTTTCAAAGTTTGAAACATGATAATTCGTGCTAATTCGGATTTAAAGGAATTTATAATCTTGTATATTTTATTGTGTTAATAATAGTTTCATAATAGGTTTTATGAATGATAATTGGAAACATAGTGACCTTTTTCTTTATAGCCTATGATGATCTATTATTAATAAGATAATATATTGGCAAGACAATCACATTTTTTTTATGGATATAACTAATCTTGCATAATTGTCTTTAATATAGAATTTTTTGTTCGATCATGGCTTCCGCATCAAAGAACATTGTCGCTGAACTTAACAAGGGTGTTAAGTTGAATGGTGACAACTATGAAATATGGAGCATGAAACTCGAATATGTGTTGGAAGAGCAAGAGGCTCTTGTTGCTCTTACTCAATCAATGGAAGTACCTGAGGTGGGTGATACGGAACAACATATAAGGGATGCTGAAGTGTACATCACTTGGGAAACGTAAGAACACCATTGCTCGCATTACGTTGCTGAGCAGCATGGATGATGACATCATGCGTGATTTTTGTAAGAATGAACTAGCAAAAGATATGTGGAAAGCATTGGCTGACAAGTTTGGTGCAACCTCGGTGACCAAACTAAGATCTCTAACTATTAAGTTTGACCAATATAAAAAGAAGTCTGATAATACCATGAAAAAGCATGTCAGACAAATGTCAAACATGATAAGTGAATTGAGAAACGCAGGTCATGTTCTTACTGGAGAACAACATGTTCAAGCTATGATCCGTTCCTTGCCTCAAAGTTGGGAGCAAATGAAAATGCATCTCACACATAATGAGAACATCAAAACTTTTGAGGACTGTGCACGCCATTTAGAGCTAGAAGAAGATCGGATTGAGGCCGGTAAGTCAATCACTGAGGTGAATATGGCAACAAGCTCTAAAAATGTTTTTGGACATAAGCGCAAGTTTCATCACCATAAGGGTAAAGAAACTTATAATTCCAACAAAAAGCCAAACACCAATCATCGTGGCAAGGGAACACGTCCCTCCAAGAAGGTGAACATTGCAAAGGTGAAATGCTACAATTGTGGCAACAAAGGGCATTTTGCTCGTGACTGTCCCGAGCCTAAAAAGGTATATTCTTACAATGCTTATGTTAGCAAACTTTGTGTTGCTAGTTCTGTTTTCTTAACTGAATCTCAACCTTTGTGGATTGTAGACTCAGGAGCAACAGACCATGTAGCTAAGGACAAAGACGCCTTTGTAGAATTTCAGCGTGTTTCTCATGGAGCTATGTGGATTTATGTGGGAAACAACTCAAGAGTTCCCGTTGAAGGGATCAGATCATGCAAGTTAGTCATGCATGAAGGACGAACCCTAATCCTACATGATGTTTTGTATGCTCCTCAAATTCTTCGAAATTTGATTTCTGTTTTGGTTTTGTTAAGACTTGGTTTTCATTTGTACTTTCATGATAATGTTGTTGAGTTGTCTTTGGGAACAAACTCTTATGGTTTTGGTTATGTCCTTAACGGTTTTATCGTAATGGATGTTGATTATCTTAATAATAAACCATGTTTTTCCTTAGTTGCATCTTCCAATAAGTTTGATAATGATGTAAACAATTGGCATGTTAGACTTGGTCATATCGGCCAACAAAGAATGAATAGATTAGTTAGAGATGGTTTACTGGCTAATATTGATAAAGTGGAATTGTCCACTTATGAGCATTGTCTGGCAGGAAAAACTGCGAGAAAACCATTTGGAAAAGGAACTCGTCCTGATTATCCATTGCAATTAATACATTCGGATATATGTGGTCCTATGAATATTCGAGCAAGGCATGGAGCGTACTATTTCATCACATTCATTGATGATTATTCTCGATTCGGTTACGTCTACTTGATCTGTCACAAATTCGAAGCGTTGGATTGTTTTCAAAGTTATATGAATTTTGTTGAGAATCAATTAGAACGTAAGATTAAAGTATTAAGAACCGATAGAGGACGTGAATACCTATCTGATTCGTTCAAAGCTCTATGTGATGTTAAAGGTATTCAACGTTAATTAACTACTCGTAGGACTCCGCAACAAAATAGTGTTGTAGAAAGATGGAATAGAACGCTTTTTGAAATGGTTAGGTCAATGATGGCACAAGTAAATTTACCTATCACCTTTTGGGGTGATGCTTTGTTAACTGCCACATTTGTACTTAATCGTGTGCCTTCAAAATCAGTAACTTCCACACCATATGAGTTATGGACAGGTCGTAAACCTGACTTGAATGTGTTAAGACCTTGGGGTTGTGCATCGTATACTTTGGATTCCTCGTATAAATATGGAAAATTAGGTCCAAGAGGAAAGACATATGTTTTCATTAGATACTCTGAACAATCAAAAGGTTATGTGTTTTTGGGTGAACACGAAAGTGGGAGCATAACTGAATTTGAATCTCGAGATGTTACATTCTTGGAAAACGAGTTTCCAAAACAAGGGGATCTTGATAAAGATTGGTCTTTATTTGAGAATACAGAATTACCTCATTCGAGTGGGAGAGATTTGAGGAGTGAAGATGAAGAATTTGTTTCTTTGGATATAACTCCTCAACCTATTGCGAATGAAGATAATTCTGATCCGAGTGGGAGCAATATAACAAACCAAGAACATGTTTCCGAAGAATCTCAACTCGTTGCTACCGAGCATAATTCTGATCCAAGTGGGAGCAATTTGGTAAACCAAGAATCTGTTTCAATGGATAACCAACCACGACGAAGTAGTCATCAAAGTAAACCTCCACTTCGGTATGAGATCGAAGATGGTTATACTTTTATGGTTCAAATAGAAGAGGATGAACCAAGAAATATAAATGAAGCTCTCGCTTGTCCTGCAAAGGATGAATGGTTTAAAGCAATGGAAGAAGACATGGAGTCTATGAGATCCAACAACGTTTGGGAATTGGTTGATCTTCCAAAAGGAAGAAAAGCCATAGGGAGTAAGTGGATTCCCAAAATAAAGCGTAAAGCTGATGGTAGTATTGAAAGATACAAAGCTCGACTTGTGGTAAAAGGCTACAATCAACAGGAAGGGATTGACTATGAGGAAACGTTTTCACCTGTTGTAAGACTTACATCAATTCGTTTGATTCTAGCAATAGTGGCAAGTATGAACCTTGAATTACATCAAATGGATGTAAAGACTGCTTTTCTCAATGGAAATTTAGATGAAGAAATCTATATGGAATAGCCGACCGGTTTCATTAAAGAAGGCCACAAACATAAGGTTTGTTGATTGCTTAAATCAATATATGGCCTCAAGCAGTCATCAAGACAATGGTATATACATTTTCACAATGTGATCACGTCACATGGCTTCAATGCGATCAATGAAGATAATTGTGTTTATACCAAAAGGTCTAAAGGAATATTAGTCATACTGTCATTATATGTTGATGATATATTGATTGCTGGAAATGACAAGGAGTATGTTTTCGAGGTTAAAAGATGGTTATCATCTAACTTTGAAATGAAGGATATGGGTGAAGCTGAATATATCCTTGGATTTAAGATTTCAAGGGATCGTTCAAGGAAATTGTTGGCTCTTTCTCAAGAGACTTATATCAACAAAATTCTTGAACGTTTTAACATGCATAAATGTAACCCCATAGACACTCTTATGGCGATTGGTGATACGTTGAGCATTAGAGAGTGTCCGCAAACTCCACAAGAGAAACAAAAAAATGAAAAATGTTCCTTATGCTAGTGCGGTTGGAAGTCTCATGTATGATATGATGTGTACGAGATCGGATATCTGCTTTGTTGTTAGCATGGTAAACCGATACCAATCCAATCCAGGTTTAACCCATTGGAAAGCCATAAAAAGGATACTAAGGTATCTTAAGGGTACTAGTCATTACTCTTTGTGCTACGAAGGAAATGATCTGCAAATGAGAGGCTATACTGATGCTGATTGGGGAAGAGATATGGATGAAATAAAATCCACCTCTGGCTTTGTTTTTATGTTAAACAAAGGTGCTATATCTTGTAGTAGCAAGAAATAATCATGTATAGCATTGTCTACAATGGAAGCTGAATTTGTGGCATTTTCAGCTGCTGCACAAGAAGCTGTGTGGCTTAATCAATTTTTGAGTAGTTTGGGGGTTGTTGGAAATACCATTGATCGAGCATTGATATACTCTGATAATGAGGCTGCCATTGCATATTCAAAAGACCCCAAGTTTCATTGTAAAACAAAGCACATTGACATAAAGTACAATTATGTGAAGGACAAGATTGCAAGAAAGGAAGTAAGTATGGAGTACATATCTACGCATGATATGGTAGCAGATCCTCTGACAAAACCCATAACTAGAGATGCATTTGTTAAGCATGTTAGGTCTCAAGGATTGCGTAGATTGTGATGAATGTACTATTTTAATAAATGTATTTACAAAATTTTGTTTATATCTAGTGCAATAAGTTTTCTTTTAAATCCTTGTTTTATTGTTCGCTCTTTGTGTTGCGAATCAAGAAAAAATATGTCAGACAAATACAAGATTAGCCCACTCACATGGGTAATCAATTCCATGTCATGTGACAAATGGATAAGTGGTGTATATTAAGCATATTGTTTTAGTGACAAGTGAGAGCTCAAGATTGAGATAACTAGACGCCACATTCGTAAGTGTACAAATATTATGTGAATTTTCAAAATTCACCCTATATGTCATGAGTATCCAGATGTGAGTTCTTAAGAGTTTTATGAGTAGATGAGTGAACTCGAGTTTTTGAACATTGAGTATGTTTGAACTATCATCTGTGCAACATTGATTTAAAGACATACCTCCATTGTGAAAGGAGAAATGTTGCAGCATGTGATTCATACCACGCGTGATCAAGACGACCAAAAAGGGAAATAGAAGAAACGATCTCTACTTCTATGTTAT
Organism: Rutidosis leptorrhynchoides; assembly: GCF_046630445.1. Classification (NCBI taxonomy): domain Eukaryota; kingdom Viridiplantae; phylum Streptophyta; class Magnoliopsida; order Asterales; family Asteraceae; genus Rutidosis; species Rutidosis leptorrhynchoides. Next base: position 352,981,368 of record NC_092338.1, read on the forward strand.
GTGAGTCCCTTAAGGTATTAGTAACCTCAATTTAATGTCCTTATGACTTTTTCTTGTCTCTTGAAGCTTAGTTTAATGTTTGCTATCTTAAGGCGTTGCTTAAGGGTTATGAGTGATTCAACCTGGGTGAACGTTCTTATAAAAGCAAGTTGAGCTAAGGCTAATGGATTCTAAGAGAAGGGAAGATCATTTGAAGTTCACATTAACTTGTATTCACCGGTCGACCAATTATCTTTTGTCTTAGTGACAATTCTTAGTGATAAATGATAATTGTGAATACAAAAGGGTTTATGAGTAAAACTGAGATCATGCGAGTTACTAATGTAATTAATGATCTAGGATATTGCATATAGTATCTACTCTTTCCAAGTTTATTGAGACGCTATATATTCCTAACAGATGTATAGAAAACGAGCTCTCAAAGTATGCCGGTCGCACGGCCTAGTTCTCAGTATGAATGGTTTGCATATTACACTATAGTTTCTCGAGATATTTACTGAGTATATCAAATTCATTTGTGTGCGAGTGGGAGATGTTGGAAATCATTATTATGATTTGTGGTACACCCACAAACTCATTTGTGTTTGTTCCACCATCTATTGAGTGGTAAATCCATTACCTTTCTTTTATGTTTGATCCAATATCTATTAAGTGGTAAAGCCACTTGTTAGTACGATTTTCCGTATAGCGGTTGTAAGGTACTAGTACAGAAAATTAGCTCCTCAGCGTGTGGCGTATACTGTTGATTGTTGTTTGCCCTTGAGAAATAATCTCTGCAGACCCGGAACATAGATATAAGATCTGTGGGGTGGCCTCAATCAATCTGTGGATCAATCTGTGATGATCCGTCTAGCGCACTGCTGCTAAGCGACTAATGTTGTTTTAGAGTGAGAAAGAACTGTGTGAGAGATAAAGTGTACTTCTCTCTGACTGAAGCTCAGATCAGAGTGATGTGAAATGTGGTGATCCAGGGGGTCTATTTATAGGCGTAGAATGTTCAAAATTCACGAGATACACGTGTCAATCACTGAATGGTTCTGTTACGTGAAGTATCCGGAATGTCGGTGGCGTGTGCTGACGTTGCTGCGTGCCGTTCACGCGCTGAGTTAAAGGGCTTATGCATAGAAGCTGCCTGCAGGGCTTACGCTTGACGCTGGGTGGCCTGATGGACGCTGGGCGGCAGACTCTGAAAATAGCCAAATTTCATTATGTCTTGTGCTATTTGATCTAGCTTTTTGTATGAAAATGATGTTTTTATGCGTGTATCTCCTAGGATACACCATTAAGTCCCCCCAGTTTAATGTCTTTATTTTTGTAAAAAATAAAGTCATTAAACTAAAAATAAAAGATACATTTTTCCTCGAAGACACAACTGATGTAGCCGTCTGATTCTCTGCTCTGACGTCATATATCTAATTATGAATTTGCCCCTGAAGTATTTTTAATTTATTTTCAAAGTTTAAATTGTTTGCTCTATTGATCTGTCCCATACACGTGTCTCAATCTCGTTCCTTTATTATCCATTTGCTTGACTATAAATAGCCCGACCTTTTATCTTTTTCCTTTTCCGAAAACTGATTATTTGCTGTGAAGATATCTTGCAATTTATTCAATTTAGCAATCCGTGAAGTGCAAGGTCAGTGATTGTTCATCTTTTCTTCTGTTTGAATTTTCATTTTTTTGTACTACCATGGCCGAATCCAGCAGCACGTCTTCTCAGAGAGACAATCGTGACGTCAGCACCATCCCTTCTAGTATCACTGAAGCCGATATAGAACAGTTATGTAAGAAGCACATATATCTTAGATTGTTGAATCCTATTGTGCCTTTGCCTAGCGATAGGGCAAATAAACCTCCGAAAAAGATGATTACCCTCTATAAATTGCAATTAACTGTAGGAAATCTCCGTATTCCTCTTTCTTCCTTTCTTCAACAAATTCTTGCCCACTATGGGATAGGTGTTAGTCAAGTTCATGCATTAGGTTTACAGAAAATTATTCTTTTTGAAATGTGCTGTAATTTTGTAGGAGAAGCTCCCAATGTGAATATTTTTCATGAATTATTTAGAGCTAGATTAGTTAGCAAATGCTGGTATACATTTGATTGTAAGCCGAACAAGGCGTTTACTGGGGTGAAGGAAAGTTCGTTAAAGAACTGGAAAGATCCCTATTTCTTTGTTAATGAAAGGGTTGTTCAGGATGCCTGGGCATGTGTTCGTGGTTGGAGAAAAACTACCATAGGAGTTAGCAAATCCACCACATTGTCTGAGGATGAAAGTTTTATTCTTGATACTTTGAAGACATTCAAATTTCCACAACAGTCATATGATTATTATGAAGCCATATTGGTTCTCTGTAAAATGAGTAACAACTGGCGTTCTGGATATACACCGGTGCTGCGCTGGGAAGGCCGTGGTAGGCACCTTTATTGATATATTCTGTTATTTGTTATGCTGTTCTGAGTTGTGTATGTTTTTATATACATTTCTGTTTGTTTGTATATTATCTGATTGCAGGAGAAGAAATGCAGGTTTACAGAACTTTCAAGAAGACTGATATTGTTAAATTACATCATATATATCTCTCGCAATATCGTGAGAAATATTCTCGAATCAAGGATAGTTAAGGCGGTTTCTAAAAGTAATGCACGAAGGTATGCAAATTTGTATCGGAAAGTGATTTGTGAAGAGTTTTGGTGAATTATGACCGTTCTATAAGTTGTGATTTCATCATAGTTGATTCCGATACAAGTTATGGTCAAATTAGCGCTCTAAAATGATAAAACAAGGCTTCAGATATGTTGGACGCCGTCCAAAATGATTGGGACTCCGTCCAAATGAAGGGAGATTATGAAAAAACGAGACAGTAAAATTCAGCACAACTGGAAGCCGTCCAGAAATCTGGACGCCGTCCAGCCCTTTACAACTGAACGCCTCCAGTATTCTGGACGCCATCCAGTCCTTCTTTACTGGATGCCGTCCAGTTCCTTGGACGCCGTCCAAAAGTAGGTTTCAGCTTACTTTTGACTTTTGGGCCACTTTAACTACTTTAAAACCAGATGATTGAGAGAGATACGATGAGATACGAACCAGAGGCATTAGAAGACGATTTTAGGAGCATTTTTGGAGAACTCCAAGCTCTTGCAAGTGGTCTAACATCCAAGAATCAAGAAACCAATCCTTCTCCATCCAAGATTCATTCTCAATTAGGTTGTTTTCTTGTTCTCAAACAATGAATTCTACTTATCATTTTGTAACACCCCAGCTTAAGATGACCACAATATTATCCGCTTTGCCCGTAGGCGCACGGCTTTTTTCTTGGCGACCACACACGAGAAGCACTTTCCCAGGAGGTCACCCATCCTGGTAGTGCTCTCGCCCGAGCACGATTAACCACAATGTACTCACACTTCTGCTTAGCCTGTGGTCCCAAAACGCATTGTGTCATTTAAGCGTGAGTATTACCTTATAATCCCTTAATCACTCATGTTCGTGGGCGATGTGGGATTTGCCTAGGGTGTTACATTCACCCCCCCTTAGGGACTCATCGTCCTCGATGAGGTTTGCCCCACCACCCCCAACGGCACATGAGTGGCTCTGATACCATTCTGTAACACCCCAGCTTAACATGACCACAATATTGTCCGCTTTGCCCGCAGGCGCACGGCTTTTTCTTGGCGAACACACAAGAGAAGCACTTTCCCAGGAGGTCACCCATCCTGGTAGTGCTCTCGCCCGAGCACGCTTAACTGCAGCGTACTCACACATCTGCTCTGCCTGTGGTCCCAAAACACGTTGTTTAAAGTCTTAAGTCCACGAGAATCATCAATTAGGTCAAATTTTTGTTTAGTCATAAGTTCAGATTTAATATGTTCATCCTCCAAAGCACAGGCTTGAACTGTTCGTAGTTGATCAATCAAATCTGAAGTTATACTCAAACGCAAAAATTTCACATTCTCATCAGACTTTTTACGACTTAACGCATCTGCTACGACATTTGCTTTACCCGGATGGTACTTTATTTCACAATCATAGTCTTTGATAAGTTCTATCCACCGTCTCTGTCGCATATTCAGTTCTTTCTGCGTGAAAATATGCTGGAGGCTCTTATGATCTGTACATATTACACACTTTGTACCATATAAGTAATGTCTCCAAAGCTTCAACGCAAATACCACTGCAGCCATTTCTAAATCATGAACCGGATAATTACGTTCATGTGTCTTTAACTGACGATAAGCGTACGCGATAACTTTATCTCTCTGCATCAGTACACATCCCAACCTGGCAAATGACGCATCACAATAAACCACAAAGTCATCTGAACCCTCTGGCAATGCTAACACTGGAGCCTGACACAACAACTATTTCAGAGTCTGAAAAGCCTGTTCCTGTTGATCTCCCCATCGAAAACTTACATCCTTTCTAGTCAATTTGGTCATCGAACCCGCTATTTTAGAAAAATCTTTTATAAATCGGCGATAATAACCCACAAGACCCAAGAAACTCTTAACTTCTGTCGGCGTCTTCGACGAATTCCAACCCATTACCGCTTCTATTTTCGACGGATCCACTTTAATACCTGCCGCACAGATAACATGACCCAGAAACTGCACCTCTCGAAGCCAAAACTCACACTTCGAGAACTTAGCGTATAACTGCTCTTTCTTTAACAAATCTAACACTAATTGAAGATGGTTCGCTGAGAATGTGTATAGATTATCAAGAATTGAACAAGAGGACCGTTAAGAACAAGTATCCTCTGCCTAGAATCGATGATCTGTTCGATCAGCTGCAGGGTGCATCGTATTTCTCGAAAATAGATCTTAGATTCGGTTATCATCAGGTTCGGGTTGCAGAATCAGATATACCGAAGACAGCGTTCAGAACTAGATATGGACATTACGAGTTCTTGGTTATGCCATTCGGGTTGACGAATGCTCCAGCAGTCTTCATGGATCTGATGAACAGGGTTTGTAAACCATATTTAGATCAGTTTGTTATTGGTTAGGATTGCCAAATTCAACAAATGAACCATTTCTGTGACCCTTGTCACAAACTGGTCTTAACCAACTAATCAATTAATAATAAACATATTATTAAAATAAAAGCATATTTTAACCACAAATATAAACCTAAGGGCAATTAAGTAATCTTACTTCTAATCTCGGTTTCAGTCTGTTACAAATTTGATTGTTATTTTGCTTGTTATCATGATTGTTGGCTAAACTCTATAATGTTTGTCTAGATTAATAACTAAAGTATTGGATGTAAACTTATTGATTGAATGTATTATGTGTGATAGATTAAAGCTTGAATTAAAGAACCATGCTTATTGATGTTAAATCATTTGTATCTAGTTAATTGATATGTTGTTGATAAAGAGAACTCTTGTTGATGTATCATATTGATTTACAATCAACTTGTCTTAGATTGATTGTTTACTAAACCGTACCAAGGGGGTAAATTAGATCAAAATGATTAGACGATATAGGGATGAATTGTGTAGAGCGATCGCAAAAGACAATTGGTATTCAAGTCTTTGATCTAGCTAATCAACTAGTCACAAATGAAAAGGTCTAGGTGATAGGGAACCCTTCACTTAGTAATTCTAGTTTGAGTACTTGCTAAAGAGAACTCTTGGCAAGTCGATTTGGGTGATTAGCATATATATCATAGTTATTTGGTTACAAACACGAGAACTATAGAGAAAATGGAACCCTTGATCTTGTAATCGAGTTTGCGTGTTTACTAAAGAGAACTCTTGGTAAATCTATTAGTAACTTACACACATATTCATTCAATCGGGTCTTAACAATATAACTTACATCCAATACCGAGGGTAAAATATCTAGATGAACATTTCGTCTCTTTGATCTAAATTAAACTATCTTATTTGCTTTCTTTGCACTTGTTTTCATTATATAAACTTAAAAGACCAAAAATATTGTTTTTACTTTTAATCTTCTCTGATTTGGCTAAATCGTTAAATAGCCACAAAAACACAATATCTCGTACCTTTAAGTTTCATTTACTTAGTTAATCATAATATAGTTTCTAATTCTAGTTTGACTAATACAACTGTCCTTGGAACGATACACAGAACTAAACCATTATTTATACTACTACACGATCGGGTACACTGCCCGTTAGTGTGTAACACTCTTTAATCGGTATTTTTCCATACTATTTCATACGACAATTCATATACCACGTTTCGCACATCAAGTTTTTGGCGCCGCTGCCGGGGACAGTTTTGTGTCAAAATAGAATTGTTAACTAATTTGTGATTAAATAGTTTCTTAATTATTTTAAATTATTAATAGTCTTTGATTTTAAGTTTGTAGAATCGGTGCGTTTAATAGTTTTGTTAGTAGTGTGATTGACAGATTTTAGGTTGCATATGCCACATACCCGAAGTTCAGATTCTCCATTACTTACACCGCTTACAGAACCTGATAGAAAGCTTGGTAGGATCCCAAAAAAAGTACTTGAACTTTTTGAATCTTCATCAAAACAAGAAACTTTTGATTCAGAATCAAGTACAACCAAGCCAAGATACTCTAAATTTGGTGAAACCGTTCATCCTCCAAATTTTGAAATGGAAGGAGAGGCAAGGCAGGTGGTACCAAGACAATCAATGGCGGCCTAGATGAAAGCAACCCGAACCGGATATGGTAGTGCCATTACTCCGCCCACAGGTGAAGAAAAATTTGAAATAAAAGGACCTATTCTCCAAATGATTAACAACAGATGTCAATTTGGTGGTGGTCCGAATGAAGATACAAACGAACATATTCGTCTTTTTCAAGAGATATGTCTTCTATTCAAACTTAAACCAGACACTGATCAGGCCATATTTTTAAGACTTTTCCCATGGACACTCCACGGGGAAGCACGAAGTTGGTTAGATTCATTGGCCGAGGCTACGATAGAAACTTGGGATGGTATGATGGAAAAATTTCTTAAGACATATTTTCCAGCTTCAAAGTCCGTGAGACTTCAACAAGAAATTACCCAATTCTGTCAAAAGTCGATGGAAACCTTATATGAAGCATGTAATCAGTTTTCCAAAATGCTAAGAGGTTGTCCAAACCATGGTCTGGATACCTTCCAACAAGTTCAAATTTTTTACAAGGGTTGTGATGTTGCAACCCGAATTTCCATTGATCAAGCGGCCGGAGGTTCACTCATGGACAAAACCAAGCAAGAGGCTTATGAGATAATCGAGAAGCAAGCCGATTATTCTCATGAGTGGCATCAAGAATGACAAATTACTCGTAATGCTCAAGTCCAAAGCGCCGGTGCTTATGATGATCTTAGTTCCCTAAGTGTGAAAATAGACGGTGTTGCTCGAAACATGGACAAAATCACCAAGAAAATTCATAGTATGAAGGTAGGTTGTGAATACTGTGGTGGTCTCCATTTAGGAAAAGATTGTGATGCCGGTTTAACAATGGCTCAAAAAGAAGAAGTAGCTTTCGTAAGCCAAAGAAATAATAATCAATTTCAAGGAAGAGCCCAATTTAACAGAAACTTCAACAACCCCTACAACCCTCAAGGTTAAAATTTCAATTACCAACAAGGGTCAAGTAGTGGGTTCCAAATACCAAACTCTGGGTTTTTATCGAAAACGCCAACAAGAAGAGAAAAAGTCAAATATGGAGAGTTTGTTGGAGAATTTAATTGCATCTCAGACCCAGCTTGTCACCAATATAAGCCAAACAAACGAGAAGAACGAACACCAATTTAAAAACCAACAAGCTGCAATTCAGAATCTGGAGAAGCAAATGAGTGGTTTAGCTAGTTTACTTAGTGAAAGAAAACCAGGGAGTTTACCAGGCGATACTAATAAGAACTCCCGAAATGAACATGCCAATGTTATCACCACACGGAGTGGTCTAGCATACGAAGCTCCAAAAATGCCCAAAGATTCTGATTTCAGTGTTCCGTTGAACAAAAATGACGAACTGGTTAAGGAGCCGGAACAAGTGGTTGAGAAGGAAGAACGGGAGAAACCCGTAGTGAAGCCATATCAACCACCGCTCCCATACCCAAGAAAGCAACAACAAGAAAGGCTTGAAGTCGAAAGGTTAAAATTTCTAGATATGTTTAAACAAATTAACATAAATATGCCTTCTATTAATGTGATTTCAGGTATGCCCAAGTATGCTAAGTTCTTAAAAGACTTACTTACTAACCGTAAGAAGATGGAAAGCGTTTCATCAGTCACTTTAAATTCTAGATGTTCAGCGCTGGTGTCCAACACACTTCCTGAAGAGCTTCGGGATCCAGGTTATTTTACTATTCCATGTGTAATGGGTGACCTCGACTGTATGAGGGCATTGGCCGATTTGGGGGCTAGTATCAATTTAATGCCCTATTCGATTTACCTTAAATTAGCCGATGGGGAACTCAAGACCACACGAATGGCTATTCAACTAGCTGATCGCTCTATAAAATTCCCTCAAGGAATAATAGAGAATTTGTTAGTTAAGACCGGGAATCTGATTTTTCCGGCAGACTTTGTGGTTTTAGACATGGAAGTTGATGAAAGAATACCATATATATATATATATATATATATATATATATATATATATATATATATATATATATATATATATATATATATATATATATATATATATATATTGGGTCGACCATTTTTGAATACTGCTAGATGTGTCATTGATGTTTATAACCAGCAGTTGACCCTTAGAATTGGTGAAGCTAGTGCGACTTTTGTAATTGACAAGTCATTAAAATATCCTGAATCTTCAGATGATACTTGTTATTTTATGCAAAGCATAGATTCGCATTATGAGTTCTTGCAGGAATTTCCCGAATCGGATGAAACAGGTGTATACGATTTGGCGAGTGGAGATGAAGAATTTTCCGTTGAAGAAATGGATGTGATGGCCACTTTGATGGCAAATGGGTATGAACCAACTAAGGAGGAGATAGAACAACTGAACAAGGATAGCGAGTACCGGAGTAAATCCTCAATTGAGGAACCTCCAATTTTGGAGCTTAATCCGCTCCCTGATCATCTTGAGTACGCTTTCCTTCAGGAAGATTCGAAGCTTCCGGTAATTATTTTCTCACTTCTTTCTAAACATGAAAAAGAACGTCTTGTTTCCTTGTTACAGGCCCACAAACCGGCCATTGCATGGAAAATCCATGATATAAAAGGAATTAGTCCTTCTTATTGCACGCACAAGATCTTGATAGAAGAAAATTCCAAACCAGTGGTGCAACGTCAAAGGAGACTAAATCCTCATATGCAAGATGTTGTCAAGAAGGAAATCATTAAATTGCTAGATGCATGTCTAACCTACCCAATCTCAGACAGTCTGTGAATAAGCCCGGTCCATTGTGTTCCTAAAAAGATGGTATAACTATTATCACCAATGATAAAGACGAGCTTATCACAACACGAACTGTCACGGGGTGGCGAGTTTGTATAGATTATCGTAAGCTAAACGATACCACGAGAAAAGACCATTTTTCGCTACCATTCATTGATCAAATGTTAGAGAGACTAGCAGGAAATAGCTTTTATTATTTCCTAGATGGTTTTTCTGGGTACTTTCAAATTCCCATCTCCCCCGAAGATCAAGAAAAGACTACCTTCACGTGTCCCTATGGCACCTATTCATACCGTCGAATACACTTTGGTCTATGTAATGCTCCCGCAACATTCCAAAGGTGCATGATGGCCATTTCCACGATATGATTGAAGAATGCATGGAAGTGTTCATGGATGACTTTTCAGTCTTCGGTGACACTTTCGATTCATGCCTTCTAAATTTGGAGAAAATGCTAATTAGGTGTGAGAAATCAAACTTAGTGCTAAATTGGGAAAAATGCCACTTTATGGTTAAAGAAGGCATTGTATTGGGGCACAAAATCTCAAGTGTTGGTATTCAGGTGGATCCAGCAAAGGTTGACGTCATTGCCAACCTTCCACCTCCTTCAAATGTGAAGGGTGTGAGAAGTTTTCTTGGGCATGCCGGGTTTTACCGGCGATTTATTAAAGATTTTTCAAAAATTGAAACGCCATTGAATAAACTTCTCGAAAAAGATGCACCCTTTGTTTTCACAAGTGAATGCACTAAGGCATTCAATGTTTTAAAATAAAAACTTGTCAACGCACCAATAATCATAGCTCCAAATTGGTCACTACCATTCGAGCTAATGTGCGATGCATCGGATTTTGCAGTTGGTTCAGTTTTGGGCCAACGGGTTGAGAAACGTTTTCAACCCATTTATTATGCAAGTAAGACTTTACAAGGAGCTCAATTTAACTACATAACCACGGAAAAAGAGCTCCTTGCTATCATCTTTTCTTTTGACAAATTCCGATCATATCTTGTCCAATCGAAGATAATTGTCTTCACCGATCATTCGGCATTGAAATACATTTTCTCTAAGCCAGATGCAAAATCTCGATTGCTAATATGGGTCTTGCTTTTGCAAGAATTTGATATCGAGATTAAGGACAAGAAAGGTGCCGAAAATCTCGCGGCTGACCATCTTTCTAGACTTGAAAATCCCAATCTTGAAGTACTTCATGAATCGAGTATTAAAGATGATTTTTTCGGTGAATACCTCATGCGAGTAGAGAAGGTGGAAGACCCGTGGTATGTTGACTTCGCCAATTTCATTGTTGGGGGTACCTAGAAACCGGTTGGTCACATCAGAAAGGAAAGAAATTCTTTAGTGACCTACAATACTATTTATAGGAAGACCCTTATCTATTTAGGCGATGTGCGGATGGAGTTATTCGTAGGTGTGTTTCGGGGAAGGAATGCACCGAAAATCTGCTTGATTGTCACCTTGGTCCAACAGGTGGGCACTTTGGTCCCCAAATCACGGGGAGAAAAGTTTACGAGGCCGGTTTCTATTGGCCTACAATATTTAAAGATGCCTACACTGTTTGTAAGGCTTGTGACGCGTGCCAACGGGCCAGTCAAATCACTAAACGGGATGAAATGCCTCAACAAAGCATCCAAGTATGTGAGGTGTTCGACGTTTGGGGAATTGACTTTATGGGGCCCTTTCCAAAGTCTCATTCTTACCTCTACATACTTGTTGCCATAGACTATGTTTCCAAATGGGCGGAGGCAAAACCTCTACCAACAAATGATGGCCGAGTTGTAGTAACCTTTTTGATGGAACTTTTCTCAAGGTTTGGCACACCAAAAGCCCTTATCAGTGACCGGGGCACCCACTTTTGCAATAAGAAATTAGAAAGGTGTTGAAAAGATATGGAGTGATCCATAAAATTTCAACATCCTATCATCCCCAAACAAGTGGGTAAGTGGAGAATACCAATCGGTCGTTAAAACGCATACTTGAAAAGACCGTTGGTGCGAATCCAAAAGAGTGGTCAGTTAAGTTAAACGATGCATTGTGGGCCTTTCGCACGGCCTATAAAACACCTATTGGAACCACTCCTTTCCGTATGGTATACGGAAAAGCATGCCATCTCCCTTTGGAGATTGAACACAAAGCGCATTGGGCACTAAGGGCATGTAATTTGGATTACCAAGAGGCGGGTCGGTTACGTTTGACCCAGTTAAATGAATTAGACGAGTTGAGGCTTGAAGCCTATGACAACTCTCTAATTTATAAAGAAAAAACCAAACAATGGCACGACAAGAGATTGAAAAATCCAAAGGAATTCATGGAAGGAGATCGTGTCCTTGTTTACAATGCCCGTTTCAAGTTATCACCAGGAAAGCTTAAGTCCCGATGGTCTGGACCATTTGTTGTTAGAAGGGTGTACCCTTATGGTACAATTGAAGTGGTGAACTGGAAAGGCGATATTTTTAAAGTGAATGGCCACCGGGTCAAGCACTATGTTGATGGTCCCCTGGAAATCGAAGACGAGGTTAGCCTCAACTTCGAGAACAAAGCTTAAATCAAAATGGGGACGAGTTGGGTGAACAACTCGTTAAAGAAATTTCGCGCGTGTAAATAGTGTGAATTGAGTGTTTTATGATTGATTTGATTGTTTTTAATGTACAAAATGATCTATGATGATGATATGAGCTTTTGTGTGTTGAAAATGGGAATTTTTATGAGTTTTATGCAAATTTTGAGCCACCAGACCAGTGGGACGCCGTCCAAAATCCCTTGGACGCCGTCCAATTTCAAAGGGTTTTCTCAAATAATGATCAGTACTTTTTAGTGAAACTGGACGTCGTCCAAAACTTCTGGATGCCGTCCCACGCTTAACAACTGGACGCCGTCCAGATTTCTGGACGCCGCCCAGTCCTTCTTTACTGGACGCCGTCCAGATTACCTGACCAGGAAAAAAATAAAACTCGTTTTAAAGGTTTATCCAACCCATTTTTCAACCACACACACTTTTAACTCAACTTTTCTCTCCCAAACACGAACCAACACTCACAAAACCCTAAAATCTACTTCAAATTCGCGATTTCTTCCTTCAAATCCAAGCTTGAATCATGTTTTCTAGGGTATTGTTACTCCCTTTTCACACTTTTCTTTCTTAATTACTTGATTTGTATGTCTATATGTATAATTTGGTGAAAGATAAGTGTGGGGTGTTTGATTTGCATGATTCTTATTTAGATTAACATGCATTAGTTGTTTAATTACCCATTATGTCTTGATTTTGCAATAATTATATGTTTAATGGGTATGCTCATGATTCTAGGGTCTGTATTGATTAAATCCAAAATTAGGGTGATTAATTCAAGATATTGAGTTTGTTTGTGTTGTTTATGAAGCTTGTGAAGTGTTTAATTGTTGTTGATGATATAGATGTTAATTTGGCCGGGTCATAAATTGAATTTTAGTGAATTTCTAGCATGCTTTGAATTGTAATGTTCTTATGAAAGATGTATGCTAGTTTCTCACCTGTTTAAGCCTATTGAAGTGGATTGATAGTATGGAATGCTATAATGTAGTTGTGTTATGTGAAGATTATGGTCATTTTAAACTAAATTGTGATACTTGTGCTATGATTGTAATGAATATCATTAGAATGCAAGTTTAATTGTCATGACCTATGAACGCAACATGCTTGAGTCCTAAGTTGATGCCTAATTGTAAATTTTGTGATCCACATTTTTGTAAGAGTGCATTTACTAGTTTATGTTGACTTTGGTTGACTGTGATCAATTATTCTGAGCATACGATTTTTGCTTATATGAATCACAATGCTTATGAACTTTGAATGGAATGACTAATTCCCCTTGCTACTCGGTTATGTTTTTTAGCTAACATTAACACAACGGTTTCTATGTTCTTTTGGTTTGGTGTTATTATGTTTTGCAGGGACAATCTAGCCGAGGTGGACAACCGAAAAGAGGCAGGACCTCAAGAAATGTTCCACCACCACCACCACCACCGGTTCAACAACGACATTCATCATCATCATCTGGCATAGAAGAAGAGGATCCAAATAATCCAATAGTATGGTTAGAACATCTTCGGGACAATGATGATTACGGGGAAACTTTTGCTTGAATTATCCGTAGACCAATTAATGCTACATGGTATTTCGACTGGGCTCCTTTGATTGAGGCGGGTATGCATGCCCATGTCACTCGTTTGTTAGCTATACCATATAATAACAAAGTGACCTATGCATGGGAACACATTTTCAGTCTACACGATCAAGTGTTTCCCGTGCTATGTAAACAATTCTACTCAACTTTCCGATTCAATAATGTTCACGATCCACTATCGGATGCTTTCTTTAGATTCCGACTAGGGGGTGAGGAAAGAAGTTTGAGTAGTTTTGGGTTATGTAGAGTTTTGGGTATTTTTAATGAGCTTACTGACGCACAATTAAGGATATATTTGGTAAGCTCAGATATCATGGAAGAGTAGGTTTCAATGAACAATCCTTTTGGAGAAGGATTAGCGGTCTGAATGCATCTAGCCCGTTCAAATCAAGCAGACACAGGTATACCGAAATAACAACCCCAGATGATAAGCTTCTCCATCGACTTATCGCATGTACTTTTAATGCGAGAGTCGAAGGACATGAAAAGGTAAAATCTATGGATCTATGGATAATGGATCAAATAAAACGGGGTTGTCATACCGACATACCGGGGTTAATTGAGAACTATTTGCTGGGTATCGCTACGGATGCACGAAGAGACAAACCGCTTCTAGGGGGCCACTACATTACGCGGATTGCTCGTCACTTTAATATTGATCTTAATCGCTTGATTGAATGTGACCATGCAATGAAAGCCTTGAAAAAGGTTTCTTATGTTAACGCTGGGATTTTGATGTACGATGGAAATAGGCGTTTGGTACCTTTTGTGGCAGGTGGCGCGAGTGGTAGTGGAGCGAATGTTCAACAGGAACAACAAGAGGAAGAGGAAGTAGAAATGGAAGCCCAAACTAATGTTCAGGATCAAGGGCCTTAGAATCCATCCCAAACTAGTTGGGATAATTTGGTTAACAGTGTGAACAACATGAGGTTGAGTCAGCAAGGAATGGAGCAACGCCAGATTGCTCAAGTACATAATCAGGGATGGAACAGTTATGGTATTGATTGGAATAACCATAACACCGAGTTATTTTATTCCAACCCCGATCAGTACTATGGGACAACACGTCTGACACCCCCAATACTACACTGATCCTCAAAACCCACCTCCACCTTACCAAATTTATAATACTAACGCTTCGATGTAGGATGCCAGGAACCGATTTGAGCAGGAATACCCGCAGGGACGCCCAGGCAGAGATGGCTCAGGAAATTACTTTTGGCCGTGCGATAACTGAAGGCCTGCGTGCCTATTATCATTTTGTTACATTACTTTGAGACTATTTATTTATTTCTTGTGGTGTGTTTTTAAACAATGTTTGGTTTGTAATATTAACTAATTTGAAAATGGTTGTGGTTGTAGAAACACCATTATTTTTAGTATAATTTATTTGGTTTGCTATTTTGTGCAGCGTGATTGAACTTCAAAGACTGGCATTAAGTTCAGCAACATTTGATATTATGATGTATGTTTGATGCTAATCGCGGAGTGGACGATGCTCTTATGCTGGCAGTAAGTTCAGCGGCATCCGTCTACATGTTCCACGATTTACAGGTTAAAAATTTTAAGATTTCTACAATCACCCTATCACTTTGCCCTCTAAATTTAATCCTTTTTCTGATTTCATGCAATGAGGGACTTGCATGATCTCAAGTGTGGGGTGGGAGATAGAAATTTATCGGGAATTCGTTTTACAAAAATTAAGGCGTTTATGATTAAATTTTTCAAATTTTCAGGTAGCCTAAGAAACAAAAATTGTCCAAAAACCATGTTACATACATTGTGTTCTAAAAACTAGAAAAGAAATGTTGAGTTATGTTTTAAATTATTAATAGTCTTTGAAGTTGCACTATCATTCAATTATTTGGATGAAAATCCTACTAGTTTAGTAAAGCTAACTTGTAGGTCACTTGTACCAAAATGAGTGTAAACCGTGAGAGAGCGGTGATTGCATAGCTTGGTCGGAAACTGGACCTCGCGCCAGATCAAAAACCTAAGGGCGGTCTTCATTGTTCAGAACCAGAGCAATGCATGCGCTCGCCACTTTGTATAACCCATAGGAGTAAAGTCTCCCAATTGACACACTTGCTGATTTATTTCAGAAGTTGTAGTCCAGACCAGTTGTAGGGTGACGAAAAATCTTGAAAATTCATTGCTAACATCGACTGAAAATCTACCAGGCCTCAACATCAAATAGGGAAACTGGTAGTCAGACTTATCTCGATGAGGGAGATCTGTCTTGTCAAATGGGGTGCGCACCATGATACACAAAATATCTGTGATTGATCAGATCCTCAGTGGATAACTTCCGGAAAGGTAAAATATCATCTTTTAAGACTGATGAGCCTCAATCTTCATGATTGATTTAACGGATTAGATGATTACCTCATGATTATCAATGATATCCGGACGTAATGTGTATCCTCCTAAGCACATTATTTTCTTACCAACATCTCGTGATGTTAGGTACTGTGGGAGAGATTGGCTTGACCAATAGCGGGAAACCCGCACTCATTTTTTTCAAAATTCAGAAAATCCGACAAAATCGGAAAATGTGTCTAATGTAAAAACTAGCACAACATTTTCAAAAACATAAAACGTTTTCATAAGATCCTGATTTCCGTAGGATCAAATTTTTCAGATACTTGACTCTAATCTCCCAAAAATGTGTGCGTGTGTTCTCATTGTGTATATAGCGTGAGTGTGATTCCAATATAGGTGTGGTGTACTTATAGCGTGTGTTTCATATAGCGTGAGTTGCGTTTCAAATAAACGTGTGTATTTCGTGTGCTTCGCATGATTGGTGTGATGTGTGTACGCTATGTTGTGTAAGTGTGTTTGATATTGTTCTACTTTGTAAGAAAGATTTGCTTGAGGACAATCAAGGTTTAAGTGTGGGGTGTTTTGATATTGTTAAATTACATCATATATATCTCTCGCAATATCGTGAGAAATACTCTCGAATCAAGGATAGTTAAGGCGGTTTCTACAAGTAATGCACGAAGGTATGCAAATTTGTATCGGAAAGTGATTTGTGAAGAGTTTTGGTGAATTATGACCGTTCTATAAGTTGTTATTTCATCATAGTTGATTCCGATACAAGTTATGGTCAAATTAGCGCTCTAAAATGATAAAACAAGGCTTCAGATATGTTGGACGCTGTCCAAAATGATTGGGACTCCGTCCAAATGAAGGGAGATTATGAAAAAATGAGACAGTGAAGTTCAGCACAACTGGACGCCGTCCAGCCCTTTACAACTGGACGCCATCCAGTATTCTGGACGCCGTCCAGTTCCTTGGATGCCGTCCAAAAGTAGGTTTCAGCCTACTTTTGACTTTTGAGCCACTTTAACTACTTTAAAACCAGATGATTGAGAGAGATGCGATGAGATACGAACCAGAGGCATTAGAAGACGGTTTTAGGAGCATTTTTGGAGAACTCCAAGCTCTTGCAAGTGGTCTAACATCCAAGAATCAAGAAACCAATCCTTCTCCATCCAAGATTCATTCTCAATTAGGTTGTTTTCTTGTTCTCAAACAATGAATTCTACTTATCATTTGATTGTTATTTTGCTTGTTATCATGATTGTTGGCTAAACTCTATAATGTTTGTCTAGATTAATAACCAAAGTATTGGATGTAAACTTATTGATTGAATGTATTATGTGTGATAGATTAAAGCTTGAATTAAAGAACCAGGCTTATTGATGTTAAATCATTTGTATCTAGTTAATTGATATGTTGTTAATAAAGAGAACTCTTGTTGATGTATCATATTGATTTACAATCAACTTGTTTTAGATTGATTGTTTACTAAACCGGACCAAGGGGGTAAATTAGATCAAAATGATTAGACGATACAGGGATGAATTGTGTAGAGCGATCGCAAAAGACAATTGGTATTCAAGTCTTTGATCTAGCTTATCAACTAGTCACAAACAAAAAGGTCTAGGTGATAGGGAACCCTTCACTTAGTAATTCTAGTTTGAGTACTTGCTAAAGAGAACTCTTGGCAAGTCGATTTGGGTGATTAGCATATATATCATAGTTATTTGGTTACAAACACGAGAACTATAGAGAAAAGGGAACCCTTGATCTTGTAATCGAGTTTGCGTGTTTACTAAAGAGAACTCTTGATAAATCTATTAGGTAACTTACACACATATTCATTCAATCGGGTCTTAATAATATAACTTACATCCAATACCGAGGGTAAAATATCTAGATGAACATTTTGTCTCTTTGATCTAAATCAAACTATCTTATTTGCTTTCTTTGCACTTGTTTTCATTATATAAACTTAAACGACCAAAAATATTGTTTTTACTTTTAATCTTCTCTGATTTGGCTAAATCGTTAAATAGCCACAAAAACATAATATCTTGTACCTTTAAGTTTCATTTACTTAGTTAATCATAATATAGTTTCTAATTCTAGTTTGACTAATACAACTGTCCTTGGAACGATACACGAAACTAAACCATTATTTATACTACTACACGATCGGGTACACTGCCCGTTAGTGTGTAACACTCTTTAATCGGTATTTTTCCATACTATTTCATACGAAAATTCATATACCATGTTTCGCACATCAAAGACCAATCTTGATCCTTTGATTGTGTCTGAACGGCCCAAAACCCCTACTGAAATTGAGGCGGAGAAAGCCCAAGATGCTGCTTTTGAACAACAATTGAAAAGCCCAGAGCGGTCTGTTGAAGGCGGAGATGGTGGTACTGTTCAACCATCTCCTGATGTTGAAATTGTTGAAGTCATCCCTGAACCGTCCAGGGCCAAGAAGGCTGGCAAAAGTTCAAAACGTGAGAGGAAACGTCCAGCGGGTGAAGCTGTTGACAAACCAAAAAGGAGAAGTATGTATCTTAGCTGCATCTGTATAAGTAGTTTAATAATTTTGTGTCGAAGCTCTATTGAATATTTATCTGCTTCTCTATTTTATAGGATTGGTTCCTCAAGATGATGTTGTTGATACTTCTACTTGGAAGGATCCTGAGAGCAATAAAACTGTTAATGTTGAAGATGACAGTGATGATGATAATGAAGAAACTGATGATGTTGATTCTTTTGAGACCCCTCCATTCAGAACTCTGCATACTCCTAAAGGGACTGATACAACCCAATCTTCTGCATCTACCCAACCACCATCTGTACCACTGGCAGTTTGCAGGCTTTTCTTGACGATCCTGCTAACAAATCTGATAGTTTTGCTGAGTTTTTGAAGGTAATCCTTATAAGATTTATAATCTAAGAACACTATTTCACTAATAATTATTTTCTTATCAGAATTACTGGATTTATTGTAGGCAAGCACTATTACTGATTTGTCTTCCTCTCTGTCCACCATGACTCATAAACAAAGCTATCAATCTACTGCTACAGTATTAGTGCTTCTGAATCAACATGTGATTCATGGGCTTAAGATGCAAAAAGCTCAAGACACTATTGTTGCCAATGCTGTTCATAATACCAATAAGGTAAAAGGGCTTGAAGTTGACTTGAAAGATGCAAATTCAAAGTTAAAGACTGTAGAGGATGCTGTTAAGAAGAAGGAGGATTTATTGCAGGTGGTGGAAACAAAATGTGTTGCAGAAAGGGTGGAGAAGGAGAAGTTTATGGAGGAGAATGATAAGCTGGTGAAGAGTAATGAGGAGCTAAAGAAGTTGCTTGAGGAGAAGAATCAGTTGTTGGAGGAGAAGACTGCTGCTGCTGCTGGTGCTGAAAAGAATTTTATTGATTTGAAGGCTGGTGTCCCTGGTCTAATGCATAGGGTGTTGGGCTCTTCTCTTGTGGGTCAGACTTTTGATAAATATCTGGTGGCATCTACAGAAAGTGACCTTTCAGATGCAATGGAGGAGGTTTTAAATGCATTACCTGTAAGGCCTGACCCTTTACCAGATGCAATTGCAAAACACATCAAACCAGATGCTGGTGCTAAGCTGCAGGCGGCCATAGCTGAAGTGACTTCTTTGAAGATTAACTCCTTGGAAGAAATTTGTCTTAGGGATAACATATCTGTGAAGGACATTCTAGATGTTCCAATTTGAAAATACACTTATTATGTAACAACATGTAACTTCTGTATACTGATAGTATATGTATATGTATTTAGTTCTTTTGGTTACTGTTTTTATTTTGCTGCTTTCCATGATTAACGCATCACTGCCATGAATTCTGCCATATGTATTTAACCGTTATAAGCATGTTAAAAAGCTTAGATTTGTATATATCACATGAAATAATTTTTGTCTTAAACTGATTTTTGAATTTGTACATGAATTGAACTGTCATCCGTCGTCCGCTGTGCATAATTCCTCTTTATGAATTAGAGGTGTACTGCTACATAAATGGTATTATATATATAGGCTATTAAAATTGTACATCTGTTTTGTATTTTCATTTAGCCAAAACAAGTTATGTAGAACTTTTTTATTGCTGTAATGAATATATCGAACAACTTATCCGTTCTCCAATCTGTATCAGAGCATATGTTTTGTAAAGAAGTTTTTTGAAAATTCTCAAACTATTTTGTGAAGTAGGATATGAATGAAGCATAATGCTGTTATGCTATGTTATAAATATTGATAAGTCTGTTAAAGAAATTTCTGTTTATGGAATTAACAGTGTTCCGTTTAGCGTGTTGCGCTCAGGTGTTGTGCGGCTTACAAAATACACTTGTATTTCAATTTTTTCTGTTTTCCAGATATAAATGGATTTATGCCATTGTGATAAACCATTCTGTATGTCATGACATTATGAGATCTTTAGTTTTGCCTCGGTGCCCTCTAGCGAAGTAAACACTTTACGCTAGCCGATCCCTTGTGTCTATAATGTTGACACAAGAGCCTCTACCATCGGGGGAATAAAAATGCCTTGCCTTATGTGGGTAGGAATGAATGCTATGCTTTACATTCATAATGCGTAACGCTGTGCGTAAGAAAATTTTAAATTTTCATTGATAATACTGTCACTCATACAACATTTTTGTGTAATATCTTCGTATGAGGTGATCAAGTCCCAATCAGAAAATTACAAAAAGTGTATTGTGCGATTGTCTGAACTGAGAAAAATTAAAAAACGTGATAAAGACTGTTCTGCAGTATTTATGTTATTGTATTGTATTCCGTTCAGCGTTCTGCGTCCTCCTTTCAATGCTCCCACATTTTATATGGTTTAAAGTACCCGTTCACATCATTTCTGCTAAATAACTGCTTCGATGATTCCCCTCTGACAAAATTCCCTTGAGCTTCATAAACAACTGATTTTTCTCTTGCAGGTCCCACATACTCAGAGTGTACTACTGCTACACCATTTGGTGTTGGGAACCGTATTTCTGCATGTGGTGTGGAAGTAATTATTCCAAATTTGCGAAGAGTTCGCCTACCAATCAATGCATTGAATCTTGATCTGCCATCAAGAACTGTAAAGTACACAATTTCTGTTCGGACTAAGGGGTGTGTTCCCAATGTTACATCCAGCTTTACTCTACCAACTGCCTTCATTGATTCTCCCGTAATGCCAGCAATTTTCACAGTCGTGTAGCGAAGCCTATCCTTCACGCTGAACGGATAACTTTTGAAACAATGCAAATATAAAATATCTGCCTCACTACCTGTATCAGTATAAATTCGATTGATGTTTTCTGTTTGCAATTATAGCTGAGATGACCACAGGCTCTTCTGACAGACACCAATTTGGAATGGTATGAAATATGATTGGAGCATACATCCAGGTCTCTGTCCTGCGTTCTCCGTCTGTTTCATTTTCCACTGTCTCATTCCATATAACCTTGATGTGCATTTCAGGGGTTGGAACCCTTTCATCATTCCTTTCTTCTCTTCTGTTCCTGTCACGCCGTCCACCGTGATGCATTTTCCCTGCTAAGCAAAACGTTTATTTGGATCATTTCTTCGATAGTTTATTCCTGGTAAAAGATGATTTAACTCTCCAGCCTTGATCTTCGCAATGATCTCTCTCATCAGTGACTTGCAATTATCAGTGTCATGCCCATATGCCTCATGAAAATCACACCATTTGTCACTTTGTGGTCCCTGACGCTCTTCCATTGGCGGTGGAGGGTGAAATGATTCCTTAATTGGCTCTGTAAACAAAATTTCTTTTGGAGTTTTGATTAATGCCATGATAAGTGGATGCCTGTCTAATGGCTTTCGATGGTGATAATTGTCGTTTGGATGGTTATTTCCCCTCCAACCGCTCTGCTGTTTCTGGTAATTACTGTCATAACCCCGTTGTCTCTGATAATTATCATTCCTGTTCCGCTCTCCGCCTTGCTGCCTGAAGTTTCTCTGGTAATTATCCACACTTGGATATCCCATTTCGCCTGCTCGTAAATGCTTCTGAGCGATACCCAACGCCTGATGTAATGTTTTTGGAATGTCATAACGCAAAGCATGAATTAATCGTGCAAAACGTCGCTGATCAAGACAAAATATAAATCCTGAAACAAGCTGAGACTCTGGTATGTCTGGTATCTCCTGACACTCAATGGTATAACGTTTCATAAAATCACTCAGTGATTCATTCTGGTGCATTGTTATCTCATGTGCATCAAGATGTGACAATGTGCAGCTTCTCAAGCTTTGATATTGCATCACAAACTTTGCCCTCAAATCAAGAAAACTGGTAATGCTCCTTGGTGGCAAGCTAGCAAACCACTCTCTTGCCATTTTCTGCAATACCATTGGAAACATATGGCACGCAGTTTAATCTTCCCAATGCTGTAACCTCATGACACCTTCAAACATAGTCAGAAAATCTTCTGGATCTGTCGTACCATCATAAACACCGATAGATGAAATTCCCAAATTTCTTGGTAATGGATAATATGCAATTCGAGGGATAAAACACTGTGTGGACTCTGCCATTACTGGCGGTTTGATAACTTCATCTCCAGTAATCAAAGCAAACAAATTATCCACAGCTGTTGCTCGGATGGTTGGTTGTGCTAATTTTTGCTTAAATCGTGATGGCGCTGTTTTAGTCAAAATTCCATCCAGTAACTTGCTTGCCATTTCTTCGGTCATAAAGAACTGTTCACCCTCTTCTTCAAAATTCCAATCGTCATCTAGAAAACCTTCATCACTGTGTTGATTCTCAGTGTCATCAACTAAAGCATTCAATTGATTGAATAGCTTAAACAATTGTGATTTGGAAATTGATTTTCCTTTGCCGTTATGTTTAGCGTTCACATCAGAAGTCTTCTTAAAAGAAACATTATGTGTTCCTCGTCTGGCTTTCCACATTCCTGCGCTGGAACCTCCCATTAATGGTTTTCTCAATCGTGGTATGGTTTCATGAACTTGATCATCTGCTGTGTCAGTGTGCAAATGATCTTCTTCTTCAACGAAAGTCTCTTCAAGAGTTAACTGATCAACTGGTATATTTTCAATGAAGTTTTCATCGACTGGTTCAAGTGTTGTTTTTGATGAGGTTGTTTCAGTTGCCTTCGTGCTCTTGGTAGTTTTGGTGGTCTTTGAGACGGGTGGCGCCATATGTTAGTACGATTTTCCGTATAGCTGTTGTAAGGTACTAGTACAGAAAATTAGCTGCTCAGCGTGTGGCGTATACTGTTGATTGTTGTTTGCCCTTGAGAAATAATCTCTGCAGACCCGAAACACAGATATAAGATCTGTGGGGTGGCCTCAATCAATCTGTGGATCAATCTGTGATGATCCGTCTAGCGCACTGCTGCTAAGCAACTAATGTTGTTTTAGAGTGAGAAAGAACTGTGTGAGAGAGAAAGTGTACTTCTCGCTGACTGAAGTTCAGATCAGAATGATGTAAAATGTGGTGACCCAGGGGGTCTATTTATAGGCGTAGAATGTCCGAAATTCACGGGATACACGTGTCAATCACTGAATGGTTCTGTTACGTGAAGTATCCGGAATGTCAGTGGCGTGTGCTGACGTGGCTGCGTGCCGTTCACGCGCTGAGTTAAATGGCTTATGCATAGAAGCTGCCTGCAGGGCTTACGTTTGACGCTGGGCGGCCTGATGGACTCTGGGCGGTAGACTCTGAAAATAGCCAAATTTCATTATGTCTTGTGCTCTTTGATCTAGCTTTTTGTATGAAAATGATGTTTTTATGCGTGTATCTCCTAGGATACACCATTACCACTTATTTTGATAGTACACAAGGTAATAAGTACACTCATATCTCTATAAATAGAGAGTAAATCTCTTCTTGTCAGACACACAGGTGATAAGAGAATAATACACACATAAAAGAAACTAAGTAGTTGGTACTTGGCAAACCATTGAAGGAATTAGGTTGTGAAACTTGAAAGCCTTCCGTTCGTGATTGCTTTCTGATAATGCTAAAAACGAACATATATTTCATAGCATTATTCCTCAAGAAAGACAAGCTTGTAGTTGCAATTGTTCTATTTACAAGTGATATTCGTTTAAATAATAAAATGTGAAGACAAAAGACAGATTCGACGAATTGAAGACGCAAACGATCAAAAAGCTCAAAAGTACAAAATACAATCAAAGAGGTTCCAAATATTGATAAGAAACGTCTCGATATTACAAGAGTACAAGATTCAAAATGCAAA
This sequence comes from Rutidosis leptorrhynchoides, assembly GCF_046630445.1. Lineage (NCBI taxonomy): Eukaryota > Viridiplantae > Streptophyta > Magnoliopsida > Asterales > Asteraceae > Rutidosis > Rutidosis leptorrhynchoides. Next base: position 353,005,504 of record NC_092338.1, read on the forward strand.
GTACAAGATATTAAATTGTACGCAAGGACGTTCGAAAATCCGGAACCCGGACCAGAGTCAACTCTCAACGCTCGACGCAACGGACTAAAAATTACAAGTCAACTATGCACATGAATATAATATAATATATAATTAATTCTTAAAATTTATATATATATTATAATATATTTAAAAATCGTCGGCAAGAAAGGTTCCAAATTAGTGTGAGCTGGAAAAACGAACTCCGCGAGTTGCGGAGTTTGCAGTGCAAAAATTACGCGAGTCGCGGAGCTTCCCTGGACTCAAATCCCTATAAAAGGCAACGCAGTTTGATCGTTTTTAATATCATATAATCTATCTCTCTCTCAATATATACGTAATTATATATATATAAAATTTATATTTTAATTTTAATTTTAATTTTAAATCCTAATAATAAGGGTATGTTAGCGAATGTTGTAAGGGTGTAAGTCGAAATTCTGTCCGTGTAACGCTATGATATTTTTAATCATTGTAAGTTATGTTTATATTATTTTCATTAATGTCTCGTAGTTAAGTTATTATTATGCTTATTTAATCCGAAGTAATCATGATGTTGGGCTAGTTACTAAAATTGGGTAATTGGGCTTTGTACCATAATTGGGGTTTGGATAAAAGAACGACACTTGTGGAAATTAGACTATGGGCTATTAATGGATTTTATATTAACTAAACAATACCTTGTTAATTTAATATACAAACTTATAATTTGACGTATTTATATATAACCACATACGCTTGACTGGGTACGGTGGGCGGGATATCTATAAATACCAATAATTATTCATTTTACCGGACACGGAACTGGATTAATAGTTAATAGACTTGTTGAAATAGGGGGTGAATTACATTCAAGGGTAATTGGTGTAATTGTTAACAAAGTAGTAAAACCTTGGTTTACACGCAGTCGATAACCTGGTGTATTCATTAAACAAATTATTAAAACCTTGTTACAATTCGAATCCCCAATTAGTTGAAATATTTGACTTCGGGAATAAGAATAATTTGACGAAGGCTTTCGCTCTTTATATTTATGACTGATGGACTATTATGGACAAATCCGTATGGACATATTAAATAATCCAGGACAAAGAACAATTAACCCATGGGCATAAAAATAAAATCAACAAGTCAAACATCATGATTACAGAAGTTTAAATAAGCATAATTCTTTTATTTCATATTTAATTTCCTTTATTTTATATTTAATTGCACTTCTAATTATCGCACTTTTATTTATTGTTATTGTATTTAATTGCACTTTTAATTATCGTACTTTTTAATTATCGCAATTTTATTTTATCGCACTTTTATTTATCGCAATTTATTTATCGTTATTTACTTTACGCTTTAAATTAAGTCTTGTATTTATTTTTAATATTTTACATTAGGTTTTAACTGCGACTAAAGTTTTAAAATCGACAAACCGGTCATTAAACGGTAAAAACCCCCCTTTTATAATAATAATATTACTTATTTATATATTTGTATTTTTATAATTTAAAACTAATATAGCGTTAAGCTTTGATTAAAAGATTCCCTGTGGAACGAACCGGACTTACTAAAAACTACACTACTGTACGATTAGGTACACTGCCTATAATTGTTGTAGCAAGGTTTAAGTATATCCATTCTCTAAATAAATAAATATCTTGTGTAAAAATTGTATCGTATTTAATAGTATTTCGTTGTAAAATTTTATAGTATTTTATACCCCTTAGCGAGAACATCATTTTCCCGACCGGTGATCTAAACGTCGATCCTACTCATTTCCGCTGCTCGTATTCGGTATGTCTCGAATTAACATTTTACAACATTTTTTCTTGTTTGAGCAAAGCTGTCCGTTTCTTTACAATGGAAGACAAACTCATTTAGCCGATCTCAAAGTATCAGAAAGTTAGTGTTGAGGTGGAGAATTTTCGCAAGTTGCACAAAATGTTTGGTGTTGTAGGCTCATTAGACTCTTAGTATTGCAATTTGTTGTTTGGTTCTGTCACCTTCTTCTCGTTTTGTTTTGTAGGATTTGGTTGTATTGATTGCTCTCGTGCTTTTGCTTTGTGAGGTTTGTAATGAGTTCTCTTATTTTGTTGTGTTGCGTCTCTTGTATTACTTCGTTTGGCTTATTTCGTTCTTATGAAAGTTGTCTTTTGTTTTAATATATATTTCATTTTCTTCAAAAAAAAAAAAAAAACAAAAAAAAAAGTTTATACGTACATATCAAGTGTTTAGTTAAACGTCTAATCATATTAATATTAACTATTAATATTTAGTCGTGTTTGCTTTTCGGTTGTACATTAGTCGATATATTTTCTACATTATTTTGGATAAACAATATGATAATTATTAGATTCTCACGGATTAGTGAATTGAATTTTACCTGTGACGGACAGTGTATGCTTAGACTTACCCATGACTCGTTGGCGGTAGACTTTCTTACCCATAATCAACCCCCCGCAGGTAAAATTTTACGGATTTACCCGCCCATCATGAGGTGAATGCCCACTCGTCGCAGTTCGTACTTTCCATCTCTAGTTATGAGTTTAAACTAAACACATCAATTAAAAAAAATGCACGTTCACGGGTTAAGAAAAATCTGTGGGTATGGAGATCCAACTACAAGGTTCTGCACTCTGATGTTTATAGCAGATTCGCATCCTCTTCTCCAGGCTCAGTCCCATATTTTGAAACGGTCTCAAAATGAATAAATTTACACTGAAATTGATATGAACACATCATCAGAGTGTGATTGTTCTGACTTGAACAATGCTAACAGAATAGTCAATACTTCAGATTATAAAGTCAACCAAAACAAGTTCATCAAATTTCAACGGCCAAAAAAACGTCTTCCTGGTCAATAGTCAATAAATCCAATGAAAAATAATAGAAAGAATAGAATACATGTATCAATCAAACATATTTTCTTAGTTACTACGAACTCACATTTCTTGAGTTTTCCGTTCTTGTCGTCATCATCATCATCTTATATTGATGAATGATTACATACTATCATACTATAGGCACGCATTAATGTGTGTAGGTTTGGCCAAAATATATGATTTGCAGAAGTTTATAAGACAGCATCATCAATCTTCAATTCTTCAATTATATATGAAGCAAACATCTCTTCTATCTCCTCAAGCTCTCCACAATGTAGTCTGCGTACAGATCCCTTCAAGTAACGAAAACAGGGTCCAGGTTACCATCAGTTCGTGTTTAAATCATAATCCGTTTATTTTTATGTCACTATACGCTTGGCATAATATATATATATCTTTGATAAAATTAAAAAGAGAAAATGAAGAAACTACTTACATAGAATGTTTGACCACCTCAATAGCCTCAGCAGCTGGTAAGAAATCATTGACAGCAACCTCCTTGTTCTCATTCTTCTTATCTAATTAGTTGTGGAGATGAAACAAAATTATTTATAGTTTAATTCATCAGAAGTCAATACAAATTCACAATTCTTAAAAGATGGCAAGATGGGTGGGTTGGGTAATGGGTCAGATTAGGATCATGCTGAAACAAATCTATACCATACTATAAATGATTTAACAATCTCTTTCTTAAACCTTAAATTGTAATTATGGAAATATCCCCTCTATTAATTTGTAGGTGTTGCTATTAGACTCTTTGTATTGAGTTGCAATAATTCCATATTAATCGGAAATGGCCAGTGAGTACATTACTTGGTATTTGTAATACGGGTCAGACATGGTTCATTTGACTTAGAAACACTTTTTTGTCCATTTATCTATGAATAATTCATGTGTTGGTTAGGATTAAAACAATCATAAGCAAAATATTAAGAGGTTGTATAAATATTAAATAGGATTGGGACAACTTTCAACATGTTTGACCCTACTGAGATAAAACACACCCAAATTTGACCCATTTCATAAGTAAATGGGTCAGAAGTGTCACCTCCAGAGATAGTTAAAACAATAATTAGATAACTGAGTTGTTGAAAAATTACAGTCTTCAAAGAAGCGACGGATCTCGGCCAAACGATGTGGCGGGAGCTCCTTTATGTCATTGTAGTGTCTGTACTCGGGATCATCAGCACACACTGCAATTATCTTATCATCCTTCTCTCCCTGATGTCATCAACCAATGTCAAAAAAAAAAAGAAATAATAATAATAAAAAAACAAAAAAAATACAAGGATTAAAAAAGAGTTTTAACTTTTGTGATTCTCACACAAAACAACATAACACCTGATCAATCATAGGCATTACACCAATTGCTTTGGCACGAAGAAAACAACCTGGCAATATTGGTTCCTGTAAGGTTTTTTAAAGCAAACATAATTACATTCTGATATAACAAATTCACAAGTTTAGAAGGAAGACTTCACAATACATTTATACACGTAATATATTATTGTATATACAAATATAATCAGTAGCTAGTGAAATTAAAGCGCTTGATTAAGTGACATACCTGCATGATAACCAAGACATCCAGTGGGTCGTTGTCCTCACAAAGAGTACGAGGGACGAAGCCATAGTTGTGAGGATACACAACTGATGAATATAGGACACGATCAACCTGATAAAAGTGCACGTTTAAAAGTACTCGAACCAAGAGAATGTGGCTAGAGATGACTTTGGCCCATTTACTTATGAATGAGTCGATTCAGGTTATTCTTGTCTGTAACATGTAAATAGCAGCTAAAATGGATCGGGCCAAACAGGTTATGATCATTTGACCTTGTTGTATGTAACATACTTAAAACCTTTTAAATCAATTACATTTAATAATTAGATTAGTAGTAAAATAAGATAACTTTCGGGACAACCCAATCAGTCGTGATCCATGCCAGCTCTACATGTAACTTATTATACCAGTTATCATCTTCATTTACCTTAATTAGTCCTGTTTTTTTGTCGAGCTCGTACTTCACTTTACTCCCCTTGCTAATTTCAATCACCTGCAAAATGTAGACGGGTTCTATGATGAATCTGTTGCATCAGCATGGGTGTAGTGACTTCTATGTGGGATAATATTTGTAACGTATCGACTTTTTTCAGCAGGAGAGTACTTTAAGTGATGCGTACAATATAATTTATGATTACAAAATATATATAAATACTGATTACTGAGATACTGGAAGGTGAAAGTAAATGAGAAGCAGCTGTTTTCACACACAACCCCTTTTCAAGGATTTTAATTTCAGTAAAGTGTAACTTTAGACTATCTTTATTTGAAATTCTTACACAGTTGAATATCGTTGGTGCTCCTGGTCCTGCATTACATAATTACCAATGTCAGAAGCTTATATGTGTGTCACTACATCATTATCATTATAAAATGTAAAATAACAATCATTCTAGGGAAAAATTTGACGTAGATAAAATACCTATCTCAAGATCATGCCAAGGATGGGAAGCAGCTGACCTTCTCTTCATGGATGAAAGTATTCTTTCATTGAGAGGAGCATGTGAATAGTGATGATTATGATGATGATGATGATGATGTGAGTCAGCCGGTTTGATTGGAGTCTCAATCGTTGGAGTCATTGTTGCAGTCTGTATATTTAGCGGTAAAATTCTTATAAAAAACTTGATACCAAAAGTGGAAGATTAGTACAAGATAGTGACTTATGAGATCCATAAATTTTGGAAACTAAAGTCAAGCCAAAATACTACAGGGACCACAATTTAGTGCAACAAAATTATCTTATCAATCAAGTAACACTGGCATCACATGTTACAGATATAAAGATCACAAAATAGAATTTCCACAAACCATTTCACTTAATTGTATTTTTGACATTCATGAACCAAATAAACAGAATCACAAGTGTAGACACCGTATATATAAATCAGTGAAAGTACCTAAACACAAACAATCAAGATCTCATGGAACTAAAAGCAAAAACCACGAAACGAATCAGCTAACAGAGAATCCTATTTTCACATTTTGCAGCAAATTTCAGAGCTCATTTATTAAGGTGAGAAATATATAATTCATGTTCACACTACTCATTAAAACCAGAAAAAACAAGCCGAAAAAGCTTGTATATGACACTGTAACCTTCAGAACACATTAAAAACCTAAAATGTAGAATTTACTCATAAACACGTAGTGATTGCTAGTCATGATCATATATCTCTTCAATTACATTGTCTAATCCATTGATTTCATGATGTAAAATCACACACACAAACACGCACATAAGCACAATATCACAAATCGAACGAGATGTCATCATAATCCTAAAAATCGAACAATTCAAAGCATATTATACAAACTAACGTGTATGAATAAGTCAAATTACAGCATCAAACCTACTAAAATCAAACTTCAACTATACATAGTTACATACACATATAAATATATACGCGAGTAGATTAAATACGAACCTGAAATGCTTAATTATCCTTGAACCTGATGCAGAGGAAATGAACTGCAGATCTAAGAATCTAAATACAACAACAAAATTAAACAGCGTAAGAATAAAGCTAAAGATATAGATACAGATACATGTATGCATAGTTAGAGAGAGAAAGCGTACCTTATTGAGAGAGAAAGTAAAGCGGAACGTACACGCTGTTATTGTTGCTGTTTCCCGCTCTCTTCATCATCTTTCGCAATTTAAAGCAAACGTAGTTTCTGTGTTGCGCGTTTCAATGGTGTGGCTTTCACGAAGAAAAAAAAAAAAATGAGTTACCTGATTGATGTGCAAGTTTTGATACGCATAGTATAAGATATGATGAGATGAGTAGCGGGGATGCAGTTGTTTCTAATCTGGAAAAGTAAAAAGAAATTAAAATTAAATTAAAATATATATCTATAGTTTCTATTAAAATCTCTTCTATACATTATAGTCTTAATTGAGATATATTAAAAAAATTCCACTAATTATTAATTAACCCTTACTTACTGAAACTCATGGCCCAAATGTGTAGCTTTACTTATTTTCGGATGTAGTTTTGCGTTTGCATTCACACTACAATAGGTCCCTCAACTTCGCTTCAATTTACACAACAGCCCTTCAAGTTTACACTTTTCCAGGGATAGAAAATGTAAATATATAATTTTATTAAAATAAAAGAAACTAATTCCCCTGAATTTATAACGGGCCCTATCTTCTCGCTCGGTGCGAGTTAAATTTTTCCGAGACTACCGTTCAACTCGAAAAAGTCTCGCGAACCCAACGGGACTAACTATACGCGAAATAGACACTTTTTAAAAAATACTTAACACAACGACAGCCCGTATCTTTCTGTTCGCCTCAAGTTAAATTTTTCCGACGGCACTGTTACACTCAAAATTTTTTTTTGAACAAAATGAAACTAACTACGTTCGAAACGGACACTTTTTAAAAACGCTTAAAACAACGACATCTAAAACGACGCTTAAGACATGAGCCGTTTTTCCCTCTATAAATACACAACGCTACGTTAAATATGAATACATCAGCCGAAAGCACCCGCCGCATCGCGCGGGCCGGATCCGGACTAGTTTCCAATATAACTAATAGACAAAATTTGTCTTATTAGTTATAAATAGTACTATTTAATTTTTCATTTTTCACACACCTAATCCCCTAAATTCTATTAAAATACAAATCGAACCCCTTATTTTATACCTATATTTTATTACTCATATAACTAATAGACAAAATTTGTCTTATGAGTTATGAATAGTACTATTTAATATTTCATAAAAAAATCTTAAATAAACTCCACTCAAATATTTAACGGGTCGTATCTTCTCGCTCGCAACGAGTTAAATTTTTCCGGCACCATCGTTAAACTCGAAATAATTTTAGGAACACAATGTCACTAACTATAAGCAAAACGAACGCTTTTTAAAAAACGTTAAATATTTGAGGTACTTTTCATACACGTTGATTTTGCGTTAAATTTTTAAAAGTTGACAATTTCATAGCGAAAAGCGGAGATGCACATATATATTTAATTTAAAATAACATTTAAATCTTTCACGCATTATACCTTTTAGTTCGACTCGAGTTGCGCTTCAATGACATCATCGTTAGCCACGATATAACTTTACAAACTAAACGCAATAAAATACATTTAAAACCGAACTCCCGACGCGAAGCGAGGGTTCGTAAACTAGTCTCAACCATTAGATCAAGCATTTTACAATCACCTACCCCTTCTCTAAACCATTAGATATAATTCTAAGTCAATACGTACCCTCTAATCATTTCTCTCCCTAAAATACCCCTAAATTAACGTACGTACGCGGTATGAAAACATAAAAACTTAAGCGATCTCTTCAACCCACCTACAATCGCCTCCTACAATCAATCTCCCCAGAAATCAATCCCAAAAATCATATTCCGCTATCCTGGTGCAGTTGTATTTGTTAATCCGAATCTGATATACAAGTATCGAGCGTTGAAATTGGTGGCTACCGAGAGTGAACCATCGACTGTGACAGGTAACATAATGAACTTTTGTTATCATATTTTGTTTTTCCAACAAAAATTGTCGATTAGTTTCATCTGAGATATATACGATTTATATACGAAAATAAAATAGGGTTTCTTCCAATCCCAAATCAATTTAACCCTTTCTTTGACCCTAAAACTAAAAGCCTACCAGAGACTGATATAATTTGATTTAGTTTCCATTAGATGACATCAATCGAATTGGGTTCATATACATTCGAAATTAACAATCGAGTAGTGTTCGTATCCATTCGAAATTATCAATGGAAAGGTAAGGTTTTACATGATTTTTACTACAAATATATATAAGATCTTATATTGATAAAAGTGGATGTGTTATCTACTTTATAAATTACATTTAAACCTGAGATTTGCATTATGATTTAAATCTGATTTGATATATTTGATTTGAATCTGAATCAGTTTTGTCAAAATCGGTACTTTATAAGGTTGATTCTATTGATATTATTTAGCTACTTTTGGAGGTGCTGCAGTGTTTCACAATGCAATCACAACTTTTAAGGGTTTTTCTAGGGTTGAGATTTGAAATGGTTTTTGTCGATAAATGAGTTACCTTCTATGATCGTTATATTAATTTGGTGGTGGGTTTGCTAAATAGGGAAGAAAAGAATGTGTTTTGATTTAGTTGTTTGTAGTTAGTTTTTGGTATTATTTGGAGTTTTTTGGGTATGAATATCAAGATCGAAAGAAACTGTTATCTTTTTATTTTTGTAGTCCCTCCAGTTTCGGTTAAAAGTTAAGTGGAATAGTGGGGTTTGTTTTGTTTGGGTTAAATTGTTGATAAGTATTATATAATGGATTTATGTAGTTAGTTTTGGATCAAATGTTGAATTGCATGTAGTTAACTGTTGATTCGAGTTGAAGTTGCAACTCTGTAGTACTGTATAAAGACTTGATTCTTAGTTGTTAAAAATCCTAATTGTTGACATATGATTATTTCTTAGGCAGGGAAGGAAAGATGTTTCTGAACTTTGGCTTGCTTGTGCTGGGCCTCTTGTGTTTCTTCCCACTACCGGAAATTTGATCGGTATACATCTTGCAGGGTTTTAGTGAGCAGGTTAGTTCGATTGGTCATTGTATAATCTTTTGGATTTAATGTGAATTTGGTTTTTAACCATAATTAGTGAATATGATGTTTATTAGTTATCTATGAATCACTAAATCACTACTTTCATGTGATTGTCCAAGATCAAGAAAAATGTAATGTGCAGACCTTACGATTAGAAAATATGATATGGCGAGTTGATTGTTTAGCTGTGGATATCACCACCTGGTTCTCCTCCATAATAAGATGCATCTTCATCAGTAATTTACATATTACTGTTTTATAGTTTCGTACTGAATTATAAATTGGTCTTTAATAATATTATTATCTACATGTTAAAGTATGGGAACTTGCTATAAATCTTGATGTAGAAACGACAGAGAAGATGGTATGAATTTTATATTAAGACATAAGAGTATATGAAAGGAAAAAGTAAATGACCTTTGAGGGTGTCTAAATCTGAGATAATCACTTAAACTGTGTATGTTCAGTTCCGTCACATACATGGATTAATATTCTCGGTTGTGCTCTATAACTATCGTTTTGCAGATTGCATTATTGTAAAAGAATTTTAAAATTCCTCTTGAGGATCTGCTTGCGAGGTATAGACAGGTACGTTCCCAGTAATCATTGCTTATATGTCTAAATCTTTTATGATTATTCAACATGTTCCTACCGATGAATATGATCTACCAGCTGAAATCCATCATGATACGTAAGAAATTAATAAAGCGAATGGTTTTTTTGTAGTATGTTATATTTTGTGCAATATATTATTTAGCTTCATCATTTTGTTCAAGTTCTTATCTTTTCTTGACGGGTTTCTACGGTTTGTATTGTAATTACTTATAGTTGGAGCCACTATATTGGTTTCTTCATGGGTTGATCTGATCCTTTACCATTTGATTATATATGATTTTATTTGTAAGACAACTGAAAAGGATTTTAACTTTGATTTGTCTGATTTATTTTGCAAAAAAATTATGGTGAATGTGGACATTATAGAGACAATCATCATAAATGATGATCAAGTACTTAGAAACAACACTAAATCAAAACATACAGTTCTTTGACACCGAATAAATAACTTCATATGCAGCCTAGGCTATCTTGTGAAGTTGTAATGGACTTATGGTTGAACATGGAATCAGTGAGAAGGTAATAATTATTACTTTTTTGGCTACTAGATTGGACTTATCTCTTTTAACTAATTAATATTTTGTTAGTACGCATGATCGACGGTTGAATATTTTCACTCATTTGGGTTCCTGAGGGCAATTGGTGGGTGTCAATTAAACTCATAAAAATATAAATGCTCCGTGTGTTACATTCAACATGATTTTTATGCAAAAACTCAATCTTTCACCATGTTAAAAAGGCAAGGATATAAAGGGATGTACAAATTAAGTATTTGCTGATATAAAGGGATGTGCTCATACTTACGAATTCGACCACTCAAGACGTTTCTATTATAGAAATCAATGCGACCCATTTATCAATATTTACTACTGTATAGTATTTTACTGTTTTGTTATAAGCCACAATAAAACTATTTGTTGCATTTATTTCTATTTATCTCCTTCTAAAAATGATATTGATGATATCATTACTATGGATCACATGCACTTGAAGCTTAATGAATTTAAAAAGTATCTCAAGCTAACTTTTTCTATTTGTGCATTTTGCAGGTTACAAATTTGACCCATTTACTTTTGAGCGGGTCGATTTGGTTTTTGTTTCATCTATAACGGATTCAATTAGTTAAAAACTTGTGTAGACTGATCAAATCGACCGAGGTCATCCAAAGTGGAATAAATGTCGGCGATGTAAGGCATTTCATATCTAACATTCTATTTTAATCGGAAATTATAATAACTAATAAATATATTTGGTCATCTATCTTATATATCATTGGCTCATGAACGTCTTTATTTTGATAAAGAGAGTTGAACATTGAATCAAAACTTTTAAACTAGCATGTGCTCATAAACAGTATCAATTTCACCACATACCATGGAAGTATCCAACTCTTGAAATGGTTTGGGTCAATGGGTTGGGTAACGGATTCTGTAGTGTTGGAAATCATGGTAATTGCTTGACAATCATGTAGGTCAATGATGAATGCCACATACCTTACTATACATTTATGTAGTAAATTCTAACAATTTGTTATCGTTAAAATTATTAAATTTTATTTTCTATAGGTACTTATGCAATACTATAACAAATACTTATTCGATTTTTCAGTGGTTGTTACAAATTACTGCCATTGAAACCATTTGCTGGTATGGTTTATTGAATTGAATGTATTCTTCTATGATCAATTGAATTGAATATTCACTTACGGGTCACATATTATTACTTTTGATTTAATATCTTGCTATATCATATCCTGATCATGCTATTGGGCATTCTCTTTTAGACATTTGTCAAAAAAAATTTGATTTGTGCACTTTGATTTTTTCAAGTCGAAATGGGCATAAATTGTTTCATGAATGGAATGTCAATGTTGCCGAGCAAATGAAAGGCTAAAATAGCAAGAGTCATGGCTATAGAGAATGTGGTTGACCACTATTCAAGAGCATCAATGATTCATGGCATTGATCAAATATTTCAATATATTTTTGATGCAAGGTTTGAGTGTTGAACCATATAGTGTTGGTTTTGTTTTTTTATAAAACAATGATTAGGTTTTCTGTAAGGGTTATAAGTTATGTCATATAGATGGGAGTATTTGTTTGTGGGATGTTACCTGGACTCGGTATGACCAAAGTTTTTGAAAATCAACAAGAACGATTATATTAGTCTTGATATAATTGCATTTGGAAATTAGAAGGTAATTGTAGTAACTTTAATGTTTGTTTTATTTTATGCAAATGACTTTTGGATCTATTTTGGTGAGATTGGATAAATAATAATGACTCATTTGGTCCATACTTACCTATGAATACCAATATACGTTATTTATACTTGTGGTATTATTTTAGCGAGTCTAGGTTATTTACGGATCATTTATAAATTTTATATAACATGAGTATCTTTATGCTACTACTTGCCATTGTTTGTTTCTCTATAGTACAATTTAAAACAAAATATATAAAGTAGTAATACATGTATTATTATTCAGCCACTATCCCGAGGCTAAGATTAGTTAGTTAAAAACACGTCTTTAGTTGTATGCACGATCAAAGTAACTACATATCTCTATGGTTTACTTTGGTCATATGGTCAATGTGTTAATTAAATAAGTCATTTGTTGAGTTGTGAGAGTAGGGGATCTTGAAAAATAAAAAGTAATCAAAGTCGAAATGATGAAAAGTTATCTTATGACTATTTGCACATTTGACACGTTTGAGTCAAAAGGTGTTAAAATGGGTTTTTATGAATATTATCACGCCCAGTGATTTGAGTTAAGTAAATTTGCATGTTTTTGTTTATGCAACCGACTACTGTGTCTATTTTTTGTGAGAATGAATTGAAACTGTCCCATTTGGTCCTTACGTGACTATAAATACCAATATGCATTTTAGGTACAAAAGAACGCGAATAACACTTAAAAAAGGCTAAAGTATACTTGTGGTATCATAGTAGTGACCCCAGGTTGTGTAGTTTATGTTAGACTTATTAACATAAGTTTGGAATTCATTGTGATAAAAATAAAAGTGTCAAAGGTGACACTGCATATTACTAAATGAGTGCATAAGACCAAGTTTCAAACAATAGCTCCTAATAGTTGCAAAAAAAGTCCGGCTAGAAAGAAGTTGGAGAGCATACTTTGCAATGGTGTAAGTCAAACATATTATATCAGATTGTTATGTTTAAAGAACAGTTTAATAATGGTTGTTTAGGTAAAAACATTATGTATAATTTTGATGCTTTTTTCCAATTAAAAACGTGTGGTTAGATTTTGGTGAGCCCGGTTTGTAAAATCTGGGGTAAAATTTATGATACATTTTCGTTTAAAATCAATTTACTTTATCAATGTTATAAAATATACATGTATAGTCAACAACGTGAAGATATATGAGATATAAATGGTTGATTTGGGTATGTTTTTTTCACTTTGGATCTTTTTTGAACCTTTCAAGTAATGGCGTGACATGAGATATAAATGGTTGATTTGGTATGTTTTTTTCACTTTCGGTCTTTTTTAAACCTTTCAAGTAATGGCGTGATCTGATACACGAACTATTTGAATGATAGGGTGTAATGGGCTGAATTTAAATGATCTATTTAAACACTTCATCCAAAATAATCACAATTTTGTTCATATCGTTGAATGGTGTAATGCGTTTAACGATATGATTCAGTCTAAACTTAATCAATTTATATCTACAATATGTTCGACTTCCTACTTTTACTTGATTTGTTTCTTATAAACAACTTTTGTCGATTTAATTGACATGCACACAAATATTGTATTATATTTGTAATTTTTATTAACGAAACCCGCGAATCCGCGGGTCTTAAGCTAGTCTTACAATAATAATATCATTATTAGGCTAACTTCTTTGTTAAGAAAAAAATCAAAAATTAAAAGAAAAAATCTAAGCCTTAAGATAATGTCATTATATTAATTAATGACTAATTAAATTAAATCTACTTATTTATTTATTTAATGTTTTTCGAGAAAAAAAGTTCACTCTCATTAATTATTATTATATTATTATTCAAATTCAAATATGAGTTCTTTTTATGAGATTAACTACGTTATATATGTATATGAAATACACGTCTCAATAAAAAGGTTCTAATGTAGGCTTTTATGTGAAGAAAAATAGTAATTGTGATGAAAATTGGAAGATGATGGTGAGAGAATAAATGTAGTTTATTTATTCCGATCAAGTTAAGTACACCAATGTATTTGTAAAAACAACGATAAGTTTTTAGTCGGAATCCGTTGGATCATTAAACTAAATGACTTTAGCGTTTAAATTCACTTAATACTAAAATATACAAATTAACTGTTTCGTTGAAACAAATCCGTGGTTCTATGGGTCATTTTTGTAACGACCTGGATTTTTTCGATCGTTTTACACTTATAAGATTAATATTTACATAAATTAAACCTTACCAACATGATAAGCAATCTAAATTGTTGAGACTTATGTTTTTGAAAAGAGTTTTACACAACGTTTGACCGTCCAATTTGACCGATGATATCACGAACTATATAACATACGATAATTATATGTTTGTGTATATATATGTATTTTTATATATTTAACATGATCTAAGAATGTTTTAACATCTCATTTTGTACTAATAACAATGAGTTATAAGTATATTTTGAGACTACTAACTTAAGTTTTCAAAACGTTAACTATATGTGACGTTCTTCGACTTAAATACTTAAAACTTATAATGCTTATACATGTATCGTATAGATATGTATTTTATCACTTTTAAAGGATTTATATACATAAAACAATATAAGTATATTTACAAAAGATAGCTATATTTGAATCCTCGTTCCGTTTTCTCAAGATTTTTATACGTATATCTAGGGTATATGTACCCGTATCATACCCAGCTTCTATACGTATTTACTATTGGTATATACACATCACAATCACTTTATTAGCAGCCATGAGTCAGCCAATTTTGGATCTTAGCATGCATGATTAATCAATTTGGCATATTTCAAGACTTTTGCACAATATTACAAATTTATACATCTTTTCACCACCATTTATACTCCATTCCATTTTCATTTTTACTACACATTTTCTCTAACCAAAAACACACTCTTAGGAACCTTAAGTTTTCTTCACAATCTCAGCAAATAACCATGAAGATCTAGCTTCAAAAACAACCCTTAATCATCATAAGAAAATCCATTCAAGAACACTTCAAAAATCCTTTCAAGTAAACAAGTTTACTTACAACCTTTCAATCCAACTCCACCACTCTTTTGATTCTAGGATTTTTCTCATCTCTTACAGTAACTTTGTCCAAGTAACTTGAGGTAGTAACCTTATTCATAATCTTATTCAATTCATATTCATATAGCTATCTTATTTTGTGGTATAAAATTTTAACAACAAGAACATAGTTTGAATGATTTCAAACTTGTTCGCAAACTAAATAGATCCTTCTAACTTGACTTTTAAAACACTTCAAGACTTATAATATATCATAATGATATGCTAACTTAACAAGATATAACTTGGTTTTACAAAGAACACCTTAAAAACTGAATCTACGTCGTCGGAGTGCAACCAGGGGCTGTTTTGGGTTGGATAAATAAAAACTATCTTGAAATTTGAATTGGAAGTTCATGTTCTGGAAAAATGATATTTCTTATGAATATGTTAACACATAAAAATTTCATGGTTTAACTCAAAGTGTAAGTATTTTTAGAAAAATGATCATTAAATGTTGTTTTTATGATGAAAAATGATCACTTTCATAAGTTTCACCAAAGTTTGACCTATAACCTGTGATTTCGAATACAAACTAAGGTATTATCAGTTCATATTCTTAAAATTTGACTCGATCCAAGGAAGTGGCAAGTTGAACCAACAAAAACGGAGTTGTAATGAAGAAACTACGACTAAAACAAGATCGGGTATCCGAAGCTAGTTTAGCTACGAAAATATTTGGAGAAAAATTAAATTAATCATATATTTTCTAATTAATATGATATTTCATATATATTTACTTATGATTTGATTTTATATATTTCAGGACCACCCGTAAACAACACGAGAAGATTAATCATAAGACCTCATGATTGTACGCAACACGTCATTTGACAACACGGTACTTTATGTACGCAACACGTCACTTGACAACATGGTACTATGGGTGGAGATTAATTCTGATCAATACGAATATGATGGGGTCTTTATTTATTTTATTTAAGCAACTAATTGTGGACCACTAACATCGGACTGCTAACTACGGACTAAGAAAATATTAAAAGTATATATATATATATATATATATATATATATATATATATATATATATATATATATATATATATATATATATATATATATATATATATATATATATGTAACGATTACTTAAAAAGAAAATATGTTGATATATTATATATGGTTAGGTTCGTGATATCTATCGGAGACCAAGTCGTGATAAATACCTTCCAGGCAAAAGTGAGTATATAGTCCCACTTTTAAACTCTAAATATTTCGGGATGAGAATACATGCATTTTATGATTTACATTATGGACACAAGTGATTAAAAATATATATTCTACGTTGAGTTGTACCACTGGCATACTTCCCTGTAACTTGGTAACTATTATTTACATGAGGTATTGTAAACGCGAATCCTGTTGATAGATCTATCGGGCCTGACAACCCCAACCGGACTGGACGACCAGTATTCAACGGTTGCACAGTACTTCGTTTCGGTGACTACACTTGGTACGGTGTAGTAAGATTTCATAATAAAGGGAATATGCGACGTTGATTAAATGTTAAGTATGGTTATCAAGTGCTCAACAACTTAGAATATTTTTATTAAAACGTTTATATATGAAATCTTGTGGTCTATATTTATAACGCTTCCGGCATTAAACCTATATCTCACCAACTTTATGTTGACATTTTAAGCATGTTTATTCTCAGGTGATAACTAAAAGCTTCCTCTGCAACATGTTGAATTTAAGCAAGATCTTGAGTATGCATATTTGTGTCAAAAATAAAACTGCATATCGGAGGATTTGTAATGTAAAATATGTTGGAGGTCGTATTGTTATTATCACATGTAAAGTTTGTAAGTCTAAGATTATCGCTAAACGATAATCATTATTAAGTTGTTTAAACCTTGTATTTGTAATAAAAGCTATGGTTTGTATTGTAAAAAGGAATGCAGTTTTTGAAAAATGTTGCATATAGAGGTCAATACCTCGCGATGAAATCATATGTTATTGTATTCGTCCTTATGGTTAAGGTCGAGTTTTGACATGTGGTATCAGAGCGTTGGTCTTAGAGAACCAGAAAATTTGCATTAGTGTGTCTTATCGAGTTTGTTAGGATGCATTAGTGAGTCTGGACTTTGACCGTGTTTGATTTCGAAAATTATTGCTTATCCTTGTTGGTTAAAAAAAATTTAATATGTAAATAATATGTGGTACTAACGTGCTAGTTGTTATGTGATAGATGTCTGGCTTAGAACTTGTTATCACATTCAGCGACTCCGAACCAGAATCTTCAGATGGTGTTACAGTCATTAACCTGTCCGATGATGAAAACGATACCTTTGGGGAAGACTCACAATTTTTGGATGAATCAATTGAAGAGGAACCGGAAAGTGATCCTGAGGAGGAAGAAATACAGGAAATTACAAAAGACAAGTTTGAAAGAGGAAAGAAACGAAAGGCTACTGAATTGGAAAATCCAAATCCCAAGTTTAGTGAGGATGTTGTGGCACCAACTCCACCAGACACTTCCACCCCTATTCCCGCTATTCCTATTAGTTCTATCCCAGCATCCAGTTCTTCAGCCCCTCAGCCAAAATGCAGGAAGACAGTCAAGATAACCTTTAAGCGATATCTTTGAACACAAACGTTTTGGGTTAAATGATGCGCTGTTGTTTTAAACCATGGGATCATATAACGTTTTGTATAATATTACTAGTGTGGTTTGCTTAATGTTTGATGTAAGATAAGCATATGTAAAATAGTGAAGTGTGAAATGCAATAATTTTCCATGGTTGAGTATTATTTGGGTGATAGTAATTGATTTCTGTACTAAGCTATTAAGTATGAACTTTAACGGGTAGGTACTACCCTAGATATAATTATAAAACGCTAATAAGAAGAAAAGGCTTTTATAATAATAACTGGTTCATATTATTAATAAGCTATGATGTACTGTAAATACATACTACATCTATAATATTCCATGTGAATAATTATTTTTTTTCATTCTTATTGAAGATTATGGCGCGATTGAACCGAATGACGGAACAAGAAATCGAGGAACTCATCAATCAGCGAGTGGATGACAGAATGTTATGGGTCGAGGCTGCGAGAGGTGCTGCAGTTAACCCAAATCCTCCTGTGGGATGTACTTACAAAACTTTTCAAGGTTGCAAGCCCTCATCATTCAGTGGAACAGAAGGACCAGTCGGTTTAACCCGGTGGATCGAAAATATTGAGTCTGTGTTTAAAATCAGTGGTTGTATTGAGAAGGACATGACCAAGTATGCATCGTGCACCTTACAAGATAGTGCACTCACATGGTGGAAAAACTATGTGAAGGCCGTAGGAGGAGATGTAGCTTATGATACTCCCTGGGAAGAATTCAAAACAATGCTAATCAACGAGTATTGTCCAAGGAACGAGGTTAGGAAGTTGGAAGCTGAATTACGAAGCCTGAAAGTTGTTGGTACTGAACTCACCAACTACAATCAGCGATTCATGGAATTAGCTTTGCTATGTCCCGAATTGGTACCAACCGAAGAACGGAAGATAGAACTGTACAAGATGGTTTGCCTAAAAATGTCAAAGTAAATGTTACAGCATCGAAACCCAAGACTATTCACGAAGCCATCACCATGGCGAATGAGTTGATGGACCAGATTATTCTGGATAAGAACACCGATGTCAAGACATCGGGAAACAAAAGAAAGTGGGAAGGTAATCATCAACAATCCAACAAGAAACAAGAAACCACGCAAGGTGCGGGTAGCGGTTCGAACTCAGGTTACAAAGGACGAAATCCTTTATGTAACAGATGCCACAAACATCACTCTGGTTATTGTAATGTGGTGTGCGAAAATTGTAATCGAAGGGGTCATCTTGCTGAAGATTGTCGGATTCCTGTTACAAATACAAATGGCACCAAGACTCCTGCCACTAATGCAAATAGAACTACCTTGGCTACTGTTACCTGTTATGGGTGTGGGAAACAGGGTCATTATAAGAGCCAGTGTCCGAATCCAGAGAAGAATAATGGATCTGCACGTGGAAGAGCATTTGTTATTAATGCTAGAGAGGCGTGTGAAGACCCGGAGCTTGTTACGGGTACGTTTACCATTAATAACTTATCCGCATCTATTATATTTGATACTGGTGCCGATAGAAGTTACGTGAGTAGAGACTTTTACGCTAAATTGAATTGTTCATCATTACCTCTAGATGCTAAGTACATGATTGAGTTAGCTAATGGTAAACTAATTAAAGCCGATAAAATTTACCGTGATTGTAAAATAAATTTAGCCGGAGAAATATTTAAGATTGATTTGATACCCGTAGAATTAGGAAATTTTGATGTAATAATCGGCATGGACTGGATGTCCAAAATAGGAGTTGAAGTTGTGTGTACCAAGAAGGCAATTCGCATTCCTCGTAAGGATAAAACGCCAGTAATGATTTATGGAGAGAAGGGTAACTCAAAGCTAAAACTCATTAGTTGTTTGAAAGCTCAAAAGTGCTTGAAGAAAGGGTGTTATGCTATCTTAGCACATGTTAATAAAGTCGAAACGAAGGAAAAAGTGAAGAGCATCAATGGCGTGCCTGTGGTAAGAGATTTTCCTGAAGTCTTTCCGGAAGAGTTGCCAGGATTACCTCCATTTAGATCTATAGAATTTCAAATAGATCTAGTACCAAGAGCTGCACCAGTGGCTCGTGCTCCATATAGACTTGCACCATCTGAGTTAAAAGAATTTCAGAGTCAGTTAAAATAATTACTGGACCGTGGATTCATACGACCAAGTACTTCACCGTGGGGAGCTCCGATTTTATTCGTCAAGAAGAAAGATGGATCTTTTAGGATGTGTATAGATTATCGTGAATTAAATAAGTTAACTATTAAGAATATGTATCCACTACCGAGAATTGACGACTTATTTGATCAACTGCAAGGATCATGTGTGTACTCAAAAATCGACTTAAGATCGGGCTATCATCAATTACGTGTCAAAGAAGAAGACATTCCAAAAACTGCTTTTCGGACACGCTACGGTCATTACGAATTTTTGGTTATGCCGTTTGGGTTGACTAATGCGCCAGCTGTATTCATGGACCTCATGAATCGAGTTTGTAGTCCGTATTTAGATAAGTTTGTTATCATTTTCATTGACGATATTCTTATCTATTCCAAGAGTGAACAAGAGCATGAGCAGGATTTAAGGTTGGTATTAGAATTGTTAAGAAAAGAACAGTTATACGCCAAATTTTCTAAGTGTGCATTTTGTTTGAAAGAAGTGCAATTTCTTGGCCACGTTGTTAGTAGCAAAGGAATTCAGGTTGATCCAGCTAAAATTGAGGCCATTGAAAAATGGGAGACTCCTAAGACACCAACGCAGATACGTCAATTTTTGGGTTTAGCTGGTTATTATAGAAGGTTTATTCAAGATTTTTCCCGAATAGCTAAACCATTAACAGCGTTAACGCAAAAAGGGAAGAAGTACGAATGGACTTCTGAGCAGGAAAGTGCATTTCAATTACTGAAGAAGAAGTTGACTACAGTACCTATTTTATCGTTACCTGAAGGGAACGATGATTTTGAGATATATTGTGACGCTTCGCGACAAGGTTTTGGTTGCGTCCTTATGCAACGGAAGAAAGTTATAGCATACGCATCCCGACAATTGAAGATTCACGAGCGGAATTATACGACGCATGATTTAGAATTGGGAGCAGTAGTGTTTGCATTGAAGATATGGAGACACTATTTATATGGGGTTAAATGCACTGTGTTTACTGATCATAAAAGCCTTCAACATATTTTTGATCAGAAACTGCTGAACATGAGGCAACGTAGGTGGGTCGAGCTGATAAACGACTATGATTGTGAAATTCTCTATCATCCCGGGAAAGCGAACGTAGTGGCTGACGCTTTAAGCAGAAAGGAACGGGAACCAATTCGAGTACGAGCGATGAACATAAAAATTCACATGAATCTCAACTCACAAATCAAAGAGGCTCAACGAGAAGCCCTTACTAAAGAAAACATAGGAAATGAAATAATGAAAAAGTATGAGAAGCAACTCGTTATACGGGAAGATGGAATTCGATATTTTGCAAACCGTATTTGGGTACCGAAGTTGGGTGGATTAAGGAAGTTGATATTGAATGAGGCACATAAGACAAGATACTCGATACATCCTGGAGTTGGAAAGATGTATCAAGATCTTAAGACGCATTATTGGTGGCCTAATTTAAAGACAGATGTTGCAACATATGTTGGGGAATGTTTAACTTGTTCCAAAGTCAAAGCAGAACACCAGAAGCCGTCAGGGTTACTTCAACAACCAGAAATCCCAGAATGGAAATGGGATGGTATTACCATGGATTTCATCACAAAGTTACCTAAGACTGCCTGGGGTTATGACACCATTTGGGTAATAGTTGATCGTCTCACCAAATCTGCACATTTCTTGCCTATTAAGGAAACAGATAGAATGGAGAAACTATTTCGATTATACATAAAGGAAATTGTTTCAAGGCATGGAATACCTATTTCCATTATATCCGATCGTGATAGTAGATTTACATCAAAGTTTTGGAAATCACTACAGGAGGCCCTGGGAACTCGTTTGGATATGAGCACCGCATATCATCCACAAACTGACGGGCAGAGTGAAAGAACAATTCAGACTCTTGAAGACATGCTCAGGGCATGTGTGATCGATTTTGGAAACGGATGGGATAAATATCTACCATTAGCAGAATTCTCGTATAATAACAGTTATCATGCGAGCATTAAAGCTGCACCATTCGAAGCATTATATGGAAGGAAGTGTAGATCCCCTATCTGTTGGAATGAAGTAGGAGATCGACAATTAACTGGTCCCGAGATCATACACGAAACGACTGAGAAGATAGTACAAATCAAGGAGAGATTGAAAACAGCCCGTAGTCGCCAAAAGAGCTACGCCGATGTCTGAAGGAAACCATTAGAGTTTCAGATCGGTGACATGGTTATGCTAAAGGTGTCACCTTGGAAAGGTGTAATACGTTTTGGAAAAAGGGGTAAACTGAACCCAAGGTATGTAGGCCCATTCAAGATCATCGAACGCATCGGACCGGTAGCTTATCGACTCGAGTTACCACAACAACTCGCCGGAGTACATAATTCATTTCACGTCTCAAACCTCAAGAAATGTCTTGCAAAGGAAGATCTCACCATTCCTCTTGATGAAATCCAAGTCGACGAGAAATTACAATTCATAGAAGAACCAATCGAAATCATGGACCGTGAAGTTAAACAACTCAAGCAGAGCAACATACCAATCGTTAAGGTTTGTTGGAATGCTCAAAGAGGTCCTGAGTTTACTTGGGAATGAGAGAATCAGATGAAACAAAAGTACCCACATTTGTTTCCCGAGAACGCAAAATAGGTACAACTTTAAAATTTCGGGACGAAATTTATTTAACGGGTAGGTACTGTAACGACCCGGATTTTTCCGATCATTTTACACTTATAAGATTAATATTTACATAAATTAAACCTTACCAACATGATAAGCAATCTAAATTGTTGAGACTTATGTTTTTGAAAAGAGTTTTACACAACGTTTGACCGTCCAATTTGACCGATGATATCACGAACTATATAACATACGATAATTATACGTTTGTGTATATATATGTATTTTTATATATTTAACATGATCTAAGAATGTTTTAACATCTCATTGTGTACTAATAACAATGAGTTATAAGTATATTTTGAGACTACTAATTTAAGTTTTCAAAACGATAACTATATGTGACGTTCTTCGACTTAAATACTTAAAACTTATAATGCTTATACATGTATCGTATAGATATGTATTTTATCACTTTTAAAGGATTTATATACATAAAACAATATAAGTATATTTACAAAAGATAGCTATATTTGAATCCTCGTTCCGTTTTCTCAAGATTTTTATACGTATATCTAGGGTATATGTACCCGTATCATACCCAGCTTCTATACGTATTTACTATTGGTATATACACATCACAATCACTTTATTAGCAGCCATGATTCAGCCAATTTTAGATCTTAGCATGCATGATTAATCAATTTGGCATATTACAAGACTTTTGCACAATATTACAAATTTATACATCTTTTCACCACCATTTACACTCCATTCCATTTTCATTTTTACTACACATTTTCTCTAACCAAAAACACACTCTTAGGAACCTTAAGTTTTCTTCACAATCTCAGCAAATAACCATGAAGATCTAGCTTCAAAAACAACCCTTAATCATCATAAGAAAATCCATTCAAGAACACTTCAAAAATCCTTTCAAGTAAACAAGTTTACTTCCAACCTTTCAATCCAACTCCACCACTCTTTTGATTCTAGGATTTTTCTCATCTCTTACAGTAACTTTGTCCAAGTAACTTGAGGTAGTAACCTTATTCATAATCTTATTCAATTCATATTCATATAGCTATCTTATTTTGTGGTATAAAATTTTAACAACAAGAACATAGTTTGAATGATTTCAAACTTGTTCGCAAACTAAATAGATCCTTCTAACTTGACTTTTAAAACACTTCAAGACCTGTAATATATCATAATGATATTCTAACTTAACAAGATATAACTTGGTTTTACAAAGAACACCTTAAAAACTGAATCTACGTCGTCGGAGTGCAACCGGGGGCTGTTTTGGGTTGGATAAATAAAAACTATCTTGAACTTTGAATTGAAAGTTCATGTTTTGGAAAAATGATATTTCTTATGAATATGTTAACACATAAAAATTTCATGGTTTAACTCAAAGTGTAAGTATTTTTAGAAAAATGATCATTAAATGTTGTTTTTATGATGGAAAATGATCACTTTCATAAGTTTCACCAAAGTTTGACCTATAACCTGTGATTTCGAATACAAACTAAGGTATTATCAGTTCATATTCTTAAAATTTGACTCGATCCAAGGAAGTGGCAAGTTGAACCAACAAAAACGGAGTTGTAATGAAGAAACTACGACTAAAATAAGATCGGGTATCCGAAGCTAGTTTAGCTACAAAAATATTTGGAGAAAAATTAAATTAATCATATATTTTCTAATTAATATGATATTTCATATATATCTACTTATGATTTGATTTTATATATTTCAGGACCACCCGTAAACAACACGAGAAGATTAATCATAAGACTTCATGATTGTACGCAACACGTCATTTGACAACACGGTACTTTATGTACGCAACACGTCACTTGACAACATGGTACCATGGGTGGAGATTAATTCTGATCAATACGAATACAATGGGGTCTTTATTTATTTTATTTAAGCAACTAATTGTGGACCACTAACATCGGACTGCTAACTACGGACTAAGAAAATATTAAAAGTATTAAATATATATATATATATATATATATATATATATATATATATATATATATATATATATATATATATATATATATATATATATATATATATATAACGATTACTTAAAAAGAAAATATGTTGATATATTATATATGGTTAGGTTCGTGATATCTATCGGAGATCAAGTCGTGATAAATACCTTCCAGGCAAAAGTGAGTATATAGTCCCACTTTTAAACTCTAAATATTTCGGGATGAGAATACATGCATTTTATGATTTACGTTATGGACACAAGTGATTAAAAATATATATTCTACGTTGAGTTGTACCACTGGCATACTTCCCTGTAACTTGGTAACTATTATTTACATGAGGTATTGTAAACGCGAATCCTGTTGATAGATCTATCGGGCCTGACAACCCCAACCGGACTGGACGACCAGTATTCAACGGTTGCACAGTACTTTGTTTCGGTGACTACACTTGGTACGGTGTAGTAAGATTTCATAATAAAGGGAATATGCGACGTTGATTAAATGTTAAGTATGGTTATCAAGTGCTCAACAACTTAGAATATTTTTATTAAAACGTTTATATATGAAATCTTGTGGTCTATATTTATAACGCTTCCGGCATTAAACCTATATCTCACCAACTTTATGTTGACGTTTTAAGCATGTTTATTCTCAGGTGATAACTAAAAGCTTCCGCTGCAACATGTTGAATTTAAGCAAGATCTTGAGTATGCATATTTGTGTCAAAAATAAAACTGCATATCGGAGGATTTGTAATGTAAAATATGTTGGAGGTCGTATTGTTATTATCACATGTAAAGTTTGTAAGTCTAAGATTATCGCTAAACGATAATCATTATTAAGTTGTTTAAACCTTGTATTTGTAATAAAAGCTATGGTTTGTCTTGTAAAAACGAATGCAGTTTTTGAAAAATGTTGCATATAGAGGTCAATACCTCGCGATGAAATCATATGTTATTGTATTCGTCCTTATGGTTAAGGTCGGGTTTTGACAATTTTACAAGTATATATATATATATATATATATATATATATATATATATATATATATATATATATATATATATATAGGGAGAGGATCCAGTGAGAACTCAACATGTGTGAGAACCTGAGAACTCCAATTATGTAACGACCCAGATTTTTTCGCTAATATATAGAAGATTAATATTTACATAATTAATATTTCCAACATGTTAAGCAATCAAACTCATTAAGATTTGGTTATTTGAAATGAATTTTATACAAATGTTTGGCCACCCAGTTTGTCTGACGATTCACGAACGTCATAACTTGAAATAATTATATAATGATGTATATATGGATATATATATATACTTATGATTTGATAAAATGATATTTAAGTATCTCATCTCATTACATATAATAACAATTGGTTATATACATAAAATGAGATTACTAACTTAAAGACTTCAAGATTATATATATATATATATATATATATATATATATATATATATATATATATATATATATATATATATATATATATATATATAACGATTAACGTTGTAATAACTTCTAAATTAAAATGTATGTATATGTATTGTATTAATATGTATTAATACACTTTTGAAGGACTTAAACATATATAATCACATACTTATACTCAACAAAGATAGCTATACTCATAATCTCATTCAATTTCATCAAGAATTCTATTCGTATTCATTCGATATTTATACCCGTATCATACCCAGCTTCCATACTTAAATACTATGAGTATATACCAATATGAAATACCAATTATAGCCTCCTTAGAAGCCTTATAAGTCACAAGACAAGGATAAACATGATGGAGACTTGTGGGAACCAACATTTAACTTCTAGTTTGCATTATTATGCTATATTCCAAATTTTGATAAAGTCTCTTAACCATATGCATGAACCACGATTTTTAACACTCTTTTTACTCATTCATATCAGCTATTTAACTTACCTTCACTCTTATAATACTCACACACAAGAACTCCAAGTATTCTCTCAATTTCTTACTCTTTAAACACTCTTTAAACACACATACTTCAAGTACTAGAAAATCTTCATTCACTTTGATCATAAACTAGCTTCAAGAACACTTTGTTAACTCATATACTCCTCTTTATCAAGGTAAGAATAATATATAAGCTTTGGTTCAATTCATATACTTATAACTATCTTAATTCAAGAAAGAAATCGTATTCGAATTTTTGTTCATTCTATGATTCTACTCCAAGGATTACAAGCCATCAAGGATATCTTTGATCACAAGATTATCATCTTATTTTCTCAGCAACTTTGTTCATTTAATTTGAGGTAGTCACCTTATTCATAATCTTTTTCGATTCATATCCATATAGCTATCTTATTATGAGTTTATAACTTACAACAACAAGAACATAGTTTAGATTAATTCCAAACTTGTTCACAAACAAATTTAATCCTTCTAACTTGACTTTTAAAATACTTCAACACATGTATTATGACAATATGTCAAGCTAACATAAGGATATAAAACTTGTAAACACGAAGAACACCTTAAAACTGAACATACGCCGTCATAGATCATCGGAGGCTGTTTTGGGTTTAATTTTAAAAACCTATCTTAAACTTTGAATTAAAAGATTTCCTTTGGTGAAAAATCTTATTTTATATGGATATGAAATATATCCAAAATACATGATTAAACTCTAAGTGGAAGTATATTTTTCAAAAGGGTCATCAAGATGTCGTTCTTACGACGGATATGACTATCTTCTCTTATTTGACACTTAAGCTGTATTTTCGACTATAAACTTATACTTTTTCTGTTAAGATTAATAATGTTGAGTTCGATATAAAACCATGGCAACTCGAATCACTCAAAACGGATTTGTAACGAAGAAATTATGGGTAAAACAACATTGGATATTTTTTCTTGTTTTTAGCTACGGTTTTGATTAATAAAAATGGAAGCTAACCTTATCCTAGCTAACTTACCTTGTATCCTACATGTATTTATACATGTCTTGTTCCCGAACTTATGGAAATACAATTTATAATAGTCGTGATTAAGTTCTACGACAATATATTATAGTCTTAATAAAGATCGTAAGACACCATATATATATATGACTTGATCACCGTGGATCCGTATACAGCGTTTTGACATATCATTTTGATTTCTTCTATATATATTATTAGAACGAACTATAAGACACCATTGGCAGTAATTTCGAGTTAGCTGTGGGTCGAAGTGGATTCCAAAATATTATATACTTTGAGTTGTGATCGAGCCTGAGACATGTATACAATGGGTCGTGGATTGCTTCAGACAATATACATATTATGTGTTGATAATACCAAAATTATACATGTTTATTGTCGTTATTTCGATCCAATGTTGTTCCATTTGTATGTAATTGTTATACGTATGTATTGTAATTCATGTACATTTGTAAAAAGTCCATTGTGAATGAATAAATGAAGACCAACAGTTAAAACAGAGTTAAAACGAAGATCGAATGCGTAAAACAGCCCGAAACCACTGAAATAGGTCCAAATGCGGCGCATCTCTCTTAGATGCGGCGCATCTTTTCACCAAATAACTCCCGACAGTTTCAGATGCGGAGCATGAAGAATTCTGGGCCAAAATAGCAACAGATGCGGCGCATCTGAGATGGATGCGGCGCATCCAAGCCAGATGCGGCACATCTGTCCCAGATGCGGCGCATCTGACCCCCTGCTGACAGTCCTGAGTGCAGAATCGAGCTGGAATCTACTAAACGTAAAGAGATGCGGCGCATCTGGTCACTTTCTGGCCAAAATACCTAACTTTTGAGGCTATTTAATGAAGCAAATGGTTACTTACTTGCGAGACCTTCACTACTACGTTCTCCCCCAGTTTTAAGATGATTTTTAAGGTCCAAGGAAGGCTGCAAGTTAATCTCCACTCTTTCAACATCAATATTAAGCTAGGATCGTTTATCGCAATTGGTACTATTGTTCTATATCTTTTTAACATGAATTCAACTTGTATTTACTGTTTCATTAGTTCTACTATGATTATGTTAGGCTAAAAGCCTTGTGTGTTTGCTTCAATGTAAGATTTATGGCTTGGGATTGTTCTATACTTTGATGTTATGCTAGTTATACATATGTTTGATTGATTTAATTATCTAGTTCAACCGTAAGAACCATTGTTATGCATGTTTAGATCATTACTTCAATTATATAGATTGCAACCTATTAATGTGAGTTAACTAGGAAAACAATCTATACTTCAATACATCTAGTAATCTAGACGATTAGATACATACACTTAAGTGATTTTGTTATGTGTTTAATTCGGTAATTGAATAAGTTCCAAAGCAACATAGTTATGAAATTACCTCAAGTGATTGTTGTAATTAAGGTTTCACGTGAGTTTAACCGGGTTGAATCTAGTTAGTTAATCAATCTAAATTACTATGTTCTTTCAAGAAATCCATTGTTGTAACTATCTTTATATTCTAGTTCAATTATACGAGTTATGACTTGATTTATGTGAATTTATCAAAGGCTATAATTTGTACTTCAACACCTAGTGATCTACATACCTATATGTGAATATAGGATGGTAATTGGATGATATTTAGGTTTTACAATCATGTAGTTTACTTAGAGTGATCTTAGTAAACTAGGTTTTATGTGAATTTAACCAAGAAAGAATCTTGTTGATTAAATATAGTTCTTAAGTTTATAGATATTGTGAAATTGATATAAACTACTCTATTGTAACTATCGCATAACGGTTTTAATTATAAAAGAACAATCCCTGTCATTTATCAAGCAAAGAAGTAAACACCGCATTCTCATTCTTGTTAATTATTATTTTTATTTACTGTTTCGTTAAACAAAAATACAACTTCAAATACAAACCCCCTTTTTAGAATAATTAATCGTAGTAAAAATCATTTAAACAAACTTCTCCCTGTGGATCGAACTGGTCAATTTACTTGCTAGTTACTACATGATCGGGTTTTAGTTGCATGTATTATGTGTTAATTATTAAGCATATTGTCTACATTTTAAAGGTTACGTCTTGACACATCATGTGTCTTATTATATTAAGACAATATATTATAGTGTTAGTGAATTCTAACACAATATACGCATTTATATATATATATATATATATATATATATATATATATATATATATATATATATATATTTATACTGTTGGACTATTGAACTATTGGACTACGGACGTTGGACTACTAACAATGGACAATTAAAATTATCACAAGTATCATAAGTATGGAATATTAATTATATATATATATATATATATATATATTGACACAAGAATATTATTGTTAGGTTCGTGAATTTGTTAAAAGGCCAAGTCTTATCACCATCTATTCGGAAATCATCACAAGTGAGTTATAGTCCCATTTTTACTATCTAAATTATTTTGGGATGAGAATACATGCAAATTTATAAATGTTTTACAAAATAAGCACAAGTTCATGAAACTACATTCTACGACTGTTTTGTTATACCAGATATCTGTACTTATTATTATTATGCTTGGTAACCTAAGAATTAGTGAAAAACACTAATTGACGCGAATCCTAAAGGTAGATCTACGGGCACCAACCACCCCCATTTTCGAATTGTGGAAATGCTTTAGTACTTCGAAGGGTTCTTGTCATACATTTGAATAGTGGAATGTATGATGACAGATATCTTAAGCGCTCTATGTTAAGGTCGGTTACCAGGCGACTCATCGTATGAATAATTTTTGCAGTTGTAATGATCCTGCGCATTTAATTAAATGAAATCTTGTGGCTTATTAAATGTTATGATTATTATATAGAAATTAAACCTATGACTCACCAACATTTTTGTTGACGTTTTAAGCATGTTTATTCTCAGGTGAATATTAAAAACGCTTCCGCTGTCGTATGTCAACCCAAGGTCAAGATTTGGAGTCGGCATAATTGTTTATATTGTTTAAACTTGCATTCGGAGTATTTGTTGTAATATATTTGATCATATTGTAATGGGTTGTGTAAAAACTTATTTATTTGAGGAGATTGTCTTTGATAGACAATCTAAATTATGTCATTAAGACCTTTATTCAATAATAAAGGTTATGGTTGTTTTTAAAAATGAATGCAAGATTTGAAAAACGTCTCATATAGAGGTCAAAACCTCGCAAAGAAACCAATTAATATGAAACGTTTATAATTAATATGGGCATTTCAGTTGATATCCGAGCGTTGGTCTTAGAGAATCAGAAAATTTTTCATTAGTGTGTCTAACTGATTTTTGATGCATTAGTGAGTCTGGACTTCGACCGTAATTATTTTAAAAATGATTGCTTAATATAATTGTTGGAAACATAAGATTATTAACATATAAATATTATAAGATATATCATTCTCTTAACGTGCCTGCTATTATGTGATAGATGACTTCATCCGATCATATAAGCATCTCTAGTGATTCAGATTTCATTTACTTATCAAGTGATTCGGAGGCTGAGTCAAAGCATACGACTTATGAACCAACGGAAAAGTTAACTTTTGGTGCTACCATTAAAGTGGAAAATTGTTGGAAAAATTGAGAAGATTCACAATTGCCAGTAGAGGTTTCAGAAGAGGATCCAGAAGAAGATCCCGAAGAGGAACCCGAAGAAGAGGATCCTGAAGAAGTTGTGGAAATTACCGAACCACAACGTGATTTGGGAAAATCTTTGGATGTTATACCCGATCCCAAACCCGATGAACCTATTATGACCTAAAATGTTTGTGATCATCCACCTGAACCACCTAAGAGACCAGTTTATAAAATGACCGCTCGTATAACGACTGTTGGTTTTGCTCCCAAACAATTAGCCGAAAGAACCAATTGGGAGGAATTGGAAAAAGAACTATCCAAACGAAAATCCAAATGTTTGGCCGAGAAAGAAACAACTTCAACATCTAAGAAATCTCGCCGTTCTTGAACCATCAGTAACTATCCTATATTCCATGCATTGTATAATATGTATTATATTGTGTGTTTAAGTTTGTATGAAAATCCGCAATGTAATTTTCCTTATGATTGTATAATAATAAGAATAAGCATGTAAGGTTTATTATTATTATTACAACTTATTATTACGTAGTAACGTAATAACTTACCATAGTTTTTCATATTAGAATTTTAGTAAGTTTGTAACGAGCCAAATGAAGGTGGGGCCCCAAATGAAGATGCTAACGAGCATCTTCGTAAGTTTGTAAGCATTTGCAAGCTTTTCAAAATCAAAGATGTCTCCGATGAAGTTGCATGTCTAAAAATCTTTCCATGGTCCCTAAAGGATGATGCAAGAGATTGGCTAGACTCATTACCGGAAGGTTATATTGAAAACTGGAATGATATGATGGACAAATTTTTGTCAGAATTCTTCCCCGCTTCGAAAGCAGCAAAATTGCAAAGTGACATAAATCACTTCAAGCAAAAGTCTAACAAGACTCTTTATGAAGGTTGGACCCGATTTAATAAAATGCTTAGGGTATGTCCTCAACACGGGTTGAATACATTCCAAAAAGTCCAAATTTTCTATAAAGGAGTCAATGTGGCTACCCGGAAGGATATAGATGTTGCAGCAGGAGGATCAATCATGAAAAAAACGCCCGAAGACGCTCACACGATAATTGCCGATATAGCAGCCCATTCTCATAATTGGCATCAGGAGATGGAATTCTCTAGATCGTCAACAGTTGCTAATGTCGAAAGCAACGATGAAATAGCTGCATTAAAAGTTCAATTGGCAAATCAAGCAAGGCAAATCGAGAAGGTAACCAAAGAAATGCACGCTATCAGGGTAGGGTGCGAGTTGTGCCAAGGTCCCCATCTCACGTGAGATTGCAACCAAACGACGATGATAGAGCAAGCAAATTTCCTAGGTTACATGCGAAAAGGTGAGATGAATTTTGACGACTTTCCGGCGGTTGAAGCAAATAACCGAAAATATCCTCCTGTCAACAGTTATCAAATAGGAGGACCTTCAAGTTCAAACAACAACTACCACGGAGGAAATGCAGGTTACCAAAATAACTGAAATTTCCAGAATCAAAATCAAAGAAATACACCACCGGGTTACAATCATCTAAACAATCGTAATCAACCCCCACGAAATTACCAAAATAATTTCCAACACAATCAACCACAAGCACAACCACAAGCACTTATACAACCACAACCTGAGAAGAAATCCGGTTTAGAAGATCTGTTGAGAGATTTTATGGTTAAACACGAACAAAATGCAGAAATTCAAACTCAGCAAATTCGCAATCAACAAGCTACAATTCAAAACTTAGAAAGGGATGTTGGAAGGATCTCACAGTTACTAGCAGAGAGACCACCTGGTGCTCTCCCCTCAAATACTCAAGTGAATCCTAGTAACAATCAAACAAGGAATGAGCATGTAAATGCTATAACCACTAGAAGTGGTTTAACTACTAACCCGGAGACCCTTAAGTCCCTGGAAGTTCCCTTGTCTCCTTCTGTTTTGCAGGTGCCTGTTGATGTAGATGAGCATGTTGAAAAAGAGCAAGAGAAAGGTGATCCACCGGAGGTCATATCGAAGAAAAGTGAAGAACCACCAGTGAAGGTGTACAAGGCACCTATTCCATACCCAAAAGCGTTGAAGAAAGACAGACTCGCGAGCCAATATCAGAAATTTGCAGATATGATCAAGCAAATCAGCATTAACATGCCACTCGCGGAGGTTCTTAAGGGTATGCCCCATTACGGGAAGTTTTTGAAAGATCTCATATCCTCGAAAGGAAAATACCAAGAAGTATCTGCCACATTCCTCCATGAGGAGTGTTCAGCCATCTTGAAAAAGCAAAATGTACCTCCAAAATTGGGAGATCCGGGTAGTTTTATCATACCATGTATGATGGGTGATTCGGTAGTGTATGATGCGCTAGCCGACCTAGGTGCAAGTGTTAACCTAATGCCTTACTCGTTATATTTGAAACTTGACTTAGGAGATTTGAAACCAATCCGGATGGGTATTCGATTAGCAAACCAATCATTTGATACTCCCATAGGTATAGCCGAGGATATTCTTGTAAAAGTTGGCTCACTTGTCTTTCCAGTCGACTTTGTTATTCTAGAAATGCAAGAGGACACAAAAGTTCCTATCATTTTAGGACGTCCTTTCCTTAACACTGCAGATGCTATCATTAATGTCCAAAAAGAACAATTAAGTCTATTTGTGGGAGACGAGAGAATAGTTTGTAATATTGATAAAGTCATGAAAAGACCCACTTTCACCGATGACTCTTGTTTTCAAATTGATGTTATAAACTTTTGTGTTGAGAATGAATTACAGGAGCTACTTGAAATTGATACCTCGGGGTTTGCCCCGGTGAGTGAAAGTGAATATTTCAATATTGATGAGGATTTTGATGAGTTGATGAAAGTGGTCACGGATGATGAGACCATGAAAGAAGAATTTCCTAAGGAAGAAGAATCATTTGAAGATATCGGAAATAAAGATAGATTCCGAATAAAGAATTCCTTGGAAGAACCACCCGTACTAGAGCTTAAGGAGCTACCCAAACACTTGGAGTATGCTTACCTCGAAGGTACATCTCAATTGCCAGTAATTATTGCTTCACATCTTTCTGGTAACGAGAAGAAAAGGTTAATCTCTGTTTTGAAAACCCATAAAAAGGCTATAGCCTGGAAAACGACCGACATTCCAGGGATAAACCTGTCTTATTGTACACATAAAATTCTCCTTGAAAATGACTTCAAAACAATAGTACAAAGACAACGCAGGCTAAATCCCAACATGAAAGAGGTTGTTAAAAATGAGGTAGTCAAGCTTCTTGACGCCGGGTTAATCTACCCCATCTCCGATAGTCCTTGGGTTAGTCCAGTACAAGTAGTACCCAAAAAGGGGGTACAACCGTTATTGTAAATGAAAAAGACGAACTCGTTCCAACTAGAACGGTTACCGGCTGGAGAGTCTGTATTGATTACAGGCGTCTCAATGATGCCAATAGAAAAGATCATTTCCCGTTACCTTTTATTGATCAAATGATTGAACGATTAGCGGGGAAAGAATACTATTGCTTTCTAGATGGTTTCTCCGGTTACTTTCAAATTCCAATTGATCCCAACGACCAAGTAAAGACCACATTCACTTGTCCTTTTGGGACCTTTGCCTATCGCCGTATGCCATTTGGTTTATGCAATGCACCCGGAACCTTTCAAAGGTGCATGATGGCAATTTTTGATGATATGGTAGAGGATTGTATGGAAGTCTTCATGGATGACTTTTCCGTGTTTGGAGACTCATTTGAATCGTGTCTTTTTAACCTTGAACGTATGCTTATCCGATGTGAGAAAACAAATTTGGTCCTGAATTGGGAAAAATGCCACTTCATGGTGAAGGAGGGCATTGTACTTGGTCACAAAATATCTCGTGCGGGAATAGAGGTAGATAAAGCTAAAATTGAAGTTATCTCTAAGCTACCTATACCGACGAATGTCAAGGCAATTAGAAGCTTTCTTGGTCACGCGGGATTTTATAGGTGATTTATCAGAGATTTCTCTAAAATTGCTCGTCCAATGACCAAACTTCTTGAAAAGGATGCTCCATTTGACTTCGATTCCAATTGTGAGAATGCATTCTCCATTCTAAAGTCAAAACTCACACAAGCTCCCATTATCGTGTCTCCGGATTAGAGTATGCCTTTTGAGTTAATGTGTGACGCGAGCGACTATGCCTTAGGAGCTGTCTTAGGACAACGACCCGATAATCATTTTCGTCCAATTTATTATGCGAGCAAAACGCTAACGGGAGCTCAAATTAATTACACCACCACGGAAAAAGAGCTCCTAGCGGTTGTTTATGCGTTTGATAAATTTCGGTCATATTTGGTGTTGTCCAAAACCATTGTTTACATGGATCATTCGGCTCTTAGGAACTTATTCTCGAAACTAGATGCAAAACATCGTCTCATACGTTGGGTTCTTCTACTTCAAGAGTTTGATATTGAGATACGTGATAAGAAAGGAGCCGAGAATCTAGCCGCCGATCATTTATCCCGACTTGAAAACCCCGAATTAGAACAACTTGATGATACAATCATCAAGGACACATTTCCTGATGAATCTCTAATGAGGGTTGACAAGGAATCTGAAATCCCATGGTTTGCCCATTTTGCAAACTATCTTGCTTTAAGCATTCTTCAAAAAGGACTTTCTTATCAACAAAAGAAGAAATTCTTTGCGGATTTGAAGTCCTATTTCTAGGAACATCCCGACCTATTCCGTGTTGGTGCAGATCAAATGATTCGCCGTTGTGTGTACGGAAAAGAGGCTCAACAAATTCTCGAGCATTGCCATCAAGGGCCCACCGGCGGTCATTTCGGACCAAACCACACCGCAAGAAAAATCATTGACTCGGACTTTTATTGGCCCAAGATCTTTAAAGATGCCCATAATTTTGTTCAGACTTGCAGTGCATTCCAACGAACGGGTAACATCACGAAAAAGGATGAGATGCCTCAAACCGGCATCCAAGTTTGTGAAATCTTTGATATTTGGGGAATCGATTTCATGGGACCATTTCCAAGTTCCCATAAGTGCAAATACATCCTAGTAGCCGTTGACTATGTATCTAAGTGGGCTGAAGCAAAAGCTTTACCTACGAATGATGCTAGGGTGGTGGTGAACTTCTTGAAAAATCTCTTCTCGCGCTTTGGAATCCCAAAAGCGCTCATATCCGATCGAGGAACTCATTTTGCCAACAACATTCTTGAAAAGGTGTTGAAGAAGTATGGTGTAACTCATCGTTTCTCTACTCTGTACCACCCGCAAAAGAGTGGTCAAGTGGAGAACACAAATCGTGCCTTGAAACGCATACTTGAGAAGACGGTTGATAACAACCCTAAGATTTGGCAACGCAAGTTAGATGATGCGTTGTGGGCCTTTAGGACTACTTTTAAAATACCAATCGGTACCACACCATTTAGACTTGTATACGGTAAAGCATGCCATCTTCCGGTTGAAGTGGAACATAGAGCGTACTGGGCATTAAAACTTTGTAATTTAGACATGGAAAAGGCTGGTGAAAACCGATTCATGCAATTGCATGAATTGGAAGAGTTGAGGTTAGAAGCGTACGAGAATTCGAGCTCGTATAAGGAGAAAACGAAAAGGTGGCATGATGCCCGATTGAAAGAAGTGAAAGAGTTTAAAACCGGTGATAAGGTTTTGGTTTTTAACTCACGGTTTAAATTTTCTCCCGGAAAGTTGAAGTCCCGATGGACGGGACCTTATTTGGTGAAACAAGCATTCCCATCGGGATATGTTGAGTTGTTTGGAAACGGAAATACCTTCAAGGTGAATGGTCATCGCTTGAAACTCTATTTCGATGGAGTGGACACCACGGTTCGAGATGACATCACCCTATTCCCCAACTCTAATTAGCTTGGGACGGAGTCGCGTGAACGACTCGTTAAACTTCACAACATGTATATAGTCCCACTCGTGTACGTATTTTAATAAATTTGAGTGTTTTGAGTGATTTCTAAGTTATTATATGAACCAAGTTGTTTAGGGACCTTCCGAAATGTTTAAAACGCGAAAAAACGTCAAAAGCTGGTGCAACAGGGGCAGATGCGCCGCATCTGTGATGGATGCGCTGCATCTGCAGACAAGAAAAATCCCGTGAATTTTGAATGCGCTGAGAAAGGGTCATGCGCCACGTTTGGACCATCTGATGCGCCGCATCTACTTCAGATGCGCCGCATCTGAGCCAGATGCGCCGCATCTGCTGCAGATGCGCCGCATCTGTGTCTGTATGTTGGATTCTGCCCAATTTTTTTTGCACAAATACGGGAGTTTATCATTTTTTCTCATTTTTTCACCTACTACTCCGAATCCCATCTCATTCTCTCTCAAAATTTCAATATCTACTCACTAATTGAACCGATTAATCCCATTTTTGAGCATCAAATCCGAATATCAACATGAGAAAGGTAAGATTAATCCTAAACACTTCATGATTCTTGTGTTCTTAAATCTAAAAATCAGATTTAGCTTGTTCTTAGTGTGAGGATGTTTGAATGTTCATGTTTTGGTCATTATATGCTTAAATTGTTGCTACTAATCCTTATTCATGCTCTAATTTCATGATTATTTGCTTCAATCTTTACTTTGGAAATTAGGGTTCTTCATGAATTTAGGGGTTTCAGAATTTTGGCCATTAATTTATTCAATTGAGATATTTTGAAGTTTGATTACTAGTATACATTAACAAAATCGCATGAACCTTTGTTGAATTACACGATTACACAAATTATTGAATTTTAGGGTTCTTGAATTAGGGATTTTGACTTTTGTTAACTAGTAAGTGTTCTAAGTTGAAGTTATGCAAATCATTACTTATGGTAAACACATGTGAACCTTAACTTGGTGTTATTTCGATTTGAAAGTAATTATTATATAAGTTAAGGATTATATGCTTAAGCATTTTGATGAAGTTGTTGACTTGAGATGAATTTAATGTTCTAAATGTATGAAAACCATTGATTGCATATTGTTTAACATGCTTTTTGATGAATGCCTATGGTTCCATATGTTATGACATTGCAAGTGTTTGGTGAAATGAAGCATGCTATGTATGATTATACTTGTAAAGTGATTTGAATCAATTGGCATACTAGTTCATGTTTGTTAAGAGTGAAAATAGTTCATACCATGTTAAGATATTGGTTAACATAAACATTGAGATTTAATTGGAACTTAACATATCCACATGGTTTTCGCTAGGTACAATATGAAAGATGTTTTGAAATTCTTTAACGCTAATCAACTTGGTTTGTTATTTTGTTTGTTTGGTTTTATTGTGTTTTTGTAGACTAGAGCATCATCATCAAACCCAAAATCAAAGAAGCAAAAAGCCCCAGCAATTGTAGACGAGGATACAAGTGAAGAAGAACATGCTGCTGAAGAGGAAGAAATGGATATTGACAACCGGCAGTTAAATGTCCGTGGATTAACCACTCCGGATCCATGGATCAATGCAGTTTTGAGGCATCCGGAATACCATGAACGGATGAAGGCACTTCTACACAAAGACGTATATCTGGGGAAATATATCGATTGGACACCATTAGAGGAAGCCGGCGAATATCAAAATTTTCGCAACCTTTTCCTAGTAACGTATCACGGCCATCGAATATATGCTTGGGAAAACCTGTTCAGAATGCAAGAAAGAGTGTATCCACTTTTAGTCAAAGAATTCGTTGGTTCACTTAGGGTTGATTACACGTCACCAACATCGGGTACATTTATGAGATTTCGTCTTGGAGGGCAAGACAGGACATTAACGCTGCTGCAATTTGTGAAGGCGTTGGATATTTATGAAGGGTTGCCACATCAACTGATGCAAAATTACTTTAATCAATGTATATACTATGTTTCTTCTTTTAATCATTCAGCAGCATGGGTGGACATGAGCAATACCGCATATAGTGCAAGCAAGCAGACTTGTAGCAAGCTACGTACCTACGAGCACCGATGCATCCAACGATTCATTTCAAGTACCATAAACTTTCGAAAAGACAGTAGTGAAAAAGTCACCAACTTGGATATATGGTACATTCACGCGATAATGGATCACTCCCATGTTCATATCCCACGAATGATTCTCACTTTCCTCCTCGAAGAAAGGAAAAAGATTACACCAATCATGGGCGGCCATTTTGTAACCAGGATTGCCGAACATTTTCGAATCAACACAAGTGGGTTAGAGGAGAAACATATGATTGCCTTTGATAGAGTGAGTTATACAAGGGCAAACATTTTGATGAGGGGGTCGAACGTCCTTCTAACTAGGTATGAGGATCCCGTGAACAGGCAACCAGAACAACCCCAACAGCAACCAGATCCACAGCTGAATGTTGGAAGTAGTTCGGGTCTGGGAAATGATTGGGAGGCTTACATGGCGCGCCAGTTTTCAGATATGCGACTCCATAGTGATCAAAACACCCAAAAGGTAATTGATCACTATGATGCAGGTAATAGGGAGATGCAACATTACATTGATGTTGGGAATGATTGAACATGGTATACTCAAGCGGGGCAGCAAAATCAGCTTAATTGGATACATGAACAGACAGTGTCATACGCTGCAGATCCCGCTAACTATACCCCCTCTCCTTGGCCTGCATATGATCCTTGGGTTCGAATGGGTGATCCATATCCTGCGCCTTATCCTCCTCCTCCTAACCCGCCTACTGAAGACACTGCGGTCGTCCCTGCTCAAGGAACTTATCAGGGGTACAACCCCTCAATATTTCAGGA
The DNA here is from genome assembly GCF_046630445.1 of Rutidosis leptorrhynchoides. NCBI lineage: Eukaryota > Viridiplantae > Streptophyta > Magnoliopsida > Asterales > Asteraceae > Rutidosis > Rutidosis leptorrhynchoides. Next base: position 353,045,673 of record NC_092338.1, read on the forward strand.
CGACGACGCGGGAAATCAAAGCGAAGGTGGAGCTGGCCCAAGTAACTCATTTTGGGGATTTTTCTGAAGATGACGTAATTTTTCCTGATGTGTGACAGGTTTGGTTGATGTTGGTTTATTTCAAAAACAATTTCTTTTCAAGTTTGGTGTGTAATAACTAGATAATATTTTGGATAATTGTAATTTGAATAATTTAGATAATTGTAAGTGGGGTTTTTAGTACATGGAGTACACCCCCATTTATTTGTGTGAATCGTATGGTACCTTTGTTTGAATTGCTACAGGTGAGCATTGTGCTATATGCTGCATTTTTACAAAGACTGGCAGTAAGTTCAGCACATACTTGATTGGTGATTGTTTTGTGGTTGCAAGAAGTGGATGATGTTCTTATGCTGGCATTCAGTTCAGCGCCATCATCCCGTGAACTTCGGTTTTAAACCTTGAAAGTAATAAACTCTCTTACACTCTTTGACCCTCTTGAATTTAAATTTTTCTGATTTCATGTAACGAGGACGATACATGAACTCAAGTGTGGGGAGGAAGTTATAAATTCTTTCGGGTTTTTGATTTTAGTTAAAAAGGCTTAAAATGGTGAAAAATTTTAAACTTTTATCTTCATAAATTCAAATTTTGTTTAAAATTTGTAGATTTTAAAACTAGGTGTATACACCGAAATTATTATCACAAAACAAATTAAGAAACAACCAAATGATTGATTTGTCATATAAAAGATATAATCATCATGCTATACCACATTCTAGATGAAATGAAAGTCATCAAGTAATTTGTTGTTCTAACAATCTAATCCAATGCTCATCCATGTAATGATTGTGATGGAAGTCAAGTCTTCCAATATGACACACTTGCTAACTTATGTTAGAAGTCGTAGTCCAGAACAGCTGTAGGTTGACGAAAAATATTGAAAAGTCATCTCTATCATCGGCTGGAAATCCACCTTACCTCAGCATCAAACAGGGTTTTTGGTGGTCAGACTTATCCTAACCATGAGATGGATCTGTCTCGTACAATGGGGGGGCACAGTGCAAATTAGCTTTTAAGACTAATGAATCTAATCCCCAGATGGATGATCTCCGTAAAGATCAACCGCATCTATGTTGACCGCGGTTAACATACATATGTCATAACAAATTGAGGTGTGCAAACTCATGGTTCACCGATGATATTTGGACATGATATAGTTTCTTCTAAAACTTATGCTATTTTATGAACTATATTGTGTAAAACCATTTTTAGGACATCCGGTTTCAAGTTCCATGATACTTCAATCATGGGGGCGAGTAGCTTGCTAAGCGCCGACTGAGGATTCAGTTTTCAGTTACCCTCAACCGGACTTTGAGGTTAAAACCGGAAAACTTGATTAGTGTAAAAACTAACATGAATAATTTTCAAAACATAAAAGGTTTTTAGCAAAGGTCCTAATTTCCCTAAGGATCCAAATTTTCAAGAAATGTGGACTTTAAAACCCACCTTTCGACTTTGGCGTGATTTCATTTCGCGTGTGTACTCCAAAGGTGTGTGTATACTCAAAATGCGTGAGTTTGATTCGTGTGTGAAATAAAAGTGTGAGTGTGTATATATTGTGACCCGAATGTGATTTCCATATAGTGTGAGTTATTGTGTTACTAAATAACTTGTGTGTCTTGTGTATTATATCGAGTGAGTGTGAGTCCCATTTTTTGTGTTCTCACTTAAATAAGTGTGTTTACTGTAGTAAATTTCGATTTCTTGTAAGTCTTGCTTGAGGACAGGCAAGGTTTAAGTGTGGGGATTTTGATAACGCCAAAATTATACATGTTTATTATCGTTATTTCGATCCAATGTTGTTCCATTTGTATGTAATTGTTATACGTATGTATTGTAATTCATGTACATTTGTAAAAAGTCCATTGTGAATGAATAAATGAAGACCAACAGCGAAAACAGAGTTAAAACGAAGATCGAATGCGTAAAACAGCCCGAAACCACTGAAACAGGTCCAAATGCGGCGCATCTCTCTTAGATGCGGCGCATCTTTGCACCAAATAACTCCCGACAGTTTCAGATGCGGAGCATGAAGACTTATGGGCCAAAATAGCAACAGATGCGGCGCATCTGAGATGGATGCGGCGCATCCAAGCCAGATGCGGCGCATCTGTCCCAGATGCGGTGCATCTGACCCCCTGCCGACAGTCCTGAGTGCAGAATCGAGCTGGAATCTACTAAACGTAAAGAGATGCGGCGCATCCCAAAGAGATGCGGCGCATCTGGTCACTTTCTGGCCAAAATACCTAACTTTTGAGGCTATTTAATGAAGCAAATGGTTACTTACTTGCGAGACCTTCACTACTACGTTCTACCCCAGTTTTAAGACGATTTTCAAGGTCCAAGGAAGGCTGCAAGTTAATCTCCACTCTTTCAACATCAATATTAAGCTAGGATCGTTTATCGCAATTGGTACTATTGTTCTATATATTTTTAACATGAATTCAACTTTTATTTACTGTTTCATTAGTTCTACTATGATTATGTTAGGCTAAAAGCCTTTTGTTTTTGCTTCAATGTAAGATTTATGGCTTGGAATTGTTCTATACTTTGATGTTATGCTAGTTATACATATGTTTGATTAATTTAATTATCTAGTTCAACCGTAAGAACCATTGTTATGCATGTTTAGATCATTATTTCAATTATATAGATTGCAACCTATTAATGTGAGTTAACTAGGAAAACAATCTATACTTCAATACATCTAGTAATCTAGACGATTAGATACATACACTTAAGTGATTTTGTTATGTGTTTAATTCGGTAATTGAATAAGTTCCAAAGCAACATAGTTATGAAATTACCTCAAGTGATTGTTGTAATTAAGGTTTCACGTGAGTTTAACCGGGTTGAATCTAGTTAGTTAATCAATCTAAATCACCATGTTCTTTCAAGAAATCCATTGTTGTAACTATCTTTATATTCTAGTTCAATTATACGAGTTATGACTTGATTTATGTGAATTTATCAAAGGCTAAAATTTGTACTTCAACACCTAGTGATCTACACACCTATATGTGAATATAGGATGGTAATTGGATGATATTTAGGTTTTACAATCATGTAGTTTACTTAGAGTGATCTTAGTAAACTAGGTTTTATGTGAATTTAACCAAGAAAGAATCTTGTTGATTAAATATAGTTCTTAAGTTTATAGATATTGTGAAATTGATATAAACTACTCTATTGTAACTATCGCATAACGGTTTTAATTATAAAAGAACAATCCCTGTCATTTATCAAGCAAAGAAGTAAACACCGCATTCTCATTCTTGTTAATTATTATTTTTATTTACTGTTTCGTTAAACAAAAATACAACTTCAAATACAAACCCCCTTTTTAGAATAATTAATCGTAGTAAAATCATTTAAACAAACTTCTCCCTGTGGATCGAACTGGTCAATTTACTTGCTAGTTACTACATGATCGGATTTTAGTTGCCTGTATTATGTGTTAATTATTAAGCATATTGTCTACATTTTAAAGGTTACGTCTTGACACATCATGTGTCTTATTATATTAAGACAATATATTATAGTGTTAGTGAATTCTAACACAATATACGCATATATATATATATATATATATATATATATATATATATATATATATATATATATATATATATATATATATATATATATTCTGTTGGACTATTGGACTATTGGACTACGGACGTTGGACTACTAACAATGGACAATTAAAATTATCACAAGTATCATAAGTATGGAATATTAATTACACACACACACACACACACACACACACACACACACACACACACACACACACACACACATATATATATATATATATATATATATATATATATATATATATATATCTTGACACAAGAATATTATTATTAGGTTCGTGAATTTGTTAAAAGGTCAAGTCTTATCACCATCTATTCGGAAATCATCACAAGTGAGTTATAGTCCCATTTTTACTATCTAAATTATTTTGGGATGAGAATACATGCAAATTTATAAATGTTTTATAAAATAAGCACAAGTTCATGAAACTACATTCTATGACTGTTTTGTTATACCAGATATCTGTACTTATTATTATTATGCTTGGTAACCTAAGAATTAGTGAAAAACACTAATTGACGCGAATCCTAAAAGTAGATCTACGGGCACCAACCACCCCCATTTTCGAATAGTGGAAATGCTTTAGTACTTCGAAGGGTTCTTGTCATACATTTGAATAGTGGAATGTATGATGCCATATATTTTAAGCGCTCTATGTTAAGGTCGGTTACCAGGCGACTCATCGTATGAATAATTTTTGCAATTGTAATGATCCTGCGCATTTAATTAAATGAAATCTTGTGGCTTATTAAATGTTATGATTATTATATAGAAATTAAACCTATGACTCACCAACATTTTTGTTGATGTTTTAAACATGTTTATTCTCAGGTGAATATTAAAAACGCTTCTGCTGTCGTATGTCAACCCAAGGTCAAGATTTGGAGTCGGCATAATTGTTTATATTGTTTAAACTTGCATTCGGAGTATTTGTTGTAATATATTTGATCATATTGCAATGGGTTGTGTAAAAACTTATTTATTTGAGGAGATTGTCTTTGATAGACAATCTAAATTATGTCATTAAGACCTTTATTCAATAATAATGGTTATGGTTGTTTTTAAAAATGAATGCAAGATTTGAAAAACGTCTCATATAGAGGTCAAAACCTCGCAAAGAAACCAATTAATATGAAACGTTTATAATTAATATGAACGGGGCATTTCAGTTGGTATCCGAGCGTTGGTCTTAGAGAATCAGAAAATTTTTCATTAGTGTGTCTAACTGATTTTTGATGCATTAGTGAGTCTGGACTTCGACCGTAATTATTTTAAAAATGATTGCTTAATATAATTGTTGGAAACATAAGATTATTAACATATAAATATTATAAGATATATCATTCTCTTAACGTGCCTGCTATTATGTGATAGATGACTTCATCCGATCATATAAGCATCTCTAGTGATTCAGATTTCATTTACTTATCAAGTGATTCGGAGGTTGAGTCAAAGCATACGACTTATGAACCAACGGAAAAGTTAACTTTTGGTGCTACCATTAAAGTGGAAAATTGTTGAAAAAATTGAGAAGGTTCACAATTGCCAGTAGAGGTTCCAGAAGAGGATCCAGAAGAAGATCCCAAAGAGGAACCCGAAGAAGAGGATCCTGAAGAAGTTGTGGAAATTACCGAACCACAACGTGATTTGGGAAAATCTTTGGCTGTTATACCCGATCCCAAACCCGATGAACCTATTATGACCTAAAATGTTTGTGGTCATCCACCTGAACCACCTAAGAGACCAGTTTATAAAATGACCGCTCGTATAACGACTGTTGGTTTTGCTCCCAAACAATTAGCCGAAAGAACCAATTGGGAGGAATTAGAAAAAGAACTATCCAAACGAAAATCCAAACGTTTGGCTGAGAAAGAAACAACTTCAACATCTAAGAAATCTCGCCGTTCTTGAACCATCGGCAGCTATCCTGTATTCCATGCATTGTATAATATGTATTATATTGTGTGTTTAAGTTTGTAAGAAAATCCGCAATGTAATTTTCCTTATGATTGTATAATAATAAGAATAAGCATGGAAGGTTTATTATTATTATTACAACTTATTATTACGTAGTAACGTAATAACTTACCATAGTTTTTCATATTAGAATTTAGTAGTTAATTTGTGTGTTAGCTGCTAAGTATGAACATTATTATAGTTATAAAACGCTAATATGAAGAAAATGCTTTTATAATAATAAGTTCATATTAAGCTACAAAATACTTTTTGGCTACTTCTAAAATTCTATATGATTAACTCAGTCGACTATTTTTGAAGGAAATGGCTCCTCCAGCTACTAGAAAACAACAATTGAACACAGAAGAACTTCAAGCTTTCGCTGCAAATATGGCTGCAGTGGTGAATGCAATGAACAACAATAACCAATCGGGTTCCAGCAGTGGAGGAAACAATGGCAACCGGGTAGGATGTTCCTACAAAGCTTTTATGGACTGCAAACCCAATGAGTTTGAAGGAACTGAAGGACCCGTTAGACTAAAGCGGTGGACAGAGAAGGTTGAAGCCGTTGAAAGGACCCGTTCATATACATTATAAACGATTCACAATAGTTGATTACATCGCGAGGTATTTGACCTCTATATGATACATTTTACAAATATTGCATTCGTTTTTAAAAGACAAACTTTCTTTACAACGAAAGTTGACGGCATGCACACCATTTCATAATACATCCAACTATAATTGGCTTAATAATAATCTTGATGAACTCAATGACTCGAATGCAACGTCTTTCAAAATATGCCATGAATGACTCCAAGTAATATCCTTAAAATGAGCTAATGCACAGCGGAATATTTCTTTAATACCTGAGAATAAACATGCTTTAAAGTGTCAACCAAAAGGTTGGTGAGTTCATAGGTTTATCATAACAATCATTTTAATATATTAATAGACCACAAGATTTCCGTTTATAAATATATGTACACTCGCAAGTGTATAAAAGTATTCTATAAGTTGTAGGCACCCGGTAGCAAGCCTTAACATTCATGTTTTACCCTCTGAAGTACACCAGATCAGGTGTGTTTAAAATAACCTCGAAGTACTAAAGCATCCCATAGTCAGGATGGGGTTTGTCAGGCCCAATAGATCTATCTTTAGGATTCGCGCCTACCGTACATAGACAAGTAGTTTAATGTTACCAAGCTAAGGGTATATTTCTGGTTTAAACCCACGTAGAATTAGTTTTAGTACTTGTGCCTATTTTGTAAAACATTTATAAAAAATAGCGCATGTATTCTCAGTCCCAAAAATATATATAAAAGGGAGCAAATGAAACTCACAATACTGTATTTCGTAGTAAAAATACATATAACGTCATTTAACAAGTGCAAGGTTGGCCTCGGATTCACGAACGTATCAATATTGAGATTCAATATTGCAGGAAAGTACGTAGACGCAACGGAGATGATAAACACTAGATTGACCTCACGAGCATACCCATGAACCATACCCATCACCTCCATAGCTATAACCCATAATTTTCTTAGCTTCGACTCATTCAAAAAAACTATTTTGAAATCACTCGGACAGCACTCCGTCGTAATATTTTATATATACTAATAATATCTTGAAATAATACAGAGCAAATATATATATATATATATATATATATATATATATATATATATATATATATATATATATATATATATATGTATATATAAATCGATTGAGATAGTTTAGAGAAATATTTTTTTCAAGTTTTTATGAAATAATGAAACCTATTGAATTCTATTTATAATAGATTTTTGAATTATTAAAGTGAATTATTAAAGTATGAATTATTAAAGTGAATTATTAAAGTATGAATTATTAAAGTGAATTATTAAAGTATGAATTATTAAAGTGAATTATTAAAGTTAAAGTAAAGTAAAAGTAAAGTAAAGGTAAAGTTACAGTATAGTAAAAGTATAAAAACTATATATGTATAATACGCGTATAAATATATATAATATTAATTTAAATCGTTATATATATTTAATGAAATAAAATATAAATATCGTTATATTTATTATACTGGTTAAGTAATGAGTTGTCAAAAGTGATTCTAGATATTTATAAAAGTTATATACGTTTTAATAATAAAGTTCTTTTTAAACTGAAAACGTCTTTGTACGTTTGAAAATAGATTAATAGAATATTATGGAAACCAATTCTCCACTAACTTTTGTCTAACTTTCATAAATGACACTTTTTGTTTTTATTTATAAATAGCTTTACAAATTATTCTGAATATCGTTAAGAGGAATAGATTTTCTCAAATCATAGTAGACCTCTCAACAGAGACTTGTAATCATAATTCAATGTTTCTGATAATTCAATCATTTAATATATTTTTTTTATTTCATCAAAAATCATATTGAAACAAATACGTTAGTGTAAATTATTATACGTTTAATACTTTATTAATATTCTCAAGTTATAATATATATATATACATATACGTATCTATTTATATATAACTGTTCGTGAATCGTCGGAATTTGGTCGAGGTTATAATGAATGTATGAACACAGTTTAAAATTCTTGAGATTTAACTTAACAAACTTTTCTTATCGTGTCGGAATAATATAAAGATTAAAGTTTAAATTTGGTCAGAAATTTTCGGGTCGTCACAGTACCTACCCGTTAAAGAAATTTCGTCCCCGAAATTTGATAGAGGTCGTCATGACTAACAATGAGAATGTTATTATAACGATTATAGAGTTTTATCATGTTCAAGAAGAATGGATAAAATAATTCGATTACTCGAAGCGTGTGAGTGAAGTTATCGTAAATGAATGAAATAAGATAATAGTGATTCGTCGTATCTTTTGACGTCATCACGATTGATCTTCGAAAAGAAAATCTTTGTAATCTATATTGGATTTGATTATTCGGCGATTAAGGAAATTATGATCCTCTTCGAATTAATGCGATAATCCATTTTGATTTCTCTGTCGGATATTTCACTATAAATCCACCTCATTTGTTTTCTTACAACTCACACCTTCTCAACTCATATTTTAAAGTATTTGTCAATATGCTTCATCCAGTGCTGATTCTTGATATACTCCTCACTTTCATATCTGTCGCTCTTCTTTTTCATCTGCCTCAGGAAGAATCTATTTACTTCTACTATACTCTTGGTTTTATAGTGTTTTTAGTTCTCCCGTATCTTTATATTGCTATATGCATTGATATATGCAGTTTGTGATTTCTGGGTTGTTGTTGGGTTTTATATCTTCCCTTATATTTCAAAGTCCTTGCTTCTTCTATAATCATTGTCATCCACAGTTAATGCTCTCTTCTATTTGCTATGATTTATACTCCCATTTCTAGTTCGGAGCTTTGTCCTTTCATTTCTTCTTCTTGCGATTAAGCACCGCTTGTAATGGTCCAGAATTCGCAGATATAAATTTCAGAATGAACATTGTTAATGTTCTAGGAAGGAAATTGTAATGGCACGATCTTGACTTGTCAAATTACCAGAATACCTCAGAAAAGGCCGAATCATCAAGAAATATTTTCTTGATATTTAGAGATCAAAGAGAATATAAGAGTCATGTAACATAGCACATGATGATGTTATGATCTGTGAATCATCATGTTCCATTTAGAAACTTAGCATGAATTACTGTAATATAATCACGTTGATCAAGTGTCATTATATTATACTAACTCATGCTTCAGCTCCCAACACTTTTTCAAGAATATTCCTATTTTAAACTCGAATGTTTCAGAATTTAGAAACTAAAATAGTTTCTTTTATGATATAATACAGATAGCGCGAAGAGGTAAATGATTTCAGATAAGAATAATTATAAAAATATCTTAGAATGTCTAATATCAGAGGATGATGAAGGATATTGTCCGTAGGGGTTTAGAGTCAGGAGCAAGGTATTGGTTAATGACTTCAGCAAGTACTGAATCATTTGGATTCTTTGAAGGCAGGTTCAGCCTTTGTGATTTGTCCACAGCCTCCTTTATACTTTGCTCAATCCGTTTTCCAGTTCTAAAGCTTCTCTTTTTCTGAGCTTTGCCAATATACTATCCTTTATCATCCAACTTTTTACTGTTAAGGTCATTTACAGTTTTTGCTGCTTCATTAGCATTTTTCAAAATTTCGAGAACTGGTTCGCAGTTTAGGGTGTTTTTCAGAAATTTCTCATTCAAAGAATGTAAGTCTTGGAGGTAGACGTTGTGTGTATATGTAATTGTTGATGTAGACATGCTGCGAGGTTTCAAAATACTGATTGCTGATTCTCAATAATTGGTATGGCAATTCTTGTTATAAGGTACGAATAAGTATATGATAGGGTTTCGATAATTATAATGATTTTTTTTTTTTGGAAAGTCAAAGATCAGTGAAGTTGTTGGTAAGTTTATTGCTAATGTGGTGAATATAAACGATTCCCCGGTAACGTTGGCGAAAGGGCAACGTATCTATCGAGGTTATAATAAGACTGTTTTGATTGAGAAGTCGAAGTTGACTTGCTAGAGCTGTGACAAAACTATCTATTTTGAAACGGAATTGAAAAGTTATTTTAGCTAGTAAATGCCAAAGGGTCTAACACGGATAAGTGTCGAACTATGACTTGGATTTTGAGAGTTTTTCAGGTGTATAACTGTGGGTAACATGTGGTTGGATCATCATCTTGATTGTTCCTTAGTTGAAGTATCTTCAGGAATTTCGAAGGGTTTGAGCACATATTGTAATCGTTAATACATATGATGTTCTAACACAGTTTTGAAGTCAAAGTATAGCTTTAAAAGATATAGGAATCTAAGAGTGATGATACTGGTTATATTTCGAATTGAATTATGCGATTTCAAAATCAGAATATGTAATTGAATTTGAATGAGTATGATTGTTTTGATTTATATGAAAGAATAGATATTGTTGTGAAAGTAGGGAGTATAGTTGATGATTGCTGAATCAGTTTCGAAAAATGTAATATATTAATTGTGAATTTATATATCTCTCGGGTATTACCTACCCGTTAAAAAAATTTTCACAATTAATATTTTGTACAAAAGAAGTTTATTACAGTCTTTATGAAAATATATGTGTATATTTTCTTTAGATGTAATATAGATTTAATGAGTTAATATTAAATTAAACTCATTTGTTTTATGGTTGGAACTAGAATTGAGTAATCCCTAAAACTTTATAAATTGCATAAGTATTTCTTCAATAATATTGAAATTATGAATCATTACTTTGTTATTTGTTGGTTTTCGTGAAATTCTTGTGAACTTCGCAAGGTACGAATGATGTTATTTGAAAAGTTTCGAGTACATCGATGATGAAAGTGTAAAATCAAACATATATTCGAATAATACACTTGATTAATTATGAAATGGATTTTTATTGAATTGAGACAGAGATTGTAATTAACGATGGTTAAGTTGCGGACGAAGGACGTACATCATTGCATATTTGTAATATGAATTAACTGAGTAGTTAAGATTCACACATAATAGCTTAGTACGGGAAGATTTATTATGGTTTAAAAATTTATACATATAAAATATACATATAAATCTTTCAATTGGAAATGAGTTAATACTTCATAACTCGTTGATACAATATATTTGTTGTTGATTCGTAATGATGTCCACAATGATTCTTGAACTGACAGAGTTTGTGATGTTAAGGTGCTGTTGATTCTGACGATACTGACGGCACTGACTGTGTTGATGATGCAACGGTCCTGTTGATGCTGTTGGTAAAACAATTCTAGCTTGTAAATCGTACACCATTTTCGATCAAAGTTTCTACTCTACCATCTCCGTTCACTCATCCGATTTACGGTCAGAATTAAATAATCTCTAAGATTTTGGAGATTACATAACTGCCGCAGAGATATCTCTTCAATAAAGTTTATGAATTAATACTTCATCGTTTGTTGTTGTTGATATTCCTGGATATTTACAGGGCGTATGACGTTGATGTTTGAGATACAGATTGTGATGTTGCGGTATGGGATATGGATGTTGTTGTTGGTGGTGGTGATGGTACTGTTGGTGTTGCTGATGGTGGTACTGTTTATGCTGCTGGTGCTTGTAACCTTTGCACCATATTCTCCAAAGCCACTACCGCGCGAAGCTCGTTGACTTCTTCTATTACACCGGGGTGATTGTCGGTTCGGATGAGCGGATAAATAAAATCTAGAATTTGGTGTAGTATGTAATCGTGACGAGATACTCTAGAAATAAGAGAGAAAATGGTGTTTCGGATAGGTTCGTCGGTAAGTGCTTCAGGTTCTTCGCCAAGAGGACAATGTGGTAGATGGAAGGGATCACCTTCTTCTTGTCTCCAATGATTAAGGAGGCTACGAACCCATCCCCAATTCATCCAGAATAGATGATGACTAATTGGTTGATCCATTCCGGTCACACTGCTTTCGAACCTTGAGTGGGATTCCATTTCAGAATCCGAGGGACTTGAACTAATGACAAATTCCATTTCGTACGATTGAATAAAGAATTTTTTGATATGAAATGATTTTTCAGCTATCGGGTGGTATTCTAATTATATAGAGCAAAAGGTTTCGTAGATTACGGAGGAATTTACGGAATATGTCAGGCAAAGTTTACAGTAACAGATACGCTAAGATATGAATTTTGTCTATACACTATTCATACAATTATTGCAATAAGATGTGTCTAGACTAAGAATGATAAGCAGGTAATTTCCGACAAAAATGATGAGCAAAACTTTTGACATGCAGACACGGTCGAAGTCCAGACTCACTAATGCATCCTAACGACTATCAGTTAGACACACTAATGCAGACCTGGTTCGCTAAGACCACCGCTCTGATACCAACTGAAAGGACCCGTTCATATACATTATAAACGATTCACAATAGTTGATTACATCGCGAGGTATTTGACCTCTATATGATACATTTTACAAACATTGCATTCATTTTTAAAAGACAAACTTTCTTTACAATGAAAGTTGACGGCATGCACACCATTTCATAATACATCCAACTATAATTGGCTTAATAATAATCTTGATGAACTCAATGACTCGAATGCAACGTCTTTCAAAATATGCCATGAATGACTCCAAGTAATATCCTTAAAATGAGCTAATGCACAGCGGAAGATTTCTTTAATACCTGAGAATAAACATGCTTTAAAGTGTCAACCAAAAGGTTGGTGAGTTCATAGGTTTATCATAACAATCATTTTAATATATTAATAGACCACAAGATTTCCGTTTATAAATATATGTACACTCGCAAGTGTATAAAAGTATTCTATAAGTTGTAGGCACCCGGTAACAAGCCTTAACGTTCATGTTTTACCCTCTGAAGTACACCAGATCAGGTGTGTTTAAAATAACCTCGAAGTACTAAAGCATCCCATAGTTAGGATGGGGTTTGTCAGGCCTAATAGATCTATCTTTAGGATTCGCGCCTACCGTACATAGACAAGTAGTTTAATGTTACCAAGCTAAGGGTATATTTCTGGTTTAAACCCACGTAGAATTAGTTTTAGTACTTGTGCCTATTTCGTAAAACATTTATAAAAAATAGCGCATGTATTCTCAGTCCCAAAAATATATATAAAAGGGAGCAAATGAAACTCACAATACTGTATTTCGTAGTAAAAATACATATAACGTCATTTAACAAGTGCAAGGTTGGCCTCGGATTCACGAACGTATCAATATTGAGATTCAATATTGCAGGAAAGTACGTAGACGCAACGGAGATGATAAACACTAGATTGACCTCACGAGCATACCCATGAACCATACCCATCACCTCCATAGCTATAACCCATAATTTTCTTAGTTTCGACTCATTCAAAAAAACTATTTTGAAATCACTCGGACAGCACTCCGTCGTAATATTTTATATATACTAATAATATCTTGAAATAATACAGAGCAAATATATATATATATATATATATATATATATATATATATATATATATATATATATATATATAAATCGATTGAGAGAGTTTAGAGAAATATTTTTTTCAAGTGTCTATGAAATAATGAAACCTATTGAATTCTATTTATAATAGATTTTTGAATTATTAAAGTGAATTATTAAAGTATAATTATTAAAGTGAATTATTAAAGTATGAATTATTAAAGTGAATTATTAAAGTATGAATTATTAAAGTGAATTATTAAAGTATGAATTATTAAAGTGAATTATTAAAGTATGAATTATTAAAGTATGAATTATTAAAATGAATTATTAAAGTATGAATTATTAAAGTGAATTATTAAAGTATGAATTATTAAAGTGAATTATTAAAGTATGAATTATTAAAGTGAATTATTAAAGTTAAAGTAAAGTAAAAGTAAAGTAAAGGTAAAGTTAAAGTATAGTAAAAGTATAAAAACTATGTATGTATAATACGCGTATAAATATATATAATATTAATTTAAATCGTTATATATATTTAATGAAATAAAATATAAATATCGTTATATTTATTATACTGGTTAAGTAATGAGTTGTCAAAAGTGATTCTAGATATTTATAAAAGTTATATACATTTTAATAATAAAGTTCTTTTTAAACTGAAAACGTCTTTGTACGTTTGAAAATAGATTAATAGAATATTATGGAAACCAATTCTCCACTAACTTTTGTCTAACTTTCGTAAATTACACTTTTTGTTTTTATTTATAAATAGCTTTACAAATTATTCTGAATATCATTAAGAGGAATAGATTTTCTCAAATCATAGTGGACCTCTCAACAGAGACTTGTAATCATAATTCAATGTTTCTGATAATTCAATCATTTAATATTTTTTTTTATTTCATCAAAAATCATATTGAAACAAATACGTTCGTGTAAATTATTATACGTTTAATACTTTATTAATATTCTCAAGTTATAATATATATATACATATACGTATCTATTTATATATAACGGTTCGTGAATCGTCGGAATTTGGTCGAGGTTATAATGATTGTATGAACACAATTTAAAATTCTTGAGATTTAACTTAACAAACTTTTCTTATCGTGTCGGAATAATATAAAGATTAAAGTTTAAATTTGGTCAGAAATTTCCGGGTCGTCACAGCCGTGTTCGCAATCAGCAACTGCGCAGAAGAGGATAAAGTTAAGTATGCCACACATACTTTCAGGGGTACTGCTTTGACATGGTGGAATACCTACATGGATTACGTAGGACAGAATACCGCCTACGCACTTCCATGGTCCGCTTTCAAGCACATGATGACGGAAGAGTACCGTCCCAGAACCAAAATCAACAACCTCAAGGCAGAGCTTAAAGCACTGACAACCCAAGGGTTAGATGTCACTACCTAAGAGTGATGTTTCAATTAACTGGCTTTAATGTGTCCTGGAGCATTTGAGGACGAAGAAGCAAAAATTGAAGCATTCATAAAAGGGTTGCCGGAACGAATCCAAGAGCATGTAGATGCTAACGACCCTGCAACAATGCAAAAAGCGAGCCGTATAGCCCACAAATTGATAAGCCAAATTACAGGAAGGATAAAGAAAGAAGCGGCCGAGGAGTCCATAATGAAACAGGGAAAAAGAAAGTGGGAGGAAAGCAGTGATCAGGGTCACCAGTACAACAACAACAATCAAAACAACAACTACAACAACAATCGCAACCACCCCAACAACAACAATAATCGCAACAACAACCGTAAGAATAACCGCAACAACCATCCCAATAATAATAACAATAACAACAATCCCAATCACAACAATAACAACAACAAACAACTCAACAATAATAACCCTAACAACAACAACAACAACAACAACGACAATAAAAGGCAAAGAACTATATGCCCCAGGTGTGATACGTTTCATCCGGAATGGTTTTGTAGAGAATTATGTACCAAGTGTAATAGGAATGGCCATATTGCGGCAAAGTGTGAAGTCTACGGACCAAATAGAAACAAAGGAGTAAATAATGCCGGAACAAATAATAACGGCATTGTTTGCTATGGATGTGGAAAACCGGGCCATACCATAAACCAGTGCAGGAATGGAAATAGGCAAGACTGTGACGACCCGGGAATTTCCGACCAAATTTAAACTTAATCTTATATTAATTCGACATGATAGGCAAAGTCTATTTAATTGAGTCTCAAAAATTTTGAACTGTTTTCGTAAAATCAAATTAACTTTGACCATTTTCGACGATTCACGAACGGTTGTTTATGATTATATATATATATATATATATATATATATATATATATATATATATATATATATATATATATATATATATATATATATATATATATAGTTATCATTATTATTATCACTGATAATATTATTTACTATCACTTTCATAATAATCATTATCCTTATTATTATTTATTACTATAATAATTATTAACACAATTATTATATTTATTAGTAATATTATTAATATAATTACTAGTTATTGATAAGTATTAAGATAAAATGTGAAAGTAGATAGATATAATGTTTAATTTCACTATCAAGTGAATATAAAGTTTAGCAAATATCTAAATTTGTTTTAAGTCACTATCTGGTATTATATCCTTGTCTGCTAATATTGAAATCGAATAACTTTCGGTTATATATCTTATCTATCATTTTCTATCCTATTCTACCTCATATCTATCTAAATATACATATACTTATGCATATATGAAATGCAATGAGGAACATGACTTTTCTTCTTCTTTCTCCTCTCTTCCATATTTCTCTAAGTTATACATACATGTACACAACCATCGGGTTCGATTGCTACCCAAAGTTTAACATAACTATTACACCTTTAACCATCATCAAACCATCACCATACACCACCACTACACCACCTTAATTTACCCTACTTATTTTTATGTTATGTGTTAAAACCCAAATGAAACTATCAACTCCATTGTAACCCCACTTCACATGCTACTGTTCGTTTTCTATTTCTTCAAATCACCATGAACACCGCTGCTATGGTTTTATGTTTTGCAGCTACTCATGATGCCACCTACTGTTTTCTGTTTTCCTTTCGAACCATCCACCATATTTGAAACACCCAACTTTCCACCACCTTTAACCTCTCTCCCTTACTAGCTCTCCCATATATCTATTTTGATGTTTTAGTCGACAAAACAACCAACACTAAACACCATAAACTACTGCTACAGCTGCTAAAATACGCATAATTATTGTTGCTATGTCTACCTCCTATTTCAATCATCAAACACCTCTTTCCTTTTTCTGTCGAGTCCATGCTACAAACCACCACCAATCTTATTTTAATTACTGCTCTTCTGTTCCTGTTTCATAGTTCTAATATCATTCGAAAAACCCTCACCATATTGACTGTCGATAACACCACCAAACTGCTGCAGTTTTTCTTCTTGTTCAAAAACCACCTCACCTTCACCCCAACCCATCATCACCTCACCTCCATTACCAAACACCATTAAAACATCTACAATCCAAGTAAACCCACATAAAATTTTCATCTTTAACATTCATGTTGTAGTTTTATTTCGGCTGCTCCATTTATGTTGTCATTCGAATTACTCAATGAAAAGTTGAAGATTAGAATGATAAAGGGAACGTGCATAATGAAATTAAAGGTGAGATAAAATAATGAAGATTGCATTTCTTTATATACCGTATCTTTCATCACTTGGTGGGGTGTTGACACATTCAAGTGAGTGGGGTACTCAATAATCACGATTGATGCTAGTCACCAATTAAAAGCCGTAGTAGTTGTCAAGATATATATATAAAATTCTTTATTCCGGTCCCTCTTTTCCTTCATGAAACAAACGGCTACAACACAAACACATAAACACAAATTATGAAATTGCTTTTCTTTTTTTATGCTTTTGTCGTGGACCTACAATAACATACACACATTCTCCTTGTCGATATATAATTGTTGATTGATCAACAACCACCACATGAAAACCTACGGTTACTTTGGTTTAGTACATGAGGTATATACAAGTGGTTATGGAACTAAACTACGTTTAAGTGGGTTTGTATTTGTGGGCTTATTAAGTGATTATATGTGCTCCGAAATACTTGAATATTGGGCCACCAGACTACAAACCATCGATGCTATTACCTGGGTTCTACTCGTCAATTACACTAACATACACAGTTAATTAAATGATAATTAAGATGATGATGATGCGTGACCATGATGATGATGGTGTCACTAATGTTAATGTTAATGATGATGTAGGATGATAAGAGTGACGATGGGGATGATTTTAATATGATGATAATGGTATTATGATGTTAGATTAAGGATGATTATGGATATGATGTAAATGAAAGGATTTAAAATCCTAGTTGAATTAGAAAGACACAAATAGAGCGATGGTTAGGGGAGTGGTCGGGATTAGCGGGACGTCGCGAGTTCGAGCCCGTGCAGTGGCGTTTATTTTTTTGCTTGTTTCATTAAAGGTAGTTTTATTGTTATTTTTATTAGATTATCATTATTATTATTATTATAAGTATTATTATTATTATTATTATTATTATTATTATTATTATTATTATTATTATTATTATTATTATTATTATTATTATTATTACTAAAACTATCATTATTAATATTATCATTACTAATAATTATTTTTATCATTTTTGTTAAAATTATTATTTAAAAAAAAAACTAATATTGTTATTGTTATTATTAATAGTATTATTTAAGTTATCATTTATTTATTAAAACTATCTTTATTACTATAACTATTTTAAGTATTATCATTATTATTATTATCATAAAATAATACAACTTTTTATTTATTATTACTAATGTTATTTTACCAATTAACAATTAGTTACATAAAACTATATTTAATACATATAACATATAATTCATTAAAATAACAAGTATATCATTAATAATATATAAGTTATTCGATTACAATTACGTGTGTTAATATATATATAAATGATGTAGGTTCGTGAATCTGAGGTCAACCCTACACTTGTTAAATGACGTCATATGTATTTTTACTACAAAATACAGTATGGTGAGTTTCATTTGCTCCCTTTTAATCTTTACATTTTTGGGACTGAGAATACATGCGCTGTTTTTACAACTGCTTTATTATATGCTATTGAAATATATTTTGAACTGCGAATACATGAAATACTTTTATAAATGTTTGACGAGATAGACACAAGCAAAACATTCCTCGAATGAATTATTATGCAGACAGAAGTTCTGCGGATTATTGTTGAATTATGTGGACATGATAATTGCCACCGTTGAATAATGTGGACATGATAATTTCCACCGTTGAATTATGTGGACATGATAATTGCCACCATTGAATTATGTGGACATGATAATTGCCACCATTGAATTATGTAGACATGATAATTGCCACCAATTGATGTGAATGTTATGTATCGAGAGAATGATTTTATACACAGGTTATGTGTATGTTATTTTTGTGCATAAGATATGTGTACGGTTCCTAAGATTTATGAAAGATGATTTCGTACACGAGAAAGGTGTACTGTATTTAAAAGATATCGCATGTACATTACAGGTGGGTATAGGATTCGGGCCCATTTGTACCATGCAGGATTTAAATCTTGTGGTCTATCAAAATGATGAATATAATTGTTTTATGATAAACTTATGAACTCACCAACCTTTTGGTTGACACTTTAAAGCATGTTTATTCTCAGGTATGAAAGAAATCTTCCGCTGTGCATTTGCTCATTTTAAAGACATTATTTGAAGTCGATCATCACAATGGGACCAACTGTTGAAGACTTCGTCCAGATGGATTAGGACGGGTCATTTCAGGTGGTATCAGAGCGGTGGTCTTAGCGAACCAGGTCTTGCATTAGTGTGTCTAACTGATAGTTGTTAAGATGCATTAGTGAGTCTGGACTTCGACCGTGTCTGCATGTCAAAAGTTTTGCTTATCATTTTGTGTCAAAAATTATTTGCTTATCATCCTTAAAGTCTAGACACGTCTTACTGCCTCTATTGCATAGATAGTGTATAGATAAATTCATATCTTAGCGTATCTGTTATTGTTACCTTTGCCTGACAGCTTCCGTAGATTCCTCCGTAACTTATGGGATTTTAGTATTATATATGCATATGTAAATTTTGTATTGCAGGGTACTAATCTACATCCTATAATCTATTTCTTATCGAAAATCCTTCATCTGATCGTACTAGATGAATCCCTCAACCAGTTCGAGTCCTCAGATTCTGATAGCTATTCCGATAGATATTCCGACAGCTATTCTGACATGGATGTTCACCTAAGCTCCGGAAATAGCGTCACCGGAATGAATCAACCAATCAGCCATCATCAATTTTGGATGAATTGGGGCTAAGTTTGTAGTCGACTTAATCAATGGAGACGCGAAGAAGGTGATCCCTTTCACCAACCGAATTCACTTCTCGGCGAAAAATCTGAAGCACTTACCGGCGAACCTGTTCAAAATACCATTTTCTCTCTCATTTCCAGGGTATCTCGTCATGATTATATACTATCTCGAATTCTAAACCTTATTCATCCGCTCGTTCCGACCGACAATCATCCCGGAATAATATAAGAAATCAACGAACTTCGCGCTCGAATAATCAATTTGGAGAATATGGTGCAAAATTTACCAGCTTCATCAACATCACCGTCACCAACAGTACCATCAGTAACAGCACCAGTACCATCAACAATCCATTCCTTAACATTTCATTCTGTACCTTGAGTATAATCATCGTTCTACATATCGATCTACAACAATTACCTTCGTTCGACATGGCGATTATGTAGTCTCTAATATTTTAGAGATTATATATTCTTGTTTTAACGGTAAATAAAATGAGTTTAATATCACATTGACTCATTAAATCCATGATTACGTTTGAAGAAAATATATATGTATATATGTTTTCATAAAGATTGTAATTAAAATTTTTATTGTACAAACTGTTAATGGTGAAAATATTTTAACGGGTAGGTAATACCCGAGGAAATATTTAGCTTTCATATTAACATGTTATACTGTACATTCTTTCAATCTGATTCAACAGTCATTTACTATTCTATTTACAACCACAGATATACGTATCCGTTCACCGCAGAATAACCATTTTCATTCAATTTCATATTTGGATTTCGATCTATCAGAATCCAACAAGTGGCATAATGAAGAAAACATTGGACAAAATAAAATTTGTTAGAAACAAACAAATTAACTATGAGAAAAATTTTGTTAATAATTCACGCTAACAAAAATCCTAGCTAACTGTTCGTAGCTAACTGTTAATTCCTTATTACATTTTAATTATCGCAATTTATTTTATTGTAAATTAATTCTCGCAATTTTATTTATTGTCATTAATTTCTGTTATTTACTTTACGCACTTTATTTATCGTCATTTAATTCCTGCTATTTATTTTACGCACTTTAAATATCGGGACACGTATACAAGGTTTTGACATATCATATCGACGCATCTATATATATTATTTGGAATAACCATGGACACTCTATATGCAGTAATGCAGGAGTTAGCTATACAGGGTTGAGGTTGATTCTACAATAATATATATAGTTTGAGTTGTGATCGAGTCTGAGACATGTACACGGGTCACGATACGTATTAATTAATTCGAATATTATATATTAAATTATATATGAACTATTGGACTGTTAACTGTGGACTATCGACTGTGGACTAATGACATTGGACAATTAAAATGAATTAAAATATTGATTATAACATATGAAACTAAATAATTCTTCAAGGTTGCCACTTGATCTCATCTTAAACCTCATTATATCTCGACGATTACAATCTGCGTTCAAACCTTCCATGATTCTTGAAAACACCTCAATCGAGAGGATGAACCAACCGCACTTCATCTTCGGAAGGAAATATTTATGCATATAGTTATGCACTTGAGAAACCCTCGGCAACTGAGTAAACGTTTAACATGTAGCTGTGCTAATTCATTTAGTGTTATTATCACCCAAAATAACTTGGCGATTCCTTTTAAAGTAGCAAATTTTGTCACAGCTCCAGCAAGACAACTCCGAATTTTCATTCGAAACAACCTTATTATAACTTTGATATATATGCGTGCTCTTTTATTGTTACCGGGGAACCTTTCATATTCCACCATGTTACCATCAGCGTTTAATCATCTAAAAACAAAATTCTCTTGAAACCACCTCGGATTGATAACCGATAATTCAGATATCGTAGCATTAAATGTCGAGGAAACAGAAAAATTGTAGATGGTCTGAACGGTCAAAAGTTTGATGATAAAGAAGGGAGTGTTAGGAACGCTCGATAGAAAATTTGGTGCAGAAAAATGGATTGAGCTAACCATGAAGGAAACAAAGAACAAATACAAGGACCAAACCCTATATTCAAAGAATCCAGGTAAATCTGGATCCGATGAAATCTTTAGAGAATATCTTGCTCCGTACCCACATTAAAATCTTGCGAAAAATTTTCTTCATCAATCTTCGAACTTAAAAATTCCAAAATATCATCATAAATATCTTCGATATTTCTGAGGATATTTTCATAAATCTTCTTGTCCGAAATTATCTACCTCTTCGTGTTTTCTGTATTCCATTATATTGGAAACTTCTGTAAAATCTAAGTATAAATTATGAATGAATTGTGGAGAAGTGTAGGGAATTGAAGCATGGGTTAATATAATATAATGACGCTTGGCCAACGTGATTATATTACAGTAAGTCATGTTGAGTTTCTAATGGAACGTGATAAAGGATCACAGATCATACCTTTATCATGAACCATGTTACATAACTCTTTCATTCTAATCAACCTCTGAACATATCAAGAAAATATATTCTTGATAGTTTCATCCTCAGGGATTCTGGTAATTTGACAAATCAAATCGTGCTAATGCATTCCTTTCTGCTTAGAATACGATAATCATTCGAAACTCCATACTTACGAATTCTGAACCATTACTCGCTTTACTAGAGGTCGAGAAGATGATAAAAAGGCAAAGAGCTCCAAAATATAAGAGAAAATATAAAGCCCGATAACAACACGGAGGTTACAAACCGTGGATATTAATATGAATAGCAACATAAAAACACGGTATAATTAAGAATAGTATCACCCCAAGGTGATAGTAGAAGTAAACAGATTTTTCTAGTGGAAGATTTAAAAGAAGGATGACAGAATTGATAATTGGGGAAATATCAAGGATTAGAACTTGATTAAACATTTTCATAATCTTTTCGATGTATGAACTAAGAAAGAAAGTATAGGAACGGTGAGAACAATGGAACGAAAGAGTTTAATTTATAATGGAAATACCAGGCAGAGTAATCAAGGCAGATCTCTGCATTTAATTAGAGAAATCCTAAATTTCCTTATTCGCCGAAGAATCAAATCTATTAGATTTTGAAGATTTTCTTTAAATCCCTTGAATTCCAGAATTCAACCAAGATAACGTCAAAAGTTAAGACGCACCTTATTTCCTAAATTCAAACGTGACTACGTTAGAAGTAAAGGCGAATATCTATTACCTTAACTCAATCTTTTGTGATAGTATCACTTATACGCTTCGAGTAATCGAATCGTTTTATCCAAATTATTCAATGGTGATAAAACTTTATTTATCAACTCATATTCGTCATAAAAGCATTCTTATTGTTACCCATGACAACCACACTCAAATTTCGGGACGAAATTTCTTTAACGGGTAGGTACTGTGACGACCCGGGAATTTCCGACCAAATTTAAACTTAATCTTATATTAATTTGACACGATAGGCAAAGTCTATTTAATTGAGTCTCAAAAATTTTGAACTGTTTTTGTAAAATCAAATTAACTTCGACCATTTTCGACGATTCACGAACGGTTGTTTATGATTATATATATATATATATATATATATATATATATATATATATATATATATATATATATATATATATATAGTTATCATTATTATTAGCACTGATAATATTATTTACTATCACTTTCATAATAATCATTATCCTTATTATTATTTATTACTATTATAATTATTAACACAATTATTATATTTATTAGTAATATTATTAATATAATTACTAGTTATTGATAATAAGTATTAAGATAAAATGTGAAAGTAGATAGATATAATGTTTAATTTCACTATCAAGTGAATATAAAGTTTAGCAAATATCTAAGTTTGTTTTAAGTCACTATCTGGTATTATATCCTTGTCTGCTAATATTGAAATCGAATAACTTTCGGTTATATATCTTATCTATCATTTTCTATCCTATTCTACCTCATATCTATCTAAATATACATATACTTATGCATATATTAAATGCAATGAGGAACATGACTTTTCTTCTTCTTTCTCATCTCTTCCATATTTCTCTAAATTATACATACATGTACACAACCATCGGGTTCGATTGCTACCCAAAGTTTAACATAACTATTACACCTTTAACCATCATCAAACCATCACCATACACCACCACTACACCACCTTAATTCACCCTACTTATTTTTATGTTCTGTGTTGAAACCCAAACGAAACTATCAACTCCATTGTAACCCCACTTCACATGCTACTGTTCGTTTTCTATTTCTTCAAATCACCATGAACACCGCTGCTATGGTTTTATGTTTTGCAGCTACTCATGATGCCACCTACTGTTTTCTGTTTTCCTTTCGAACCATCCACCATCTTTGAAACACCCAACTTTCCACCACCTTTAACCTCTCTCCCTTACTAGCTCTCCCATATATCTATTTTGATGTTTTAGTCGACAAAACAACCAACACTAAACACCATAAACTACTGCTACAGCTGCTAAAATACGCATAATTATTGTTGCTGTGTCTACCTCCTGTTTCAATCATCAAACACCTCTTTCCTTTTTCTGTCGAGTCCATGCTATAAACCACCACCAATCTTATTTTAATTACTACTCTTCTGTTCTTGTTTCATAGTTCTAATATCATTCGAAAAGCCCTCACCATATTGACTGTCGATAACACCACCAAACTGCTGCAGTTTTTCTTCTTGTTCGAAAACCACCTCACCTTCACCCCAACCCGTCATCACCTCACCTCCATTACCAAACACCATTAAAACATCTACAATCCAAGTAAACCCACATAAAATTTTCATCTTTAACATTCATGTTGTAGTTTTATTTCGGCTGCTCCATTTATGTTGTCGTTCGAATTACTCAATGAAAAGTTGAAGATTAGAATGATAAAGGGAACGTGCATAATGAAATTAAAGGTGAGATAAAATAATGAAGATTGCGTTTCTTTATATACCGTATCTTTCATCACTTGGTGGGGTGTCGACACATTCAAGTGAGTGGGGTACTCAATAATCACGATTGATGCTAGTCACCATTTAAAAGCCGTAGTAGTTGTCAAGATATATATATAAAATTCTTTATTCCGGTCCCTCTTTTCCTTCATGAAACAAACGGCTACAACACAAACACATAAACACAAATTATGAAATTGATTTTCTTTTTTTATGCTTTTGTCGTGGACCTACAATAACATACGCACATTCTCCTTGTCGATATATAATTGTTGATTGATCAACAACCACCACATGAAAACCTACGGTTACTTTGGTTTAGTACATGAGGTATATACAAGTGGTTATGGAACTAAACTATGTTTAAGTGGGTTTGTATTTGTGGGCTTATTAAGTGATTATATGTGCTCCAAAATACTTAAATATTGGGCCACCAGACTGCAAACCATCGATGCTATTACCTGGGTTCTACTCGTCAATTACACTAACATACACAGTTAATTAAATGATAATTAAGATGATGATGATGCGTGACCATGATGATGATGGTGTCACTAATGTTAATGTTAATGATGATGTAGGATGATAAGAGTGACGATGGGGATGATTTTAATATGATGATAATGGTATTATGATGTTAGATTAAGGATGATTATGGATATGATGTAAATGAAAGGATTTAAAATCCTAGTTGAATTAGAAAGACACAAATAGAGCGATGGTTAGGGGAGTGGTCGGGATTAGCGGGACGTCGCGAGTTCGAGCCCGTGCAGTGGCGTTTATTTTTTTGCTTGTTTCATTAAAGGTAGTTTTATTGTTATTTTTATTAGATTATCATTATTATTATTATTATAAGTATTATTATTATTATTATTATTATTATTATTATTATTATTATTATTATTATTATTATTATTATTATTATTATTATTACTAAAACTATCATTATTAATATTATCATTACTAATAATTATTTTTATCATTTTTGTTAAAATTATTATTTAAAAAAAAATTAATATTGTTATTGTTATTATTAATAGTATTATTTAAGTTATCATTTATTTATTAAAACTATCTTTATTACTATAACTATTTTAAGTATTATCATTATTATTATTATCATAAAATAATACAATTTTTTATTTATTATTACTAATGTTATTTTACCAATTAACAATTAGTTACATAAAACTATATTTAATACATATAACATATAATTCATTAAAATAACAAGTATATCATTAATAATATATAAGTTATTCGATTACAATTACATGTGTTAATATATATATAAATGATATAGGTTCGTGAATTTGAGATCAACCCTACACTTGTTAAATGACGTCATATGTATTTTTACTACAAAATACAGTATGGTGAGTTTCATTTGCTCCCTTTTACTCTTTACATTTTTGGGACTGAGAATACATGCGCTGTTTTTACAACTGCTTTATTATATGCTATTGAAATATATTTTGAACTGCGAATACATGAAATACTTTTATAAATGTTTAACGAGATAGATACAAGCAAAATATTCCTCGAATGAATTATTATGCAGACAGAAGTTCTGCGGATTATTGTTGAATTATGTGGACATGATAATTGCCACCGTTGAATTATATGGACATGATAATTGCCAACATTGAATTATGTGGACATGATAATTGCCACCAATTGATGTGTATGTTATGTATCGAGAGAATGATTTTATACACAGGTTATGTGTATGTTATTTTTTGTGCACAAGATATGTATACGGTTACTAAGATTTATGAAAGATGATTTCGTACACGAGAAAGGTGTACTGTATTTAAAAGATATCGCATGTACATTACAGGTGGGTATAGGATTCGGGCCCATTTGTACCATGCAGGATTTAAATCTTGTGGTCTATCAAAATGATGAATTTTATTGTTTTATGATAAACTTATGAACTCACCAACCTTTTGGTTGACACTTTAAAGCATGTTTATTCTCAGGTATGAAAGAAATCTTCCGCTGTGCTTTTGCTCATTTTAAAGACATTATTTGAAGTCGATCATCGCAATGGGACCAACTGTTGAAGACTTCGTCTAGATAGATTAGGACGGGTCATTTCAAAGACCGTGAGAGAGCCTTCAACATTAATGGGGAGAAAGCACAGGAAGACCCGGAGCTTGTTACGGGTACGTTTCTTATCAACAATACACCTGCTTATGTTTTATTTGATTCGGGTGCCGATAGAAGTTATATGAGTAGAGAATTTTGTGCCAAATTAAATTGCCTGTTAACGCCTTTGGATAAAAAGTGTATAGTTAAAGTAGCAAACGGTAAACTAATTAAGGTTGATAAAATTTTCTGAAATCAAAAAATTAGTTTAGTTAGCGAAACGTTTGCAATTGATTTAATACCGGTGGAATTGGGAAGCTTCGATGTAATTATTGGAATGGACTGGATGTCCAAGGTGAAAGCCGAAGTTGTTTGTCATGAGAAGGCGATTCGCATTCCGAGAGAAAACGGGTTACCCTTAATGGTGTACGGAGAAAAGGGTAATGCTAAATTAAATCTTATTAGTAGTTTGAAGGCGCGCAAACTAATAAGAAAAGGTTGCTATGCCATACTAGCACACGTCGAGAAGGTTGAAAAAGAAGAAAAGAAAATCGATGACGTTCCTGTTGCAAGAGAATTTCCTGAGGTGTTTCCGGACGAATTACCGGGACTACCTCCACACCGATCCGTTGAATTTCAAATAGATCTTGTACCAGGAGCCGCACCAATAGCTCGTGCTCCATATAGACTTGCGCCCACCGAAATGAAAGAATTACAAAGTCAGCTACAAGAATTATTAGAACGTTGTTTTATCCGACCGAGTACGTCACCATGGGGAGCTCCAATTTTGTTCGTTAAAAAGAAAGATGGGTCTTTTCGCATGTGTATCGATTACCGTGAGCTGAACAAAGTAACCATCAAAAACCGATACCCTTTACCCCGAATCGACGACCTATTTGATCAACTCCAAGGTTCAAGCGTATACTCCAAAATTGACTTAAGATCGGGTTAAAATCAACTGAGGGTTAAAGAAGCCGATATACCAAAAACAGCCTTCAGAACTTGTTATGGCCATTACGAATTCATGGTTATGCCATTCGGTCTAACCAATGCACCCGTAGTTTTCATGGATCTCATGCACCGAGTATGTAGTCCATATTTAGATAAGTTTGTTATTGTCTTTATTGATGACATTCTTATCTATTCGAAGAATAACCAAGAACACGAACAACACTTGAGACTTGTATTAGAGTTGTTAAGAAAAGAACAACTTTATGCAAAATTTTCTAAGTGCGCTTTTTGGTTAAATGAAGTACAATTTCTTGGCCACGTAGTCAGTAGTAATGGAATCAAAGTTGATCCCGCCAAGATCGAAGCCATCAAAAATTGGGAAACCCCGAAAACTCCAACGCAAATACGTCAATTTTTGGGTTTAGCCGGTTATTATAGGAGATTTATTCAAGATTTCTCCCGAGTAGCCAAACCTTTAACTGCCTTGACACACAAGGGGAAAAAGTATGAATGGACTTCCGAACAAGAGGGTGCCTTCCAATTGTTGAAAAAGAAGTTGACTACAGCACCTATTTTATCGTTACCTGATGGAATGGAAGATTTTGTTATCTACTGCGACGCATCAAGAATGGGTTTTGGGTGTGTTCTTATGCAACGGAAGAAGGTGATTGCATATGCTTCTCAACAACTCAAAATTCATGAACAAAACTACACCACACATGATCTGGAATTAGATGCCGTTGTTTTTGCATTAAAGATGTGGAGACATTATCTATATGGGGTCAAGTTTATTGTATACACCGACCACAAAAGTATCCAACATATTTTAAATCAAAAGCAACTAAATATGAGGCAGCGTAGGTGGGTTGAGCTGTTAAATGATTATGATTGTGAAATCCGTTACCACCCGGGGAAAGCGAATGTGGTAGCTGATGCCTTGATTCGAAAGGAAAGAGAACCTATTCGAGTAAAAGCTATGAACATGATTATTCATACTAATCTTACTACTCGAATAAAAGAGGCACAACAGGAGGTTTTGAAGGAAGGAATTTTTGGAAAGGAAATACCCAAAGGATTAGAAAAAACAGCTTAATATTCGGGAAGACGGAACCAGGTATTTAGCTGAAAGAATTTGGGTACCAAAGAATGGGGATTTGAGGAAAGTGGTACTAGATGAAGCACATAAAACCAGATATTCAATACATCCCGGAGCGGGAAAAATGTACCAAGACCTCAAGAGAAATTTTTGGTGGCCAGGAATGAAGGCCGATATAGCCACATATGTAGGAGCATGTTTGACTTGTTCTAAAGTCAAAGCTGAACATCAGAAACTATCGGGTCTACTCCAACAACCTGAAATCCCAGAATGGAAATGGGAAAACATTACCATGGATTTCATTGCTAAGTTACCGAGAACCGCAGGTGGTTATGATATGATTTGGGTAATAGTCGATCGTCTTACTAAGTCAACACACTTTCTACCAATAAAAGAAGAGGATGGTATAGAGAAATTAGCACAATTATACCTGAAAGAAGTTGTTTCTAGACATGGTATACCAATCTCTATTATCTCTGATCGTGATAGAAGATTTACTTCCAGATTCTGGCAGGCATTACACGAAGCATTGGGAACTCGTCTAGATTTAAGTACTGCCTATCATCCACAAACTGATAGACAGAGTGAAAGGACGATTCAGACACTCAAAGACATGCTACGCGCATGTGTTATTGATTTTGGAAGCAGTTGGGATCGACATCTACCGTTAGCTAAGTTTTTCTACAACAACAGCTACCATTCTAGTATTGAGGCGGCACCATTCGAGGCACTTTATGGTAGGAAGTGCAGGTCTCCGATTTGTTGGAGTGATGTGGGGGATAAACAGATTGCAGGTCCATAAATTATCCAAGAAACAACCGATAAAATCATTCAGATTCAGCAACGATTGAAAATAGCCCGAAGTCGACAAAAGAGCTATGCAGATGTTAGGAGAAAACCTTTAGAGTTTGAGGAGGGTGATATGGTTATGCTTAAGGTATCACCTTGGGAAGGTGTTATTCGTTTTGGAAAGCGGGGGAAATTGAGCCCAAGATACATTGGGCTATTCAAGATTGAAAAACGCATTGGGCCGGTGGCTTATCGACTTGAGCTACCTCCACAATTAGAAAAGATTCACAACACCTTTCATGTTTCGAACCTGAAGAAATGCCTAGCGATCAAAGATCTCATTATTCCTTTAGACGAAATTAAGATTGACGAGAAACTAAATTTCGTCGAAGAACCCGTCGAAATTATGGATCGTGAGGTCAAACGACTCAAACAAAGTAAGATACCAATCGTTAAGGTTCGATGGAATGCTCGCAGAGGACCTGAATTTACTTGGGAAAGAGAAGACCAAATGAAGCTGAAGTACCCACATTTGTTTCCCGATATCGCACGTTAACTAGGTACAATTCTAAATTTAGGGACGAAATTTAATTTAACGGGTGTGTAATGTAACGACCCGAATTTTTCTGCTAATATATAGAAGATTAATATTTACATAATTAATGTTTCCAACATGTTAAGCAATCAAACTCATTAAGATTTGGTTATTTAAAATGAATTTTATACAAATGTTTGGCCACCCAGTTTGTCTGACGATTCACGAACGTCATAACTCGAAATAATTATATAATGATGTATATATATATATATATATATATATATATATATATATATATATATATATATATATATATATATATATATATATATATATATATATATACTTATGATTTGATAAAATGATATTTAAGTATCTCATTACATATAACAATAATTGGTTATATACATAAAATGAGATTACTAACTTAAAGACTTCAAGATTATATACATATATATATATAACGATTAACGTTTTAATAACTTATAAATTAAAATGTATGTATATGTATTGTGTTAATATGTATTAATACACTTTTGAAGGACTTAAACATATATACTAACATACTTATACTCAACAAAGATAGCTATACTCATAATCTCATTCAATTCCATCAAGAATTCTATTCGTATTCATTCGGTATTTATACCCGTATCATACCCAGCTTCCATACTTAAATACTATGAGTATATACCAATATGAAATACCAATTATTGCCTCCTTAGCAGCCTTATGAGTCACAAGACAAGGATAAACATGATGGAGACTTGTGGGAACCAACATTTAACTTCTAGTTTGCATTATTATGCTATATTCCAAATTTTGATAAAGTCTCTTAACCATATGCATGAACCATGACTTTTAACACTCTTTTTACTCATTCATATCAGCTATTTAACTTACCTTCACTCTCATAATACTCACACACAAGAACTCCAAGTATTCTCTCCATTTCTTACTCTTTAAACACTCTTTAAACACACATACTTCAAGTACTAGAAAATCTTCATTCACTTTGATCATAAACTAGCTTCAAGAACACTTTGTTAACTCATATACTCCTCTTTATCAAGGTAAGAATCATATATAAGCTTTGGTTCAATTCATATACTTATAACTATCGTAATTCAAGATAGAAATCTTATTAGAACTTTTGTTCATTCTATGATTCTACTCCAAGGATTACAAGCCTTCAAGGATATCTTTGATCACAAGATTATCATCTTATTTTCTCAGAAACTTTGTTCATTTAATTTGAGATAGTTACCTTATTCATAATCTTTTTCGATTCATATCCATATAGTTATCTTATTATGAGTTTATAACTTACAACAACAAGAACATAGTTTAGATTAATTCTAAACTTGTTCACAAACAAATTTAATCCTTCTAACTTGACTTTTAAAATACTTCAACACATGTATTATGACAGTATGTCAAGCTAACATAAGGATATAAAACTTGTAAACACGAAGAACACCTTAAAACTGAACATACGCCGTCATAGATCATCGGGGGCTGTTTTGGGTTTAATTTTAAAAACCTATCTTAAACTTTGAATTAAAAGATTTACTTTGGTGAAAATTCTTATTTTATATGGATATGAAATATATCCAAAATCCATGGTTAAACTCTAAGTGGAAGTATGTTTTTCAAAAGGGTCATCAAGATGTCGTTCTTACGACGGATATGACTATCTTCTCTTATTTGACATCTAAGCTGTATTTTCGACTATAAACTTATAATTTTTCTGTTAAGATTAATAATTTTGAGTTCGATACGAAACCATGGCAACTCGAATCACTCAAAACGGATTTGTAACGAAGAAATTATGGGTAAAACAAAATTGGATATTTTTTTCTTGTTTTTAGCTACGGTTTTGATTAATAAAAATGGAAGCTAACCTTATCCTAGCTAACTTACCTTGTATCATATATGTATTTATACATGTCTTGTTCCCGAACTTATGGAAATACAATTTATAATAGTCGTGATTAAGTTCTACGACAATATATTATAGTCTTAATAAAGATCGTAAGACACCATATATATATATATATATATATATATATATATATATATATATATATATATATATATATATATATATATATATGACTTGATCACCGTGGATTTGTATACAGCGTTTTGACATATCATTTTGATTTCTTCTATATATATTATTGGAACGAACTATAAGACACCATTGGCAGTAATTTTGAGTTAGCTGTGGGTCGAAGTGGATTCCAAAATATTATATACTTTGAGTTGTGATCGAGCCTGAGACATGTATACAATGGGTCGCGGATTGCTTCAGACAATATACATATTATGTGTCTTATTATATTAAGACAATATATTACGCATTTATATTTATATATATATATATATTTATACTGTTGGACTATTGGACTATTGGACTGCGGACGTTGGACTACTAACAATGGACAATTAAAATTATCACAAGTATCATAAGTATGGAATATTAATTATATATATATATATATATGTATATATATATATATGTATATATGTATATATATATCTTGACACAAGAATATTATTATTAGGTTCGTGAATTTGTCAAAAGGCTAAGTCTTATCACCATCTATTCGAAAATCATCACAAGTGAGTTATAGTCCCATTTTTACTATCTAAATTATTTTGGGATGAGAATGCATGCAAATTTATAAATGTTTTACAAAATAAGCACAAGTTCATGAAACTACATTCTACGACTGTTTTGTTATACCGGATATCTGTACTTATTATTATTATGCTTGGTAACCTAAGAATTAGTGAAAAACACTAATTGACGCGAATTCTAAAGGTAGATCTACGGGCACCAACCACCCCCATTTTCGAATAGTGGAAATGCTTTAGTACTTCGAAGGGTTCTTGTCATACATTTGAATAGTGGAATGTATGATGCCAGATATCTTAAGCGCTTTATGTTAAGGCCGGTTACCAGGCGACTCATCGTATGAATGATTTTTGCAGTTGTAATGATCTTGCGCATTTAATTAAATGAAATCTTGTGGCTTATTAAATGTTATGATTATTATATAGAAATTAAACCTATGACTCACCAACATTTTTGTTGACGTTTTAAGCATCTTTATTCTCAGGTGAATATTAAAAACGCTTCCGCTGTCGTATGTCAACCCAAGGTCAAGATTTGGAGTCGGCATAATTGTTTATATTGTTTAAACTTGCATTCGGAGTATTTGTTGTAATATATTTGATCATATTGTAATGGGTTGTGTAAAAACTTATTTATTTGAGGAGATTGTCTTTGATATACAATCTAAATTATGTCATTAAGACCTTTATTCAATAATAAAGGTTATGGTTGTTTTTAAAAACGAATGCAAGATTTGAAAAACGTCTCATATAGAGGTCAAAACCTCGCAAAGAAACCAATTAATATGAAACGTTTATAATTAATATGAACGGGGCATTTCAAATTAGAACAAAAAAAAAGTGGCGGGAGAGCAAATAACAAGGAAATTCTAGCAATTTTGGTGAAATTCGCGCAATAAAAATTGGCGGGCGAGCAAAAAAAAAGAAATTCGAGCAAAAAAAAGTGTCGGGCGAACAAAAAAGGAAAATTTGAGCAAAAATGTTGAAATTCGAGCAAAAATTTGAGGTGCTGAAAATGTAGAACATGGTTGTAGAACATAACTGGTATAACAGAAAAATATAGAACATGTTCGAATTTTCAATTTTTTTTTTCAAATTGGACCTGATTTTGTTCGAATTATGATTTTGTAGAACATAAATAAGTTCGAGTTTCTCCGAATTTGTTTCAATTTCACCATTTTTGTTCGAATTTCACGTATTCTACATCAAAATCAACTTTTTTTTTTAATTTAGCCCGATTTAGGGTTTAGGATTTTAGGTTTACTCCGTAAACCCAAAACCCTAAATCCTAAACCCTAAACCCTAAACTCTAAACCGTTCGTGTAAAAAACTCATTTTAAACCCTAAATCTAAACTCTAAACCCTAAAATCTAAACCCTAAAACCCTAAATATAAACCCTAAATGTTCTACATGCTGTTCTACATAAAATGTAGAACCAAGCCTAATGCATCAAATGAGAAATTGCTCGACCACTCAATTTTTTGTTCGGCCGCCTTTTATTTTTTTCTTGCTCGACTATGAAGTTCTCATTTAATCCCTCTGCTATATATATATATATATATATATATATATATATATATATATATATATATATATATATATATATATATATATATATATATATATATATATATATATATATATATATATAATTTTTAAAGAGAAAAGAGAAATTATTGATTCAAAACTTGCAAAACTTGATGGTGACTAGCATCGTGCAGCTAACTTAAAATCTAATTCAATGATTTTTCGTTAGGTTATATAAATAATGGATGATCAACGTCCATTATTTATTTATACACTATAACATTGTAATACACACTTTTTCCTGAATGGTGGTTAGAAGT
This sequence comes from Rutidosis leptorrhynchoides, assembly GCF_046630445.1. Lineage (NCBI taxonomy): Eukaryota > Viridiplantae > Streptophyta > Magnoliopsida > Asterales > Asteraceae > Rutidosis > Rutidosis leptorrhynchoides. The sequence goes on from NC_092338.1 coordinate 353,080,572, forward strand.
TAGTGACGGGCGAATTTGATGTTGAAACTCACTCGCGTGATCATTTCTCTGAGCGAAACTTGCACGAAGAATCTAAGGAGGCATCGCGTGTGGTAAAACCTCCTCAGGGTAGGCTCAAACGCAGAGACGTTTGAAAACCTCCGAGACCCATGAAATGAGCAGATAACCGCGAGAGAAATAATTTGCAAATAATGAGATCGTGAAGCTAGTCTATTAGCCGTCAATCAGGTCTCCACGTACTCATAGTCGATAATGTTGTCTCTGACTTCCCTTATGAGAAATCAGGTTATCACCAATACACCAACATTTTTCAGTTACATTATAATATCGAAGTTCATAAAAGAATTTTATAATTTATCTCTATTTATTATTCACCACCTTTTAATCGTGAATAACTTTAACTCAAACTTGCTTTGGATGCAAGCAAAAAAAAAAAAACAAAAAAAACATGTAATTCATTAATGTATCATAAATCAATTAGATGGCGATCATTATTGGACTTAGAAATTATATTATATTATACCGTTTCATTATAACTGTCAACTTACCTTTTGTACAGTTTTAAAAAATTTCACTAATTTCATTTTTCAACTTTCACTAATCAGGAATCTTTTCTCTCTAGAATAACTTCTTCTGATTAGTTGAAAGTGTACATTTAAAATGAGAAATCTCAAAATAATAATGCAGGTTATATAAATAGTGTAGGGCTGAGAATAAGATCACCGGATTGTTCCTTGAATCGTGTGAATACTTTCCTAATCAAGTATTTCGACCCTATTAGCCACGAGTTACACAAAGTCTTGATTGAGATAAGACAAGGAATGATTTATCTTCTTGGCTAAAAATTAATAATTCTAGGCAATTGTAGAGAGTATTTTCTAGATGTAATGTGTTGAAAGTGTGTTTAAATTAGTCAAAATCTGTAACCCTTCTCGAGAAAATGGAGTATTCTATTTATAATAGTAAAAAAGGTGCAACCGAAGAGTTGCAATATTTAAAAGTTATAATCAAATGACACGACACTTGGTAATAGATACCCTTGAAATGGTGCAATTATATGCTTATAACACTAGGAAACCGTGCAAAAACTTCTAGAAAAACAATGCAATCATTTGTGAACCATTGCAACTTTTCAATCAAGAATTGCACCCTTTTGCTGTTGGCCCGTACAGGATGCAGCACATCATGGAGAGATGTGGCGCATCTCCCTCATCTGGCTCAACAATCTGCGCTCTGATGCGACGCATCCATTTTCAACTGTCCATTTCATGATCGCTAGATGCTCACCAGATGCGGCACATCACTTAAGGATACGGGGCATCTTGCCCAGTTCAACCAAGTCTTATATTGCAAAGTACAAACTAATTTCATGACTCTAGCTATCTTGTTAACCTTTTACGGACGTGTACTCAAACTTCACCAAATAATTCGTTGGATCACATTAAATACTTCATTAGATCACGCTAATCCATAATTCGCTGAATCACAATAAAATAACCAAAAACAAATGAGATATTTCAAAATAGTAATATAAGCAAGACGGAAAAAAAAAAAAAAATACTATAATACATATCATCGAAAATAGCATTAGCATGGCATCGCCAATAAAATTATCAACATATAAATTTGAATAGTATAATTTAACATCACCGACAAACCTATGATATATTTAGGAAATTTGTTCTAGTGAACCACATGGCATGTGAAGCGTAATTTTGGAGAATATTCGTTAGTATCATTCAATTATTCATCCACTTTCGCTATTTATAGAAAAAGACGAATATGATTTTGTCACCCTTAACCTCTAAGACCATTTTTTAAAGTGTCCGTGACATCACAGGTTATTTCTGTACATTTTGTCTAAAAAGTGCAAACTGTTTGTGAGTCAGCAGGGTCAGTTTCTGATCTTTTTTTAACAATGTGTGTCAGTTTTCAGTAGGGTCCATCAATTTTTTATTTTTACATTTTCTTTATATTTTTAACACATTATTTAATAAAACTAATAATATAAAATTCATTAAATAAAAAAATACAAACTACAAACAAAAAAGTACTAAAAATTAAAATAAAAAATTACAAAACAAAAAAAAAAGTTCTTGCATCTAAATAAAAAAAAAACATAAAGTAGTAAACTAGTTGTCGTCTTCGGAGGTTGTGTCGGGTTGTCGTGGTGGTTTGTCGACCAAATGCATAAACTCATCAAGGTACAATTTTTGAAGCTTTTCAATATAGAATTTGTGACCCGGGTCCTTGATATCACTTGCATTCTCGGTCAAAATACTTGCACCTGCAAAAGCGGTTCGTAGCGTTTCTTGCTTTTTCGCATGTTTAACACCTTTTGATCTTCCCACTTTAGACTTTGAAATAGCTTCTAAAGCCTCATCCGCCTTTGATGAATGAGTCGAACGACTAGACTCGCTAGAATAGTTTGACCGTGCCTTTTTTTGTCCTATCTCGGCCCATTGGACTCACAAAAGGATCGTCCTCAAAAAGATCGTTGTTTTGAGAAAGTGGATCCTCAAACCCCTCCTCGTCGGCATCCAAATTAACTTGCGCATTCAAGCCTGGAACGTACCACTTTGATTTGTTTTTCAAAACCCGCCAAGCCTCCATCATGTTAAACTTTTTTTCCATTATTATTAATTCTATAAATTTCATGAGCTCGTTGTTCGACTTGTTGATCATTTTCTACGCTTCTCCAAGTGCGTTCGGCTTCGTTGAAAGCGGCTTGATACGCACCACAAAAGGCATTGATATTTCTCCATTTTGACGACAATTGATCGTCACCTCGGTGCCATCCATGTTTGTTGCTGTTAAATTTCTTGTAAATGGTATGCCACAACGATACATATTTTTGTGAATTTCCCTTCTTCGAATCCTCGGACGAATCGACCCAACATTGAGCCAACCACGCTTCTTCTTGACCCGTCCATTTTGTTTGATTCTTTTGAGTCGGACCATCATCTCTCTCGTTCGACACTACAAAGAATTCAAACATATATATATATATATATATATATATATATACACACACACCGTATGTATATTCATAAATATATATAATGTATATCGTATGTATATGTATATTTACATATTTGTAAATATAAATGTATAAATATATAAAATCGAATATACAATAAAAGTAAACCGAATTACCTAGCTTCTTTTCATGTTTTCTTCTTGGACGTGCTTGAGGAGTTTCCGGGACCGATTCTGACTTTGCGGATCATTTGGTGGGAGACTTTCCGACACCGTATCTTGATTCGTTTGTGGAGTCAACGGATTCATCAACATCGATTGAAAAGAACCGTGATGTTGTTGCTCGAAAAGGCGTTGTTGCTCCATGTAAAATTGATGTTGTTGTTATTGAGTGAGATAACGATAGTTGGGCATAACGATTGGAATTTGTTGAAGATTGTTCGGATTCGATGAACTACCACCCACGTAGGCTCCAAATCACATCCAATCGTTGTAATCGTTGGGGTTTGGTGGTCTTTGATTTGGGTTAGGCACAATTATTTTTTTGGAAAAAATGTTATGAATATTTGAGAGTAAAAGTGATGAAGATGATGATAAAATGGTATATATGTATATATAGAAGATGAAAATTGGGATATATTAGATTTTAGGAAGAAAAATAAATAAATATTAAAACGGTCGCATGACCGTTGAGGTTAAACGTACTTTCAAATGGTCCAATCACCGAACGCCACGTGTGTCTAACGAATTCTTTTTATTCCATCAAAATTGTAACTAACGCCAGAATTTAACGGAAACTGGCGCCCCGTTAACGGCCGTCAGTTTCCGTCACTTTTTCCACATCATCTGACGGAGGGGATCCCACGCCCCATAAGGATCGGTCTAACATCTTCATCACTTCATGCGTAACGTTTTTGTTTTTGTTTTTTAGCATATTTGAGTTTCCGATACGCTTAACGAATCGAATATTTTGAAAGCGACTACTCGTTTTATGGACAATCCAGAATTATCATTGTCTTTGTGTGTGACCCATGATTACATATAATGTATTCCCTTCGTTCAGTTTCTTTATAAGTATTCACTCACCTTTTGTACTTACTTTTAAAGGATTAAACTAACTTCAATCTTTACCAATAAAATATATCCTCTTCATTATAAGTTTATAACCATTTTTAATTGGTTATATATAAAATAGACGTATGAAATGAGAGTCCCAAAATAGTATGTAGATAATTAAATTGTGACGAATAAAGTTATAATTCTTTGTTCATTTAGAAAAAATGATAAATATATTATACATGTGTGTATGTATAATAATAAAAAATAAAGATGGATCGAACTAGTTTCATCAAATAGATGAAACAAACCAAAAATCACAACATACCTCAAAGTCTAACATTGACATAGAACAATATTTTTTTTGAACAACAAAGAAGTTTTATTAATATAAGGATATAATACAATATATACATATTATTGGAGAAAATGTGGGTTAACATGAGATTATGCTTAATGACTATACTAATCTTAACCCATAACAATAAGTGTTTTGATGATGACATATGCACATAGCTAAAGGCGATGGTAGACATCTTGACATAAATAAACAAGTTCACTAATCCACATTTGCTCAAGCAAAGAACCAAAACCAAAGAAAACTTAAAATGGAAAATGAAGTACACTGCTAAACCACGATCGACCGCAGGTCAGACCGTGGAGACTTGCACCCAGATTTGCGAAATCTCAGTTGCACGGTCGACTCCACGGCTGACCGTGTATGGACCGCAGAAACCTACTGTCCGAATTTTGATCGAAAAATGTTTGACCACTTCCGGGCATCTATAATTCATGAAACATGTTCAAACATGCTTAGGATAGTTGTCTCCTTCATTCCCAAAGGATTTTGGTCACTAGAATACTAATATTGGTTAATCACGCCTAATGACACCTTAATGCCGATTAAGCCTTGATTAAGGATAACACATAAGTATTATAGGAAAACATGTACATCTAAAATGTATATAGACATACTTAAGATGGTCACCAAGTCCCAACCAAGAGTTGCTCTTTCCTTGTACACGTGTTGGATATTAATGTATGCTTATACATTAATCTTGCAAATGCCACTTTGCAAGTAAAACTTACATAGTCTTAGTTTAAGGCTATGATATCACTATGTGCTTAATTCTAAGATCACTTAGTGATCTCTTACTAGTCATTACATGTATATTACTTGACTATTTGCTATTAGTACATGTGTATTATTTGACTATGTGTTAAGTGCTATATGATATGTAGTTATTTAATGTATATATGAACCATGTCTTGCTATGTGTTACAAGTTGGATTTCACCAACTAGTATTTGGACTACTTCAATATATGCATGTGTTACTTGGATAATGCTTAAAATGTTATAATCTAGTGAGCTTAAAAGACAATGAAACATTAACACACATATGTTTGCTTAAGTCTAAAATAAAGTTTATGAATAAGTTTAAACTTGATTAACTTGATGTCTTGCAACATGCTTAATTGTTATTACTTGCTTAATTTGTCAAGATATCATTACCACACTTAATTAATTACAAACAAGTTTGAATTTGAATACTAGCATGCTTTGTGATTAAAGTGAGAGTGTGTCATCAATGACATGTTGACCAACCAATAGAGATTTAGCAAATGTGTTAATTATAAATAAAGGATTATGATAAAACTGAGATTGTCTCAAATGATTATAATGACTTGTATCCAAGAATGTTAGACTTTCCACTTTGAGCATGATAAGTCGCTACCAAGGCAATACATCCAAGGTAAATGGACATTTAATGCATATAGTACTTGTTTAGGATGTTGAGTATCTTTTTGCAGGTGTTAAATGAAGTAAAGTGTCCAAAGAGTGATGTCCAAAACTGATTCAAACGAATATACAACGGATACATATTTTGGACTGAACCGCGTGCGGTCGACACACGGTTGACCGTGGGTCAAGCCGCACACATACTGACCTTTTTATCTCTCCATATCAAATAGCAAGGCTTGGAGAACTTTGAAGACTTGGACCTTGTAAGACCCTGTTTCTGTTTCAGTCCTTTTCAGTTGATTGGGACGCTGTCCATATTGGAGGACGCCGTCCAGCAATGAAGGGTTGGACGCCGTCCAAGTTTTAGGACGCCGTCCAGCAGAACTGACGGGCCAGCTGTGATAAATTGAGTTAATAAGGGGTATTTTGGTATTTTCACTTGAGGGTCGGTTTATGAGCCACAAAACTGATCCATGGGCTATCTTATCCTCATTTCACCTCTTCTCACTCACACACTTGTATCTAGAGAGAGTAAGAGTTAGAGAGAGAGCTTGATTTGGAGAAGAAGAAGTCGGATTCTCACCAAGGCTCGGGTTTTAAAGTTGTTCATCTCGCTCCTAGCTACGTTGTGGTAGTATTGGTAAGTTCAAACTCAAAATTTCAATTGTTAGATTCGATATTCAAGTTAGGGTTTGATTTTGTTTAGTTGTAAAACCCTTTTAGATGATGAAGTGGGTTTATGGTGACTAGTTATTCTTGTCACTTGGCGGGTTTTGGGTTGGTTGATATTTTGGCCATGTTTAGGCTTTGATTTTGGGCTTAATCACTAGGTTTAGTGATTATGGAAGTGTTGGAACCCATTTGGAGATATTTGGTTGATTAATTTTGAAATGGGTCAAAATTAGGGTTTATGTGTCAATTTGGGCAAGACGAGTGTTTAACACTTGTGTTTGGGTTTAATTGGCGTATTAGGACCATCTTGTAGAGACCCGTCCTAATCCATCCGGACGAAGTCCATATCGATTATAAACGATTCACAACAGTTGATTACATCGCGAGGTACTTGACCTCTATATGATACATTTTACAAACATTGCATTCGTTTTTGAAAAGACAATCTTTCATTACATCGAAAGTTGACAACATGCATACCATTTCGTAATATATCTTACTATAATTGACTTAATAATAATATTGATGAACTCAACGACTCGAATGCAACATCTTTTGAAATATGTCATGAATGACTCCAAGTAATATCTCTAAGATGAGCAAATGCACAGCGGAAGATTTCTTTCATACCTGAGAATAAACATGCTTTCAAGTGTCAACCAAAAGGTTGGTGAGTTCATTAGTTTAACATAAATAATCATTTTCATCATTTTAATAGACCACAAGATTTTCATTTCACATAAATATACGTCCCATACATAGAGACAAAAGTATCATTCATATGGATTGAACACCTGGTAACCGACATTCACAATATACATATGAGAATATCCCCATCATTCCGGGATCCTCCTTTGGACATGATATAAATTTCGAAGTACTAAAGCATCCGATACTTTGGATGGGGCTTGTTGGGCCCGATAGATCTACCTTTAGAGTTCGCGTCAATTAGGGTGTCTGTTCTCTAATTCTTAGATTACCAGACTAAAAAGGGGCATATTCGATTTCGATCATTCAACCATATAATGTAGTTTCAATTACTTGTGTCTATTTCGTAAAACAGTTATAAAAATTGCGCATGTATTCTCAGCCCAAAAATATAAAGGGTAAAAAGGCAAATGAAACTCACCTAATGTATTTTGTAGTAAAAATACATAGAACGACATTGAACAAGTATAGGGTTGGCCTCGGATTCACGAACCTATATCATTTGTGTATATATTAACACACATAATCGTAATCGAATAAATATATATATATATATATCTTAATTTATATATTATATATTTAATTTGTGTTTATATTCAAAATGGTTATTATTTATGTAATTATATTAATATATTATATAAGTAATTAATAATTTGTTATGCGTAATATTTATATATTTACATGTTAATATGTTTATTCAATATTTTAAGTAATACTAATATAATTATGTATCATATATGTTTTCAAGTATTTAAAAATAATATTAATAATAATAAATATAATAAAAATCATGTTAATGATGAAAATAATAATAATACTAATAATGATAATTAATGTGATAGTTTTAATACCAATGGTAATTTTTTTTTAACAAAAATGAAAATTTTATTAAGAGTACTATCTCTAATAATAAATGATAATTTTAATAATAATAATAATAATAATAATAATAATAATAATAATAATAATAAAAATGATAATAATAATCATAACAACAATAATAATAATAATAATTATTATAATAAGAATAGATAAATAAAAATATGGTTATACCTTTTAATAAGTCTCCTAAAAAAAAATTGCCCACGACGGGGCTCGAACCCACGACCTCTCGATCATCAAATACCCTTCTAACCATTGAACCCCTAGCTTATTTTTGTAATAATTCGCACGTTTAAATACTTATCATATACTAATCTGTTATCATTTCCCTTAACATTTATCATCATCCTCTTCATATCCTAATCTAAACATCATCATTTAATCGTCATCAGGTAATCACTATCGTCATTATCGTTCTTCCTTGCTCAACAACTTAATTAAGAAATTACAAGTGGGTTTTGATATGACCCAAAAACAACCCAAAAGCATAGCCCAACAATAATAAACCCAAGTTGCAATTCCATGTAACAAACTAGGTGGCCCAACGACATAAACAGGGACACGGCCCAACTATGATCAAGCCAAATTGTTAACAAGCCCAAATTGTAATCGAATAGTAGTTTGGTTGTGGGTTCGTCTGGCAACAGAAACAACAAATGCATCCTCATCTTGGCTCTCATCTTGGCTCGTAATCATTTATCATAATCTTTATCACAATCAAAATCATAATCCTAATTTCTAATGTAACTTAATTCCTATTTAAAATAACTGACCACTAGACATATGACCTACTCCCTTTTCGTTATTAATTCAATTCACCAAGGCCCTACACACAACCCAAAGAGATAATGAGTAGTGATTCACATCCAAGTGGGTTTATTTAACTTGCTTGTTGTCTGCCACATGAAAAAGAGAGAAGAAAAAAAAATGTACTAGTAACATCATAACACTATGCATCATCTCATCATCAACACTTTCATCATTTATTATTCACCTTCCTTATTGTAACAGAGAAACTGAAGCAGGAACAAAAGTTTATCCTGCTGTTGTCGAGCAGTAACCGAAGGGTTTTGGCATGGGTTTGTTCGACAGCAAACAGAAAAAGAAAAAAAATAGCGAGTAGCAGCTGCAAATATTGTTCGAACAGAAAGATGTAAGATCGAAAAGAAGGAGGTAGCAGTAGTTTAATCGAAGTGGGTGGGTGGTTGAGTTGGTTTTCAAACGGAAACATAACTGTACAGCATATTGGTGTTCGATGATGTAGATGGTGATCTTGATTTGGTTTTGATGGGTTTGTAGGTGGTCTTCGATGGTTGACACGATAAAGATAGTGACAGTTTTTGTGGTGGACATGAAACAGAAAAACAGTATGGTGGTGGGTTGTTTAGTGGTGATGGAGGCGGCTTTGTGGGTTGTTATTTATCAAGCAGAAAAATAATATAGTAGTTGCAGCGACAAGTATAAGTTACCTAGTAGTTGTAGCAGCTCGATCTGGAAGCATATATGGGGTGTAACAGTCGAGCATTTAACAAGTAAACTTGTTGGTGTTTGTTTGTGTTGTTGAACTGAAACAGAAAGAAGCTGCTGTACATGGCAGTGGTGAAGTGATGAGATGATTAGTGTGTTGATTCGAATGAGCTTTTAGATTATAATTGAGCCTTGAATTTTGGCTAGTTTGGCTAGGGATTGGTATGATGGTGTTCTTAACTTGTACAGGAAACAAGATCATAGGAGACGGCTGTAGAAATTTTACGATCATAATGGTGGTGATTTGTTGTGGTGTGTTGATGATAGGTTTTGATTGTTGAGTAGGATCAAGGTAGCAATGGCTAGATTTATCATATAATGAATAAGAGGGAGGTATATGCATATATTATATGTGTAATTTAGTGTCAGGGGAATGAAAAGGGATCACAGTCTCCTAATTAAACTCTCGTGATATATATTTGATAGATGTTGATAGATAATGAGATGAAACAGATAGTGGAAATAAGCACATTGATTCTATTACAATCCGTGACACTTATTTGTTTGAGTTGTATATGTGTGATTATCATTTGAGTATATATTATATTTAAGTATGATAATAGATTGATAGATAAGTTTAACATAAAGCAAAAGTACGTAAAGAAATTAATATCTCATTGGTTGAATAAATTCGTGATTGGTACTGAATTCATAAACAGGAAATAATCATCTATAGTTTCTGAAAAGGATATGAAATAGAATGAGTATACTTTGTTTACCATCATATATATATATCTATATCTTTATCTGTATATCCATTTATCTATATAAACATAAAAACATATATATAACTGTATGTATAATTACATAAGATTACTAATTAATGATTAATAATAATAATGATAATATTAATCTTATTAAAAATACTAGTACTAACAATAATAGAATTAATAATAATAATATCAAAATACCACTAGAAATGATAAAATTATTAATCAAAGAAATAATAAAAATTTTAAAATAAAAATAAAAGTTTTTAGTAATATCAATAATATTAATCATAATAATAATTAACATCAAAATTTTACTATTAATTATATTAATAATGTTATTAATAACAATAACATTTGTAATAATAATGCTATACCAAAATAAATGTATCAACTTTCATATCTATATATACATTTATATACATATGCATTTTTAACAATTAATGGTTCGTGAATCGTCGAGAACAGTCGAAGGGTAATTTAATATATGAACATAGTTCTAACATTTACGAGACTCACCATTACAGACTTTGCTTAACGTGTCGAGAACATATAAAGATTAATGTTTAAATTTGATCGAAAATTTCCGGGTCATCACAGATCTTCACTTGTGTTAGTGATTATTGGTTATTTTGGGCGCGGTTTATGCTTGGAAGTGCATTTGGGTCGAAATTGAACTAAGTGTCGATTTGAGTTGGTTTGTAAAGCCACTCTAAGTGTGTTGTTTGTATTGTGATAATAGAATAGGTACTTTCCATTGGCGAGTTGCGGATTATTCGGTTGCATTCATCAAAGACGACAAGGTGAGTGTTAATATCCTATGTGCATATGTATGTGTAGGATGGGTGCGGGTTGGGTGAAGTGGTTCTCGGTTATAGAGCTCACTTCACATATAGGTGGATTTGATGGACTTGTGTAATAGGTCCAATTGGCACGGTTGTGCATTTTGATTGACCACCTTTGGCCAGGTGCACACTTTGTGTGTACGATATCACATATGCTTGTGATGTGGATTATATAACCCTAATGGCGAAGGATTGGCATTGAGTTGTGATTGGAGAAGTGGATCACGTGTGGATGCGGATTCACGATGACGCGTGTAGTTTCGGTCATCTTATTGAGAAAGTGAGTCTCGTGTAGTTCGGATTCATGATGACTCGTGTAGTTCAGTCATCTTATTGAGGTAGTAATCTCGTGTGGTTGTGGATTCACTAAGGCTCGTGTTGTTCGGCCAACCTCGATGTTTTTGTTGTAATGAAGATAGTAGGCTCGTGTGGTTGCGGATTTACTAAGGCTCGTGTAGTTCGATCAATCTTCATTGTGGTAATCTTCATTTGGTATTGGGTTTAGGGGTTAACCTTGGGCGTTTATCGTATTGTTATATATATATATATATATATATATATATATATATATATATATATATATATATATATATATATATATATATATATATTGTCACACCCCCAAATAGGGCCAGGGGTATTTGTGACCATTAATATCATAACACATTTGTATAAACGAGAACGACTCTATATGAGACGTTTTGAATAAAACATTTATTAATAAAACAGCGGAAGCATTAAAAGTTTTTACATCAAATTCAAACTGAAATAATAATAATAATAGTCTTAATGCAAAGTAAATATAATGAAATGAAGACTCCATGTAGCAGCATTCAATTCATCAAGTAGCGATCATGGCAATCATCTTATTCGTCACCTGAGACAAAACACGCTTAAAGTGTCAACCAAAAAGGTTGAGTGAAATTCATAGGTTTATATAATATGCATTAGACCACAAGATTTAGTTTAAAGTTGATTGATACCAAACATATCAATCTAAAAGTGTTGCTGAAGTTTGTAATATCGCGACTAAACAAAAATTACTTCGTGACACTTTGTTATTCAGTGTCGTTGAATCATTATTATGTAACCAAAGACCAACGGTCAAATGGTTAGAGACGTTACTCTCAATAGGCCTATTCACAATAATTAAGTTTGCCTTTTATACGCAGCAATTGACGATATTAAGGTGAGGATTTGCATGAATCAAAGCATGACAGCATAATAACATTTGAGTACTTGTGTCTAAATGTAAAACAGTAATAAAGCAAGCATGTGTCTCATCCCAAAAGTTATAAACAATTTAATAAACAGTAAAAGTGAGGCTATGAAAATCACCTTAAATAGCAGTTGAAGTATTCCACGCAAGAAAGGAAAGTAAAGCAAGTAAGTGACCGGGATATCAACCTAAAGGTATAACGTTCGATCAGTAAATGTCTAATAGACCAAGTGTATGTTTATTAATATAATAAATAATATTAATAGTGACAGTCCAAAATAGGAAGGTTTCAACTTATGGAAAGTTTATAAGTTCAGGTTATATTCATTAGTAAGGCATTGTACAACTTGCCTCAAACTTTGTTGCTATCAAATAAGTCAGGAATGACCAGATGTAACCGGAGGCCCAGGACTCTTGACCAGAATCTAAGTCATGGCATTCGAGATCCACAAACTTACCCATAAATGGCAACCTAGACATCATTCACTTACGACTGTAAGTAGCGATGAAGTTTGTATATAGTGCACGTTATCTTTAGAGTATAACTTTCACGTTATGTGCATATAGAATTACGACACATTGATATAATTTACTTATACAGTAAATATATATTATGTTAAGTTTGAATAGATTTAATATTATTAATGTATTATCATTATTAATTTATTTTAAAATTAATCTTATAACAAAGTATTATAAGTTTAATTATGTAGATAAGTTAAATATATAATAATTATGTCTTACATATTTATTACACATCTTAAATTTATATACTATTATTTGATTAATATAAATCTTATATTTATTATATATATCAAAATATATATATATATATAAATTATCTAAATTCAAATTTATATATAAACAAATCATATAATAATTCTAATTAATATTTTATTGACTTCAAATCAGTAGATAATTTGTACAAAATTTTATAAAAATGTTTTATAAAATTAAAACTAATCTTTATGCTTTAATTATGATTTTACTTAATCGATTAGTATCTAAAATACAAAAAAATAGATAAACGAATAGAAATTTATATTTTATATTTTTCTCAGTACTTAAATATCACAATAAACATATAAAAATTTTATAAAATTATTCCCATTATGTTTTGTATTTAATTTGTATTTTTTTTTTATTTTTAAATCATAAAAAAGCTTAAATAAGAAAAAATATAATTCTACTAAAAAATTTCGATTTTATAATTTTCGCTTTTTTATATAAGTTTTATAATCTCAGAAAAATTATATATATATATTTTTATTATTGTTTAAACTATTTATTTCAATTTTTACCTTATTTTTACATATAAATAATACATAATTCGAAATTAATTTTTATATAATATGTATTGCTCTAATAAATTAAGTTTAATATTCTACTTTACGATAAAAATAGTTTAATAATTTATTTAACCCTTTTCCTAATTTATTTTAATTTTTTTTATATGCCGATTATGTATATATATTTAATAAATTGTTTTAATTATTTAAAATATAAAAACATGATATACATTCAAAAAAATATTTTTCTCAGATCTCATAATACTTATTAATAATTATCATCTACAAATTAAAATTTATTAAATTAATTATATATTTATTAAAATAAATAAAAAGTAGCGGCTGTAATAATAAAAACAAAATTATTTTTTTAAAAAAAATACAAAAACGACTTATTAATCTGGAAAATTAATTTTTATAGATCATAAACTTCATGTTGATAATTATCATGCAAAGTTTTGTATTTAATTATGTCATAGATTAATTAAAAAATATATATATGTATCTTGTATTTGTCTCGGCAAAAAATACAAAAATACAAAAATAATTACAAAATAAATATAAATTTGATATGTAAATTCATAAAAATATTTTTAAAATTTCCAGTAACATTTATCACTAATTGTAATATATTACTTATATTTGTTTCAATTATAATAAATTTAACATTATATATATATATATATATATATATATATATATATATATATATATATATATATATATATATATATATATATATATATATTTCGACTAAAAATAATATATATGTAAATAAAAAAATAAATATAAAGGAAAGAATACTTACAAGTACTTTCAAATGAGAATGAAGTTTATGAGGTGCAAGTTCAAATGAGAAAATTGATGGGTATTTATACTTGAATTTTTGAATAAAATAATATAAAAAAATAAATAAAAATAGAAAAGAAAATAAAAGAAATGTAAAATAAAGCAAATGGTAGATAAAAAATAAAAAGAATTCTAGCCTACTCATGTATCTATTAAATAAGAAAAAGGTAGTTTGTCTCTTTTTATTTATTTATTAAAAGTAGATCTAGATCTAGTTTTAATATTTTTTATTTACTTTTTATTTATTTATTTTTCAAGTACTTGATTTATGTTTATTTTTTTCTAAAAAATTTTATCAACTATTTTTTTAGTAAATTATTAAATACGAATTTAATATAAAATATTAATATATTCATTATTTATATATATATTATTAATAAATATGATTTTTAATTTAATTATAATATCACTTTATTGTTTTATTAGTTTTATAAATATTATTACACTTTTATATAGTTGCATTTATTATATAATTAATTATATATTACATTTACTATGTAGTAAAAGTATTACATTTTATATACTTTATAAAATTATGTTACAATATATAAGTTAATATAATAAAACTTATATTTACTATAATCATATTATTTATTTAAGTGTGTAATTATTCGGTCTATGTTAATTAAATTGTATATATATCAACCCTTAAACAATAAGAACGTACAATCAGGTAGTAAACCTTAGGGTCAAATTAGTAAATTTAGAAGTCAAAAAGTGAGGGTTGTTATATATATATATATATATATATATATATATATATATATATATATATATATATATATATATATATATATATATATATATATATATATATATGTATTGTCGTATTGCTGTGATGTAGCTAGCCCACCGGGCGTAGCTCTATGGCGTTGTCCATATCGTTGTTGGTGAACTTACATTGTTGACTTCATAGCTTGTTGTATAGCGCTCGTACGATATGCTTAGTTTAGTTTGCCTTATGCTTGGATGCCCCGGTATGTGTTACTTGATTATTTGTTTGGCGTGTCCATTTTATGCATATATATGTATATAGTATATTCTCACTCACTAAGCGTTAGCTTACCCTCTCATTGTTTACATTTTTATAGATATGCATGGATGCGGTGGCTCGGGTAAGCGTGGGAACTAGAGAACTTGCGTAGTTGCTTAGAAGACGTGCTTTTGGATTTGATTAGGATTGGGCAGCGTATCGCCAATCACAATGCTCGGTCTTCGCTTTTGTGTTAAAATTTATATGGTCGAAAACTCGTAATTTTGTACGAAAGTCGTAAAACGGCCGATGTGGGCCCGGTGTCATAAAACTCGGTTTTATTGTGGAAAACTCTTAGTTTTAATTATTATAACTTATTGTGAAAGTATTTTCATGTGAAAGTGTCGGGAAGCGGGATTTCCGCTCGCGTAAAATTGTAAAGTAGATCAGAATCTTACAGTTCATTTGGATGCCGTCCAAAAGGATTGGACGCCGTCCAGTCCTTCAGAACTGGACGCCGTCCAGATATCTGGACGCCGTCCAGATGTACTGTCCCACAAAATTTTATTTTAAGGCGTGTTTTTGGTCGAATAACGGGTTGGTCGTTACAAGCGGTATCAGAGCATGGTCTAAGGGATTTAGGTGACTTGAGATAGGCGCCTAGACTTAGACTTTTTGTGTGTGCTTATTTGTTGAGGGACTTGTAGGTGTACCGTGTACGGGTCGGAATGGGAACTTGATTAGTGCCTTAGCGTGTAGGTGTACTAACTTGGATTTTGGCTTGTGTTGTGATATAATTCTTGCGTATGTTATATCGTGTAGAATTTTTATCGTGTTGGTTTATATCATCGAGCGAGGCGGTCGTTGTACTAACAAGTTAATACGGCGTGTGTGCGTAATAAGGACTTGCAAACCTTATTATGGGTGCAAATCGTGTCTAACAAGTGATGTACGACGAGTGTTTAGCAAGATGGGGCGGTGTTGTGCGTGTGGATTTATACGTTCGTGGACTAATTGTTTTGCATTCTTTAGAATGACGACGCAAAACAAGATCGAGACGAATGACGTTGAGTTTAACGCTAGAGTTGCGGCCGCCGTTGCGGAGCAAATGGGTACGTTTCGAGAAGAAATGGATAGGAAGTATTCCGAACTTCAAAGTAGTGGTGAAATGGAGCGTTGTCTTAAGAGCTTCATGAGGACTAAACTCCCGATGTATGACGGAAAACCGGATCCTTTGGTTAGCACAACATGGGTCTCGGATGTCGAAAGGTGTTTTAGCACTATTGAATGCCCTCCCGAGAAAAAGATGAGACTCGCTACTAGTTTGTTGCGGGGTAGGGCGAAGGATTGGTTGGATGGTAAGATTGATCTTGTCGGTGGTGAAACGTTTATAGCGTTATCATGGGACGATTTTAAGAAGGAATTCTACGAGGAATTCCGGACTTCAGCCGATTTGTCGGAATTGCGTAATGAGTTGCGAAATTTGCAACAGGGTTCTATGGATTTGAATACTCTCAAGACGACCTTTATGGCGAAGGCTCGTTTTTGCCCGGAGTATATGGGAAATGATCGTTTGTTGATGGAAGATTTCTATCGGACTTTGAATGATGACTTGAAGAATAAAATTAGCCGGGGTTACGCGAAGTCGTTTGCAGAGTTATTCGCGGTGTCGCTTCCTGAAGGCAATGATGATTTTGTTGTATATTGCGATGCCTTGAAACATGGTTTTGGGTGCGTATTGATGCAACGAAAGAAGGTTATTGCTTATGCTTCCCGACAATTGAAAATCCATGAACGGAACTACACGACACATGATCTTGAACTCGGAGCCGTCGTCTTTGCACTCAAAATGTGGAGACATTATCTTTATGGGACCAAAAGTACTATTTTCACCGATCACAAAAGCCTCCAACACATCTTCGACCAAAAGCAACTAAACATGAGACAACGACGGTGGATTGAAACCTTAAACGATTACGATTGTGAGCTTCGTTACCATCCCGGGAAGGCAAATGTAGTAGCCGAAGCCTTAAGTCGAAAGGAAAGAGCGGTGCCTCTTCGTGTTCGAGCTTTAAACATCACCATCCACACCAACCTTAATAGCCAAATCCGTGTAGCCCAAGACGAGGCTCTCAAGGATGAAAACATCTCTCTCAAACGCTTGAACGTCCTCGCCTCTCGATTCGAAGTTAAGGAGACCGGACTCCGTTATTTCGCCGGAAGGATTTGGGTACCTAGTTGTGGGGACTTACGAAGCCTTATTTTAGACGAAGCCCATAAGTCAAGATATTCGATTCACCCCGGTGCCAATAAGATGTATCACGATCTCAAAGAACAATATTGGTGGCCGAACATTAAAAGGGACGTTGCTACTTATGTTGAAAAGTGCCTAACTTGCTCCAAAGTCAAAGCGTAACATCAAAGACCGTCCGGATTGCTTCAACAACCCGAAATCTCAGAATGGAAGTGGGAAAGAATAACGATGGATTTTATCACAAAACTACCAAGAACGGCGAGCGGTTATGATACTATTTGGGTTATTGTAGACCATCTCACCAAATCCGCCCACTTCCTTGCCATGAAGGAAACCGAAAAAATGGAGAAACTTGCACAACTTTACATTAAAGAGATCGTAGCCTGTCACGGTGTACCATTATCGATTATTTTTGATCGAGATGGCCGTTTTGTTTCTAGATTTTGGCGTACTTTACAAGAAGCGTTGGGAACGCGTTTAGTCATGAGCACCGCATATCATCTACAAACCGATGGACAAAGCGAACGCACAATTCAAACTTTGGAAGACATGCTACGAACTTGCGTTATCGACTTTGGAAAAGCTTGGGATAAGCACTTGCCTCTCGCCGAATTCTCTTACAATGATATTTACCACGCGATTATCAATGCCGCACCTTTCGAAGCCTTATATGGTCGCAAATGCCGTTCACCACTTTGTTGGGCCGAAGTAGGTGACACACAAATCACCGGACCCGAACTCATTCATGAAACTGATGGAATTTAACAAGTTTGATAAACAACATGTTCATATATTTTACATGATCATTAAACCAATTTAATGTAGTTAAATAAAGCGAAAGCATTATGTAAAGTTCATGTTTAAATGTTCATCCTTTTAGTTAAATTCCATGATAATATCAAGTCTTGGATAAATGCTTACATATATAACAAGAAAATAGGAGTGTTTATACCTCCTTAATGATGGATTAAGTGCTGAATTTGGACAGCAGCAAGTTGGGAAGATGGTGATGAAAGCAAGCTCCAAAACTATGAAACCTCAAGAGATAATACCCCAAACTTGTCACCAACACTTAGCCTTTGGTTAGGATTTAATTACCACTTGAAAACAAACTTGCAAACAAGAAAAAGAACTCTCCCTTGTAGCTAAAACAGTTCGGCCAGCAAGAGAGTAAACAGCAGAATTTTTTTTTTGTTCTTTTTATGTCTTGCATGTATATCATGAGTCAAAATCTTAGTTTTCTAGTAGGCATCTTTCTTAAGTGTTGTGTAGCCTTAAAAGTAACTAAATTTAGCATGGGTGAGTGCCTTGTGTCCCTCAAAACCGTCCACCTTTTAGGGGTATTAAACAAAATGAAATTCTTTTATAAAATAAGATAAAACCCATGCATTTAATTAAGTTACTTGCATATTTATAAACCAATTTATAAATCACAACACAACATAATTATTTAAACCTATAAATAATTAAAACCTTAACATATATAAATTATCCAAATAATTTATCTCAAGTGATAATATTTTAGAAAACCGATTTTCTAAAGTTCAAGTGTCGCGTATTTATTTAACGATCCAAACGTTAAGATTAAATACTTGTAAAGTGTCGGTAAGCTTGTTATTGGGTATGACCCGACTTGGATCATAACACATTAGCCACATTAATTTAATATGTCTCTCGGGCATACGAAATACCTTCAATCTCCCACTTGCACGAGAAACATAAGAAATTAATGCAAGTGATGGATACCACCTAACGACCGTCCATTACCCCCAATATGTTATGACTTTGTGCCATTCAATAACATCATCCTCTTCGAGTTTCCATCTTGAATATGAATAGGTGAATCTTTCATTATTTCCTTTCGTCCTAGATGTCATGTTAAATCCAAGAGACACAGAGTGATCACTCTCTTTCTAGATTTAACTTTATCAGGCCTTAGACATCTGACTCTCAACGAATAAGAGGGACAAATTCCATCTTGACTACATACGTCCTAAATATGTACCTTGCATTGTACCTGAGCTCTTCCTTATGAACTACCATATTTCAGAATAGCGAAGGAAAGAATCAAGGCACAATACTTGGTAAATATCTGAACCCAATATGTATCTCAGGTCAGAGGATACAATGATATTCGCCTTTACTCAAGATTACATGTGATCAACCACAAAGGCTCCATTTAGTAAGTCTTGAGGGCGGGTCTTCCAATATTTGTATCTCACAAATATCTATAAACCTTGGTTGCAACCTTGCACCACATTCATCCCTTGAATGTATACCAATCCGAGTTCATAATAGTCTAATCCTCACATTTGCTCCCACAAACGTGATCGACTACGGAATTTAGAATAATTACTTATTCATGGATAAAATATGCAAAATAGGAACATAACTCAAAATAAATTAATACCATAATTATATTTAGTGAGTTTGAACAATTTCGTTCCGTTACAATACTTAAAACAGATCATTACCAATCACTAGAATATCGAAGCCCTAATGCACAAACATGTCCTGCATGTTTTGATCCATGTAAGAGCTTCGTGAAAGGATCCGCTATATTAAGATCTGTGTGAACTTTGCGAATACATATCTTTCCTTTTTCAACTTCATCCCTTATGTAGTTGAATCTCCGCTCAATGTGACGGGTCTTTTGGTGAGCACGAGGTTCCTTGATTTGAGCAATCGCACCTTCATTGTCACAAAAGATCTCAAGAGGGTCTTGAATGGTAGGGACCACTCCTAAGTCGTCGATAAATTTCTTCATCCATGCAGCTTCCTGAGCTGCCAATGAGGCGGCAATGTACTCTGACTCTGTAGTGGATAATGCAACAACATCCTGTTTTGAACTCTGCCAAGAGACCGCACCTCCATTTAATGTGAAGACATAACCGGATTGTGATCGAGAATCATGAAAGGACCCGTTCATATACATTATAAATGATTCACAATAGTTGATTACATTGCGAGGTATTTGACCTCTATATGATACATTTTACAAACATTGCATTCGTTTTTAAAAGACAATCTTTCTTTACATCAAAAATTGACAGGCATGCATACCATTTCATAATATCCACTATCCAACTATAAATTGATTTAATACTAATCTTTGATGAACTCAATGACTTGAATGCAACGTTCTTCGAAATATGCTATGAAAGACTCCAAGTAATATCTTTAAAATGAGCAAATGCACAGCGGAAGATTTCTTTAACACCTGAGAATAAACATGCTTTAAAGTGTCAACCAAAAGGTTGGTGAGTTCATTAATTTATCATAATCATTTATTTCCATCATTTTAATAGACCACAAGAATTTCATTTCCAGTTCTCATAAATATACGTCCCATGCATAGAGACAAAAATAATCATTCATATGGTGAACACCTGGTAACCGACATTAACTAGATCCATATAAGAATATCCCCTATCATTCCGGGATCCTCCTTCGGACATGATATAAATTTCGAAGTACTAAAGCATCCGGTACTTTGGATGGGGTTTGTTAGGCCCAATAGATCTATCTTTAGGATTCGCGTCAATTAGGGTGTCTGTTCCCTAATTCTTAGATTACCAGACTTAATAAAAAGGGGCATATTCAGTTTCGATAATTCAACCATATAATGTAGTTTCAATTACTTGTGTCTATTTCGTAAAACATTTATAAAAGTTGCGCATGTATTCTCAGCCCAAAAATATAAAGGGAAAAAAAGGCAAATGAAACTCACCATACTGTATTTCGTTGTAAAAATACATATAACGTCATTGAACAAGTGCAAGGTTGACCTCGGATTCACGAACCTAAATTAATTGTATATATTTATATGTTGGTCAATATCTGTCTAACAATTTAGGTCAAACCGTATTGTATCACAATCCTAATGCTCGAGATTGATATGCAAAGGTTAATAAAAGTCAACTTGACTCAAAATGACTTCTAAAGTTTATACATGTTTAAAAATATAGTCGTTTTATGTATTTAAATATATTTATCAGATTTATTAGAGTAAATGATACAAATCATTTATTAAAAAATAAAAATTCATATTAAAGTTTATATATGATAAAATATACTTTTATATATCTCAAGTAATAAAATTTATAAAGTTTACTTAAAATATAGTGACATGTATTATTAATGTAATTATATTACGTGTGGTAAAAATATCTTTGTATCACATATTTATTTGATAAAATAATATTGATAATAATAATAAGTAAAAGTTGTATTATTTTATAATAATAATAATAATAATAATAATAATTAGATAATAATTATAACGACGATAATAATCATTTTAACAATAAATATACTAAAATTAATAATAATTCAGTTGACTATATCTTTTAATCCGTTCATCGAAATCATACGAGTTCTAAATGAAAAGTTCTTAATTTTTCGCCAGCTTTCCAACGACATGCATATCATATACCTTATATTAGGACTGTAAATGAGCCGAGCCTTAAATGTTTTTTTTTTTTTTTTTTTTTTTTTTGAGCTCGAGCTCAGCTCGTTATAGGCTCGTTGTTTATCTAAATATAAAATTAGCTAGGCTCATAATATAATAGCTTACACAGTTTAGTAAATCTCAACTTAATGAGTTTAATGTAAGAGTAAACATTCCAGGCCCTCACTCAAGTAGCAGTACAAGGTACTCTTATACTTTCCTATCTTTTTTTTTTTTTTTGAGCGGCATCAATTCTATTGTAAATTTATCTATCACTCGATGTGGGAAGTGAACAAGTACAAATGAAAGTCTCATTAAATAAGAAAATGCTACCGTGCGTATGTGAATTCATGTATGTATCAACCTAAATTTCAAATTTCAATATATAATAATAATAACAATAATAATTATATAATAATTATTAATTATATATTACAAAAATAATATATTTAAAGTATATAAATAAATAAAAAAACTCGTTTAGGCTCGCGAGCTTGTTCGAGCTCAAAATATGAAGCTCGAGCGCAGGTAGCTTGCGAGTAGCCCGGTTCATTTACAGCCCTACCTTATCTCAATCGCATATGAACCAAATTCATAATCTATCATAAGCTATTTACGACGAAATTAAACATACAAGCATGCACAATCATATATACTCGAGCACTAGTAAGGGATACACTATTAATTTATGAGAAATAAAATATGAGTGCTCACATATCAATATTGTGATTCAATATTGCAGGAGAGTATGTAGACGCAACGGAGATGATAAACACTAGTTTGACCTCATGAGCATACCCCCGAACATTACCCATAACCTCCATAGCTATAACCCATAATTTCCTTAGCTTCATCTCGCTCATAAAATCCGTTTTGAAATTTATGCACTCATGACCTCGTCGTAGTATTTTATGTATAATACTAATATTAATATATTTAGATTAATAATAATAATCTTTATAAATACTAATATTAATTTAAATAGTAGAATAAATAAACACTTATGGAGCATATAATGATATAGAGAGTTTGAATGAATTGATCAAGCATCGAGCGACTGGGTTTTATAACCCATTTCTGGTCCCTTATCTTTTCCCAGCTCACTCTCAATTATTTTAGGCTGCCGACGATTCTTATAATATAATTATATATATAATATATTTAATTCATATAATTAATTAAATATTATATTATATTTACGTGCATAGTTAACCTGTAATTTTTGTTCCAAAAATTTGTACGTTGTCACTCGACTTATGTCTCGTTTCCTGTTTCTCGAACGGATTTTCGTATGCTTAGAAAACTAGTACTTTACATTACACGACGTGTACCATTATCAATAATTAGACTTAAATCAATGAAAAAAAATCCCACTCAAAGTGTAACTTATTCATTTGAGTGTTTTGGTCATTTGCTTCTTTAAATCAACGTCTCGTTATATAATAATATTATTTTAAATCAAAACGTTTTATGACTACGTTATTATTATATCTCGTTACATTGTAAAGTATATACATATACATTTTTATCTCAATATAAGTTGGAAATATTTATTTAATAATATAATATTTAGTTTTTCAAAAGTAATTATATTTCAAGACTCATTTATAATCGTTTAAATGATAAAAATATTATGTCATATTACGTTTACGTTTTTGAAACACAATAAATATATGTGTAATTTATAATATAAAGCTTTAATTAAGTTCTTCAAAATTCATTAATAAAGTATCTTATAAAAAGTTTTGATAATAAAGTTCTTTCTAATTTGAAAACGTTTTAGTACTAAATCAAACAATTATGATAACTTTTGTTTTCCAACACTAACATATATATATTTAAGAATCATTTTGTTAAAGGTTAAAATAATGAAAATTGTTATATCGTATTTGAAAAGCAAAATTATATAAAATAGGTTTCAAGTTTTTAAATTATCGTTTACTGGTGAAACGTAAGATAGAGTCCAATGGGTAATATAACATATGAAATCGTCTTAATGTAAAATGTCAAATGGGTTTATCTAATCGACGAACCTTATCCTAGTTATTTATTCTATATGATCAATCATTATGAAAGCTAAATAATGAACTTATTAAAAGACACGAGGAAAATATAGTAAAGTAATTATTGGAGATCAAACAGGAAACTCCACTATCTTTTGTCTAAAACTCAATAATTGATACCTTGTTCTTACTTGTAAGTCACTTTGCCAATTATTCTGAATACCGTTAAAAATGAACGATTTCTCAAATCAACGTGGACCTCACAATAAAGACTCATAATCATACAATGTATCTGATAAATAAAGCATTTGATATTATCTTCTAATTTCCGTCGATAAACATATACTGAGACTAATACGTTCATGTAAAGTATTATACATTTGATACTTTGTTAATATTCTCAAGTTACAATATATATTCATATATATATAATCATCTCCATTTATCTAATGGTTCGTGAATCGTCGAAATTTGGTTAAGGTTGTATGAACACAGTTTAAAATGTTGAGATTCAATATTACAGACTTTGCTTATCGTGTCGGAAATATATAAAGATTAAAGTTTAAATTTGGTCGAAAATTTCTGGGTTGTCACAGTACCTACCCGTTAAAGAAATTTCGTCCCGAAATTTGATTGGGATGGTCATGGCTGACAGTAAGTTTGTTTTCATGACGCATACAAGCTGAAAATTAGAGTTTTATCATCATTAAGTAATATAGATAAAACCATTTGATTTTGTGAAGCGTACGAGTGAAACTATCACAAAAGAGTAAAATGAGTAAGTGTAGATTCGTCATATCTTTTGACGTAGATAGGATTGATTTTCAGAGTTTAAGGGATTTGGAGAAAGTCTTCGTAATAAGATTTGATTCATCGATAATCAAGGAAATTTGGATCTTCTTTGATTAAATGCGATAATCTGTCTCGATTTTTTTTTGTCGGGTATTTTACTATAAATCCACCTCCTTCATTTCCTTACAATTCACACCTTCTATTCTTCATCCTTTAATTTATACTTTAATGCATTCATTACTATGCTCCATCCAGTACTGATTCTTGATATACTCTTAACTTTTATATCCGTCATTCTTCTTTTTCATCTGCCACCGGAAGAATCTATACACTTCTACTATACTTTTGGTTTTATAATGTTTCTAGTTCTCCCATGTCTTTATATTGCTATATGCATCGATATATATGGTTTGTAATTTCTGAGTTGTTATTGGGTTTTATATCTTCCCTTATGTTTCGATGTTCCTGCTTCTGTATTCTATAATCATTGTCATCCATAGTTAATGTTCCTTTCTATTTGCTACGATTTATACTCCAATTTCTATTTTGGAGCTTCATTCTGTCGTTTCCTCTTCTTGCGATTAAGCACCGCTTGTAATGGTCCAGAATTCGTAAGTATGAAGTTTCGAATGAACTTAATGTTCTAAACATGAAAGAACGTAATAGCACGATTTGATTTGTCAAATTACTAGAATACCTTGGAAAAGGC
This sequence comes from Rutidosis leptorrhynchoides, assembly GCF_046630445.1. Taxonomy (NCBI): domain Eukaryota; kingdom Viridiplantae; phylum Streptophyta; class Magnoliopsida; order Asterales; family Asteraceae; genus Rutidosis; species Rutidosis leptorrhynchoides. Next base: position 353,106,234 of record NC_092338.1, read on the forward strand.
CGAATCATCAAGAAATATTTTCTTGATATTTTAGAGGTTAAATAGAATACAAAAGTCGTATAACATGGCACATGATGGTGTTATGATCTGTGAATCATCACGTTCCATTTAGAAACTCAGCATGACTTACTGTAATATAATTACATTGATCAAGTGTCATTATATTATACTAATTCATGCTTCAGTTCCCAACACTACTTCAAAATATTCCTATCTTAAACTTGAATGTTTCAGAATTTAGAAACTAAAATAGTTTCTTTTATGATGTAATACAGATAGCGCGAAGAGGTAAATGATTTCAAATAAGAAAAATTAAGAAAATATCTTCAGAAATATGGCGGATATTTATAATGAAAGATATGATGATATTTTAGAATTTCTAATATCAAAGGATGATGAAGAATATTGTCCGCAGGGGTTTAGAGTCAGGAGCAAGGTATTCGTTAATGACTTCAGCAGGTACTGAATCATTTGGATCCTTTGAAGTCAGGTTCAGTCTTTGTAATTTGTCCACAGCCTCCTTCCTACTTTGCTCAATCCGTTTTCCAGTTCCAAAACTTCTCTTTTTCCGCGCTTTGCCAGCACATTTCATCATTGTCATCCAGTTTTTACCGTTTAAAGTCGTTTATAGTTTTTGCTGCTTCATCAGCATTTTTTCCATTTTCGGAGAACCAATTCGTAGTTCGGAGTGTTTTTCAGAAACTTCACATTCAAATTAAGTCCAGAAGATAGACGTTATATATACACATATAACTGTTGGCGTAGACATGCTGCGAGATTTCAAAATACTGATTGCTGATTCCCAATGATTCGTATGGTAATTCTCATTACAAGATGCGAATGAGTAAATGATGGGGTTTCAATGAATAATTATAATGACTTTTTGAAGAGGCTAAAGTCAAAGGGTAATGAAGTTGTTGGTACATCTGCTAATAATGTGGTGGAATGTAAAAGGTTCCCTGGTAACGATGGTGTATATCTCAAGGTTATAATAAGGTTAGTCTGACTGAAAAGTCGAAGTTGACTTGCTGGAGCTGTGACAAAACTGGCTACTTTGAATAGGATTCGCAAAGTTATTTTTGCTAATAAATGCCAAAGAATCTGACGCGGATACGTTGTTTAAACTTTTACTTTGGTTTCAAGAGTTTTTCGGGTACATAACTATGGGTAACATGTGGTTGGATCATCATCTCGATTGCTCATCATTCGAAGTGTCTTCGGAAATTTTCGAAGGGTTTGAACACAGATTGTAATCGTTAACATACATTTGATGTTCTAACACAGTTTTGAAGTTAAAATATAGCTTGTGAAAGATGTAAGGATCTAAGAGTGATGATTTTGGTCATATCTCGAGTTGAATTTTGAGATTTCAAAATCAGAATATGTAATTAAATTTTGAATGAGTATGGTTGTTTTGATTTCTATAAAAGAATGTATATTGTTGTGAAAGTAGGGAGTATAATGGATGATTTGCTGAATCAGATTCGAAGAATGTAACATATTATTTATGAATTTATATATCTCTCGGGTATTACCTACCCGTTAAAAAAAATTTCACAATTAATATTTTGTACAAAATAATTTTATTACAGTCTTTATGAAAATATATATATGTATATTTTCTTCAGATGTAACATAGATTTAATGAGTTAATGTTAAATTAAACTCATTTGATTTACGGTTGAAACTAGAATTGAATAATCCCTAAAGGCTTTAAAAAGTACATAACTTTTACGCAGTATTTCTTTAATGACATTGAAATTATGAATCAATACTTCGTTATTTGTTGATGTTTGATGTTCTGTTCGTGGAATTCTTGTGAATTTCGCAAAGTACGAATGATGTTATCTGAAAAATTTTCGGGTACATCGATGATGAAAGTGTAAAATCAAATATATACTTGATTTATTATGAATTGGAATTTGTTGAATTGCGACAGAGATTGTAGTTAACGCTGGTTAAGTTGCGGCCGAAGGACGTACATTATTGCATATTTGTAATATGAATTAACCGAGTAGTTAAGATTCACACACAATAGCTTAGCACGGAAAGATTTATTTCAAAATATATATATATATATATATATATATATATATATATATATATATATATATATATATATATATATATATATATATATATATATATATATATATATATATATAAATATAATATACATATAATTTCTTCAGAGGGAATGAGTTAATTCTTCATAACTCGTTGATACAATATACACGTTATTGATTCGTAATGATGTCCACAGTGATTCTTGAACTGACGGAGTTTGTGATGTTATCGGTGTTATTGATTCGGATGTTGACTGTACTGACGATGCTGGTAACGCTGACGGTACTGTTGATGCTGTTGGTAAAGCAAGTTTAGCTTGTTAATCAAACACCATTTTTGTCGGGGTTTCTACTCTTCCTTCTATCATTTTGGTTCGCTTAACTGATTTATGGTTAGGGCTATATTAGATCATCTCTACGACTTTAGAGATTACATAATCGACGCGGAATGTTTCTCCAATGAAGTTATGAATTAATACTTCGTCAGTTATTGTTGTTGGTACTCCTTGGTATCTATGGTGCGTATGACGTTGATGCTCGTGGGACAGATTGTGAAGTTGAGGTTTACGACGCGGTTGTGGTTGGAGGTGGTAATGCTACTGTTGGCGTTGATGATGGTGGTACTGGTTATGCTGCTGATGCTGCTGCTGGTGTTTGTAATCTCTGCACCATATTCTCCAAAGCCACTACCCGAGCGTGAAGCTCATTGACTTCTTCTATTACACCGGGGTGATTGTCGGTTCGGATGAGCGGATAAATAAAATCTAAAATTTGATGTAATATATAATCGTGACGAGATACTCTGGAAATGAGCGAGAACATGGTGTTTCGGACAGGTTCGCTGGTAAGTGCTTCAGGTTCTTCGTCAAGAGGGCAATGTGGTGGATGGAAGGGATCACCTTCTTCTTGTCTCCAATGATTGAGGAGGCTACGAACCCATCCCCAATTCATCCAGAATAGATGATGGCTGATTGGTTGATCCATTCCGGTCACACTGCTTTCGGAGCTGGAGTGGGATTCCATTTCGGAATTCGAGGAACTTGAATTAATGATGAATTCCATTTCGTACGATTGAATAAAAGATTTTTCGATATAAAAAAATGATTTTTCGGCTTATCGGGTGGTATTCTATTTACATAGGATATCTATATATATAGATTAAAAGATTTCGTAGATTACGGAGGAATTTACGGAATATATCAGGCAAAGTTTAAAGTAACAGATACGATAAGATATGATTTAGTAGATATGCTAAGATATGAATTTTTGTCTATACACTATTCATGCAATCAATGCAGCAAGACGTGTCTTAGACTAAAAATGATAAGCAGGTAATTTCTTGAGAATGATAAGTAGTTAATTTTCGACACAAAATGATAAGCAAAACTTTTGACATGCAGACACGGTCGAAGTCCAGACTCACTAATGCATCCTATCGACTTATCAGTTAGACACACTAATGCATACATGGTTCACTAAGACCACCGCTCTGATACCAACTGAAAGGACCCGTTCATATACATTATAAACGATTCACAATAGTTGATTACATTGCGAGGTATTTGACCTCTATATGATACATTTTACAAACATTGCATTCGTTTTTAAAAGACAATCTTTCTTTACATCGAAAATTGACAGGCATGCATACCATTTCATAATATCCACTATCCAACTATAAATTGATTTAATACTAATCTTTGATGAACTCAATGACTCGAATGCAACGTTCTTCGAAATATGCTATGAAAGACTCCAAGTAATATCTTTAAAATGAGCAAATGCACAGCGGAAGATTTCTTTAACACCTGAGAATAAACATGCTTTAAAGTGTCAACCAAAAGGTTGGTGAGTTCATTAATTTATCATAATCATTTATTTCCATCATTTTAATAGACCACAAGAATTTCATTTCCAGTTCTCATAAATATACGTCCCATGCATAGAGACAAAAATAATCATTCATATGGTGAACACCTGGTAACCGACATTAACTAGATCCATATAAGAATATCCCCTATCATTCCGGGATCCTCCTTCGGACATGATATAAATTTCGAAGTACTAAAGCATCCGGTACTTTGGATGGGGTTTGTTAGGCCCAATAGATCTATCTTTAGGATTCGCGTCAATTAGGGTGTCTGTTCCCTAATTCTTAAATTACCAGACTTAATAAAAAGGGGCATATTCAGTTTCGATAATTCAACCATATAATGTAGTTTCAATTACTTGTGTCTATTTCGTAAAACATTTATAAAAGTTGCGCATGTATTCTCAGCCCAAAAATATAAAGGGAAAAAAAGGCAAATGAAACTCACCATACTGTATTTCGTTGTAAAAATACATATAACGTCATTGAACAAGTGCAAGGTTGACCTCGGATTCACGAACCTAAATTAATTGTATATATTTATATGTTGGTCAATATCTGTCTAACAATTTAGGTCAAACCGTATTGTATCACAATCCTAATGCTCGAGATTGATATGCAAAGGTTAATAAAAGTCAACTTGACTCAAAATGACTTCTAAAGTTTATACATGTTTAAAAATATAGTCGTTTTATGTATTTAAATATATTTATCAGATTTATTAGAGTAAATGATACAAATCATTTATTAAAAAATAAAAATTCATATTAAAGTTTATATATGATAAAATATACTTTTATATATCTCAAGTAATAAAATTTATAAAGTTTACTTAAAATATAGTGACATGTATTATTAATGTAATTATATTACGTGTGGTAAAAATATCTTTGTATCACATATTTATTTGATAAAATAATATTGATAATAATAATAAGTAAAAGTTGTATTATTTTATAATAATAATAATAATAATAATAATAATAATTAGATAATAATTATAACGACGATAATAATCATTTTAACAATAAATATACTAAAATTAATAATAATTCAGTTGACTATATCTTTTAATCCGTTCATCGAAATCATACGAGTTCTAAATGAAAAGTTCTTAATTTTTCGCCAGCTTTCCAACGACATGCATATCATATACCTTATATTAGGACTGTAAATGAGCCGAGCCTTAAATGTTTTTTTTTTTTTTTTGAGCTCGAGCTCAGCTCGTTATAGGCTCGTTGTTTATCTAAATATAAAATTAGCTAGGCTCATAATATAATAGCTTACACAGTTTAGTAAATCTCAACTTAATGAGTTTAATGTAAGAGTAAACATTCCAGGCCCTCACTCAAGTAGCAGTACAAGGTACTCTTATACTTTCCTATCTTTTTTTTTTTTTTTTTTTTTTTGAGCGGCATCAATTCTATTGTAAATTTATCTATCACTCGATGTGGGAAGTGAACAAGTACAAATGAAAGTCTCATTAAATAAGAAAATGCTACCGTGCGTATGTGAATTCATGTATGTATCAACCTAAATTTCAAATTTCAATATATAATAATAATAACAATAATAATTATATAATAATTATTAATTATATATTACAAAAATAATATATTTAAAGTATATAAATAAATAAAAAAACTCGTTTAGGCTCGCGAGCTTGTTCGAGCTCAAAATATGAAGCTCGAGCGCAGGTAGCTTGCGAGTAGCCTGGTTCATTTACAGCCCTACCTTATCTCAATCGCATATGAACCAAATTCATAATCTATCATAAGCTATTTACGACGAAATTAAACATACAAGCATGCACAATCATATATACTCGAGCACTAGTAAGGGATACACTATTAATTTATGAGAAATAAAATATGAGTGCTCACATATCAATATTGTGATTCAATATTGCAGGAGAGTATGTAGACGCAACGGAGATGATAAACACTAGTTTGACCTCATGAGCATACCCCCGAACATTACCCATAACCTCCATAGCTATAACCCATAATTTCCTTAGCTTCATCTCGCTCATAAAATCCGTTTTGAAATTTATGCACTCATGACCTCGTCGTAGTATTTTATGTATAATACTAATATTAATATATTTAGATTAATAATAATAATCTTTATAAATACTAATATTAATTTAAATAGTAGAATAAATAAACACTTATGGAGCATATAATGATATAGAGAGTTTGAATGAATTGATCAAGCATCGAGCGACTGGGTTTTATAACCCATTTCTGGTCCCTTATCTTTTCCCAGCTCACTCTCAATTATTTTAGGCTGCCGACGATTCTTATAATATAATTATATATATAATATATTTAATTCATATAATTAATTAAATATTATATTATATTTACGTGCATAGTTAACCTGTAATTTTTGTTCCAAAAATTTGTACGTTGTCACTCGACTTATGTCTCGTTTCCTGTTTCTCGAACGGATTTTCGTATGCTTAGAAAACTAGTACTTTACATTACACGACGTGTACCATTATCAATAATTAGACTTAAATCAATGAAAAAAAATCCCACTCAAAGTGTAACTTATTCATTTGAGTGTTTTGGTCATTTGCTTCTTTAAATCAACGTCTCGTTATATAATAATATTATTTTAAATCAAAACGTTTTATGACTACGTTATTATTATATCTCGTTACATTGTAAAGTATATACATATACATTTTTATCTCAATATAAGTTGGAAATATTTATTTAATAATATAATATTTAGTTTTTCAAAAGTAATTATATTTCAAGACTCATTTATAATCGTTTAAATGATAAAAATATTATGTCATATTACGTTTACGTTTTTGAAACACAATAAATATATGTGTAATTTATAATATAAAGCTTTAATTAAGTTCTTCAAAATTCATTAATAAAGTATCTTATAAAAAGTTTTGATAATAAAGTTCTTTCTAATTTGAAAACGTTTTAGTACTAAATCAAACAATTATGATAACTTTTGTTGTCCAACACTAACATATATATATATTTAAGAATCATTTTGTTAAAGGTTAAAATAATGAAAATTGTTATATCGTATTTGAAAAGTAAAATTATATAAAATAGGTTTCAAGTTTTTAAATTATCGTTTACTGGTGAAACGTAAGATAGAGTCCAATGGGTAATATAACATATGAAATCGTCTTAATGTAAAATGTCAAATGGGTTTATCTAATCGACGAACCTTATCCTAGTTATTTATTCTATATGATCAATCATTATGAAAGCTAAATAATGAACTTATTAAAAGACACGAGGAAAATATAGTAAAGTAATTATTGGAGATCAAACAGGAAACTCCACTATCTTTTGTCTAAAACTCAATAATTGATACCTTGTTCTTACTTGTAAGTCACTTTGCCAATTATTCTGAATACCGTTAAAAATGAACGATTTCTCAAATCAACGTGGACCTCACAATAAAGACTCATAATCATACAATGTATCTGATAAATAAATCATTTGATATTATCTTCTAATTTCCGTCGATAAACATATACTGAGACTAATACGTTCATGTAAAGTATTATACATTTGATACTTTGTTAATATTCTCAAGTTACAATATATATTCATATATATATAATCATCTCCATTTATCTAATGGTTCGTGAATCGTCGAAATTTGGTTAAGGTTGTATGAACACAGTTTAAAATGTTGAGATTCAATATTACAGACTTTGCTTATCGTGTCGGAAATATATAAAGATTAAAGTTTAAATTTGGTCGAAAATTTCTGGGTTGTCACAAATCATCTCGATCAGTTTGGAAACTCGCATCTACGTAACCCTTTACAGCGAGTTCCTCCTCACCAGACCCATATATCAGAAACATATCCTTAGTCCTCCTAAGGTATTTCAATATACTTTTAACAGCAATCCAATGACTGTTTCCTGGGTTATTCTGGTATCTACTTGTCAGGCTAAGAGCGCATGACACATCCGGTCTAGTGCATATCATTGCATACATGATTGACCCAATGGCAGAAGCATATGGGACTTTCTTCATTCTCTCCTGTTCATCTTTCGTGGTGGGGCACTGAGATGAACTGAGAAGTGTTCCCTTTTGAATAGGTACCAAACCTTTCTTAGAGTTCTCCATCTTGAACCTTTTCAAGATCTTTTCAATGTATGCACTTTGATTTAAACCTATCAGTTTCTTGGATCTATCCCTGTAGATCCCAATCCCCAAAACGTATTGTGCTTCTCCAAGATCTTTAATGGAGAAGCATTTGCTTAACCAAGTTTTAACACCTTGCATTGCCGGAATATCATTTCCAAATAACAATATATCATCCACATATAGTACAAGGAACATGATAGTGCTCCCACTAGCTTTCTTGTATACACAAGCTTCATCACCATTTTTAATGAAGCCAAATTTCTTGGCCTCCTCATTAAAACGATGATTCCACATTCTAGATGCTTGTTTCAATCCGTAGATTGACTTCTTTAACTTGCATACCTTTTTAGGATATTTCGGATCAACAAAACCCTCAGGCTGAACCATATAGACATCTTCCTCAAGATGTCCGTTTAGGAAAGCGGTCTTGACATCCATCTGCCATATTTCATAATCATAATGAGCAGCAATGGCAAGTAATATCCTAATAGACTTTAGCATCGCCACAGGCGAAAAATTTTCATCATAGTCAACCCCTTGAGTTTGAGTGAAACCTTTTGCTACAAGTCTAGCTTTATATGTATCCAAGTTTCCATGTATGTCGGTTTTCATTTTGAACAGCCATTTACAATCAACTAGCCTAGAGCCAGGAGGTTGTGCAACAAGTTCCCAAACTTGGTTGTCATACATGGATTGCATCTCAGCATTCATGGCTTCCTGCCATTTATCTTTATCAATCCTTGATAAAGCATCTTGGTAGTTTATTGGTTCATCCAAATCAACCACATAGCAACCATCCATGAGAAACCCATATCTCTCAGGAGGATTACTAATCCTACCAGATCTGCGAACGTCTTGTGTATTTTGATCATCCTGCTGATCACTCTCAACATTTTCATGTTGAGTGCTAGTGTCAGCCAATTGAGTATCATCTACTTGATCTTGAACCTCTTCAAGATCTATCTTCCTTTCACTTTTGCCTTCCATTAGGAACTTAGTTTCAAGGAATTCAGCTTTCCGAGCAACAAATACATTCTGCTCGGAAGGATCATAGAAATAGTATCCCATATCATCCTTGGGATATCCTATGAAGATACACTTCGTGGATCGAGCATTCAACTTATTAGGGACGTAACGCTTAGGGTAAGCTTCACATCCCCATACCTTTAAGTATAATAGAGATGGAGGTTTTCCAAACCACATCTCATGAGGTGTTCGTTCCACTTTCTTGGTTGGGGCCATATTTAAAATACGAGCCGCTGAGCATAGACAATAACCCCAGAATGATAGAGGTAACGAGCTTCTAGCCATCATAGATCGAACCATATCCATTAGGGTTTGGTTCCTCCTTTCGGACACACCATTAAGCTGTGGTGTCCCGGGTGGAGTAAGTTGCGAGATAATCCCACAACTTCTAAGATGATCTTGGAAGGCATCGCTTAGGTATTCACCTCCTCTATCGGTTTGAAGTACCTTAATAGTCTTATTGAGTTGATTTTATACTTCGTTTTGATACTCTTTGAATGCTTCAAAAGTTTCGTCCTTATGTCTTAACAAGTAGACATATCCGAAACGACTGAAGTCATCCATGAAAGTAACGAAGTATCTTTCACCATTCCTAGCTATGGGCTTAAAGGGTCCACATACATCCGAATGTATTAATCCCAATAAGTCCTTAGCCCTTTCGTAGGTCCCTTTGAAAGGTGCTTTAGTCATTTTGCCTTGTAAACAAGATTCACATACATCAAACGAGTCTAGTTCATTTGATTTCAAAAGACCATTCTTTTGGAGTGTATGCATTCGATTCTTGTTTATGTGACCAAGGCGACAATGCCATAAGTAGGAATCACTCAAATCCCTTTTGAGTTTCTTGGTGCTAGTATGGTATATTGAGCTACTAGATGATGTGTCATCATGAACCAATTCATAAATTCCATTTGAAGGCGAAGCCTTAAAATAAAATACATTATCTAAATAAACGTGGATATCATCATTAACAAAATTAAGATAAAAACCACATTGTTTTAAACGGGAAACTGAAATAATGTTTCGACATAAATCCGGTGCATACAAAACATTGTTCAAAATAAGTTCCAAACCACTTGGAAGTTTTAATACAAAGTCTCCTTGAGCCTTCACTTGCACTTTGGCTCCATTACCCATAAAGAGACTTGATGTTCCCGTTTGCTTGCTACTTCTTTTGAACCCCTGCAAAGAATTGCAAATGTGAGTTACACATCCAGTGTCTAATACCCATGTATTAGAAGAAGTAATACTAAGCTCTATATATACCATATATATGTTACCTGAGGATTGCCCAGCATCCCTCTTTTCCTTCAACTCCTTAAGGTAGACCGGGCAATTGCGTTTCCAGTGACCCATTTCACCGCAACCGAAGCACGGGTCTTCCTTGGGGTTTGCTTGTCCGGCAACCTTTTGCTTCTTGTTCTTGTTTTTGGTTGGGGTAACCATCCTCCCCTTTCCCTTGCCTTGATTGGCGGGTCCTTTCCTCTTAGCCGCCTTTGGCTTAGAGGTGTTATTACCTTTGGACCCACCATCATTGATCATTAGCACGGGTGAAGCCCTCTTACCCATGCTAGTTTCGGCCGTCCTTAACATGCCATAAAGTTCACCAATGGTCTTATCCATCCCATTCATATTGTAATTAATTACAAATTGGTCAAACCTCTTTGACAGGGAGTTTAGGATAAGATCAGTGGCTAACTCATTAGATATGTTGAGATTAAGGCGGTTTGCGCGATCAATAAGGCTTTTCATTTTGAGGACATAAGAGGATACGGATTGGGTGTCATCCATACGACATGCATGTAACGCTCGAACCGTTTCGAAGCGCTCGACACGTGCTTGTTGAAGGAACATCTCCTTCAATTGGGTAATCATGTCATATGCACTATGATGTTCGAAATCCTTTTGGAGTTCGGGTATCATAGTCCCAAGCATTAGGCAAGCGACTTGCACCGAATCGGCGCAATACTTATCCCAATAAGCCATGCCTTCCGTATCATCCTCGTCGGGTTGATCGGGAATGGGGTCTTCCAACACATACGCCTTATCCTCAAGTTTGAGGACAATTCTAAGATTGCGGAACCAATCCATAAAGTTCGTATGGTTGAGTTTGTCTTTCTCGAGGAGAGACCTTAATGATAGGTTGTTTAGGTTAAGTGGTGCATTTTGCATGTTGTTGTTATTTGCGGCCATCTACAAAATTAACAAAGTTCATTTAAGTATCGATTTTAAATTTAATAAATAATACCCTTTTATATATAATTGTTTTATTAAATATTAGAATCCAACGGTAAATCAAATTTCGGTTAGGTGACCTTTATCCCGTTATTTGATTTAGCTAGGTAGTCATTTATATGACAATTGCAATCCTTTTGCAACTTCTAAATTATGGGATCATGCAATCCTTTTGCATGGCATATTTATCCCATCAACGCCTATTTGTTCCTCATGCTTCGGTGACCCTAAGTTCATGATTCCCAAATCAAGTCGTCCTACTTGTGTAAACATGTAAAATTAACATACAAGTGGTTAGGTGACCTTTATCCCACAAGCATGCGAATTTTACCTTAACCATATTAGTTAGCTCATAACGGTTAGGTGACCTTTATCCCATTATGAGTTCCCTACTATGTTTAAGTGTCCCACAAAAGGATGGCGTTAAACTTGTTTACCTTGTCAATTAAGGGATTTTAAGTTTTTGTTAAATCTAGTTTAAGAAAACATTTATGCCATACACCAACATGCATTTAGTGTATGGTTCATTTGAAATCCATTTTCAAGTCTTGTAATTTGCCAATTACTTGATATAAACCATTTTATATATATGTGATCCTTTTCTTGTTCTTAATAACCATTTATTTAGGTCTTTAGTTGCTTTTAATTTAACCAATTAAATTGTCGTCTTGCATGTTATTAATACGTCTAATTTAACCAATTAAATTGTCGTTTTGCTTGTTGTTATCTTGTGATTAATTGTATCAACCAAACATACAATACAATAAACAAACAAACAACCACACATGCAAAACAAGTATGTTCACAATCTAGCCATTTAGGTGGACATTTGTTTAGCTGAAAACAAATGTCACCGGGTTAAGGGGTAATAATACAAAGTAGGAGATTTCAAATCTCCCACTTAACCTTGCATCCATATGTTCCTTGTGTTCTTCATCATCTTGTATCTTCATTTTACAAAATATGTATCCTAATACATTTTTATCTAGAAAATGAAAATACAACCTATTCTATTTTACATACCAAATGTAAAACAAATTACATAGCCAAAATAATAATATTACAAACCAATTGAATAAATATTATTACAAACCAAATGAATAATAAATAATCATCAAACATGCAACCAAACAACCACAAGGTCTAGGCATTGATTGTGAACATTAATATATCAACAAAATGACCAAAATGGAGCAACCCAAAACCCATTTTGGGTGTCCAAAATTCGGCCTACATCACCTACCCTCCAAAACTCAAAAATATTTGTATTCCATTTTCATGCATGTACTTGGAATGCAAATATAGTGGGTTTAAAAGCAATATACGAAGCATAATCCATAGACTTCGGCTCTAGATACCAACGATGGAATTTAACAAGTTTGATAAACAACATGTTCATATATTTTACATGATCATTAAACCAATTTAATGTAGTTAAATAAAGCGGAAGCATTATGTAAAGTTCATGTTTAAATGTTCATCCTTTTAGTTAAATTCCATGATAATATCAAGTCTTGGATAAATGCTTACATATTTAACAAGAAAAGAGGAGTGTTTATACCTCCTTAATGATGGATTAAGTGCTGAATTTGGACAGCAGCAAGTTGGGAAGATGGTGATGAAAGCAAGCTCCAAAACTATGAAACCTCAAGAGATAATACCCCAAACTTGTCACCAACACTTAGCCTTTGGTTAGGATTTAATTACCACTTGAAAACAAACTTGCAAACAAGAAAAAGAACTCTCCCTTGTAGCTAAAACAGTTCGGCCAGCAAGAGAGTAAACAGCAGAATTTTTTTTTTGTTCTTTTTATGTCTTGCATGTATATCATGAGTCAAAATCTTGGTTTTCTAGTAGGCATCTTTCTTAAGTGTTGTGTAGCCTTAAAAGTAACTAAATTTAGCATGGGTGAGTGCCTTGTGTCCCTCAAAACCGTCCACCTTTTAGGGGTATTAAACAAAATGAAATTCTTTTATAAAACAAGATAAAACCCATGCATTTAATTAAGTTACTTGCATATTTATAAACCAATTTATAAATCACAACACAACATAATTATTTAAACCTATAAATAATTAAAACCTTAACATATATAAATTATCCAAATAATTTATCTCAAGTGATAATATTTTAGAAAACCGATTTTCTAAAGTTCAAGTGTCGCGTATTTATTTAACTATCCAAACGTTAAGATTAAATACTTGTAAAGTGTCGGTAAGCTTGTTATTGGGTATGACCCGACTTGGATCATAACACATTAGCCACATTAATTTAATATGTCTCTCGGGCATACGAAATACCTTCAGAAACAACCTAGAATATCGTTCAAATCCGAGATAGGCATAGGACGGCCTGTAGTCGTCAAAAGAGTTATACCGACACTAAAAGTCGCACCTTGGAAAGGTGTAATCCATTTCGGGAAACGTGGGAAGCTAAACCCGCAGTATATTGGTCCTTTCGAAATCTTGGAGCGTGTTGGAACTGTTGCTTATCGTTTAAATCTTCCGCCTCAACTGAGCTCCGTTCATCCTACTTTCCATGTATCAAATTTGAAGAAGTGTTTTGCCGAACCCGAACTCGTCATCCCTCTCGAGGAGCTTACTATTGATGACAAACTTTATTTTGTGGAAGAACTGGTTGAAATTGTGGACCACTCCATCAAAACGCTAAAACAAAGCCGCATTCCTATTGTCAAGGTCCGTTGGAACGCCAAAAGAGGTCCCGAGTTTACTTGAGAAAGACAAGATCAAATGAAAAAGAAGTACCCTCATTTATTCGTGGATTCAGAAACGCAAGATTTCGAGGATGAAACAACGACTACTACGCCTACTTAAATTTCAGGACGAAATTTCTTTTAAGGAGTAGGTAATGTAACATCCCTCCTTTTTCCGTTTACTTTCCGTTAATTAATTTTTAAGTCCGTTATATAATTATAACATCTTCCGTTAATACACGTTTTTTAAAATATCTCATTTATGTAATTCACGCACTCGCTTTTAAACTCGAGGGACTAATGTTGTCAAGAGGGCAAAGTGGTGACTAGTGAACTAGTCAAACCCACCTCCCACCATTCATTCACCTCCCATCTTCATCTTAATACTTCCACTTTTCTCTCAAACCCCAACTACAAAGATTCATCATCCATTTTTGATCTAGCAAGAAAACATCAAAAAAATTACATATTTGGAATCCTTGCAACTTCCTCTTCGATTCCATACCAACTTCATCTCGTTTGGGTAACTTTCTAAAAACACTAAATTTCTTGTTCTTGATCTTTTAAACTTAAAAGTGTGTTAATTAGTGTCTATGGCTCAAGTCTAATATGAATATGTGAATCATATGCTCGATCTTGTTATTTTGAGTAACTAGCATGAACTTGAAATGGATGTGCTTAATTTTGAGTTTTGGATGCTTATATGTTGTTAGATGTTAAAAGTGCATGTATTAAATGTGTTACTAGCATCACTAGCTTCAATTTGGTATGTAGGTTGACATGGAAAAGCTTCATAAACATAATTGTTAAATATGTGATTTTGAGTTAGGGTTTGATAGAAGTAAAATGAACTTTTGTTGCATTGAATGCTTTGCAATGTTGTTTGTAAGTGTTTAGTTGTATTGTATGCGTAATTACCTACGAAACGGCGTATCATATGTGTGCATTTAATTCCCGAATCATCAAAGTGCATTTATGAACTTGAAAGCATTTATGGTGGACATTTAATGAACTTTCAATTTGGATTTGATTATTATAAATGATGATTTTTGATTGATGAAATGTGTTTTGTTGTGTTCTTCGTCAAATTACCTTTCCAACGATATAAGATACGTGTCTTGAATGTTTACGGTTCGTTAATTGTATTTGAATGAAATTTGGTTTGGGACTTAGAATTTTGAAACGAGCCAGACACCAGCTCCAGTTGATTGCCGCGGCACGGCCATCCTATGTCGCGGCGCGACATAAGCCGTGTTCAGCGGCTGTTCACCTTGGCACTTTTACGAAAAATTCTAACTATGCTACGCACCTCTGATTACCATGTAATTTGTTCTAACATGCTTATAGATGATTAAAAACCTCAATAAAATAGTTCGGGACCCGACCCGAACGTGTTGACTTTTTCGTTGACTTTGACTTGACCAAAGTTGACTTTTGTTCAAACTTAACCAATAATTGTTTAAACCGTTCTAATCTTCTTGTATACTTGATTCTTGCATGAAACTTGACAACTTGATTCACATGTTATATAATCGAGTCATAACGAGCCATATGACTAATTGAACAACTTTGACCGATCGTGTTTACCGATATTGATACAACCTAATTGTTTAGGTCAAGACTAGCATTCGTTCTTGCACACGTTACTTTGTGAAGTACATTTATATCCGTGCAATCAAGGTGAGATCATAGTCCCACCTTTTCAACAACTTTTACTCTTTAAACTATGGGATGAGAAACATATACGTATCATACTTTTATGCTTTGAACACAAGTACGAAAACTAACATTCCACGTGCGAGTTAGAACAAAAAGGCCTCAATTCAATTATCATTAGTTACACTTGTAGGGTGTAAACGTGAACTTATGTTATGTGATCACATGGGCTTGACAAGCCCTCATTCGGACGGTTCGCTACCGTTAGCGGATGAAATATATTTTCGAGTATATAGTGTAGGTTCTAACACTATGATAACGGGGTTTGTGAACAGTTAAGTCTTGATAATTGGGTGCTCCACAAACGTATAACAACTTTGGAATGAAAACGATTTAGATAATCAACGTTATGGCAATACAAAATCTTGTGGTTCAAAAACAACGTTTACTATTACACCTATGATTTCACCAACGTTTTTCGTTGACAGTTTTCTATATATTTTCTCAGGTTCTTGAATGCTAAGTGATACATGCTTCCGCACTCTATTTTGATACTTGCTTGGATGTCGAGTATACATGCATACGTGAAGCATCTTTTGACTTTACTAAATCATGTCGCATAGGTTTCATTTATACATTAACATTGTAATGTAACTAGTTGTTGAACTACTTTTGTAAACCTTGAAACATCTTTACTTATGAAATGAATGCGACATACTTTTGGTCAAACGTTATTTAAAGACTACGTAACAGGACCTAAGTAGATGGTGCCATCAATGACGATTTTGTCGGGTCACTACAGATGGTATCAGAGCATTGGTTGTAAGGATTTAGAGTTCATTGGTGTCAACCCCGAGTCATAGGGTACATTGGTGAGTCTAGACTACAACCGACATATAGACTTGAAGCAGGACTTGCTTGACTACTTGTGCATTTATACTTGAACTCTTATATTCGTATCTAACTCTTATTTCATCTTAATCTCACGTTGTTTAATTTGATTGACACGCCATCTTGACTTTATGAGATAATGTCGAATGCACATTTGAATTAGGGTAATATAATTCCCGAGATTATATTATGGTGACTCATATGGACGTTCCGACATTATAACATGAAGAATTTAGGGCGAGTCAAGGAAAATTTCTATCTATCTTTATACCATATCACGATTAGTATTATTGAGAATACTAATCAACGATATTCTTGTGTCTTAAAGGAAAAATGCCTCCTCGTCGAGTCCCACGCAATGAAACTCTCGAATAAGCCCTTCAATGAATGATAGCCACCGTCGTAGATGCGGCCATGGCCGGTCACTCCTCTAACAACAATAACAATAATCACAATAACAACAACAACGGAGCCGGTAATTCAAACGAGGGATGCTCCTACAAAGCTTTCATGGGGTGCAAACCTCATACTTTCGATGGAACCGGGGGACTGGTTACTCTCACCTGATGGTTCGAATAAACGGAAGCCGTCTTTAGCATAAGCGATTGCTGGGACCAAGATAAGGTCAAGTTTTCCACCCACACTTTCGCCGGTATTGCTCTCACATGGTGGAATACATATGTACAATCAGTGGGCACCGATGAAGCGCACGCACTCTCTTGGGCGGACTTAAGAGGAAAGATGATCACCGAATACTTCCCGCGTGACGAGACTCGAAAGCTCGAAAGCGAGCTAAGAAGTTTGAAAGCGGTCGGAAATGACCTCAAGACTTATAATCAACGGTTTACTAAGCTAGCCCTAATGTGTTCGGCCCTCGTGACTCCCGAGCCCCTAAGGGTTGAACTTTACATGGATGGCTGATAATGCTAAAAATGAACATATATTTCATAGCATTATCCCTCAAGAAAGACAAGCTTTTAGTTGCAATTGTTCTATTTACAAGTGATATTCGTTTAAATAATAAAAGGTGAAGACAAAAGACAGATTCGACGAATTGAAGACGCAAATGACCAAAAAGCTCAAAAGTACAAAATATAATCAAAGTGGTTCAAATTATTGATGAGAAACGTCTCAAAATTACAAGAGTACAAGACGCAAAATGCAAAGTACACGATATTAAATCATACGAAAGGACGTTTGAAAATCCGGAACCGGGACCTGAGTCAACTTTCAACGCTCGACGCAACGGATAAAAAATTACAAGTCAACTATGCACAAGAATATAATATAATATATATATATATAATTATATAAATTATATATTATATATATATATATATATTAAAAAATTACAGCAGCCCACTTTTAAATCAAAGAGTGAGCTGGAATCCACAGATCCGCACTCGCGGTACTTTTATGAAGGAAACTACCGCACTCGCGGTACTCTACAGTACGAAGTGGGCCTATAAAAGGCAACGAAATCTGCACCAAAAACACCATCTTTTTCTTTCCTTTCTATCATACGTAAAATATGTATATATATATATTATAATTTTAATTTTAATTTTAATTTTAAATTCTAATAATAAGGGTATGTTAGCGAATGTTGTAAGGGTGTAAGTCGAAATTCTGTCCGTGTAACGCTACGCTATTTTTAATCACTGTAAGTTATGGTTAATGTTATTTTTAAATTAATGTCTCGTAGCTAAGTTATTATTATGCTTATTTAATACCGAAGTAATCATGATGTTGGACTAAAAATATTAAGATTGGGTAATTGGGCTTTGTACCATAATTGGGGTTTGGACAAAAGAACGACACTTGTGGAAATTAGACTATGGGCTATTAATGGGCTTTATATTAACTAAATGATACCTTGTTAATTTAATATATAGACTTATAATTTGACGTATTTATATATAGCCACATATGCTTGACTGGGCACGGTGGGCGGGATATTTATATGTACGAATAATCGTTCATTTAACCGGACACGGGAATGGATTAATAGTTAATAGACTTATTTAAACAGGGGTGAAATTATGTACAAGGACACTTGGCATAATTGATAACAAAGTATTAAAACTTTGGGTTACACGCAGTCGATAACCTGGTGTAATTATTAAACAAAGTATTAAAACCTTGTTACAGTTTAAGTCCCCAATTAGTTGGAATATTTGACTTCGGATATAAGGATAATTTGACGAGGACACTCGCACTTTATATTTATGACTGATGGACTGTTATGGACAAAAACCAGACGGACATATTAAATAATCCAGGACAAAGGACAATTAACCCATGGGAATAAAATCAACACGTCAAACATCATGATTACGGAAGTTTAAATAAGCATAATTCCTTTATTTTCATATTTAATTGCACTTCTAATTATCGCACTTTTATTTATTGTCAATGTATTTAATTGCACTTTTAATTATCGTACTCTTTAATTATCGCAATTTTATTTTATCGCACTTTCGTTATCGTTATTTACTTTACATTTTAAATTAAGTCTTTTATATAATTAATATTTTACATTAGGTTTTAACTGCGACTAAAGTTTTAAAATAGACAAACCGGTCATTAAACGGTAAAAACCCCATTTTATAATAATAATATTACTTATATATATATTTGTATTTTTATAAGTTAAAACTAATATAGCGTTAAGCTTGTTTAAAAGATTCCCTATGGAACGAACCGGACTTACTAAAAGCTACACTACTGTACGATTAGGTACACTGCCTATAAGTGTTGTAGCAAGGTTTAGGTATATCCACTCTATAAATAAATAAATAAATAACTTGTAGTGACCCGAACTTTTCCATGTTTATATATATTAATTGAGATTGATATTTACATGACTAAATGTTTCCAACATGTTAAGCAATCAAACTTGTTAAGACTTGATTAATTGAAATAGGTTTCATATAGACAATTGACCACCCAAGTTGACCGGTGATTCACGAACGTTAAAACTTGTAAAAACTATATGATGACATATATATGGATACATATATAGTTAACATGATATTATAATATGTAAACATATCACTAAGTATATTAACAATGAACTACATATGTAAAAACAAGACTACTAACTTAATGATTTTGAAACGAGACATATATGTAACGATTATCGTTGTAACGATATTTAATATATATATATATATATATATATATATATATATATATATATATATATATATATATATATATATATATATATATATCATATTAAGAGATATTCATACATCATTATATCATGATAATATAATAATTTAAAATCTCATTTGATATTATAAACATTGGGTTAACAACATTTAACAAGATCGTTAACCTAAAGGTTTCAAAACAACACTTACATGTAACGACTAACGATGACTTAACGACTCAGTTAAAATGCATATACATGTAGTGTTTTAATATGTATTCATACACTTTTTAAAGACTTCAATACACTAATCAAAATACTTCTACTTAACAAAAATGCTTACAATTATATCCTCGTTCAGTTTCATCAACAATTCTACTCGTATGCACCCGTATTCGTACTCGTACAATACACAGCTTTTAGATGTATGTACTATTGGTATATATACTCCAATGATCAGCTCTTAGCAGCCCATGTGAGTTACCTAACACATGTGGGAACCATCATTTGGCAACTAGCATGAAATATCTCATAAAATTACAAAAATATGAGTAATCATTCATGACTTATTTACATGAAAACAAAATTACATATCCTTTATATCTAATCCATACACCAACGACCAAAAACACCTACAAACACTTTCATTCTTCAATTTTCTTCATCTAATTGATCTCTCTCAAGTTCTATCTTCAAGTTCTAAGTGTTCTTCATAAATTCTACAAGTTCTAGTTTCATAAAATCAAGAATACTTCCAAGTTTGCTAGCTTACTTCCAA
Organism: Rutidosis leptorrhynchoides; assembly: GCF_046630445.1. Taxonomy (NCBI): domain Eukaryota; kingdom Viridiplantae; phylum Streptophyta; class Magnoliopsida; order Asterales; family Asteraceae; genus Rutidosis; species Rutidosis leptorrhynchoides. The sequence continues at coordinate 353,126,768 of NC_092338.1, forward strand.
TCTTGTAGAGTGATCATCCAACCTCAAGAAATCTTTCTTATTTACATTAAGATATCTTTCTAATACAAGGTAATACTCATATTCAAACTTTGATTCAATTTCTATAACTATAACAATCTTATTTCGAGTGGAAATCTTACTTGAACTGTTTTCGTGTCATGATTCTGCTTCAAGAACTTTCAAGCCATCCAAGGATCCTTTGAAGCTAGATCCATTTTTCTCATTTCCAGTAGCTTTATCCAGAAATCTTGAGGTAGTATTGATGTTCATAACATCATTCGATTCATACATATAAAGCTATCTTATTCGAAGGTTTAAACTTGTAATCACTAGAACATAGTTTAGTTAATTCTAAACTTGTTCACAAACAAAAGTTAATCGTTCTAACTTGACTTTTAAAATCAACTAAACACATGTTCTATATCTATATGATATGCTAACTTAATGATTTAAAACCTGGAAACACGAAAAACACCGTAAAACCGGATTTACGCCGTCGTAGTAACACCGCGGCCTGTTTTGGGTTAGTTAATTAAAAACTATGATAAACTTTGATTTAAAAGTTGTTCTTCTGGGAAAATGATTTTTCTTATGAACATGAAACTATATCCAAAAATCATGGTTAAACTCAAAGTGAAAGTATGTTTTCTAAAACGGTCATCTAGACGTCGTTCTTTCGACTGAAATGACTACCTTTACAAAAATGACTTTTAAATTATATTTTTGACTATAAACCTATACTTTTTTTGTTTATATTCATAAAATAGAGTTCAATATGAAACCATAGCAATTTGATTCACTCAAAACGGATTTAAAATGAAGAAGTTATGGGTAAAACAAGATTGGATAATTTTTCTCATTTTAGCTACGTGAAAATTGGTAACAAATCTATTCCAACCATAACTTAATCAACTTGTATTATATATTATGTAATCTTGAGATACCATAGACACGTATACAATGTTTCGACCTATCATGTCGATACATCTATATATATTTCGGAACAACCATAGACACTCTATATGTGAATGTTGGAGTTAGCTATACAGGATTGAGGTTGATTCCAAAATATATATAGTTTGAGTTGTGATCAATACCGAGATATGTATACACTGGGTCGTGGATTGATTCAAGATAATATATATCAATTTATTTCTGTACATCTAACTGTGGACAACTAGTTGTAGGTTACTAACGAGGACAGCTGACTTAATAAACTTAAAACATCAAAATGTATTAAAAGTGTTGTAAATATATTTTGAACATACTTTGATATATATGTACATATTTGTTATAGGTTCGTGAATCGACCGGTGGCCAAGTCTTACTTCCCGACGAAGTAAAAATCTGTGAAAGTGAGTTATAGTCCCACTTTTAAAATCTAATATTTTTGGGATGAGAATACATGCAGGTTTTATAAATGATTTACAAAATAGACACAAGTACGTGAAACTACATTCTATGGTTGAATTATCGAAATCGAATATGCCCCTTTTTATTAAGTCTGGTAATCTAAGAATTAGGGAACAGACACCCTAATTGATGCGAATCCTAAAGATAGATCTATTGGGCCTAACAAACCCCATCCAAAGTACCGGATGCTTTAGTACTTCGAAATTTATATCATATCCGAAGGGTGTACCGGAATGATGGGGATATTCTTATATATGCATCTTGTTAATGTCGGTTACCAGGTGTTCACCATATAAATGATTTTTATCTCTATGTATGGGATGTGTATTGAAATATGAAATCTTGTGGTCTATTGTTACGATTTGATATATATAGGTTAAACCTATAACTCACCAACATTTTTGTTGACGTTTAAAGCATGTTTATTCTCAGGTGAATATTAAGAGCTTCCGCTGTCGTATACTTAAATAAGGACAAGATTTGGAGTCCATGCTTGTATGATATTGTATAAAAACTGCATTCAAGAAACGTATTTCGATGTAACATATTTGTATTGTAAACCATTATGTAATGGTCATGTGTAAACAGGATATTTTAGATTATCATTATTTGATAATCTACGTAAAGCTTTTTAAACCTTTATTGAAGAAATAAAGGTTATGGTTTGTTTTAAAAATGAATGCAGTCTTTGGAAAAACGTCTCATATAGAGGTCAAAACCTCGCAACGAAATCAATTAATATGGAACGTTTTTAATCAATAAGAACGGGACATTTCAGTTGGTATCCGAGCGTTGGTCTTAGAGAACCAGAAAATTTGCATTAGTGTGTCTTATCGAGTTTGTTAGGATGCATTAGTGAGTCTGGATTTCGACCGTATTTTCTTTAAAAATGATTGCTTAACATTTTTGTTGGAAACTATATATTATTAACATGTATATATTATGTGATATATTAATCTCTTAACATGTTTGATATTATGTGATAGATGTCTACCTCTAGCACAAATGCCATTGACTCACCTAATATTAACGAAGAGTCGAATATATATTGGACTGATTCACAAGTTCCCGAAGAAGAACCGGAAGAAGAATCAGAACCAGAAGAGGAGGAACCGGAGGAGGAAATAGAACCGGTGGGGGAAATAATAAAACGGTTAAGTAAAAGAAAATCCTCAACCAACCGACCAAGGTTAATTATGGTCAATGGTGTTTCCGCCAAGGAAGCAAAATATTGGGAGGATTACCAATTCTCCGATGAATCGGATTCCGACGAGAATTTCGATGATGTTATATAAATTACCCCAACTGAATTTAAAAAGGAAAAAGAAAATAATAAGGGAAAGGGCATAAAAATAGAGAAATCTAATTCCAACCCCGATGAACTTTATATGTATCGTCAACCCCCGAAGCCCTTAAGTTGTAACAATGACCCGGGAACCTCTAAACCACCAGGTTTTTCTAAACCGTTGTGGAAAACGACAGCTCGTATTAGGGGAACATCATATATCCCTAGAAACTTGGCAAAATGAACCAAAACCGAAGAAGAAGAAACGAGCGAGTCGAAATAAGATAGTTGTATTCGTGTGGTGTAATATATGTAATATAGTGTGCTTATGCTTTATGATATATGTAAAAATTGTTTGTATTAATAAGTATTTTTTTATGAATCTAACTCTTGTCTATTTTACAGTATAAAAACACAAAATGGATAGACAACCCAATATTTTAAGAGACCTACCCGGAGACATGATTGATGAAATCTTGTCTAGAGTCGGTCAGAATTCTTCAGCACAACTATTTACGGCGAAATCAGTTTGTAAGACATTCGAAGAACGTTCCAAGAATGTCTTGGTTTATAAGAGACTTTCGTTTGAAAGATGGGGGATATCACATTGGGAAACCCATAAGTTACGATGTGTTTACTTTGACGCATATATTGCGGGGAACCCAAATACTATTTTACGCAACGGGTTAAGAAATTATTTTGACTCAATGTATCCGAATATAGGACTTCATGATTTAGAAAAAGCGGCTAACATGCAACATAAAGAAGCATGCTATGCTTACGGGTTAGTAATGTTCGCTTCTCACCAAAGTGAGAAAAAGAACAGCGGGCTACAACTATTAAACAAAACGGTCCCACAAGTGACGGAGTTGGTAATTGGGGTAAGAAATGAGGTTTTTAGGTTATTACGAGATTGTTGGTCATTACGTAACCCTCGTCCCTTTGATGACGTTACAACACGCTGTCTTATCAATGGCCATAACGGTTATGTTCCATAAGACCAAGGATGGGAAGTAGTCCAAGTAAAACCAGAATGCATGACTTGTTTCTGGACGTATGAATTACGTGTCTTTATTGCCTTTGCTGAATGACTTGTGTACTTGCTAGAATTATCTTCACAACTATCTTGTATCAAAGTTATTGTGTGCTATATTTCATGCTTTATGTAAAATAAGCGGTATTGTAAGTTTGTAAAATATTGTATAAAAGTTTGAACGCGAAATATTATTATAATCAGTTTTTCATATAGAATTGTAGTAGTTGAATTGTATATTAGCTACTAAGTATGAACTTAACGGGTAGGTACTACCCGAATTTAAACTTATAAAATGCTAATATAAAGAAAAAGCTTTTATAAATGAGTTCATATTATGCTACGAAATACTATTAACTACTCTTAATATTCTGTATGATTAACTTATTCCATTTGACTATTTTGAAGGAAATGGCATCGACTACTCGACACACCGTGAATATGAATGAAGAGGAATTCCGTACTTTTCTAGCTTCAAACATAGCCGCAGTACAGGCTGCGCTACATACCAACAATAACCTTGGATCTAGCAGTACAGGAAATCGTGTAGGATGCACCTACAAAGAATTCACTGCCTGCAAACCTTTGGAATTTGATGGAACCGAAGGACCGATCGGATTGAAACGGTGGACCGAGAAGGTCGAATCGGTGTTTGCCATAAGTAAGTGTACTGAAGAGGACAAAGTGAAGTACGCTACGCATACCTTCACAGGTTCTGCGTTAACATGGTGGAATACCTATCTAGATCAAGTGGGACAAGATGATGCGTACGCACTACTGTGGTCAGCATTCAAGCACTTGATGAACGAGAAGTACCGTCCCAGAACCGAGGTCAATAAACTCAAGACAAAACTTAGAAGGTTACGAACCCAAGCATTTGATATTACCACGTACGAAAGACGATTCACAGAATTATGCCTATTGTGTTCGGGAGCGTTCGAAGATGAGGAAGAGAAGATCGACGCGTTTGTGAAAGGATTACCAGAAAGAATCCAAGAAGATATAAGTTCACACGAGCCCGCCTCCATACAACAGGCATGTAGAATGGCTCACAAACTAGTGAACCAGATTGAAGAAAGAATTAAAGAACAGACTGCTGAAGAGGCCAATGTGAAGCAAGTTAAAAGAAAGTGGGAGGAAAACGGTGATAAGAATCACCAATACAACAACAACAGCAATTACAACAATAATCGCAACAATTATCCCAACAATCGCAACATCAATCGCAACTACAACAAACGGCCCAACAACAACAACAACAACAACAACAACAACAACAACAACAACAACAACAACAACAGCAGCAACTATAACAATCATCCCAACAACAATTACAACCGCAACAACAACAACAATCAGAAGCAGCTATGCCAAAGGTGTGAAAAGTATCACTCGGGGTTCTGCACCAAATTTTGCAACAAGTGTAAAAGAAATGGTCATAGCGCGGCAAAGTGTGAGGTCTACGGACCAGGGGTTAACAGAACGAAAGGAACAAATGGTGTCGGAACGAGTAATGGCGGAGCAAGTAGTGTCAGAGCATGTTATGCCAATGTAGTTTGTTATAAATGTGGAAAACTGGGCCACATTATTAGAAATTGCCCGAACCAGGAGAACACGAATGGACAAGGTCGCGGAAGAGTTTTCAATATTAATGCGGCAGAGGCACAGGAAGACCCGGAGCTTGTTACGGGTACGTTTCTTATTGACAATAAATCTGCTTACGTTTTATTTGATTCGGGTGCGGATAGAAGCTATATGAGTAGAGATTTTTGTGCTAAATTAAGTTGTCCATTGATGCCGTTGGATAGTAAATTTTTACTCGAATTAGCAAATGGTAAATTAATTTCAGCAGATAATGTATGCCGGAATCGAGAAATTAAACTGGGTAGTGAAATATTTAAGATTGATTTGATACCAGTAGAGTTAGTGAGTTTTGATGTAATAGTTGGCATGGACTGGCTGAAGAAGGTGAAAGCAGAGATTGTATGTTATAAAAATGCAATTCGCATTGTACGAGAAGAAGGAGAACCCTTAATGGTGTACGGAGAAAAGGGCAACATGAAGCTACATCTTATTAGTAATTTGTAGGCACAAAAACTAATAAGAAAAGGTTCCTATGCTGTTCTAGCACACGTCGAGAAAGTACAAACTGAAGAAAAGAGCATCAATGATGTTCCCGTCACAAAATAATTTCCCGATGTATTTCCGAAAGAATTACCGGGACTACCTCCACATCGATCTGTTGAATTTCAAATAGATCTTGTACCAGGAGCTGCACCAATAGCACGTGCTCCTTATAGACTCGCAACCAGCGAGATGAAAGAACTGCAAAGCCAACTGCAAGAACTATTAGAACGTGGTTTCATTCGACCAAGCACATCACCATGGGGAGCTCCTGTTTTGTTTGTCAAGAAGAAGGATGGTACATTTAGGTTGTGTATCGACTACCGAGAGTTGAACAAACTTACCATCAAGAACCGCTACCCACTACCGAGAATCGACGACTTATTTGATCAACTACAAGGCTCGTCTATTTATTCAAAGATTGACTTACGTTTCGGGTATCATCAAATGCGGGTGAAAGAAGATGATATTCCAAAGACTGCTTTCAGAACACGTTACGATCATTACGAGTTTATGGTCATGCCGTTTGGTTTAAATAATGCACCAGCTGTGTTCATGGACCTTATGAACCGAGTTTGTGGACCATACCTTGACAAGTTTGTCATTGTTTTCATTGATGACATACTTATTTACTCAAAGAATGACCAAGAACACGGTGAACATTTGAGAAAAGTGCTAGAAGTATTGAGGAAAGAAAAACTGTACGCTAAGTTTTCAAAGTGTGCATTTTGGTTGGAAGAAGTTCAATTCCTCGGTCACATAGTGAACAAAGAAGGTATCCAGGTGGACCCGGCAAAGATCGAAACCGTTGAAAAGTGGGAAACCCCAAAAACTCCGAAGCATGTACGTCAATTTTTAGGATTGGCTGGTTACTACAGAAGATTCATCCAAGACTTTTCCAGAATAGCAAAACCCTTGACTGCATTAATGCATAAAGGGAAGAAATTTGAATGGAAGGATGAACAAGAGAAGGCGTTTCAATTATTGAAGAAAAAGATAACTACGGCACCTATATTGTCATTGCCTGAAGGGAATGATGATTTTGTGATTTATTGTGACACATCAAAGCAAGGTCTCGGTTGTGTATTAATGCAACGGACGAAGGTGATTGCTTATGCGTCTAGACAATTGAAGATTCACGAGCAAAATTATACGACGCATGATTTGGAATTAGGCGCGGTTGTTTTTGCATTAAAGACTTGGAGGCACTACTTATATGGGGTCAAAGTATTATATATACCGACCACAAAAGTCTTTAACACATATTTAATCAGAAACAACTGAATATGAGGCAGCGTAGGTGGATTGAATTGTTGAATGATTATGACTTTGAAATTCGTTACCACCCGGGGAAGGCAAATGTGGTAGCCGACGCCTTGAGCAGGAAGGACAGAGAACCCATTCGAGTAAAATCTATGAATATAATGATTCACACTAACCTTACTACTCAAATAAAGGAGGCGCAACAAGGAGTTTTAAAAGAGGGAAATTTAAAGGATGAAATACCCAAAGGATCGGAGAAGCATCTTAATATTCAGGAAAATGGAACCCGGTATAGGGCTGAAAGAATTTGGGTACCAAAATTTGGAGATATGAGAGAAATGGTACTTAGAGAAGCTCATAAAACCAGATACTCAATACATCCTGGAACGGGGAAGATGTACAAGGATCTCAAGAAACATTTTTGGTTGCCGGGTATGAAAGCCGATGTTGCTAAATACGTAGGAGAATGTTTGACGTGTTCTAAGGTCAAAGCTGAGCATCAGAAACCATCAGGTCTACTTCAACAACCCAAAATCCTGGAATGGAAATGGGAAAAAATTACCATGGATTTCATCACTAAATTGCCAAGGACTGCAAGTGGTTTTGATACTATTTGGGTAATAGTTGATCGTCTCACCAAATCAGCACACTTCCTGCCAATAAGAGAAGATGACAAGATGGAGAAGTTAGCACGACTGTATTTGAAGGAAGTCATCTCCAGACATGGAATACCAATCGCTATTATCTCTGATAGGGATGGCAGATTTATTTCAAGATTCTGGCAGACATTACAGCAAGCATTAGGAACTCGTCTAGACATGAGTACTGCCTATCATCCGCAAACTGATGGGCAGAGTGAAAGGATGATACAAACGCTTGAAGACATGCTACGAGCTTGTGTTATTGATTTCGGAAACAGTTGGGATCGACATCTACCGTTAGCAGAATTTTCCTACAACAACAGCTACCATTCAAGCATTGAGATGGCACCGTTTGAAGCACTTTATGGTAGAAAGTGCAGGTCTCCGATTTGTTGGAGTGAAGTGGGGGATAGACAGATTACTTGTCCGGAGATAATACAAGAAACTACCGAGAAAAGCATCCAAATTCAACAAAGATTGAAAACCGCCCAGAGTCGACAAAAGAGCTACGCGGACAGTAAAAGAAAAGATATAGAGTTTGAAATTGGAGAAATGGTCTTGCTTAAGGTTTCACCTTGGAAAGGGGTTGTTCGATTTGGTAAACGGGGGAAACTAAATCCAAGGTACATTGGACCATTCAAGATTATAGATCGTGTCGGACCAGTAGCTTACCAACTGGAGCTACCTCAACAACGCGCGGCTGTACATAACACTTTTCACGTCTCGAATTTGAAGAAATGTTTTGCTAAAGAAGATCTCACTATTCCATTGGACGAAATCCAAATCAATGAAAAAATTCAATTCATTGAAGAACCCGTCGAAATAATGGATCGTGAGGTTAAGAGACTTAAGCAAAACAAGATACCGATTGTTAAGGTTCGATGGAATGCTCGTAGAGGACCCGAGTTCACCTAGGAATGAGAAGATCAGATGAAGAAGAAATACCGGCATTTATTTCCAGAAGATACGTCAACACCTCTAACTGCTTAAAATTTCGGGACGAAATTTATTTAACGGGTAGGTACTGTAGTGACCCGAACTTTTCCATGTTTATATATATTAATTAAGATTGATATTTACATGACTAAATGTTTCCAACATGTTAAGCAATCAAACTTGTTAAGACTTGATTAATTAAAATAGGTTTCATATAGACAATTGACCACCCAAGTTGACCGGTGATTCACGAACGTTAAAACTTGTAAAAACTATATGATGACATATATATGGATACATATATAGTTAACATGATATTATGATATGTAAACATATCATTAAGTATATTAACAATGAACTACATATGTAAAAACAAGACTACTAACTTAATGATTTTGAAACGAGACATATATGTAACGATTATCGTTGTAACGACATTTAATATATATATATATATATATATATCATATTAAGAGATATTCATACATCATAATATCATGATAATATAATAATTTAAAATCTCATTTGATATTATAAACATTGGGTTAACAACATTTAACAAGATCGTTAACCTAAAGGTTTCAAAACAACACTTACATGTAACGACTAACGATGACTTAACGACTCAGTTAAAATGTATATACATGTAGTGTTTTAATATGTATTCATACACTTTTGAAAGACTTCAATACACTAATCAAAATACTTCTACTTAACAAAAATGCTTACAATTACATCCTCGTTCAGTTTCATCAACAATTCTACTCGTATGCACCCGTATTCGTACTCGTACAATACACAGCTTTTAGATGTATGTACTATTGGTATATATACTCCAATGATTAGCTCTTAGCAGCCCATGTGAGTCACCTAACACATGTGGGAACCATCATTTGGCAACTAGCATGAAATATCTCATAAAATTACAAAAATATGAGTAATCATTCATGACTTATTTACATGAAAACAAAATTACATATCCTTTATATCTAATCCATACACCAACGACCAAAAAAACCTACAAACACTTTCATTCTTCAATTTTCTTCATCTAATTGATCTCTCTCAAGTTCTATCTTCAAGTTCTAAGTGTTCTTCATAAATTCTACAAGTTCTAGTTTCATAAAATCAAGAATACTTCCAAGTTTGCTAGCTTACTTCCAATCTTGTAGAGTGATCATCCAACCTCAAGAAATCTTTCTTATTTACATTAAGATATCTTTCTAATACAAGGTAATACTCATATTCAAACTTTGATTCAATTTCTATAACTATAACAATCTTATTTCGAGTGAAAATCTTACTTGAACTGTTTTCGTGTCATGATTCTGCTTCAAGAACTTTCAAGCCATCCAAGGATCCTTTGAAGCTAGATCCATTTTTCTAATTTCCAGTAGCTTTATCCAAAAATCTTGAGGTAGTAATGATGTTCATAACATCATTCGATTCATACATATAAAGCTATCTTATTCGAAGGTTTAAACTTGTAATCACTAGAACATAGTTTAGTTAATTCTAAACTTGTTCGCAAACAAAAGTTAATCGTTCTAACTTGACTTTTAAAATCCACTAAACACATGTTCTATATCTATATGATATGCTAACTTAATGATTTAAAACCTGGAAATACGAAAAACACCGTAAAACCGGATTTACGCCGTCGTAGTAACACCGCGGCCTGTTTTGGGTTAGTTAATTAAAAACTATGATAAACTTTGATTTAAAAGTTGTTCTTCTGGGAAAATTATTTTTCTTATGAACATGAAACTATATCCAAAAATCATGGTTAAACTCAAAGTGAAAATATGTTTTCTAAAACGGTCATCTAGACGTCGTTCTTTCGACTGAAATGACTACCTTTACAAAAACGACTTGTAAATTATATTTCTGACTATAAACCTATACTTTTTTGTTTAGATTCATAAAATAGAGTTCAATATGAAACCATAGCAATTTGATTCACTCAAAACGGATTTAAAATGAAGAAGTTATGGGTAAAACAAGATTGGATAATTTTTCTCATTTTAGCTACGTGAAAATTGGTAACAAATCTATTCCAACCATAACTTAATCAACTTGTATTATATATTATGTAATCTTGAGATACCATAGACACGTATACAATGTTTCGACCTATCATGTCGACACATCTATATATATTTCGGAACAACCATAGACACTCTATATGTGAATGTTGGAGTTAGCTATACAGGGTTGAAGTTGATTCCAAAATATATATAGTTTGAGTTGTGATCAATACTGAGATATGTATACACTGGGTCGTGGATTGATTCAAGATAATATATATCGATTTATTTCTGTACATCTAACTGTGGACAACTAGTTGTAGGTTACTAACGAGGACAGCTGACTTAATAAACTTAAAACATCAAAATGTATTAAAAGTGTTGTAAATATATTTTGAACATACTTTGATATATATGTACATATTTGTTAGAGGTTCGTGAATCAACCAGTGGCCAAGTCTTACTTCCCAACGAAGTAAAAATCTGTGAAAGTGAGTTATAGTCCCACTTTTAAAATCTAATATTTTTGGGATGAGAATACATGCAGGTTTTATAAATGATTTACAAAATAGACACAAGTACGTGAAACTACATTCTATGGTTGAATTATTGAAATCGAATATGCCCCTTTTTATTAAGTCTGGTAATCTAAGAATTAGGGAACAGACACCCTAATTGACGCGAATTCTAAAGATAGACCTATTGGGCCTAACAAACCCCATCCAAAGTACCGGATGCTTTAGTACTTCGAAATTTATATCATATCCGAAGGGTATCTCGGAATGATGGGGATATTCTTATATATGCATCTTGTTAATGTCGGTTACCAGGTGTTCACCATATGAATGATTTTTATCTCTATGTATGGGATGTGTATTGAAATATGAAATCTTGTGGTCTATTGTTACGATTTGATATATATAGGTTAAACCTATAACTCACCAACATTTTTGTTGACGTTTAAAGCATGTTTATTCTCAGGTGAATATTAAGAGTTTCCGCTGTCGCATACTTAAATAAGGACAAGATTTGGAGTCCATGCTTGTATGATATTGTATAAAAACTGCATTCAAGAAACGTATTTCGATGTAACATATTTGTATTGTAAACCATTATGTAATGGTCATGTGTAAACAGGATATTTTAGATAATCATTATTTGATAATCTACGTAAAGCTTTTTAAACCTTTATTGACGAAATAAAGGTTATGGTTTGTTTTAAAAATGAATGCAGTCTTTGGAAAAACGTCTCATATAGAGGTCAAAACCTCGCAACGAAATCAATTAATATGGAACGTTTTTAATCAATAAGAACGGGACATTTCATAACTTGTGTAAAATTGTATCGTATTTAATAGTATTTTGTTGTAAAAATAATATTATTTCCGAGTACACCTTGCACACATCAAGTATTTTTGGCGCCGCTGTCGGGGAATCAGTAAAACGCCGGAAGCGCAACGCTATATATATATATATATATATATATATATATATATATATATATATATATATATATATATATATAAGATTTTTATTAAGTTTTAAAGTATTTTCTGTAAAAATATACGTTTTAAATATTAAAAAAAATACAAGAAAAAGAAAAATATATATATTTATTTTTAAGTTTAGTTAAATTAAAAAGGTTTGTTTTTATTCATTGTGAAAAAGTTATAAAAAAAAATAATAAGTTTCATTTATTTTTTTTACTTAATTTAAAAACAGAAAAAAAAAACTGAACCTGAATAAAAATCGACCTGCATCTAATCTGAAACCGGGGTATCCGCACCCGTGGTACTTTTTGCCAGTCCACATCCGCACTCGCGAAAGTTTCTGACAGGTCAAACCTCAGACTGTAATTAATACGGATTTAGGGTTAATTTTATTATTATTAATATTAATTAGGGTTTTAATTAAATTAATATTTAGTTTAAGTTTTTACTTTATTTGTATTATTAAGTTAAAAATAGTTTTATTAAATATATAAACTAATACTTTTATAAAATAAATAATATAAAAATAATATTTTTATAAAAATTGTACTTTTTACAACTTTAAGTATATTTTTATGTTTTGTATCTTTTTAATTGTTTTAGCGTAATATTTGTATTTTTCGTTCATATTTAGTTTTAAGACATAGTTTTTGCCATAGTATTTTTATTTCTAGATTTTTAGGCTTTGCCGTAAAATCCCTTAAGTGTTTTTTCTTTAGACTAAGATTTAGGTGCTTTAGAATTTTGCGATGCCGTTTTTATATTTTAGTACCTTTTTAAGTTATTGCTGTTTTGGGATATAGTATTCTTTTAAGCTTTAATATTTTTAGACGCAACTTTTAATTTTTAATTTTTAGTTCCTTTTTAAATTTCGACTCGCTACTTTCTTATTTTTATTTTTCGACGCTTATTATTTTTCGATCTTTTATTTTTCGACGTTTTTCGACGCGCTCTTTTTCTTTCTTATTTCTCGACATTCTAGTTTTAGGACTTAGAATTTTCTATTTCTTCTCTAATATTTCTTTAAATTTCAATGAAAAATTATTTTAAGCGGTTAAATTGATAGACATCAAAATTTTCTGGTTCGTAGTAATAGTTGGATTTGTACGTGGACCGGGTTATTGGAGTCAAACAGTATTCAATTATATTGAGACCAAACGAATCTTGCCCCTCTGCTGCATCTTTTAGCTATTCGAAACGTGGGCAAAATTAGAAAAGTCTATTAATTTGATAACTTATATAATTTTTCTTATTTTTATAACTAATAGGATATTCAGTGAATGCACCGAGCAAAACGTTCACCACCTTTTGTACGTTCACCACCTGTAACTCGATCAAGACATCTAGCAAATATTGTCGCCGTTGATTTTTCTTTAGAATCGTTATCCCGTAGACCAATTACTCCAATTCAAATTTCTGATAATCCATTTTTTGAACCGACCTCACAATTGAGAATCCGGAAAATATTCAGGGATGATTCCGAGATCCTGAACCACTAATCTTTCCTCTGGAACCACTAATCATTCAAACAGAGATTGTTGAGGAACGAACCATTAAATCAGAATCCTCTAGTGATTCAGATTCAACAAATTCAATCATGGAAAATCTGGAACCTCTAAGTATGGAAGACCGAATGAGAGCTAAACGCACTGGCCAAAGTCACGCAATTACTCAACCTGACATTAATGCGCCAGATTATGAAATCAAAGGACAAATCCTACACATGGTAACAAATCAATGCCAATTTAGTGGTGCACCGAAGGAAGATCCAAATGAACATCTTCGTACCTTTAATAGGATCTGTACACTATTTAAAATAAGAGAAGTTGAAGATGAACAGATATATCTCATGTTATTTCCCTGGATTTTAAAGAGAGAAGCCAAAGATTGGTTAGAATCGTTACCTGAAGGGGCGATTGATACATGGGACGTTTTAGTTGAAAATTTTCTTAAACAATTCTTTCCGGCATCTAAAGCCGTAAGACTTCAAGGAGAAATTGTTACGTTCACACAAAAGCCAAATGAAACTTTATATGAAGCTTGGACAAGATTTGGAAAGTTATTGAGAGGATGTCCGCAACATGGTTTAGACACTTGTCAAATAGTACAAATATTCTACCAAGGATGCGACATCACTACAAGGAAAGACATAGATATAGCAGCTGGTGGTTCCATTATGAAGAAAACAGCAACTGATGCTTACAAAATTATTGATAACACTGCTTCCCACTCACATGAGTGGCATCAAGAAAAAGATATCGTTAGATCATCTAAAGCAGCTAGAGCCGATTTTAGCCATGACTTTGATTCCATTTCCGCAAAGATAGATGCTGTCGAGAGATGAATGGAAAAGATGACTAAAGATATTCACTCAATACGAATTAGTTGTGAGCAGTGTGGAGGACCACATTTGACAAAAGATTGTCTCAGTATTGAACTAACAATGGAACAAAGAGAGAATGTTTCATACATAAACCAAAGGCCTGGAAATAATTATCAGAATAATTATCAACCGCCAAGACCGATCTACAATCAAATCCAGAATTATAACCGAAATGTTCCATACAACAATCAACAAGGTCCTAACAATCAACAAGTATCCAATAATACTTACAATCAGCAAAGACCTAATTTTCAAAATAAACCACCACAAACCGATGATAAAAAGCCGAATCTAGAAGATATGATGTCGAAGCTAGTTGATTCTCAAACTCAGTTTTTCACATCTAAAAAACAAACCAATGAACAAAATGCTCAAGCATTTAGAAATCAACAAGCTTCTATTCAAAATTTGGAACAAGAAGTAAGTAACCTAGCAAGGTTGATAGGTGAAAGAAAATCAGGAAATATACCTAGTGATACAAATGCTAACCCCCGGAATGAAACAGCTAAAGCCATTACCACAAGAAGTGGTATTACACTTAAACCACCTGAAATACCTGTAATCTCTGATGAAGCTATTCCTACTCCACAAGAACCACAACCTGAATAAGATAAGGAAACAGAACCGGTACTTGAAAAGGTTAATGAAGATAACACAGTTAAGGCTAAACCTTATGTTAAACCATACCAACCACCACTTCCTTACCCGAGTAAAATGAGAAAAGAGAGACTTGAAGCCGAGCAATCCAAATTCTTGGATATGTTTAAACAGATAAATGTCAATCTTCCTTTCATTGATGTGATTTCAGGAATGCCTAGATATGCTAAATTTCTGAAAGATCTAATCACAAATAGAAAGAAAATGGAAGAACTCTCTGCTGTTACTATGAATGCTAATTGTTCTGCAGTGCTGTTGAATATGATACCAGAAAAATTATCTGATCCAGGAAGTTTCACAATTCCATTATTTCTGGGTAGTCTTAGTTCAATAGAAGCATTGGCAGACTTAGGTGCTAGTATAAATTTAATGACGTATTCACTACACACTAAACTAGACCTTGGAGAATTGAAACCAACAAGAATAAGTATACAACTAGCCGATCGATCAGTAAAATATCCTAGAAGGATAATGGAAAACATGCTAGTTAAAGTTGGTACTTTAGTATTTCCAATAGATTTTGTTATTCTGGATATGGAAGAAGATTCTCAAGTTCCTCTCATATTAGGAAGACCATTCTTAAACACGGCTAAAGCAATGATAGACGTGTTCGGTAAGAAACTGACCCTAAGTATAGAGGACGAGAGTGTTACCTTTTCAGTTGATAGAGCCATGCAACACTCGCAATCTGCAGATGATACATGTTATTATATTCAAACTATAGAATCACATGCAGAATTGTTAGAAGAATTTCCAGAATTACAAGGAACAGGAGAATGTTCTTTAGGAGAAGGAACTGAACCAATTAATGAAACTGAAATGTTAGCTACACTTATGGCTAATGGATATGAACCAACAACAGAAGAAATTCAAATGCTAAAAGAAAAAGACAGATATCGATATAAATCATCGATAGAAGAACCACCGACATTAGAGTTAAAGCCACTTCCAAACCATTTGGAATATGCTTATTTACATGGTGAATCTGAATTACCTGTAATAATATCGTCTTCTCTTACTGAAAATGAAAAATCTCAACTCATTTCTGTGTTGAAAGCTCATAAACCAGCTATTGCATGGAAGATTCATGATATTAAAGGAATAAGTCCTTCGTATTGCACACATAAAATCCTTATGGAAGAAGGTCATAAAACGTATGTGCAACGCCAACGAAGATTAAATCCTAATATGCAAGATGTTGTTAAGAAAGAAATTATTACACTACTTGATGCAGGTTTAATTTATCCAATTTCTGATAGTCCATGGGTAAGCCCAGTTCAATGCGTGCCTAAGAAGGGTGGCATGACTGTCATCACAAATGAGAAAAATGAGCTTATTCCTACTAGGACTGTAACAGGATGGCGTATTTGTATTGATTATAGAAAATTAAATGACGCCACCAGAAAAGATCACTTTCCCTTACCTTTTATTGATCAAATGTTGGAAAGATTAGCCGGAAATAGTTACTATTATTTTCTTGATGGTTTTTCCGGATATTTTCAAATTCCAATAGCACCTGAGGACCAAGAGAAAACCACATTCATGTGCCCTTATGGTACTTTTGCTTACAAACGCATGCCATTTAGACTTTGCAACGCCCCTGCAACCTTTCAAAGGTGCATGATGGCGATTTTTCACGACATGATTGAAGAATGCATGGAAGTTTTCATGGATGACTTTTCAGTCTTCGGTGATACTTTTGAAACATGTCTAGTTAATCTTGAATGAATGATTATTAGATGCGAACAATCAAATCTAGTACTTAATTGGGAGAAATGCCATTTCATGGTTAAAGAAGGCATCATTCTTGGACATAAAATCTCAAAGGAAGGAATTGAAGTGGATAGAGCTAAAGTAGATGTAATTGCTAAAATTCCACATCCCACCCATGTTAGAGGAGTTAGGAGTTTTATAGAGTATGCCGATTTTTACCGACGTTTCATAAAAGATTTTTCTAAAATTGTCACTCCTATGAATAAACTCCTAGAAAAGGATGCTCCATTCATCTTTTCAGATGAATGCATCAAATCTTTTAATATACTTAAAGAGAAACTCACTAATGCGCCGATCATGATAACTCCAAATTGGAATCTACCATTCGAACTTATGTGCGATGCAAGTGATTTTGTAATGGGAGCCGTTTTAGGATAAAGGATTGAAAAACGATTTTAACCTATTTATTATACTAGTAAGATGTTATAAGGAGCACAAATGAATTACACAACTACTGAAAAAGAACTCCTTGCTATTGTCTTTGCTTTTGACTAATTTCGTTCATATCTCGTTCTAGCTAAAACGGTGGTCTATACCGACCATTCTGCTCTTAGATACCTATTTTTGAAACAAGATGCTAAACCACAATTAATCTGTTGGATCTTACTCTTACAAGAGTTTGATATTGAAATCCGAGATAAAAAGGGAGCAGAAAATCTCGTCGCTGATCATCTTTCTCGTCTTGAAAATCCCGAATTAGAAGTTCTAAATGAATCGGCCATACAAGACAACTTTCCTGATGAATATCTATTGAAGTTAGATTATAATGAAATTCCATGGTTTGCAGACTATGCAAACTACTTAGTATGTGGATTCCTTGAAAAAGGGTTGTCGTACCAAAAACGAAAGAAATTCTTTAGTGATATAAAACACTATTTCTGGGAAGATCCACATCTGTTTAAAAGTTGTCCCGATGGAATAATACGCCGATGTGTATTCGGAGATGAAGCTAGTCAAATCTTAAACCATTGTTACACAGGACCAACAGGAGGGCATTATGGGCCACAACTCACAGCAAGAAAAGTTTACGATGCTGGATTCTATTGGCCTACAATTTTCAAAGACGCACACCTTCTTTGCAAATCCTGTGATGCTTGTCAAAGGGCCGAAAAAATAAGCCAACGTGATGAAATGCCACAAAATGTCATTCAAGTATGTGAAGTATTTGACATTTGGGGTATTGACTTTATGGGTCCATTTCCAAAATCTCATAATAATCTCTACATTCTCGTTGCCATTGATTATGTATCTAAATGGGCGAAAGCACAAGCTCTCCCAACTAACGATGCACGAGTTGTAGTCAACTTTTTAAAATGTCTTTTTGCAAGGTTCGGAACACCGAAAGCTTTAATAAGTGATCGGGGTACTCATTTTTGTAATAATCAACTTGAGAAAGTTCTCAAAAGATATGGAGTAACTCATAAAATCTCCACCGCTTATCATCCACAAACAAGTGGACAAGTTGAAAATACCAACCGAGCTTTAAAACGTATTCTAGAGAAAATCGTAGGATCAAATCCGAAGAAATGGTCCATTAAATTGGAGGATGCACTCTGGGCTTTTAGAACAGCCTACAAAACTCCAATTGGAACCACACCTTTTAGACTCGTTTACGGAAAAACATGTCATCTTCCAGTAGAAATTGAACACAAAGCATTTTGGGCTTTGAAGACATGTAATCTTGATTTACATGAAGCTGGACGTCTACGATTAAGTCAACTAAACGAATTAGAAGAATTAAGACATGAAGCATACGAAAATTCATTAATCTATAAGGAAAGAACGAAGAAACGGCATGATAAAAGAATCAGAAGTTCAAAAGAATTTAAGGAAGGAGACAGAGTTCTTCTTTTCAATTCATGATTCAAGCTATTTCCTGGAAAATTGAAATCAAGATGGTCTGGACCATTCATAGTCAAAAGAGTTTTCTCATACGGAATAGTAGAATTAATAAATTCAAATGGGATTGAATTTAAAGTTAATGGTCACAGAGTTAAACATTACATACATGATCCGATGGAAGTTGACAACGAAGTTAATCACAATTTCAACTAAGTGTGGGGAGGTTCGAATCTTTTTAGGGTAATATGTATTTCTGTTAGAGTTAGATTTTCTGTTTTCGTGTAGTTCTCGAGAATGGAATCCGAATGGTCTTTCCCTAGCAGACCCTAAAGAACTAGTCTTCTCCCCCATTCTGAATTTTTATTTTTTTAGGTTTTACGAGATGAAGACTTCCTGTGAACTAAACCATGGTCTAATGCTACATGCTTTGATCACTAAACATAATAATGACACCCTTCTAAGTGAAATAGTATCATTAATCAGAGGTAAATTGGACGGAGTAAGAAAAGAATCCAGGAACAAAAATAATAAGTTACAATTTGGTAAAGGAAAATCAAAATCCGCAGCGAAAAGGAGAGCTCGACACCTTGAAAGATGTCACAAATGCGGAAAATGGTCACACGAAGGAAAATGTTGGACGAATCAGACATATTCCAATACCGAATTTGTTACTTTATGCAGAGATGGACCGTTCATATGTTTAGAAGAAAAAACGTTGAATGCTCGAGGTTACGCCTATGTAGCTATGGAAAATCAATTAGTCCGACTATCTTATGAGTGGGCTAAAGTATATCACTAAGAATACTATCTTACAGGTAAGTATGTACAGTTTGTATTTTTGTTTTTATTTTTAACCTTTTGATAATAAACGCTAAATCGTTCGCTATAAAGTACTAAATTGGTATTCGATAAAATTAGGTATGCGTGACCGAAATTATTGATATCATACAAAAATTTATTACATCACTGCGAAATTTACCGTTTATTCTTAAGGTATAAATATTTTTAATCAATCAACCCAAAATATTTCAGAAATTCGTCAGGAGTAAAACTAGGTAATATAGCCGAAATTACTTTACCGAAAAGAGGGGCGTATGTTTTTGATAATATTTGATTGATTAAAGTGGGATAAAAGACCAAAAAGATTTTTAATTTCTTATTTTTACTTTGTTTTTAAAATTAATATTAAATTAGTATTGTAAACTTCCTTTTAAAATCAATATATTTAAAATTGTAAATATTTGAAAAATTAATATTTTTAATATAAGTTTGTATGTATAAAAACAAAAATATAATAAAAGTTTGGTGTGACTTTTGAATTTTCATAATATGAATTTTTAATTTTATGCATTTTAAATTTAAGTTTGGTGTGAATTTAAAAACAAAAATTTACTTTATTTCGTTAAGTTAAAAATATGATTTTTAAAATTCGTCGTGAGTTGAAGACTAGGTCGTTGAACCGAAATTGCTCTACCCAAGGGAGGGACGAGAACTTTTATTATCATTATTTTTAATCTTATTGAACTAAAGTATGCCAAAAATATTTAAAAAACCCAAAAATCTTTACTTTTAAAACCGCGCTTAAAAATTGACAAATTTTAAAATTTTGTCGAGGGACGGATTAGGACATCAATCCGAAATGCCCTCATCCTAAAATGAAACAAATTTTTAAAATTTTATTAATTATATGTTTTATAAGTTATAAGGTTTTATAAAAAAAAGAAACAACAAAATCACTGTTCCCGGACCTCCATGCGATCGCATGGAGTTGGCCTTTGCAGCCATGCGATCGCATGGCCCTGGAAATCAGGTCAGGAACTTAAGCAGTCGACTGGTCTGTCTTTCTCCACAATACACACACACATACACGAAAAACACTCAAAATCCTCTCAAATTTCATCATTTTTCCACCGTAATTCGTAAAAATTTTCGCTCTTATCATGAAATTTTTCAGAAGCTTTTCAAAGAAGGTAAAAATTACACCCCTAAACTCATAAATTTTCTAGTTTTTTTTATAATTACCAATATTTTACCTAATACAATTTTGTTAATTTCTAGTGTAATTAGTGTTAAATTGTTAGTATTTTATGCATGTATAACCTAGATTGTTGTTAATTAACATGATTTGAAGCCAAAAACTTCAAAAATTTTAGAAATCTAGGGTTTGTGTTCTTGAGCAATTTGGGGCTTTTGATATAAAAAGGTTATGGCCGATTTTTGTCATGAATTATTGCTAAATTGAGTAGTGTAACATGTTTAGGTAGCTAAATGATCCAAACATTGATCCTAAACATGATTATTGAAGATTAAAGTGGACTTTTTATTTGCAAAATTCATGAACTTGATTAATTTGATATAATCGCCATTTGAGACTTGTTTAATTGTTAGTAATGACTATTTTGACATGTATTTGAGTTAAATGCTTATGAACTTTGTCTACATTTTCATATGTGCTTATTTGAAAAAGTGTAGAATTGTAAAGAAAAGTGAAAATGTGTATAAGTTTAATTTTGATTTAACATATTATTGTGGTTAATTTAAGTTGTTATTTTGCTAACACTAATGCATATTTGGATGTATAAATTTTGTGTTTAATGTGTTTTGCAGAGAGCCAATACTGGAGGTTCATCATCATCATCATCTAGACGACCAGCTCCAGAACCTGAACCAGAGATGCAATATGAACTTGAACCAGAACAACAACAGGAACAACAACATCAGCCTGATTAACACGTACCTTATTATGATCCGCTACAGTTTGTTAATGAATTCATAGTATTTCCGATGCATCCACCTGTAGAATGCCCAACGATTCCTGAGCACACATTACATCCTAATCTGAGATTCGATAGACGATGGAGAGATTACCCGGCATATCAAAGTAATAAATTCAAATTAGTAATAAAAGAGGTAGAGGTGCCTAGGGTAATTGATTGGGGTCCTTTGGAAAGGGTCCAACTAGCTGACCGTGTTAGGGAGCATCTGATTTAAAGGTATGGCAGTTCTTCTTTTACTGATTGGGAACGCTTATTCACCATTCGTAGACCTGTATATAAGGAATGGTGTGTTGAGCTGATGAGTACTATAGCGTTAAATGTAGATGTAGATAGATTAGATGATAGAAGTTTTCTTAGGTTTATACTTGGCGGTAGGATGTACAGGATGTCCATGCTGGACATGGCCAGGGCTCCTCAGATATATACGCCCGCTGAATTGCTACTACCCGATTGTATGAATTTGATTTATCATGGTGAAAGGGTAGATAGGAATTTTGATGCGAACGCCGTTTGGAGGCGTATGTCCGATTATAATGTTTTTGGGCGGGGAGGAACATATACCTACTTACATATTAACAAAGCCGAGCTTCGTATAATTCATAGTTTTTTGGCTAACTCGATTACACAGAGAGGTCACAACAAGGAAAAATTGACCTTACATGATTTATTTTACCTAAAGTGTATTCGAGACCCAAGAGGCTTTGTTAATATCCCCTACTGTGTTGGTTTTTATTTATCTAAGATGGTTGAAGGAATACAGGAAGGGGGGATAATTGGAGGAGGTATTTTTGTTACTCTCATTGGAGAGTATTTAGGTGTAGATAAGGACCAAGGAGGTCCACTTTTGGAATGTAGGGAACAGGTTGAGCTTCTAGGATTGAGGGTTTATGCGGGTGCTAAGGTATTGAAGAGTAAACGCAACCAGGCAATACCCTATGTAGGTAGTTATCCGCAGGTAGAAAGAGGATCAGACGAGGAGATGGAGGAAGCGGATGATGTTAGGGATGTCATTCGAGAGGCTATGACTGATGTCTACCAGCGTGTAGATGAGGTAGACATGACAAACGCGGAGAGATTTCGTCGGATGGAGCAGTGGCAAGCCCGGAATGATTACGAGAATTCCAGGCAACGACAGCATGATAGATGGGACTATCATCAGCATCAGATTATGAGTCGGTTGTCACCTCAGGATCACTACGTCCCGACCCGACCTGCTTACTATCCTCAACACCAGCCCGAGATGAGACCACCTTATACACTCTACGACCCTAACCAGGCATACCAGTACACCTATCACCAACCATGGAACCCGGATGATGACATGAACTGGAACCCCTATCCAGATTGATTTAGTTCCAGTTGGTAATTTTTATGATTTTTAATTATTTCTGTTTATTTATGTTTAAACACATTATATTTTGATACTTGATGTCGTAGTGTGGGGGTATGAAATAGTTTATATTTTTACTAGGAAATACTATTAAATACGTGAAATACTATATATTTTTGATACGAAAAGCGATACAAATTACACAAGTTTTAATTATTTATTTACAAATGGGATATACCTAAACCTTGCTACAACACTATAGGCAGTGTACCTAATCGTAGAGTAGTGTAGTTTTTAGTAAGTCCGGTTCGTTCCACAGGGAGCTGGCTTATTTCACACTATATTTTAAACAATTATATTCGTACAAAATATATTATATTAATAATATATAAAAGGGGGTTTTACCATTTAATGACCGGTTTGTCAATTTTATATTTTAAGCGAAGCGTAAAGTAAATTTAATTAACAAAATAAAATAAATAACAAAAACTATAAATGACGAATAATTAAAGGTGCGATGAAATATAAAATAAAATAATTATGCTTATTTAAACTTCCGTAATCATGATGTTTGATGTGTTGATTTTTAGTTTATTCCCATGGGTTAATTGTTCTTTGTCCTGGATTATTTAATATGCCCGTCTGGTTTTTGTCCATAACAGTCCATCAGTCATAAATATAAAGTGCGAGTGTCCTCGTCAAATTATCCTTATACCCGAAGTCAAATATTCCAACTAATTGGGGACTTAAACTGTAACAAGGTTTTAATACTTTGTTTAATAATTACACCAGGATATCGACTGCGTGTAATCCAAGGTTTAATACTTTGTTAACAATTACGCCAAGTGTCCTTGTACATAATTTCACCCCTGTTTTAATAATTCTAGTGACTATTAATCCATTCCCGTGTCCGGTTAAATGAACTATTATTCGTACATATAAATTCCCCGCCCATCGTGTCCGATCGAGTGTATATGGTTATTTATAGGGACGTCCAATTGTAAATCTTTATATTAAAATTAACAAACTATCATTTAGTTAAACAAATATAAAGCCCATTAATATCCCATAGTCTAATTTCCATAAGTGTCGTTCTTTTGTCCAAACCCCAATTATGGTACAAAGCCCAATTACCCCATCTTTAATATTTAGCCCAATATCATGATTACTTCGGCTCAAATAAGCATAATAATAACTTAAGTACGAGACATTAATTTAAAAAGGAGAGCATAGCTTACATTGATTATTTATCGCGTAGTGGTACACGGACAGAGCTCCGACTTTAAAACCCGTAAATTAACCTTTACATAACCCGAACTAATCTAATATAACACTAATCTATACTATATATATATATATATATATATATATATATATATATATATATATATATATATATATATATATATATATTATATATATATTTATTTATATTATACTACAGAGTATTATTATTATTATTTATATTTTTAAACTCGGCAGAATGCATGGCCTTTTATAGGCATGTCTGATTTTTACAGCTCCGTGAGTCGTGAAGTTTTAAGCCTGCAAACTTCGCGAGTCGTGGAGTATGAAAATCCAGCTCACATAATTTTGGAACCTTGCTTGTCGACATATTTTATATATAAATATAAAATATAAATAATTAATATAATTATTTATATATTATATTATATTCTTGTGCATAGTAGACTTGTAATTTTTGGTCCATTGCGTCGGGCGTTGATAGTTGGCTCGGCGGTTCCGGATTTTCGAACGTCCTTGCGTACAATTTAATATTGATAATGCTAAAAACGAACATATATTTCATAGCATTATTCCTCAAGAAAGACAAGCTTTTAGTTGCAATTGTTCTATTTAAAAGTGATATTCGTTTAAATAATAAAAGGTGAAGACAAAAGACAAATTCGACGAATTGAAGACGCAAACGACCAAAAAGCTCAAAAGTACAAAAGACAATCAAAGAGGTTCCAATTATTGATAAGAAACGTCTCGAAATTACAAGAATACAAAATTCAAAACGCAAAGTACAAAATATAAAATTGTACGCAAGGACGTTCGAAAATCCGGAACTGGGACCAGAGTCAACTCTCAACGCTCGACGCAACGAACTAAAAATTACAAGTTAACTATGTATATAAATATAATATAATATATAATTAATTATATTAATTATATATATATTATATATATATTATAAACCGTCGGCAAGAAAGACTCCAAAAGGGACTGAGCTGTAATTTCAAACTCCGCGACTCGCGGAGTTTGAAGGCAAAAATGCCGCGAGTCGCGGAGCCCCAAAAGTCGAAAATCCCTATAAAAGAAAACGAATTCTGATCGCAAAAATACCAAAAATATATCCATCTCTCTATCTATATCGTATATATATTTATATTTTAATTTTAATTTTAATTTTAATTTTAATCCTAATAATAAGGGTATGTTAGCGAATGTTGTAAGGGTGTAAGTCGAAATTCTGTCCGTGTAACGCTACGCTATTTTTAATCATTGTAAGTTATGTTCAACCTTTTTATATTAATGTCTCGTAGCTAAGTTATTATTATGCTTATTTAATCCGAAGTAATCATGATGTTGGGCTAATTACTAAAATTGGGTAATTGGGCTTTGTACCATAATTGGGGTTTGGACAAAAGAACGACACTTGTGGAAATTAGACTATGGGCTATTAATGGGTTTTATATTAACTAAACAATACCTTGTTAATTTAATATACAAACTTATAATTTGACGTATTTATATATAGCCACATACGCTTGACTGGGTACGGTGGGCGGGATATCTATAAATACCAATAATTATTCATTTTACCGGATACGGAACTGGATTAATAGTTAATAAACTTGTTGAAATAGGGGTGAATTACATTCAAGGGTAATTGGTGTAATTGTTAACAAAGTAGTAAAACCTTGGTTTACACGCAGTCGATAACCTGGTGTATTCATTAAACAAAGTATTAAAACCTTGTTACAATTCGAATCCCCAATTAGTTGGAATATTTGACTTCGGGAATAAGAATAATTTGACGAAGGCTTTCGCTCTTTATATTTATGACTGATGGACTATTATGGACAAATCCGTATGGACATATTAAATAATCCAGGACAAAGGACAATTAACCCATGGGCATAAAACTAAAATCAACACGTCAAACATCATGATTACGAAAGTTTAATTATGCATAATTATTTTATTTCATATTTAATTTTCTTTATTTTATATTTAATTGCACTTCTAATTATCGCATTTTTATTGTTATTGTATTTAATTGCACTTTTAATTATCGTACTTTTTAATTATCGCAAGTTTATTTTATCGCACTTTTATTATTCGCAATTTCATTATCGTTATTTACTTTATGCTTTAATTTAAGTCTTGTATTTATTTTTAATATTTTACATTTGGTTTTAACTGCGACTAAAGTTTTAAAATCGACAAACCGGTCATTAAACGGTAAAAACTCCCCTTTATAATAATAATATTACTTATATATATATATTTGTATTTTTATATAGCGTTAAGCTTTGTTTAAAAAGATTCCCTGTGGAACGAACCGGACTTACTAAAAACTACACTACTGTACAATTAGGTACACTGTCTATAAGTGTTGTAGCAAGGTTTAAGCATATCCGTTCTCTAAATAAATAAATATCTTGTGTAAAATTGTATCGTATTTAATAGTATTTTCTGCTAAAATTTAATAGTATTTTATACCCCTTAACTTTGACATCAAGTTATTTTTGGCGCCGCTGCCGGGGAACTCTTAAACGCCGGAAGCGCAACGCTAATATAAAAAAAAAATTTACGTTTTTTTTTAATTATTCGAAAATATAAAAAGAAAAACAAAAATATAAGTATTTTTAAGATTTTGTTAAATATTTAAGTTTTATAAAGTTTCTTTATTTTTATATAAGTTTTATTTAAGTATTTTGTTTTTATTTAAAAACATATAAACAAAAAAAATATATATATAAATCTAGTTTTAAGATTTTTATTTATAAAATTATAAAGTAATTCTATTTATTTAAGTTTTAAATATAAGTTTTTATTATACACATATTTTTTTTTAAACAGAAAAATTAAAAACAGAAAATCAAAAAAAATAAATAAAGAAAAACGCGTCGAATTTAAATAACCTGTCAGTTGAAAACTGGAACCCCGCGACTCGCGGGGCTTGATGCCTTGAATACCGCAACTCGCGGAGGGTACCTGACACGCAACAGAACCCTAATTCTGCATTAATTACGGGTAATTAATTATTATTATTATTATTATTTAACCCTAATTATTATTATTATTATTATAATTAGTTTTATTTTAAGTTTTACTTTTTATTTAATTTGTTTTATTTAGTAAATTAGTTTAATTAAATTATAAAATTAATAGTTTTATAAAATAAATAATATAAAAATAATATTTTTATAAAAATTATAATTTTTACAACTTTTTGTATATTTTTATATTTTGTCCCTTTTTAATTGTTGTAGCGTAATATTTATATTTTTAGCTCATATTTAGTTTTAAACTTAGTTTTTGCCATAGTTATTTTTACTCCTAGATTTTTAGTCTTTGCCGTAGAATTCCTTAAGTGCTTTTTCTTTAGACTAAGATTTAGGTGCTTTAGAATTTTGCGACGCCTTTTTAAGTTTTAGTTTCTTTTTAAGTTATTTCCATTTGGGATTTAGTTTTTCCTGTAAGCTTTAATATTTTTAGACGACTTTTAACTATGTATCAATTATCATTCCAATTAGTAATCTCAATTTGCAATTATAATTTTAAGTTAGTTGTAGTAATAAGGTTAGGTTAGTCAAGTACTTTTAAGTTTTATAAGTTTGTTTAATTTTTCCGTCACCTTTTATTTTTCAACCATTTTTCCTTTTTCGACGAACTCTTTTTCTTTCTTATTTCTCGCTATTCTAGTTTTAGGACATAGATTTTTATTCTACTTCTTATCTAAATTTCTTAAAATTACGAAAATTTGTTTTAAGTAGTTAAATTAATAGACATCAAAATTTTCTGGTTCGTAGTAATAGTTGGATTTGTACGTGGACCGGGTTATTGGAGCCAAACAGTCCTCAATTATATTGAGACCAAACGAATCCTGCCCCTCTGCTGCATCTTTTGGCTATTCGAAACGTGGGCAAAATCAGAAAAGTCTATTGATTGGATAACTTATTATAATTTTTCTTTCCTTTTAAAAACTAATAGGATATTCAGTGAATGCACCGAGCAAGACGTTCACCACCTTTTGTACGTTCACCACCTGTAACTAGATCAAGACATTTTGCAAATATTACCACCGTTGATTTTTCTTTAGAATCGTCATCCAGTCGACCAAGTACTTCAGTTCAAATTTCCGATAATCCATTTTTTGAACCCGACCTCACAATTGAGAATCCGGAGAATATTCAGGAACGATTCGTAGATCCTGAACCACTAAACTTTCCTCCGGAACCACCAATCATTCAAACAGAGATTGTTGAGGAACGAACCATTAAATCAGAATCCTCTAGTGATTCCGATTCAACAAATTCAATTATGGAGAATCTGGAACCTTTAAGTATGGAAGACCGAATGAGAGCTAAACGCACTGGCCAAGGTCACGCAATAACTCATCCAGACATTAATGCGCCAGATTATGAAATCAAAGGACAAATTCTGCACATGGTGACTAATCAATGCCAATTTAGTGGTGCGCCGAAGGAAGATCCAAATGAACATCTACGTACCTTTAATAGGATCTGCACACTATTTAAAATCCGAGAAGTGGAGGATGAACAGATATATCTCATGTTATTTCCCTGGACTTTAAAGGGAGAAGCCAAAGATTGGTTGGAATCGTTACCTGAAGGAGCGATCGATACATGGGACGTATTAGTTGACAAATTTCTTAAACAATTCTTCCCTGCATCTAAAGCCGTAAGACTTCAAGCATAAATTGTTACGTTCACACAGAAACTGAATGAAACTCTATATGAGGCGTGGACTAGATATGGAAAGTTGTTAAGAGGATGTCCGCAACATGGTTTAGACACCTGTCAAATAGTACAAATATTCTACCAAGGATGCGACATCACTACAAGAAAAGACATAGATATAGCAGCTGGTGGTTCTATTATGAAGAAAACCGAAACTGATGCTTACAAAATTATTGATAACACTGCTTCCCACTCACATGAGTGGCACCAAGAAAAAGATATCGTTAGATCATCTAAAGCAGCTAGAGCCAATTCTAGCCATGACTTAGATTCCATTTCCGCAAAGATAGATGCTGTGGAAAGACGAATGGAAAAGATGACTAAAGATATTCACTCAATACGAATTAGTTGTGAGTAGTGTGGAGGACCACATTTGACAAAAGATTGTCTCAGTATTGAATTAACAATGGAACAAAGAGAGAATATTTCATGCATAAACCAAAGGCCTGGAAATAATTATCAGAATAATTATCAACCGCCAAGACCAATTTACAATCAAAACCAGAATTATAACCGAAATATTCCATACAACAACCAACAAGGTCCTAGCAATCAACAAGTATCCAATAATACTTACAATCAGCAAAGACCCAATTTTCAAAACAAGCCACCACAACAAACCGATGATAAAAATCCGAATTTAGAAGATATGATGACGAAGCTAGTTGAAACTCAAACGCAGTTTTTCACATCTCAGAAACAAACCAATGAACAAAATGCTCAAGCATTTAGAAATCAACAAGCTTCTATTCAAAATCTGGAACAAGAAGTGAGTAACCTAGCAAGGTTAATAGGTGAAAGAAAACCAGGAAGTCTACCTAGTGATACAAATGCTAACCCCCGGAATGAAACAGCTAAAGCTATTACCACAAGAAGTGGTACAACACTTAAACCACCTGAAATACCTGTAACTTCTGATGAAGCTATTCCTACTTCACAAGAACCACAACCTGATCAAGATAAGGAAAAAGAACCGGTAGTTGAAAAGGTTAATGAAGATAACACAGTTAAGGCTAAACCTTATGTTAAACCATACCAACCACCACTTCCTTACCCGAGTAAAATGAAGAAAGAGAAACTTGAAGCCGAGTAATCCAAATTCTTGGATATGTTTAAACAGATAAATGTAAATCTTCCTTTCATTGATGTGATTTCAGGAATGCCTAGATATGCTAAATTCTTGAAAGATCTAATCTCAAATAGAAAGAAAATGGAAGAACTCTCAGCTGTTACTATGAATGCTAATTGTTCAGCAGTGCTGTTGAATAAGATACCAGAAAAATTATCTGATCCAGGAAGTTTCACAATTCCATGTTTTCTGGGTAGTCTTAGTTCAATAGAAGCATTGGCAGACTTAGGTGCTAGTATAAATCTAATGCCGTATTCACTATACACTAAACTAGACCTTGGAGAATTGAAACCAACAAGAATAAGCATACAACTAGCCGATAGATCAATAAAATATCCTA
Organism: Rutidosis leptorrhynchoides; assembly: GCF_046630445.1. NCBI lineage: Eukaryota > Viridiplantae > Streptophyta > Magnoliopsida > Asterales > Asteraceae > Rutidosis > Rutidosis leptorrhynchoides. The sequence continues at coordinate 353,157,207 of NC_092338.1, forward strand.
GAGGGATAATGGAGAACATGCTAGTTAAAGTTGGTACTTTAGTATTTCCAGTAGATTTTGTTGTTTTGGACATGGAAGAAGATTCTCAAGTTCCTCTCATATTAGGAAGACCATTCTTAAACACGGCTAAAGCAATGATAGACGTGTTCGGTAAGAAATTGACCCTAAGTATAGAGGATGAGAGTGTTACCTTTTCAGTTGATAGAGCAATGCAACAACCACAATTTGCAGATGATACATGTTATTATATTCAAACTATAGATGCACATGCAGAATTGTTAAAAGAATTTCCAGAATTACAAGGAACAGGAGAATGTTCTTTAGGAGAAGGTAATGAACCAATTGATGAAGCTGACATGTTAGCTACACTTATAGCTAATGGATATGAACCAACAATAGAAGAAATTCAAATGCTAAAAGAAGAAGACAGATATCGATATAAATCATCGATAGAAGAACCTCCGAAATTAGAGTTAAAGCCACTTCCAAACCATTTGGAATACGCTTATTTACATGGTGAATCTGAATTACCTGTAATAATATCGTCTTCTCTTACTGAAAATGAGAAATCACAACTCATTTATGTGTTGAAAGCTCATAAACCAGCCATTGCATGGAAGATTCATGATATTAAAGGAATAAGTCCTTCGTATTGCACACATAAAATCCTTATGGAAGAAGGTCATAAAACGTATGTGCAACGCCAACGAAGACTAAATCCTAATATGCAAGATGTAGTTAAGAAAGAGATTATTAAACTGCTAGACGCAGGTCTAATTTATCCAATCTCTGATAGTCCATGGGTAAGCCCAGTTCAATACGTGCCTAAGAAGGGTGGCATGACTGTCATTACAAATGAGAAAAATGAGCTTATTCCTACTAGGACTGTAACAGGATGGAGTGTGTGTATTGATGATAGAAAATTAAATGACGCCACCAGAAAAGATCACTTTCCCTTACCTTTCATTGATCAAATGTTGGAAAGATTAGCCGGAAATAGTTACTATTGTTTTCTAGATGGATTTTCCGGATATTTTCAAATTCCAATAGCACCCGAAGATCAAGAGAAAACCACATTCACGTGCCCTTATGGTACTTTTGCTTACAAACGCATGCCATTTGGACTTTGTAACGCCCCTGCAACCTTTCAAAGGTGTATGATGGCGATTTTTCATGACATGATAGAAGAATGCATGGAAGTATTCATGGATGACTTTTCAGTCTTCGGTGATACATTTGAATCATGTCTAGTTAATCTTGAACGAATGCTTATTAGATGCGAACAATCAAATCTAGTACTTAATTGGGAGAAATGCCATTTCATGGTTAAAGAAGGCATCGTTCTTGGACATAAAATTTCAAAAGAAGGAATTGAAGTGGATAGAGCTAAAGTAGATGTAATTGCTAAACTTCCACATCCCACCAATGTTAGAGGAGTTAGGAGTTTTCTAGGGCATGCCGGTTTTTACCGACGTTTCATAAAAGATTTTTCTAAAATTGCCACTCCTATGAATAAACTCCTAGAAAAGGATGCTCCATTCATCTTTTCAGATGAGTGTATCAAATCTTTTAATATTCTTAAAGAGAAACTCACTAATGCGCCGATCATGATAACACCAAATTGGAATCTACCATTTGAACTAATGTGCGATGCAACTGATTTTGCAATGGGAGCCGTTTTAGGACAAAGGATTGAAAAACGATTTCAACCTATATATTATGCTAGTAAGACGTTACAAGGAGCACAAACGAACTATACAACTACTGAAAAAGAACTCCTTGCTATTGTCTTTGCTTTTGACAAATTTCGATCATATCTCGTTCTAGCAAAAACGGTGGTCTATACCGACCATTCTGCTCTTAGATACCTATTTTCAAAACAAGATGCTAAACCAAGATTAATCCGTTGGATCTTACTCTTACAAGAGTTTGATATTGAAATCCGAGATAAAAGAGGAGCAGAAAATCTCGCCGCTGATCATCTTTCTCGTCTTGAAAATCCTGAGTTAGAAGTTCTAAATGAATCGGCCATACATGACAACTTTCCTGATGAATATCTATTGAAGATAGATTATAATGAAATCCCATGGTTTGCAGACTATGCAAACTACTTAGTTTGTGGATTCCTTGAGAAAGGATTATCGTACCAAAAACGAAAGAAATTCTTCAGTGATATAAAACACTATTTCTGGGAAGATCCACATCTGTTTAAAAGTTTTCCAGATGGAATAATACGCCGATGTGTATTTGGAGATGAAGCTAGTAAAATTTTAAACCATTGTCACACAGGACCAACAGGAGGGCATTATGGGCCTCAACTAACAGCAAGAAAAGTTTATGATGCTGGATTCTATTGGCCTACAATTTACAAAGACGCACACCTACTTTGCAAATCCTGTGATGCTTGTCAAAGGGCCGGAAAAATAAGTCAACGTGATGAAATGCCACAAAATGTCATCCAAGTATGTGAAGTATTTGACATTTGGGGTATTGACTTTATGAGTCCATTTCCAAAATCTCATAATAATCTATATATACTCGTAGCCATTGATTATGTATCTAAATGGGCGGAAGCACAAGCTCTCCCAACTAACGATGCACGAGTTGTAGTCAACTTTTTAAAACGTCTTTTTGCAAGGTTTGGAACACCGAAAGCTTTAATAAGTGATCGGGGTACTCATTTCTGTAATAATCAACTTGAGAAAGTTCTTAAAAGATATGGAGTAACTCATAAAATCTCCACCGCATATCATCCACAAACAAGTGGACAAGTTGAAAATACCAACCGAGCTTTAAAACGTATTCTAGAGAAAACCATAGGATCAAATCCGAAGGAATGGTCCATTAAATTGGAGGATGCACTCTGGGCTTTTAGAACAGCCTACAAAACTCCAATTGGAACCACACCTTTTAGACTTGTTTATGGAAAAGCATGTCATCTTCCAGTAGAAATTGAACACAAAGCATTTTGGTCTTTGAAGACATGTAATCTTGATTTACATGAAGCTGGACGTTTACGATTAAGTCAACTAAACGAATTAGAAGAATTAAGGCATGAAGCATACGAAAATTCGTTAATCTATAAAGAAAGAACGAAGAAATGGCATGATAAAAGAATCAGAAGTTCAAAAGAATTTAAAGAAGGAGACAGAGTTCTTCTTTTCAATTCACGATTCAAGCTATTTCCTGGAAAATTGAAATCAAGATGGTCTGGGCCATTCATAGTCAAAAGAGTTTTCCAATACGGAACGATAGAATTGATAAATTCAAATGGGATTGAATTTAAAGTTAATGGTCACAGAGTTAAACATTACATACATGGTCCGATGGAAGTTGACAATGAAGTTAATCATAATTTCACCACCCAAGAAAACCTTCAAAATGTAAACATAAATATGTTATCAACAACATATGAAAAATCAAAACTGGAATATAGGGAGGATTCAAATTTGAGTGATGAAGAAGAATTCCTATACAAACCTCCCATTCCAAGAAACGAAGAAAAATGTGAACAAGAAATTAAAATAGAAATGAAAGAACCAAGGAAAGAACACCCGAAAAAGGTTTACAAACCAACTCGACTTACTAAAGCAGGAGACCCGGGTGAATTTATCATTTCTTGCTTACTTAATGATGGTACTGTATATAATGGACTCGCAGATTTAGGAGCAAGTGCAAATATTATGCCTCTTTCCTTATACAAAAGATTAGGCATGGGTAAATTAAAACCAACCAAAATAGGTGTTCAATCATTTGACCAAACCATTAAACACCCGGTTGGAATAGCAAATAATTTACTTGTTAACGTGGGAAGTTTGACCTTTGTTACAAACTTCATAGTGATTAATATGGAGGAAAACCTTGATATTCCTCTAATTCTAGGTCGCCCATTTTTAGCAACCACTGAGGCATTCATTGATGTAAGAGAAGGTAGAATAACACTTAGGAATGGTGATACATCGATCACCTTTGTGAACCGAAATTTTAGATCTCCACAAACCAAAACTGTTAGACCAATAAAAATGCATAAGTGTGGGGAAGATGAAGAAACACTTAATGATGATCCAATCACAAAGAATGCCGTTGATGATACGAAATTAGATGAATCCATTTTTAACAGTTCAACGAAGAAACTTTATAAACGGATTCACGATGCTAAGATTAAAGGAAACTTTAAGTTATATAACCGATTAATATCCAATTTATCGTCAAAAGAAAAGGCAATGTTAGTTGAATTTGTGAAAGTTACGGAGGAAATCAACAAATGGATTGAAGTAAAAGTCAAAGATATACAAGTTGTTGATGATTCAATTGAAAATAATGTTAATCACAATTTCGACACCACAGCTAACTAAGTGTGGGGAGAATCAAGTCATTAAAGGATAATATGTATTTCTGTTAGAGTTAGATTGTCTGTTTTCGTGTAGTTCTCAAAAATGGAACCCGAATGGTCTTTCCCTAGCAGACCCTAAAGAACTAGTCTTCTCCCCCCATTCTGAATTTTTATTTTTTTTAGGTTTTTACAAAATGAAGACTGCCTGTGAACTAAACCATGGTCTAATGCTACACGCTTTGATCACTAAACGAAATAATGACATACTACCTAGTGAATTAGTATCAGTAATCAGAGAAAGAATGGACGGAGTTAGAAAAGAATCCAGATGCGAAGATAATAAGTTACAATTTGGTAAAGTGTGACGACCCAGAAATTTCCGACCAAATTTAAACTTTAATCTTTATATTATTCTGACACGATAAGCAAAGTTTGTTAAGTTAAATCTCAAGAATTTTAAACTGTGTTCATACATTCATTATAACCTCGACCAAATTCCGACGATTCACGAACCGTTATATATAAATAGATATGTATATGTATATATATATTATAACTTGAGAATATTAATAAAGTATTAAACGTATAATACTTTACACGAACGTATTTGTTTCAATATGATTTTTGACGAAATTAAAAAATATATATATTAAATGATTGAATTATCAGAAACATTGAATTATGATTACAAGTCTCTGTTGAGAGGTCCACTATGATTTGAGAAAATCTATTCCTCTTAACGATATTCAGAATAATTTGTAAAGCTATTTATAAATAAAAACAAAAAGTGTCATTTATGAAAGTTAGACAAAAGTTAGTGGAGAATTGGTTTCCATAATATTCTATTAATCTATTTTCAAACGTACAAAGACGTTTTCAGTTTAAAAAGAACTTTATTATTAAAACGTATATAACTTTTATAAATATCTAGAATCACTTTTGACAACTCATTACTTAACCAGTATAATAAATATAATGATATTTATATTTTATTTCATTAAATATATATAACGATTTAAATTAATATTATATATATTTATACGCGTATTATACATACATAGTTTTTATACTTTTACTATACTTTAACTTTACCTTGGCTTTACTTTTACTTTACTTTAACTTTAATAATTCACTTTAATAATTCATACTTTAATAATTCACTTTAATAATTCATACTTTAATAATTCGCTTTAATAATTCATACTTTAATAATTCACTTTAATAATTCATACTTTAATAATTCACTTTAATAATTCATACTTTAATAATTCACTTTAATAATTCATACTTTAATAATTCACTTTAATAATTCATACTTTAATAATTCACTTTAATAATTCATATTTTAATAATTCACTTTAATAATTCAAAAATCTATTATAAATAGAATTCAATAGGTTTCATTATTTCATAGAAACTTGAAAATATATTTCTCTAAACTCTCTCAATCAATTTATATATATATATATATATATATATATATATATATATATATATATATATATATATATTTGCTCTGTATTATTTCAAGATATTATTAGTATACATAAAATATTACGACGGAGTGCTGTCCGAGTGATTTCAAAATAGTTTTTTTTTTAATGAGTCGAAGCTAAGGAAATTATGGGTTATAGCTATGGATGTGATGGGTATGGTTCATGGGTATGCTCATGAGGTCAATCTAGTGTTTATCATCTCCGTTGCGTCTACATACTTTCCTGCAATATTGAATCTCAATATTGATACGTTCGTGAATCCGAGGCCAACCTTGCACTTGTTAAATGACGTTATATGTATTTTTACTACGAAATACAGTATTGTGAGTTTCATTTGCTCCCTTTTATATATATTTTTGGGACTGAGAATACATGCGCTGTTTTTATAAATGTTTTACGAAATAGGCACAAGTACTAAAACTAATTCTACGTGGGTTTAAACCAGAAATATACCCTTAGCTTGGTAACATTAAACTACTTGTCTATGTACGGTAGGCGCGAATCCTAAAGATAGATCTATTGGGCCTGACAAACCCCATCCTGACTATGGGATGCTTTAGTACTTCGAGGTTATTTTAAACACACCTGATCTGGTGTACTTCAGAGGGTAAAACATGAACGTTAAGGCTTGTTACCGGGTGCCTACAACTTATAGAATACTTTATACACTTGCGAGTGTACATATATTTATAAATGGAAATCTTGTGGTCTATTAATATATTGAAATGATTGTTATGATAAACCTATGAACTCACCAACCTTTTGGTTGACACTTTAAAGCATGTTTATACTCAGGTATTAAAGAAATCTTCTGCTGTGCATTAGCTCATTTTAAGGATATTACTTGGAGTCATTCATGGCATATTTTGAAAGACGTTGCATTCGAGTCATTGAGTTCATCAAGATTATTATTAAGTCAATTATAGTTGGATGTATTATGAAATGGTGTGCATGCCGTCAACTTTCGTTGTAAAGAAATTTTGTCTTTTAAAAAAGAATGCAATGTTTGTAAAATGTATCATATAGAGGTCAAATACCTCGCGATGTAATCAGCTATTGTGAATCGTTTATAATATATATGAACGGGTCATTTCAGTTGGTATCAGAGCGGTGGTCTTAGCGAACCAGGTCTGCATTAGTGTGTCTAACTGATAGTCGTTAGGATGCATTAGTGAGTCTGGACTTCGACCGTGTCTGCATGTCAAAAGTTTTGCTCATCATTTTTTGTCGGAAATTACCTGCTTATCATTCTTAGTCTAGACACATCTTATTGCATTGATTGCATGAATAGTGTATAGACAAAATTCATATCTTAGCGTATCTGCTAATTCATATCTTAGCGTATCTGTTACTGTAAACTTTGCCTGACATATTCCGTAAATTCCTCCGTAATCTACGAAACCTTTTGCTCTATATAATTAGAATACCACCCGATAGCCGAAAAATAATTTCATATCGAAAATTTTTTTATTCAATCGTACGAAATGGAATTCGTCATTAGTTCAAGTCCCTCGGATTCCAAAATGGAATCCCACTCAAGTTCCGAAAGCAGTGTGACCGGAATGGATCAACCAATTAGTCATCATCTATTCTGGATGAATTGGGGATGGCTTTGTAGCCTCCTTAATCATTGGAGACAAGAAGAAGGTGATCCCTTCCATCCACCACATTGCCCTCTTGGCGAAGAACCTGAAGCACTTACCGGCGAACCTATCCGAAACACCATTTTCTCTCTTATTTCTAGAGTATCTCGTCATGATTACATACTACACCAAATTCTAGATTTTATCTATCCGCTCGTCCGAACCGACAATCACCCCGGTGTAATAGAAGAAGTCAACGAGCTTCGCGCTCGGGTAGTGGCTTTGGAGAATATAGTGTAAAGGTTACAAACACCAGCAGCAGCACCAGCAGCATAAACAGTACAACCATCAGCAACACCAACAGTACCATCACCACCACCAACAACAACATCCACATCCCACACCGCAACATTACAATCTGTATCTCAAACATCAACGTCATTCGCCCTGTAAATATCCAGGAATATCAACAACAATAAATGATGAAGTATTAATTCATAAACTTCATTGAAGAGATATCTCTGCGGCAGTTATGTAATCTCCAAAATCTTAGAGATTATTTAATTCTGACCGTAAATCGGATGAGTGAACGGAGATGGTAGAGTAGAAACTTTGATCGAAAATGGTGTACGATTTACAAGCTAGAATTGTTTAACCAACAGCATCAACAGGACCGTAGCATCATCAACACAGTCAGTGCCGTCAGTATCGTCAGAATCAACAGCACATGTAACATCACAAACTCTGCCAGTTCAAGAATCATTGTGGACATCATTACGAATCAACAACAAATATATTGTATCAACGAGTTATGAAGTATTAACTCATTTCCAATCGAAAGATATATATGTATATTTTATATGTATAAAATTTTAAACCATAATAAATCTTCCCGTACTAAGCTATTATGTGTGAATCTTAACTACTCAGTTAATTCATATTACAAATATGCAATGATGTACGTCCTTCGTCCGCAACTTAACCATCGTTAATTACAATCTCTGTCTCAATTCAATAAAAATCCAATTCATAATAAATCAAGTGTATTATTCGAATATATGTTTGATTTTACACTTTCATCATCGATGTACTCGAAACTTTTCAAATAACATCATTCGTACCTTGCGAAGTTCACAAGAATTTCAAGAAAAACTAACAAATAACAAAGTAATGATTCATAATTTCAATATTATTGAAGAAATACTTATGCAATTTATAAAGTTTTAGGGATTACTCAATTCTAGTTCCAACCATAAAACAAATGAGTTTAATTTAATATTAACTCATTAAATCTATATTACATCTAAAGAAAATATACACATATATTTTCATAAAGACTGTAATAAACTTCTTTTGTACAAAATATTAATTGTGAAAACTTTTTTTAACGGGTAGGTAATACCCGAGAGATATATAAATTCACAATTAATATATTACATTTTTTGAAACTGATTCAGGAATCATCAACTATACTCCCTACTTTCACAACAATATCCATTCTTTCATATAAATCAAAACAATCATACTCATTCAAATTCAATTACATATTCTGATTTTGAAATCGTATAATTCAATTCGAATTATAACCAGTATCATCACTCTTAGATTCCTATATCTTTCAAAGCTATACTTTGACTTCAAAACTGTGTTAGAACATCATATGTATTAACGATTACAATATGTGCTCAAACCCTTCGAAATTCCTGAAGACACTTCAACTAAGGAACAATCGAGATGATGATCCAACCACATGTTACCCACAGTTATACACCTGAAAAACTCTCAAAACCCAAGTCATAGTTCGACACGTATCCATGTTAGACCCTTTGGCATTTACTAGCTAAAATAACTTTTCAATTCCATTTCAAAATAGACAGTTTTGTCACAGCTCCAGCAAGTCAACTTCAACTTCTCAATCAAAACAGTCTTATTATAACCTCGATAGATATGTTGCCCGTTCGCCAACGTTACTGGGGAATCGTTTATATTCACCACATTAGCAATAAACTTACCAACAACTTCACTGATCTTTGACTTTTCAAAAAAAAAATCATTATAATTATCGAAACCCTATCATATACTCATTCGTACCTTACAACAAGAATTGCCATACCAATTATTGAGAATCAGCAATCAGTATTTTGAAACCTCGCAGCATGTCTACATCAACAATTACATATACACACAACGTCTACCTCCAAGACTTACATTCTTTGAATGAGAAATTTCTGAAAAACACCCTAAAATGCGAACCAGTTCTTGAAATTTTGAAAAATGCTGATGAAGCAGCAAAAATTGTAAACGACCTTAACAGTAAAAAGTTGGATGATAAAGGATAGTATATTGGTAAAGCTCAGAAAAAGAGAAGCTTTGGAACTGGAAAACGGATTGAGCAAAGTATGAAGGAGGCTGTGGACAAATCACAAAGGCTGAACCTGCCTTCAAAGAATCCAAATGATTCAGTACTTGCTGAAGTCATTAACGAAAACCTTGCTCCTGACTCTAAACCCCTGCGGACAATATCCTTCATCATCCTCTGATATTAGACATTCTAAGATATCATCGTATCTTTCATTATAAATATCATCCATACTTCTGAAGATATTTTTATAATTATTCTTATCTGAAATCATTTACCTCTTCGCGCTATCTGTATTATATCATAAAAGAACCTATTTTAGTTTCTAAATTCTGAAACATTCGAGTTTAAAATAGGAATATTCTTGAAGAAGTGTTGGGAGCTGAAGCATGAGTTAGTATAATATAATGACACTTGATCAACGTGATTATATTACAGTAATTCATGCTGAGTTTCTAAATGGAACATGATAATTCACAGATCATAACGTCATCATGTGCTATGTTACACGACTCTTGTATTCTCTTTGATCTCAAAATATCAAGAAAATATTTCTTGATGATTCGGCCTTTTCCGAGGTATTCTGGTAATTTGACAAGTCAAGATCATGCCATTACAATTTCCTTCCTAGAACATTAACAATGTTCATTCTGAAATTTATATCTGCGAATTCTGGACCATTACAAGCGGTGCTTAATCGCAAGAAGAAGAAATGAAAGGACAAAGCTCCGAACTAGAAATGGGAGAATAAATCATAGCAAATAGAAGAGAGCATTAACTGTGGATGACAATGATTATAGAAGAAGCAAGGACTTTGAAATATAAGGGAAGATATAAAACCCAACAACAACCCAGAAATCACAAACCGTATATATCAATGCATATAGCAATATAAAGACACGGGAGAACTAAAAACACTATAAAATTAAGAGTATAGTAGAAGTAAATAGATTCTTCCGGAGGCAGATGAAAAAGAAGAGCGACAGATATGAAAGTGAGGAGTATATCAAGAATCAGCACTGGATGAAGCATATTGACAAATACTTTAAAATATGAGTTGAGAAGGTGTGAGTTGTAAGAAAACAAATGAGGTGGATTTATAGTGAAATATCCGACAGAGAAATCAAAATGGATTATCGCATTAATTCGAAGAGGATCATAATTTCCTTAATCGCCGAATAATCAAATCCAATATAGATTACAAAGATTTTCTTTTCGGAGATCAATCGTGATGACGTCAAAAGATACAACGAATCACTATTATCTTATTTCATTCATTTACGATAACTTCACTCACACGCTTCGAGTATCGAATTATTTTATCCATTCTTCTTGAACATGATAAAACTCTATAATCGTTATAATAACATTCTCATTGTTAGTCATGACGACCTCTATCAAATTTCGGGGACGAAATTTCTTTAACGGGTAGGTACTGTGACGACCCAGAAATTTCCGACCAAATTTAAACTTTAATCTTTATATTATTCCGACACGATAAGCAAAGTTTGTTAAGTTAAATCTCAAGAATTTTAAACTGTGTTCATACATTCATTATAACCTCGACCAAATTCCGACGATTCACGAACCGTTATATATAAATAGATATGTATATGTATATATATATTATAACTTGAGAATATTAATAAAGTATTAAACGTATAATACTTTACACGAACGTATTTGTTTCAATATGATTTTCGACGAAATTAAAAAATATATATATTAAATGATTGAATTATCAGAAACATTGAATTATGATTACAAGTCTCTGTTGAGAGGTCCACTATGATTTGAGAAAATCTATTCCTCTTAACGATATTCAGAATAATTTGTAAAGCTATTTATAAATAAAAACAAAAAGTGTCATTTATGAAAGTTAGACAAAAGTTAGTGGAGAATTGGTTTCCATAATATTCTATTAATCTATTTTCAAACGTACAAAGACGTTTTCAGTTTAAAAAGAACTTTATTATTAAAACGTATATAACTTTTATAAATATCTAGAATCACTTTTGACAACTCATTACTTAACCAGTATAATAAATATAATGATATTTATATTTTATTTCATTAAATATATATAACGATTTAAATTAATATTATATATATTTATACGCGTATTATACATACATAGTTTTTATACTTTTACTATACTTTAACTTTACCTTGGCTTTACTTTTACTTTACTTTAACTTTAATAATTCACTTTAATAATTCATACTTTAATAATTCACTTTAATAATTCATACTTTAATAATTCGCTTTAATAATTCATACTTTAATAATTCACTTTAATAATTCATACTCTAATAATTCACTTTAATAATTCATACTTTAATAATTCACTTTAATAATTCATATTTTAATAATTCACTTTAATAATTCAAAAATCTATTATAAATAGAATTCAATAGGTTTCATTATTTCATAGAAACTTGAAAATATATTTCTCTAAACTCTCTCAATCGATTTATATATATATATATATTTGCTCTGTATTATTTCAAAATATTATTAGTATACATAAAATATTACGACGGAGTGCTGTCCGAGTGATTTCAAAATAGTTTTTTTTTTTGAATGAGTCGAAGCTAAGGAAATTATGGGTTATAGCTATGGATGTGATGGGTATGGTTCATGGGTATGCTCATGAGGTCAATCTAGTGTTTATCATCTCCGTTGCGTCTACATACTTTCCTGCAATATTGAATCTCAATATTGATACGTTCGTGAATCCGAGGCCAACCTTGCACTTGTTAAATGACGTTATATGTATTTTTACTACGAAATACAGTATTGTGAGTTTCATTTGCTCCCTTTTATATATATTTTTGGGACTGAGAATACATGCGCTGTTTTTATAAATGTTTTACGAAATAGGCACAAGTACTAAAACTAATTCTACGTGGGTTTAAACCAGAAATATACCCTTAGCTTGGTAACATTAAACTACTTGTCTATGTACGATAGGCGCGAATCCTAAAGATAGATCTATTGGGCCTGACAAACCCCATCCTGACTATGGGATGCTTTAGTACTTCGAGGTTATTTTAAACACACCTGATCTGGTGTACTTCAGAGGGTAAAACATGAACGTTAAGGCTTGTTACCGGGTGCCTACAACTTATAGAATACTTTATACACTTGCGAGTGTACATATATTTATAAATGGAAATCTTGTGGTCTATTAATATATTGAAATGATTGTTATGATAAACCTATGAACTCACCAACCTTTTGGTTGACACTTTAAAGCATGTTTATACTCAGGTATTAAAGAAATCTTCTGCTGTGCATTAGCTCATTTTAAGGATATTACTTGGAGTCATTCATGGCATATTTTGAAAGACGTTGCATTCGAGTCATTGAGTTCATCAAGATTATTATTAAGTCAATTATAGTTGGATGTATTATGAAATGGTGTGCATGCCGTCAACTTTCGTTGTAAAGAAATTTTGTCTTTTAAAAACGAATGCAATGTTTGTAAAATGTATCATATAGAGGTCAAATACCTCGCGATGTAATCAGCTATTGTGAATCGTTTATAATATATATGAACGGGTCATTTCATAAAGGAAAATCAAAATCCGCAGCAAAAAGAAGAGCACGACACCTAGAAAGATGTCACAAATGCGGAAAATGGTCACATGGAGGTAAATGTTCAAATAATCAAACCTATTCAAACACCGAATTTGTTACTTTATGCAGAGACGGACCATTCATATGTTTAGAAGAAAAGACACTAAATGCTCGAGGTTACGCCTATGTAGCCATGGAAAACCAATTAAACCGACTATCTTATGAATGGGATAGATCATATAACTAAGAAATCTATTTCACAGGTATGTCTGTACAGTTTTTATTTTTATTTTTATTTTTAACCTTTTGATAATAAACGCTAATTTGTTCGCTAAAAAGTATTAAATTGGTATTGAATAAAATTAGGTTTGGCGACCGAAATTATTGATATCATACAAAAATTTATTACATCACTGCGAAATTTAACGTTTATTCTTAAGGTATAAATATCTTTAATCAATCAACACAAAATATTTCAAAAATTCGTCATGAGTTAAATTAGGTCTTGGAACCGAAATTACTTTACCGAAAAGAGGGGCGCATATTTTTGATAATATTTGATTGATTAAAGTGGGATAAAAAGCCAAAAAGATTTTTAATTTTATTTTTACCATGTTTTTAAAATTAATATTTAAATCTTAAATTAATATTGTAAACTTTGTAAAAACAATATATTTAAAATTGTAAATATTTAAAAAATTAATATAAGTTTGGTGTGAATTTATAATATGAATTTCTAAAATTAAGATTGGTGTGAATTTTTTATTTTATGAATTTTTAATTTTATGCATTTTAAATTTTAGGTTTGGTGTGAATTTTTAATATTAATTTTGAATTTTATATTTAAATTGTGTGAATTTAAAAACAAAAATTTACTTTATCTCATTAAGTTAAAAATATGATTTTTAAAATTCGTCGTAAGTTGAAGACTAGGTCTTTGAACCGAAATTGCTTTACCCAAGGAAGGGACGAGAACTTTTATTATCATTATTTTTAATCTTATTGAATTAAAGTATGCCAAAAAAAAAAAAAAAAAAAAAAACCAAAAATCTTAGCTTTTAAAACAATCGCTACAAAAAGACAAATTTTAAAATTTTGTCGAAGGATGGACTAGGACATCGATCCGAAACGACCTCGTCCTAAATAACAAAGGAAACAAAATTTTAAAATTAATTAATTAATTGTTTTAATAAGTTAAAGATTATAAAAAAAAAAAAAAAATACCAAACTCCGCGACTCGCGGAGTTTGAAGGGGAAAACACCGCGAGTCACGGAGGGACTAAAAATCAGAAAAAATATAACCGCAGAACAGATCAGTCCCCAACCCACAAAAACTAAAAACCTGCGAAAATACTGCCGAAAATAAACGAAAAAAAACTCCCAAAATCAAAATTTTTAACCGTTAATCATCAAATCTTTTACTAAAATCATGTTGAGAAGGATGCTATCAAGGAATTACTCAAGAAAAACAGTAAATTTCTACACCTAAACACCATTTAATCCGAAATTAGTGTTCTTGAGCAATTTTTTTTCCCCAATTTGATTTTGATGCTTTTTAGTGTAATTAGGCTTAAATTGTTTATGTATTATGCTTGTATAACCTAGATTAATGCTGTTTAACATGATTAGAAGCCTTAAACTTCAAATTTTGAGTAATCTAGGGTTTGTGTTCTTGAGCAAATTTGGGGCTTTTTGATATAAACAGGTTATGGCCAATTTTTGTCATGAATTGTTGCTAAATTAAGTAGTGTAACATGTCTAGGTAGTTAAATGATCCAAACTTTGAGCCTAAACATGATTTTGAGAATTAAAGTGGACTTTTTCAAGTCTAAAATTCATGAACTTGATTTTTGAAAGATAATGCCATTTGAAACTTGTTTAATTGCTAGTAATGATTATTTTGACATGTTATTTGAGTTGAATGCTTATGAACTTGGCGAACATTTTCGTATATGCTTATTTGAAAAAGTGTAGATTTGATAAAAATGTGAAAATGAGCTTAAGTTTGATATAAATTGATCATGTCATTGTAATTATTTTGATTGATGATTTTGCTGACACTAATGCATATTTGGATGCACAAAAATTGTGTTTGATGTGTTTTGCAGACTGAAAGGGGTGAATCTTCATCCCAAGCTCGCAATGCTCCTGCTGAGAATGCGGAACAACAGGAGGTGGATAACTACTACAAGCAGGATATACCTCATCCAGTCATGACATTTTCTGATATGCACTTGGAAGAGTTGCACCCGAACCTGAGATTGGACAGACTTTGGATAGATTATCCAAAATATCAAAGGGGTTTGCATACTCTTCATTCTAAGGTTGTTGAGGTACCTAGGGTCATAGAATGGGGACCCTTAGAAGCTGTAGAATTGGCCGGGCCAATTAGGGAATTACTTGTACAGAGGTATGGTAATTCTACTTTTAATGACTGGGTACGTTTATTCACCATGCGTAGACCTGTATATAAAGTATGGTGTGAAGAATTGTTGTGTAGTATAGAGTTGAATGATCGGGTTGCTAGTTTAACCGATCGTTCTTTTATTAGATTTTTGTTAGGCGGTTCAATGCATCACATGTCTTTACTAGACATGGCTCAGGCTTTACGTATATATACGCCTGAGGAGTTAGCATCTGCCGATTGTAGAGGGTTGATACTAAACAGTAGAAAGATAGATGAAAATTTGATACACACGGTGTGTGGAGTCAAATGACAAGCCATCACCGTTTCAAAGGGGGAAATTACTCTTATTTGGATATAGATAGAGCCGAATTAAGAGTGATTCATAGGTTTTTAGCTAATTCGATTACACAAAGAGGTAAGAACAAGGAAAAGGTAAATGAACAGGATTTGTTTTACCATATGTGTATTCGAGACCCACAAAGCGCTGTAAGTATACCGTATTGTGTGGGTTATTATTTATCAGCTATGGTTCGGGGGATGAGACCGCATAGCATAATAGGAGGTGGTATTTTTATTACTTTGATTGGTGAATATCTCGGTGTGCATATAAGTCGGGGGGGATTATTAGTAGAAGAACCAGAACCCCGAGATACTATAGGTTTAAATGTATACCATGGTGCGAAAGTTTTGAAGAGGCAAAATAACGCCGCAGTACCATACCATGGTAGACATCCACAGGTTGAGAGAAACCAACAGCAAGGTAATGTAGGAGGGGGGAATGAGATGCAAGAAATGCAAAGGTTTATAGCTTCTCAGGAGTACGAAAATGCTAGACAGAGAGCATTTGAAGATTGGCAAGTTCATCAGAACCAAATCATAGCTCATTGCCAACATATAGGTAGAAACTATATTCCTACACCGAAACCCATCTTCCCTCCCTGGTCTATAGAGATGCAACCACCTTATCCTACGTATAACCCTGCTGAAGCATTCTATAGCACCTATGGTTATGCTTGGAACCCCTATTGGTACCAGTATCATCCCTAGTATACTTAGTTTTATTTATTTTGTAATTTGTAATGATTGATACGTTTAATACTTTTGTTAATATTGTAATAGTTTTTATAATTGTCTAACTTTTATTCTTAGATTTTAATAATTTTTGAATGTGGGTAATATACCAAACTTCAAAAATATGTATATGTGTTTGCAGTTTATCTTATGTACACAACAGGGTAAAACAACGCATTTTCAAAGACTGGCATTAAGTTCAGCAAAAGCAACTAATTTTGACGACAAGATGCAAAATATATGTGAAATAACAACAAGACGGAATGAACAAAAGATGTGCACCATTTATCATTCAGCAAACAAACGCCAATATATTTGGAAACTTTGGTAAAAATTTAATCATTTTCACACAAATCACCCTCAATAATTTAAATTATTACTGATTTCTTGAAAATGAGGGCATTGCAAGATCTTAAGTGTGGGAAGGGGTTAAATTCTTTCGAATTTTAAATTTTTTTACTTTATACACTTGGTTACCATTAAAAATACTAGTAAAGTAGTAGTTGTATTAGAATCTAGTGCTCTCTGATAAAAAAGAACAGCCCTAGTCTTATATACTGACTACCCAATTCTAGTAAAATTTTTCAAAATTTTCAATTAAATGAACTCAAAATCATGTTTATACATATTTATGAACGATAAAACTAGGTTTTAACACCGAAATTATTATTACCTCGGAAAGGACGATAAAAAGGAAAATAAAAGCCAAGTGTGGGAAAATTTACCAAGTTATCTTAAACATATGTCACATATATCTGTAACAAATAACTGAAAATACTTTTGATTTGGACTAAACTAAACTGTTTTACCCGATGAAAGAAAAGAAAGATGGATCTACACGATGAATCAATTCCATCATTAAAAGGAAGTAAAGTCTTTCGAAAAAGACACGCGCTTCTTGATTTAGGTCATGAAGTTGTCGTCCAGACCAGCTGTAGGTTGACGAAAAATCCAGAAAAGTCATCACTAAAATCAGCAGGAAATCCACGGACCTCAGCATTAAACAGGGTCGCCAAGTGGTCAGATTTATCCTAACCATGAGAAGGATTTATCTTGTACAATGGGGGGCACCATGCAAATTAGCTGGATAAGACTAATGAATCAGATCCCCAGAAAGGATAATCTCCTTAAAGATTAAAAATCAGCTTTTAAGACTGATATTACTCAATCCTAGAGATTGACCTTAAAGATTGAGAATTCAAACTCATGGAATTCAATGATATCTAAACTCGAGCTTAAACGAGAAAATATTTTGATCAAAATTACAAACCGATTTGTTTTCTGAAAACCCTATTTTCAATGCGTTCATTACCATTGAACGTAAAATCCTAGGAATTCACCTGGAATTCATTAGGTCACCTGAACCAAATCGGGTGTCAACCGTAAGAACGGTGGTTGCATAGTGGTCAAAGACAGGACCTTGTGCCATACCGAAAAATTATAAGGGTGAGCTTTACTATTGCTCCTACCAAGGATAGTTATTGCGTCCGACACGTTATAGACCATAATTAAAAGCATGTCAAGGGACATTGCCTTAACAGTTGCTTGTTCAACGCTTTCCTTTACAACCGGACGGTAGTTTACCGAAAAGTAATATACGGGACAAATAAACTGGACGTGTTGCTTTCCAAATACAAGGTTTGCAAGTGGGTGACACAAAACCATAAGTTTTGAGCTAAAATTTTCAAATCTGAAACCCACCAAACCCACAAAAATATTTTGCAAACACCGGTAAAGGGTTATCCCGGAAAACTTATCTAGGGTAAAAACTAGATTTAATTTTCAAAAGATCAAATGTTTTCATAAAGATCCAATTTCCTTAATG
This sequence comes from Rutidosis leptorrhynchoides, assembly GCF_046630445.1. Taxonomy (NCBI): domain Eukaryota; kingdom Viridiplantae; phylum Streptophyta; class Magnoliopsida; order Asterales; family Asteraceae; genus Rutidosis; species Rutidosis leptorrhynchoides. The sequence goes on from NC_092338.1 coordinate 353,175,863, forward strand.
GATCTAAATTTTTATAGTCATGTGGGACTGTAAACCATATCGTTACTACCATTGTTCATACCACCGTATAGAAATCACTGATGTACAAAGTGTGAACAATAAAGAAGTGATTCTAGTATTTCAAGACGATATTGCTTGAGGACAAGCAACGCTCAAGTGTGGGAATATTTGATAATGCTAAAAACGAACATATATTTCATAGCATTATTCCTCAAGAAAGACAAGCTTTTAGTTGCAATTGTTCTATTTAAAAGTGATATTCGTTTAAATAATAAAAGGTGAAGACAAAAGACAGATTCGACGAATTGAAGACGCAAACGACCAAAAAGCTCAAAAGTACAAAAGACAATCAAAGAGGTTCCAATTATTGATAAGAAACGTCTCGAAATTACAAGAATACAAAATTCAAAACGCAAAGTACAAAATATAAAATTGTACGCAAGGACGTTCGAAAATCCGGAACGGGACCAGAGTCAACTCTCAACGCTCGACGCAACGGACTAAAAATTACAAGTTAACTATGTATATAAATATAATATAATATATAATTAATTATATTAATTATATATATATATATTATATATATATTATAAACCGTCGGCAAGAAAGACTCCAAAAGGGACTGAGCTGTAATTTCAAACTCCGCGACTCGCGGAGTTTGAAGGCAAAAATGCCGCGAGTCGCGGAGCCCCAAAAGTCGAAAATCCCTATAAAAGCAAACGAATTCTGATCGCAAAAATCACCAAAAATATATCCATCTCTCTATCTATATCGTATATATATTTATATTTTAATTTTAATTTTAATTTTAATTTTAATTTTAATCCTAATAATAAGGGTATGTTAGCGAATGTTGTAAGGGTGTAAGTCGAAATTCTGTCCGTGTAACGCTACGCTATTTTTAATCATTGTAAGTTATGTTCAACCTTTTTATATTAATGTCTCGTAGCTAAGTTATTATTATGCTTATTTAATCCGAAGTAATCATGATGTTGGGCTAATTACTAAAATTGGGTAATAAATTCAAATTAGTAATAAAAGAGGTAGAGGTGCCTAGGGTAATTGATTGGGGTCCTTTGGAAAGGGTCCAACTAGCTGACCGTGTTAGGGAGCATCTGATTTAAAGGTATGGCAGTTCTTCTTTTACTGATTGGGAACGCTTATTCACCATTCGTAGACCTGTATATAAGGAATGGTGTGTTGAGCTGATGAGTACTATAGCGTTAAATGTAGATGTAGATAGATTAGATGATAGAAGTTTTCTTAGGTTTATACTTGGCGGTAGGATGTACAGGATGTCCATGCTGGACATGGCCAGGGCTCCTCAGATATATACGCCCGCTGAATTGCTACTACCCGATTGTATGAATTTGATTTATCATGGTGAAAGGGTAGATAGGAATTTTGATGCGAACGCCGTTTGGAGGCGTATGTCCGATTATAATGTTTTTGGGCGGGGAGGAACATATACCTACTTACATATTAACAAAGCCGAGCTTCGTATAATTCATAGTTTTTTGGCTAACTCGATTACACAGAGAGGTCACAACAAGGAAAAATTGACCTTACATGATTTATTTTACCTAAAGTGTATTCGAGACCCAAGAGGCTTTGTTAATATCCCCTACTGTGTTGGTTTTTATTTATCTAAGATGGTTGAAGGAATACAGGAAGGGGGGATAATTGGAGGAGGTATTTTTGTTACTCTCATTGGAGAGTATTTAGGTGTAGATAAGGACCAAGGAGATCCACTTTTGGAATGTAGGGAACAGGTTGAGCTTCTAGGATTGAGGGTTTATGCGGGTGCTAAGGTATTGAAGAGTAAACGCAACCAGGCAATACCCTATGTAGGTAGTTATCCGCAGGTAGAAAGAGGATCAGACGAGGAGATGGAGGAAGCGGATGACGTTAGGGATGTCATTCGAGAGGCTATGACTGATGTCTACCAGCGTGTAGATGAGGTAGACATGACAAACGCGGAGAGATTTCTTCGGATGGAGCAGTGGCAAGCCCGGAATGATTACGAGAATTCCAGGCAACGACAGCATGATAGATGGGACTATCATCAGCATCAGATTATGAGTCGGTTGTCACCTCAGGATCACTACGTCCCGACCCGACCTGCTTACTATCCTCAACACCAGCCCGAGATGAGACCACCTTATACACTCTACGACCCTAACCAGGCATACCAGTACACCTATCACCAACCATGGAACCCGGATGATGACATGAACTGGAACCCCTATCCAGATTGATTTAGTTCCAGTTGGTAATTTTTATGATTTTTAATTATTTCTGTTTATTTATGTTTAAACACATTATATTTTGATACTTGATGTCGTAGTGTGGGGGTATGAAATAGTTTATATTTTTACTAGGAAATACTATTAAATACGTGAAATACTATATATTTTTGATACGAAAAGCGATACAAATTACACAAGTTTTAATTATTTATTTACAAATGGGATATACCTAAACCTTGCTACAACACTATAGGCAGTGTACCTAATCGTAGAGTAGTGTAGTTTTTAGTAAGTCCGGTTCGTTCCACAGGGAGCTGGCTTATTTCACACTATATTTTAAACAATTATATTCGTACAAAATATATTATATTAATAATATATAAAAGGGGGTTTTACCATTTAATGACCGGTTTGTCAATTTTATATTTTAAGCGAAGCGTAAAGTAAATTTAATTAACAAAATAAAATAAATAACAAAAACTATAAATGACGAATAATTAAAGGTGCGATGAAATATAAAATAAAATAATTATGCTTATTTAAACTTCCGTAATCATGATGTTTGATGTGTTGATTTTTAGTTTATTCCCATGGGTTAATTGTTCTTTGTCCTGGATTATTTAATATGCCCGTCTGGTTTTTGTCCATAACAGTCCATCAGTCATAAATATAAAGTGCGAGTGTCCTCGTCAAATTATCCTTATACCCGAAGTCAAATATTCCAACTAATTGGGGACTTAAACTGTAACAAGGTTTTAATACTTTGTTTAATAATTACACCAGGATATCGACTGCGTGTAATCCAAGGTTTAATACTTTGTTAACAATTACGCCAAGTGTCCTTGTACATAATTTCACCCCTGTTTTAATAATTCTAGTGACTATTAATCCATTCCCGTGTCCGGTTAAATGAACTATTATTCGTACATATAAATTCCCCGCCCATCGTGTCCGATCGAGTGTATATGGTTATTTATAGGGACGTCCAATTGTAAATCTTTATATTAAAATTAACAAACTATCATTTAGTTAAACAAATATAAAGCCCATTAATATCCCATAGTCTAATTTCCATAAGTGTCGTTCTTTTGTCCAAACCCCAATTATGGTACAAAGCCCAATTACCCCATCTTTAATATTTAGCCCAATATCATGATTACTTCGGCTCAAATAAGCATAATAATAACTTAAGTACGAGACATTAATTTAAAAAGGAGAGCATAGCTTACATTGATTATTTATCGCGTAGTGGTACACGGACAGAGCTCCGACTTTAAAACCCGTAAATTAACCTTTACATAACCCGAACTAATCTAATATAACACTAATCTATACTATATATATATATATATATATATATATATATATATATATATATATATATATATATATATATATATATATATATATATATATATATATATATATTATATATATATTTATTTATATTATACTACAGAGTATTATTATTATTATTTATATTTTTAAACTCGGCAGAATGCATGGCCTTTTATAGGCATGTCTGATTTTTACAGCTCCGTGAGTCGTGAAGTTTTAAGCCTGCAAACTTCGCGAGTCGTGGAGTATGAAAATCCAGCTCACATAATTTTGGAACCTTGCTTGTCGACATATTTTATATATAAATATAAAATATAAATAATTAATATAATTATTTATATATTATATTATATTCTTGTGCATAGTAGACTTGTAATTTTTGGTCCATTGCGTCGGGCGTTGATAGTTGGCTCGGCGGTTCCGGATTTTCGAACGTCCTTGCGTACAATTTAATATTGATAATGCTAAAAACGAACATATATTTCATAGCATTATTCCTCAAGAAAGACAAGCTTTTAGTTGCAATTGTTCTATTTAAAAGTGATATTCGTTTAAATAATAAAAGGTGAAGACAAAAGACAAATTCGACGAATTGAAGACGCAAACGACCAAAAAGCTCAAAAGTACAAAAGACAATCAAAGAGGTTCCAATTATTGATAAGAAACGTCTCGAAATTACAAGAATACAAAATTCAAAACGCAAAGTACAAAATATAAAATTGTACGCAAGGACGTTCGAAAATCCGGAACTGGAACCAGAGTCAACTCTCAACGCTCGACGCAACGAACTAAAAATTACAAGTTAACTATGTATATAAATATAATATAATATATAATTAATTATATTAATTATATATATATTATATATATATTATAAACCGTCGGCAAGAAAGACTCCAAAAGGGACTGAGCTGTAATTTCAAACTCCGCGACTCGCGGAGTTTGAAGGCAAAAATGCTGCGAGTCGCGGAGCCCCAAAAGTCGAAAATCCCTATAAAAGAAAACGAATTCTGATCGCAAAAATACCAAAAATATATCCATCTCTCTATCTATATCGTATATATATTTATATTTTAATTTTAATTTTAATTTTAATTTTAATCCTAATAATAAGGGTATGTTAGCGAATGTTGTAAGGGTGTAAGTCGAAATTCTGTCCGTGTAACGCTACGCTATTTTTAATCATTGTAAGTTATGTTCAACCTTTTTATATTAATGTCTCGTAGCTAAGTTATTATTATGCTTATTTAATCCGAAGTAATCATGATGTTGGGCTAATTACTAAAATTGGGTAATTGGGCTTTGTACCATAATTGGGGTTTGGACAAAAGAACGACACTTGTGGAAATTAGACTATGGGCTATTAATGGGTTTTATATTAACTAAACAATACCTTGTTAATTTAATATACAAACTTATAATTTGACGTATTTATATATAGCCACATACGCTTGACTGGGTACGGTGGGCGGGATATCTATAAATACCAATAATTATTCATTTTACCGGATACGGAACTGGATTAATAGTTAATAAACTTGTTGAAATAGGGGTGAATTACATTCAAGGGTAATTGGTGTAATTGTTAACAAAGTAGTAAAACCTTGGTTTACACGCAGTCGATAACCTGGTGTATTCATTAAACAAAGTATTAAAACCTTGTTACAATTCGAATCCCCAATTAGTTGGAATATTTGACTTCGGGAATAAGAATAATTTGACGAAGGCTTTCGCTCTTTATATTTATGACTGATGGACTATTATGGACAAATCCGTATGGACATATTAAATAATCCAGGACAAAGGACAATTAACCCATGGGCATAAAACTAAAATCAACACGTCAAACATCATGATTACGAAAGTTTAATTATGCATAATTATTTTATTTCATATTTAATTTTCTTTATTTTATATTTAATTGCACTTCTAATTATCGCATTTTTATTGTTATTGTATTTAATTGCACTTTTAATTATCGTACTTTTTAATTATCGCAAGTTTATTTTATCGCACTTTTATTATTCGCAATTTCATTATCGTTATTTACTTTATGCTTTAATTTAAGTCTTGTATTTATTTTTAATATTTTACATTTGGTTTTAACTGCGACTAAAGTTTTAAAATCGACAAACCGGTCATTAAACGGTAAAAACTCCCCTTTATAATAATAATATTACTTATATATATATATTTGTATTTTTATATAGCGTTAAGCTTTGTTTAAAAAGATTCCCTGTGGAACGAACCGGACTTACTAAAAACTACACTACTGTACAATTAGGTACACTGTCTATAAGTGTTGTAGCAAGGTTTAAGCATATCCGTTCTCTAAATAAATAAATATCTTGTGTAAAATTGTATCGTATTTAATAGTATTTTCTGCTAAAATTTAATAGTATTTTATACCCCTTAACTTTGACATCAAGTTATTTTTGGCGCCGCTGCCGGGGAACTCTTAAACGCCGGAAGCGCAACGCTAATATAAAAAAAAAAATTTACGTTTTTTTTTAATTATTCGAAAATATAAAAAGAAAAACAAAAATATAAGTATTTTTAAGATTTTGTTAAATATTTAAGTTTTATAAAGTTTCTTTATTTTTATATAAGTTTTATTTAAGTATTTTGTTTTTATTTAAAAACATATAAACAAAAAAAATATATATATAAATCTAGTTTTAAGATTTTTATTTATAAAATTATAAAGTAATTCTATTTATTTAAGTTTTAAATATAAGTTTTTATTATACACATATTTTTTTTTAAACAGAAAAATTAAAAACAGAAAATCAAAAAAAATAAATAAAGAAAAACGCGTCGAATTTAAATAACCTGTCAGTTGAAAACTGGAACCCCGCGACTCGCGGGGTTTGATGCCTTGAATACCGCAACTCGCGGAGGGTACCTGACACGCAACAGAACCCTAATTCTGCATTAATTACGGGTAATTAATTATTATTATTATTATTTAACCCTAATTATTATTATTATTATTATAATTAGTTTTATTTTAAGTTTTACTTTTTATTTAATTTGTTTTATTTAGTAAATTAGTTTAATTAAATTATAAAATTAATAGTTTTATAAAATAAATAATATAAAAATAATATTTTTATAAAAATTATAATTTTTACAACTTTTTGTATATTTTTATATTTTGTCCCTTTTTAATTGTTGTAGCGTAATATTTATATTTTTAGCTCATATTTAGTTTTAAACTTAGTTTTTGCCATAGTTATTTTTACTCCTAGATTTTTAGTCTTTGCCGTAGAATTCCTTAAGTGCTTTTTCTTTAGACTAAGATTTAGGTGCTTTAGAATTTTGCGACGCCTTTTTAAGTTTTAGTTTCTTTTTAAGTTATTTCCATTTGGGATTTAGTTTTTCCTGTAAGCTTTAATATTTTTAGACGACTTTTAACTATGTATCAATTATCATTCCAATTAGTAATCTCAATTTGCAATTATAATTTTAAGTTAGTTGTAGTAATAAGGTTAGGTTAGTCAAGTACTTTTAAGTTTTATAAGTTTGTTTAATTTTTCCGTCACCTTTTATTTTTCAACCATTTTTCCTTTTTCGACGAACTCTTTTTCTTTCTTATTTCTCGCTATTCTAGTTTTAGGACATAGATTTTTATTCTACTTCTTATCTAAATTTCTTAAAATTACGAAAATTTGTTTTAAGTAGTTAAATTAATAGACATCAAAATTTTCTGGTTCGTAGTAATAGTTGGATTTGTACGTGGACCGGGTTATTGGAGCCAAACAGTCCTCAATTATATTGAGACCAAACGAATCCTACCCCTCTGCTGCATCTTTTGGCTATTCGAAACGTGGGCAAAATCAGAAAAGTCTATTGATTGGATAACTTATTATAATTTTTCTTTCCTTTTAAAAACTAATAGGATATTCAGTGAATGCACCAAGCAAGACGTTCACCACCTTTTGTACGTTCACCACCTGTAACTAGATCAAGACATTTTGCAAATATTACCACCGTTGATTTTTCTTTAGAATCGTCATCCAGTCGACCAAGTACTTCAGTTCAAATTTCCGATAATCCATTTTTTGAACCCGACCTCACAATTGAGAATCCGGAGAATATTCAGGAACGATTCGTAGATCCTGAACCACTAAACTTTCCTCCGGAACCACCAATCATTCAAACAGAGATTGTTGAGGAACGAACCATTAAATCAGAATCCTCTAGTGATTCCGATTCAACAAATTCAATTATGGAGAATCTGGAACCTTTAAGTATGGAAGACCGAATGAGAGCTAAACGCACTGGCCAAGGTCACGCAATAACTCATCCAGACATTAATGCGCCAGATTATGAAATCAAAGGACAAATTCTGCACATGGTGACTAATCAATGCCAATTTAGTGGTGCGCCGAAGGAAGATCCAAATGAACATCTACGTACCTTTAATAGGATCTGCACACTATTTAAAATCCGAGAAGTGGAGGATGAACAGATATATCTCATGTTATTTCCCTGGACTTTAAAGGGAGAAGCCAAAGATTGGTTGGAATCGTTACCTGAAGGAGCGATCGATACATGGGACGTATTAGTTGACAAATTTCTTAAACAATTCTTCCCTGCATCTAAAGCCGTAAGACTTCAAGCATAAATTGTTACGTTCACACAGAAACTGAATGAAACTCTATATGAGGCGTGGACTAGATATGGAAAGTTGTTAAGAGGATGTCCGCAACATGGTTTAGACACCTGTCAAATAGTACAAATATTCTACCAAGGATGCGACATCACTACAAGAAAAGACATAGATATAGCAGCTGGTGGTTCTATTATGAAGAAAACCGAAACTGATGCTTACAAAATTATTGATAACACTGCTTCCCACTCACATGAGTGGCACCAAGAAAAAGATATCATTAGATCATCTAAAGCAGCTAGAGCCGATTCTAGCCATGACTTAGATTCCATTTCCGCAAAGATAGATGCTGTGGAAAGACGAATGGAAAAGATGACTAAAGATATTCACTCAATACGAATTAGTTGTGAGTAGTGTGGAGGACCATATTTGACAAAAGATTGTCTCAGTATTGAATTAACAATGGAACAAAGAGAGAATATTTCATGCATAAACCAAAGGCCTGGAAATAATTATCAGAATAATTATCAACCGCCAAGACCAATTTACAATCAAAACCAGAATTATAACCGAAATATTCCATACAACAACCAACAAGGTCCTAGCAATCAACAAGTATCCAATAATACTTACAATCAGCAAAGACCCAATTTTCAAAACAAGCCACCACAACAAACCGATGATAAAAAGCCGAATTTAGAAGATATGATGACGAAGCTAGTTGAAACTCAAACGCAGTTTTTCACATCTCAGAAACAAACCAATGAACAAAATGCTCAAGCATTTAGAAATCAACAAGCTTCTATTCAAAATCTGGAACAAGAAGTGAGTAACCTAGCAAGGTTAATAGGTGAAAGAAAACCAGGAAGTCTACCTAGTGATACAAATGCTAACCCCCGGAATGAAACAGCTAAAGCTATTACCACAAGAAGTGGTACAACACTTAAACCACCTGAAATACCTGTAACTTCTGATGAAGCTATTCCTACTTCACAAGAACCACAACCTGATCAAGATAAGGAAAAAGAACCGGTAGTTGAAAAGGTTAATGAAGATAACACAGTTAAGGCTAAACCTTATGTTAAACCATACCAACCACCACTTCCTTACCCGAGTAAAATGAAGAAAGAGAAACTTAAAGCCGAGCAATCCAAATTCTTGGATATGTTTAAACAGATAAATGTAAATCTTCCTTTCATTGATGTGATTTCAGGAATGCCTAGATATGCTAAATTCTTGAAAGATCTAATCTCAAATAGAAAGAAAATGGAAGAACTCTCAGCTGTTACTATGAATGCTAATTGTTCAGCAGTGCTGTTGAATAAGATACCAGAAAAATTATCTGATCCAGGAAGTTTCACAATTCCATGTTTTCTGGGTAGTCTTAGTTCAATAGAAGCATTGGCAGACTTAGGTGCTAGTATAAATCTAATGCCGTATTCACTATACACTAAACTAGACCTTGGAGAATTGAAACCAACAAGAATAAGCATACAACTAGCCGATAGATCAATAAAATATCCTAGAGGGATAATGGAGAACATGCTAGTTAAAGTTGGTACTTTAGTATTTCCAGTAGATTTTGTTGTTTTGGACATGGAAGAAGATTCTCAAGTTCCTCTCATATTAGGAAGACCATTCTTAAACACGGCTAAAGCAATGATAGACGTGTTCGGTAAGAAATTGACCCTAAGTATAGAGGATGAGAGTGTTACCTTTTCAGTTGATAGAGCAATGCAACAACCACAATTTGCAGATGATACATGTTATTATATTCAAACTATAGATGCACATGCAGAATTATTAAAAGAATTTCCAGAATTACAAGGAACAGGAGAATGTTCTTTAGGAGAAGGTAATGAACCAATTGATGAAGCTGACATGTTAGCTACACTTATAGCTAATGGATATGAACCAACAATAGAAGAAATTCAAATGCTAAAAGAAGAAGACAGATATCGATATAAATCATCGATAGAAGAACCTCCGAAATTAGAGTTAAAGCCACTTCCAAACCATTTGGAATACGCTTATTTACATGGTGAATCTGAATTACCTGTAATAATATCGTCTTCTCTTACTGAAAATGAGAAATCACAACTCATTTCTGTGTTGAAAGCTCATAAACCAGCCATTGCATGGAAGATTCATGATATTAAAGGAATAAGTCCTTCGTATTGCACACATAAAATCCTTATGGAAGAAGGTCATAAAACGTATGTGCAACGCCAACGAAGACTAAATCCTAATATGCAAGATGTAGTTAAGAAAGAGATTATTAAACTGCTAGACGCAGGTCTAATTTATCCAATCTCTGATAGTCCATGGGTAAGCCCAGTTCAATACGTGCCTAAGAAGGGTGGCATGACTGTCATTACAAATGAGAAAAATGAGCTTATTCCTACTAGGACTGTAACAGGATGGAGTGTGTGTATTGATGATAGAAAATTAAATGACGCCACCAGAAAAGATCACTTTCCCTTACCTTTCATTGATCAAATGTTGGAAAGATTAGCCGGAAATAGTTACTATTGTTTTCTAGATGGATTTTCCGGATATTTTCAAATTCCAATAGCACCCGAAGATCAAGAGAAAACCACATTCACGTGCCCTTATGGTACTTTTGCTTACAAACGCATGCCATTTGGACTTTGTAACGCCCCTGCAACCTTTCAAAGGTGTATGATGGCGATTTTTCATGACATGATAGAAGAATGCATGGAAGTATTCATGGATGACTTTTCAGTCTTCGGTGATACATTTGAATCATGTCTAGTTAATCTTGAACGAATGCTTATTAGATGCGAACAATCAAATCTAGTACTTAATTGGGAGAAATGCCATTTCATGGTTAAAGAAGGCATCGTTCTTGGACATAAAATTTCAAAAGAAGGAATTGAAGTGGATAGAGCTAAAGTAGATGTAATTGCTAAACTTCCACATCCCACCAATGTTAGAGGAGTTAGGAGTTTTCTAGGGCATGCCGGTTTTTACCGACGTTTCATAAAAGATTTTTCTAAAATTGCCACTCCTATGAATAAACTCCTAGAAAAGGATGCTCCATTCATCTTTTCAGATGAGTGTATCAAATCTTTTAATATTCTTAAAGAGAAACTCACTAATGCGCCGATCATGATAACACCAAATTGGAATCTACCATTTGAACTAATGTGCGATGCAACTGATTTTGCAATGGGAGCCGTTTTAGGACAAAGGATTGAAAAACGATTTCAACCTATATATTATGCTAGTAAGACGTTACAAGGAGCACAAACGAACTATACAACTACTGAAAAAGAACTCCTTGCTATTGTCTTTGCTTTTGACAAATTTCGATCATATCTCGTTCTAGCAAAAACGGTGGTCTATACCGACCATTCTGCTCTTAGATACCTATTTTCAAAACAAGATGCTAAACCAAGATTAATCCGTTGGATCTTACTCTTACAAGAGTTTGATATTGAAATCCGAGATAAAAGAGGAGCAGAAAATCTCGCCGCTGATCATCTTTCTCGTCTTGAAAATCCTGAGTTAGAAGTTCTAAATGAATCGGCCATACATGACAACTTTCCTGATGAATATCTATTGAAGATAGATTATAATGAAATCCCATGGTTTGCAGACTATGCAAACTACTTAGTTTGTGGATTCCTTGAGAAAGGATTATCGTACCAAAAACGAAAGAAATTCTTCAGTGATATAAAACACTATTTCTGGGAAGATCCACATCTGTTTAAAAGTTTTCCAGATGGAATAATACGCCGATGTGTATTTGGAGATGAAGCTAGTAAAATTTTAAACCATTGTCACACAGGACCAACAGGAGGGCATTATGGGCCTCAACTAACAGCAATAAAAGTTTATGATGCTGGATTCTATTGGCCTACAATTTACAAAGACGCACACCTACTTTGCAAATCCTGTGATGCTTGTCAAAGGGCCGGAAAAATAAGTCAACGTGATGAAATGCCACAAAATGTCATCCAAGTATGTGAAGTATTTGACATTTGGGGTATTGACTTTATGAGTCCATTTCCAAAATCTCATAATAATCTATATATACTCGTAGCCATTGATTATGTATCTAAATGGGCGGAAGCACAAGCTCTCCCAACTAACGATGCACGAGTTGTAGTCAACTTTTTAAAACGTCTTTTTGCAAGGTTTGGAACACCGAAAGCTTTAATAAGTGATCGGGGTACTCATTTCTGTAATAATCAACTTGAGAAAGTTCTTAAAAGATATGGAGTAACTCATAAAATCTCCACCGCATATCATCCACAAACAAGTGGACAAGTTGAAAATACCAACCGAGCTTTAAAACGTATTCTAGAGAAAACCATAGGATCAAATCCGAAGGAATGGTCCATTAAATTGGAGGATGCACTCTGGGCTTTTAGAACAGCCTACAAAACTCCAATTGGAACCACACCTTTTAGACTTGTTTATGGAAAAGCATGTCATCTTCCAGTAGAAATTGAACACAAAGCATTTTGGGCTTTGAAGACATGTAATCTTGATTTACATGAAGCTGGACGTTTACGATTAAGTCAACTAAACGAATTAGAAGAATTAAGGCATGAAGCATACGAAAATTCGTTAATCTATAAAGAAAGAACGAAGAAATGGCATGATAAAAGAATCAGAAGTTCAAAAGAATTTAAAGAAGGAGACAGAGTTCTTCTTTTCAATTCACGATTCAAGCTATTTCCTGGAAAATTGAAATCAAGATGGTCTGGGCCATTCATAGTCAAAAGAGTTTTCCAATACGGAACGATAGAATTGATAAATTCAAATGGGATTGAATTTAAAGTTAATGGTCACAGAGTTAAACATTACATACATGGTCCGATGGAAGTTGACAATGAAGTTAATCATAATTTCACCACCCAAGAAAACCTTCAAAATGTAAACATAAATATGTTATCAACAACATATGAAAAATCAAAACTGGAATATAGGGAGGATTCAAATTTGAGTGATGAAGAAGAATTCCTATACAAACCTCCCATTCCAAGAAACGAAGAAAAATGTGAACAAGAAATTCAAATAGAAATGAAAGAACCAAGGAAAGAACACCCGAAAAAGGTTTACAAACCAACTCGACTTACTAAAGCAGGAGACCCGGGTGAATTTATCATTTCTTGCTTACTTAATGATGGTACTGTATATAATGGACTCGCAGATTTAGGAGCAAGTGCAAATATTATGCCTCTTTCCTTATACAAAAGATTAGGCATGGGTAAATTAAAACCAACCAAAATAGGTGTTCAATCATTTGACCAAACCATTAAACACCCGGTTGGAATAGCAAATAATTTACTTGTTAACGTGGGAAGTTTGACCTTTGTTACAAACTTCATAGTGATTAATATGGAGGAAAACCTTGATATTCCTCTAATTCTAGGTCGCCCATTTTTAGCAACCACTGAGGCATTCATTGATGTAAGAGAAGGTAGAATAACACTTAGGAATGGTGATACATCGATCACCTTTGTGAACCGAAATTTTAGATCTCCACAAACCAAAACTGTTAGACCAATAAAAATGCATAAGTGTGGGGAAGATGAAGAAACACTTAATGATGATCCAATCACAAAGAATGCCGTTGATGATACGAAATTAGATGAATCCATTTTTAACAGTTCAACGAAGAAACTTTATAAACGGATTCACGATGCTAAGATTAAAGGAAACTTTAAGTTATATAACCGATTAATATCCAATTTATCGTCAAAAGAAAAGGCAATGTTAGTTGAATTTGTGAAAGTTACGGAGGAAATCAACAAATGGATTGAAGTAAAAGTCAAAGATATACAAGTTGTTGATGATTCAATTGAAAATAATGTTAATCACAATTTCGACACCACAGCTAACTAAGTGTGGGGAGAATCAAGTCATTAAAGGATAATATGTATTTCTGTTAGAGTTAGATTGTCTGTTTTCGTGTAGTTCTCAAAAATGGAACCCGAATGGTCTTTCCCTAGCAGACCCTAAAGAACTAGTCTTCTCCCCCCATTCTGAATTTTTATTTTTTTTAGGTTTTTACAAAATGAAGACTGCCTGTGAACTAAACCATGGTCTAATGCTACACGCTTTGATCACTAAACGAAATAATGACATACTACCTAGTGAATTAGTATCAGTAATCAGAGAAAGAATGGACGGAGTTAGAAAAGAATCCAGATGCGAAGATAATAAGTTACAATTTGGTAAAGTGTGACGACCCAGAAATTTCCGACCAAATTTAAACTTTAATCTTTATATTATTCTGACACGATAAGCAAAGTTTGTTAAGTTAAATCTCAAGAATTTTAAACTGTGTTCATACATTCATTATAACCTCGACCAAATTCCGACGATTCACGAACCGTTATATATAAATAGATATGTATATGTATATATATATTATAACTTGAGAATATTAATAAAGTATTAAACGTATAATACTTTACACGAACGTATTTGTTTCAATATGATTTTTGACGAAATTAAAAAATATATATATTAAATGATTGAATTATCAGAAACATTGAATTATGATTACAAGTCTCTGTTGAGAGGTCCACTATGATTTGAGAAAATCTATTCCTCTTAACGATATTCAGAATAATTTGTAAAGCTATTTATAAATAAAAACAAAAATTGTCATTTATGAAAGTTAGACAAAAGTTAGTGGAGAATTGGTTTCCATAATATTCTATTAATCTATTTTCAAACGTACAAAGACGTTTTCAGTTTAAAAAGAACTTTATTATTAAAACGTATATAACTTTTATAAATATCTAGAATCACTTTTGACAACTCATTACTTAACCAGTATAATAAATATAATGATATTTATATTTTATTTCATTAAATATATATAACGATTTAAATTAATATTATATATATTTATACGCGTATTATACATACATAGTTTTTATACTTTTACTATACTTTAACTTTACCTTGGCTTTACTTTTACTTTACTTTAACTTTAATAATTCACTTTAATAATTCATACTTTAATAATTCACTTTAATAATTCATACTTTAATAATTCGCTTTAATAATTCATACTTTAATAATTCACTTTAATAATTCATACTTTAATAATTTACTTTAATAATTCATACTTTAATAATGCACTTTAATAATTCATACTTTAATAATTCACTTTAATAATTCATACTTTAATAATTCACTTTAATAATTCATATTTTAATAATTCACTTTAATAATTCAAAAATCTATTATAAATAGAATTCAATAGGTTTCATTATTTCATAGAAACTTGAAAATATATTTCTCTAAACTCTCTCAATCAATTTATATATATATATATATATATATATATATATATATATATATATATATATATATATATATATATATATTTGCTCTGTATTATTTCAAGATATTATTAGTATACATAAAATATTACGACGGAGTGCTGTCCGAGTGATTTCAAAATAGTTTTTTTTTTAATGAGTCGAAGCTAAGGAAATTATGGGTTATAGCTATGGATGTGATGGGTATGGTTCATGGGTATGCTCATGAGGTCAATCTAGTGTTTATCATCTCCGTTGCGTCTACATACTTTCCTGCAATATTGAATCTCAATATTGATACGTTCGTGAATCCGAGGCCAACCTTGCACTTGTTAAATGACGTTATATGTATTTTTACTACGAAATACAGTATTGTGAGTTTCATTTGCTCCCTTTTATATATATTTTTGGGACTGAGAATACATGCGCTGTTTTTATAAATGTTTTACGAAATAGGCACAAGTACTAAAACTAATTCTACGTGGGTTTAAACCAGAAATATACCCTTAGCTTGGTAACATTAAACTACTTGTCTATGTACGGTAGGCGCGAATCCTAAAGATAGATCTATTGGGCCTGACAAACCCCATCCTGACTATGGGATGCTTTAGTACTTCGAGGTTATTTTAAACACACCTGATCTGGTGTACTTCAGAGGGTAAAACATGAACGTTAAGGCTTGTTACCGGGTGCCTACAACTTATAGAATACTTTATACACTTGCGAGTGTACATATATTTATAAATGGAAATCTTGTGGTCTATTAATATATTGAAATGATTGTTATGATAAACCTATGAACTCACCAACCTTTTGGTTGACACTTTAAAGCATGTTTATACTCAGGTATTAAAGAAATCTTCTGCTGTGCATTAGCTCATTTTAAGGATATTACTTGGAGTCATTCATGGCATATTTTGAAAGACGTTGCATTCGAGTCATTGAGTTCATCAAGATTATTATTAAGTCAATTATAGTTGGATGTATTATGAAATGGTGTGCATGCCGTCAACTTTCGTTGTAAAGAAATTTTGTCTTTTAAAAAAGAATGCAATGTTTGTAAAATGTATCATATAGAGGTCAAATACCTCGCGATGTAATCAGCTATTGTGAATCGTTTATAATATATATGAACGGGTCATTTCAGTTGGTATCAGAGCGGTGGTCTTAGCGAACCAGGTCTGCATTAGTGTGTCTAACTGATAGTCGTTAGGATGCATTAGTGAGTCTGGACTTCGACCGTGTCTGCATGTCAAAAGTTTTGCTCATCATTTTTTGTCGGAAATTACCTGCTTATCATTCTTAGTCTAGACACATCTTATTGCATTGATTGCATGAATAGTGTATAGACAAAATTCATATCTTAGCGTATCTGCTAATTCATATCTTAGCGTATCTGTTACTGTAAACTTTGCCTGACATATTCCGTAAATTCCTCCGTAATCTACGAAACCTTTTGCTCTATATAATTAGAATACCACCCGATAGCCGAAAAATAATTTCATATCAAAAAATTTTTTATTCAATCGTACGAAATGGAATTCGTCATTAGTTCAAGTCCCTCGGATTCCAAAATGGAATCCCACTCAAGTTCCGAAAGCAGTGTGACCGGAATGGATCAACCAATTAGTCATCATCTATTCTGGATGAATTGGGGATGGCTTTGTAGCCTCCTTAATCATTGGAGACAAGAAGAAGGTGATCCCTTCCATCCACCACATTGCCCTCTTGGCGAAGAACCTGAAGCACTTACCGGCGAACCTATCCGAAACACCATTTTCTCTCTTATTTCTAGAGTATCTCGTCATGATTACATACTACACCAAATTCTAGATTTTATCTATCCGCTCGTCCGAACCGACAATCACCCCGGTGTAATAGAAGAAGTCAACGAGCTTCGCGCTCGGGTAGTGGCTTTGGAGAATATAGTGTAAAGGTTACAAACACCAGCAGCAGCACCAGCAGCATAAACAGTACAACCATCAGCAACACCAATAGTACCATCACCACCACCAACAACAACATCCACATCCCACACCGCAACATTACAATCTGTATCTCAAACATCAACGTCATTCGCCCTGTAAATATCCAGGAATATCAACAACAATAAACGATGAAGTATTAATTCATAAACTTCATTGAAGAGATATCTCTGCGGCAGTTATGTAATCTCCAAAATCTTAGAGATTATTTAATTCTGACCGTAAATCGGATGAGTGAACGGAGATGGTAGAGTAGAAACTTTGATCGAAAATGGTGTACGATTTACAAGCTAGAATTGTTTAACCAACAGCATCAACAGGACCGTAGCATCATCAACACAGTCAGTGCCGTCAGTATCGTCAGAATCAACAGCACATGTAACATCACAAACTCTGCCAGTTCAAGAATCATTGTGGACATCATTACGAATCAACAACAAATATATTGTATCAACGAGTTATGAAGTATTAACTCATTTCCAATCGAAAGATATATATGTATATTTTATATGTATAAAATTTTAAACCATAATAAATCTTCCCGTACTAAGCTATTATGTGTGAATCTTAACTACTCAGTTAATTCATATTACAAATATGCAATGATGTACGTCCTTCGTCCGCAACTTAACCATCGTTAATTACAATCTCTGTCTCAATTCAATAAAAATCCAATTCATAATAAATCAAGTGTATTATTCGAATATATGTTTGATTTTACACTTTCATCATCGATGTACTCGAAACTTTTCAAATAACATCATTCGTACCTTGCGAAGTTCACAAGAATTTCAAGAAAAACTAACAAATAACAAAGTAATGATTCATAATTTCAATATTATTGAAGAAATACTTATGCAATTTATAAAGTTTTAGGGATTACTCAATTCTAGTTCCAACCATAAAACAAATGAGTTTAATTTAATATTAACTCATTAAATCTATATTACATCTAAAGAAAATATACACATATATTTTCATAAAGACTGTAATAAACTTCTTTTGTACAAAATATTAATTGTGAAAACTTTTTTTAACGGGTAGGTAATACCCGAGAGATATATAAATTCACAATTAATATATTACATTTTTTGAAACTGATTCAGGAATCATCAACTATACTCCCTACTTTCACAACAATATCCATTCTTTCATATAAATCAAAACAATCATACTCATTCAAATTCAATTACATATTCTGATTTTGAAATCGTATAATTCAATTCGAATTATAACCAGTATCATCACTCTTAGATTCCTATATCTTTCAAAGCTATACTTTGACTTCAAAACTGTGTTAGAACATCATATGTATTAACGATTACAATATGTGCTCAAACCCTTCGAAATTCCTGAAGACACTTCAACTAAGGAACAATCGAGATGATGATCCAACCACATGTTACCCACAGTTATACACCTGAAAAACTCTCAAAACCCAAGTCATAGTTCGACACGTATCCATGTTAGACCCTTTGGCATTTACTAGCTAAAATAACTTTTCAATTCCATTTCAAAATAGACAGTTTTGTCACAGCTCCAGCAAGTCAACTTCGACTTCTCAATCAAAACAGTCTTATTATAACCTCGATAGATATGTTGCCCGTTCGCCAACGTTACTGGGGAATCGTTTATATTCACCACATTAGCAATAAACTTACCAACAACTTCACTGATCTTTGACTTTTCAAAAAAAAAATCATTATAATTATCGAAACCCTATCATATACTCATTCGTACCTTACAACAAGAATTGCCATACCAATTATTGAGAATCAGCAATCAGTATTTTGAAACCTCGCAGCATGTCTACATCAACAATTACATATACACACAACGTCTACCTCCAAGACTTACATTCTTTGAATGAGAAATTTCTGAAAAACACCCTAAACTGCGAACCAGTTCTTGAAATTTTGAAAAATGCTGATGAAGCAGCAAAAATTGTAAACGACCTTAACAGTAAAAAGTTGGATGATAAAGGATAGTATATTGGTAAAGCTCAGAAAAAGAGAAGCTTTGGAACTGGAAAACGGATTGAACAAAGTATGAAGGAGGCTGTGGACAAATCACAAAGGCTGAACCTGCCTTCAAAGAATCCAAATGATTCAGTACTTGCTGAAGTCATTAACGAAAACCTTGCTCCTGACTCTAAACCCCTGCGGACAATATCCTTCATCATCCTCTGATATTAGACATTCTAAGATATCATCGTATCTTTCATTATAAATATCATCCATACTTCTGAAGATATTTTTATAATTATTCTTATCTGAAATCATTTACCTCTTCGCGCTATCTGTATTATATCATAAAAGAACCTATTTTAGTTTCTAAATTCTGAAACATTCGAGTTTAAAATAGGAATATTCTTGAAGAAGTGTTGGGAGCTGAAGCATGAGTTAGTATAATATAATGACACTTGATCAACGTGATTATATTACAGTAATTCATGCTGAGTTTCTAAATGGAACATGATAATTCACAGATCATAACGTCATCATGTGCTATGTTACACGACTCTTGTATTCTCTTTGATCTCAAAATATCAAGAAAATATTTCTTGATGATTCGGCCTTTTCCGAGGTATTCTGGTAATTTGACAAGTCAAGATCATGCCATTACAATTTCCTTCCTAGAACATTAACAATGTTCATTCTGAAATTTATATCTGCGAATTCTGGACCATTACAAGCGGTGCTTAATCGCAAGAAGAAGAAACGAAAGGACAAAGCTCCGAACTAGAAATGGGAGAATAAATCATAGCAAATAGAAGAGAGCATTAACTGTGGATGACAATGATTATAGAAGAAGCAAGGACTTTGAAATATAAGGGAAGATATAAAACCCAACAACAACCCAGAAATCACAAACCGTATATATCAATGCATATAGCAATATAAAGACACGGGAGAACTAAAAACACTATAAAATTAAGAGTATAGTAGAAGTAAATAGATTCTTCCGGAGGCAGATGAAAAAGAAGAGCGACAGATATGAAAGTGAGGAGTATATCAAGAATCAGCACTGGATGAAGCATATTGACAAATACTTTAAAATATGAGTTGAGAAGGTGTGAGTTGTAAGAAAACAAATGAGGTGGATTTATAGTGAAATATCCGACAGAGAAATCAAAATGGATTATCGCATTAATTCGAAGAGGATCATAATTTCCTTAATCGCCGAATAATCAAATCCAATATAGATTACAAAGATTTTCTTTTCGGAGATCAATCGTGATGACGTCAAAAGATACAACGAATCACTATTATCTTATTTCATTCATTTACGATAACTTCACTCACACGCTTCGAGTATCGAATTATTTTATCCATTCTTCTTGAACATGATAAAACTCTATAATCGTTATAATAACATTCTCATTGTTAGTCATGACGACCTCTATCAAATTTCGGGGACGAAATTTCTTTAACGGGTAGGTACTGTGACGACCCAGAAATTTCCGACCAAATTTAAACTTTAATCTTTATATTATTCCGACACGATAAGCAAAGTTTGTTAAGTTAAATCTCAAGAATTTTAAACCGTGTTCATACATTCATTATAACCTCGACCAAATTCCGACGATTCACGAACCGTTATATATAAATAGATATGTATATGTATATATATATTATAACTTGAGAATATTAATAAAGTATTAAACGTATAATACTTTACACGAACGTATTTGTTTCAATATGATTTTCGACGAAATTAAAAAATATATATATTAAATGATTGAATTATCAGAAACATTGAATTATGATTACAAGTCTCTGTTGAGAGGTCCACTATGATTTGAGAAAATCTATTCCTCTTAACGATATTCAGAATAATTTGTAAAGCTATTTATAAATAAAAACAAAAAGTGTCATTTATGAAAGTTAGACAAAAGTTAGTGGAGAATTGGTTTCCATAATATTCTATTAATCTATTTTCAAACGTACAAAGACGTTTTCAGTTTAAAAAGAACTTTATTATTAAAACGTATATAACTTTTATAAATATCTAGAATCACTTTTGACAACTCATTACTTAACCAGTATAATAAATATAATGATATTTATATTTTATTTCATTAAATATATATAACGATTTAAATTAATATTATATATATTTATACGCGTATTATACATACATAGTTTTTATACTTTTACTATACTTTAACTTTACCTTGGCTTTACTTTTACTTTACTTTAACTTTAATAATTCACTTTAATAATTCATACTTTAATAATTCACTTTAATAATTCATACTTTAATAATTCGCTTTAATAATTCATACTTTAATAATTCACTTTAATAATTCATACTTTAATAATTCACTTTAATAATTCATACTTTAATAATTCACTTTAATAATTCATATTTTAATAATTCACTTTAATAATTCAAAAATCTATTATAAATAGAATTCAATAGGTTTCATTATTTCATAGAAACTTGAAAATATATTTCTCTAAACTCTCTCAATCGATTTATATATATATATATATTTGCTCTGTATTATTTCAAAATATTATTAGTATACATAAAATATTACGACGGAGTGCTGTCCGAGTGATTTCAAAATAGTTTTTTTTTTTGAATGAGTCGAAGCTAAGGAAATTATGGGTTATAGCTATGGATGTGATGGGTATGGTTCATGGGTATGCTCATGAGGTCAATCTAGTGTTTATCATCTCCGTTGCGTCTACATACTTTCCTGCAATATTGAATCTCAATATTGATACGTTCGTGAATCCGAGGCCAACCTTGCACTTGTTAAATGACGTTATATGTATTTTTACTACGAAATACAGTATTGTGAGTTTCATTTGCTCCCTTTTATATATATTTTTGGGACTGAGAATACATGCGCTGTTTTTATAAATGTTTTACGAAATAGGCACAAGTACTAAAACTAATTCTACGTGGGTTTAAACCAGAAATATACCCTTAGCTTGGTAACATTAAACTACTTGTCTATGTACGATAGGCGCGAATCCTAAAGATAGATCTATTGGGCCTGACAAACCCCATCCTGACTATGGGATGCTTTAGTACTTCGAGGTTATTTTAAACACACCTGATCTGGTGTACTTCAGAGGGTAAAACATGAACGTTAAGTCTTGTTACCGGGTGCCTACAACTTATAGAATACTTTATACACTTGCGAGTGTACATATATTTATAAATGGAAATCTTGTGGTCTATTAATATATTGAAATGATTGTTATGATAAACCTATGAACTCACCAACCTTTTGGTTGACACTTTAAAGCATGTTTATACTCAGGTATTAAAGAAATCTTCTGCTGTGCATTAGCTCATTTTAAGGATATTACTTGGAGTCATTCATGGCATATTTTGAAAGACGTTGCATTCGAGTCATTGAGTTCATCAAGATTATTATTAAGTCAATTATAGTTGGATGTATTATGAAATGGTGTGCATGCCGTCAACTTTCGTTGTAAAGAAATTTTGTCTTTTAAAAACGAATGCAATGTTTGTAAAATGTATCATATAGAGGTCAAATACCTCGCGATGTAATCAGCTATTGTGAATCGTTTATAATATATATGAACGGGTCATTTCATAAAGGAAAATCAAAATCCGCAGCAAAAAGAAGAGCACGACACCTAGAAAGATGTCACAAATGCGGAAAATGGTCACATGGAGGTAAATGTTCAAATAATCAAACCTATTCAAACACCGAATTTGTTACTTTATGCAGAGACGGACCATTCATATGTTTAGAAGAAAAGACACTAAATGCTCGAGGTTACGCCTATGTAGCCATGGAAAACCAATTAAACCGACTATCTTATGAATGGGATAGATCATATAACTAAGAAATCTATTTCACAGGTATGTCTGTACAGTTTTTATTTTTATTTTTATTTTTAACCTTTTGATAATAAACGCTAATTTGTTCGCTAAAAAGTATTAAATTGGTATTGAATAAAATTAGGTTTGGCGACCGAAATTATTGATATCATACAAAAATTTATTACATCACTGCGAAATTTAACGTTTATTCTTAAGGTATAAATATCTTTAATCAATCAACACAAAATATTTCAAAAATTCGTCATGAGTTAAATTAGGTCTTGGAACCGAAATTACTTTACCGAAAAGAGGGGCGCATATTTTTGATAATATTTGATTGATTAAAGTGGGATAAAAAGCCAAAAAGATTTTTAATTTTATTTTTACCATGTTTTTAAAATTAATATTTAAATCTTAAATTAATATTGTAAACTTTGTAAAAACAATATATTTAAAATTGTAAATATTTAAAAAATTAATATAAGTTTGGTGTGAATTTATAATATGAATTTCTAAAATTAAGATTGGTGTGAATTTTTTATTTTATGAATTTTTAATTTTATGCATTTTAAATTTTAGGTTTGGTGTGAATTTTTAATATTAATTTTGAATTTTATATTTAAATTGTGTGAATTTAAAAACAAAAATTTACTTTATCTCATTAAGTTAAAAATATGATTTTTAAAATTCGTCGTAAGTTGAAAACTAGGTCTTTGAACCGAAATTGCTTTACCCAAGGAAGGGACGAGAACTTTTATTATCATTATTTTTAATCTTATTGAATTAAAGTATGCCAAAAAAAAAAAAAAAAAAACCCAAAAATCTTAGCTTTTAAAACAATCGCTACAAAAAGACAAATTTTAAAATTTTGTCGAAGGATGGACTAGGACATCGATCCGAAACGACCTCGTCCTAAATAACAAAGGAAACAAAATTTTAAAATTAATTAATTAATTGTTTTAATAAGTTAAAGATTATAAAAAAAAAAAAAAAATACCAAACTCCGCGACTCGCGGAGTTTGAAGGGGAAAACACCGCGAGTCACGGAGGGACTAAAAATCAGAAAAAATATAACCGCAGAACAGATCAGTCCCCAACCCACAAAAACTAAAAACCTGCGAAAATACTGCCGAAAATAAACGAAAAAAAACTCCCAAAATCAAAATTTTTAACCGTTAATCATCAAATCTTTTACTAAAATCATGTTGAGAAGGATGCTATCAAGGAATTACTCAAGAAAAACAGTAAATTTCTACACCTAAACACCATTTAATCCGAAATTAGTGTTCTTGAGCAATTTTTTTTCCCCAATTTGATTTTGATGCTTTTTAGTGTAATTAGGCTTAAATTGTTTATGTATTATGCTTGTATAACCTAGATTAATGCTGTTTAACATGATTAGAAGCCTTAAACTTCAAATTTTGAGTAATCTAGGGTTTGTGTTCTTGAGCAAATTTGGGGCTTTTTGATATAAACAGGTTATGGCCAATTTTTGTCATGAATTGTTGCTAAATTAAGTAGTGTAACATGTCTAGGTAGTTAAATGATCCAAACTTTGAGCCTAAACATGATTTTGAGAATTAAAGTGGACTTTTTCAAGTCTAAAATTCATGAACTTGATTTTTGAAAGATAATGCCATTTGAAACTTGTTTAATTGCTAGTAATGATTATTTTGACATGTTATTTGAGTTGAATGCTTTTGAACTTGGCGAACATTTTCGTATATGCTTATTTGAAAAAGTGTAGATTTGATAAAAATGTGAAAATGAGCTTAAGTTTGATATAAATTGATCATGTCATTGTAATTATTTTGATTGATGATTTTGCTGACACTAATGCATATTTGGATGCACAAAAATTGTGTTTGATGTGTTTTGCAGACTGAAAGGGGTGAATCTTCATCCCAAGCTCGCAATGCTCCTGCTGAGAATGCGGAACAACAGGAGGTGGATAACTACTACAAGCAGGATATACCTCATCCAGTCATGACATTTTCTGATATGCACTTGGAAGAGTTGCACCCGAACCTGAGATTGGACAGACTTTGGATAGATTATCCAAAATATCAAAGGGGTTTGCATACTCTTCATTCTAAGGTTGTTGAGGTACCTAGGGTCATAGAATGGGGACCCTTAGAAGCTGTAGAATTGGCCGGGCCAATTAGGGAATTACTTGTACAGAGGTATGGTAATTCTACTTTTAATGACTGGGTACGTTTATTCACCATGCGTAGACCTGTATATAAAGTATGGTGTGAAGAATTGTTGTGTAGTATAGAGTTGAATGATCGGGTTGCTAGTTTAACCGATCGTTCTTTTATTAGATTTTTGTTAGGCGGTTCAATGCATCACATGTCTTTACTAGACATGGCTCAGGCTTTACGTATATATACGCCTGAGGAGTTAGCATCTGCCGATTGTAGAGGGTTGATACTAAACAGTAGAAAGATAGATGAAAATTTGATACACACGGTGTGTGGAGTCAAATGACAAGCCATCACCGTTTCAAAGGGGGAAATTACTCTTATTTGGATATAGATAGAGCCGAATTAAGAGTGATTCATAGGTTTTTAGCTAATTCGATTACACAAAGAGGTAAGAACAAGGAAAAGGTAAATGAACAGGATTTGTTTTACCATATGTGTATTCGAGACCCACAAAGCGCTGTAAGTATACCGTATTGTGTGGGTTATTATTTATCAGCTATGGTTCGGGGGATGAGACCGCATAGCATAATAGGAGGTGGTATTTTTATTACTTTGATTGGTGAATATCTCGGTGTGCATATAAGTCGGGGGGGATTATTAGTAGAAGAACCAGAACCCCGAGATACTATAGGTTTAAATGTATACCATGGTGCGAAAGTTTTGAAGAGGCAAAATAACGCCGCAGTACCATACCATGGTAGACATCCACAGGTTGAGAGAAACCAACAGCAAGGTAATGTAGGAGGGGGGAATGAGATGCAAGAAATGCAAAGGTTTATAGCTTCTCAGGAGTACGAAAATGCTAGACAGAGAGCATTTGAAGATTGGCAAGTTCATCAGAACCAAATCATAGCTCATTGCCAACATATAGGTAGAAACTATATTCCTACACCGAAACCCATCTTCCCTCCCTGGTCTATAGAGATGCAACCACCTTATCCTACGTATAACCCTGCCGAAGCATTCTATAGCACCTATGGTTATGCTTGGAACCCCTATTGGTACCAGTATCATCCCTAGTATACTTAGTTTTATTTATTTTGTAATTTGTAATGATTGATACGTTTAATACTTTTGTTAATATTGTAATAGTTTTTATAATTGTCTAACTTTTATTCTTAGATTTTAATAATTTTTGAATGTGGGTAATATACCAAACTTCAAAAATATGTATATGTGTTTGCAGTTTATCTTATGTACACAACAGGGTAAAACAACGCATTTTCAAAGACTGGCATTAAGTTCAGCAAAAGCAACTAATTTTGACGACAAGATGCAAAATATATGTGAAATAACAACAAGACGGAATGAACAAAAGATGTGCACCATTTATCATTCAGCAAACAAACGCCAATATATTTGGAAACTTTGGTAAAAATTTAATCATTTTCACACAAATCACCCTCAATAATTTAAATTATTACTGATTTCTTGAAAATGAGGGCATTGCAAGATCTTAAGTGTGGGAAGGGGTTAAATTCTTTCGAATTTTAAATTTTTTTACTTTATACACTTGGTTACCATTAAAAATACTAGTAAAGTAGTAGTTGTATTAGAATCTAGTGCTCTCTGATAAAAAAGAACAGCCCTAGTCTTATATACTGACTACCCAATTCTAGTAAAATTTTTCAAAATTTTCAATTAAATGAACTCAAAATCATGTTTATACATATTTATGAACGATAAAACTAGGTTTTAACACCGAAATTATTGTTACCTCGGAAAGGACGATAAAAAGGAAAATAAAAGCCAAGTGTGGGAAAATTTACCAAGTTATCTTAAACATATGTCACATATATCTGTAACAAATAACTGAAAATACTTTTGATTTGGACTAAACTAAACTGTTTTACCCGATGAAAGAAAAGAAAGATGGATCTACACGATGAATCAATTCCATCATTAAAAGGAAGTAAAGTCTTTCGAAAAAGACACGCGCTTCTTGATTTAGGTCATGAAGTTGTCGTCCAGACCAGCTGTAGGTTGACGAAAAATCCAGAAAAGTCATCACTAAAATCAGCAGGAAATCCACGGACCTCAGCATTAAACAGGGTCGCCAAGTGGTCAGATTTATCCTAACCATGAGAAGGATTTATCTTGTACAATGGGGGGCACCATGCAAATTAGCTGGATAAGACTAATGAATCAGATCCCCAGAAAGGATAATCTCCTTAAAGATTAAAAATCAGCTTTTAAGACTGATATTACTCAATCCTAGAGATTGACCTTAAAGATTGAGAATTCAAACTCATGGAATTCAATGATATCTAAACTCGAGCTTAAACGAGAAAATATTTTGATCAAAATTACAAACCGATTTGTTTTCTGAAAACCCTATTTTCAATGCGTTCATTACCATTGAACGTAAAATCCTAGGAATTCACCTGGAATTCATTAGGTCACCTGAACCAAATCGGGTGTCAACCGTAAGAACGGTGGTTGCATAGTGGTCAAAGACAGGACCTTGTGCCATACCGAAAAATTATAAGGGTGAGCTTTACTATTGCTCCTACCAAGGATAGTTATTGCGTCCGACACGTTATAGACCATAATTAAAAGCATGTCAAGGGACATTGCCTTAACAGTTGCTTGTTCAACGCTTTCCTTTACAACCGGACGGTAGTTTACCGAAAAGTAATATACGGGACAAATAAACTGGACGTGTTGCTTTCCAAATACAAGGTTTGCAAGTGGGTGACACAAAACCATAAGTTTTGAGCTAAAATTTTCAAATCTGAAACCCACCAAACCCACAAAAATATTTTGCAAACACCGGTAAAGGGTTATCCCGGAAAACTTATCTAGGGTAAAAACTAGATTTAATTTTCAAAAGATCAAATGTTTTCATAAAGATCCAATTTCCTTAATGGATCTAAATTTTTATAGTCATGTGGGACTGTAAACCATATCGTTACTACCATTGTTCATACCACCGTATAGAAATCACTGATGTACAAAGTGTGAAGAATAAAGAAGTGATTCTAGTATTTCAAGACGATATTGCTTGAGGACAAGCAACGCTCAAGTGTGGGAATATTTGATAATGCTAAAAACGAACATATATTTCATAGCATTATTCCTCAAGAAAGACAAGCTTTTAGTTGCAATTGTTCTATTTAAAAGTGATATTCGTTTAAATAATAAAAGGTGAAGACAAAAGACAGATTCGACGAATTGAAGACGCAAACGACCAAAAAGCTCAAAAGTACAAAAGACAATCAAAGAGGTTCCAATTATTGATAAGAAACGTCTCGAAATTACAAGAATACAAAATTCAAAACGCAAAGTACAAAATATAAAATTGTACGCAAGGACGTTCGAAAATCCGGAACGGGACCAGAGTCAACTCTCAACGCTCGACGCAACGGACTAAAAATTACAAGTTAACTATGTATATAAATATAATATAATATATAATTAATTATATTAATTATATATATATATTATATATATATTATAAACCGTCGGCAAGAAAGACTCCAAAAGGGACTGAGCTGTAATTTCAAACTCCGCGACTCGCGGAGTTTGAAGGCAAAAATGCCGCGAGTCGCGGAGCCCCAAAAGTCGAAAATCCCTATAAAAGCAAACGAATTCTGATCGCAAAAATCACCAAAAATATATCCATCTCTCTATCTATATCGTATATATATTTATATTTTAATTTTAATTTTAATTTTAATTTTAATTTTAATCCTAATAATAAGGGTATGTTAGCGAATGTTGTAAGGGTGTAAGTCGAAATTCTGTCCGTGTAACGCTACGCTATTTTTAATCATTGTAAGTTATGTTCAACCTTTTTATATTAATGTCTCGTAGCTAAGTTATTATTATGCTTATTTAATCCGAAGTAATCATGATGTTGGGCTAATTACTAAAATTGGGTAATTGGGCTTTGTACCATAATTGGGGTTTGGACAAAAGAACGACACTTGTGGAAATTAGACTATGGGCTATTAATGGGTTTTATATTAACTAAACAATACCTTGTTAATTTAATATACAAACTTATAATTTGACGTATTTATATATAGCCACATACGCTTGACTGGGTACGGTGGGCGGGATATCTATAAATACCAATAATTATTCATTTTACCGGATACGGAACTGGATTAATAGTTAATAAACTTGTTGAAATAGGGGTGAATTACATTCAAGGGTAATTGGTGTAATTGTTAACAAAGTAGTAAAACCTTGGTTTACACGCAGTCGATAACCTGGTGTATTCATTAAACAAAGTATTAAAACCTTGTTACAATTCGAATCCCCAATTAGTTGGAATATTTGACTTCGGGAATAAGAATAATTTGACGAAGACTTTCGCTCTTTATATTTATGACTGATGGACTATTATGGACAAATCCGTATGGACATATTAAATAATCCAGGACAAAGGACAATTAACCCATGGGCATAAAACTAAAATCAACACGTCAAACATCATGATTACGGAAGTTTAATTATGCATAATTATTTTATTTCATATTTAATTTTCTTTATTTTATATTTAATTGCACTTCTAATTATCGCATTTTTTATTGTTATTGTATTTAATTGCACTTTTAATTATCGTACTTTTTAATTATCGCAAGTTTATTTTATCGCACTTTTATTATTCGCAATTTCATTATCGTTATTTACTTTATGCTTTAATTTAAGTCTTGTATTTATTTTTAATATTTTACATTTGGTTTTAACTGCGACTAAAGTTTTAAAATCGACAAACCGGTCATTAAACGGTAAAAACTCCCCTTTATAATAATAATATTACTTATATATATATATTTGTATTTTTATATAGCGTTAAGCTTTGTTTAAAAAGATTCTATGTGGAACGAACCGGACTTACTAAAAACTACACTACTGTACGATTAGGTACACTGCCTATAAGTGTTGTAGCAAGGTTTAAGCATATCCGTTCTCTAAATAAATAAATATCTTGTGTAAAATTGTATCGTATTTAATAGTATTTTCTGCTAAAATTTAATAGTATTTTATACCCCTTAGCTTTGACATCAAATATCTTGTACTTTGCATTTTGTAACTTGTACTCTTGTCATTTTTAGACGTTTTTCATCAATAAATTGAACCTTTTGAATTGTATCTTGTACATTTGAGCTTTTTGGACGTTTGTGTCTTCAAATCTTCGTTTTCGCCTTTTGTCTTCGCACTTATTTATTTAAACAATTACAATGAAAATATAATACAATTACATATGAAAACCTATTATTTAGGAGGGATATTGCTATGAAATATATGTTCCTTTTTAGCCTTATCAAATATCCCCACACTTAAACGTTGCTTGTCCTCAAGCAATACATAACTTGAAATAAAATCACATTTCACTCGAATCACTTTTTTATTCTCACACTTTGTACATCAGTGATTTTGATATAGCGGTATAAACAATGATAGTAACGATGGTTAAAGGTGGGTGTGTCATCCACAGTTGCCTCGGGTTTAGGTCAACGACACTTGCAATCAAATAGCCGATTTACTTTCGGTTTCCAAAGTAAAGTGCACATTTGAAAGGCGGTTTACAGTCCCACATGACTATGAAAATGTAGATCCTTAAGGAAATTAGATCTTTATGAAAACATTTGATCTTTTTAAAAATTTAATCTAGCTTTTACCCTAGATAAGTTTTCCGGAATAACCCTTCACCGGTGTTGCAAAATATTTTTGTGGGTTTCAGATTTGAAAATTTTAGCTCAAAACTTATGGTTTTGTGTCACCCACTTGCTATCCTTGTATTAGGAAAGCAACACATCCAGTTTACTTACTCCGTATATTACCTTTCGGTAAACTACCGTCCGGTTGTAAAGGAAAGCGATGAATAAGCAACTGTTAAGGCAATGTCCTGTGACTTGCTTTTGATTATGGTCTATAAACGTGTCAGATGCTAGTACTATCCTTTGTAGGAGCAATAGTAAGATCATCCTATAATTTTTTCGGTCTGGCACAAGGTCCTGTCTCCGACCATGCTATGCAACCACCGTTCTTACGGTTGACACCCGATTTGGTTCAGGTGACCTAATGAATTCCAGGTGAATTCCTAGGATTTTACGTTCAATGTTAATGAACGCATTGAAAATAGGTTTTCAGAAAACAAATCAATTTTAATTTTGATCAAAATATTTTCTCGTTCAAGCTCGAGTTTAGATATCATTGAATTCCATGAGTTTGTAATTCTCAATCTTTAAGGTCAATCTCAAGGATTGAGTAATTTCAGGCTTAAAAGCTGATTTTTAATCTTTAAGGAGATTATCCTTTCTGGGGATCTGATTCATTAGTCTTATCAAGCTAATTTGCATGGTGTTCCCCCATTGTACGAGATAAATCCTTCTCATGGTTAGGATAAATCTGACCACTTGGCGACCCTGTTTGATGCTGAGGTCCATGGATTTCCTGCTGATTTTAGAGATGACTTTTCTAGATTTTTCGTCAACCTACAGCTGGTCTGGACGACAACTTCTTGACCTAAATCAAGAAGCGCGTGTCTTTTTTGGAAGACTTTACTTCCTTTTAATGATGGAATTAATTCATCGTGTAGATCCATCTTTTCTTTTCTTTCATCGAGTAAAATAGTTAATTTAGTCCAAAACAAAAGCACCTGCAATAAACTTTACAGAAACATGTGCTAGATAGTTTTTAATTGAATAACTAGGTACATTCTCCCCACACTTAGTTTCTTTCTTTGCCTTTTTATTCTCCTTTATTCAATTTTAAATGAATTCAAGCGTTTTAGGGTGTTTCTCAATTTATGTCCTTTCCGAGGTAACGATAATTTCGGTATTAACACCTAGTTTTCATCGTTCATAAATATGTATAAACATGATTTTGAATTCATTTAGTTGAAATTTTTTCAAATTTTCACAAAATTTGGCAAATAAAACCAAGTGTAAACCCGAGAGAATTTATAACCCCACACTTAAACGTTGCTTGTCCTCAAGCAATACATAACTTGAAATAAAATCACATTTCACTCGAATCACTTTTTTATTCTCACACTTTGTACATCAGTGATTTTGATATAGTGGTATAAACAATGATAGTAATGATGGTTAAAGGTGGGTGTGTCATCCACAGTTGCCTCGGGTTTAGGTCAACGACACTTGCAATCAAATAGCCGATTTACTTTCGGTTTCCAAAGCAAAGTGCACATTTGAAAGGTGGTTTAAAGTCCTATATGACTATGAAAATGTAGATCCTTAAGGAAATTGGATCTTTATGAAAACATTTGATCTTTTTAAAAATTTAATCTAGCTTTTACCCTAGATAAATTTTCCGGAATAACCCTTCACCTGTGTTGCAAAATATTTTTGTGGGTTTTGTAGGTTTCTGATTTGAAAATTTTAGCTCAAAACTTATGGTTTTGTGTCACCCACTTGCTATCCTTGTATTAGGAAAGCAACACATCCAGTTTACTTGCTCCGTATATTACCTTTCGGTAAACTACCGTCCGGTTGTAAAGGAAAGCGATGAATAAGCAACTGTTAAGGCAATGTCCCGTGACTTGCTTTTGATTATGGTCTATAAACGTGTCGGATGCTAGTACTATCCTTTGTAGGAGCAATAGTAAGATCATCCTATAATTTTTTCGGTCTGGCACAAGGTCCTGTCTCCGACCATGCTATGCAACCACCGTTCTTACGGTTGACACCCGATTTGATTCAGGTGACCTAATGAATTCCAGGTGAATTCCTAGGATTTTACGTTCAATAGTAATGAACGCATTGAAAATAGGTTTTCAGAAAAAAATCGGTTTTAATTTTGATCAAAATATTTTCTCGTTCAAGCTCGAGTTTAGATATCATTGAATTCCATGAGTTTGTAATTCTCAATCTTTAAGGTCAATCTCAAGGATTGAGTAATATCAGGCTTAAAAGCTGATTTTTAATCTTTAAGGAGATTATCCTTTCTGGGGATCTGATTCATTAGTCTTATCAAGCTAATTTGCACGGTGCTCCCCCATTGTACGAGATAAATCCTTCTCATGGTTAGGATAAATCTGACCACTTGGCGACCCTGTTTGATGCTGAGGTCCGTGGATTTCCTGCTGATTTTAGAGATGACTTTTCTAGATTTTTCGTCAACCTACAGCTGGTCTGGACGACAACTTCTTGACCTAAATCAAGAAGTGCGTGTCTTTTTCGGAAGACTTTACTTCCTTTTAATGATGGAATTGATTCATCGTGTAGATCCATCTTTTCTTTTCTTTCATCAGGTAAAATAGTTAATTTAGTCCAAAACAAAAGCACCTGCAATAAACTTTACAGAAACATGTGCTAGATAGTTTTTAATTGAATAACTAGGTACATTCTCCCCACACTTAGTTTCTTTCTTTGCCTTTTTATTCTCCTTTATTCCATTTTAAATGAATTCAAACGTTTTAGGGTGTTTCTCAATTTATGTCCTTTCCGAGGTAACGATAATTTCGGTATTAACACCTAGTTTTCATCGTTCATAAATATGTATAAACATGATTTTGAATTCACTTAGTTGAAATTTTTTCAAATTTTCACAAAATTTGGCAAATAAAACCAAGTGTAAACCCGAGAGAATTTATAACCCTTCCCCACACTTGAGATCATGCAATGCCCTCATTTGCATGAAATGAGACTATAATTATAAATTCATGAGGGTGATTAGTGTAGAAAAGTGATTGAAAATACCCAGTTTGTAATTTCAAAGCTCGTTGATTGATAGATGGCGCGCCTCATCGTTCATTCCTTCTTGTTTTATCACAAATGTTTTCCTTCAAAAACGGTTGCTTTTCTGAACTGTTTGTTAACATTTGAAAATGCGTCTTTTACCCTAACTTATCATGCATTTTTATTAATGAGTTATGCACTAACCCGAACCCCTAATTTAACGTTAAGTGGGGTTAGACTTCCCCACACTTAGCTGACAACATGTGAAGTCGGTAGAATAAGTTCCACGAATTAGAATAGTGAGCCAGTTATTTACATCTCGGGTGGTATAAAATATATAAATGGGTTTAAAGTTTAGAACCACCCGATCGTCACTACTTAATTCTTTTTTAAGTGTAGCTTTTAGTAAATGGATATGTCTCTTTTCTGGTTCTTGGTCAAATGGATCGATATACAATTACATATATATTATAGGGTGGACAATTCCTAACATTTCCTTCCTTTTATTCTCGGGATCAAAGTTTTCACCTCTATTACCCAATTGGGTGAAATCTGAGGTGTCATTATCTATTATAGCTCGTAGTTCATCTTTGGTAGATGACTCGTCTATTGAGAATATTGGGTTGGAAAGTTGTGGAATAGTGAATTTCGGGATCGAAGTAGATTCTTCTTCATTAACGGCACTTATCGGTCCCACTATTTTGGTCTCGGGGGTAAAATTTTCAACGTTATCGTTTTTCCAAGAGTACCAATTTGTCACCCTTACTTCTTCTTCATTCATTGATTGGTCGATGATTTCGTCGGTAGAGGCTAATATGTCAATATGTTGTGAAATTGGTAAAGCTGAATAAAAAGTATCATCGGGATAGTTGGTGATTTCGGAGCTCTCGAATTCATCAAAATTCGATGATATGAGATTTTCTTGCGCACGACTCCTCAGATCAACAGGTGTGTAATCTGATAGAGTTTCAGCTTGCCTATTTACAAACTCTCTCATTTGTTCATTTTGAGCATCAAGTTCTTCGAGTTTGATTTTCATATTGTCTAATAAATTTTCAGACACGTAATTTTCCTCGTCTACTGGTTGTTGAGTTTGGATATATTCTTGGGAATAATCCCAATTAGAATTGTATTCCTCATAATCATTCCATTCAGGTTCCATGGGTGCGTAATTTTCCATAGGAACGTAATAATAACATTCCCATGTTGAGTGATAATCTCCACAGATTTCACAACCAGTTATTGTTTCGTCATTCGTGATCCAAGATTGACCGAACGAATTGTCATCAACACTCGTTTGAGAGTATTGATTAAATTGATTTCGGATGTCATAAAGAGTTTCCAAGGCCTTGTTTTCAAAATTTTCCATTTTATTGCGATGGCCAAATTTTAGCTACAATGTGGTGCATTCACTAATTATCCTATTAGTTATAAAAAGATAAAAATTATTTAAAGTTATCAAATTAATAGACTTTTCTGCTTTTGCCCACGTTTCGAATAGCTAAAAGATGTAGCAGGGAGCCAGAACCCTTTAAATCGGAAGCTCACAACTCAGCCACTAACAAATCCAACTATTACTACGAAGCAGAAAATTTGGAGGTCTATCAATTTAACCGCTTAAAATAATTTTTCGTTTTGAATTATTAGAGAAGAAGTAGAGAAAATTTCTAAGTCCTAAAACTAGCGTGGCGAGAAATAAGAAAGAAAAAGAGTGCGCGTCGAAAAACGTCGAAAAATAAAAATAAGAAAGAAAAACGTCGAAACTTAAAAGTCTAAAAATTAAATCTAAAAGTTACGCCTAAAGGTATTAAAGCTTACAGGAATTCTATATCCAAAACGGCAATAACTTAAAAGGCACTAAAATTTAAAATGGCGTCGTAAAATTCTAAAGCGCCTAAATCTTAATCTAAAGAAAAAGCACTTAAGGGATTTTACGGCAAAGCCTAAAAATCTAGAGATAAAAATAAGCTACGGCAAAATACTAAATTTAAAACTAGCTACGAACAGTAAAAATACAAATATTATGCTAAAAACAAATAAAAATAAACAAAAAAAAATAAAAATAAACTTAAAGTTGTAAAAAGTACAATTTTTATAAAAATATTATTTTTATCTTTATTATTTTATAAAAGTATTAATTTTTATTTATAATAAAACTAATTAAAATACAAAATACAAATTAATTTAAAAACTAAAACTAAATATTAATAATAATAAATTAAATAGGGTTTATAAATAATAATAATTAATAATATTCCGTAATTAATGCGAAATAGGGTTTCTGGTCAGGCTGGTCAGGGCGGCTCCGCGAGTCGCGGTTCCACATACCATCAAAACTCCGCGAGTCGCGGAGGTTGAAAAACGTTTTTTTTTTTAATTTTATATTTTTTTTCTAAAATGATATATAAATATATTTATACAAAAATAAATTAAAAATATAGCGTTTCGCCGAGTCCCCGGCAGCGGCGCCAAAAACTTGATGTCGTAGCGTGGGGGTATGAAATAGTTTATATTTTTACTAGGAAATACTATTAAATACGTAAAATACTATATATTTTTGATACGAAAAGCGATACAAATTACACAAGTTTTAATTATTTATTTACAAATGGGATATACCTAAACCTTGCTACAACACTATAGGCAGTGTACCTAATCGTAAAGTAGTGTAGTTTTTAGTAAGTCTGGTTCGTTCCACATGGAGCTGGCTTATTTCACACTATATTTTAAACAATTATATTCGTACAAAATATATTATATTAATAATATATAAAAGGGGGTTTCACCGTTTAATGACCGGTTTGTCAATTTTATATTTTAAGCGAAGCGTAAAGTAAATTTAATTAACAAAATAAAATAAATAACAAAAAATACAAATGACGAATAATTAAAGGTGCGATGAAATATAAAATAAAATAATTATGCTTATTTAAACTTCCGTAATCATGATGTTTGATGTGTTGATTTTTAGTTTATTCCCATGGGTTAATTGTTCTTTGTCCTGGATTATTTAATATGCCCGTCTGGTTTTTGTCCATAACAGTCCATCAGTCATAAATATAAAGTGCGAGTGTCCTCGTCAAATTATCCTTATACCCGAAATCAAATATTCCAACTAATTGGGGACTTAAACTGTAACAAGGTTTTAATACTTTGTTTAATAATTACACCAGGATATCGACTGCGTGTAATCCAAGGTTTAATACTTTTTTAACAATTACGCCAAGTGTCCTTGTACATAATTTCACCCCTGTTTTAATAATTCTAGTGACTATTAATCCATTCCCGTGTCCGGTTAAATGAACTATTATTCGTACATATAAATTCCCCGCCCATCGTGTCCGATCGAGTGTATATGGTTATTTATAGGGACGTCCAATTGTAAATCTTTATATTAAAATTAACAAACTATCATTTAGTTAAACAAATATAAAGCCCATTAATAGCCCATAGTCTAATTTCTACAAGTGTCGTTCTTTTGTCCAAACCCCAATTATGGTACAAAGCCCAATTACCCCATCTTTAATATTTAGCCCAATATCATGATTACTTCGGCTCAAATAAGCATAATAATAACTTAAGTACGAGACATTAATTTAAAAAGGAGAACATAGCTTACATTGATTATTTATCGCGTAGTGGTACACGGACAGAGCTCCGACTTTAAAACCCGTAAATTAACCTTTACATAACCCGAACTAATCTATACTATATATATATATATATATATATATATATATATATATATATATATATATATATATATATATATTATATATATATATTTATTTATATTATACTACAGAGTATTATTATTATTATTTATATTTTTAAACTCGGCAGAATGCATGGCCTTTTATAGGCATGTCTGATTTTTACAGCTCCGTGAGTCGTGGAGTTTTAAGCCTGCAAACTTCGCGAGTCGTGGAGTTTGAAAATCCAGCTCACATAATTTTGGAACCTTGCTTGTCGACATATTTTATATATAAATATAAAATATAAATAATTAATATAATTATTTATATATTATATTATATTCTTGTGCATAGTAGACTTGTAATTTTTGGTCCATTGCGTCGGGCGTTGATAGTTGGCTCGGGTACCGGTTCCGGATTTTCGAACGTCCTTGCGTACAATTTAATATCTTGTACTTTGCGTTTTGTAACTTGTACTCTTGTCATTTTTAGACGTTTTTCATCAATAAATTGAACCTTTTGAATTGTATCTTGTATATTTGAGCTTTTTGGACGTTTGTGTCTTCAAATCTTCGTTTTCGCCTTTTATCTTCGCACTTATTTATTTAAACAATTACAATGAAAATATAATACAATTACATATGAAAACCTATTATTTAGGAGGGATATTGCTATGAAATATATGTTCCTTTTTAGCCTTATCAAATATCCCCACACTTAAACGTTGCTTGTCCTCAAGCAATACATAACTTGAAATAAAATCACATTTCACTCGAATCACTTTTTTATTCTCACACTTTGTACATCAGTGATTTTGATATAGCGGTATAAACAATGATAGTAACGATGGTTAAAGGTAGGTGTGTCATCCACAGTTGCCTCGGGTTTAGGTCAACGACACTTGCAATCAAATAGCCGATTTACTTTCGGTTTCCAAAGCAAAGTGCACACTTGAAAGGCGGTTTACAGTCCCACATGACTATGAAAATGTAGATCCTTAAGGAAATTGGATCTTTATGAAAACATTTGATCTTTTTAAAAATTTAATCTAGCTTTTACCCTAGATAAGTTTTCCGGAATAACCCTTCACCGGTGTTGCAAAATATTTTTGTGGGTTTTGTGGGTTTCAGATTTGAAAATTTTAGCTCAAAACTTATGGTTTTGTGTCACCCACTTGCTATCCTTGTATTAGGAAAGCAACACATCCAGTTTACTTGCTCCGTATATTACCTTTCGGTAAACTACCGTCCGGTTGTAAAGGAAAGCGATGAATAAGCAACTGTTAAGGTAATGTCCCGTGACTTGCTTTTGATTATGGTCTATAAATGTGTCGGATGCTAGTACTATCCTTTGTATGAGTAATAGTAAGATCATCCTATAATTTTTTCGGTCTGGCACATGGTCCTGTCTCCGACCATGCTATGCAACCACCGTT
Source organism: Rutidosis leptorrhynchoides (assembly GCF_046630445.1). Lineage (NCBI taxonomy): Eukaryota > Viridiplantae > Streptophyta > Magnoliopsida > Asterales > Asteraceae > Rutidosis > Rutidosis leptorrhynchoides. Next base: position 353,215,168 of record NC_092338.1, read on the forward strand.
CTTACGGTTGACACCCGATTTGGTTCAGGTGACCTAATGAATTCCAGGTGAATTCCTAGGATTTTACGTTCAATGATAATGAACGCATTGAAAATAGGTTTTCAGAAAACAAATCGATTTTAATTTTGATCAAAATATTTTCTCGTTCAAGCTCGAGTTTAGATATCATTGAATTCCATGATTTTGTAATTCTTAATCTTTAAGGTCAATCTCAAGGATTGAGTAATATCAGGCTTAAAAGCTGATTTTTAATCTTTAAGGAGATTATCCTTTCTGGGGATCTGATTCATTAGTCTTATCAAGCTAATTTGCACAGTGTTCCCCCATTGTACGAGATAAATCCTTCTCATGGTTAGGATAAATCTGACCACTTGGCGACCCTGTTTGATGCTGAGGTCCGTGGATTTCCTGCTGATTTTAGAGATGACTTTTCTAGATTTTTCGTCAACCTACAGCTGGTCTGGACGACAACTTCTTGACCTAAATCAAGAATCGCGTGTCTTTTTCGGAAGACTTTACTTCCTTTTAATGATGGAATTGATTCATCGTGTAGATCCATCTTTTCTTTTCTTTCATCGGGTAAAATAGTTAATTTAGTCCAAAACAAAAGCACCTGCAATAAACTTTACAGAAACATGTGCTAGATAGTTTTTAATTGAATAACTAGGTACATTCTCCCCACACTTAGTTTCTTTCTTTGCCTTTTTATTCTCCTTTATTCAATTTTAAATGAATTCAAGCGTTTTAGGGTGTTTCTCAATTTATGTCCTTTCCGAGGTAACGATAATTTCGATATTAACACCTAGTTTTCATCGTTCATAAATATGTATAAACATGATTTTGAATTCATTTAGTTGAAATTTTTTCAAATTTTCACAAAATTTGGCAAATAAAACCAAGTGTAAACCCGAGAGAATTTATAACCCCACACTTAAACGTTGCTTGTCCTCAAGCAATACATAACTTGAAATAAAATCACATTTCACTCGAATCACTTTTTTATTCTCACACTTTGTACATCAGTGATTTTGATATAGTGGTATAAACGATGATAGTAACGATGGTTAAAGGTGGGTGTGTCATCCACAGTTGCCTCGGGTTTAGGTCAACGACACTTGCAATCAAATAGCCGATTTACTTTCAGTTTCCAAAGCAAAGTGCATATTTGAAAGGCGGTTTACAGTCCCATATGACTATGAAAATGTAGATCCTTAAGGAAATTGGATCTTTATGAAAACATTTGATCTTTTTAAAAATTTAATCTAGCTTTTACCCTAGATAAATTTTTCGGAATAACCCTTCACCGGTGTTGCAAAATATTTTTGTGGGTTTTGTGGGTTTCAGATTTGAAAATTTTCGCTCAAAACTTATGGTTTTGTGTCACTCACTTGCTATCCTTGTATTAGGAAAGCAACACATCCAGTTTACTTGCTCCGTATATTACCTTTCGGTAAACTACCGTCCGGTTGTAAAGGAAAGCGATGAATAAGCAACTGTTAAGGCAATGTCCCGTGACTTGCTTTTGATTATGGTCTATAAACGTGTCGGATGCTAGTACTATCCTTTGTAGGAGCAATAGTAAGATCATCCTATAATTTTTTTGGTCTGGCACAAGGTCCTGTCTCCGACCATGCTATGCAACCACCGTTCTTACGGTTGACACCCGATTTGGTTCAGGTGACCTAATGAATTCCAGGTGGTCAGACTTATCCTAACCATGAGAGGATCTGTCTTGTAAAATGGGGAGGACGCCGTGCAAATTAGCTGGATAAGACTAATGAATCAGATCCCCGGAAAGGATAATCTCCTTAAAAGATCAAAAATCAGCTTTTAAGACTGATATTACTCAATCCTTGAGATTGACCTTAAAGATTGAGAATTACAAACTCATGGAATTCAATGATATCTAAACTCGAGCTTGAACGAGAAAATATTTTGATCAAAATTACAAACCGATTTGTTTTATGAAAACCCTATTTTTAATGCGTTCATTACCATTGAACGTAAAATCCTAGAAATTCACCTGAAATTCATTAGGTCACCTGAACTAAATCGGGTGTCAACCGTAAGAACGGTGGTTGCATAGCATGGTCAAAGACAGGACCTTGTGCCAGACCGAAGAAAAATTATAAGGGTGAGCTTTACTATTGCTCCTACCAAGGATAGTAATTGCATCCGACACATTATAGACCATAATTAAAAGCATGTCAGGGGACATTGCCTTAACAGTTGCTTGTTCAACGCTTTCCTTTACAACCAGACGGTAGTTTACCGAAAGGTAATGTACGGAGCAAGTATACTGGACGTGTTGCTTTCCCAATACAAGGTTAGCAAGTGGGTGACACAAAACCACAAGTTTTGAGCTAAAATTTTCAAATCTGAAACCCACCAAACCCACAAATACAATCTGCAAACACCGGTAAAGGGTTATTCCGAAAAACTTATCTAGGGTAAAAGCTAGATTTAATTTTCAAAAGATTAAATATTTTCATAAAGATCCAATTTCCTTAATGGATCTAAATTTTCATAGTCATGTGAGACTGTAAACCACAACGTTACTACCATTGTTTATACCGCCGTATAGAAATCACTGATGTACAAAGTGTGAAGAATAAAGAAGTGATTCTAGTATTTTTATTTCAAGACTATATTGCTTGAGGACAAGCAACGCTCAAGTGTGGGAATGTTTGATAATGCTAAAAACGAACATATATTTCATAGCATTATCCCTCAAGAAAGACAAGCTTTTAGTTGCAATTGTTCTATTTACAAGTGATATTCGTTTAAATAATAAAAGGTGAAGACAAAAGACAGATTCGATGAATTGAAGACGCAAACGACCAAAAAGCTCAAAAGTACAAAATACAATCAAAGTGGTTCAAATTATTGATGAGAAACGTCTCAAAATTACAAGATTACAAGACGCAAAACGCAAAGTACACGATATTAAATCGTACGAAAGGACGTTCGAAAATCCGGAACTGGGACCTGAGTCAACTTTCAACGCTCGACGCAACGGATAAAAAATTACAAGTCAACTATACACAAGAATATAATATAATATATATATAATTATATATATTAAAAAAATACAGCAGCCCACGTTTAAATCAAAGAGTGAGCTGGAATCCACAGATCCGCACTCGCGGTACTTTTATGAAGGAAACTACCGCACTCGCGGTACTCTACAGTACGAAGTGGGCCTATAAAAGGCAACGAATTCTGCACCAAAAACACCATCTTTTTCTTTCCTTTCTATCATACGTAAAATATATATATATATATATATATATATATATATATATATATATATATATATATATATATATATATATATATATATATATATATATATATATATATATATATATATATATATATATATATATATATATATATATATTATAATTTTAATTTTAATTTTAAATTCTAATAATAAAGATATGTTAGCGAATGTTGTAAGGGTGTAAGTCGAAATTCTGTCCGTGTAACGCTACGCTATTTTTAATCACTGTAAGTTATGGTTAATGTTATTTTTAAATTAATGTCTCGTAGCTAAGTTATTATTATGCTTATTTAATACCGAAGTAATCATGATGTTGGACTAAAAATATTAAGATTGGGTAATTGGGCTTTGTACCATAATTGGGGTTTGGATAAAAGAACGACACTTGTGGAAATTAGACTATGGGCTATTAATGGGCTTTATATTAACTAAATGATACCTCGTTAATTTAATATATAGACTTATAATTTGACGTATTTACATATAACCACATACGCTTGACTGAGCACGGTGGACGGGATATTTATATGTACGAATAATAGTTCATTTAACCGGACACGGGAATGGATTAATAGTTAATAGACTTATTAAAACAGGGGTGAAATTATGTAGAAGGACACTTGGCATAATTGATAACAAAGTATTAAAACCTTGGGTTACACGCAGTCGATAACCTGGTGTAATTATTAAACAAAGTATTAAAACCTTGTTAAAGTTTAAGTCCCCAATTAGTTGGAATATTTGACTTCGGATATAAGGATAATTTGACGAGGACACTTGCACTTTATATTTATGACTGATGGACTGTTATGGACAAAAACCAGACGGACATATTAAATAATCCAGGACAAAGGACAATTAACCCATGGGAATAAAATCAACACGTCAAACATCATGATTACGGAAGTTTAAATAAGCATAATTCCTTTATTTTCATATTTAATTGCACTTCTAATTATCGCACTTTTATTTATTATCATTTGATGTGGTAGCGGAGTGGTATAAAATAGTTATATATTTTAGCAGGAAAATACTATTAAATACGATACAATTTTACACAAGATATTTATTTATTTAGAGAACGGATATACTTAAACCTTGCTACAACACTTATAGGCAGTGTACCTAATCGTACAGTAGTGTAGTTTTTAGTAAGTCCGGTTCGTTCCACAGGGAATCTTTTTAAACAAAGCTTAACGCTATATTAGTTTACTTTTATAAAAATACAAATATATATATAAGTAATATTATTATTATAAAGGGGGGTTTTACCGTTTAATGACCGGTTTGTCGATTTTAAAACTTAAGTCGCAGTTAAAACCAAATGTAAAATATTAAAAATAAATACAAGACTTAAATTAAAGCATAAAGTAAATAACGATAATGAAATTGCAATAAATAAAAGTGCGATAAAATAAAATTGCGATAATTAAAAAGTACGATAATTAAAAGTGCGATTAAATAACAATAAATAAAAGTGTGATAATTAGAAGTGCAATTAAATATAAAATAAAGGAAATTAAATATGAAATAAAAGAATTATGCTTATTTAAACTTCCGTAATCATGATGTTTGACGTGTTGATTTTAGTTTTATGCCCATGGGTTAATTGTCCTTTGTCCTGGATTATTTAATATGTCCATACGGATTTGTCCATAATAGTCCATCAGTCATAAATATAAAGAGCGAAAGCCTTCGTCAAATTATTCTTATTCCCGAAGTCAAATATTCCAACTAATTGGGGATTCGAATTGTAACAAGGTTTTAATACTTTGTTTAATGAATACACCAGGTTATCGACTGCGTGTAAACCAAGGTTTTACTACTTTGTTAACAATTACACCAATTATCCTTGAATGTAATTCACCCCTGTTTCAACAAGTCTATTAACTATTAATCCAGTTCCGTATCCGGTAAAATGAATAATTATTGGTATTTATAGATATCCCGCCCACCGTACCCAGTCAAGCGTATGTGGTTATATATAAATACGTCGAATTATAAGTTTGTATATTAAATTAACAAGGTATTGTTTAGTTAATATAAAACCCATTAATAGCCCATAGTCTAATTTCCACAAGTGTCGTTCTTTTGTCCAAACCCCAATTATGGTACAAAGCCCAATTACCCAATTTTAGTAATTAGCCCAACATCATGATTACTTCGGATTAAATAAGCATAATAATAACTTAGCTACGAGACATTAATGTAAAAAGGTTGAACATAACTTACAATGATTAAAAATAGCGTAGCGTTACACGGACAGAATTTCGACTTACACCCTTACAACATTCGTTAACATACCCTTATTATTAGAATTATAATTATAATTAAAATATAAATTATAAATATATATATATATTTTACGTATGAATGAGAGAAGAAGAAAAAGATGATGAAAAATGCTCAGAATTCGGTTGGCTTTATAGGGAGTTTCAAAACTTGGGGCTCCGCGACTCGCGGCCAATTTTGCCTTCAAACTCCGCGAGTCGCGGAGTTTGAAATTACAGCTCAGATACTTTGGAGTCTTTCTTGCAGACGGATTTATAAATATATATAATATATTAAATAATTATAAGAATTATTTAAATATTATATTATATTTATGTGCATAGTTGATTTGTAATTTTTAGTCCGTTGCGTCGAGCGTTGAGAGTTGACTCTGGTCCCGGTTCCGGATTTTCGAACGTCCTTGCGTACAATTTAATATCTTGTACTTTGCGTTTTGAATCTTGTACTCTTGTATTTTTGAGACGTTTCTTATCAATAATTGGAACCTCTTTGATTGTCTTTTGTACTTTTGAGCTTTTTGTTCGTTTGCGTCTTCAATTCGTCGAATCTGTATTTTGTCTTCACCTTTTATTATTTAAACGAATCTCACTTGTAAATAGAACAATTGCAACTAAAAGCTTGTCTTTCTTGAGGAATAATGCTATGAAATATATGTTCGTTTTTAGCATTATCAAATATTCCCACACTTGAGTGTTGCTTGTCCTCAAGCAATATCGTCTTGAAATACTAGAATCACTTCTTTATTCTTCACACTTTGTACATCAGTGATTTTCTATACGGCGGTATAAACAATGGTAGTAACGATATGGTTTACAGTCCCACATGACTATAAAAATTTAGATCCATTAAGGAAATTGGATCTTTATGAAAACATTTGATCTTTTGAAAATTAAATCTAGTTTTTTTTTTTACCCTAGATAAGTTTTCTGGAATAACCCTTCACCGGTGTTGCAAAATATTTTTGTGGGTTTGGTGGGTTTCAGATTTGAAAATTTTAGCTCAAAACTTATGGTTTTGTGTCACCCACTTGCTAACCTTGTATTTGGAAAGCAACACGTCCAGTTCACTTGTCCCGTATATTACCTTTCGGTAAACTACCGTCCGGTTGTAAAGGAAAGCGTTGAACAAGCAACTGTTAAGGCAATGTCCCCTGACATGCTTTTAATTATGGTCTATAACGTGTCAGACGCAATTACTATCCTTGGTAGGAGCAATAGTAAAGCTCACCCTTATAATTTTTCGGTATGGCACAAGGTCCTGTCTTTGACCACTATGCAACCACCGTTCTTACGGTTGACACCCGATTTAGTTCAGGTGACCTAATGAATTCCAGGTAAATTCCAAGGATTTTACGTTCAATTGTAATGAACGCATTGAAAATAGGTTTTCAGAAAACAAATCGGTTTGTAATTTTGATCAAAATATTTTCTCGTTCAAGCTCGAGTTTAGATATCATTGAATTCCATGAGTTTGTAATTCTCAATCTTTAAGGTCAATCTCTAGGATTGAGTAATATCAGTCTTAAAAGCTGATATTTAATCTTTAAGGAGATTATCCTTTCTTGGGATCTGATTCATTAGTCTTATCCAGCTAATTTGCATGGTGCCCCCCCCATTTTACAAGATAAATCCTTCTCATGGTTAGGATAAATCTGACCACTTGGCGACCCTGTTTAATGCTGAGGTCCGTGGATTTTCTGCTGATTTTAGTGATGACTTTTCTAGATTTTTCGTCAACCTACAGCTGGTTTGGACGACAACTTCATGACCTAAATCAAGAAGCGCGTTTCTTTTTCGGAAGACTTTACTTCCTTTTAATGATGGAATTGATTCATCGTGTAGATCCATCTTTTCTTTTCTTTCATCGGGTAAAACAGTTTAGTTTAGTCCAAAGCAAAAGTATTTTCAGTTATTTGTTACAGAAATATGTGATATATGTTTTGAATAACTTGGAGAATTTTCCCACACTTGGCTTTTATTTTCCTTTTTATCGTCCTCTATTCCATTTTAAATGAATTTTAACATTTTGGTTTGTTTCTCAATTTATGTCCTTTCCGAGGTTACAATAATTTCGGTGTTAAAACCTAGTTTTATCGTTCATAAATATGTATAAACATGATTTTGAGTTCATTTAATTGAAAATTTTGAAAAATTTTACTAGAATTGGGTAGTCAGTATATAAGACTAGGGCTGTTCTTTATTATCAGAGAGCACTAGATTCTAATACAACTACTGCTTTACTAGTATTTTTAATGGTAACCAAGTGTATAAAGTAAAAAATTTTAAAATCCGAAAGAATTTAACCCCTTCCCACACTTAAGATCTTGCAATGCCCTCATTTGCAAGAAATCAGTAATAATTTAAATTATTGAGGGTGATTTGTGTGAAAATGATTAAATTTTTACCAAAGTTTCCAAATATATTGGCGTTTGTTTGCTGAATGATAAATGGTGCACATCATTTGTTCATTCCGTCTTGTTGTTATTTCACATATATGTTGCATCTTGTCGTCAAAATTAGTTGCTTTTGCTGAACTTAATGCCAGTCTTTGAAAATGCGTTGTTTTACCCTGTTGTGTACATAAGATAAACTGCAAACATATATACATATTTTTGAAGTTTGGTATATTACCCCACATTCAAAAATTATTAAAATGTAAGAATAAAAGTTAGACAATTATAAAAACTATTACAATATTAACAAAAGTATTAAACGTATCAATCATTACAAATTACAAAATAAAAAAAACTAAGTATACTAGGGATGATACTGGTACCAATAGGGGTTCCAGGCATAACCATAGGTGCTATAGAATGCTTCGGCGGGGTTATACGTAGGATAAGGTGGTTGCATCTCTATAGACCAGGGAGGGAAGATGGGTTTCGGTGTAGGAATATAGTTTCTACCTATATGTTGGCAATGAGCTATGATTTGGTTCTGATGAACTTGCCAATCTTCAAATGCTCTCTGTCTAGCATTTTTGTACTCCTGAGAAGCTATAAACCTTTGCATTTCTTGCATCTCATTCCCCCCTCCTACATTACCTTGCTGTTGGTTTCTCTCAACCTGTGGATGTCTACCATGGTATGGTACTGCGGCGTTATTTCGCCTCTTCAAAACTTTCGCACCATGGTATACATTTAAACCTATAGTATCGCGGGGTTCTGGTTCTTCCACTAATAATCCCCCCTGACTTATATCCACACCGAGATATTCAGCAATCAAAGTAATAAAAATACCACCTCCTATTATGCTATGCGGTCTCATCCCCCGAACCATAGCTGATAAATAATAACCCACACAATACGGTATACTTACAGCGCTTTGTGGGTCTCGAATACAAATATATGGTAAAACAAATCCTGTTCATTTACTTTTTCCTTGTTCTTACCCCTTTGTGTAATCGAATTAGCTAAAAACCTATGAATTACTCTTAATTCAGCTCTATCTATGTCCAAATAAGAGTAATTTCCCCCTTTGAAACGGTGATGGCTTGTCATTTGACTCCACACACCGTGTGTATCAAAATTTTCATCTATCTTTCTACCGTTTAGTATCAACCCTCTACAATCGGCAGATGCTAACTCCTCAGGCGTATATATACGTAAAGCCTGAGCCATGTCTAGTAAAGACATGTGGCGCATCGAACCGCCTAACAAAAATCTAATAAAAGATCGATCGGTTAAACTAGCTACCCGATCATTCAACTCTATACTACATAACAATTCTTCACACCATACTTTATATACAGGTCTACGCATGGTGAATAAACGTACCCAGTCATTAAAAGTAGAATTACCATACCTCTGTACAAGTAATTCCCTAATTGGCCCGGCCAATTCTACAGCTTCTAAGGGTCCCCATTCTATGACCCTTGGTACCTCAACAACCTTAGAATGAAGAGTATGCAAACCCCTTTGATATTTTGGATAATCTATCCAAAGTCTGTCAAATCTCAGATTCGGGTGCAACTCTTCCAAGTGCATATCAGAAAAGGTCATGACTGGATGAGGTATATCCCGCTTGTAGTAGTTATCCACCTCCTGTTATTCCGCATTCTCAGCAGGAGCATTGCGAGCTTGGGATGAAGATTCACCCCTTTCAGTCTGCAAAACACATCAAACACAATTTTTGTGCATCCAAATATGCATTAGTGTCAGCAAAATCATCAATCAAAATAATTACAATGACATGATCAATTTATATCAAACTTAAGCTTATTTTCATATTTTCATCAAATTTACATTTTTTCAAATAAGCATATACGAAAATGTTCGCCAAGTTCATAAGCATTCAACTCAAATAACATGTCAAAATAATCATTACTAGCAATTAAACAAGTTTCAAATGGCATTATCTTTCAAAAATCAAGTTCATGAATTTTAGACTTGAAAAAGTCCACTTTAATTCTCAAAATCATGTTTAGGCTCAAAGTTTGAATCATTTAACTACCTAAATATGTTACACTACTTAATTTAGCAACAATTCATGACAAAAATTGGCCATAACCTGTTTATATCAAAAAGCCCCAAATTTGCTCAAGAACACAAACCCTAGATTACTCAAAATTTGAAGTTTAAGGCTTCTAATCATGTTAAATAGCATCAATCTAGGTTATACAAGCATAATACATAAACAATTTAAGCATAATTACACTAAAAAGCATCAAAATCAAATTGGGGAAAAAATTGCTCAAGAACACTAATTTTCGGATTAAATGGTGTTTAGGTGTAGAAATTTACCGTTTTTCTTGAGTAATTCCTTGATAGCATCCTTCTCAACATGATTTTAGTAAAAAATTTGGTGATTAACGGTTAAAAATTGTGATTTTGGGGTGTATTTTTCGGGTTTTTGCGGTAGTATGTTCGCAGTTTTTTTCTGTGGGTTTTGTGTAGAATGAGCTGTTTCAGCTCTTATTTTTTTCTGTAATCCGACCCCTCCGCGACTCGCGGCATTTAAGCCTTCAAACTCCGCGAGTCGCGGAGTTTGCTATTTTTTTTTTTTTTTTTTATAATCATTAACTTATAAAACAATTAAGTACTTAATTTTAAAATTTTGTTTCCTTTGTTATTTAGGACGAGGTCGTTTCGGATCGATGTCCTAGTCTGTCCCTCGACAAAATTTTAAAATTTGTCTTTTTATCCCACTTTAATCAATCAAATATTATCAAAAATATGCGCCCCTCTTTTCGGTAAAGTAATTTCGGTTCCAAAACCTCATTTAACTCATGACGAATTTTTGAAATATTTTGGGTTGATTGATTAAAGATATTTATACCTTAAGAATAAACGTTAAATTTCGCAGTGATGTAATAAATTTTTGAATGATATCAATAATTTCGGTCGCCAAACCTAATTTTATTCAATATCAATTTAATACTTTTTAGCGAACAAATTAGCGTTTATTATCAAAAGGTTAAAAATAAAAATAAAAATAAAAATAAAAACTGTACAGACATACCTGTGAAATAGATTTCTTAGTTATATGATCTATCCCATTCATAAGATAGTCGGTTTAATTGGTTTTCCATAGCTACATAGGCGTAACCTCGAGCATTCAGTGTCTTTTCTTCTAAACATATGAACGGTCCGTCTCTGCATAAAGTAACAAATTCGGTATTTGAATAGGTTTGATTATTTGAACATTTACCTCCATGTGACCATTTTCCGCATTTGTGACATCTTTCTAGGTGTCGTGCTCTTCTTTTCGCTGCGTATTTTGATTTTCCTTTACCAAATTGTAACTTATTATCTTCGCATCTGGATTCTTTTCTAACTCCGTCCATTCTTTCTCTGATTACTGATACTATTTCACTCGGTAGTATGTCATTATTACGTTTAGTGATCAAAGCGTGTAGCATTAGACCATGGTTTAGTTCACAGGCAGTCTTCATTTCGTAAAAACCTAAAAAAAATAAAAATTCAGAATGGGGGGGAGAAGACTAGTTCTTTATGGTCTGCTAGGGAAAGACCATTCGGGTTCCATTTTCGAGAACTACACGAAAACAGACAATCTAACTCTAACAGAAATACATAAACCCCTTTGAAGACTTGATTCTCCCCACACTTAGTTAGCTGTGGTGTCGAAATTGTGATTAACTTCGTTGTCGACTTCCATCGGACCATGTATGTAATGTTTAACTCTGTGACCATTAACTTTAAATTCAATCCCATTTGAATTTATTAATTCTATCGTTCCGTATGGGAAAACTCTTTTGACTATGAATGGTCCAGACCATCTTGATTTCAATTTTTCAGGAAATAGCTTGAATCGTGAATTGAAAAGAAGAACTCTGTCTCCTTCTTTAAATTCTTTTGAACTTCTGATTCTTTTATCATGCCATTTCTTCGTTCTTTCTTTATAGATTAACGAATTTTCGTATGCTTCATGTCTTAATTCTTCTAATTCGTTTAGTTGACTTAATCGTAGACGTCCAGCTTCATGTAAATCAAGATTACATGTTTTCAAAGCCCAAAATGCTTTGTGTTCAATTTCTACTGGAAGATGACATGCTTTTCCATAAACAAGTCTAAAAGGTGTGGTTCCAATTGGAGTTTTGTAGGCTGTTCTAAAAGCCCAGAGTGCATCCTTCAATTTAATGGACCATTCCTTCGGATTTGATCCTACGGTTTTCTCTAGAATACGTTTTAAAGCTCGGTTTGTATTTTCAACTTGTCCACTTGTTTGTGGATGATATGCGGTGGAGATTTTATGAGTTACTCCATATCTTTTAAGAACTTTCTCAAGTTGATTATTACAGAAATGAGTACCCCGATCACTTATTAAAGCTTTCGGTGTTCCAAACCTTGCAAAAAGACGTTTTAAAAAATTGACTACAACTCGTGCATCGTTAGTTGGGAGAGCTTGTGCTTCCACCCATTTAGATACATAATCAATGGCTACGAGTATATATAGATTATTATGAGATTTTGGAAATGGACCCATAAAGTCAATACCCCAAATGTCAAATACTTCACATACTTGGATGACATTTTGTGGCATTTCATCACGTTGACTTATTTTTCCGGCCCTTTGACAAGCATCACAGGATTTGCAAAGAAGGTGTGCGTCTTTGTAAATTGTAGGCCAATAGAATCCAGAATCATAAACTTTTCTTGCTGTTAGTTGAGGCCCATAATGCCCTCCTGTTGGTCCTGTGTGACAATGGTTTAATATTTTACTAGCTTCATCTCCAAATACACATCGGCGTATTATTCCATCGGGACAACTTTTAAACAGATGTGGATCTTCCCAAAAATAGTGTTTTATATCACTGAAGAATTTCTTTCGTCTTTGGTACGATAATCCTTTTTCAAGGAATCCACATACTAAATAGTTTGCATAGTCTGCAAACCATGGGATTTCTTTATAATCTATCTTCAATAGATATTCATCAGGAAAGTTGTCTTGTATGGCCGATTCATTTAGAACTTCTAATTCAGGATTTTCAAGACGAGAAAGATGATCAGCGGCGATATTTTCTGCTCCTCTTTTATCTCGGATTTCAATATCAAACTCTTGTAAGAGTAAGATCCAACGGATTAATCTTGGTTTAGCATCTTGTTTCGAAAATAGGTATCTAAGAGCAGAATGGTCGGTATAGACCACCGTTTTTGCTAGAACGAGATATGATCGAAATTTGTCAAAAGCAAAGACAATAGCAAGGAGTTATTTTTCAGTATTTGTATAGTTCGTTTGTGCTCCTTGTAACGTCTTACTAGCATAATATATAGGTTGAAATCGTTTTTCAATCCTTTGTCCTAAAACGGCTCCCATTGCAAAATCACTTGCATCGCACATTAGTTCAAATGGTAGATTCCAATTTGGTGTTATCATGATCGGCGCATTAGTAAGTTTTTCTTTAAGAATATTAAAAGATTTGATACACTCATCTGAAAAGATGAATGGAGCATCCTTTTCTAGGAGTTTATTCATAGGAGTGGCAATTTTAGAAAAATCTTTTATGAAACGTCGGTAAAAACCGGCATGCCCTAGAAAACTCCTAACTCCTCTAACATTGGTGGGATGTGGAAGTTTAGCAATTACATCTACTTTAGCTCTATCCACTTCAATTCCTTCTTTTGAAATTTTATGTCCAAGAACGATGCCTTCTTTAACCATGAAATGGCATTTCTCCCAATTAAGTACTAGATTTGATTGTTCGCATCTAAGAAGCATTCGTTCCAGATTAACTAGACATGATTCAAATGTATCACCGAAGACTGAAAAGTCATCCATGAATACTTCCATGCATTCTTCTATTATGTCGTGAAAAATCGCCATCATACACCTTTGAAATGTTGCAGGGGGGTTGCAAAGTCTAAATGGCATGCGTTTGTAAGCAAAAGTACCATAAGGGCACGTGAATGTGGTTTTCTCTTGATCCTCGGGTGCTATTGGAATTTGAAAATATCCGGAAAATCCATCTAGAAAACAATAGTAACTATTTCCGGCTAATCTTTCCAACATTTGATCTATGAAAGTTAAGGGAAAGTGATCTTTTCTGGTGGCGTCATTTAATTTTCTATAATCAATACACACACGCCATCCTGTTACAGTCCTAGTAGGAATAAGCTCATTTTTCTCATTTGTAATGACAGTCATGCCACCCTTTTTAGGTACGCATTGAACTGGGCTTACCCATGGACTATCAGAGATTAGATAAATTAGACCTGCGTCTAGCAGTTTAATAATCTCTTTCTTAACTACATCTTGCATATTAGGATTTAGTCTTCGTTGGCGTTGCACATACGTTTTATGACCTTCTTCCATAAGGATTTTATGTGTGCAATACGAAGGACTTATTCCTTTAATATCATGAATCTTCCATGCAATGGCTGGTTTATGAGCTTTCAACACAGAAATGAGTTGTGATTTCTCATTTTCAGTAAGAGAAGACGATATTATTGCAGGTAATTCAGATTCACCATGTAAATAAGCGTATTCCAAATGGTTTGGAAGTGGCTTTAACTCTAATTTCGGAGGTTCTTCTATCGATGATTTGTATCGATATCTGTCTTCTTCTTTTAGCATTTGAATTTCTTCTGTTGTTGGTTCATATCCATTAGCTATAAGTGTAGCTAACATTTCAGCTTCATCAATTGGTTCATTACCTTCTCCTAAAGAACATTCTCCTGTTCCTTGTAATTCTGGAAATTCTTCTAATAATTCTGCATGTGCATCTATAGTTTGAATATAATAACATGTATCATCTGCAGATTGTGGTTGTTGCATTGCTCTATCAACTGAAAAGGTAACACTCTCATCCTCTATACTTAGGGTCAATTTCTTACCGAACACGTCTATCATTGCTTTAGCCGTGTTTAAGAATGGTCTTCCTAATATGAGAGGAACTTGAGAATCTTCTTCCATGTCCAGAACAACAAAATCTACTGGAAATACTAAAGTACCAACTTTAACTAGCATGTTCTCCATTATCCCTCTAGGATATTTTATTGATCTATCGGCTAGTTGTATGCTTATTCTGGTTGGTTTCAATTCTCCAAGGTCTAGTTTAGCGTATAGTGAATACGGCATTAAATTTATACTAGCACCTAAGTCTGCCAATGCTTCTATTGAACTAAGACTACCCAGAAAACATGGAATTGTGAAACTTCCTGGATCAGATAGTTTTTATGGTATCTTATTCAACAGCACTGCTGAACAATTAGCATTCATAGTAACAGCCGAGAGTTCTTCCATTTTCTTTCTATTTGAGATTAGATCTTTCAAGAATTTAGCATATCTAGGCATTCCTGAAATCACATCAATGAAAGGAATATTTACATTTATCTGTTTAAACATATCCAAGAATTTAGATTGCTCGGCTTCAAGTTTCTCTTTCTTCATTTTACTCGGGTAAGGAAGTGGTGGTTAGTATGGTTTAACATAAGGTTTATCCTTAGCTGTGTTATCTTCATTAACCTTCTCAACTACCGGTTCTTTTTCCTTATCTTGATTAGGTTGTGGTTCTTGTGGAGTAGGAATAGCTTCATCAGAAGTTACAGGTATTTCAGGTGGTTTAAGTGTTGTACCACTTCTTGTGGTAATGGCTTTAGCTGTTTCATTCCGGGGGTTAGCATTTGTATCACTAGGTAGACTTCCCGGTTTTCTTTCACCTATTAACCTTGCTAGGTTACTTACTTCTTGTTCCAGATTTTGAATAGAAGCTTGTTGATTTCTAAATGCTTGAGCATTTTGTTCATTGGTTTGTTTTTGAGATGTGAAAAACTGCGTTTGAGTTTCAACTAGCTTCGTCATCATATCTTCTAAATTCGGCTTTTTATCATCGGTTTGTTGTGGTGGTTTGTTTTGAAAATTAGGTCTTTGCTGATTGTAATTATTATTAGATACTTGTTGATTGGTAGGTCCTTGTTGGTTGTTGTATGGAATATTTCGGTTATAATTCTGGTTTTGATTGTAAATTGGTCTTGGCGGTTGATAATTATTCTGATAATTATTTCCAGGCCTTTGGTTTATGTATGAAATATTCTCTCTTTGTTCCATTGTTAATTCAATACTGAGACAATCTTTTGTCAAATGTGGTCCTCCACACTGCTCACAACTAATTCGTATTGAGTGAATATCTTTAGTCATCTTTTCCATTCGTCTCTCCACAGCATCTATCTTTGCGGAAATGGAATCTAAGTCATGGCTAGAATCGGCTCTAGCTGCTTTAGATGATCTAACGATATCTTTCTCTTGGTGCCACTCATGTGAGTGGGAAGCAGTGTTATCAATAATTTTGTAAGCATCAGTTTCGGTTTTCTTCATAATAGAACCACCAGCTGCTATATCTATGTCTTTCCTTGTAGTGATGTCGCATCCTTGGTAGAATATTTGTACTATTTGACAGGTGTCTAAACCATGTTGCGGACATCCTCTTAACAACTTTCCATATCTAGTCCACGCCTCATATAGAGTTTCATTTGGTTTCTGTGTGAACGTAACAATTTCTGCTTGAAGTCTTACGGCTTTAGATGCAGGAAAGAATTGTTTAAGAAAATTGTCAACTAAAACATCCCATGTATCGATCGGCCCTTCAGGTAACGATTCCAACCAATCTTTGGCTTCTCCCTTTAAAGTCCAGGGAAATAACATGAGATATATCTGTTCATCCTCCACTTCTCGGATTTTAAATAGTGTGCAGATTCTATTAAAGGTACGTAGATGTTCATTTGGATCTTCCTTCGGCGCACCACTAAATTGGCATTGATTAGTCACCATGTGTAGAATTTGTCCTTTGATTTCATAATCTGGCGCATTAATGTCTGGATGAGTAATTGCGTGACCTTGGCCAGTGCGTTTAGCTCTCATTCGGTCTTCCATACTTAAAGGTTTCAGATTCTCCATAATTGAATTTGTTGAATCGGAATCACTAGAGGATTCTGATTTAATGGTTCGTTCCTCAACAATCTCTGTTTGAATGATTGGTGGTTCCGGAGGAAAGTTTAGTGGTTCAGGATCTATGAACCGTTCCTGAATATTTTCCGGATTCTCAATTGTGAGGTCGGGTTCAAAAAATGGATTATCGGAAATTTGAACTGAAGTACTTGGTCGACTGGATGACGATTCTAAAGAAAAATCAACGGTGGTAATATTTGCTAAATGTCTTGATCTAGTTACAGGTGGTGAACGTACAAAAGGTGGTGAACGTCTTGCTCGGTGCATTCACTGAATATCCTATTAGTTTTTAAAAGGAAAGAAAAATTATAATAAGTTATCCAATTAATAGACTTTTCTGATTTTGCCCACGTTTTGAATAGCCAAAAGATGCAGCAGAGGGGCAGGATTCGTTTGGTCTCAATATAATTGAGGACTGTTTGGCTCCAATAACCCGGTCCACGTACAAATCCAACTATTACTACGAACCAGAAAATTTTGATGTCTATCAATTTAACCACTTAAAATAAATTTTCGTAATTTTAAGAAAATTAGATAAGAAGTAGAATAAAAATCTATGTCCTAAAACTAGAATAGCGAGAAATAAGAAAGAAAAAAAGTTCGTCGAAAAAGATCGAAAAAGAAAAATGGTTGAAAAATAAAAGGTGACGAAAAAAAAAAAAAAATTAAAGAAACTTATAAAACTTAAAAGTACTTGACTAACCTAACCTTATTACTACAACTAACTTAAAATTATAATCGCAAATTGAAATTACTAATTGGAATGATAATTGATACATAGGTAAAAGTCGTCTAAAAATATTAAAGCTTACAGGGAAAACTAAATCCCAAATGGAAATAACTTAAAAAGAAACTAAAACTTAAAAAGGCGTCGCAAAATTCTAAAGCACCTAAATCTTATTCTAAAGAAAAAGTACTTAAGGAATTCTACGGCAAAGCCTAAAAATCTAGAAGTAAAAATAACTATGGCAAAAACTAAGGTTAAAACTAAATATGAGCTAAATATACAAATATTACGCTAAAACGATTAAAAAGGGACAAAATATAAAAATATACAAAAAGTTGTAAAAAGTACAATTTTTATAAAAATATTATTTTTATATTATTTATTTAATAAAACTACTAATTTTATAATTTAATTAAACTAATTTAACTAAATAAAATAAATTAAATAAAAAGTAAAACTAAAAATAAAATTAATTATAATAATAATAATAATTAGGGTTAAATAATAATAATAATAATTAATTACCCCGTAATTAATTCAGTTTAGGGTTTCTGTCAGCGTGTCAGGATTACTCCGCGAGTTGCGGTATTTAAAACATCAAACCCCGCGAGTCGCGGGGTTCCAAAATTCAACTCTGGCACAGTTTAAATCGACGCGTTTTTTTTATTTTTTTTTATTTTCTGTTTTCTGTTTTTATATAAATAAAAGATATTTAAATAAAACTTATATTTTTATAAACTAAAATAAAAATAAAGAAACTTATAAAACTTAAATATGTAACAAAATCTTAAAAATACTTATATTTTTGTTTTTCTTTTTATATTTTGAATAATTAAAACGTATTTTTACAAAAACGAATTTTAATAAAAGTTAACTAAAAATCTTTTTTTTTTTATATATAGCGTTGCGCTTCCGGCGTTAAAGAGATTCCCCGGCAGCGGCGCCAAAAATACTTGATGTGGTAGCGGAGTGGTATAAAATAGTTATATATTTTAGCAGGAAAATACTATTAAATACGATACAATTTTACACAAGATATTTATTTATTTAGAGAACGGATATACTTAAACCTTGCTACAACACTTATAGGCAGTGTACCTAATCGTATAGTAGTGTAGTTTTTAGTAAGTCTGGTTCGTTCCACAGGGAATCTTTTTAAACAAAGCTTAACGCTATATTAGTTTACTTTTATAAAAATACAAATATATATATATAAGTAATATTATTATTATAAAGGGGGTTTTTACCGTTTAATGACCGGTTTGTCGATTTTAAAACTTTAGTCGCAGTTAAAACCAAATGTAAAATATTAAAAATAAATACAAGACTTAAATTAAAGCATAAAGTAAATAACGATAATGAAATTGCAATAAATAAAAGTGCGATAAAATAAAATTGCGATAATTAAAAAGTACGATAATTAAAAGTGCGATTAAATAACAATAAATAAAAGTGTGATAATTAGAAGTGAAATTAAATATAAAATAAAGGAAATTAAATATGAAATAAAAGAATTATGCTTATTTAAACTTCCGTAATCATGATGTTTGACGTGTTGATTTTAGTTTTATGCCCATGGGTTAATTGTCCTTTGTCCTGGATTATTTAATATGTCCATACGGATTTGTCCATAATAGTCCATCAGTCATAAATATAAAGAGCGAAAGCCTTCGTCAAATTATTCTTATTCCCGAAGTCAAATATTCCAACTAATTGGGGATTCGAATTGTAACAAGGTTTTAATACTTTGTTTAATGAATACACCAGGTTATCGACTGCGTGTAAACCAAGGTTTTACTACTTTGTTAACAATTACACCAATTACCCTTGAATGTAATTCACCCCTGTTTCAACAAGTCTATTAACTATTAATCCAGTTCCGTATCCGGTAAAATGAATAATTATTGGTATTTATAGATATCCCGCCCACCGTACCCAGTCAAGTGTATGTGGTTATATATAAATACGTCGAATTATAAGTTTGTATATTAAATTAACAAGGTATTGTTTAGTTAATATAAAACCCATTAATAGCCCATAGTCTAATTTCCACAAGTGTCGTTCTTTTGTCCAAACCCCAATTATGGTACAAAGCCCAATTACCCAATTTTAGTAATTAGCCCAACATCATGATTACTTCGGATTAAATAAGCATAATAATAACTTAGCTACGAGACATTAATGTAAAAAGGTTGAACATAACTTACAATGATTAAAAATAGCGTAGCGTTACACGGACAGAATTTCGACTTACACCCTTACAACATTCGCTAACATACCCTTATTATTAGAATTATAATTAAAATTAAAATATAAATTATAAATATATATATATATTTTACGTATGAATGAGAGAAGAATAAAAAGATGATGAAAAATGCTCAGAATTCGGTTGGCTTTATAGGGAGTTTCAAAACTTGGGGCTCCGCGACTCTTGGCCAATTTTGCCTTCAAACTCCGCGAGTCGCGGAGTTTGAAATTACAGCTCAGATACTTTGGAGTCTTTCTTGCCGACGGATTTATAAATATATATAATATATTAAATAATTATAAGAATTATTTAAATATTATATTATATTTATGTGCATAGTTGATTTGTAATTTTTAGTCCGTTGCGTCAAGCGTTGAGAGTTGACTCTGGTCCCGGTTCCGGATTTTCGAACGTCCTTGCATACAATTTAATATCTTGTACTTTGCGTTTTGAATCTTGTACTCTTGTATTTTCGAGACGTTTCTTATCAATAATTGGAACCTCTTTGATTGTCTTTTGTACTTTTGAGCTTTTTGGTCGTTTGCGTCTTCAATTCGTCGAATCTGTCTTTTGTCTTCACCTTTTATTATTTAAACGAATCTCACTTGTAAATAGAACAATTGCAACTAAAAGCTTGTCTTTCTTGAGGAATAATGCTATGAAATATATGTTCGTTTTTAGCATTATCATCATTGTATTTAATTGCACTTTTAATTATCGTACTCTTTAATTATCGCAATTTTATTTTATCGCACTTTTATTTTATCGCACTTTCGTTATCGTTATTTACTTTACGTTTTAAATTAAGTCTTTTATATAATTAATATTTTACATTAGGTTTTAACTGCGACTAAAGTTTTAAAATCGACAAACCGGTCATTAAACGGTAAAAACCCCATTTTATAATAATAATATTACTTATATATATATTTGTATTTTTATAAGTTAAAACTAATATAGCGTTAAGCTTGTTTAAAAGATTCCCTGTGGAATGAACCGGACTTACTAAAAACTACACTACTGTACGATTAGGTACACTGCCTATAAGTGTTGTAGCAAGGTTTAGGTATATCCACTCTATAAATAAATAAATAACTTGTGTAAAATTGTATCGTATTTAATAGTATTTCGTTGTAAAAATAATATTATTTCCTAGTACACCTCGCACACATCAATGGCCTCCCTAAGAGCATCAAACATGGGGTAATGTCATCCAAACCCGCTAATCTACAAGAAGCTTTGAAGATGGCCCGCCAATTGATAGAAACGGTGGATGAAATCGAAGTACCAGCACCTAAGGCCGAGGATAAGTCGGGTGGCAACAAAATAAAATGGGAAGCCACCCCATCAAGCAACTACAACAACAACACCTTCACCAAAAAGTCTTTCACTTCCGATGGTAAGAAAAGTTATGCCAGAACTCAACCTTTTTGCAACAAATTCCACAAGCATCACTATGGTGAATGTGGCAAGCCATTTTGCCATCGATGTCAAAGAAGTGGTCATGTGGCCAATGATTGTAGAAGTGCCGCCCCCGTCGCTCAAAAGGGGCCCAATGCACTAAAGACGGGTGTTTGTTTTGAATGTGGCCTGCCGGGTCATTTTAGAAATGCATGCCCAAAGAAGAAAGCCAACCCCAATGCACGCGGCCGAGCTTTCAACATTAACGCCGCAGAGGCCAGAGATGACAATGAACTAGTCACGGGTACGTTTCTTCTCAACAACGCTTATGTTTCGTGTTTATTCAATTCGGGTGCCGATAAGAGTTTTGTATCTAAGACTTTAACTCACGCTTTTCGCGCTTCACCACTCCCCCTAGATACTACTTATACTATTGAAATCGCCAACAAGAAACTATTAAGCACCGACAAATATTATCGGGGGTGTACGTTAAATTTATTGGGTAAAGAGTTTGAAATTAACTTGATACCTATGGAACTAGGGAGATTCGATGTAATAATTGGTATGAATTGGTTAGCAAGAAAAAAATCTCACATTCTTTGTGATCTTAACGCAATCCGAATTCATATCGAGAATGGTGAACCCTTGATTGTTTATGGCGATAAGAGTTGCACCGGACTCAACCTCATTTCGTGCCTCAAAGTTGAAAAATTACTTCTTAAAGGTTGTTTCGCGATCCTAGCCCACACTAAGAAAGTCGAGACCGATGAGAAGCATATCGATGATGTGCCAATTGTTCGTGACTTTTCCGATGTGTTTCCCGACGAATTGCCGGGTCTTCCACCTCATCGACCGGTAGAATTCCAAATCGATCTTATCCCGGGAGCCGCACCCGTAGCACGTGCACCGTATAGACTTGCTCCATCCGAAATGCAAGAATTGCAAAGTCAAATTCAAGAACTACTTGACCGTGGTTTTATCCAACCTAGTCATTCACCATGGGGCACTCTGATTTTATTAGTTAAGAAGAAAGATGGAACCCTACGAATGTGCATCGATTATCGTGAACTAAATAAATTGACGGTTAAGAACCGATATCCTCTTCCGTGCATCGAATGACCTCTTTGATCAACTACAAGGGTCTTGTGTATATTCAAAAATCGATCTCCGCTCGGGTTATCATCAACTAAGGGTTAAGGGGGAAGATGTCTCCAAAATCGCTTTACGTACTCGCTATGGTAGTTACGAATTCCTTGTCATTCCATTTGGTCTAACTAACGCACTGGCTTTCACGACCTGTCCTAATCCATTCAGATGAATACATTACATTTGGTTACATCGTGAGTTACTTGACCTCTATATGATACATTTTACAAACATTGCATTCGTTAATATGACCTCTATATGATACATTTTACAAACATTGAAATATGTCATGAATGACTCCAAGTAATATCTTTAATATGAGCAAATGCACAGCGGAAGATTTCTTTCATACCTGAGAATAAACATGCTTTCAAGTGTCAACTAAAAGGTTGGTGAGTTCATTAGTTTAACATAAATAATCATTTCCATCATTTTAATAGACCACAAGAATTTCATTTCCAGTTCTCATAAATATACGTCCCATGCATAGAGACAAAAATAATCATTCATATGGTGAACACCTGGTAAGCGACATTAACAAGATACATATAAGAATATCCCCTATCATTCCGGGAAATCCTTCGGATATGATAAAAACAATAAAGTACTAAATCATCCGCTACAACGGATGGGGTTTGTTAGGCCCAATAGATCTATTTTTAGGATTCGCGTCAATTAGTAGACTGGTTTACTAATTCTTAGGTTACCAAGCAAAAGAGGCATATTCGGCGTCGATCATTCAACCATATAATGTAGTTTAGATTACTTATGTCTATTTCGTAAAACCTTTATAAAAGCGCATGTATTCTCAGTCCCAAAAATATATATTGCAAAAGCATTTAAAAAGGGAGCAAATGAAACTCACCTAATGTATTTTGTAGTAAAAATACATATGACTATATTGAACAACTGGACAATGCAGGGTTGGCCTCAGATTCACGAACCTATATTATTTGTATATTTATTAATATTCATAGTTGTAATTGAACACATATATATATAAATGTATTAGTTATATCATTTTTTATAATATATATATATATATATATATATATATATATATATATATATATATGTTCATTTTTGTATATATATAAAAATATTAAATGTTGTTATGTTATATGTGTTAAATACATATATTTATGTATGTATTTAATTTGTTTATCAAAACAGTAGTTCTATTATACTAAGTTGATATTAGTAAAAATAAATAATGGTAATAACATTAATAATATACATATGTTAATAATAACACTATTAGTGATAATAACAATGATATTAATAATAGTACTTGTAACAATATTAATTTTACTGTTTATGGTAGTTATGATATTAATAATTTACTAATAATAATAATAATAATAACTTTGTTAAAAACGATAATATTAATAAAGATATTGTTAATAATGATACCTTTGTTTAATAATAATTACTGAAATTTACAAAAGTGATACTAGTACTAATATTAATGAGAAAAAATGATAACTTGTATTATATTCCATAATAATAATAATAATAACCCTAATCATAATAATATTAATACTAACAAAACTATTAGTGATAATAAGAATAATTTTCATACTTGTAGTTATAATCATAATACATGAAAATTTTTTTATAATACTTATTTTAATAATACTAATATTAATGAAGAACAATAATTTTATCATTTTCATAATAATGCTAATAACATTAGTTGTTATCATTATAATATTAATAAATGATAATTTTTATCCTAATACTTGTATTTGTAAAGATAATAATAATTATATTACTAATAATAACAATATTGATAATTATAATAATGATGATCTTAATAATAATAATAATACTAGTAACAATAATAATAATGATACTAATAACAACAACAATAATAATAATAATAATAATAATAATAATAATAATAATAATAATAATAATAATAATAATAATAATAATAATAATAATAATAATAATAATAATAATAATAATAATAATAATAATAATAATAATAATAATAAAAGTAAAAAGAAATTAGTGCACAACCTTTGAAGAACATGGCTTTAAAAAATTGTCAATGCACAGGTTCGAACCCTCGCCAACTCGTTCACCCTTAACACTCTAAGCCATTCGTCCAGTTTTATTTTTCTGATTATACACCCGTTTTAATTATAAAAACTCCTTCTTTCTGTTTCCTATGTTCTTCCCCTTCTTCTTCACCAATTCAGACGACCACAAATCAATTTCAATACAAATTAGTTATTCAAACCTTTTCAGATTCCTCATAATAAATAGAAATAATCATTGATATGTGTTTGTGCTAAAAGAAAACGATAAAAAAAAAACCTGATGTTCGTAAGAAACAGATGAAGTCCAGGTATGATTTCAAATTTGAGAGCGTTTTAGATCGATGTTTCAACATGACTTAGGTTTAAAATCAGTCCTAATATCTATCTCAATCCTCAATTTCACTTAAATCAAAACAGAAATTTTGAATTCGATTGAAGAACATTCTTTGACTTTTTCAATTCGATACCTTGACTTCAAAATTCATGAGTAAAAGAAGGAATTAAAAGCTTAGCTTTCACAGATTGTTTCAATAAAAGATTTCTAACAATCCTACATTTATAGATTTTTAAATTGACTTGAAATTCGAAGTTTTGAATAAAAGGTTCAAGAACAGGGGACGGAAACTGGGTTTCTTGACTCTTTCTGTTTTTTAATTCGATTTAACAGAAGACTGTGAAGGTGTTGGTGATTGATAAAGGCAGTAGTGGTTGAATGATTTGTATAAAAGTTAAATGTATCAATTATATCGTGAAAGGGGTGTTCGATTTTTCTATATCAGCCAAATTATAACATAACAAATATAAAAAAATAATATTAAATCGTACGTTCTTTTTCTCTGATTTGTACTATGATAGAGATGGGGAATATCAATCTAATACAGTAGGATAATGATTTATAACAGATTTAAGATCCTGTTGTTATAATTCGTATTTATCGATATTTATATATGTTTAAATCCTTATTTATCTATATATATTTCTATAATTGTATATATATTTTTATAAAATCTATATTTTTATATATGATATGTATTTATATATATATATATATATATATATATATATATATATATATATATATATATATATATCATTAGTTTTATTATCTGTTTATTAAATTTAACTAATATTACTAAGTACTAATGTATTAATGATAATAATATTATTAAAACTTATAATAATAATAATACTAATATTAATAATAATAAGAATAATAATAGATTTAATAAGGAATTGATAATAATAACATCATTACTTATAATACTTAATTATATATTTCAAAAAAAAAAAAAAAAAATTTTAGTAGTATTGTTATTTATATTAATAATCATACTAATTATACTAATATTATTAATGATAATAATGATATTACTAATAAAAATACTATAACAATTTATATATATCAAGTTTATATTTATAGATCATATATAGTTAAAATAGTATTAATAATTCTAGTATTGATATTAATTATAGAAAGTAATAACAATATTATTATATCAGTTATAGTTATACTTATATTAGATATATGTATTAGTACATATGTAATATTTTTTATCCATATAGTATATCATATAATAATTGTTATTGATTATTTATTGTTTCAAAGATATATATATATATATATATATATATATATATATATATATATATATATATATATATATATATATATATATATATATATATATTTGAAGTCATATATATTTATATATAGATTCCCTTTTAGTAATTACTTAATAATTCTATTTTATTATTTTACATTATTAACTCAAGTGATTAAATTATATTTTATCAATTCAAGATATTATATATATATATATATATATATATATATATATATATATATACACACACACATTTTACTTATACACAACAGTTCGTGAATCGCCGGGCATAGTCAATGGTCAAATGATTTCATGAAAAATAGTTCAAACATTTTAAGATTCAATTAAATAGACTTCGTTTATCGTGTCGAAACCATATAAAGATTAAGTTTAAATTTGATCGGAAATTTCCGGGTCGTCACAGTACCTACCCGTTAAAGAAATTTCGTTCTGAAATTTGAGTGAGGTGGTCATGGTTAACAATAAAAATGTTTTCATGACGAATATGAGTTGATAAATAGAGTTTTATCATCATTGAGTAATATGGATAAAATGATTCGATTAATCGAAGCGTATGAATGAAGCTATCACAAAAGATCGAGATGAAGAAATGGAGATTTTCCATAACTTCTGACGTAGTCGCGATTGAATTCTGGAATTCAAGGGATTTAAAGAAAATCTTCAAAATCTGAGAGATTTGATTCTTCGGCAAATAAAGAGATTAAGATCTCTATAATTAAATACAGTGATCTAACTCAATTACTCTGTCTGATATTTCCATTATAAATTAAACCTCCGTTCCATTATTCTCATCATTCCTATACTTTCTTTCTTAGTTCATACATCCAAAAGATTGTGAAAATGCTTAGTCCAGTTCTAATCCCTAATATTTTCCTAATTATTATTTCTGTCATCCTTCTTTTTAATCTTTCACCAGAAAAATCTATTTACTTTTAATATAACCTTGGGGTGATACTATTCTTAATTATGCCGTGTCTTTATATTGCTATTCCTATTAATATCCACGGTTTGTAACTTCCGTGTTGTTATTGAGCTTTATATTTTCTCTTATATTTTGGAGCTCTTTACCTTTTTATTAACCTCCCGACCTCTAGTAAAGCGATTAACGGTCCAGAATTCGTAAGTATGGAATTTCGGATAAACATCATGTTCTAAATAAGTAAAAAATGTATTAGCACAATTTGATTTGTCAAATTACCTGAATCACTGAGAATAGAACTATCAAGAATATACTTTCTTGATATGTTCAGAAGTTAAGCATAATGAAAGAGTTATGTAACATGGCACATGATGACGTTATGATCTGTGAATCATCACATTCCATTAGAAACTTAGCATGACTTACTGTAATATAATCACGTTGATCAAGTGTCATTATATTATACTAACTCATGCATCAGTTCCCAACATTACTTCAATAACATATATATTTTAAGCTCGAAAGTTTACAGAATATAGAAACTAACAGTTTTTATATGATGTAACACTGATAGCACTAAGAGATTAATGATTTCATATAAGAATAGTTATGAAAATATCTTCAGAAATATGGAGGATATTTATAATGAAAGATACGATGATATCTTGGAATTTCTAATATCGAAGGATGGTGAAGAAAATTT
The DNA here is from genome assembly GCF_046630445.1 of Rutidosis leptorrhynchoides. Taxonomy (NCBI): domain Eukaryota; kingdom Viridiplantae; phylum Streptophyta; class Magnoliopsida; order Asterales; family Asteraceae; genus Rutidosis; species Rutidosis leptorrhynchoides. Next base: position 353,242,968 of record NC_092338.1, read on the forward strand.
GTCCGCAAGAGTTTGGAGTCAGAAGCAAGGTATTCGCTAAAGATTTCATCGGATACAGAATTATCTGGATTCTTTGAATATAGGGTTTGGTCCTTGTATTTGTCCTTGGTCTCCTTCAGGGTTAGCTCAATCCGTCTTTCAGTACCAAATTTTCTATCGAGCGTTCCCAACCCTTCATTCTTTATTATCAAACTTTTGGCCGTTTAGACTATCTACAATTTTTCTGTTTCCTCTGCATTTAATGCTTCCATATCTGAATCATCGGTTATCAATCCGAGGTGGTTTCAAGAGAATTGTGTTTTTAGATGATTAAACACTAATGGTAATATGGTGGAATATAAAAGGTTCCCCGTTGAAATGTCCCGTTCTTATTGATTAAAAACGTTCCATATTAATTGATTTCGTTGCGAGGTTTTGACCTCTATATGAGACGTTTTTCAAATACTGCATTCATTTTTAAAAACAAACCATAACCTTTATTTCATAAATAAAGGTTTAAAAAGTTTTACGTAGATTATCAAATAATGATAATCTAAAATATCCTGTTTACACACGACCATTACATAATGGTTTACAATACAAATATGTTACATCGAAATCAGTTTCTTGAATGCAGTTTTTACACAATATCGTATAAACAAGGACTCCAAATCTTGTCCTTATTTTAGTATGCAACAGCGGAAGCTCTTAATATTCACCTGAGAATAAACATGCTTTAAACGTCAACAAAAATGTTGGTGAGTTATAGGTTTAACCTATATATAACAAATCGTAACAATAGACCACAAGATTTCATATTTCAATACACATCCCATACATAGAGATAAAAATCATTCATATGGTGAACACCTGGTAACCAACATTAACAAGATGCATATATAAGAATATCCCCATCATTCCGGGACACCCTTCGGATATGATATAAATTTCGAAGTACTAAAGCATCCGGTACTTTGGATGGGGTTTGTTAGGCCCAATAGATCTATCTTTAGGATTCGCGTCAATTAGGGTGTCTGTTCCCTAATTCTTAGATTACCAGACTTAATAAAAAGGGGCATATTCGATTTCGATAATTCAACCATAGAATGTAGTTTCACGTACTTGTGTCTATTTTGTAAATCATTTATAAAACCTGCATGTATTCTCATCCCAAAAATATTAGATTTTAAAAGTGGGACTATAACTCACTTTCACAGATTTTTACTTCGTCGAGAAGTAAGACTTGGCCACTGTTGATTCACGAACCTATAACAATATATACATATATATTAAAGTATGTTCAAAATATATTTACAACACTTTTAATATATTTTGATGTTTTAAGTTTATTAAGTCAGCTGTCCTCGTTAGTAACCTACAACTAGTTGTCCACAGTTAGATGTACAGAAATAAATCAATAAATATTATCTTGAATCAATCCACGACCCAGTGTATACGTATCTCAGTATTGATCACAACTCAAACTATATATATTTTGGAATCAACCTCAACCCTGTATAGCTAACTCCAACATTCACATATAGAGTGTCTATGGTTGTTCCGAAATATATATAGATGTGTCGACATGATAGGTCGAAACATTGTATACGTGTCTATGGTATCTCAAGATTACATAATATACAATACAAGTTGATTAAGTTATGGTTGGAATAGATTTGTTACCAATTTTCACGTAGCTAAAATGAGAAAAATTATCCAATCTTGTTTTACCCATAACTTCTTCATTTTAAATCCGTTTTGAATGAATCAAATTGCTATGGTTTCATATTGAACTGTATTTTATGAATCTAAACAGAAAAAGTATAGGTTTATAGTCGGAAAAATAAGTTACAAGTCATTTTTGTAAAGGTAGTCATTTCAGTCGAAAGAACGACGTCTAGATGACCATTTTAGAAAACATACTTCCACTTTGAGTTTATCCATAATTTTTGGATATAGTTTCATGTTCATAATAAAAATCATTTTCTCAGAATAACAACTTTTAAATCAAAGTTTATCATAGTTTTTAATTAACTAACCCAAAACAGCCCGCGGTGTTACTACGACGGCGTAAATCCGGTTTTACGGTGTTTTTCGTGTTTCCAGGTTTTAAATCATTAAGTTAGCATATCATATAGATATAGAACATGTGTTTAGTTAATTTTAAAAGTCAAGTTAGAAGGATTAACTTTTGTTTGCGAACAAGTTTAGAATTAACTAAACTATGTTCTAGTGATTACGAGTTTAAACCTTCGAATAAGATAGTTTTATATATATGAATCGAATGATGTTATGAACATCATTACTACCTCAAGTTTAGTAGGTAAACCTACTGGAAGTGACAAGAAATGATCTAGCTTCAAAGGATCTTGGATGTCTTGAAAGTTCTTGAAGTAGGATCATGACACAAAAACAAGTTCAAGTAAGATTTTTGCTCGAATTAAGATAGTTTATAGTTATAGAAATTGAATCAAAGTTTGAATATGAATATTACCTTGAATAAGAAAGATAACCTACTGTATATAACAAAGGTTTCTTGATCTTAGATGATTACTTGGAATGGATTAGAAAGCTTGGAAGTAAATTAGTAAACTTGAAGGGATTTTTGAAGTATTCTTGAAGTGTTCTTCCTATGATGATTATAGCTTGATTCTTGAAGTGATTTTTGATGAAGATGATGATTAACTACTGGAAAAATACGTTCATAATAGTGTGGGTGTGTTGAGAAAGAATTAGAAAGAGATTTGGAAGTGAAATGGAGTGAATGATGAGTGTTAATTGGTGAGTGGTGAGTGGGGTTAAAAGGAGTTCTAGTTAGTTGACTAGCTCATGGTAGAAGTTAAAATTGATTAGTCATACATGACATAATCAAGAGTGGAATCCCATGCTAGTTCCTATTGGTATATACCCATAGTAAGTACGTTTTGAAGCTGTGTATAATACGGGTAAGAATACGACTAGAATTCTTGATGAAAGAAAAGAATGGGAAAGTAACTGTAACCATTTTCGTTAAGTATGAGTGTTTTGATATATGTCTTGAAGTCTTCCAAAAGTATTTTAATACATCTAAATACACTACATGTATATACATTTTAACGGAGTCGTTAAGTCATCGTTAGTCGTTACATGTAAGTGTTGTTTTGAAACCTTTAAGTTAACGATCTCAATTAATATTGTTAACCCATTGTTTATTATATCTAATGAGATGTTAAATTATTATATTATCATGATATTATGATATATTAATATATCTTAATATGATATATATACATTTAAATGTCGTTACAACGATAATCGTTACATATATGTCTCGTTTCGAAATCCTTAAGTTAGTAGTCTTGTTTATATGTATATAACTCATTGTTAATATACTTATGGAGATACTTACTTATCATAATCTCATGTTAACCATATGTATATCCATATATATATCATCATGTCATTTTTACAAGTTTTAACGTTCGTGAATCGCCGGTCAACTTGGGTGGTCAATTGTCTATATGAAACATATTTCAATTAATCAAGTCTTAACAAGTTTGATTGCTTAACATGTTGGAAACATTTAATCATGTAAATATCAATCTCAATTAATATATATAAACATGGAAAAGTTCGGGTCACTACAGTACCAACCCGTTAAATAAATTTCGTCCCGAAATTTTAAGCTGTTGAAGGTGTTGACGAATCTTCTGGAAATAGATGCGGGTATTTCTTCTTCATCTAATCTTCACGCTCCCAGGTGAACTCGGGTCCTCTACGAGCATTCCATCGAACCTTAACAATTGGTATCTTGTTTTGCTTAAGTCTTTTAACCTCACGATCCATTGTTTCGACGGGTTCTTCGATGAATTGGAGTTTTTCATTGATTTGGATTTCATCTAACGGAATAGTGAGATCTTCTTTAGCAAAACATTTCTTCAAATTTGAGACGTGGAAAGTGTTATGTACAGCCGCGAGTTGTTGAGGTAACTCAAGTCGGTAAGCTACTGGTCCGACACGATCAATAATCTTGAATGGTCCAATATACCTTGGATTTAATTTCCCTCGTTTACCAAATCGAACAACGCCTTTCCAAGGTGCAACTTTAAGCATGACCATCTCTCCAATTTCAAATTCTATATCTTTTCTTTTAATGTCAGCGTAGCTCTTTTGTCGACTTTGGGCGGTTTTCAACCGTTGTTGAATTTGGATGATCTTCTCGGTAGTTTCTTGTATAATCTCTGGACCCGTAATCTGTCTATCCCCCACTTCACTCCAATAAATCGGAGACCTACACTTTCTACCATAAAGTGCTTCAAACGGCGCCATCTCAATGCTTGAATGGTAGCTGTTGTTGTAGGAAAATTCTGCTAACGGTAGATGTCGATCCCAACTGTTTCCAAAATCAATAACACATGCTCGTAGCATGTCTTTAAGCGTTTGTATCGTCCTTTCGCTCTGCCCATCAGTTTGTGGATGATAGGCAGTACTCATGTCTAGACGAGTTCCTAATGCTTGCTGTAATGTCTGCCAGAATCTTGAAATAAATCTGCCATCCCTATCAGAGATAATAGAGATTGGTATTCCATGTCTGGAGACGACTTCCTTCAAATACAGTCGTGCTAACTTCTCCATCTTGTCATCTTCTCTTATTGGCAGAAAGTGTGCTGATTTGGTGAGACGATCAACTATTACCCAAATAGTATCAAAACCACTTGCAGTCCTTGGCAATTTAGTGATGAAATCCATGGTAATGTTTTCCCATTTCCATTCTGGGATTTCGGGTTGTTGAAGTAGACCTGATGGTTTCTGATGCTCAGCTTTGACCTTAGAACACGTCAAACATTCTCCTACATATTTAGCAACATCGGCTTTCATACCCGGCCACCAAAAATGTTTCTTGAGATCCTTGTACATCTTCCCCGTTCCAGGATGTATTGAGTTCTGGTTTTATGAGCTTCTCTAAGTACCATTTCTCTCATATCTCCAAATTTTGGTACCCAAATCCTTTCAGCCCTATACCGGGTTCCGTCTTCCCGAATATTAAGATGCTTCTCCGATCCTTTGGGTATTTCATCCTTTAAATTTCCTTCTTTTAAAACTCCTTGTTGCGCCTCCTTTATTTGAGTAGTAAGGTTATTATGAATCATTATATTCATAGATTTTACTCGAATGGGTTCTCTGTCCTTCCTGCTCAAGGCATCGGCTACCACATTTGCCTTTCCCGGGTGGTAACGAATCTCAAAGTCATAATCATTCAATAATTCAATCCACCTACGCTGCCTCATATTCAGTTGTTTTTGATTAAATATGTGTTGAAGACTTTTGTGGTCAGTATATATAATACTTTTGACCCCATATAAGTAGTGCCTCCAAGTCTTTAATGCAAAAACAACCGCGCCTAATTCCAAATCATGCGTCGTATAATTTTGTTCGTGAATCTTCAATTGTCTAGACGCATAAGCAATCACCTTCGTTCGTTGCATTAATACACAACCAAGACCTTGCTTTGAAGCGTCACAATAAATCACAAAATCATCATTCCCTTCAGGCAATGACAATATAGGTGCCGTAGTTAGCTTTTTCTTCAATAATTGAAACGCTTTCTCTTGTTCATCATTCCATTCAAATTTCTTCCCTTTATGCGTTAATGCAGTCAAGGGTTTTGCTATTCTGGAAAAGTCTTGGATGAACCTTCTGTAGTAACCAGCTAGTCCTAAAAACTGGCGTATGTGTTTCGGAGTTTTCGGGGTTTCCCACTTTTCAACAGTTTCTATCTTTGCCGGATCCACCTTAATACCTTCTTTGTTCACTATGTGACCGAGGAAATGAACTTCTTCCAACCAAAATGCACACTTTGAAAACTTAGCGTACAATTCTTCCTTCCTCAATACTTCTAACACCTTTCTCAAATGTTCACCGTGTTCTTGGTCATTCTTTGAGTAAATAAGTATGTCATCAATGAAAACAATGACAAACTTGTCAAGGTATGGTCCACACACTCGGTTCATAAGGTCCATGAACACAGCTGGTGCATTAGTTAAACCAAACGGCATGACCATAAACTCGTAATGACCGTAACGTGTTCTAAAAGCAGTCTTTGGAATATCATCTTCTTTCACCCGCATTTGATGATACCCGGAACGTAAGTCAATCTTTGAATAAACAGACGAGCCTTGTAGTTGATCAAATAAGTCGTCGATTCTCGGTAGTGGGTAGCGGTTCTTGATGGTAAGTTTGTTCAACTCTTGGTAGTCGATACACAACCTGAATGTACCATCTTTCTTCTTGACAAACAAAACAGGAGCTCCCCACGGTGATGTGCTTGGTCGAATGAAACCATGCTCTAAAAGTTCTTGTAATTGGCTTTGCAATTCTTTCATCTCGCTGGGTGCGAGTCTGTAAGGAGCACGAGCTATTGGTGCAGCTCCTGGTACAAGATCTATTTGAAATTCAACGGATCGATGTGGGGGTAATCCCGGTAATTCTTTCGGAAATACATCGGGAAATTCTTTTGCGACGGGAACATCATTGATGCTCTTTTCTTCAGTTTGTACTTTCTCGACGTGTGCTAGAACAGCATAGCAACCTTTTCTTATTAGTTTTTGTGCCTTCAAATTACTAATAAGATGTAGCTTCGTGTTGCCCTTTTCTCCGTACACCATTAAGGGTTTTCCTTTTTCTCGTATAATGCGAATTGCATTTTTGTAACAAACGATCTCTGCTTTCACTTCTTTCAACCAGTCCATACCGATTATCACATCAAAACTCCCTAACTCTACTGGTATCAAATCAATCTTAAATGTTTCGCTAACCAGTTTAATTTCTCGATTCCGACATATATTATCTGCTGAAATTAATTTACCATTTGCTAATTCGAGTAAAAATTTACTATCCAAAGGCGTCAATGGACAACTTAATTTAGCACAAAAATCTCTACTCATATAGCTTCTATCTGCACCCGAATCAAATAAAACGTAAGCAGATTTATTGTCAATAAGAAACGTACCCGTAACAAGCTCCGGGTCTTCCTGTGCCTCTGCCGCATTAATATTGAAAACTCTTCCGCGGCCTTGTCCATTCGTGTTCTCCTGGTTCGGGCAATTTCTAATAATGTGGCCCGGTTTTCCACATTTATAACAAACTACATTGGCATAACTTGCTCCGACACTACTTGCTCCGCCATTACTCGTTCCGACACCATTTGTTCCTTTCGTTCTATTAACCCCTGGTCCGTAGACCTCACACTTCGCCGCGCTATGACCATTTCTTTTACACTTGTTGCAAAATTTGGTGCAGAACCCCGAGTGATACTTTTCACACCTTTGGCATAGCTGCTTCTGATTGTTGTTGTTGTTGCGGTTATTATTGTTGTTGGGATGATTGTTGTAGTTGCTGTTGTTGTTGTTGTTGGGCAGTTTGTTGTAGTTGCGATTGATGTTGCGATTGTTGGGATAATTGTTGCGATTATTGTTGTAATTGCTGTTGTTATTGTATTGGTGATTCTTATCACCGTTTTCCTCCCACTTTCTTTTGACTTGTTTCCCATTGGCCTCTTCAGCAGTCTGTTCTTTAATTCTTTCTTCAATCTGGTTCACTAGTTTGTGAGCCATTCTACATGCCTGTTGTATGGAGGCGGGCTCGTGTGAACTTATATCTTCTTGGATTCTTTCCGGTAATCCTTTCACAAACGCGTCGATCTTCTCTTCCTCATCTTCGAATGCTCCCGGACACAATAGGCACAATTCTGTGAATCGTCTTTCGTACGTGGTAATATCAAATCCTTGGGTTCGTAACCCTCTAAGTTCTGTCTTGAGCTTATTGACCTCGGTTCTGGGATGGTACTTCTCGTTCATCAAGTGCTTGAATGCTGACCACGGTAGTGCGTACGCATCGTCTTGTCCCACTTGCTCTAGATAGGTATTCCACCATGTTAACGCAGAACCTGTGAAGGTATGCGTAGCGTACTTTACTTTGTCCTCTTCAATACACTTACTTATGGCAAACACCGATTCGACCTTCTCGGTCCACCGTTTCAATCCGATCGGTCCTTCGGTTCCATCAAATTCCAAAGGTTTGCAGGCAGTGAATTCTTTGTAGGTGCATCCTACACGATTTCCTGTACTGCTAGATCCAAGGTTATTGTTGGTATGTAGCGCAGCCTGTACTGCGGCTATGTTTGAAGCTAGAAAAGTACGGAATTCCTCTTCATTCATATTCACGGTGTGTCGAGTAGTCGGTGCCATTTCCTTCAAAATAGTCAAATGGAACAAGTTAATCATACAGAATATTAAGAGTAGTTAATAGTATTTCGTAGCATAATATGAACTCATTTATAAAAGCTTTTTCTTCATATTAGCATTTTATAAGTTTAAATTCGGGTAGTACCTACCCGTTAAGTTCATACTTAGTAGCTAATATACAATTCAACTACTACAATTCTATATGAAAAACTGATTATAATTATATTTCGCGTTCAAACTTTTATACAATATTTTACAAACTTACAATACCACTTATTTTACATAAAGCATGAAATATAGCAGACAATAACTTTGATACAAGATAGTTGTGAAGATAATTCTAGCTAGTACACAAGTTGTTCAGCAAAAGCAATAAAGACACGTAATTCATACGTCCAGAAACAAGTCATGCATTCTGGTTTTACTAGGACTACTTCCCATCCTTGGTCTTGTGGAACATAACCGTTATGGCCGTTGATAAGACAGCGTGTTGTAACGTCGTCAAAGGGACGAGGGTTACGTAATGTCCAACAGTCCCGTAACAATCTAAAAACCTCATTTCTTACCCCAATTACCGACTCCGTCACTTGTGGAAACGTTTTGTTTAATAGTTGTAGCCCGATGTTCTTGTTCTCACTTTGGTGAGAAGCGAACATTACTAATCCGTAAGCATAACATGCTTCTTAATGTTGCATGTTAGCCGCTTTTTCTAAATCACGAAGTCCAATATTCGGATATATTGAGTCAAAATAATTTCTTAACCCATTGCGTAAAATAGCATTTGGGTTCCCCGCAATATATGCGTCAAAGTAAACACATCGTAACTTATGGATTTCCCAATGTGATATCCCCCATCTTTCGAACGAAAGCCTTTTATAAACCAAGGTATTCTTGGAACGTTCTTCGAATGTCTTACAAACTGATCTCGCCTTAAATAGTTGTGCCGAAGAATTCTGACCAACTCTAGACAAGATTTCATCAATCATGTCTCCGGGTAGGTCTCTTAAAATATTGGGTTGTCTATCCATTTTGTGTTTTTATACTGTAAAATAGACAAGAGTTAGATTCATAAAAAAATACTTATTAATACAAGCAATTTTTACATATATCATAAAGCATAAGCACACTATATTACATATATTACACTACACGAATACAACTATCTTATTCCGACTCGCTTGTTTCTTCTTCTTTGGTTTTGGTTCGTTTTCCCAAGTTTCTAGGGATATATGATGTTCCCCTAATACGAGCCGTTATTTTCCACATTGGTTTAGAAAAACCTGGTGGTTTAGAGGTTCCCGGGTCATTGTTACAACTTAAGGACTTCGGGGGTTGACGATACATATAAAGTTCATCGGGGTTGGAATTAGATTTCTCTATTTTTATGCCCTTTCCCTTATTATTTTCTTTTGCCTTTTTAAATTCAGTTGGGGTAATTTCTATAACATTATCGGAATTCTCGTCGGAATCTGATTCATCGGAGAATTGGTAATCCTCCCAATATTTTGCTTCCTTAGCGGAAACACCATTGACCATAATTAACCTTGGTCGGTTGGTTGAGGATTTTCTTTTACTTAACCGTTTTATTATTTCCCCCACCGGTTCTATTTCTTCATCCTGTTCTGATTCTTCTTCCGGTTCTGATTCTTCTTCTGGTTCCGACTCTTCTTCCGGTTCCTCTTCGGGAACTTGTGAATCAGTCCACGAATCATTCCAATTTACATTTGACTCTTCATTATTATTAGGTGAGTCAATGGGACTTGTTCTAGAGGTAGACATCTATCACATAATATCAAACGCGTTAAGAGATTAATATATCACATAATATTCACATGTTAAAAATATATAGTTTCCAACAAATTTTGTTAAGCAATCATTTTTCAAGTAAACACGGTCGAAGTCCAGACTCACTAATGCATCCTAACAAACTAGATAAGACACACTAATGCAAAATTCTGGTTCTCTAAGACCAACGCTCGGATACCAACTGAAATGTCCCGTTCTTATTGATTAAAAACGTTCCATATTAATTGATTTCGTTGCGAGGTTTTGACCTCTATATGAGACGTTTTTCAAATACTGCATTCATTTTTAAAAACAAACCATAACCTTTATTTCATAAATAAAGGTTTAAAAAGTTTTACGTAGATTATCAAATAATGATAATCTAAAATATCCTGTTTACACACGACCATTACATAATGGTTTACAATACAAATATGTTACATCGAAATCAGTTTCTTGAATGCAGTTTTTACACAATATCGTATAAACAAGGACTCCAAATCTTGTCCTTATTTTAGTATGCAACAGCGGAAGCTCTTAATATTCACCTGAGAATAAACATGCTTTAAACGTCAACAAAAATGTTGGTGAGTTATAGGTTTAACCTATATATAACAAATCGTAACAATAGACCACAAGATTTCATATTTCAATACACATCCCATACATAGAGATAAAAATCATTCATATGGTGAACACCTGGTAACCAACATTAACAAGATGCATATATAAGAATATCCCCATCATTCCGGGACACCCTTCGGATATGATATAAATTTCGAAGTACTAAAGCATCCGGTACTTTGGATGGGGTTTGTTAGGCCCAATAGATCTATCTTTAGGATTCGCGTCAATTAGGGTGTCTGTTCCCTAATTCTTAGATTACCAGACTTAATAAAAAGGGGCATATTCGATTTCGATAATTCAACCATAGAATGTAGTTTCACGTACTTGTGTCTATTTTGTAAATCATTTATAAAACCTGCATGTATTCTCATCCCAAAAATATTAGATTTTAAAAGTGGGACTATAACTCACTTTCACAGATTTTTACTTCGTCGAGAAGTAAGACTTGGCCACTGTTGATTCACGAACCTATAACAATATATACATATATATTAAAGTATGTTCAAAATATATTTACAACACTTTTAATATATTTTGATGTTTTAAGTTTATTAAGTCAGCTGTCCTCGTTAGTAACCTACAACTAGTTGTCCACAGTTAGATGTACAGAAATAAATCAATAAATATTATCTTGAATCAATCCACGACCCAGTGTATACGTATCTCAGTATTGATCACAACTCAAACTATATATATTTTGGAATCAACCTCAACCCTGTATAGCTAACTCCAACATTCACATATAGAGTGTCTATGGTTGTTCCGAAATATATATAGATGTGTCGACATGATAGGTCGAAACATTGTATACGTGTCTATGGTATCTCAAGATTACATAATATACAATACAAGTTGATTAAGTTATGGTTGGAATAGATTTGTTACCAATTTTCACGTAGCTAAAATGAGAAAAATTATCCAATCTTGTTTTACCCATAACTTCTTCATTTTAAATCCGTTTTGAATGAATCAAATTGCTATGGTTTCATATTGAACTGTATTTTATGAATCTAAACAGAAAAAGTATAGGTTTATAGTCGGAAAAATAAGTTACAAGTCGTTTTTGTAAAGGTAGTCATTTCAGTCGAAAGAACGACGTCTAGATGACCATTTTAGAAAACATACTTCCACTTTGAGTTTATCCATAATTTTTGGATATAGTTTCATGTTCATAATAAAAATCATTTTCTCAGAATAACAACTTTTAAATCAAAGTTTATCATAGTTTTTAATTAACTAACCCAAAACAGCCCGCGGTGTTACTACGACGGCGTAAATCCGGTTTTACGGTGTTTTTCGTGTTTCCAGGTTTTAAATCATTAAGTTAGCATATCATATAGATATAGAACATGTGTTTAGTTAATTTTAAAAGTCAAGTTAGAAGGATTAACTTTTGTTTGCGAACAAGTTTAGAATTAACTAAACTATGTTCTAGTGATTACGAGTTTAAACCTTCGAATAAGATAGTTTTATATATATGAATCGAATGATGTTATGAACATCATTACTACCTCAAGTTTAGTAGGTAAACCTACTGGAAGTGACAAGAAATGATCTAGCTTCAAAGGATCTTGGATGGCTTGAAAGTTCTTGAAGTAGGATCATGACACAAAAACAAGTTCAAGTAAGATTTTTGCTCGAATTAAGATAGTTTATAGTTATAGAAATTGAATCAAAGTTTGAATATGAATATTACCTTGAATAATAAAGATAACCTACTGTATATAACAAAGGTTTCTTGATCTTAGATGATTACTTGGAATGGATTAGAAAGCTTGGAAGTAAATTAGTAAACTTGAAGGGATTTTTGAAGTATTCTTGAAGTGTTCTTCCTATGATGATTATAGCTTGATTCTTGAAGTGATTTTTGATGAAGATGATGATTAACTACTGGAAAAATACGTTCATAATAGTGTGGGTGTGTTGAGAAAGAATTAGAAAGAGATTTGGAAGTGAAATGGAGTGAATGATGAGTGTTAATTGGTGAGTGGTGAGTGGGGTTAAAAGGAGTTCTAGTTAGTTGACTAGCTCATGGTAGAAGTTAAAATTGATTAGTCATACATGACATAATCAAGAGTGGAATCCCATGCTAGTTCCTATTGGTATATACCCATAGTAAGTACGTTTTGAAGCTGTGTATAATACGGGTAAGAATACGACTAGAATTCTTGATGAAAGAAAAGAATGGGAAAGTAACTGTAACCATTTTTGTTAAGTATGAGTGTTTTGATATATGTCTTGAAGTCTTCCAAAAGTATTTTAATACATCTAAATACACTACATGTATATACATTTTAACGGAGTCGTTAAGTCATCGTTAGTCGTTACATGTAAGTGTTGTTTTGAAACCTTTAAGTTAACGATTTCAATTAATATTGTTAACCCATTGTTTATTATATCTAATGAGATGTTAAATTATTATATTATCATGATATTATGATATATTAATATATCTTAATATGATATATATACATTTAAATGTCGTTACAACGATAATCGTTACATATATGTCTCGTTTCGAAATCCTTAAGTTAGTAGTCTTGTTTATATGTATATAACTCATTGTTAATATACTTATGGAGATACTTACTTATCATAATCTCATGTTAACCATATGTATATCCATATATATATCATCATGTCGTTTTTACAAGTTTTAACGTTCGTGAATCGCCGGTCAACTTGGGTGGTCAATTGTCTATATGAAACATATTTCAATTAATCAAGTCTTAACAAGTTTGATTGCTTAACATGTTGGAAACATTTAATCATGTAAATATCAATCTCAATTAATATATATAAACATGGAAAAGTTCGGGTCACTACACCCGGTAACAATAAGAGAACACACATATGTATCAAGGTGTTAATAAGGTTAATCCAACTGAAAAGTCGAAGTTGACTTGCTGGAGCTGTGACAAAATTCGCTATCTTGAAAAGGGATTGTAAAGTTATTTTGGGTAATAATAACGCTAAAGGAATTTGCACAGCTACATGTTAAACGGTTACTCAGTTTCTGAGAGTTTTTCAGGTGCATAACTATATGCATCAATCTTTTCTTCCGTAGATGAAGTATGGTTGGTTCATCCTCTCGGTTGAGATGTTTTCAAGAATCATGAAAGGTTTGAACGCAGATTGTAATCGTCAAGATACAAAGGAGGTTTAAGATGAAATCAAGTGGCAAACTTGAAGAATTGTTTAGTTTCATATGTTATAATCAATATTTTAATTCATTTTAATTGTCCAATGTTGGCAGCCCACAGTCGATAGTCCACAGTTAACAGCCCAATAATTCATATATAGTTTAATATATAATATTCGAATTAATTAATACATATCGTAACCCGTGTACATGTCTCAGACTCGATCACAACTCAAAGTATATATATTATTATATAATCAACCTCAACCCTATATAGAGAACTCGATCATTACAGCATATAGAGTGTCTATGGTTATTCCAAATAATATATATACATATATATATATATATATATATATATATATATATATATATATATATATGCGTCGATATGATATGTCAAAACCTTGTATACGTGTCCCGATATTTAAAGTGCGTAAAATAAATAACAGAAATTAAATGACGATAAATAAAATTGAGAGAATTAAAAATAGCGATAATTAAATTGCGATAAATAAAATGTAACAAGTAATTAACAGTTAGCTAGGAATAGTTAGCTAGGATTTTGTTAGCGTGGATTCTTAACAAAATTTCTCATAGTTAATTTGTTTGTTTCTAACAAATTTTATTTTATCCAATGTTTTCTTCATTATGCCACTTGTTAGATTCTGATAAGTTAAAATCCAAATATGAAATTGAAAGAAAATGGTTATTCTGCGGTGAACAGATACGTATATCTGTAGATGTAAGTAAGATAGTAAATGACTGTTGAATCAGATTCGAAGAATGTATAGTGTAACTTATTAAGGTGAAATCTAAATATTCCTCGGGTATTACCTACCAGTTAAAATATTTTCACCATTAACACTTTGTACAAAAGAATTTTTAATTACAATCTTTATGAAAACATATATACATATATATTTTCTTTAGATGTAATCATAGATTTAATGAGTCAATATGATATTAAACTCATTTGATTTACCGTTAGAACAAGAATATATAATCTCTAAAACATTAGAGATTACATAATCGCCATGAAGAACGAAGATAATTGATGTAGAACGATATGTAGAAAGATGATTATACTCGAGGTACATAATGAGATGTTGAGGCATGGATTGTTGATAGTACTGGTGCTGTTATTGATGGTACTATTGGTGCCGGTGATGTTGCTGAAGCTGGTACGTTTTGCACCATATTCTCCAAATTGATTACTCGGGCGTGAAGCTCGTTGACTTCTTCCATTATTCTGGAATGAATGTAGGTTGGAACGAGTGGATGAATAAGGTTGAGAATTTTGGATATCATATAATCATGGCGAGATATCCTGGAAATGAGAGTGAATATAGTGTATCGAAGTGGTTCGTCGGTAAGTGCTTCAGGTTCTCCGCCAAGAGATGAATTCGGTTGGTGGAAAGGATCGCCTTCTTCCCATTTCCATTAATTAAGTCGACTATGAATCCATCAGATGAATTGGGGATGGATGATTGGTTGATTCATTCTGGTGACGCTGCTTTTGGAGCTTAGGTGAAAATCCATATCGGAATAGCTGTCGGAATCCGAGGAATTCGAACTGGTTGAGGGATTCATCTCGTACGATCGGATGAAGGATTTTCGATAAAAAAAAATAGATTATAAGATGTAGATTAGTACCCTGCAATACATAATTTACATATGCATATATAATACTAAAATCTCATAAGTTATGGAGGAATCTACGAAAGCTGTCAGGCAAAGTCTACAGTAACAGATACGCTAAGATATGAATTAGCAGATACGCTAAGATATGAGTTTTATCTATACACTAATCATGCAATCAATGCAGTAAGATGTGTCTAGACTAAGAATGATAAGCAAATGATTCTCTAAGAATGATAAGCAGGTAATTTTCGACACAAAATGATAAGCAAAACTTTTGACATGCAGACACGGTCGAAGTCCAGACCCACTAATGCATCTAAACAACTATCAGCTAGACACACTAATGCAAGACCTGGTTCGCTAAGACCACCGCTCTGATACCAACTTTCACGACCCGTCCTAATCCATCCAGATGAATACATTACATTTGGTTACATCGCGAGGTACTTGACCTCTATATGATACATTTTACAAACATTGCATTCATTTTTAAAAGACAAACTTTCATTACTTTGAAAGTTGATGGCATGCATATCATTTCATAATATATCTAACTATAATTGACTTAATAATAATCTTGATGAACTCAACGACTCGAATGCAACGTCTTTTGAAATATGTCATGAATGACTCCAAGTAATATCTTTAATATGAGCAAATGCACAGAGGAAGATTTCTTTCATACCTGAGAATAAACATGCTTTCAAGTGTCAACCAAAAGGTTGGTGAGTTTATTAGTTTAACATAAATAATCATTTTCATCATTTTAATAGACCACAAGAATTTCATTTCCAGTTCTCATAAATATACGTCCCATGCATAGAGACAAAAATAATCATTCATATGGTGAACACCTGGTAACCGACATTAACAAGATGCATATAAGAATATCCCCTATCATTCCGGGAAATCCTTCGGACATGATAAAAACAACATCGAATTACTAAAGCATCCGCTACAACGGATGGGGTTTGTTAGGCCCAATAGATCTATCTTTAGGATTTGCGTCAATTAGTAGACTGGTTTACTAATTCTTAGGTTACCAAGCAAAAGGGGCATATTCGGCTACGATCATTCAACCATATAATGTAGTTTCGATTACTTGTGTCTATTTCGTAAAACCTTTATAAAAGCGCATGTATTCTCAATCCCAAAAATATATATTGCAAAAGCATTTAAAAATGGAGCAAATGAGACTCACCTAATGTATTTTGTAGTAAAAATACATATGACTATATTAAGCAACTGGACAATGCAGGGTTGGCCTCAGATTCACTAACCTATATCATTTGTATATTTATTAATATTCATAGTTGTAATTGAACACATATATATAAATGTATTAGATATATCATTTTTTTATAATATATATATGTTTTATATGTTCATTTTTGTATATATATATATATATATATATATATATATATATATAAATATTAAATGTTGTTATGTTATATGTGTTAAATATATATATTTATGTATGCATTTAATTTGTTTATCAAAACAGTAGTTCTATTATACTAAGTTGATATTAGTAAAAATAAATAATGATAATAACATTAATAATATACATATGTTAATAATAACCCTATTAGTGATAATAACAATGATATTAATAATAGTACTTGTAACAATATTAATTTTACTCTTTATGGTAGTAATGATATTAATAATTTACTAATAATAATAATAATAACTTTGTTAAAAATGATAATATTAATAAAGATATTGTTAATAATGATACCTTTGTTTAATAATAATTACTGAAATTTACAAAAGTGATACTAGTACTAATATTAATGAGAAAAAATGATAACTTGTATTATATTCCATAATAATAATAATAACCCTAATCATAATAATATTAATACTAACACAACTATTAGTGATAATAAGAATAATTTTCATACTTGTAGTTATAATCATAATACATGAAAATTTTATTATAATACTTATTTTAATAATACAAATATTAATGAAGAACAATAATTTTATCATTTTCATAATAATGCTATTAACATTAGTTGTTATCATTATATAATAAATGATAATTTTTATCCTAATACTTGTATTTGTAAAGATAATAATAATTATATTACTAATAATAACAATATTGATAATTATAATAATGATGATCTTAATAATAATAATACTAGTAACAATAATAATAATTATACTAATAACAATAATAATAATAATAATAATAATAATAATAATAATAATAATAATAATAATAATAATAATAATAATAATAATAATAATAATAATAATAATAATAATAAAAGTAAAAAGAAATTAGTGCACAACCTTTGAAGAACATGGCTTTAAAAAAAATTGTCAATGCACAGGTTCGAACCCTCGCCAACTCGTTCACCCTTAACACTCTAAGCCATTCGTCCAGTTTTATTTTTCTGATTATACACCCGTTTTAATTATAAAAACTCCTTCTTTCTGTTTCCTATGTTCTTCCCCTTCTTCTTCACCAATTCAGACGACCACAAATCAATTTCATTACAAATCAGTTGTTTAAACCTTTTCAGATTCCTCATAATAAATAGAAATAATCATTGATATGTGTTTGTGCTAAAAGAAAATGATAAAAAAAAAACCTACTGTTCGTAAGAAACAGATGAAGTCCAGGTATGATTTCAAATTTGAGAGCGTTTTAGATCGATGTTTCAACATGACTTAGGTTTAAAATCAGTCCTAATATCTATCTTAATCCTCAATTTCACTTAAATCAAAACAGAAATTTTGAATTCGATTGAAGAACATTCTTTGACTTTTTCAATTCGATACTTTGACTTCAAAATTCGTGAGTAAAAGAAGGAATTAAAAGCTTAGCTTTCACAGATTGTTTCAATAAAAGATTTCTAACAATCCTACATTTATATATTTTTAAATTGACTTGAAATTCGAAGTTTTGAATAAAAGGTTCAAGAACAGGGGACGAAAACTGGGTTTCTTGACTCTTTCTGTTTTTAATTCGATTTAACAGAAGACTGTGAAGGTGTTGGTGATTGATAAAGGCAGTAGTGGTTGAATGATTTGTATAAAAGTTAAATGGATCAATTATATCGTGAAAGGGGTGTTCGATTTTTCTATATCAGCCAAATTATAACATAACAAATATAAAAAAATACTATTAAATCATACGTTCTTTTTCTCTGATTTGTACTATGATAGAGATGGGGAATATCAATCTAATACAGTAGGATAATGATTTATAACAAATTTAAGATCCTGTGGTTATAATTCGTATTTATCGATATTTATATATGTTTAAATCCTTATTTATCTATATATATATATATATCTCTATAATTGTATATATATTTTTATAAAATCTATATTTTTATATATGATATGTATTTATTTATATATATATATATATATATATATATATATATATATATATATCATTAGTTTTATTATCTGTTTATTAAATTTGACTAATATTACTAAGTACTAATGTATTAATGATAAT
Organism: Rutidosis leptorrhynchoides; assembly: GCF_046630445.1. Lineage (NCBI taxonomy): Eukaryota > Viridiplantae > Streptophyta > Magnoliopsida > Asterales > Asteraceae > Rutidosis > Rutidosis leptorrhynchoides. Next base: position 353,261,854 of record NC_092338.1, read on the forward strand.
AATAATATTAACACTTATAATAATAATACTAATATTAATAACAATAAGAATAATAATAGATTTAACAAGGAATTGATAATAATAACATCATTACTTATAATACTTAATTATATATTTCAAATAAAAAATAAAATAAATAATAATTTTAGTAGTATTGATATTTATATTAATAATCATACTAATTATACTAATATTATTAATGATAATAATGATATTACTAATAACAATACTATAACAATTTATATATATCAAGTTTATATTTATAGATCATATATAGTTAAAATAGTATTAATAATTCTAGTATTGATATTAATTATAGAAAGTAATAACAATATTATTATATCAGTTATAGTTATACTTGTATTAGATATATGTATTATTACATATGTAATATTTTTTATCCATATAGTATATCATATAATAATTGTTATTGATTATTTATTGTTTCAAAGATATATATATATATATATATATATATATATATATATATATATATATATATATATATATATATATATATATATATATATATATATATATATATATATATATATATATATATATATATATATATATATATATATTAGAAGTCATATATATTTATATATAGATTCCCTTTTAGTAATTACTTAATAATTCTGTTTTATTATTTTACATTATTAACTCAAGTGATTAAATTATATTTTATTAATTCAAGATATTATATATATACCTTTATATATATATATATATATATATATATATATATATATATATATATATATATATATATATATATATATATATATACATTTTACTTATACACAACAGTTCGTGAATCGCCGGGCATAGTCAATGGTCAAATGATTTCATGAAAAATAGTTCAAACATCGTGTCGAAACCATATAAAGATTAAGTTTAAATTTGGTCGGAAATTCCCGGGTCGTCACACCGGCAGTGTTCATGGATCTTATGAACCACGTGTGCAAACCGTATCTCGACAAATTCGTTATTGTATTCATCGATGATATCTTGGTCTATTCTAAAAGCGAAGAAGAACACGAACAACATCTTCGACTTGTGCTCGAACTCTTGAGACAAGAACGACTCTATGCCAAGTTCTCCAAGTGTGAATTTTGGTTAAAGGAAGTTCAATTTCTTGGTCATGTTGTAAGCGATCAAGGTATTAATGTCGATCCCGCAAAAATCGAAGCCTTTAGCAAATGGGAAACACCTACTACTCCTACTCACATTCGCCAATTCTTAGGCCTCGCCGGGTATTTTCGTAGGCTCATCGAAAATTTCTCTTTGGTTGCACGTCCTCTAATCGCATTAACTCATAAGGAAAGGAAATTCATTTGGTCAATCGAACAAGAATCCGGGTTTCAAATCTTGAAGAAGAAGTTAACTACCCCCCCTATCTTGTCGCTTCCTGAAGGCAATGATGATTTTGTTGTATATTGCGATGCCTCGAAACATGGTTTTGGGTGCGTATTGATGCAACCAAAGAAGGTTATTGCTTATGCTTCCCGACAATTGAAAATCCATGAATGGAACTACACGACACATTATCTTGAACTCGGAGCCGTCGTCTTTGCACTCAAAATGTGGAGACATTATCTTTATGGGACGAAAAGTACTATTTTCACCGATCACAAAATCCTCCAACGCATCTTCGACCAAAAGCAACTAAACATGAGACAACGACGGTGGATTGAAACCTTAAACGATTATGATTGTGAGCTTCGTTACCATCCCGGGAAGGCAAATGTAGTAGCCGATGTTTTAAGTCGAAAGGAAAGAGCGGTGCCTCTTCGTGTCCGAGCTTTAAACATCACCATCCACGCCAACCTTAATAGCCAAATCCGTGTAGCCCGAGATGAGGCTCTCAACGATGAAAACATCTCTCTCAAACGCTTGAACGTCCTCACCTCTCGATTCGAAGTTAAGGAGACCGGACTCCGATATTTCGCCGGAAGGATTTGGGTACCTAGTTATGGAGACTTACGAAGCCTTATTTTTGACGAAGCCCATAAGTTAAGATATTCGATTCACCCCGGTGCCAATAAGATGTATCACGATCTCAAAGAACGATATTGGTGGCCGAACATTAAAAGGGACATTTCTACTTATGTTGGAAAGTGCCTAACTTGCTCCAAAATCAAAGCTGAACATCAAAGACTGTCCGGATTGCTTCAACAACCCGAAATCCCAGAATGGAAGTGGGAAAGAATAACGATGGATTTTATCACAAAACTACCAAGAACGGCGAGCGTTTATGATACTATTTGAGTTATTGTAGACCGTCTCACCAAATCCGTCCACTTCCTTGCCATGAAGAAAACCGACAAAATGGAGAAACTTGCACAACTTTACATTAAAGAGATCGTAGCCCATCACGGTGTACCATTATCGATTATTTCCGACCGAGATGGCCGTTTTGTTTCTAGATTTTGGCGTACTTTACAAGAAGCGTTGGGAACGCGTTTAGACATGAGCACCACATATCATCCACAAACCGATGGACAAAGTAAACACACAATTCAAACTTTGGAAGACATGCTACGAGCTTGCGTTATCGACTTTGGAAAAGCTTGGGACAAGCACTTGTCTCTCGCCGAATTCTCTTACAACAATAGCTACAACGCGAGTATCAACGCAGCACCTTTCGAAGCCTTATATGGTCGCAAATGTCATTCACCTCTTTGTTGGGCCGAAGTAGGCGACACACAAATCACCGGACCCGAACTCATTCATGAAACAACCGAGAAGATCGTTCAAATCCGAGATAGGCTTAGGACGGCCCGTAGTCGTCAAAAGAGCTATACCGACGCTAGACGCAATGACCTCGAATTTTAAGTCGGTGACCGTGTAATGCTAAAAGTCGCACCTTGGAAAGGTGTAATTCGTTTCAGGAAACGTGGGAAGCTAAACCCGCGGTATATTGGTCCTTTCGAAATCTTGGAGCGTGTTGGAACTGTTGCTTATCGTTTAGATCTTCCGCCTCAACTGAGCTCCGTTCATCTTACTTTCTATGTATCAAATTTGAAGAAGTGTTTTGCCGAACCCGAACTCGTCATCCCTCTCGAGGAGCTTACTATTGATGACAAACTTCATTTTGTGGAAGAACCGGTTGAAATTGTGGACCACTCCGTCAAAACGCTAAAACAAAGCCGCATTCCTATTGTTAAGGTCCGTTGGAATGCCAAAAGAGGACCCGAGTTTACTTGGGAAAGACAAGATCAAATGAAAAAGAAGTACCCTCATTTATTCGTGGATTCGGAAACGCAAGATTTCGAGGATGAAACAACGACTACTACGCCTACTTAAATTTGGACGAAATTTCTTTTAAGGAGTAGGTAATGTAACATCCCGCCTTTTTCCGTTTACTTTCCATTAATTAATTTTTAAGTCCGTTATATAATTATAACATCTTCCGTTAATACGCGTTTTTTAAAATATCTCGTTTAAGTAATTCACGCACTCACTTTTAAACTTGAGGGACTAATGTTGTCAAGAGGGCAAAGTGGTGACTAGTGAACTAGTCAAACCCACCTCCCACCATTCATTCACCTCCCATCTTCATCTTAATACTTTCACTTTTCTCTCAAACCCCAACTACAAAGATTCATCATCCATTTTCGATCTAGCAAGAAAACATCAAAACAAATTACATATTTGGAATCCTTGCAACTTCCTCTTCGATTCCATACCAACTTCATCTCGTTTGGGTAACTTTCTAAGAACACTAAATTTCTTGTTCTTGATCTTTTAAACTTAAAAGTGTGTTAATCAGTGTCTATGGCTCAAGTCTAACATGAATATGTGAATCATATGCTCGATCTTGTTATTTTGAGTAACTAGCATGAACTTGAAATGGGTGTGCTTGATTTTGAGTTTTGGATGCTTATATGTTGTTAGATGTTAAAAGTGCATGTATTAAATGTGTTACTAGCATCACTAGCTTCAATTTGGTATGTAGGTTGACATGGAAAAGCTTCATAAACATAATTGTTAATTTTGTGATTTTGAGTTAGGGTTTGATAGAAGTAAAATGAACTTTTGTTGCATTGAATGCTTTGCAATGTTGTTTGTAAGTGTTTAGTTGTATTGTATGCGTAATTACCTACGAAACGGCATATCACATGTGTGCATTTAATTCTTGAATCATCAAAGTGCATTTATGAACTTGAAAGCATTTATGGTGGACATTTAATGAACTTTCAATTTGGATTTGATTATTATAAATGATGATTTTTGATTGATGAAATGTGTTTTGTTGTGTTCCTTGTCAAATTACCTTTCCAACGATATAAGACACGTGTCTTGAATGTTTACGGTTCGTTAATTGTGTTTGAATGAAATTTGGTTTGGGACTTAGACTTTTGAAACGAGCTAGGCACCAGCTCCAGTTGATTGACGAGGCGCGGCCATCCTATGTCACGGCGCGACATAAGCCGTGTTCAGTTGCTGTTCACCTTGGCACTTTTACGAAAAATTCTAACTATGCTACGCACCTCCGATTACCATGTAACTTGTTCTAACATGCTTATATATGATTAAAAACCTTAGTAAAATAGTTCGAGACCCGACCCGAACGTGTTGACTTTTTCATTGACTTTGACTTGACCAAAGTTGACTTTTGTTCAAACTTAACCAATACTTTTTTAAACCGTTCTAATCTTCTTGTATACTTGATTCTTGCATGAAACTTGACAACTTGATTCACATGTTATATAATCGAGTCATAACGAGCCATAGGACTAATTGAACAACTTTGACCGACCGTGTTTACCGATATTGATACAACCTAATTGTTTAGGTCAAGACTAGCATTCGTTATTTTGAACAACTATGACTCAAGTCTAACATGAATATGTGAATCATATGCTCGATCTTGTTATTTTGAGTAACTAGCATGAACTTGAAATGGGTGTGCTTGATTTTGAGTTTTGGATGCTTATATGTTGTTAGATGTTAAAAGTGCATGTATTAAATGTGTTACTAGCATCACTAGCTTCAATTTGGTATGTAGGTTGACATGGAAAAGCTTCATAAACATAATTGTTAAATTTGTGATTTTGAGTTAGGGTTTGATAGAAGTAAAATGAACTTTTGTTGCATTGAATCTTTGCAATGTTGTTTGCAAGTGTTTAGTTATATTGTATGCGTAATTACCTATGAAACGGCGTATCACATGTGTGCATTTAATTCCCGAATCATCAAAGTGCATTTATGAACTTGAAAGCATTTATGGTGGACATTTAATGAACTTTCAATTTGGATTTGATTATTATAAATGATGATTTTTGATTGATGAAATGTGTTTTGTTGTGTTCCTCGTCAAATTACCTTTCCAACGATATAAGATACGTGTCTTGAATGTTTACGGTTCGTTAATTGTGTTTGAATGAAATTTGGTTTGGGACTTAGACTTTTGAAACGAGCTAGGCACCAGCACCAGTTGATTGCCGAGGCGCGGCCATCCTATGTCGCGGCGCGACATAAGCCGTGTTCAGTTGCTGTTCACCTTGGCACTTTTACGAAAAATTCTAACTATGCTACGCACCTCCGATTACCATGTAACTTGTTCTAACATGCTTATATATGATTAAAAACCTTAGTAAAATAGTTCGAGACCCGACCCGAACGTGTTGACTTTTTCATTGACTTTGACTTGACCAAAGTTGACTTTTGTTCAAACTTAACCAATACTTTTTTAAACCGTTCTAATCTTCTTGTATACTTGATTCTTGCATGAAACTTGACAACTTGATTCACATGTTATATAATCGAGTCATAACGAGCCATAGGACTAATTGAACAACTTTGACCGACCGTGTTTACCGATATTGATACAACCTAATTGTTTAGGTCAAGACTAGCATTCGTTATTTTGAACAACTATGGCTCAAGTCTAACATGAATATGTGAATCATATGCTCGATCTTGTTATTTTGAGTAACTAGCATGAACTTGAAATGGGTGTGCTTGATTTTGAGTTTTGGATGCTTATATGTTGTTAGATGTTAAAAGTGCATGTATTAAATGTGTTACTAGCATCACTAGCTTCAATTTGGTATGTAGGTTGACATGGAAAAGCTTCATAAACATAATTGTTAAATTTGTGATTTTGAGTTAGGGTTTGATAGAAGTAAAAAATGAACTTTTGTTGCATTGAATCTTTGCAATGTTGTTTGCAAGTGTTTAGTTATATTGTATGCGTAATTACCTATGAAACGGCGTATCACATGTGTGCATTTAATTCCCGAATCATCAAAGTGCATTTATGAACTTGAAAGCATTTATGGTGGACATTTAATGAACTTTCAATTTGGATTTGATTATTATAAATGATGATTTTTGATTGATGAAATGTGTTTTGTTGTGTTCCTCGTCAAATTACCTTTCCAACGATATAAGATACGTGTCTTGAATGTTTACGGTTCGTTAATTGTGTTTGAATGAAATTTGGTTTGGGACTTAGACTTTTGAAACGAGCTAGGCACCAGCTCCAGTTGATTGCCGAGGCGCGGCCATCCTATGTCGCAGCGCGACATAAGCCGTGTTCAGTTGCTGTTCACCTTGGCACTTTTACGAAAAATTCTAACTATGCTACGCACCTCCGATTACCATGTAACTTGTTCTAACATGCTTATATATGATTAAAAACCTTAGTAAAATAGTTCGAGACCCGACCCGAACGTGTTGACTTTTTCATTGACTTTGACTTGACCAAAGTTGACTTTTGTTCAAACTTAACCAATACTTGTTTAAACCGTTCTAATCTTCTTGTATACTTGATTCTTGCATGAAACTTGACAACTTGATTCACATGTTATATAATCGAGTCATAACGAGCCATAGGACTAATTGAACAACTTTGACCGACCGTGTTTACCGATATTGATACAACCTAATTTTTTAGGTCAAGACTAGCATTCGTTCTTGCACACGTTACTTTGTGAAGTACATTTATATCCGTGCAATCAAGGTGAGATCATAGTCCCACCTTTTCAACAACTTTTACTCTTTAAACTATGGGATGAGAAACATATACGTATCATACTTTTATGCTTTGAACACAAGTACGAAAACAAACATTCCACGTGCGAGTTAGAACAAAAAGGCCTCAATTCAATTATCATTAGTTACACTAGCAGGGTGTAAACGTGAACTTATGTTATGTGATCACATAGGCTTGACAAGCCCTCATTCGGACGGTTCGCTACCGTTAGCGGATGAAATAGATTTTCGAGTATATAGTGTAGGTTCTAACACTATGATAACGGGGTTCGTGAACAGTTAAGTCTTGATAATTGGGTGCTCCACAAACGTATAACAACTTTGGAATGAAAACGATTTAGATAATCAACTTTATGGCAATACAAAATCTTGTGGTTCAAAAACAACGTTTACTATTACACCTATGATTTCACCAACGTTTTTCATTGACAGTTTTCTATATGTTTTCTCAGGTCCTTGAATGCTAAGTGATACATGCTTCCGCACTCTATTTTGATACTTTCTTGGATGTCGAGTATATTTGCATAAGTGAAGCGTCTTTTGACTTTACTAAATCATGTCGCATAGGTTTCATTTGTACGTTAACATTGTAATGTAACTAGTCATTGAACTACTTTTGTAAACCTTGAAACATCTTTACTTATGAAATGAATGCGACATACTTTTGGTCAAACGTTATTTAAAGACTTATGACCACGTAACGGGACCTAAGTAGACGGCGCCGTCAATGACGATTTTGTCGGGTCGCTACATAGAAGACGTGCTTTTAGATTTGATTAGGATTGGGTAGCGTATCCCCAATCACCATGCTCGGTCTTCACGTTTGTGTTAAAATTTATATGGTCGAAAACTCGTAATTTTGTACGAAAGTCGTAAAACGGCCGATGTGGGCCCGGTGTTGTAAAACTTGATTTTATTGTGGAAAACTCTTAGTTTTAATTATTATAACTTATTGTGAAAGTATTTTCATGTGAAAGTGTCGGAAAGCGGGTTTTCTTCTCGCGTAAAATTGTAAAGCAGATCAGAATCTTACAGTTCATTTGGACGCCGTCCAAAAGGCTTGGACACCATCCAGTCCTTCAGAACTGGACACCATCCAGATAGCTGGATGCCGTCCAGATGTACTGTCCCACAAAATTTTGTTTTAAGGCGTGTTTTTGGTCGGATAACGGGTTGGTCGTTACAGACCTCTTGCATGATACAACTCAAAATCATCAGAGAATCACAAGAACATGACATTCATACATATGTTTGTGATTCGCAAGAGAAGTTTTATAATTTCATAGATTATAAAAGGGTGTTTGTAAACTTACTTTCAAATTCTAATCCTTGTAAGTTTGCACAGTGTTGTAATAATCCTTAGAATTGTCTTAGGATTGTCATCACTAAAAAATGGTGAGTCTTTGTACTTTGTAATTAGAAGCATATGCTAGCTTAGCTATTATCTTCCTTATAGGAAACTAGGAAGTTGATTAATCTCATTGGAGATTAATACTTGTCCAATTTGAAGACAAGTTTATCTAAGTTGGAGTAATCCTTCAAAGGGATAAAAGGATTAGGTTTGTTGTCTAAGAAGAAGTACAAGACTTGTAAATCGGATCTCCGCCAGATTTGGAGAAAGGTGCTTAGTGAAGCAAGAAATCCATATTAGTGAATCGAGGAGTGGATTAAGGTGGATTAGTTAACATCCACCTGAACCACTATAAATACTTGTGTTTATGTTATTTACTTTACTTTCCGCATTATTACAAACATAAATACACCACACAATGGTTTGAGTTGAATAACGTGATCAAGTATTGTTCATATCGTATTGATCATCGAAAAAGTTTTAAAAATCGTATTAAGTAACTATTCACCCCTCTCTAGTTACTTACAATTGATATCAGAGCGGTTGTGAAATGTCCCGTTCATATTGATTATAAACGTTCCATATTAATTGATTTTGTCGCGAGGTTTTGACCTCTATATGAGACGTTTTTCAAAGACTGCATTCATTTTTAAAACAACCATAACCTTTATTTTATCGATAAAGGTTTAAAAAGCATTACGTAGATTATCAAATAATGATAATCTAAAATATACCGTTTACACACGACCATTACATAATGTTTTACAATATGAATATATAACATCAAAAATAAGTTTCTTGAATGCAGTTTTACATAATATCATACAAGCATGGACTCCAAATCTTGTCCTTATTTTAGTATGCAACAGCGGAAGCTCTTAATAATCACCTGAGAATAAACATGCTCAAAATGTCAACAAAAATGTTGGTGAGTTATAGGTTTAACCTATATATTATCAAATCATAATAATAGACCACAAGATTTCATATTTCAATACATCCCATACATAGAGATAAAAATCATTCATACGGTGAATACCTGGTAACCGACATTAACAAGATGCATATAAGAATATCCCCATCATTCCGGGACATCCATCGGACATGATATAAAAACTCGAAGTACTAAAGCATCCGCTACAACGGATGGGGTTTGTTGGGCCCAATAGATCTATTTTTAGGATTCGCGTCAATTAGTAGACTGGTTTACTAATTCTTAGGTTACCAAGTAAAAGGGGCATATTCGGCTTCGATCGTTCAACCATAGAAAGTAGTTTCATGTACTTGTATCTATTTTGTAAAACATTTATAAAGTTGCATGTATTCTCATCCCAAAAATATCAGATTTTAAAAGTGGGACTATAACTCACTTTCACAGATTTTTACTTCGTCGGGAAGTAAGACTTGGCCACTGGTCGATTCACGAACCTATAACAAATATGTACATATATATCAAAGTATATTCAAAATATATTTACAACATTTCTAATGCGTTTTAATGTTTTAAATTTATTAAGTCAGCTGTCCTCGTTAGTAACCTACAACTAGTTGTCCATAGTTAGATGTACAGAAATAAATTGATATATATTATCTTGACCCAATCCATGACCCAGTGTATACACGTCTCAGGCTAGATCACAACTCAAAGTATATATATTTTTAGAATCAACCTCAACCCTGTATAGCTAACTCCAACATTACTGCATATAGAGTGTCTATGGTTGTTCCAAATAATTATGTCAAAACATTTGCAAACTTGTCTATGGTATCCCAAGATTACATAATATATTAGAATATATCTATTATACAATATAAGTTAGCTAGGATATGATTAATATAGATTTGTTACCAATTTTCACGTAGCTACAACAAGTAAAAATATCCAATCTTGTTTTACCCATAACTTCTTCATTTTAAATCCGTTTTGAGTGAATCCAATTGCTATGGTTTCATATTGAACTTAAGTTTATGAATCTATACAGAAAAAGTATAAGTTTATAGTAGGAAATACAGGTTACAAGTCGTTTTTGTAAAGGTAGTCATTTCAGTCGAAAGAACGACGTCTAGATGACCATTTTGGAAAACATACTTCCACTTTGAGTTTAATCATGATTTTTGGATATAGTTTCATGTTCATAAGAAAAATAATTTTCCCAGAAGAACAACTTTTAAATCAAAGTTTATCATAGTTTTTAATTAACTAACCCAAAACAGCCCGCGGTGTTACTACGACGGCGTATATCCAGTTTTACGGTGTTTTTCGTGTTTTCAGGTTTTAAATCATTAAGTTAGCATATCATATAGATATAGAACACGTGTCTAGTTGATTTTAAAAGTCAAGTTAGAAGGATTAACTTTTTTTTGCGAACAAGTTTAGAATTAACTAAACTATGTTCTAGTGATTTCAAGTTTAAACCTTCGAATAAGGTAGTTTTATATATATGAATCGAATGATGTTATGAACATCATTACTACCTCAGGTTTTTTAGATAAACCTACTGAAAATGAGAAAAATAGATCTAGCTTCAAAGGATCCTTGGATGGCTTGAAATTTCTTGAAGCAGAATCATGACACGAAAACAAGTTCAAGTAAGATTTCCACTCGAAATAAGATTGTTATAGTTATAGAAATTGAATTAAAGTTTGAATATGAGTATTACCTTGTATTAGAAAGATATATTACTGTAAATAAGAAAGATTTCTTGAGGTTGGATGATCACTTTACAAGATTGGAAGTAAGCTAGTAAACTTGGAAGTATTCTTGATTTTATGAAACTAGAACTTATAAAATTTATGAAGAACACTTAGAACTTGAAGATAGAACTTGAGAGAGATCAATTTGATGAAGAAAATTGAAGAATGAAGGTGTTTTTAGGTGTTTTTGGTCATTGGTATATGGATTAGATATAAAAGATGTGTAATTTTGTTTACATGTAAATAAGTCATGAATGATTACTAATATTTTTGTAATTTTATGAGATATTTCATGCTAGTTGCCAAATGATGGTTCCCACATGTGTTAGGTGACTCACATGGGCTGCTAAGAGCTGATCATTGGAGTGTATATACCAATAGTACATACATCTAAAAGCTGTGTATTGTACGAGTACGAATACGGGTGCATACGAGTAGAATTGTTGATGAAACTGAACGAGGATGTAATTGTAAGCATTTTTGTTAAGTAGAAGTATTTTGATAAGTGTCTTGAAGTCTTTCAAAAGTGTATGAATACATATTAAAACACTACATGTATATACATTTTAACTGAGTCGTTAAGTCATCGTTAGTCGTTACATGTAAATACTGTTTTGAAACCTTTAGGTTAACGATCTTGTTAAATGTTGTTAACCCATTGTTTATTATGTCTAAAGAGATGTTAAATTATTACATTATCATGATATTATGATATATTAATATATCTTAGTATGATATATATATACAGTTAAATGTTGTTACAACGATAATCGTTACATATATGTCTCGTTTCGAAATCATTAAGTTAGTAGTCTTGTTTTTACATATGTAGTTCATTGTTAATACACTTAATGAAATGTTTACTTATCATTTATCATGATTAAACATAGTGTATCAATATCTTAATATGATTCATATGTATTTAGTAAGACGTTGTTATAACGATAATCGTTATATATATCGTTTCGAGTTTCTTAATTCAATAAACTCAATTTTATGTATATAACTCATTGTTAAAATACCTAATGAGATACTTACTTATCATAATATCATGTTAACTATATATATAATCATATATATGTCATCATATAGTTTTTACAAGTTTTAACGTTCGTGAATCACCGGTCAACTTGGGTGGTCAATTGTCTATATGAAACCTATTTAAATTAATCAAGTCTTAACAAGTTTAATTGCTTAACATGTTGGAAACAATTAATCATGTAAATAACAATTTTATTTAATATATATAAACATGGAAAAGTTCGGGTCACTACAGATTGCTCGTACGTTTGCTCTAGAAACATTTTTGATTGAGTCAAAAATCATTTTGGGCAAAAACCCGAGTCAAACGTTCTTGGGATTAACTCAAACAATGGCATAGATTGAAAGATTGGCTAATGAAGTACCAATCTTTGATAGAGAAGATGTATATGTGTGGAATATAAGATTCGAGATCTATGTCAAATCAAAGGATTATGACATGTGGAGAATCATCAAGGGAGGAAACCTTGTTTCTCAAGAATCTTCTACAATGGTGAAACCAATATTCCAATATGATGAAGTAGCAACCAAAACTCTAAAGCAATTTGATGCTATATCACTACTTCATAGATTTCTTCCTAGTGAAGAAAGGGTTAAAATGCTTTCATGTGAAAGTTCAAAGGAATGTTGGGATACACTATGTGCTCAAGATGAAGGAGCTTCTAGTAGCTTGATGAGGAATGGGTTTGAGGAAAAGGTAACAAGACTTGAATGTCTTGGTGAGAATTGGTTGGTTGATCAAGATGGAGATGAAGATGAAGACTTATGTCTCGTGGGTTTAAGATACTCTCCAAGTCAAGATGCTCGTAGTGAATATGAGGTTGACTCGTGCTATCAAGGAGAAGAAGGCGAAAGCTCAAGCGTTTAAAGAGATGAGGTACATGTATTATATCCTTCTAATTATGAAGATTTGCTAGATGAGTACAAAGCGGTAAAATTTGTGTATACTAGAAGTTGTGACAAAGTAAAATTGTTGGAAAAGGAATTGCAAAAGGTAAATCAATTCAACAAAAATTTTAGTGATGAAAATAATTATTTGAAAAGATCTTTAAATGATAAAAATTGTTTTAAAGACAAAATTATTTTGAAATCTAGTTACAATTCTAGTAAACACAAACAAAGTACTCTAAGTCCAAGGTCAATCATTAAGAAAGTTGAAAACATAGGAAGGGTAAACAAATCTAGCAAATCTATAGGAGGGATAAGTCAATGATTGGGTATTCTTAGAATAAATGAGAATCAATGATCAAACGTTAAGAAAAGAGGATTGTGTATTTAAAAATTAATGTTTTTTAAGTTAATGTGTCATTATTTCAAAAATCGCACATCCTCTAAATAGTTAAAAGGATTTCTCAATAAGATTATGCTTAACTTAGGAATAAATGCTTACTTGAATGGATTACATGCTAGTTGTAGGACAATGTGCCTTATTTGTATAATATATGTGTATATATATAAATATACATACATGCCTACATACGTATCATTGATGATGAAACATCGGTTGGATGTGATCATACAATGTGAAGTAAAGAAAACTTGTCCTCAAGTATTCTTTAGAAACAACAAAATCGCCAAAACGCGCTCGAAGTGAAGAATCGAACAAGAAAGGTCCACTATTCCAAGATGCACGGTCAACCCACAGCGGACCGCAGTATCAACCGCAAAAATTCACCACGGTCAAACCTACGGTCGATCGCGGTTCGGCCGTACGGGTACTGACTGGTCTTGTAACCTTGTTCTAGCCTCATTCCGTATTTCATTCAAAATTGTTTTTATTTCCCTCTCCTCTACGGCTCAAGATCTTCGACCGCACACTAATGAATATGTTCCCTCCCATCCCTAATCTTCAATCTCGGTAAGATTAATCTATGAATTCTCCCCATTCAATTGTGTTAGTATTATGAATTCTTCAAACATTGCTTGAAGAAACCCCAATTCAAAAATCCCACTTTAATTGATGCTAATAATCAATTGTGTTCATGAAATTCTCTAAAACCGTTGAAATCATGATTAACATTGCATCAATTGAACACTTTGAATTCTAGGGTTCACCATACAACTAGATTAGGTTTTCATAAGTTCATTGTTCACATGATTCAAACACATTGTCACTAATTAAGAGTAATAATGTAGAAATTGGTAACATTAAAACACATATGTTGATGAAAATCAAGTTTACAATTGTGTATTGATGAAACTTGAATTTGCAAAACACGAATCCATGTGAACATTATGAAAACAAATAATAATCTGAAGTGCAAACACATTGTCACCAAAAGAGGGTGAGAATGTGAAAAATGTTAACATCAAAACACTTGGTATTGATGATAACTAAGTTTGTAAATCATTGTGTTATATGAATATTGTGAGAACATATGTTCATATATTTGCAAACACACTCTTACCAAAAGAGGGTAAGAATGTGAAGAAAAGTTAACACTAGAACACAAGTGTACTTATGTTAACTAAGTTTGCAAAACATTGAATACACAATTGAGTCATTTGTACGTTCACTTTGATCTAAATTAGAGTGTTGTTATACAGGAGATGGCAAGAACTAAAGATGCGGAATTAAGAGATCAAGGGGTCCGTGATCCGCCTAAAAGTGCAAAAGCAAAATTGCTTACAACAAGAAATGGATTAGCAATAGAACGATCATAGAAGGAAGAGTGGTCAATTTCAAATCATTTCCTGATGCTGTTGATAAATTCTCACATCTGGCACTAACAATGTTTCTTTTCCTCGTTGAACTGGCGTATCCAGAAATTGTGAAAGAATTCTATCCCAACTACAGTTTTGAAGATGGTATAGTAAAATTTTATCTAGAAAATCGCAGGTATAAACTCACCTTGGAGGAATTTGGTACAATCTTGAATGTTCCTACTACAGGACACTGTTTCTACAGTAGGAAACACAAAATGGAAAATCTACCTGAATATATCCAGGCAACTAACTTTCTAAATCACTTCTGTAACCCAAACGCCGACCATTATGAAATTCTTACTTATGGTTTGATGGCAAGCGATCTATTACCTAGGTACAACATCTAGAACAAAATAATAGATCACAACATCTACTGTAGATAAGGAAATCATGCAAATGTTCATGCCACGCAAATTTTTGTCATGTGGGCTGTCGAATTTGATCAGGCCATCAATGTAGCTTTTCTTATGGCCTCAAGAATGAACAAAGTACTCACTGAAACAACAAGAGGACTTCCCTACGGTCTTCATCTCACCATGCTGTTCACTCATCTAGAGATCTCTCACCATCTCTCTCATGGCCCGTCTCATGAACCACTCAACAAACTCACTCTTGTCAAAAGCGGTCATCTATCCGGAACCTCTCACAAGAGACGTGCTTGCACTGACAGTGACTCAGAGGATATAGAAAAATTTGATCCTGGTGAAGCGTCAGGAGTGAAGGAAATTTCCTCTGAAAGCGAGGAAGAAAGCGTGGAAAGAAGCTATCAAGATTTCGTGAACCTAAACCAAAGCGCAAAAGTGAACAAGATGTTTGAAAAGGAAATGAAGCTCAGGAAGAACGACTCCAAGGACATGGCAAAGGCACTCTCATGCAAGAGAGTTTAGGACATTTAATTAAGATGTGTGATTTGCAAGACGTAAGGAGTCTTTGTTTAATTTATCTTTGTAACTTGTGTACTATGTGACTACTATACTCTTAGAAAACGCTTAACTGTATGTTTGAAATAAGAAATAACCCTATGATTGTGGTAAACTCTAGCACTTGAAAAATGATCAAACAATTAAAATACAGACCTAGCACGGTTGAGCCTACGGTCGACCGCAGGCTGAACCGTGAACAGTCTGGAGTCCTTTGTCTTACTCCTTAAAATGATTGATTTGACAACACCTTAGAGCACAATAAAGTCTCAATTGGAAATTAAAGTACTGAGATGCAACCAATGAAAAAGCATCAAATTTAGGTACTCATCACCATTCATATCCATGACTCTCTATAAGAATCAATCATCAAAGCAAGCAAATTCATCACCATTTAATCCTAGGAAATGTGGTCCATTGTTGAGGGAAGAGAAGTGCTTAACCATCACTTGTCTACTTACTCTCTTAACAATCTATCCGAAATTAAGTGGGATGCCTTCCTCCATTTAAGAGGACCACTTTATCCTCTTGACATCAAAGAATTCTACAACAACTTCCATTTTTCACAAATTAATGGAAAGTTATCATTTTCACTCTATGGAAAAAGCTATTCTTTGACACTTGAAGAGTTTGGAAACATCATGGATGTTCCGAATGAAGGACGAACATTCTTCCTAAACTTAAATTCCTTCAATGAATTTCCTGAATGGGTAAAGAGGGATAGTGTTCTTGAATCACTATGTAATGGAACACTCAAAAACTGATTCCATCAGTGAGGATGGATTTCTTTGTGGTCATCTCTCTCCAACATATGATCTTTGGCAACAGATCATTGCCTCATACGTCTATAGAAAGGGTGAACAACTTGGGCGACTCGATGCAAATGAGATCACCCTCCTATGGTGTCTTTTGAACTCATTCAAAGTAAATGTTGCATTTCTTAAGACATTAAGAATGCAACATGCAGCTCAAAATCCTCATATGTCCCGTACGTATCATTTGACCAAACTCTTCACTTATGTTGGAATGACATCTCCCTTTCACCATGCCACTCAAGCCTCTTCATACCCAATATGTAGAGCTTCAATCAAACAAGTCCATGAACCTTCACTAGACAATCCTCCTAACTTTTCTTCTATCTCACCTCAAGGAAAAAATAGTTTAATTCATAGAAACATTCTAAATATTGGTCAATGGTTGACCAATATTGAGGATATCATCAGGGAGAATCATCACTCCTCAAATCACTACTCTTAGATCCCTACCAGAATCATGTAAATTTCATCCGAAATATTACTTGCTTGATTCTACTGTGTGTTCTTGTTTTGGGTTTATGTGTGTACTTCTTGTATAAAATGAATAAAATTGTGTGTTTTTATGTGTTGTGGTTGTTATTCTTTTCCACCATGTACGATTCAAGGAGGAGCATTTGTCTTAGGACGAGCTTAGTTCCAGGGGGAGCTAACATTTTTGCTTCGACAAAAGGGGGAGAAAGTTGGATAAGTGATGTTAACACTTGTATGTATTTATTATTAAATGTCCACCATCACTTATGTGTTTGTCATCATCAAAAAGGGGGAGAATGTTGAGGGAGAATGTGAGTTAACATGGGATTATGCTTAATGACTATACTAATCTTAACCCATAACAATAAGTGTTTTGATGATGTCATATGAACATAGCTAAAGGTGATGGTAGACATCTTGACATAAATAAACAAGTTCACTAATCCACACTTGCTCTAGCAAAAGACCAAAATCAAAAGAAAGATTAAAATGAAAAATATGGTATACGGCTTAACCACGGTCGACCGCAGGTCAGACCGTGGAGACTTGCACTCATATTTTCGAAACCTGAGATGCAAGGTAGACTTCACGGTTGACCATGGATCGACCGCAGAAACCTACTGTCCGGATTTTGATCGAAAAATGTTTGACCACTTACGGGCATCTATAATTCATGAAACCTGTTCAAACACGCTTAGGATAGTTGCCTCCTTCATTCCCAAAGGAGTTTTGGTCACTAGAACACTAATCTTGGTTAATCACACCTATTGACACCTTAATGACGATTAAGCCTTGATTAAGGATAACACATAAGTGTTATAGGAAAACATGTACATCTAAAATGTATCTAGACATACTTAGGATGGTCACCAAGTTCCAACCAAGAGTTGCTCTTTCCTTGTACATGTGTTGGATATAATGTATGCTTATACATTAATCTTGCAAATGCCACTTTGCAAGTAAAACTTACATAGTCTTAGTTTAAGGCTATGACATCACTATGTGCTTAATTCTAAGATTACTTAGTGATCTCTTACTAGTCATTACATGTATATTACTTGAATACTTGCTATTAGTACATGTGTATTATTTGACTATGTGTTAAGTGTTATATGATATGTAGTTATTTAATATATGTATGAACCATGTCTTGCTATGTGTTACAAGTTGGATTCCACCAACTAGTATTTGGACTACTTCAATATATGCATGTGTTACTTGGATAATACTTAAAATGTTATAATCTAGTGAGCTTAAAAGACAATGAAACATTAACACACATAGGTTTGCTTAAGTCTAAAATTAAGTTTATGAATAAGTTTAAACTTGATTAACTTGATGTCTTACAACATGCTTAATTGTTATCTCTTGCTTAATTTGTCAAGACATCATTACCATACTTAATTAATTATAAACAAGTTTGAATTTGAATACTAGCATGCTTTGTGATTAAAGTGGGTTTGTGTCATCAATGACATGTTGACCAACCAATAGAGATTTAGCAAATGTGTTAATTACAAATAAAGGATTATGACAAAATCGAGATTGCATCAAATGATTATCATGACTTGTATCTAAGAATGTTAGACTTTCATTTTGAGCATGATAAGTCACTATCAAGGCAATACATCCAAGGTAAATTGACATTTAATGCATATAGTACTTGTATAGGATGTTGGATGTCTTTTTGCAGGTGTTAAATGAAGTAAAGTGTCCAAAGAGTGATGTCCAAAACTAATTCAAACGAATATACAACAGATACATATTTTAGACTGAATCACGTGCGGTCGACACACGGTCGACCGTGGGTCGAGCCGCACACATGCTGACCTTTTTATCTCTCCATATAAATAGCAAGGCTTGGAGAACTTTGAAGACTTAGACCTCTTGCATGATACAACTCAAAATCACCAGAGAATCACAAGAACATAACATTCAACATATGTTTGTGATTAGCAAGAGAAGTTTTATAATCTCATAGATTATAAAAGGGTGTTTGTAAACTTACTTTCAAATTATAATCCTTGTAAGTTTGCATAGTGTTGTAATAATCCTTAGAATTGTCTTAGGATTGTCATCACTAAAAAATGGTGAGTCTTTGTACTTTGTAATTAGAAGTATATGCTAGCTTAGCTATTATCTTCCTTAAAGGAAACTAGGAAGTTAATTAATCTCATTGGAGATTAATACTTGTCCAATTTGAAGACAAGTTGATCTAAGTTGGAGGTAATCCTTCAAAGGGATAGAAGGATTAGGTCTGTTGTCTAAGAAGAAGTACAAGACTTGTAAATCGGATCTCCGCCAGATTTGGAGAAAGGTGATTAGTGAAGCAAGAAATCCCGATTAGTGAATCGAGGAGTGGATTAAGGTGGATTAGTTAACATCCACCCGAACCACTATAAATCCTTGTGTTTATGTTCTTTACTTTACTTTCCGCATTATTACAAACATAAACACACCACACATTGGTTTGAGTTGACTAACGTGATCAAATATTGTTCATATCGTATTGATCATCGAAAAAGTTTATAAATCGTATTAAGTAACTATTCACCCCCTCTAGTTACTTACACATGTCTCGATACATACAGACATGCAGTACATGAACAAAACAAGCTATAACACATAATGCATTAAGGCGAGAAGCAAGTGCATTGAAAAAGATAACAATGATGATCTGGCAGTGACAAAGCATAACCAAATCATCCCACTTAGCCACTAACCTTGAAAAATCATGAATGAACTAATCATTTACACATCATAAATTTTGATCCGGATGCTTCAGTGTCAAACAGTTAGCACTATCGGGTGTGTTTTTATGCATAACGACCGATGCGGATGCCATAGCTACTTTTTACTTAGCGAATTATCCAATACCCATCTTGTTTAATATGGGACCACGACATACGTATTTTGGGATGTAAGTCATCTGTGCCTAACTAACCCACCTTTTTTTCCATCGGCATGAAAGTCATTCAATTTTTTTTATTAGAATTCCGTTGACCATTGTTGAACATGTGAGACGTTATTTTCCAAAGGCACAAGCGTTGCAATTTTTTCAGATTATATAGCCAGTTGTCCACTCGATTGATTGCCATATATAGTTTACCTTGTGAAATTTTCATATCCAAATTTTGGCCATTGAATGCTTCGGCCACATCTGGTAGTTGGATACGATTTAATGACCACCATTTGTAAACATCATCCCAAACTTATATAGCTCTTTTTTGCAAGAAGTTAACGTGTGATTTATCGTTTTAACATTATCGCCACAAGTGAGACATATAACCGAATGTAAATCAGTGCTTCAATTGTTCAATTCGGTTCTTACCTGAAACTTATTTTGCTTAGCTTGCCAAATAAAAATACCAATTTTAAAATTAATTTATCGTTGAAATAAGGGTTATAATTGAATTATGTTATACATATCTATATAGTCTAATAAACCTCTAAAATGATGACATCATCATTAAGGTAAATTACCCTTTACTTTTCATAATGATGATGTCATAATTATATATTAATTTAATTAAAAAAATAATACAAATTTTTTTATAAAAGAAAATATTAATCTCTCATAAATTGTAATTTTAATTTTCTAAAAAATTTAAAAGCCATTTATTATTATTATTTGTTATTATTATTATTAAAAATATAAATATAAATATTCAACTTTGAGCGAACTTTATGTTTGTAAAATCAACGACAAGTTTCTTAGTCGAAATCCGTGGTTCCACGAGACAATAAACCAAATGACTTTAACATTTACATTCACTTAATACCTAAAACATATCATTAAATTGTTTCGTTTAAATAAACCCGTGTTTAGTTTATTTTAAATAAGTTAATGAAATTTGAAAAAAAAAAAAAATTGGTTGGGTCAACCCAAACCCTAGGTGATAAATTACTTTTTTTGACATGTGCAAATTTTGCCATCCTTATCATCTATACACAGATGCGGTGATATTATTTTTTTGTCTTGTGCTTTAGCTTTTTCATCTTCATCATTCTCCATGATGCTGACTTGGCTAAATGACAATGTGTAGGTTGTTCCTACCTTAAAGTGTCAGGCGCTTGCTGATGAGTATGGAATCAAATTCTTTGAAACTGTAAGTAAACTTGTACCGTTATTCATACTTCATGCCTAAGTTGCTACTATACTTAAACATTGAAACAGAATGCAAAAACAATTTTGAATGTGCAAGAGGTCTTATTCTAGATAGCCAGTGATATAAAACAAAGACTAGCTGAAAATGATGCAAAGGCTGAGGTATACTCATTTTTATATTTCCGCAGATTTTTTTATTTTATTTTTTGAACGACGGTTAGAGTCACTGACGGGGTCGAACACGATGTCGACACCCACTCACCGATCATTTCCTTGGTACGAAATATTACAATCCTACTGCCCTGGGTCCCACAACGAATCCATCGCGTGTGGTAAAACCTCCTCGGGTGAGGACCGAACGCAAGACGTCCGAAACCTGCGAGGCCCACGAAATGGGCGGGTAACAAGGGTCGAACCCCTGACCTCCAATATGGGAAGGCAAGCCACTACCATCACGCCAACTTGTTGTCAAAGCAAAAGTGGCAATTTTGACCCATATATATGAGTTGATTTGGATTGTGTTTTACCTCAAATATGTCGAATAAGTTTTTAAGAGACGTATTTTGACCCGTTTAATCTTTTATAAAAAGCAAACAAAAGAAACATAAAATTTGGAAAAGATGGTCAAAGTTGATATCAATAATTGTATAAATAGGTATAAAGTTATTAATAGTTTCAGAATGCTGTAAAAGCATCGCTGAAGGGGAATACTTTTCTGCTTGATGCTAAGTTTGTATTTGTTTCGAGGTCGAGGGAATGCACTTAATCTGTTGATATTTCGTTAAAGAATGGTCGTTTTGAAGATATGTTTGACTAACAGTTGTAATGGTTTCCTTGTAAAACAATCAATCCATGCCTGCAGCATGTATATATAAAAGACTGCACTACCCGTAACCTCGGGTAATCAAGTCTCCCGAGCGCGAGACTTGGTACCGGGTGAATTGTACATTACGTGCACCCTCTGGTCACACTCCCTTTCTGAAAGATTTGGTATATCCAAGAATCGAAGCCGGGTGGTGTGCTTCATTGGGCAACTCAATGGCCACTCAGGCAAGCCTGCGTGATTAATAATCTCAACTTTAAAAAAGAAAAAAAAAAAAAATTGGTCCCTGCCACTCGCATCTTTTTATCAAAGACACTGGTTGTAGAATTTCACACACCATGCCAAAAGACAAATAAAGATCCAATTTAAAAGTGATGTCAGTTTAAAAGTGATGTGCCAACGTAATAAAGAGACACAAATATTACTTTAAGTTTGATACATGAAACCAGACAGATTTATCCACTGGATTAACAAAGTAAGATATTTAGAGCCATTTAAAGTACTTTTGGATATGATCAACGATAGTTGTGGTAATGCGTCGCCTATCAAGAAAGCACAACTAGTATATCATACGTACGTAGGATAATAGTTATTCAAACTACTACACTAACGTTGTATATATAACCACAAGAAGCACGCAATCTCTAGACAACTGGTATGAATATTGTTAAAAGATTATATTTTCCGAAAACTATAAATGAGTAAGTATGTGTCGAGTGACGTTATGAGAGAATTTTTTAACAAAGGGAGGCCATTTTTTGCTGTTATATTCTTACAGTTTGGGCTTGCAGGAATGGACATTTTATCTAAAGCGGCGTTAAATGAAGGAATGAGCAATTATGTATTTGTTGTTTATCGACATGCTGTTGCTACTATTGTCATGACTCCTGTCGCTATTGTTTTCGACAAGTTTCAATCTTTATCTCTATTTCATCTGTATACAATTTATATTTTATACCCACCTGTGTTTATTGGTTATTAAATATTAGTAATTTTAAATCGTAAAACAGGAAAATAAGGCCAAATATGACACGCTCGCTTTTCTTCAAGCTTGTGATTCTTGCGCTATTGGAGTAAGTTCAGATTTGATAAACGAAAATTGCGTCGCTAGCAATTAATTAATTGTTTGGATAATTTGTATTTTTGTTTTTTTTCTTTTCTTGTCAGACCGGTTATTGATCAGAACTTTTATTTTATGGGGATGAAAGCCACAACAGCTACATTCGCAGCTGCAATGTGCAACATTCTTCCTGCTATAACTTTTGTCATGGCTTGTATTTTCAGGTGAAAAACTTTTAACTTCCACAAGTTGGAATGGGTCAGTTTGGGTTATGTTTTATTTCTAACGGGTCAATGGGTAAAAGCAAGAAAGTTTATAGATACCATTCAATTGGGTCAAAAGTCGCCCATGTATACTTTTAATGCAATAAAGCTAAGAAAAAGTTATGTACTTTAAGTAGAAGTTGGCTATAGTACCTTTTGTTGTGATTTTCCAATCAAAATTGACTCGATTAATATTTGAACAGGAAGTGTTTTGGGTAAGACCGACCCGTTTCAACCCATTTATACCCGCACAAAAAAGTAGCTTTAACCTGTTACACAACCTCCCGACCCGCCCATCTTGAGCCTCAAATGTAATTAGCAAGGATACACACAAGTTGCTAAATAGCTTCTTGTTTTTCAGGCTCGAGAAGCTAAATCTGAAAAGTATACGCAGCCAGGCGAAGGTAATAGGGACCGTAACAACGGTTGCAGGAGCGATGCTGATGACGCTGATGAAAGGCCCGATATTAGAGTTATTTTGGACAAAAGGGAGAACACATCATGAAGTCACAAACAAATCAGTTGATCTTCATAATTCTCTCAAGGGTGCTTTTATGATCACGGTTGGATGCTTCAGTTGGTCTTGTTTTATGGTCCTGCAAGTATGAATCCCTACTAGCCTCTAGTTATAGTTAGAAATGTAGATATGGATGGGTCAAGATCGCCACCTTTAAGTAATAATAGGCCAGATCATATATGATTCTTCGGTTTTTTCCTTCTAACTTGGGTCATGATTCAATAGGCAATCACATTAAAGTCTTATCCTGCCGAGCTTTCTCTAACCGCTTGGATATGCTTGTTGGGAACAGTTGAGGGAGCCATAGTCGCGTTTGTAATGGAGAGAGGAAAAACGAAAGTTTGGGCTATAAATTGGGATGCATCACTAGTAGCAACTTTGTACAGTGTAAGTGTACTTAAAATACATCATGAAAATTTTCTTAACACATCTAACCACGTAAAAATGAGGTGTCAATTTCAACCCGTTAACCAAGGGCGGATGTATTCCTTTAGCACTGGTAGCACGTGCTACCACTGAAATACGCAATCTAGTGGAATTTTTTGGGCTTTTAACTAGTGGCACCATTGGATAGTGTAATTTTTTTTTTTTTTGAGTGACATCATTCGATAGTGTAACTTTTTTTGAGCTTTTAACTAGCTACACCCGTGATTACAATTCCTAGATCCTCCACTGCCATTAACTTATAAGTCAAAGTTTGGGTTATGTTTGATCCCAAATGGTGATGAAACAAATAAAAAACATTAGCTAAGATTATGGGTCGAACGGGTCGAAAAGCTGTATCATTGATGCATATAACCTTTTACATAGATTTATATATAGATGAAAAAGTAATTGTAATCAAATTTGACACATAATTGTTATATGATAAAGGTTCACAAGGAAGTGTGTGTAGGTTGACCTAATTAATCTATTAGACCTATTATATAAATAATCGCTTTTGAGTTTTTTGTTATGATCTTTCACCTAACACGCCCATTTTGGCACCTGTTACCAGAACATCACTTTGAGTTTTTTGTGTAAGTTGTTGGGTTTTTTTTGTTTTCTATACAGGGCGTGGTATGTTCGGGTCTAGCATATTACATCCAAGGACTAATAATGAAAGACAAAGGTCCGGTTTTTGTGACTGCATTTACTCCGTTGGGCATGATAATTGTAGCTGTCATGGGATCCATTATTCTAGCAGAGCAAATGTACCTTGGAAGGTGTTTTTTTTTCTACCAACTCATTAAAATAACATTTAACATAGTGGGTTTATATAAATGTATAATAACTTTATATAAGCTTCACAGGGTAATTGGAGCATTTGTTATAGTTATCGGGCTTTACCTTGTTGTCTGGGGTAAAAGCAAAGATGAGAGTGTTCAAGTTACCGAGCAAATATTACCAGGAACGAAAATATCAGATAATGATGTTAAAGAAACTTCTTCTGATAAGGTGATCATTATCAAAACATAAAATGGTGTAAGCTAACAATGGATATCATGTTCCATACGTTAATGTAATTATGATATCTGAACTTGAGGTTTTATGCGATTCTGAAATTAAAACAGATGTAGCTGTGAATGACAAGAAATAAATGTAACATAGTTTCTAGTATGAAGCATGAAATAAAATTAAAATGAGTAAAAGAAACCCGGGGTTAAAATTCTATTTGAAAAAACGTAAAAAGAAAAAATATTAAAATAAGGATGATGACATCAGCACTGATGTCATCTTCGTTACTGTTCATATGTTTGTGTTTTAGTATGATGATTACTATTTATATTTACTAATACTAATACTAATTACCGATATTAATATTAAATATTTAATATAGTAATTATATCATTATACCACCATTTTACTGGAGTAATTGTCAATGTTCATGAGCGGACTATTAGTATAATACTATAATATAATAAGGATGAACTCGTTCATTTCACAAGAACTTCATTAAACGCCCCTTTCTTATTTTGAGACAGGCAAAAAAATCAGTAGTGATTAACAGAAAGGACATTACACAATGTTCATCTCTAAATCATGATTACCTCTCAATCCAACCCGGTTTAATAATACGAGAAATATTCACTCACAAATTTAATAATACATGTGTCACTAGATAGTAATAAAATCACATATAAATCTGTTTTTTGTCTCTTTTCTTTTTCACAAAAATGTATTTGTCATTTGATTCTGCAAGTGCATACATACATAAAAATATTATTAGGGGAGTAAAGCTTCTAAATTCACATCCATAGGGATACGCTTTGAATACTAGAAATAACTTAAGGACCATAAATGTAAATTACTTTTTTCAAATTTCCCTAATTTTCTTTAGGCAAAAGCAACCCCTTATTTTCCAGGTATTCATGAAACCTGTAGTAGCATGTAAACAATTTATCTCACTTTCTAATTTCAAATCAGTTAGACTATTGCATAGTTTTACTAGTAAAGACCTGATTATCACCCAAAAATATGATCACAACGTACCCAAATCGGAACTTTCAGGGTGTTTAAAAAGTTCCTTTTTGGACGCACGTAACCTGTTCGATGAATTGCCTCAATGGGATGTGGTATCAGTCACTACTTTGATCAGCCAACTAGCCCGAGAAAATCGACACACTGAAGCATTCTATGTCTTTTTTAGAATGCTTAAATTGGAAATTAAACCCAATGAATACACATTAGCAGCTCTCACTCATTCATCGACCACGCAAAAGAATCTTAGTTTGGGCAGGCAACTGCATGCTTATGCGATTAAAACAAGCTTCGAGTCACACGTGTTTGTTGGTAGTGCAGTTTTAGATCTTTACGCTAAGTTAAACACAATTGAGGACGCTCAAAAGGTGTTTAATGATACCCGTGATCCAAATGTGGTTTCTTATACAGCTTTAGTATGTGCGTATGTCAAGAAAGAGAGGTTTCATGATGCGATAAAGATCTTTAGAACAATGCCCGAAAAAAATGTTATAACTTGGAACGCGATGATTGGTGGGTACAGCCAAACTGGGCATAATGAGGAAGCCGTGAACCTTTTTATTGAAATGTTGAGAGAAAATATCGTACCGACACAAAATACTTTCCCATGCGTTTTTTCGGCAGCTGGAAACATAGCGGCTGTTAAGATGGGAAAAAGTTTTCACGCAGCAGCTGTTAAAAATTTGGATAAAATCGGTGTGTTTGTTGGCAATTCGTTAATTACATTTTATTCAAAATGCGGATGCATGGAAGATAGTTTACTGGCTTTTAACAAACTTAACGATAAAAATATTGTTTCTTGGAATGCTTTGATAAACGGGTATGCGCAAAACGGGAGAACAAAAGAAGCGATTGATATTTATCATGAAATGCAAGAAAAAGGCGTTGAACCTAACTCGGTTACCCTTCTTGGTGTGTTATTTGCTTGTAATCATGCGGGTTTTGTTGAATATGGTTATGGTTTATTTAATGATGCTAGAATTAAGAACCCTAGTTTATTAGAGCCCGCACATTACGGATGTGTTGTTGATTTGTTGGCTCGATCAGGGCGGTTTTTGGAAGCCGAGAGGTTTATTCAAGATTTGCCATTTGATCCTGGGATCGGGTTTTGGAAGGCGTTGTTGGGAGGTTGTCAAATTCATTCAAATATGGAATTGGGTGAGTTTGCAGCAAAAAAGATTTTGGATTTGGAGCCGAGTGATGTTTCGTCTTATGTGATGGTGTCGAATGCTCATTCGATTGCAGGTAGATGGCAGAGCGTTTTGAGTGTAAGACGGGAGATGAAAGAGAAGAGGATGAAACAAGTTCCGGGTTGTAGTTGGGTTGAAGTTGGATGTGAGATTCGTGTGTTTGTTAATGCGGGTCGAAGATCGTGTCAAGATGATGAAATTCATTCAATTTTGAAGTGTTTTTATGATCATGTAGAGGACTGTAATTCAAAATCCATGATACTATGATTCAATTGAAGTAGTTTATACATGGGTCAATTTGGGTTAAACGGGCTAACAGAACATAATTGGATTGTAGTTGCAAATGAACAATTTTCTTAAACAATAATTGCATATAATCATTTCATTATACAACAACAATACCCAATTCCATCTACATGGAGTATGAAAATCATTTCATAATGATACATCAAAATCTATTTACGCTAGCGAAACGGGGCCCATAAGGGGCTCGTGTATAAAAAGATACATATAAACGAAAAACTAAACCTCTTCGGAAGCTCTAAAAGCATAGAAGGGTTGATGACATTTGTATCATGATCTCACTAATAAACAATATATAGATATAGGATGTTGTATTGTATCTGTGCATAGTTATGGTTTTAATCTTCAATCTCTTACTTGTTGTCTTTGTCTTCATCCTCGTTTAAAATTCGATTTCGGAAATCAGATGCCATTTTTGGTAGACCCTCTTTGAGTGGGACCTTGGGCTCCCAGTTTAGCAGTTCTTTCGCTCTGCTGATATCTGGTTTCCGCATCTGGGGATCATCAGCAGTGTTCTCTTTGAATTCTATTGTCGCACTAGAATCAATAGTTTCTTTCACAACCTAAGAATTTGTACCATAATGAAATATAAAACAAATGATCAGATTACCGAATCTCAATACAAACTACTACCTCCATCTCAATTTAATAGTCCCGTATCTATTTTGTTTTGGATTGTCTTAAATTAATAGTCAACTTCTATATATAAATAAAGAATATAAGGAATTAAAATTTCTTTATATCCTTATTGTACGCATGTAAAACAATAAATAAGTAAGGAGTTAACTGTAAAGTAAACAAAAAATATTTCTTAATTAAACAGTTCGTTTTCTGTCTGAAGACTATTAAATTGGGACGGAGGAAGTACCACCTTAAATGTAAAGTAAACAAAAAATATTTCTAAATTAAACAGTTCGTTTTCTGTCTGAAGACTATTAAATTGGGACGGAGGAAGTATCACCTTAAATGTAAAGTAAACAAAAAATATTTTTTAATTAAACAGTTCGTTTTCTGTCTGAAGACTATTAAATTGGGACGGAGGAAGTACCACCTTAAAATGCAGGATCTATTTGTTTACAAGACAAACCTGAGCAAGCTCTAACATGGTAAACTCCACGGGATTGCCTAAATTTACAGGTCCGATATGTTCACCTTCCATCAATGCCATCAGTCCATCTACCTAAAATATACACAATTTTTTTCGAGAATATTCTTATATAAGAAGATAAATAAAATATTCATAGTTTATGAACTTAAGTGAAAATGAAGAATAAAATGTGTACAAATAATTAGAAATGAGGAATTTAGTATACCAAGTCAGAGACATATTGAAAGCTTCGTGTTTGTTTTCCATCACCATAAACTGTCATTGGTTGTTTGCGAATAACCTTCAAAACATATTGCAAAATTAATAACAGAATTGCATGATAATAAATCTTAACTGAATGTTGATTGAAACCTAAGAACCTAAGAAATAAACATTACTATACAACTTTACCTGTGAAACAAAGTTGCTAACAACACGACCGTCATTTAGACACATCCGAGGCCCATATGTGTTGAAAATACGTGCGATCCGAACCTGCATATAAGGACACAATTAGCAAATTGTAGCTAGTTCATGGTATTCATCCATTTGACATACAAGTTTAATCCATTTGACCTATTATCGATTAGACCCCAACCCACACATCGACTCGTTAGTATATAAATTGGTTGAACTTTGTCACCTTAGTCAATAAGTCAAATCATACCTCAACACCATCGCTTCGATAATAATCCATGGCCAATGTTTCAGCTACTCTTTTCCCTTCATCATAACAGCTCCTAATACCTAATTCATAAAGTAACTTCAACATCAAGAACAAAAAGAATCCAGATAAACTAAAAAATGCAAACAAGTAAACAATTTAAAAGCAAACAATGAGTCTACCTATTGGATTCACATGTCCCCAATATGTCTCTTTTTGAGGATGCTCAAGTGGGTCCCCATAAACCTCACTCGTACTCGTAAGCAAAAACCTCGCTCCGATTCTCTTCGCAAGTCCCAACATGTTCAAAGTTCCCATCACATTTGTCTTGTGATTGATTACACAAGTCAAGGATTTCAAAACTGATACGAAGTATTATATTTAGGATTTTTCTAACAACTCTTAGAGCTGTCGTTAACATAAAAAAAGACTTGTACGTTTCAATAACCCCCAATAAAAAGTCACTATTAACATCTACATACAGCATATTAATGCACGTTACCGACAACCATAAGGACTTTCTCGATAAAAAAAGCCATATATTTATAGTATAATTCAAATGGAAGAAAATCAAAAAAAGGATATAATTGTCTTGATAGGATTATATTTATAATGAACAGGGGAAGCAGGGCAAGCAAGATGATAAATTTGATCAACTTCCAACAAAATAGGTTTAACAACATCATGTCTAATTAATTCAAATCTAGGGTTATCTAAATGATGAACAACATTTTCTTTTCTACCAGTAAAAAAATTATCAATCACAATAACTTCATCACCTCTATCCATCAACTTATCAACCAAATGACTACCCACAAACCCTGATCCCCCTGTCACCACAACCCTCAATCTTTTCCGGCCAATTCCCACCGGAACCCTACCGGCCGGCCGCCGTTGTTGGGAAAAAGATAATGATCTCATTGATGGTATATCTTTCCTTCTAATAATTTCATCAATAGTTGTGGTTGTTGTTGATGAAACAGAGGATGATATTGAAGGCTGGTAAATGAAAATAACAGAGCCAATTATAATTCCTATTAAGATGAAAATTAAACGTTGTTCTCTGAACATGTAATTAACTGATCTTGAGATTGATTTGTGGGTTCTATGTTTTAAGGATTTTGTTGAATACTTTTGGTGGGTTGGCATTGATGATGATGATTGTTTGTGTAATTGTTTCTTCATTTTGACTGCTGCTCTGTTTTTTTTCTCAATGGTATATTTTTTAATTTTTGATTAATATTATGAAAGGGGTTAATTCTGGTTAAATGGAGGGAAATGGGAGGTTGGGGCATTTATGAAGGAATCTGATGAAAAAAGGTTGATTCCGTTTGAAGGATTTTTTGCCGTAATAATGGAGGCTGTTGGTGAAGAAATGATAAAATTCACATTTGATTCAATGACCATTATTAACATGTGTATGTAAGTTTGAGAAATAATTATGAATTTGTTTCATGGAGGAAGATGGAAGAAGACAATGATAATGACAGATTATATTGTTATGCATATAAATGTACTTGGGCCACATACAATGCTACTTGATTTTAACACTACTTTTACCCGCTACATCAGCGTCACATCAGCACAAACACTTTAACATTTTTTTCCACATTCCTTTCACTAAACACTCACAAACATAACTTCATCACCCCACTTTACCCATTTTTTATTATTAGAAAAAATTACGCCGTTGGTACCTATAGTTTTTTTACATTTTCATGACAACACCTAAACTTTATTTTTTGCATCATTGGTACGTATGTTTTACTTAAGCTTCGTGATTGTTACCCCAACCTAACGTCCCTTAGCCTTTAAACGCTAACCCCTCACATATGCCACACATGTGAGGGTAATTTCGTCCCTTTAATTAATTTAGTCCATATAAAAAGAAATCACTTGTACCAATCGACGAGTATATACGTTTGAATGAAAACCCTAATCCCTAATTCACTATAAACCTTAATCCTAAACTGGATCATATACTCGTCGATTTTAGTGAATTAGGGATTATATTGACCTCTAAAAACTCACAATGTCATCGGCTTTTAAATTCTTTTCCTTAACAAACCGGCTCCATTCTCCAACCTTTAGTCAACACATAACTTTGGCTGCTGTTTCAATACAAATAATGAAATCGCCATACTTTCATACGAATATCTTCAAAATGTAAAAGAGCACCTTTTTCTTTGCTCAAACTTCTCATTATACGTATGTTTTCTCAGCATATCAACAATCTCGGCTTTTGAATGCGAATTCAAAAACCTTGCTTCTAACTCGGCTTCTTCGGTATCAACCGGAAGCGGTTTAAAATTAGAATAAGAATCACATCTGCCATAGCATTGTACGACAGTATCATACGCTTTAGCAGCTTTGTGTTCTTCGTTAAATATTCCGAGCCTCACGCGTTGATATGTAACGACCCAACTTCGTTTTACCAAAAACACGTCTAAAAAAAAATTTGTAGTTCAGTTCATTTGGACGGCGTCCAGTAACACTAAAATGTTCTGTGACAGAAAACCCCAAACCCACGTTATACTGGACGGCGTCCAGGATACCTGACCAGTCCCAAAACTTATAAAATTTCATTAAACACTCCAAAACATTACCGAAACGATTTGTAACAACTCAATCAAGTTTTACATCAACAAAACGTTATATAAAAGTGTTTACACCACAAATACGGGTTAAGACTCAATAACTCAACCCAATACCAAGAGCATAATCCTGGGGACTACCAAATCCCCCATCCCCGTCCAAATATCCAAAAGCTACCCCATCGAGCCCAAGCGCTCCTACGTATCTAATCTAACAACTAGCTAGCTTCATAACACAATACCTGTAAAAAGGCAAACAACGAGAGGGGTAAGCTAAAGCTTAGTGAGTAAAATAAATACATACATGCATATACAATTTACCTACTCGCATCCACGACATCATATAATACATATAATCGCATATCATCTCATAACAAAAGCTAGCATCATCAATTCGTACAACTAGCAACATCAATAGCATAATAATCATAATAGTAATTAAATGCTAACATCCACAATTATAAACCATGGTTAACCAATTTTCGCAAGGGAATGACTTCGCGAAACAAGTCATCGATGTTCATAACAACCGTTAGCGCCCAAAACGGCTATGGTATGCTAACCCCCGAGGTGTTCCCAAAAACGGCTATGGCATCACCCCCAAGTGTTTCAAAACGGCTATGACATCACTTTATCATCGTATGAGTATAGACAAGCTAATACTCACACCTTGTACACAAAACGGCTATGTGCACAGTTATCAAATGTGGACAAAACGGCTATGCCTCACATCTATGGTCACAAAACGGCTATGTGACACCATTAATACGGGCAAATAAATCATATACATACATACATACATAGATATTCCACTCACCTCGAAATACCCGCACAAGTCATATATGTAAATCTCCTTCAAACGCAACCGAGCAAGCTTTTACCTATAATACGCATATAAATATACACACAATCATCATACATTCTCTACAAGAGAATTCGACGCCAATACCATTAACCGAGTGTTTCTATCTAACACAACGACCCGCCC
The DNA here is from genome assembly GCF_046630445.1 of Rutidosis leptorrhynchoides. Classification (NCBI taxonomy): domain Eukaryota; kingdom Viridiplantae; phylum Streptophyta; class Magnoliopsida; order Asterales; family Asteraceae; genus Rutidosis; species Rutidosis leptorrhynchoides. The sequence goes on from NC_092338.1 coordinate 353,294,914, forward strand.
ATTTAGTCACCTAAAATGGACTTCACCAATTACCACTACGGGTGGTAATTTCGACCCATTCAAACAAGTACAATTTAACCAAAATTATACTTGACACCATTTAACCCAAAATCACTATCTACGATTACTTTCATTCAAACACGTCATTTAACACTTAACAAAGGTGTTTAAAATCCATTTAATCCAAAATTATTGTCATTACCAAATTCGACCCAATCAAAGTCAACCCATTTTGACCAAAGTCATAAAAATGTCCAAACTAACCAATAATCACTAACACAGGTGAAAATGGCCCTAGTACACCAATTAAACCAAATCACAAGTGTTAAACACTTATCTTACCCAATTTGACACATAAACCATAATTTTAACCCAATTCAAAACTAGTCTTTCAAACATACCCAAAAGGGTTTCAATACTTCCATAATCACTAAACTAAGTGATTACACTCAAAATCAAAGCCTAATCATGGCCAATTCATCAACCAACCCAAAATCCGCCAAGTATCAAAAATAACTAGTCACAATAAACTCACTTCGTCATCTAAACGGGTTTTCCAACTAAACAAGCTCAAACCCTAACTTGAATATCAAATCAACAACATACAATTCGGAGTTGAGACTTACCAATACCACCAAAATGTTGTCGTTGACGAGATGAACAACTTTAATACTCGAGCTTTGACCCAATTCACTCTTCCTCTTCTCCAAATGGAGCTTTCTCTCACTAAAAACACTTCCTCTCTCTAGGGTTTGTAGATGAGAGTGTTGGTGGGTGAAATGTGATCCACAAATGAGATTGGATCAGTTTTAGAGGCTCAAAACCGACCCCCAAGTGAAAAGACTCAAATACCATTCATTAAAATATTAAAATTCCAACAGCTGGCCTGTCAGGCCATTTTGACGGCGTCCAAAATGGCTGGACGGCGTCCTAATGCACTGGGACTGAAACAGCATTTTGTTTTAGTCGTAACTTTCAAACCGTAGCTCCGTTTTTGATGAATCAAATATCGTTGGAAACGTAATGAGATTTACTATCCAATGGTAAGGTTTTAGAATATCAACTCAAACTTTATTTGGGATCCAAATATACGCTTACATGCCTCGTAATTCGAATGACGTTCAAAATAACGCGTAACTGAAAAACAGGGTGTTACAACTCTCCCCCACTTAAATTGGATCACGTCCTCGTGATCCGCACCTACACTAGAAGTTAAGTACTTCTCCCTCGAACATTTCCGCCTCCAACACGGAGTCACACATGTAGTAATCACACATCTGATTTTCACTCCGTACACTAACGCAATCATTTTACAACAACTGTACTTCACACTTCCATTCGACTAAGATTTCCACCACTCACTCGAAAGTACACCGTGAAACTTACATAAAATTCTTCCAATGGCCTTATCATTCCATCATTCTCAACGATATCAGGTAATCAACCCACGAGACAAAATAACCGCAACCGTTGCTCCTACGTCGAGTATCCAAACTCGCACCATACACTTCACAATCGTCCTAAAAGCAGAACAATTTACCGAGAATCATCGTCGTCACGCCTCACGATCCTACGGTGTGATGACCCGGAAATTTCCGACTAAATTTAAACTTAAATCTTTATATGGTTTCGACACGATAAGCAAAGACGATAATATTGAGTCTTAAAATTTTTTGAACTGTTATATGATTCAGTTAACCTTTAATTATTCCCGACGATTCACGAACAACTAATTGTAAATAGATATGTGCGTGTTTATATAAATAATAATTTGAAAAATAATTTGAAGTATTATATGTTGTTGTTATTAAAATTAATTATGTAAAATAGAATAAAAGTAAGATATGATAATAATTATTATTTAACATATATATATATATATATATATATATATATATATATATATATATATATATATATATTAAAAAAAAATTAATGATTGTAATAACCATTTGTCATTTCAATTGATAACAAACAAGTAAGATGCGAGCTTGTGAGCGTATTAAAATAAATATTAGACGAACCTCTTGAGCACAAGTTTCACAGTTGATGACTAAAATAAATAATGTTATTTAATGTAAAAATTTGGAATATTTTCGAAAGCTTATATCCACCACTGATTATCGACGAAGCACGATATGACACCCGAATTAAAAAGTGTCGATAGTATACTTCTTAATTAAATCCGTGAACTTGTGATTGATTATTTAGTGACACAGTTTTCTCTTAACTTTCCAATTGAGATGTATGATATTTTATTTTTATATTATTTTATTATTTATACGTTCTATTATTTATATATAGATATAGATTGAGAATTGATATTGATCATATACCTACCCACTATCTATTTCTTTGTCTCAAGAATCAAATATCACGGACTTTAATTGATTGATCAATCACAACCCACTTTCCGTTTTCTATCCGAATCAAGAACACCCACTTTCATTCCATAATTGAAATTACTTTTGAGTTTTACTGTGTTTAATTGGAATCATTGTTATTGTTTGTTCTACACAAAATCTATATCCATATATTACACACACACACACATATATATATACAAAGATGATACATGATATTTTCCCACCACCTCTCTTCTCTTTATTACCACCATCTTTATGCGTTATTTTACCAATCTAAAAACAGATATTTAACGAGTGAAGTTTGTTTTACATCACTTTCATCTTTCTCTTCTTTTATCTTTTTCTTTCCCACTTGTGAGTTATTGTCGATACAATCAACACTACAAACCATTTTCAATCACATCTGGTGGCTGCTACACTATTCCCTAATCACTGTTTTTGTTCCTTCTCCTCTTCAATCATAACTTACATTATAGATATATATAATTCCATATATGAACTCACACACCACAACCTTCATTCACCGAGAGCCACCATCGACTATCCTTCATCTTTCACTATCTTGTAACCATCGATAAACTTCATCATTTTCACCATCGTGAAAACCATCACCACGAAACCCACTTCATCTATAATCTTCTTCAATCACCATTAAAACCACCACAAACCCAATGACACCGTTTCTTTCATGTTCTTATTTGTGAACACCTTCACCAACCGTAAACCACCTCGACATCCCACCACCAAATTGTCACAAGCATTGTGAATCACCTTGAGACACCACCTCCACTTTAAACTACCTATACGTGATATTTTTCTTCTTTTCTTCTCGTGATAATAGCAAGCACCCACCATTGCCACCATTCACCTTGAGAAGTCACCACAACCATGAGTCATCATAATCACAAGAACACCAACAATAACCACCATTAGAAGAACCACCCGCAAACCATTACTGAATCACCATGAACCACCATCTTTAATATGGTTTTGGATGAACCGTTGGCTAACCATAAACCCGAGCACCACAACTCAATCTTCACGCCACCACTCAACCTACTACAACCTTACAACTCCATAATCTTCTTCTTCTTCTATGTAACCTATCAACATAAACCACCCCTATCTTTCTTCTTCGGGACTACTCAAATCAACCAAAACCACCACCATAAAGCCTTTCATAACCAGGAACACACACACACACACACACACATATATATATATATATATATATATATATATATATATATATATATATATATATATATATATATATATATATATATATATATATATATTTCTGTTTGTCTTTGATTCTGTTGTCGACCACCTAAATCATCTATTTTCCTCTTCTTTCTATCTTGGTAAACTTCGTGAACCACCACCTTTATATTTTATTTTCAATGTTACTACTATCTGTTATGTTTATATAACATACATGATATTCGAAATAAGGAATTGTGGCTGTGGTGATCGAACAATATAAGGAAATGAGACAAGTTGTATATGGTCCCCGTTTAATGCTTTGTCATTATTGATTGTCACTATAAAAAAATGGCGGATATAATTGTAAACACTATAGTACATGAAAACTTCCCAACTTTTATAAAGTAGTGGGATTACTTTTGATTAATTAATCTACAAAAGAAATGTTGATGATTACGGCTCACATAGTCTTTCTGCTTTCCATTTCATTATCATTCGAAACAAGATTTTTTTTTTTAAAAATACTTTGATTCTGGATCGAGCTATTGGGCTGTTGATATGGCTTTGGCCGAGTTCTATTTTCTCTGTTGGGTTTCATTTTGTTGGGCTACCATGATCCACTTCCTCTTTGGGCCACAACTGTGAACCATCGGTTCCTATTTCTGTTTCTTGATTCAGATCGATTGCAACAACAACATACGCACATTACTTAAGGAATGAAGGGTTAAATAAATATAACGAGCTATATAAAACAGAGACGTAAGAAGCAGGGAAATGGTTAGGGTTGTTGGACGGGTTCCTGTTGTGTTATACGTGCTCTTCTGCTCATGCCTCTTTTTCTGTTAAAAAACGATAATAATTTATTATAATGATCATGAATGGTGATGAAGGTCATGGTAATTGTTTTGGAGGGTATATGATGATGATGATGTCAAAGTGGTGATAACATCACAAAGATATTACGATACTGATGACGATCATGATGTCGATATGATATGATTATGATGTGATCATGATTAGGATATGATCCTGATAATGATAATGAAAGTGATGACGAGACGAGGGTTAGGATTATGATGATGATATGTTTGATGATGATGACAGTATGAAGATTATGATAATCATGTATATGATGACGATGATGTTGGTAGTATGATTATGACGATTAAGATGATCGTGATGATGATAATCTAGTGAAGGCGATGATGAAACTGTGATGATGAAACGTGATGATCTTTGATAATGATGATCCTCGATCAATGATAGTGATATAGATGATGATGTGTAGAAGTGGGTTTAATACTTAGATGAAGATAGTAAAAATTGAGTTAAATATAATAAAGTAATAATAATTTCAGAAAGAAACTAGATGGAGTAATGATTAAGGAATGTTATAGGGTTAGCGGGACGTCGAGGGTTCAAACCCGGACTTGGGCATTTTTTTTAAGGGCTACTTCTTTGAGGTAGTTTACTTATCACCTATTATTATTATTATTATTATTATTATTATTATTATTATTATTATTATTATTATTATTATTATTATTATTACTATTACTATTATTATTATTATTATTATTATTATTATTATTACTAAAAAATATCATTTTTTTAAAAAAATTTATCATTTTTAATAAAATTAGTATTATTATCGAAATTAACATTCTTATCAAAATTATCATTTTTATTATTAACATTATCATTATTATTAATATTAGAATCATCATGATTTGTATCATCAATTAGTATTATTTTTATCATTTTTATTATCAATATTACCAATATATCAACTAAAGATTTTCTATATAAAAATAAATATATCTAATTAAGACATTAATGAAACATATAATTTATTAAAATAACAACTATATCACTAATAATATGTAAATTTGTTCGATTACGATTATATGTGTTAATATATATATATATATATATATATATATATATATATATATATATATATATATATATATATATATATATATATATATATATATATATATATATATATATATATATATATATATATATATATATATATATATATATATATAAATGATATAGGTTCGTGAATCCGAGGCCAACCCTGCACTTATCTAGTGCCGTCATATGTATTTTTACTACAAAATACAGTATTGTGAGTTTCATTACTCCCTTTTTAAATGCTTTTGCAATATATAGTTTTGGGACTGAGAATACATGCGCTGATTTTATAACTATTTTACGAAATAGACACAAGTAATCGAAACTACATTCTATGGTTGAATTATTAAATCGAATATGCCCCTTTTTAGTCTGGTAATCTAAGAATTAGGGAACAGACACCCTAATTGACGCGAATCCTAAAGATAGATCTATTGGGCCCAACAAGCCTCATCCAAAGTACCGGATGCTTTAGTACTTCAAATTTATCATGTCCGAAGGGAGTCCCAGAATGATAGGGAATATTCTATATGCATCTTGTTAAGGTCGGTTACCAGGTGTTCAATCCATATGAATGATTTTTGTCTCTATGCATGAGACGTATATTTATGAGAAATGAAAATGAAAATCTTGTGGTCTATTAAAATGATAGAAATGATTATTAAACTAATGAGCTCACCAACCTTTTGGTTGACACTTTATAGCATGTTTATTCTTAGGTATGAAAGAAATCTTCCGCTGTGCATTTGCTCATTTTAGAGCTATTACTTGGAGTCATTCATGGCATATTTCGAAAGACGTTGCATTCGAGTCGTTGAGTTCATCAAGATTATTATTAGGTCAATTATAGTTGGTTATATTATGAAATGGTATGCATGCCGTCAACTTTCGATGTAATGAAAGTTTCTCTTTTAAAAACGAATGCAATGCTTGTAAAATGTATCATATAGAGGTCAAGTACCTCGCGATGTAACCAAATGTAATGTATTCGTCCAGATGGATTAGGATGGGTCTCTACAGGTGGTATCAGAGCGGTGGTCTTAGCGAACCAGGTCTTGCATTAGTGTGTCTAACTGATAGTTGTTTAGATGCATTAGTGGGTCTGGACTTCGACCGTGTCTACATGTCAAAAGTTTTGCTTATCATTTAGTGTCAAAAATTAATTGCTTATCATCCTTAAAGTCTAGACACATCTTACTGCCTCTATTGCCTAGATAGTGTATAGACAAAACTCATATCTTAGTATATCTGCTAATTCATATCTTAGCGTATCTGTTACTGTTACCTATGCCTGACAGCTTCCGTAGATTCCTACGTAACTTATGGGATTTTAGTATTATATATACATATGTAAATTATGTATTGCAGGGTACTAATCTATATCCTATAATCTATTTCTTACCGAAAATCTTTCATCTGATCGTACGAAATGGAACTCGTCACTAGTTCAAGTTCTTTGGAACCAGACAACTATTCCGACATGGATGTTCACCTAAGCTCCGAAAGCAGCGTCACCAGAATGAATCAACCAATCAGCCATCCCAAATTCATCTGATAGGTTCGTAGTTGACTTAATCCATGGAGACACGAAGAAGGCGATCCTTTCCACCAACCGAATTCATCCCTTGGTGAAGAACCTGAAGCACTTACCGGTGAACCAATTCGAAACACCATTTTCACCCTCACTCCAGAGTATCTCACCGTGATTATATTATATTTCATATTCTAAACCTTATTCATCCGCTTGTTCAAACCGCCAATCATTCCAGAGTAATAGAAGAAGTCAACGAGCTTCGCGTTCGAGTAATAGCTTTGGAAAATATGGTGCAAAACTTGCCAGCTTCAGCAACATCACCGGCACCAATAGTACCACCAACAACACAAGACTTAACATTTCGATCTGTACCTCGAGCATAATCATCATTCTACATGATGTCCTACTTCATTTATCTTCGTTCGACATGATAATTATGTAATCTCTGATGTTTTAGAGATTATGTACTCTAGTTCTAATCGAAAATCATATGAGTTTAATATCATATTAACTCACTAAATCCACGATTACATCTAAAGAAAATATATATGTAAGTATATTTTCATAAAGATTGCAATTGAAAATTCTTTTGTACAAACTGTTAATGGTAAAAATATTTTAACGGGTAGGTAATACCCGAGGAATATTTAGTTTTCACATTAAAAATTACACTGTACATTATTCAATTCAGATTTAGCGGTCAATAGTAATACTGCCCAAATCTGCACATATATGTATCCGTTCACCAAAGAACAACTATCTTCGTTCAAATTTAATTTCATATTCGGATTTTGACCGATCAAAATTCAAGTCAAGATTTAACAGAAGACATCACTTTTAGATTCCTACATCTTTCAAAGCCATACTTTGAATTCAAAACTGTGACAGATCCATTGGCGTGTTATTACCGAAAATAACTTTACAATACCTTTCCAAAATTAGTCAATTTTGTCACAGCTCCAACAAATCAACTTCGACTTTCATTCAGGATTAGCCTTATTATAACTTTGATATATAAGTTTGCCACTTGATTTCATCCTAAACAATCATTCGTATCTTGACGATTACCATCAGCGTTTAATCATCTAAAAACACAAATTCTCTTGAAACCACCTCGGATTGATAACCGATGATTCATATATGGCTGCATTAAATGCAGAGAAAACAGCAAAATTGTAGATGGTCTAAATGGCCAAGAGTTTGATAATAAAGAATGGAGTGTTGGGAACGCTCGATAGAAAATATGGTACTGAAAAACGGATTGAACAAACCATGAAGGAGACCAAGGACAAATACAAGGACCAAACCCTATATTCAAAGAATCCATGTAATTCTGGATCCGATGAAATCTTTAGAGAATATCTTGCTCCGTACCCATGTCAAATCTTGTGGAAAATCTTTCTTCATCAACCTTCGATCTTAGAAATTCTGAAAATATCATCATAAATATCTTCGATATTTCTGAGGATATTTTCATAACTCTTCTTATCCGAAATTAGTTATCTCTTCGTGCTATCCGTATTACATCATAAAGAAAACTGTTTTAGTTTCTCTATTCAAGTTTTAAATTATGAATGAATTCCGGAGAAGTGTTGGAAATTGAAGCATGAGTTAGTATAATATAATGCGCTTGGCCATCGTCATTATATTACAGTAAGTCATGCTGAGTTTCTAATGAAATGTGATGATGGTTCACAGTAGATCATACCATCATCATGTGTCATGTTACATAACTCTTTCATTCTGCTTAACTTCTAAACATATCAAGAAAATATATTCTTGATAGTTCTATTCTCAGTGATTCTGGTAATTTGACAAATCAAATCGTGCTATTACGTTCTTTCTTGTTTAGAACATTAAGTTCATTCGAAACTCCATATTTACAAATTATGGAACGTTACTCATTTTACTAGAGGTCGAGAAGAGAATAAAAAGGCAAAGAGCTCTGAAACATAAGGGAAGATATAAAACTCGACAACAACACAGAAATCACAAACCATGTACATTAATACGAATAGCAATATAAAGACACGAGAGTATGATAAACACAATATACCCAAGAGCGAAGTAGAAGTAAACAGATTCCTCCGGTGGTAGATGAAAAAGGAGAATGATCGATATGAAAATCAGGAATATATCCAGAATTAAAACTGGATGAAGTATATTGACTGATGATTTGAAAATATGAATTAAGATATAGAAAATGGGAGTGGTGGGAAGTAATGGAATGGAAGAAGTTCATTTATAATGAAAATTCCAGACAAAGTAATCGAGACAGATCATCACATTTAATTAAAGAGATCCTAATTCCCTCATTTACCGAAGGATCATATCTTATAGATTTCTAAGAATTTTTTTAATCCCTTGAATTCCGGAATTCAAACGTGACTATGTCAAAAGTTAAGGCGAATCTCTATTCTTTATTTCACTCTTTTGTGATAGCTTCAACTGTATGTTTCGAGTAATTGAACTATTTTCTCCATATTACTCTATGGTAATAAAACTCTATATATTAACTCATATTCGTCATAAAAACATTCTTAGTGTTAGCCATGACGAGCTCACTCAAATTTTGGGACGAAATTTCTTTAATAGGTAGGTACTGTGATGACCCGGAAATTTTTGACTAAATCTAAACTTAAATCTTTATATGGTTTCGACACGATAAGCAAAGACGATAATATTGAGTCTCAAAATTTTTTGAACTGTTATATGGATTCTGTTAACCTTTAATTATTCCTGACGATTCACGAACAACTAATTGTAAATAGATATGTGCGTGTTTATATAAATAATAATTTGAAAAATAATTTGAAGTATTATATGTTGTTGTTATTAAAATTAATTATGTAAAATAAAATAAAAGTAAGATATGATAATAATTATTATTTAACACACACACACACACACACACACACACACACATATATATATATATATATATATATATATATATATATTAAAAAATAAATATTTAATGATTGTAATAACCATTTGTCATTTCAATTGATAATAAACAAGTAAGATGCGAGCTTGTGAGCGTATTAAAATAAATATTAGACGAACCTCTTGAGCACAAGTTTCACAGTTGATGACTAAAATAAATAATGTTATTTAATGTAAAAATTTGGAATATTTTCGAAAACTTATATCCGCCACTGATTATCGACGAAGCACGATATGACACCCGAATTAAAAAGTGTCGATAGTATACTTCTTAATTAAACCCGTGAACTTGTGATTGATTATTTGGTGACACAGTTTTCTCTTAACTTTCCAATTGAGATGTATGATATTTTAACTTTCCAATTGAGATGTATATTATTTTATTATTTATACGTTCTATTATTTATATATAGATATAGATTGAGAATTGATATTGATCATATACCTACCCACTATCTATTTCTTTGTCTCAAGAATCAAATATCACGGACTTTAATTGATTGATCTATCACAACCCACTTTCTGTTTTCTATCCGAATCAAGAACACCCACTTTCATTCCATAATTGAAATTACATTTGAGTTTTACTGTGTTTAATTGGAATCATTGTTATTGTTTGTTCTACACAAATTCTATATCCATATATTACACACACACACACACACACACACATATATGTATATATATATATATATATATATATATATATATATATATATATATATATATATATATATATATATATATATATACACAAAGATGATACATGATATTTTCCCACCACCTCTCTTCTCTTTATTACTACCATCTTTCTGTGTTATTTTACCAATCTAAAAATAGATATTTAACAAGTGAAGTTTGATTTACATCACTTTCATCATTCTCTTCTTTTATCTGTTTCTTTCCCACTTGTGAGTTATTGTCGATACAATCAACACTACAAACCATTTTCAATCACATCTAATGGCTGCTACACTATTCCCTGATCACTGTTTTTGTTCCTTCTCCTCCTCAATCATAACTTACATTATAGATATATATAATTCCATATATGAACTCACACACCACAACCTTCATTCACCGAGAGCCACCATCGACTATCCTTCATCTTTCACTATCTTGTAACCATCGATAAACTTCATCATTTTCACAATCGTGAAAACCATCACCACGAAACCCACTTCATCTATAATCTTCTTCAATCACCATTAAAACCACCACAAACCCAATGACACCGTTTCTTTCCTGTTCTTATTTGTGAACACCTTCACCAACTGTAAACCACCCCGGCATCCCACCACCAAATTGTCACAAGCATTGTGAATCACCTTGAGACACCACCTCCACTTTAAACTACCTATACGTGATATTTTTCTTCTTTTCTTCTCGTGATAATAGCAAGCACCCACCATTGCCACCATTCACCTTGAGAAGTCACCACAACCATGAGTCACCATAATCACAAGAACATCAACAATAACCACCATTAGAAGAACCACCCGCAAACCATTACTGAATCACCATGAACCACCATCTTTAATATGGTTTCGGATGAACCATTAGCTAACCATAAACCCGAGCGCCACAACTCAATCTTCACACCACCACTCAACCTACTACAACCTTACAACTCCATAATCTTCTTCTTCTATGTAACCTATCAACATAAACCACCCCTATCTTTCTTCTTCGGGACTACTCAAATCAACCAAAACCACCACCATAAAGCCTTTCATAACCAGGAACATATATATATATATTTTTCTGTTTGTCTTTGATTCTGTTGTCGACCACCTCAATCATCTATTTTCCTCTTCTCTCTATCTTGGTAAACTTCGTGAACCACCACCTTTATATTTTATTTTCAATGTTACTACTATCTGTTATGTTTATATAACGTACATGATATTCGAAATAAGGAATTGTGGCTGTGGTGATCGAACAATATAAGGAAATGAGACAAGTTGTATATGGTCCCCGTTTAATGCTTTGTCATTATTGATTGTCACTATAAAAAAATGGCGGATATAATTGTAAACATTATAGTACACGAAAACTTCCCAACTTTTATAAAGTAGTGGGATTACTTTTGATTAATTAATCTACAAAAGAAATGTTGATGATTACGGCTCACATAGTCTTTCTGCTTTCCATTTCATTATCATTCGAAACAAGATTTTTTTTTTAAATACTTTGATTCTGGATCGAGCTATTGGGCTGTTGATACGGCTTTGGCCAAGTTCTATTTTCTCTTTTGGGTTTCATTTTGTTGGGCTACCATGATCCACTTCCTCTTTGGGCCACAACTGTGAACCATCGGTTCCTATTTCTGTTTCTTGATTCTGATCGATTGCAACAACAACATACGCACATTACTTAAGGAATGAAGGGTTAAATAAATATAACGAGCTATATAAAACAGAAACGTAAGAAGCAGGGAAATGGTTAGGGTTGTTGGACGGGTTCCTGTTGTGCTATACGTGCTCTTCTGCTCATGCCTCTTTTTCTGTTAAAAAACGATAATAATTTATTATAATGATCATGAATGGTGATGAAGGTCATGGTAATTGTTTTGGAGGGTATATGATGATGATGATGTCAAAGTGGTGATAACATCACAAAGATGTTACGATACTGATGATGATCATGATGTCGATATGATATGATTATGATGTGATCATGATTAGGATATGATCCTGATAATGATAATGAAAGTGATGACGAGACGAGGGTTAGGATTATGATGATGATACGTTTGATGATGATGACAGTATGACGATCATGATAATCATGTATATGATGACGATGATGTTGGTAGTATGATTATGACGATTAAGATGATCGTGATGATGATAATATAGTGAAGGCAATGATGAAACTGTGATGATGAAACGTGATGATCTTTGATAATGATGATCCTCGATCAATGATAGTGATATAGATGATGATGTGTAGAAGTGGGTTTAATACTTAGATGAAGATAGTAAAAATTGAGTTAAATATAATAAAGTAATAATAATTTCAGAAAGAAACTAGATGGAGTAATGATTAAGGAATGTTATAGGGTTAGCGGGACGTCGAGGGTTCAAACCCGGACTTGGGCATTTTTTTAAGGGCTACTTCTTTGAGGTAGTTTACTTATCACCTATTATTATTATTATTATTATTATTATTATTATTATTATTATTATTATTATTATTATTATTATTATTATTATTATTATTATTACTATTATTATTATTATTATTTTTTTATTTTATTTTTATTATTATTATTATTATTATTACTAAAAAATATCATTTTTTAAAAAATTTATCATTTTTATTAAAATTAGTATTATTATCGAAATTAACATTCTTATCAAAATTATCATTTTTATTATTAACATTATCATTATTATTAATATTAGAATCATCATGATTTGTATCATCAATTAGTATTATTATTATCATTTTTATTATCAATATTACCAATATATCAACTAAAGATTTTCTATATAAAAATAAATATATCTAATTAAGACATTAACGAAACATATAATTTATTAAAATTACAACTATATCACTAATAATATGTAAATTTGTTCGATTACGATTATATGTGTTAATATATATATATATATATATATATATATATATATATATATATATATATATATATATATATATATATATATATATATATATATATATATATATATATATATATATAAATGATATAGGTTCGTGAATTCGAGGCCAACCCTGCACTTATCTAATGCCGTCATATGTATTTTTACTACAAAATACAGTATTGTGAGTTTCATTACTCCCTTTTTAAATGCTTTTGCAATATATATTTTTGGGACTGAGAATAAATGCGCTGCTTTTATAATTGTTTTACGAAATAGACACAAGTAATCAAAACTACATTCTATGGTTGAATTATTAAACCGAATATGCCCCTTTTTAGTCTGGTAATCTAAGAATTAGGGAACAGACACCCTAATTGACGCGAATCCTGAAGATAGATCTATTGGGCCCAACAAGCCCCATCCAAAGTACCGGATGCTTTAGTACTTCGAATTTATCATGTCCGAAGGGAGTCCCGGAATGATAGGGGATATTCTATATGCATCTTGTTAAAGCCGGTTACCAGGTGTTCAATCCATATGAATGATTTTTGTCACTATGCATGGGACGTATATTTATGATAAATGAAAATGAAAATCTTGTGGTCTATTAAAATGATGGAAATGATTATTAAACTAATGAACTCACCAACCTTTTGGTTGACACTTTATAGCATGTTTATTCTCAGGTATTAAAGAAATCTTCCGCTGTGCATTTGCTCATTTTTGAGCTATTACTTGGAGTCATTCATGGCATATTTCGAAAGACGTTGCATTCGAGTCGTTGAGTTCATCAAGATTATTATTAGGTCAATTATAGTTGGTTATATTATGAAATGGTACGCATGCCGTCAACTTTCGATGTAATGAAAGTTTGTCTTTTAAAAACGAATGCAATGTTTGTAAAATGTATCATATAGAGGTCAAGTACCTCGCGATGTAACCAAATGTAATGTATTCGTCCAGATGGATTAGGACGGGTCTCTACATACGGAACACAATCAAGCCCGACATCCATAATATCTTCTGCAAATCCGAAGATCTCACCACACACTAATAATCACTAGCGTGCACTACCGCAACAAGCGATACCTCATACAGTCGAAGTCCAGAATTCCCGCTTAGGAGAATACGATAAACACCACATATCTCTTCAAGTCCTCTCAGATAAAACTCGCAACAAGCGACATCCATAACTATAATCACCCAACGCGATCTACTAGGTCCATTACGTCCCGAACCATGTCTTGCATTAATCCAAATCGAGAAGGATTCATGCTTCCTTAAAACTCCGTACTCCATCGGTTCATAAACGTACTACTCAACTGATCATTCCTAAATATTCTCTAGACCAAGAACCAACTTCCTCCGGCTCCATACCCGGGTCATTCTTCAACGAAGAAACTTTGGTAACCCCAAAATAAACACTTTAGAAGTACCACTTTCCCACCGATCGATCCACACATGACTATTTGTCACTGGATTAATCCAGGACGACAATAACACACCACGAGTTAGACGAAACATCAACACATCGTCACAGGGTTTCTCCCCTAAACCTTACAACACGTTCATACAATACCACTTCCTAGTACTATCATGATACTATTCGTATACCAGAATCCTGTCAACCGCGAATTACTGTCACCACAATTTGAAATTCATCACGCGACCCACAAAATATCCACCAACACCGGGTGAATCTTTC
Source organism: Rutidosis leptorrhynchoides (assembly GCF_046630445.1). Classification (NCBI taxonomy): domain Eukaryota; kingdom Viridiplantae; phylum Streptophyta; class Magnoliopsida; order Asterales; family Asteraceae; genus Rutidosis; species Rutidosis leptorrhynchoides. The sequence goes on from NC_092338.1 coordinate 353,310,208, forward strand.
GACCTAGACCGTCATTTAAGGATGGCCTCGACACTTCAATGCAACTAACGGGTTGCATCACTAGGGAACACACTCTCGCAAACAGACCACAACTGCGTTCCTCGATGTGAGACAATCAAAACCGACACTCCCAGCCTCACAATCGTCCATAAAGTGAAATAATCCACTTAACAATTTCCACGATCACGTTTTTCGACAGGGAAAAATACATCAACCACCACAATATCTAACTTGTACTTACTCAATAGTACTATTCGAGTTTCATAGCAACCCAGATTTTACATTATGAGAGCACCTGCAACAACAACTTCATTCTCTCACCTCCGTGATCTCCAACTTCGCACTTGGTCTCATACCGCACCTTGGTGCTACACGACCACCTTACATAAGAAGTCTTACACTTCACTTGATCTATCACCACCAGAGCTTCCTCAAACATCAGTAAAAACTCCCCCATTAAGGTTTTAGCTCCATATTCTCTCCGCCAAGATGATAACATCCTGCGGAGTTACCATTCCACGAAACACATGTCCCTTCTCATCGTTGGTCATATACCCAAATCACCACGAATTCACTTCAGGCTCTCAGAGCCAACACACACATTCACTTGAAATGTTGTACATGCGACGACATTGCACCTTCATACTACAATCTCAAGTAACAACCCTTCATCGCTCGCAAAGCGACTCCACCAAAATCCCACATATGCCTCTATGACTAGGCATATTTCACTCTGCTTAATCAGTCGTGCATCTCAGTCGAGATCACCTGACCTTCCACACAACGAACCCTTATCAACAATTGCCCACTCTCATGGAGAAGAGTGACCAACCTGACACAATAATCGCATCGACCGCAACATCAACACTTCAGCATAACATTCGGCCTATCCGTCCATGAACTCCATCACCGACTCACCGGTCATCTTCACCCATCTATCACTTAAGAGTAATAAGACGTGCTCATCCGCCACTTCATAAGAAGTATTTACCGCAATGTTCTTAAACTTCAACTTTCGCCACCGTCGAATTACTATCACCCGTCGATCACTATTACAATCTCCGCTGCTTCCAAGGGTATCGCACGGGCACCCTAAGCACAAAGTGATCACACCATCCCCGGAGTTGAATATTACACTAGTAGGTATAAGAAGGCACCTGACGCCGTGTCATGCAACTCCCTCCACGATCTGCCGAATCTTAGAAACTCGGTCTTTGGGCTCCATACACCCGATGTCGCTTACCTCTCCACAATGATGACCCGAAGTCATACCCTCCCGAAAAACCTTACGGTTCATTGTCTTATCGAAAGTTTCTATCGATCACACGCTACCCGCAATTTCCACAAGGCCAAACGATATAGCCTAACGAAACCTTCCATCTAACACTAAGAGGTGCTTGGAACACCAAGTCTTACACCCTTCCGCACATCGACACATCCACTACAACGAGGGATATTCCGTTAGGAATGTTACCCTATAAACCATCACACTAACGCGACCATTGTCATACGGATCTCACTCCCATGAGTTTAATGACCCGTAGACTCCTCGATTCACAAATTCCAAGATGACTCATAACTAAAATCCTTACGCGATTCTCTAACCACACACTCTATGGAGTGTGACCCAATTCTACAATCATTAGACTTGCTACGTCCCATTACGGGATTTAAGTCTTCGTTGTACACACACTCGCTAATCGGTCATCCTAGTCACGATGAGTAACTACAACCAATGACAATCTCAATAGTGCACCCACTACTTAGGGTGACTAAGTACGCGCCGAAACTCGTGAGTTTGCTCATTCACTTAACTAACCGAATCTACCGTGTCACTTCCCGACTCGCAACGATCCCGATGTGACTACAAGCACATCACCCGAGACAACTATATCCTAGGAACCAATAAAAGATTCCTAATTCATCCCGAATCTACCCCAACCATGCCACGTTTCCTCCATTCGGTACTCGTCATGTCATGCTTGGTGTCAAGATACACTTTCGTAATAATGGTGATCGGTCACTATTACAAATGCGTACCTTACCATTTTCACATGGTCACGCAAAGTACTTTACTCGGACTGACACAACATTCACACAAGATAACACGTGATAACTCCAAGTACCCGATTGACCAAAGTCCTTACCGTAAACTTAATCACTCAAAATCACCAAACATCCGAATCTCCCTAATAGATTCGTCCGTAGGACACCGCACAAATAGATACCTGCATATATACACCTATATACAATATAATAATAAGTGTACACCGGTACATCGCAACAACAAGTCAACCTACAACCTAGGTGACTATCACTAAAACAATGTTCAAGTTCACCTACTTACACTAGGCACTTTCTATCTAAGACACTAATTTACACGCGAAATAAGGCCCCACATAATCACACTTTGGACCAACAGAAGTCCTAATTAGTCACCTACTCCAAGGCACTAACAAAATCTCAATCTGACCCGTACTCCTACAAGTCCCGCAAATAATGCACAACTGTCAATAAGTCTAAGACTAGGCACCTATCCCAAGGTCACCTAATTCCCTTAGACTATGCTCTGATACCACTTGTAACGACCCAACTTCGTTTTACCAAAAATACGCATAAAAAAAATTTGTAGTTCAGTTCATTTGGACGGCGTCCAGTTATCTGGACGGCGTCCAGTTATCTGGACGGCGTCCAGTTTCAAAGGCCAGGACGGCGTCCAAGAGATCTGGACGGCGTCCAGTAACACTAAAATGTTTTGTGACAGAAAACCCCAAACCCACGTTATACTGGACGGCGTCCAACCAAATCTGGACGGCGTCCAGGATACCTGACCAGTCCCAAAACTTATAAAATTTCATTAAACACTCCAAAATATTAGCGAAACGATTTGTAACAACCCAATCAAGTTTTACATCAACAAAACGTCCAAATATTCAAAAAGCTACCCCATCGAGCCCAAGCGCTCCTACGCATCTAGTCTAACAACTAGCTAGCTTCATAACACAATACATGTAAAAAGGTAAACAACGAGAGGGGTAAGCTAAAGCTTAGTGAGTAGAATAAATACATACATGCATATACAATTTACCTACTCGCATCCACGACATCATATAATGAATATAATCGCATATCATCTCATAACAAAAGCTAGCATCATCAATTCGTACAACTAGCAACATCAATAGCATAATAATAATAATAGTAATTAAATGCTAACATCCACAATTATAAACCATGGTTAACCAATTTTCGCAAGGGAATGACTTCGCGAAACAAGTCATCGATGTTCATAACAACCGTTAGCGCCCAAAACGGCTATGGTATGCTAACCCCCGAGGTGTTCCCAAAAACGGCTATGGCATCACCCCAATTATTCCAAAACGGCTATGACATCACTTTATCATTGTATGAGTATAGACAAGCTAATACTCACACCTTGTACACAAAACGGCTATATGCACAGTTATCAAATGTGGACAAAACGGCTATGCCTCACATCTATGGTCACAAAACGGCTATGTGACACCATTAATACAGGCAAATAAATCATATACATACATACATAGATATTCCACTCACCTCGAAATACCCGCACAAGTCATATATGTAAATCTCCTCCAAACGCAAACGAGCAAGCTTTTACCTATAATATGCATATAGATATACACACAATCAACATACATTCTCTACAAGAGAATTCGACGCCAACACCCTTAACCGAGTGTTTCTATCTAACACAACGACCTGCCCATTTAGTCACCTAAAATGGACTTCACCAATTACCACTACCGGTGGTAATTCCGACCCATTCAAACAAGTACAATTTAACCAAAATTATACTTGACACCATTTAACCCAAAATTACTATCCACGATTACTTTCATCCAAACACGTCATTTAACACTTAACAAAAGAGTTTAAAATCCATTTAATCCAAAATTATTGTCATTACCAAATTCGACCCAATTCAAAGTCAACCCATTTTGACCAAAGTCATAAAAATGTCCAAACTAACCAATAATCACTAACACAAGTGAAAATGGCCCTAGTACACCAATTAAACCAAATCACAAGTGTTAAACACTTATCTTACCCAATTTGACACATAAACCCTAATTTTGACCAAATTCAGAACTAGTCTTTCAAACATACCCAAAAGGGTTCCAATACTTCTATAATCACTAAACTAAGTGATTACACTCAAAATCAAAGCCTAATCATGGACAATTCGTCAACCAACCCAAAACCCGCCAAGTATCAAAAATAACTAGTCACAATAAACTCACTTCGTCATCTAAACGGGTTTCACAACTAAACAAGCTCAAACCCTAACTTGAATATCAAATCAACAACATGAAATTCGGAGTTGAGACTTACCAATACCACCAAAATGTTGCCGTTGACGAGATGAACAACTTTAATACTCAAGCTTTGACCCGATTCACTCTTCCTCTTCTTCAAATGGAGCTTTCTCTCACTAAAAACACTTCCTCTCTCTAGGGTTTGAAGATGAGAGTGTTGGTGGGTGAAATGTGATCCACAAATGAGATTGGATCAGTTTTAGAGGCTCAAAACCGACCCCCAAGTGAAAAGACTCAAATACCCTTCATTAAAATATTAAAATTCCAACAACTGGCCTGTCAGGCCATTTGGACGGCGTCCAAAATAGCTGGACGGCGTCCTAATGCACTGGGACTGAAACAGCATTTTGTTTTGGTCGTAACTTTCAAACCGTAGCTCCGTTTTTGATGAATCAAATATCGTTGGAAACGTAATGAGATTTACTATCCAATGGTAAGGTTTTAGAACATCAACTCAAACTTTATTTGGGATCCAAATATACGCTTACATGCCTCGTAATTCGAATGACGTCCAAAATAACGCGTAGCTGAAAAACGGGGTATTACATGATATTTTTCGTAAATTTGAGTACCCCAAAGACCGTTTGGTTGTTAGACCACACCTTTGTAACGTGATGATATTAACTTTCTTGAATCAGCTTCTAAACCACTGTCAACGTCAAGAACAACGCGGCCGTTACTTTCGATCAACGGCGTATTCACCGGTGCAGCGATAGTTGAAGTTGTTTCAGTAATTGTACTTTGATCATATGTGCTAATGTTATCCATTTTAGTTTGTAAAAACAAGAGAAATAAATACAAATGAGATAAGAGAAATTCCTATATCACCATAAACCTTGAATTAAGGATTAGGGGTTGTATTCAGACGTATATACTCGTGGATTGGTCCAAGTCAAATCTTTTTATATGGAGTAAATTAATTAAAAAGACGAAATTGCCCTCACATGCGTGTAGGGATGGCACCTGCGGATAACGGGCACGGGTTCTATATACCCGCGACCCACCCATCGGGTTTCTTTTTTGCAAGTTGAGACCCGTTACCCGCTCACGGGTAAAAACTTTTCGCCCATGCCCGTGACCCGCGGATACACGTGACCCGCGGGGTAACCCGCGGGTAATAATAATATACAACTTTTTTATTAGAAATTCCAAATAATTTTATTAATTATAAATTATGTACAAATTATATGTATAATGCCGTGAAAATTAAGTTTTTTTACTTGTATATAATATTATATTTTTAATCATTATTCAAATAGTAGTAAAATTGCTTTTAAATTTAATAATTGTTAGTATTAATTCGTGGGTAAACTAAGAAAAGTCTCATGTATTAACATGTCGAGTTTTACCCGCGACGGGTAGTATATACCCACGACCCGCCCGCGACCCGTCGGCGGGTATAAATTTTTACCCGTACCCGTGCCTGCGTGTAGAATTTGATGATTTTACCCGCCCATCGCGGATCGGGTACCCGCGGGTCACGGGTTTTTTCTCGCCCATTGCCATCCATGCATGTGTGGCATATGTGAGGGGTTAACGTTTAAAGGCTGACATACGTTAGGTTGAGGTACCAACCACGAAACTTAGGAAAAACATAGGTACTAACGGCGCAAAAAATAAAGTTCAGGTGTTGTCATGAAAATGTAAACAAACCACAGGTACCAACGACGTAATTTTTTCGTATTATTATTTAAAACTTAAAAATATAAATATAAATAACATTTATAAACTAAAAAAAAAATAAAAAAATACGGATTAGAGAAAAAATAATAAAAAAGCCGATTACATTAACTAATAAAAATAGCTTACATTATAATTTAAAATTAAACTACGAGTACATAAAAAAATGAGTACATAAAAAAAACACAAGTAAATAAATTAAATACTGATTAATCGGTATAATAACCATCCTCACTACGATCAATTACGTGAGGAAGATCGTCCCAAATATGTTTCGTATATAACACGACATTTGTCGAGTTGATTATTGCGGTTCCTAGTAGTCACGCCCATTTATCGTTATCCTCGAGCCACTCGAAGACCTTCTTCTCGTCATTCCAGTATGCAAAATGCGAAACCTCGTCGCAATCAGCAGTTCGCCTTAAATGATCGAACAAATTTCTAACGTGAATGCTGGTAACCGCCACATCTAAGGTATCGACCCTCCCACCGTCGTATCGGTCTATGTCATCGGAAAACAACCCGCCGCCCTGAACCTCGAACGTATCCGTGTTTGTGATAACCATTTTTGTGTAAAAATTGAGAGTGAAAATGTATGTGTGAGATAATTTGAGAGTGAAATGGTATGATTTTGGTTAAGTAATTGTGTGTATATATATGGGGTTGGAAAAAAGAAAAAGAAAAAAAAAAACAACGGATCATTTGTTAAATTCAAAACTCGACTAGGCCCCACAAATCGGGTTGTTACCATCGTTGCAGGGTCCACTGGTGGCCCCTTTAACGATTTGCTGGTGGTGGTCGTGAAAGGGTGCCGGTCGGTAGCAGTGGTGGCTAACGGATCGTTGCATCCGGCCTTACTACTTCGTATTGTAGTACTTACATTACATATTCAACTATTTATATACTTTATGATTTATACATGCAAAATTTATGAGGTTGTTTTATATCGGAAAAAAAAACATTTGTTTACATCTTTTATTTACGTTGATTATTTTTTTCCTTTAAACCGTCACAAGATAGCTAGTGATTAATGTCAAAAGAGAACTCAAGTTAAACTTCATAATTAACACATCTTAGATGGTTAGGGAAAAAAGTCAATGGTAACAGAATTAGATTGCGTACATCTAGGTAGATATATACTCAACCTTCATAGATAATGAGGAATTGAGGACTGATAAAACATTATCGGTTTATCCATTTATATTATCTTTTGTCATTTGTTTTGTAAGTTGTTCAGTTGTTAGGCCTTTACATGGACGAACATGAGATATAAATAGAACAATCGAATCACTAATGAGACTCCCTCTAAATATGTCTTGGCAAAAAAAAATATTAAAAAAAAAAAAAAAAAAAAAAAAAAAAAAAAAAACATGATTCTCACGTTAGGGTATGTTGGTCTTTTCCACTTATCCTTTTATCTCTCTTTTCTATTCCCGCCAAATTGATAAAAGTTCTTTCAACAAATTCTCAAAACAAAATTAGCGCTGGATCCTCAAATTCTCTCACCATACTTAAAATTCAGACCTTCAAATCTCCATCATTCAATCATAAGCTACAGAATTCCTTTCTTCACAAAGACAAAGGCATTCAGAGGTGATTCCACTAAACAAGGTACAAAATTTAGGTGGTTAAGTTGATGTGCGCTTAGCATATGGTTTGTTTTCATATATACGTTCTCTAAGTTCATCACCGGAGCACATTCATGATCCAGACTATTTCTCCATTGAGCTACACCATGGTGGTTACTTTACCAAACACCCTATGATGGTAAAATTGATCACATTGATGCGATTGAAATTGGTAAATGGTCAGTTGTAGAGGTCTTTTAGAAATGATGTTAACGTGACAAAGCGGGCGGTAAAAAGGAGGTAGTAGAATACCTTAAAAGATTTAAACATATAATTATTAATTAATCCATTATTAATTATTAATTAATAATCCATATATACTAAAAGCGGTGGTGTTTGCGGTCGTTTTGGCCAACCCCACCACATGAAACGACATTTTCCTAACAAAAAATCAAAACATGCCCTCAACTTTTACAAGCTTATAAAAAAGACCCTATACCTCAGGGGAGTAAACTGTCAATTCTTAAACTTAAAATAAAAACTTCCCCCAACGCCTTCGACAGCCCGTATCTTCCTCCTCGCTCCGATTCAAATTTCACCGAGCACTCCGTTAAACTCAAAATATTCTTGCGAACAAAACGAGACTAACTACGTTCGAAACGGACACTTTTTAAAAAACGCTAAATACAACGACAGCCCGTATCTTCCCGCTCGGCGCGGCTTAAATTTTTCCGACAGCAGCGTCAGACTCGAAATAATTTTATGAACAAAACGATACTGACTACGTTCGAAACAGAAACTTTTTAAAAAACGCTAAACACAACGACAACCCGTATTTTCTTGCTCGCCAGGAGTTAAATTTTTTCGCCAACACCGTCAGGCTCGAAATAATTTTATCAACAAAAATAAACTAACTATGTTTGAACCGAACACATTTTAAAAAACATTAAAGACGACGACACCAACAATAACGCATAACACACGGACCGTTTTTTCTTCCGTCAATAAAACTGCGTTAAATATGAATTCGCGGGCCGAAAGACCCCACCGCATCGCGCGGGCTAAACCGAACTAGTTAATAATAAAACGGAAGAAAAATTAAAACGTTAACATTAAAAAACATAATACAATTACAAGTCCTAGAAATATAAAAGTATTATAATTAAAAAGCGCTAGAAAATAAGAAAAATACTGTTATAATTCAGTAGGCTTATAACTACCTTTAGTGGTTTGATTCTTGATGTTATAATTCAGTAGGCTTATAACTACCTTTAGTGGTTTGATTCTTGATTTAGAATACTAATAATGAAGTGTAAGGACAAAGATGATAATGGAGAGAAAGAAAGAAACACTTTGTAAGTGTGAGAAATGGTGCAAGTTTAATGCTTGCATTCATGAGTATTTATAGCCTAAAATCTCAATATAAAAATACATACTTTGTGTACCAAAATTGACTATATGTATACACCAAAATTGACTATCCATATCTATATTATTATTATTATTATAACACTCCCCCTTGGATAGCAATTTTATTTTGTTGAAGATCAACTATAAATTACTGCCTCGTTAAAAACCTTGCTAAAGAAAACCCAGTGGGAAAAAACTTTAGCTAAGGGAAAAAGAGTGCAGCATGTAGTTGACTCCCCCTCAAGTAGACATCGCTTCAGCTGTTACATCTTTTGAACATGTCTCATGCCAATGTTATGAACGTGTGTTCTGAAAATAGCAGTTGGAAGTGCTTTCGTGAAAAGATCAGCAGAGTTTTTGCTAGATTGCACATATCTCATTTCAATCTGGTTGTCCTTAATGAGATTTTGAGTGTATGAGAAGAATCTAGGTGGTATGTGTTTTGTTCGGTCACTTTTGATATACCCTTCTTTCATCTGTGCTATGCAAGCTGCATTATCTTCATAGATAGTTGTTGGACTTTTATCGCGTTCTAGTCCACAAGAATCAGTAATGAGTTGTGTCATTGATCTCAACCAAAAACATTCTCGAGTAGCTTCATGTAATGCAATCACTTCGGCATGATTTGACGATGTAGCAACAAGTGTTTGTTTTTGAGAACGCCATGATATTGCAGTACCTCCATTTAGGAATACATATCCAGTTTGAGATTTAGCTTTATGTGGATCAGATAAATAACCTGCATCTGCATAACCAACCAAATCTTGTTTTGATTCGTTAGAATAAAATAATCCTAAATCAGTAGTTCCTCGAAGGTATCGAAATATGTGTTTGATCCCATTCCAGTGTCTTTTGGTAGGAGCAGAGCTGAACCTTGCCAACAAATTAACTGCAAAAGAAATGTCAGGTCTTGTACAATTTGTAAGATACATAAGAGCTCCAATTGCACTAAGATATGGTACTTCTGGTCCAAGAATGTCTTCTTGATCTTCACATGGACGAAATGGATCAGCTTCAACATTGAGTGATCTAACAACCATAGGAGTACTTAATGGTTTTGCCTTGTCCATATTGAAACGTTTCAAAATCTTTTCAGTATATGTTGTTTGATGTACAAGTAAACCATTAGGCATATGCTCAATTTGTAAACCAAGGCAATACTTGGTTTTTCCGAGATCTTTCATTTCAAATTCTTTCTTTAGAAGTTGAATGGCTTCATGGATCTCTTTATTTGTACCTATGATGTTAAGATCATCAACATAAACAGCTATGATCACATATCCGGATGTTGTTTTCTTAATGAAAACACAAGGGCAAGTAAGATTATTTGTATACCCTTTGCTTATCAAGTAATCACTTAATCGGTTATACCACATACGTCCCGATTGTTTTAACCCATATAAAGATCTTTGTAATTTAATCGAATACATTTCTTTGGGTTTTGCATTTGATGCTTCTGGTACCTTAAATCCTTCAGGTATCTTCATATATATATCACTATCAAGTGATCCATATAGATAAGCAGTCACAACATCCATGAGATGCATTTCTAAATTTTTAGAAACTGCCAGACTGATTAAGTACCTAAAAGTAATTGCATCCATAACAGGAGAATAAGTTTCTTCATAATCAATTCCCGGTCTTTGAGAAAAACCTTGAGCTACAAGTCTAGCTTTATACCTTGTAACTTCATTTTTTTCATTTCTTTTTCGGACAAAAATCCATCTGTATCCTACAGGTTTCATATCTTTAGGAGTGAGAATGATGGATCCGAAAACTTTTCTTTTATTGAGTGATTCTAATTCAGCTCGTATTGCTTCTTTCCATTGAGCCCAATCATGTCTATTTTGACATTCAACCATAGATGTTGGTTCTGGATCATCATCATTATTCATGATGTCATATGCAACATTAAATGAAAATTTCTCATCAAGATTTTTCATTTCATTTCGGTTCCATAATATTTTTGAATATGCATAATTGATTGCAATTTCTGTATTGACATCATCAATCTCCTCTGCAGTAGGAGTACTGATTTGTGGTTCTTCTTGAACACTTTCTTTTACTTCATTATCAGCTGATTTTCTTTTTCGAGGATTTTTATCCTTTGAACCGATTGGTCTTCCACGTTTCTGACGTGGCAAAGATTCATGAGTGACGTTATTGCCAGCTTTTGGAATTTCAATTCGAGCTGGAGTATTTACTGCTGGTATATATGATTTTGTCACCGTTTTTGTATCTGTAAATGCATCAGGCAATTGATTTGCAAGTTCTTGTATATGCATTATCTTTTGAACTTCTGTCTCGCATTCTTTTGTGCGAGGATCAAGATACTTTAATTGAGGTTCACACCATGAAACATCATTTTCTTTATTTTTCATTTCTCCCCCTAATCTAGGGAACAATGTTTCATTAAAATGACAATCAGCAAAACGTGCTGTAAAAACGTCACCTGTCATAGGTTCAATATACCTTAATATTGAAGATGTTTCATATCCAACATATATTCCCAACCTCCTTTGAGGACCCATTTTTGTACGTTGTGGTGTCGCAATTGGAACATACACTGCACAACCAAATGTTCTAAGATGGGAAATATTTGGCTCTTGACCAAAAGCAAGTTGTAGGGGGGAATATTTATGACTTGCACTTGGTCTGATGCGAATCAATGCAGCAGCATGTAAAATTGCATGACCCCATATAGATACAGGGAGTTTTGTTCTCATTATCAATGGTCTAGCGATTAACTGTAAACGTTTAATCAATGACTCGGCTAAACCATTTTGTGTATGCACATGAGCAACAGAATGTTCAACAACAATTCCTATAGACATGCAATAGTCATTAAATGCTTGAGATGTAAATTCACCAGCATTATCAAGTCTCACCCTTTTAATGGTGTAATCAGGAAAATGAGCTCTCAATTTAATAATTTGGGCAAGAAATTTTGCAAATGCCACATTACGGCTTGATAACAGACAAACATGAGACCATCTGCTAGATGCGTCTATTAGAACCATGAAATATCTAAATGGTCCACATGGTGGATGAATTGGTCCACATATATCACCTTGAATTCTTTCAAGAAACATTGGTGATTCTTTCTCAACCTTAAGTGGTGAGGGTCTAGTTATCAATTTTCCAAGAGAGCAAGATGTACATGGAACCATTGTATCATGATGGATTTTTCTATCCTTTAGTGGATGTCCATGAGTACATTCAATAATCCTTTTCATCATTGTTGATCCTGGATGGCCTAATCTGTTATGCCATAAACTGAATACACCAGGATCAATATATTTTTCGTTAACTACCATATGTATTTCTGGTACATTTATATGTGTATAATGTAATCCAGAACTAAGTCTTGGCAGTTTTTCAACCACATGACTCTTGTCAGTGATACTTAAATATTTCTCATTTTCTGTTGTCACTGACTGATAATCATACCCGTTAAGGTATATGTCGGAGAAACTCAATAAATTTCTGCTTGACTTGGGAGAAAATAAGGCATCATTTATTAAAAATTTTGTACCATTTGGTAGTATGAAATTTGCCTTTCCTATCCCTTTTATCAAGTTAGCAGGTCCTGATATTGTATGTATAGTTCCTTCCGTTGGTTTTAGATCAATAAAATATTTCTCGGATTTAAGTATAGTGTGTGTAGTTCCACTGTCTGCTATACAGAGATCTCCACCACTTGATTGATGTTGTATTCCAGCAAAATTCATATTGAACTTCATATATAAGAAATAAATAGTGAGTACATTAATATTACACAATATTTTAAACGCAAATAGATAGTACTGAAACATTTAGCAAACATAATGACAAAGACAGACGATATTAAATCGTTTATTTTTCAAAAAACACACAACTTAAACATTCAAGAAATCTTCATATAAATCAGATGGTTTCTCAGTGACTGTTGGATCAATATTATCCACAAAATTTACTTCATTTTCTTTACCTTTCAGCGAATCCTGATACATCTTAACAAGATGTTTAGATGTTCGGCAAGTATTAGCCCAGTGGCCCATTCTACCACATCTGTAGCAAGATTCTTCAGAATTTTTAGAAGAATTTTCTTCAACATCTTGTTTAATGGGCTTGTTTTGTGGTTGATATTTATATTTTCGTGGATTACTATTTCTTTGACCACCACGGCCACGACCACGACCACGTCCACGCCCATTACCATTACCATAAGGATGGTTTCTACCATAGTTATGGCTTTTGGCATGATGATGGTGATGGTTATTATAACCACGACCTTGCCCGCGTCCTTGTCCCTGTTTATAATTATTTGCAGTATTTGCTTCAGGGATTGCAAGTGTACCAGTAGGACGGGATTGCTGATTTTTCATTAATAGCTCATCATTTTGCTCTGCAACTAAGAGATATGAATTAAGTTCAGGATATGTTTTGAACTTTAGCATTCTCAAATTTCTTTGCACTGTGATGTTTGCAGCATTCATTGTGGAGAAAGTTTTCTCCATCATGTCTGCATCACTAATTTCATGTCTACAGAATTTAAGTTGTGAACATGTATTATACAGAGCTGAGCTGTATTCATTTACTTTCTTAAAGTCTTGGAACCTTAATGTTCTCCATTGTTCCATTGCAGCTGGAAGTAAAATTTCTCTTTGATTATTGAATCTGCTTTTGAGACCTTCCCATAAAACATGGGGATCTTCTACAGTCACATAATTATTTTGTAAGCATTCATCAATATGTTGATGAATAAAGCAACATGCCGTAGCTTGTTCTTTTTCAGAACAAGTGTTGTTTTCATTTATGGTTTCAAGAATGCCCATTGATTTAAGATGCATTTTTACTTTTATAACCCATGGCATGTAGTTGTTTCCAGTTGATTCTAAAGGAGTAAATTTAAGCTTTTCCAGATTCGACATTTTCTATTATCAAAAATTAAAACAAACATCATGATAAATTAGAGTCAATTTATATTGATAAGTATATAAACATTAAACATAAATTTAATATAACATAAATGATAAGTAGGTGACAGTGTCGACCATGTGTAAGTAATCATAAATAAATGTTATATAACAAAAATATAAATATTAGTAAACATAAATGAAAATTTGGCGACAGTGTCGACCATATATTTTTTCAGGTGGTATAACCGACCTATATCATTCTGGTGGTATAACCGACCATATATCATTTTGGTGGTATAACCGACCATATATCATTTTGGTGGTATAACCGACCATATATCATTTTGGTGGCAGAGCCAACCATATTTAGTATTAAGATTATCGTGCTGATAACGTGTTATAATTCAGTAGGCTTATAACTACCTTTAGTGGTTTGATTCTTGATGTTATAATTCAGTAGGCTTATAACTACCTTTAGTGGTTTGATTCTTGATTTAGAATACTAATAATGAAGTGTAAGAACAAAGATGATAATGGAGAGAAAGAAAGAAACACTTTGTAAGTGTGAGAAATGGTGCAAGTTTAATGCTTGCATTCATGAGTATTTATAGCCTAAAATCTCAATATAAAAATACATACTTTGTGTACCAAAATTGACTATATGTATACACCAAAATTGACTATCCATATCTATATTATTATTATTATTATAACAAATACAACAATCTAGAAGTCCTAAATATTGAAAGATACAACCCTTACAATTACTATTCATTGTCGTCATCGTCCGATATTTCAAGGTATTTTTTATAGCGCTTGGCCATAACCATTTTCAACTTCATAACAAGTTTTCGATCGTCGGGATCAGGAAGCTTGTCCGTATCAAATGTTAGAAATTTCGCAGCTTCCATCGCGGTTCGACGCCTTAATTTCTCGGCGATAAGAGCATACTTTGCGCTTTTCTTATCTACAATGGACTTATACGCATTTACACTTTCAATAAACTCCTCCATTTTGGACGAGTTTGTTCTACGAGACGTAGTCTCCGCGTTAGAAGAAATTGAACTTCTAACCGCTTTCCTTGCACGTTCTCTTCCCATAACGAGTGATGAAGGTGAGGAGGCTGGAAAAAGTACATGACACATCATTTTCTTACTATTTTCCAGATTTTTTAAGCGAAACGCACACACCCACCACAATTTTTTACACGAATATATACATAATGCCCAACCCAGGACTTGAACCCATGACCTCAAGGTCAGAGGTGCCCCTCATTTTCTTACTATTTTTCCAATTAACTTCCCCTTTTCTAACCACACCCTTATTCTCATTATTAGTTTTAAAATTACACAAACATAATTTATACTAAATAAACATTAGCATTAATCGAATACATAAAAATTAATGCAATAGCTTACATACCAGGTGGGCGAGGAATGGCTTGCCATCCTGTACAGTGTTGGAGAACTTGTTGGAGCTCCTTGGTTGCAGGTTCAAGTGTCCATGTTTGGTAGTGTTGGGTTGGGTGAAACGAGCTACTTGATGTGGCGTGTTCCAATGAACCCGGTTGTGTACCGCTCATAAATAAGTCACCCTCAGATATGATGCACCCTGTGCTTGCCTCTTCTTTGTCGCCTGCCTGCAAACATACACCAATCTTTTGGTAAATCAACAACAACAACATACCCAATCCCACATGTGTGAGGTATGTGTGAGGTGGGACGTAGACAATCCTTCCTCTATCCTAGAATAAAGAAAAATCATTTCTCCACCCCGAGCGAAACACTCACAAGAGTAGAGAAAGTCATCCCTCTCGACGGATAAAGAGATTGCTTCCAAGAGGACCTCCGGCCCAAAAAGTAGGAAAACAAAAAAAGAAAAATAAATCCCTAACATACCTGCGTACATGCATACATACACACATATACGCATACATACATACCCACTAACATACCTACATCCCTAAACATACAAAACATAGAAACAGACATAAGCGTGCGTGCGTGCGTGCGTGCATGCATACATACATACATACATACATACATACATACATACATACATACATACATACATACATACATACATACATACATACATACATACATACATACATACATACATACATACATACATACATACATACATACATACATACATACATACATACATACATACATACATACATACATACATACATACATACATACATACATACATACATACATACATACATACATACATACATACATACATACATACATACATACATACATACATACATACATACATACATACATACATACATACATACATACATACATACATACATACATACATACATACATACATACATACATACATACATACATACATACATACATACATACATACATACATACATACATACATACATACATACATACATACATACATACATACATACATACATACATACATACATACATACATACATACATACATACATACATACATACATACATACATACATACATACATACATACATACATACATACATACATACATACATACATACATACATACATACATACATACATACATACATACATACATACATACATACATACATACATACATACATACATACATACATACATACATACATACATACATACATACATACATACATACATACATACATACATACATACATACATACATACATACATACATACATACATACATACATACATACATACATACATACATACACCATGAAAACATATATGCACACATAAAAACAACCATAAACATACATACCCAAAAACATCCTAACCTAAACATGCAAGCATCCATACCCGAAACACTAAACATGTAGTGATAAACTAACGGGCCGGCCCATATGCAAGAGTATCGGGGCAGCCCAACAATCTAAAGGTTCTTGGCTCAAGTCTCACTTAAGATAAATCACAAATGTGTACATATATTATGCAATGTGTTAAAAGTTTGTGTCTTTTGCCTTTATTTAATCTATATTCAGAAAAGAAAAGAAAAAAAGGCCCCTTGAGTAAAAACAATTAAACACAAGACATAAGTGCCACATCATCATATAACATGATTTGAAGTATAGAACCTGATCTAAAACAAGGATAGACTAACAGAAGGATATATAAGAATTGTATGGAGAATACAATTTACCTTCTCTAAAAGGTACTTAAAAGCTACCTTCTCCGGTCCTGCTTCGTATATATTACATTGCGAGAATATCTATAAAGAATCCATTAATAAGTTGTTACATATTTTCTTTTAAACGAACAAACAAATAAGTTTTTCTAACAAAGTTTATGTAGTGATTAACCTGTGATTCAACACTGGCACAGACAGCATAAATGCCCCAATCTCTAGTATAATTGTTATACAGATGTACTTTGGCAAATCTAACACAAGGATGACATTGTCGAGTTCCATCAAAGAAACAATGATGAATAGTGACATTCATACATCGGTCACCATGGTGTAAAGCATCAGCTCCAATAAGCATTGTCTTGTCATGGTTTGAAAAGTGACAACTAAAATGCATAACATTATAAGGAGGATAGTTGCTTAGAACTGTAAGGGTGATTAAGTGACTATATATAGGTTAGAACTAGTTACCGGGATATTGTGATATTTGTGCTTTGGTAGCTGATATCAATCAATCCATCATCAAAATCCTTGAGGCTACAACGATCAATCCAAATATTCTTTGAATTGGTCTTGATTTGAATGCCACCAACATCAGGTCCTCTACCACCTTCAAGCTCTAAGTTGCATATAATCACATGCTCACATTCATACAGCCTAATTCCCTTGCGCGTTAGCTTAATCCTTTGTCCACGCCCATCAATGGTCTTGTAAGATGATACATTTAAAGAAGATGACAATTCGATGGTGCCAGAAACTTCAAATACAATCCACAAAGGTTCTTTCATTCGACATCCAGCTCGTAGTGATCCCGGCCCGTCATCTAAAACAGATTCAAATTTTTTTACATAAATTATTCATCAGGCGTTCATAAAACATCTCTTTTATGAAATAAAAATTGTATGTGGCTGTTCAATTTTGAAATTTTGTCTTCTATAGCTAGGGTTTCAAACCGAAAAAATAAGATATAATCACATTCATTTCAGAATGAAATTAAGTTTCAGATTTAAGATGCACATTACCTAATTTTCACAATAGACTCCACAACAATCACATTAATCGATCAAATGAACATACATCAGTTGTTATTGGAACTCAAACCCTAACTATCCCCCAATTGGGCGTAATAATTAACCTGATAGCGTGGTAACATGATATATCTCGCCGTGAAGTCCGCCAGTTGCGAATCGACCGAAGCCTTCGGCTTGAGCGGCGAGAGATCGCAAGGTCGAATCCACATTTGAGTAGGGGATTTTGAGTGCGATTTGTGACGGAGGTGTACGTTGTCGAGCGGTTGTGGTTCCACGAGCACGTTTTCTGGATGTGTCGCCCCTTTTACGACCTTTGATTTCTTCGTACAGTTGAACGATTTTTATACAAGCTTCATCTTCGGAAGAATCAAAGAGTAAATCAAGGGCTTCCAGGGTTACCAGGGCATCCATTGTATGTGAGAGAAAAGTATTTTGGTGCAGTTTGACTGAAATATATAAATAGTGTATAGTGAGTGTATTTTTTTAGTTTAAACAGAGATACTTTCAACTTTAATTTAAAATTGATTGATAAATTCACTTTAAACTATTATTTGTACTTGCACACAATTTTGTGCCGGATATGGCGGTAAAAGCGCTTTGTTTGAGTTTTGTAAAGATAAACCTTAGGCTCACTTTTTGCCTGAAAGAAATGAACTGAAATAAAAGGAATAAAAAGGGAGGATTCGGGATTTTTCCAATTTGAAAGAAAAGATTAGAAGAAAAATTAGGCTAAAATCATTCGACCCCTTCTTTTCTCTTCTTTTCAATCAAAACTCACGAACACACAACTTCTCTTCCTTTCTATCCGAAACAAAACTCTGGAACAGATGCTAGAGCCTTAGGGCTACTTTTTTTTGGGCAGCACTTAGTTGAGATCGCATAGGGGACTTAACCACCCACACGATCTCTCCCGCAGTTGCTATACCCGGCCCCCAACCGCGTGCCCAGGAGGAAACCCGCATCAATTCCATACGAGGCATGGACGGCAAAACCTCCCCTCCCCTTTACCCCCCGTGATGTGGGAAAGGTGCAATGGGTGGTATTTCATCACATGGATGAAATTGTGGGTTAATATGTAGCCAGCGGGGGTCGAACTCTTGACCTCCTCTAAAGGAGGCAGGCCACCAACCACTAGACCACATCATATTAAGACTTAAAATGCTTAAATGACTTGTAACTTGCTAGTAACCACTTATTAACTTCTTAATAAGCCATCTCCTAACTTTTTTGTACAATAAATCATACATAAATATTTTTTTAAACATAGCTCTTAAGGCTATGACTAGAAAAACTCATTTTGTTTATACATCGAGAATAGCACTTCCAGAAAATAATTACCCACAACCCAGGGTCGATCCTGGAAATTTTTATGCTCGGTGCAAGATGGTTGAAAATATGTCGCTAACAAAAATTTTAACACAATACAATATTCTTAAGGGTTTTGAACATAGTCAAGCTATACAGCTCATTATTACACCAAATAAAATACAAGTGTTTCTTACCGAGTCTGTGTCATCTCAGCCTTAGAATGTCATACAATCCATAAGCTCGTCCGCTTTCAATGAGCCAATAGCACAAGAAAAATTTCCGGCGTCGGATAACTATGAAGTCCGGGCCGCTTTCTTTGATTGGTCTCGTCCTAGTTCAAACTTTTTTTACAGGATCAGAAAAACAAAAACTAAATGTATGCCTATATTAGATATGAAATCTCTGTACTTATATAAAAGTCAATGCAATAGCTTACAAACCAAGTGTCCATGTTTGGTAGTGTTGGCTTGAGTGAAACCAGCTGCTTGATGCGGTTTGTTCCAATAAACCCGGTTGCGTTCAGATGGTCCGGTTGTGGCGGATTCAGAGGATCAAGAATGCCTCTTGGTTGCTTTTGGGGTTGGTCGTGATCTTGGTAAGTTGGCTTCTAATGGCGTTTCGAGCTCGTGGGGGCTATGTATTGCTCTTATTGCGATGTCTTTAGAAATATTCGATGTTGCATATAGTGAAGAATCTCGAGTCCAAGTGGTCGTGTGGGGAGGTAAAAACAACATCTCGAAGATGTCGAATGAGGTTAATGTCTCGAGGTTGATGGCTCGAATGTTGACGGATTTAAACTTCAGAAAAAAGTACTATGGTTACAGTGGACGGCGATGATGATTTGGATCTTACTTCGGCAGTAGAGGTTGATATGTATCTTTCATTCTCCAATCGTGCGGGCAAAACTGTTCAATTTACTAAAGTTAACGCCTTAACGGTAAACTTTTCAAGCCGATTTTTATGAATAAGAACGTCAGTGTTGAAGAAAAAACACTAACATCGTTTGTAGGTTTCTGTTGTTGTCTATTGGGTTAGTTGGTTTATGTTTTGTTTGTAGGTTTCTTTCATTGTTTAATGAAAGGTTTCTTATTTTTTTTAATAAAGTTTCATTTTTTCGAAAAAAAACCCCACCGAATTGATGCTTAACCATCAACGTTAAAAATATCCAGGTTCAAACATAGCGAGGTACCCACATATATAAAATGAATACATACCATGTATCACTAAACATGTTTTAAGATGTAAATGAAGAGCCTGTACAACACATTCATGTACAGATTTCCAATTTGTATACAGCCAGAAAACAACATATTCAAATTGCATAAATTGGGTTCACATCAGCATCAGAAAATTCCCAGTTCCGCCACGAACCGCCGCCGCCGCTGCCGCTTTTCGACTTCCTCCTCCTTCTCCTCAGCTTCTTTGACTTGACAACATAATAAGTCATACCACCAAGAACACCCGCCATCGTAACCGTCCCAAAAACCGTCACCAACACCGCCGCCCATCTATGGTGTTTCCCCACCACAATATACGACGATGATATAAACGCGACAGTTGTACAACCAGACGCCACCCAAATCAACTTATTAATCACCTCAACAACCCGTCTCTCCGACTTAATCTCCCCTCTCACCACCGTAATCTGCACCACCACCACCGCCAACGACGTAAACAACGCAACAGCATTAAAAATAAAAAACACTTTAAACGCCGAACTATGAACCATAATTGCAGTCCCGTTACGCTCGTCAACACCACCCGGTACTGTAAAAATGGCGGCAAATGCAACCGTCGCGAAAAGTACGGCTACCACGGTTACTGAATTAGTGGCGTTATTGATTCCTTCACGGTGGAGTTTACGAAGCTCTTTTGCGATACCGGTCATGTTTCGGTTTGTTTTTCGGGCTTGTTCTAGTTGGTTGTGGACATTGTCTCTGATTTCAGTGACGGTTTGTCTTAGCTCGTTGTTAGTTGGTTGGTTTAAGTCGTTTGCTTTTAGGGCTCCGTAACGGGATAGTATTTCGATGATTTCTGAAGTTTCTTCTGAGAATGCGAGCCCGTTAACGATGTCGAGGGCTGTTTTGTGATCTCGGGTCAAGGCGTTTACGTTTGTGTCACGCAGAAGTAATAACTCACTTACAATCTGCAATAAACAAATTATATCAGTATTCAAGAGGCATTGAGTATGAATTAGCGGTTTTCGTTGAAAAACTGGCCATCATTCTTGAAAACCACATATTAGTAAAAATATTTAAAGATAGTTCCCAAAACTTTCCTAAGTTAGCCTAGTGGTTGGGTTCCTGATATCTAACAAGAGGTCTCGAGTTCAAACCTCTCTAGCAACATATCTTAGGGCATGTTAATTTCCACTTAATGATCTGTGTTTCTGTACACCTTTTAATTCAGTAAGTAAATTTGTAGTTTAGGGTTCAAAACATGGAAAAGGCTTATCCGTTAAGTGATGAGTTTTTTACTAATGTTAAGTGCACCCAACTGAAATTATCTTTTCTTTGTACACCTGAGTTTCCAACCCGTTTTGCGAGCCAACTAATATCTAAGAAAGTTAAACATTCCAAAAAAACATTATTTAATTGTATTTTATTTGCTTGCTGCACCTATCATATATGCAGTCAAGTAGTCAACTGCATATGCCATTCATATTTTAGCAGAGTAGAGTTTTTCAAAAAGAAAGACGTTCTATTTGTATCAAATTATCAAGTTCAAGTACAGGTCGAAATGGGTTTGGGTCAGATTGACTCGCCACTTCTAGCCAATTCCTAAAGTTTTTAATCACATAAAACAATATAAATTACAAAATTAATCAAAGTCTTTAAATAAAACGATAAAAAATGTTTATGTTGACTTTCAACCAGTTCAAAAAAGTGACCCGATTCCCCTTTTAGCTTCCTTTTCGACTGGACTTGATAAATACAGAACCCAACCCAAATCGACCCGTCCATAAGTAAAGGGGTTGAAATTATCATATAAAACCAAATAAAATTATATCTAATAAGCCAATAATTGCACTACTACAATTGAAAATCTACAATCAATCAGTTTGTTACAAGTTGATTAATATTTAATACCTCAACGCGCTTCTTTCGTGCAGCTACATGCAAAGCCGTGTTACTAAACTTGTCCGGTAACATAACTATAGCTGGATCAGCCTGAAGAAGCAATTTAACAACTTCACTACTAACACCTTTAACCGCCATATGCAAAGCAGTTTGACCTTTCTTATCGGTTCTTCGAGCCAATTGTGAATCTTTCTTGAGCAGCGCGCGTACTATTTCCACGTGCCCTTGACGAGCGGCTAAGTGTAACGCGTTTTTTCCGTTCGATCTCGTGATATCCACTAAACTTGAATCTCTTGATAACAATTCATTTACTACAGATAAATGTCCTCTTACAGCTGCAGTTACAAGAGCAGTTGAATTTGATTGGCCGACTGTTTTGATTAGCTCGGGGTCATGATCCAAAAAGATCTTCACAATCTCTGCATATTGCAACGTTAACTTGTAATAAGTGGAGATGGTGATACGGCCCTGCTGGGTAATAGGTCAGAACAAGTGATTTTTTGTGTGGTCGCAATGGGTCAAAGTGAGTAGTTTCTGTATGATCATAATGGGTCAGTCAACTTGGGTCGACCCGAAATACCTTTTTTCAGAAAGTTTTAATTTTTGATAAAATATCTTGCGTATAGATGATAAAAAACAATGATACTTCAATACATATATATACTAACACTATAATATAATGATTTATGAGGTTTATTATCATAACATTTCAGTTTGGGCACTTTCAACCCGTTTGATCCATTTGATTGTTTCCCGTTTAGCTTCTTTCTTTTTACCAGTTTGACAAAGCAACTCACTAATAAGCAAGGTTTAAAAAAACACGGGACGGGGTCAAGACGATCGGGACCTTAAAAGGTCGAGACGGGGGTTGAGACGGACGTCGTTGACTGACATTGACTTTATATATATATATATATATATATATATATATATATATATATATATATATATATATATATATATATACCTACACATAATTTAAAGCCAAAAAACTTTCGTTGACCAGTTTATATACATGTAATTGATGTTAGCCGCTAATATAATACAAAAAAAGTAACATTAAACAACGTCAATTTTGATCGATTTAACCGACTTTTGACTGATTTTAACCGAATTTTCATCTTTTGACCGACGTTGACTCGACCTTTCCCGACATTGACCCGAATTAAGATTGTTGGCCGACTTATTAGACACCGAGACGGGTCGAGATGGGCTAGTCACTAAAACGCCACAACGAGCGTCGCAACAGACACAACGGACGTCGTTTACAACCATGCTAATAAGTAGATGGGCCGAAATTGCCACCTCCAACCAGAAAAGTAAACTCATTCGTGGACAACAATAAGCGAATTAAATTAACAAATATAAAAAAATCTGGCAAGCTTTTTACAACATTATTACCTTGATGACCTTCTCTAGCAGCAATATGTAACGGATCAAAGCCGGACCTATTTTTTAAACAAAGTCCTTCTTTAGTCGTGTAAGGCAACAATTCCTTCACAACCTCTAAATACCCTCTTTGGGCAGCAGTAAACATAGCCGTTTCACCCAATTCATTCATCTCATTCACCACCGACGCCCTAATCTCCGCCACCTCAGCATCAAAATCAGCACGATTTACAGTCTTCAACATTTGTTCATTAATCTCATCAAGAATCTGTTTAACTGCAATCACATCCCCACGTTGTGCAGCCAAATGAAGCTCAGTATCATTGTGTTTCCCAGTGACTTGCTTTACATACTTTGTTTTCCCAGTTTGACTCATTAACGACTTCGATGAACAAGACCCAGATAACGACTTATTGGAACTTGTGTACGATAGTGACTTGCATGAAGCTGATACGTTCGACATGTTACCGGAACTTGAAGCACCCAACAATTTTGCAACATTTGATGAGGATCTTAAAAACTTGCCTGAATTGGATACCACCAATGCAGGTGCTCTAGGGGAAGGAGAAGGGTACGAATCTATTGACCTAAGAGAAGGCGAGGGAGACGGATGTCGTACTGAATTCGGAGCCGAATCCGAACCCATTTCGAGATCCCTCTCATCTCCTTCATAAAATCATTAGATATCAACAACAATTTATGTTAGTTACACTTTTAACTCTAACAACAACAACAATAACCAATCCCACTAATGTGAGGTATTAGGGAGGTGAAATGTATTTTTACTTAGATGTACGTGGCCTAACCGTAACAGGGGCGGACTTATAGTGTTAGCATTAGTAGCACGGGCTATCAGCATCTAATGGAATTTTTTTTGGGGGGCTTTTAACTAGTGACACCATTGTATAAGCGTAAAATTTTTTGAGCTTTTAAATTTTTAAATAGTGATAGCCGTGACTACGAATCCTAGATCCGCCACTGAAGTGGATTATCCCGTGATCATTTCCGACTTTTTTCTCTAGGCATATGTTGTCAGTGAGGTTTGGACTGACCTCTTGTTAGGATATCGCAGCTACTATACCAACATTTATTTAGTTTTGTAAAAAGAATGGTTATTCTAACGTAGTAAGATAATCGTAATGGTAGTAACAACTATGGAATTATCGAAAGATCGGTACCCGTTATAACAATATTTAAAGTAGGATACGTTAAAAAAATATTTTTCCTTGTGAAATTAGCTGCAGATCAATCAATATGGTGTCGCAATGTGTAATAACAACAAATGGGAATGAAAGAATATGAAATTAGGGTTACCTTCGAAGACGGTATTCATGGTTGTGTAAATTTATTAGAAGAAATGAAATAATTGTACGTGTTCAAAAATTAGTGATTATTGATTGAGTTTAGCGGCCGGAGATGGAAGAATGCGGTGAGTTTGGTTTGAAATTCCTTCGAGTGGCATTGCCGTATATTTCGTTGTTTGCATTTGGGAATTGTTTTAGACTTCCTCGCGTATTTAAAGGTTTCGTACGGGGTTCGCAAATAAGTTAGCATTAGACTTTATATTTTTAGATAACTAGGTATTAATGGTATTATTTTATCACTAATATTGCTAATAATATTAATTACTCCGTATCATTTAAGTATTTTGATTACTAATAATGCTATTTTATTATCATTAAAAAATTTGTCACTAAATTTTGGTCATTGATCAAACAAATGGTCATTATGGTGACCAATTTCAGTATTTTGATCTATAGAAATAATTTTTAACGAATCTATAGTGACGAGAAGTGAACAACTTATTTTGATCACTAATTTGATTTCGTAACCAATTTAGTATTATTAGTGACTCAGTAAATCTCAATTTTCTTGTAATTTGTCTTATTCTTAAACTTAATTTAAATACCGTAGGATTTTACTGACATAAAACTTTATGATACACGTTAACATTATCAACATACAACTAATGAGTATGTGAATGTGAATACATATTAGAGTTTATAATTCTATTACTAATAACAACGCAAGCATCCGTCAACGTTTCGTATAAAAAATATGTTTACTATTTGTCGTTCGATACATTTAGTCAAAAATGGCAGCCACTACTAATAATATAATATAATTTTGTAATTGGATGGGTTAATCCAATCCAATTACTAGTTATTTTATAAACACAAACAGTTAATAATTATTAGATTAAATAATTAAGTATAAATACAAATTCTAATACTTAAGTAATTTATGAGTTCAGTAAATAAATCTTGACGTATCTCATAACACACGTTAAAAATGACTTATGTATGTTTAAATTGAAAACTCAATATTCAAGTAGTACATAGTATTTAATATGAAGATGAAGAACAATTTCTAATTTTAATAAATTTGACATACATTTGAAAAAAAAAAAAAAAAAAAAAAAGAAAGATATAAAAGACATATATACATGAATATATAAATAAGATCTACATTTAGACTTAAGACCTCAATCTCTAGCTCCTCAATACCGCTAGACGACCCTTTGATATATTGATATAGTTACATAAATATTGACATAATAGATTTAATATGAAGTAATTCGTATTATTATTTTCAAGTATTAAAATTTGTGATTAATAAAGGCATAAAAATAATAATATTAAATAAACATATATATATATATATATATATATATATATATATATATATATATATATATATATATATATATATATATATATATATATATATATATATATATATATATAGTAGAGGGATCAAATGAGAACTTTTTTTGTGTAAGAACTCCGAGAACTCAAAAATACACTGAAATTCGAGCAAAAAAGAGATATTCGAGCAAAAAAGGTGAAATTCGAGTAAAAATGGAACACTGGCGAACAAAAAAAGTGATATTCGAACAAAAAAAAAGGCGGGCGAACAAATTGTGTTCTACATTTTTGATAGTCGAACAAAAAAATGTAGAACACGTTGATATTCGAACAAAAAATGCGATATTTGAACAATTTGTGTTCTACATTTTGGTATTAGAACCAAAAAAATATATATATATTTTTTGCTAGACTATGATTTTTTTGTTCGTCCGTGTTTTTAATTTTTGCTCGACTTTCCTTTTTTTTTGCTCAAATTCCCCTTTTTTTGCTCGAATTTTAGTGTATTTTGGTGTATTTTGGAGTTCCTAGAGTTCTCACACTAAAAAAGTTCTTACTAGATCCTCTCCCTATATATATATATATATATATATATATATATATATATATATATATATATATATGGTGGTAGGATCAAGAGGGAAGTAACCAATCGGGGGGAAGCAAAAACTTTTTTTTTCTTTTTTTAAAAAAACTTTGTTCACAAACATTATAGATGTGATGAAAATATGAACATTTAATAAAGACACTTTGTGATAAATGTTTTTATTTTGACGGTAAAACGCTCGAAAAAGTAATATATAACAATTATCGTGTTTTTCGAGCGTATGTTGAGGTTTAACTATTAGGGTTTAGATATTAGGGTTTAGATATTAGAGTTTATAGGGTTTAGATATTAGGGTTTAGAAATTTAGGGTTTAGGGTTTAGATTTAAGGTTTAGATTTAGGATTTAAATTGTGACGACCCGAAAATTTCCGACCAAATTTAAACTTAATCTTTAAATGATTTCGACACGATAAGCAAAGTCTGTAATATTGAAGTCTCAAAAATTTTGAACTATGTTCATGTATTCATTTACCCTTTGACAAATCTCGATGATTCACGAACCAGTGTTTGTAAATATGTATATATATAAATATGTGTAGGTATATATATAAATATTACTTGTGTGTATATATATATATATATTGTTATATTAAATTTAATTGTTTAAAATATATAATTAATAAATGTATTTACTTAGTAAAAATTTATTATTTAAAACTGTTCTTATATATATAAAGAGCATATTGAATAATATATGTAACATTTAAAAATAACAAATACATTATAATAAATAATAAATTATATAATTAATATATATAAACTGGTTTGATTATTATTACATGTTAATTATATGTTTTAATATATATACTTGATATAGGTTCGTGAATCCGAGGCCAACCTTGCACTTGTTCAATGACGTCATATGTATTTTTACTACGAAATACAGTATAGTGAGTTTCATTTGCTCCTTTTTTAAATGCTTTTGCAATATATATTTTTGGGACTGAGAATACATGCGCTGCTTTATAAATGTTTGACGAAATAGACACAAGTACTTAAAACTACATTCTATGGCTGGATTATTAAACCGAATATGCCCCTTTTTAGTCTGGTAATCTAAGAATTAGGGAACAGACACCCTAATTGACGCGAATCCTAAAGATAGATCTATCGGGCCCAACAAGCCCCATCCAAAGTACCGGATGCTTTAGTACTTCGAATTTATCATGTCCGAAGGGAGTCCCGGAATGATGGGGATATTCTATATGCATCTTGTTAAGGTCGGTTACCAGGTGTTCACCATATGAATGATTTTTGTCTCTATGCATGGGACGTATATTTATGAGAAATGAAAATGAAAATCTTGTGGTCTATTAAATGATGAAAATGAATGATTACGATAAACTAATGAACTCACCAACCTTTTGATTGACACTTTAAAGCATGTTTATTCTCAGGTATGAAAGAAATCTTCCGCTGTGCATTTCCTCATTAGAGAAATTACTTGGAGTCACTCATGACATATTTCAAAAGACGTTGCATTCGAGTCGTCGAGTTCATCAAGATTATTATTAAGTCATTTATAGTTGGATATATTAGAAAATGGTATGCATGCCGTCAACTTTCGATGTAATGAAAGTTTGTCTTTTAAAAATGAATGCAATGTTTGTAAAATGTATCATATAGAGGTCAAGTACCTCGCGATGTAACCAAATGTAATGTATTCGTCCGGATGGATTAGGACGGGTCCTTTCAGTTGGTATCAGAGCGGTGGTCTTAGCGAACCAGGTCTTGCATTAGTGTGTCTAACTGGTAGTTGTTTAGATGCATTAGTAAGTCTGGACTTCGACCGTGTATGCATGTCAAAAGTTTTGCTTATCATTTCGTGTCGAAAATTACCTGCTTATCATTCTTAGGGGATCACTTGCTTATCATTCTTAATCTAGACATATCTTACTGCCTGGATTGCATGAATATTGTATAGACAAATTCATATCTTAGCATATCTGCTAATCCATATCTTAGCGTATTGATAATGCTAAAAACGAACATATATTTCATAGCATTATCCCTCAAGAAAGACAAGCTTTTAG
Organism: Rutidosis leptorrhynchoides; assembly: GCF_046630445.1. Taxonomy (NCBI): domain Eukaryota; kingdom Viridiplantae; phylum Streptophyta; class Magnoliopsida; order Asterales; family Asteraceae; genus Rutidosis; species Rutidosis leptorrhynchoides. The sequence continues at coordinate 353,339,387 of NC_092338.1, forward strand.
TTGCAGTTGTCCTATTTACAAGTAATATTCGTTTAAATAATAAAAGGTGAAGACAAAAGACAGATTCGACGAATTGAAGACGCAAACGACCAAAAAGCTCAAAAGTACAAAATACAATCAAAGAGGTTCCAATTATTGATAAGAAACGTCTCGAAATTACAAGAGTACAAGATTCAAAACGCAAAGTACAAGATATTAAATTGTACGCAAGGACATTCGAAAATTCGGATCCGGGACATGAGTCAACTCTCAACGCTCGACGCAACGGACCAAAAGTTACAAATTAATTATGTATATAAATATAATATAATATATAATTAATTATATAAATTATATATTTATATTATTAAAATCCGTCGGCAAGTAAAGATCCAAAATGGATGAGCTGTAAAGTCGAACTCCGCGACTTGCGGAGTTTGAAGAACAAGAGAGCCGCGACTCGCGGAGATACCTGGTCCCAAACTGCCTATAAAAGGCCACGCATTTTTCGAGTTTTATATATCCCAATTCTATCTATCTCTCAAAAACGTATATATATATATATATAATTTTAATTTCCAATAATAAGGGTATGTTAGCGAATGTTGTAAGGGTGTAAGTCGAAATTCTGTCCGTGTAATGCTACGTTATTTTTAATCATTGTAAGTTATGTTCAACCTTTTTACATTAATGTCTCGTAGCTAAGTTATTATTATGCTTATTTAAAACGAAGTAATCATGATGTTGGGCTAAATATTAAAATTGGGTAATTGGGCTTTGTACCATAATTGGGGTTTGGACAAAAGAACGACACTTGTGAAAATTAGACTATGGGCTATTAATGGGCTTTATATTTGTTTAACTAAATGATAGTTTGTTAATTTTAATATAAAGATTTACAATTGGACGTCCCTATAAATAACCATATACACTCGATCGGACACGATGGGCGGGGTATTTATATGTACGAATAATAGTTCATTTAACCGGACACGGGAATGGATTAATAGTCACTAGAATTATTAAAACAGGGGTGAAATTATGTACAAGGACACTTGGCATAATTGATAACAAAGTATTAAAACCTTGGGTTACACGCAGTCGATAACCTGGTCTAATTATTAAACAAAGTATTAAAATCTTGTTACAGTTTAAGTCCCCAATTAGTTAGAATATTTGACTTCGGGTATAAGGATAATTTGACGAGGATACTCGCACTTTATATTTATGACTGATGGACTGTTATGGACAAAAACTAGACGGACATATTAAATAATCCAGGACAAAGGACAATTAACCCATGGGCATAAAACTAAAATCAACACGTCAAACATCATGATTACGGAAGTTTAAATAAGCATAATTCTTTTATTTCATATTTAATTTCCTTTATTTTTTATTTAATTGCACTTCTAATTATCGTACTTTTATTTATTGTCATTGTATTTAATTGCACTTTTAATTATCGTACTTTTTAATTATCGCAAGTTTATTTTATCGCACTTTTATTTATCGCAATTTCATTATCGTTATTTACTTTACGCTTTAAATTAAGTCTTTTATTTATTTAATATTTTACATTAGGTTTTAACTGCAACTAAAGTTTTAAATCGACAAACCGGTCATTAAACGGTAAAAACCCCCCTTTTTAATTGTAACGACCCGGAAATTTCCGACCAAATTTAAACCTTAATCTTTATATGTTTCCGACACGATAAGCTAAAACAGTAATGTTGAGTCTAGAAAGTTTGAAATCTATGTTTAGGTAATCAATTAACCTTTGACCATTTCCGACGATTCACGAACCAATGTGTAATAAATAATGTAAATATAAAAATATATTTATACAGTCATCAATTAGAATTAAAAATGTAGGGTAACAAAATTTAAGCAAATAAGATAAATATATAGATATTTGATAGATAGTTAGATATAAAAGATTTCTATATTAAAGCATTTATAAAATATATAAATAATAAATAACCAATAGATGTAGTTATATAGTATATAATATAAATTATTATATTTAATTTGTAGTAAAGTTGTAATCATAACTATATGTTAATATTAGTAATATTATTATTAAAGATGCTTATTATAAGTTATTATTGTTATCAATTTGATTATTAGAAAATAATGCATTTTATTATTATTAACATTAATAATATGATTATTAAGATTTTTATTATTAAATGTATAGTTAGTAGTTAATTAATATTATTATATCTGTATTATTATTCTTATTTATTATGTTGATGTCATTATTATTATTACTAATATAATTGATAGTAATGCGATATTATTAATAATAATTTTATTATTATACTAGTATTATATTGTATTGATAATAACATTATTTATAAATTACATATATTATATAGATAAACATATAAGCAAATATATATAAACACATATACATCTATAATATACAGTTATATATAAATATATATATATAATGGTATATATATATATATATATATAAACATATATACGAATAAATTTAATTATAAATACTAATACCTGCGAAATATACCATAGGATTCTAAAGAAATCAGTATTTTATAAAAATCAATTTATAAATATTTATTTGTTATCTGTCACTATCGAGTAAATTTTTTTTTCCTAACCACTGCTCGATTTCCTTTTGATATGTCGACGATCTCTGCTATAAAACAAGGATTTATCTGTTGTTACGATATGAATCAAATTTACTCTATCAAATATCAACTACATCTGTCTCTTACAGCTTCCATCTGAATGAAATAAAACTGGAAACAGTCGGTATCCTCTGTTCATGTATCAATTCCCAAAATCTTCGACTTTTTATTTTAATTAAAATTCTATAAATGCAAAAATGTTTAAAACCTTTCACTTGAACTGTCTGTAAGGTATCAAACACTAATCTTTCATATCGATTCTTAATTTTGGAAGTCAAACTTTTGAACACATAAGGTCAAACGGTGTTCTTCAATTAAATTCGATCTCTGTGTTGCGAATTAAGTGAATTTGAGATTTGATAATGTTTACAGAAGAGTTTCTAAACATCTTTCGTGTAGGAAGTTTGAACTAACACGTTTTAATTATCATTATCAATTTTTGGTTTGGTAACAGTACCTGCGACGAACAGCAGGTTCTTTTTTTTTTAAAAAAATCGATTATATATATATATTTTTTTTGTGTATGTTTAAATGAATATGTATTCAGTAAAAGTCAGAAATAAACTAAGTTTAAAATTTAAATGGATTGCTGATGGGATCACGGTCGATTTGTTTTGGAATTGGGAAGGAGATGAACTAAGACTGAAACAGTTACTAGATATGTATTTTCGGATTGTATCATATACCAGAAAATGGGCAACAGCCCAATGGTTTAAGGCGTTAGGGTGTAAGTGAGAGGTCCTGGGTTCGAGTCCCTGAAGGGGCGGTTTATTATTTTTGGGACGATTCTAAATTATCTGGGCTTACAAGTTGGGCCTAGGCCCGTTTATGTTTTCTGTAAATGTGTTTATAATGATGAGTGATAATGATTCAAAACGAAGAACTAGATTAAGTATAGGCTGCGTATAAAAATTGAAAAGCAACAACAGAGCAGATGGCTAGGGTGTTTGTGAGGTTGCGAGACATCTTGGGTTCGATTCCTAGCTTGGACAGTTTGATATATTTTTGGAGTCCTTAAGGTAGTTTTCTTTTATTTATTTATCTATTATCATTATTATTTATTATTATTATTATTATTATTATTATTATTATTATTATTATTATTATTATCACTACGTTAGTATTATAAATAGTATTTATATTAATATTAGATACTACCTTGTGTAATAAAAATGTTATTATAATTAAGTTATAAGTAATATATAAGTATATTTTAAATCAAAGTATATATATATATATATAAATATATACATAAATATAAGTTCTAATACATTATTTTGATTTTCAAGCATTAATATATAAAAATCGATATAAGTAATTTATTTATTAATATAACTATAAAGATATTAAACATTCTGATTATATACACAAACTAAATAAATATAGTATATAATTTAAGGTAATATATAAACTTGTTCGATCACGATTATGTATATTAATAAATATACAATTGGTATAGGTTCGTGAATTCGAAGGCCAACCCTATACGTGTTCAGTGATGATATATGTATTTTTACTACAAAATACAGTATGGTGAGTATATAGTCCCACTTTTAAACTCTAAATATTTCGGGATGAGAATACATGTAATTTATGTTTTACGTTATGGACACAAGTAACTGAAAAATATATTCTACGTTGAGTTGTACCACTGGCATACTTCCCTGTAGCTTGGTAACTGTTATTTACAGCGGTATTGTAAACGCGAATCCTGTTGATAGATCTATCGGGCCTGACAACCCCAACCGGACTGGACGACCAGTATTCAACGGTTGCACAGTACTTCGTTTCGTGACTATACTTGGTACAGTGTAGTAAGATTTCATAATAAAGGGAATATGCGACGTGATTAAATGTTAAGTATGGTTACCAAGTGCTCAACCACTTAGAATATTTTTATTAAAATGTTTATATATGAAATCTTGTGTTCTATAGTTATAACGCTGCTAGCATCAAACCTATATATCTCACCAACTTTATGTTGACGTTTTAAAATATGTTATTCTCAGGTACGAATTAAGTCTTCCGCTGTGCATTTGCTCATTTTAAGGACATTACTTGGAGTCGATCATCGCGATGGGACCAACTGTTGATGACTCCGTCCGGGAGGATTAGGACCGGTCCTTTCAGTTGGTATCAGAGCGGTGGTCTTAGCGAACCAGGCATTGCATTAGTGTGTCTGACTAGTAGTTGTTGGGATACATTAGTGAGTCTGGACTTTGACCGTGTCTGCATGATAAAAGGTTTTGCTTATCATTCCTAGTCGGAAACTATCTGCTTATCATCTTTAGGAATTGCCTGCTTAAGTCTAGACACGTCTTATTGCATTTACTGCATTGATAATGTATAGACAAATTCATATCCTAGCGTATCTATTACGGTAAACTTTGCCTAATATTTTCCGTAAATTTCTCCGTAATTTAAGGAATCCTAGTACTATATATATTTATGCATATTATGCATTGAGTATACCATCCAACTCTCATTACTCTCACTAAGCCTTTCATACCAAAAATCTTTCTGTGATCGCGTACGATGGCCTCCACGAATCGACAAAGTTCCTCTGACTCCGAAGATAGTGTGACGGGAGCACATCAACCGATCAACTACCGAGATTTCTTTAGAAAGTGGGGATGGGTTCGCGAAATACTTACTCTATGGAGAAATGAAGAAGGTACTCCATATCATGAGCCGAATCTACCGCCCAATGTCGGAGTACTCGACCCGCTCACCGGCGAACCTGTTCGCAATACTGTTTATACCCTCGTTGCAAGAATTTTTCATCTTGAGGCTACCATTAACGGAACTAGAGAAGATATCCAACCTCCATCTCACACTAATAACCGGCCAGGGTTAGTAGAAGAAGTCAACGAACTTCGCGCTCGAGTAGTAGTTTTGGAGAATATGGTGCAAAACTTAACAGCTCCAGCAACATCACTGGCACCAACATCAACACCAGTACCACCAACAACCCAAGTTTCAACATCACCTGCCTCAACATCTCATTCTGTACCTCGAGCCTAATCATCGTTTTACGTATCATTCTATCTACTTTATCTTCGTTCTACATATCGTTCTACATCGATTATCTTCGCTTTACGTATCATTCTACCTCATGTATCTTCGTTCGACATGGCAATTATGTAATCTCTAATGTTTTAGAGATCATGTAATCAAGTGCTAACAATAAATCAAATGAGTATAATATTTTACTGACTCATTAAATCCATAATTACATCTGAAGAAAATATATATGCAAGTATATTTTCATAAAGATTGTAATTAAAAATTCTTTTGTACAAACTGTTAATGATGAAAATATTTTAACGGGTGGGTAGTACCCGAGGAATATCTAGAATTCACATTAATAAGTTACACTGTACATTCTTCGAATCTGATTCAACGATCATTTACTATCCTACTTACAACTACCGATATACGTATCCGTTCACCACAGAATAACCATTTCCATTCAAATTACATATTTGGATTTTGACCTACCAGAATCTAACAAGTGGCATAACGAAGAAAACATTGGACAAAAATAAAAAGTGTTAGAAACAAACGAATTAATTAATTGAAATTGTGATAGGATTTCACGCTAACTGTTCCGGCTAACTGTTCCCAGCTAACTGATTAACATTTACATTATCGCAATTTACATTCTCGCAATTTTATTTATCGTCATTTAATTTCTGTTATTTACTTTTACGCACTTTAAATAACGGGACACGTATACAAGGTTTCGACTTATCATATCGACCCATCTATATATATATTTCGGAACAACCGTAGACACTCTATATGTGAAGGTGGGAGTTGGCTATACAGGGTCGGAGTTGATTCCAAAATATATATATACTTTGAGTTGTGATCGACACCGAGACCGGTACACGGGTCACGATACGTATTATTTAATTCGAATATTAAATATTAAATTATATATGAATCATTGAACTATTGAAATATCGGACTATTGGACTGCTAACTTTGGACGATTAAAAATGAATTAAAATATTGATTATAACATATGAAACTAAACAATTCTTCAAGTTTGCCACTTGATTTCATCTTAAACCTCATTGGTACCTCGACAATTACAATCCGCGTTCAAATCTTTTCATGATTCTTGAAAACACATCGATCGAGAAGTTGAACCAGCCACACCTCGTCTACGGAAGAAAGACTTATGCATACATTATGCATCTGAAAAACTTTCGAAACCAAAATTTTAGTTAAAACATATCCACGTCGAATTCCTTATCATTTATTAGCAAAAACAACCACACAATTCCTTTTTAAGAAGCTGATTTTGTCACAGCTCCACTTCGATTTCTCAGTAAGATTACTTTTATTATAATCTCAAAATATACGTACCCTTTCGCCGTCGTTACTGGAGAACCTTTTATATTCCACCATACTACCATCAGCGTTTAATCATCTAAAAACACAATGCTCCTGAAATCACCTCGGTTTGATAACCGATGACTCGGATCTGTTAACTTCGAAAATGCTGACGAAGCAGCATGTTGTAGATGGTCTTAATGGTTAAAAGTTGATGATAAAGAAGGAAGTGTTAGAAACACTCGATAGCAAATTTGGTAATGAAAAACGGATTGAGCTAACCGTGAAGGAAACAAAGAACAAATACAAGAACTGAATCTTCTTTCAAAGAATCCAAATGATTCAGTGCCTGCTGAAATCATTAGTAAGAACCCTACTCATTATTCTAAATCTTTCCAGATGATATTCATCACCATCATCCTATCTTAGATACTATAAGATATCTTCGTATCTTCCGTTATACATATTCTCCATATTTCTTGATATATTTTCACAACTATTCTTATCTGGGATCATTTATCTCTCCGTAACATCTGCGTTACAACATAAAAGAAACTGTGTTAGTTTCTAAGTTCTAAAACCTTCAAGTTTAAAATATAAATGTTTTGAAGTAGTGTTGGGAATTGATGCATGAATTAGTATAATATAATGAAACTTGATCAACTTCATTATATTACAGTAAGTCATGTTAAGTTTCTAATGGAATATGATGATTCACAGTACCGTCATCATGTGCCATGTTACACAGCACTTACATTCTATTCAATTCTGAAACGTATTAAGAACAAATCATCTTGATAGTTCTATTTTCCTGGATATTCTGGTAATTTGACAAATCAAAATCGTACCATTACCATTCCTTTCTGAAAACATTAGCCATGTTCATTCCAAATCTTATACCTACGAATTCCGAACCATTGCTCGCTTGGCTTGAGGACGGGAAGAGGAAATGAAAGAATGAAGCTCCAAAATAGAAACTAGAGTATAAATCGCAGCAAATAGGAGAAAGATTAGAAGATGTGGGATATGGAAATAAGGGAACGAAGGGGGTAGTTTTACAAATAAAATATCCGACAAAGAAATCACAACAGATTTGCCGCATTTAATCAAAGGAGATTCTGTTTCCTAAATCGCCGAAGAGCAAAATCTTGTTACATAAGATTTTCTTTAAATCCCTTAAATTCTGGAAATCAATTCTAATCATGTCATCGGTTAAAACAATTCCATATTCATTCATTTCATTCTTTTGGTGATAGCTTCACTCGTGCGTTTCACACGATCGAATGGTTTTATCCATATCCTTCAATAATGATAAAACTCTATTATTACCTCATATTCGTCATGAAAACATTCCTATTGTTATTTATGACAACCTCTATCAAATTTCGGGGACGAAATTTCTTTAACGGGTGGGTACTGTAACGACCCGGAAATTTCCGACCAAATTTAAACCTTAATCTTTATATGTTTCCGACACGATAAGCTAAAACAGTAATGTTGAGTCTAGAAAGTTTGAAATCTATGTTTAGGTAATCAATTAACCTTTGACCATTTCCGACGATTCACGAACCAATGTGTAATAAATAATGTAAATATAAAAATATATTTATACAGTCATCAATTAGAATTAAAAATGTAGGGTAACAAAATTTAAGCAAATAAGATAAATATATAGATATTTGATAGATAGTTAGATATAAAAGATTTCTATATTAAAGCATTTATAAAATATATAAATAATAAATAACCAATAGATGTAGTTATATAGTATATAATATAAATTATTATATTTAATTTGTAGTAAAGTTGTAATCATAACTATATGTTAATATTAGTAATATTATTATTAAAGATGCTTATTATAAGTTATTATTGTTATCAATTTGATTATTAGAAAATAATGCATTTTATTATTATTAACATTAATAATATGATTATTAAGATTTTTATTATTAAATGTATAGTTAGTAGTTAATTAATATTATTATATCTGTATTATTATTCTTATTTATTATGTTGATGTCATTATTATTATTACTAATATAATTGATAGTAATGCGATATTATTAATAATAATTTTATTATTATACTAGTATTATATTGTATTGATAATAACATTATTTATAAATTACATATATTATATAGATAAACATATAAGCAAATATATATAAACACATATACATCTATAATATACAGTTATATATAAATATATATATATAATGGTATATATATATATATATATATATAAACATATATACGAATAAATTTAATTATAAATACTAATACCTGCGAAATATACCATAGGATTCTAAAGAAATCAGTATTTTATAAAAATCAATTTATAAATATTTATTTGTTATCTGTCACTATCGAGTAAATTTTTTTTTCCTAACCACTGCTCGATTTCCTTTTGATATGTCGACGATCTCTGCTATAAAACAAGGATTTATCTGTTGTTACGATATGAATCAAATTTACTCTATCAAATATCAACTACATCTGTCTCTTACAGCTTCCATCTGAATGAAATAAAACTGGAAACAGTCGGTATCCTCTGTTCATGTATCAATTCCCAAAATCTTCGACTTTTTATTTTAATTAAAATTCTATAAATGCAAAAATGTTTAAAACCTTTCACTTGAACTGTCTGTAAGGTATCAAACACTAATCTTTCATATCGATTCTTAATTTTGGAAGTCAAACTTTTGAACACATAAGGTCAAACGGTGTTCTTCAATTAAATTCGATCTCTGTGTTGCGAATTAAGTGAATTTGAGATTTGATAATGTTTACAGAAGAGTTTCTAAACATCTTTCGTGTAGGAAGTTTGAACTAACACGTTTTAATTATCATTATCAATTTTTGGTTTGGTAACAGTACCTGCGACGAACAGCAGGTTCTTTTTTTTTTAAAAAAAATCGATTATATATATATTTTTTTTTTGTGTATGTTTAAATGAATATGTATTCAGTAAAAGTCAGAAATAAACTAAGTTTAAAATTTAAATGGATTGCTGATGGGATCACGGTCGATTTGTTTTGGAATTGGGAAGGAGATGAACTAAGACTGAAACAGTTACTAGATATGTATTTTCGGATTGTATCATATACCAGAAAATGGGCAACAGCCCAATGGTTTAAGGCGTTAGGGTGTAAGCGAGAGGTCCTGGGTTCGAGTCCCTGAAGGGGCGGTTTATTATTTTTGGGACGATTCTAAATTATCTGGGCTTACAAGTTGGGCCTAGGCCCGTTTATGTTTTCTGTAAATGTGTTTATAATGATGAGTGATAATGATTCAAAACGAAGAACTAGATTAAGTATAGGCTGCGTATAAAAATTGAAAAGCAACAACAGAGCAGATGGCTAGGGTGTTTGTGAGGTAGCGAGACATCTTGGGTTCGATTCCTAGCTTGGACAGTTTGATATATTTTTGGAGTCCTTAAGGTAGTTTTCTTTTATTTATTTATCTATTATCATTATTATTTATTATTATTATTATTATTATTATTATTATTATTATTATCACTACGTTAGTATTATAAATAGTATTTATATTAATATTAGATACTACCTTGTGTAATAAAAATGTTATTATAATTAAGTTATAAGTAATATATAAGTATATTTTAAATCAAAGTATATATATATATATATAAATATATACATAAATATAAGTTCTAATACATTATTTTGATTTTCAAGCATTAATATATAAAAATCGATATAAGTAATTTATTTATTAATATAACTATAAAGATATTAAACATTCTGATTATATACACAAACTAAATAAATATAGTATATAATTTAAGGTAATATATAAACTTGTTCGATCACGATTATGTATATTAATAAATATACAATTGGTATAGGTTCGTGAATTCGAAGGCCAACCCTATACGTGTTCAGTGATGATATATGTATTTTTACTACAAAATACAGTATGGTGAGTATATAGTCCCACTTTTAAACTCTAAATATTTCGGGATGAGAATACATGTATTTTATGTTTTACGTTATGGACACAAGTAACTGAAAAATATATTCTACGTTGAGTTGTACCACTGGCATACTTCCCTGTAGCTTGGTAACTGTTATTTACAGCGGTATTGTAAACGCGAATCCTGTTGATAGATCTATCGGGCCTGACAACCCCAACCGGACTGGACGACCAGTATTCAACGGTTGCACAGTACTTCGTTTCGTGACTATACTTGGTACAGTGTAGTAAGATTTCATAATAAAGGGAATATGCGACGTGATTAAATGTTAAGTATGGTTACCAAGTGCTCAACCACTTAGAATATTTTTATTAAAATGTTTATATATGAAATCTTGTGTTCTATAGTTATAACGCTGCTAGCATCAAACCTATATATCTCACCAACTTTATGTTGACGTTTTAAAATATGTTATTCTCAGGTACGAATTAAGTCTTCCGCTGTGCATTTGCTCATTTTAAGGACATTACTTGGAGTCGATCATCGCGATGGGACCAACTGTTGATGACTCCGTCCGGGAGGATTAGGACCGGTCCTTTCATTAATAATAATATTACTTATATATATTTGTATTTTTTTATATATTAAAACTAATATAGCGTTAAGCTTTGTTTAAAAGATTCCCTGTGGAACGAACCGAACTTACTAAAAACTACACTACTGTACGATTAGGTACACTGCCTATAAGTGTTGTAGCAAGGTTTAAGTATATCCATTCTATAAATAAATAAATATATTGTGTAAAATTGTATTTTATTTAATAGTTTTTCCTAGTAAAATAAAGCTATTTCATATACACCTCGCATAACATCAAGTATTTTTGGCGCCGCTGCCGGGGAACGAAGAAGCGAAACGCCACATAAACACAAAAAAAAAAACCGAAAAAAATATATATATAAATCTATTTTTAAGATTTTTATAAAATTATAAAGTATTTATATTTTTATTTTAGTTTTTAAAACATAAGTTTTTATTTAATTTATATAAATAATTTATTTAATTATTAAAACAGAAAATATAAAACAGAAAAATATAAAAAAAAATATAATAAAAACTGAACCTGTCAAATTTGAACCTGGTACACGTTGAACCTGCAATCTCCGCGACTTGCGGGGGTTTTGAACTGGGTTAACCGCGACTCGCGGAGCCGCCCAGACAGGTCACACAGAAACCCTAGTAAGCATTAATTACGGAGTATTTATTATTATTATCAATTAGGGTTAATTAGTTTAATATTTAATTTAAGTTTCAATTTAATTAGTAATAATTAATTATAATTAGTTTATTTATATATAAAAATTAATACTTTTATAATATAAATATATAAAAATAATATTTTTATAAAATTAAATAATTTTATCAATTTTAATCTTATTTTTATTCTTGTATTTTTTTAATCGTTTATTCGTAATTTTTGTATTTTTATCATTCGTATTTAGTTTTAAGTCATAGTTTTTGCCATAGTTATTTATACTTCTAGTTTTTTAGGCTTTTTCGTAAAATCCCTTAAGTGCTTTCTCTTTAGACTAAGATTTAGGTGCTTTAGAATTTTGCGACGCCTATCTAAGTTTTAGTATTTTTTTTTAAGATATTGCCATTTGGGATATAGTTTTACTTGTAAGCTTTAATATTTTTAGACGCAACTTTTAATTCTTAGTTTTTAGTTCTTTTTTAAGTTTCAACGCGCTACTTTCTTATTTTTATTTTTGACGCCTTTTACCTATGCATCAATTATCACTCCAATTAGTAATCTCAATTTGCAATTTTAATTTTAAGTTAGTGATAATAATAAGGTTGGGTTAGTCGAGTGTTTTAAAGTTTTATAAGTCATTTTTTTTCTTTCTTATTTCTCCAATTTTAATATCGACGCGCTCTTTTTCTTTCTTATTTCTCGCCATTCTAGTTTTTAGGACTTAGGATTTTCTCTATTTCTTATCTAAAACTTCTTAAAATTTTGAAAATTTATTTTAAGTGGTTAAATTGATAGACATCAAAATTTTCTGGTTCGTAGTAATAGTTGGATTTGTACGTGGACCGGGTTATTGGAGCCAAACAGTACTCAATTATATTGAGACCAAACGAATCCTGCCCCTCTGCTGCATCTTTTGGCTATTCGAAACGTGGGCAAAATCAGAAAAGTCTATTAATTGGATAACTTATATAATTTTTCTTTCCTTTTTAAAAACTAATAGGATATTCAGTGAATGCACCGAGCAAAACGTTCACCACCTTTTGTACGTTCACCACCTGTAACTCGATCAAGACATCTAGCTAATATTGTCGCCGTTGATTTTTCTTTAGAATCGTCATCCAGTCGACCAAGTACTCCAATTCAAATTTCCGATAATCCATTTTTTGAACCCAACCTCAAAATTGAGAATCCGGAGAATATTCAGGGACGATTCATAGATCCTGAACCATTAATTTTTCCTCGGGAACCACCAATCATTCAAACAGAGATTGTTGAGGAACGAACCATTAAATCAGAATCCTCTAGTGATTCAGATTCAACAAATTCAATCATGGAGAATCTGGAACCTTTAAGTATTAAAGACCGAATGAGAGCTAAACGCACTGGCCAAGGTCACGCAATTACTCATCCAGACATTAATGCGCCAGATTATGAAATCAAAGGACAAATTCTACATATGGTGACTAATCAATGCCAATTTAGTGGTGCGCCGAAGGAAGATCCAAATAAACATCTTCGTACATTTAATAAGATCTGCACACTATTTAAAATAAGAGAAGTTGAGGATGAACAGATATATCTCATGTTATTTTCCTGGACTTTAAAGGGAGAAGCCAAAGATTGGTTGGAATCGTTACCTGAAGGGGTGATTGATACATGGGACGTTTTAGTTGAAAAATTTCTTAAACAATTCTTTCCGGCATCTAAAGCCGTAAGACTTCAAGGAGAAATTGTTACGTTCACACAGAAACCGAATGAAACTCTATATGAGGCGTGGACAAGATTTGGAAAGTTATTAAGAGGATGTCCGCAACATGGTTTAGACACCTGTCAAATAGTACAAATATTCTACCAAGGATGCGACATCACTACAAGGAAAGACATCGATATAGCAGCTGGTGGTTCTATTATGAAGAAAACCGAAACTGATGCTTATAAAATTATTGATAACACTGCTTCCCACTCACATGAGTGGCACCAAGAAAAAGATATCGTTAGATCATCTAAAGCAGCTAGAGCCGATTCTAGTCATGACTTAGATTCCATTTCAGCAAAGATAGATGCTGTCGAGAGACGAATGGAAAAGATGACTAAGGATATACACTCAATACGAATTAGTTGTGAGCAGTATGGAGGACCACATTAGACAAAAGATTGTCTCAGTATTGAACTAACAATGGAACAAAGAGAGAATATTTCATACATAAACCAAAGGCCTGGAAATAATTATCAGAATAATTATCAACCGCCAAGACCAATTTACAATCAAAACCAGAATTATAACCGAAATATTCCATACACCAACCAACAAGGTCCTAGTAATCAACAAGTATCCAATAATACTTACAATCAGCAAAGACCTAATTTTCAAAACAAACCACAAACCGATGATAAAAAGCCGAATTTAGAAGATATGATGACGAAGCTAGTTGAATCTCAAATGCAGTTTTTCACATCTCAGAAACAAACCAATGAACAAAATGCTCAAGCATTTAGAAATCAACAAGCTTCTATTCAAAATTTGGAACAAGAAGTAAGTAACCTAGCAAGGTTAATAGGTGAGAGAAAACCGGGAAGTCTACCTAGTGATACAAATGCTAACCTCCGGAATGAAACAGCTAAAGCTATTACCACAAGAAGTGGTATTACACTTAAACCACCTGAAATACCTGTAATTCCTAATGAAGATATTCCTACTCCACAAGAACCACAACCTGAACAAGATAAGAAAAAAGAACCGGTACTTGAAAAGGTTAATGAAGATAACACGATTAAGGCTAAACCTTATGTTAAACTATACCAACCACCACTTCCTTACCTGAGTAAAATGAAAAAAGAGAAACTTGAATCCGAGCAATCCAAATTCTTGGATATGTTTAAACAGATAAATGTAAATCTTCCTTTCATTGATGTGATTTCAGGAATGCCTAGATATGCTAAATTCTTGAAAGATCTAATCTCAAATAGAAAGAAAATGGAAGAACTCTCGGCCGTTACTATGAATACTAATTGTTCAGCAGTGCTGTTGAATAAGATACCAGAAAAACTATCTGATCCAGGAAGTTTCACAATTCCATGTTTTCTGGGTAGTCTTAGTTCAATAGAAGCATTGGCAGACTTAGGTGCTAGTATAAATTTAATGTCGTATTCACTATACGTTAAACTAGACCTTGGAGAATTGAAACCAACAAGAATAAGTATACAACTAGCCGATAGATCAATAAAATATCCTAGTGGGATAATGGAGAACATGCTAGTTAAAGTTGGTACTTTAGTATTTCCAGTAGATTTTGTTGTTCTGGACATGGAAGAAGATTCTCAAGTTCCTCTCATATTAGGAAGACCATTCTTAAACACGGCTAAAGCAATGATAGACGTGTTTGGTAAGAAATTGACCCTAAGTATAGAGGACGAGAGTGTTACCTTTTCAGTTGATAGAGCAATGCAACAACCGCAATCTGCAGATGATACATGTTATTATATTCAAACTATAGAATCACATGCAGAATTGTTAGAAGAATTTTCAGAATTACAAGGAACAGGAGAATGTTCTTTAGGAGAAGGAACTGAACCAATTGATGAAACTGAAATGTTAGCTACACTTATGGCTAATGGATATGAACCAACAACAGAAGAAATTCAAATGCTAAAAGAAGAAGACAGATATCGATATAAATCATCGATAGAAGAACCTCCGACATTAGAGTTAAAGCCATTTCCAAACCATTTGAAATACGCTTATTTACATGGTGAATCTGAATTACCTGTAATAATATCGTCTTCTCTTACTGAAAATGAGAAATCACAACTCATTTCTGTATTAAAAGCTCATAAACCAGCCATTGCATGGAAGATTCATGATATTAAAGGAATAAGTCCTTCGTATTGCACACATAAAATCCTTATGGAAGAAGGTCATAAAACGTATGTGCAACGCCAACGAAGACTAAATCCTAATATGCAAGATGTTGTTAAGAAAGAAATTATTAAACTGCTTGATGCAGGTTTAATTTATCCAATTTCTGATAGTCCATGGGTAAGCCCAATTCAATGCGTACCTAAGAAAGGTGGCATAACTGTCATTACAAATGAGAAAAATGAACTTATTCCTACTAGGACTGTAACAGGATGGCGTGTTTGTATTGATTATAGAAAATTAAATGACGCCACCAGAAAAGATCACTTTCCCTTACCTTTCATTGATCAAATGTTGGAAAGATTAGCCGGAAATAGTTACTATTGTTTTCTTGATGGTTTTTCCGGATATTTTCAAATTCCAATAGCACCCGAAGACCAAGAGAAAACCACATTCACGTGCCCTTATGGTACTTTTGCTTACAAACGCATGCCATTTGGACTTTGCAACGCCCCTGCAACCTTTCAAAGGTGCATGATGGCGATTTTTCACGACATGATAGAAGAATGCATGGAAGTTTTCATGGATGACTTTTCAGTCTTCGGTGATACTTTTGAATCATGTCTAGCTAATCTTGAATGAATGCTTATTAGATGCGAACAATCAAATCTAGTTCTTAATTGGGAGAAATGCCATTTCATGGTTAAAGAAGGCATCGTTCTTGGACATAAAATTTCAAAGGAAGGAATTGAAGTAGATAGAGCTAAAGTAGATGTAATTGCTAAACTTCCACATCCCACCAATGTTAGAGGAGTTAGGAGTTTTCTAGGGCATGCCAGTTTTTACCGACGTTTCATAAAAGATTTTTCTAAAATTGCCACTCCTATGAATAAACTCCTAGAAAAGGATGCTCCATTCATCTTTTCAGATGAATGCATCAAATCTTTTAATATTCTTAAAGAAAAACTCACTAATGCGCCAATCATGATAACTCCAAATTGGAATTTACCGTTTGAACTTATGTGCGATGCAAGTGATTTTGCAATAAGAGCCGTTTTAGGACAAAGGATTGAAAAATGATTTCAACCTATATATTATGCTAGTAAGACGTTACAAGGAGCACAAACGAATTACACAACTACTGAAAAAGAACTCCTTGCTATTGTCTTTGCTTTTGACAAATTTCGTTCATATCTCGTTCTAGCTAAAACGGTGGTCTATACCGACCATTCTGCTCTTAGATACCTATTTTCGAAACAAGATGTCAAACCAAGATTAATCCGTTAGATCTTACTCTTACAAGAGTTCGATATTGAAATCCGAGATAAAAGAGGAGCAGAAAATCTCGCCGCTGTTCATCTTTATCGTCTTGAAAATCCTGAATTAGAAGTTCTAAATGAATCGGCCATACAAGACAACTTTCCTGATGAATATCTATTGAAGATAGATTATAATGAAATTCCATGGTTTGCAGATTATGCAAACTACTTAGTATGTAGATTCCTTGAAAAAGGATTATCGTACCAAAAACGAAAGAAATTCTTTAGTGATATAAAACACTATTTCTGGGAAGATCCACATTTGTTTAAAATTTGTTCCGATGGAATAATACGCCGATGTGTATTCGAAGATGAAGCTAGTAAAATCTTAAACCATTGTCACACAGGACCAATAGGAGGGCATTATGGGCCTCAACTAACAGCAAGAAAAGTTTATGATGCTGGATTCTATTGGCCTACAATTTACAAAGACGCACACCTTCTTTGCAAATCCTGTGATGCATGTCAAAGGGCCGGAAAAATAAGTCAACGTGATGAAATGCCACAAAATGTCATTCAAGTATGTGAAGTATTTGACGTTTGGGGTATTGACTTTATGGGTCCATTTCCAAAATCTCATAATAATCTCTACATTCTCATTGCCATTGATTATGTATCTAAATGGGCGGAAGCACAAGCTCTCCCAACTAACGATGCACGAGTTATAGTCAATTTTTTAAAACGTCTTTTTGCAAGGTTTGGAACACCGAAAGCTTTAATAAGTGATCGGGGTACTCATTTCTGTAATAATCAACTTGAGAAAGTTCTTAAAAGATATGGAGTAACTCATAAAATCTCCACTACATATCATCCACAAACAAGTGGACAAGTTGAAAATACCAACCGAGCTTTAAAACGTATTCTAGAGAAAACCGTAGGATCAAATCCGAAGGAATGGTCCATAAAATTGGAGGATGCACTCTGGGCTTTTAGAACAGCCTACAAAACTCCAATTGGAACCACACCTTTTAGACTCGTTTATGGAAAAGCATGTCATCTTCCAGTAGAAATTGAACACAAAGCATTTTGGGCTTTGAAGACATGTAATCTTGATTTACATGAAGCTGGACGTCTACGGTTAAGTCAATTAAACGAATTAGAAGAATTAAGACAAGAAGCATACGAAAATTCGTTAATCTATAAGGAAAGAACGAAGAAATGGCATGATAAAAGAATCAGAAGTTCAAAAGAATTTAAAGAAGAAGACAGAGTTCTTCTTTTCAATTCACGATTCAAGCTATTTCCTGGAAAATTGAAATCAAGATGGTCTGGACCATTCATAGTCAAACGAGTTTTTCCATACGGAACAATAGAATTAATAAATTCAAATGGGATTGAATTTAAAGTTAATGGTCACAGAGTTAAACACTACATAGATAGTCCGATGGAAGTCAACAACGAAGTTAATCACAATTTCGATACCACATCTAACTAAGTGTGGGGAGAATCGAGTCTTTAAAGGATAATATGTATTTCTGTTAGAGTTAGATTTTCTGTTTTCGTGTAGTTCTCGAAAATGGAACCCGAATGGTCTTTCCCTAGCAGACCCTAAAGAACTAGTCTTCTCCTCCCATTCTGAATTTTTTATTTTTTTTAGGATTTACGAGATGAAGACTTCCTGTGAACTAAACCATGGTCTAATGCTACACGCTTTGATCACTAAACGTAATAATGACACACTTCCGAGTGAACTGGTATCAGTAATCAGAGAAAAATTGGACGGAGTAAGAAAAGAATCCAGATGCGAAGATAATAAGTTACAATTTGGTAAAGGAAAATCAAAATTCGCAGCGAAAAGAAGAGCACGACACCTTGAAAAATGTCACAAATGCGGAAAATGGTCACACGAAGGTAAATGTTCAAATAATCAAACCTATTAAAACACCGAATTTCTTACTTTATGCAGAGATGGACCGTTCATATGTTTAGAAGAAAAAACATTAAATGCTCGAGGTTACGCCTATGTAGCCATGGAAAATCAATTAGTCCGACTATCTTATGAGTGGGCTAGAGCATATCACTAAGAATACTATCTCACAGGTAAGTTTGTACAGTTTTTATTTTTATTTTTATTTTTAACCTTTTGATAATAAACGCTAATTTGTTCGCTATAAAGTATTAAATTGGTATTCAATAAAATTAGGTGTTGCGACCGAAATTATTGATATCATACAAAAATTTATTACATTACTGCGAAATTTAACGTTTATTCTTAAGGTATAAATATCTTTAATCAATCAACCCAAAATATTTCAAAAATTCGTCATGAGTTAAATTAGGTCATGGAACCGAAATTACTTTACCGAAAAGAGGGGCGTATATTTTTGATAATATTTGATTGATTAAAGTGGGATAAAAGCCAAAAAAATTAATTTTATTTTTACCATGTTTTTAAAATTAATAAATTAGTATTAAAATAATATTGTAAACTTTTTAAATCAATATATTTAAAATTTTAAATATTTGAAAAATTAATATTTTTAATATAAGTTTGTATGTATAAAAACAAAAATATAATATAAGTTTGATGTAAATTTTTTTATTAATATGAATTTTTAAATTTTATGCATTTTAAATTTAAGTTTGGTGTGAATTTATAATATGAATTTTTAATTAAGTTTGGTGTGAATTTTTAATTTTATGCATTTTAAATTTAAGGTGTGTGAATTTAAAAACAAAAATTTACTTTATCTCATTAAGTTAAAAATACGATTTTTAAAATTCGTCGTAAGTTGAAGACTAGGTCGTTGAGCCGAAATTGCTTTACCCGAGGGCGGGACGAGAATTTTTATTATCATTATTTTTAATCTTATTGATTTAAAGTATGCCAAAAAAATTAAAAAAACCCAAAAACTTTGCTTTTAAAACAATCGCTTGAAAAAGACAAATTTTAAAATTTTGTCGAGAAGCGGACTAGGGCATCGATTCGAAACGCCCTCATCCTAAAAAGAAAACAAAATTTTAAAATTAATTTATTAATATTGTTTTTATAAGTTAAGATTTTTATTAAAAAAAAAAGTAAAATAATACAAACACCGCGACTCGCGGAGTTTGTAATGGGTAAATACCGCAACTCGCGGAGGTTGCAAAATCCAGAAAAAAATAAAACGGCCGATCAGATCAGTTTGCACACAACCATACTCAAAATACTGCGAAAAAATCCACCAAAAACACTCTCAAATTCGATATTTTTCACCAAAAATATCAAATCTTTCACAAAATCACAATGAGGAGACTATTAACAAGGACTTTCTCAAGGAAAATGAAAGGACCCGTCCTAATCCATCCGGACGAAGTCACCAACAACTGGTTCCATTGCGATGATTGACTCCAAGTACTGTCTTTTAAATGAGCAATTATACAGCGGAAGACTTCTTTCATACCTGAGAATAAACATGCTTTCAAGTGTCAACCAAAAGGTTGGTGAGTTCATTAGTTTAACATAAATAATCATTTCATAATTTTAATAGACCACAAGATTTCATATTTCCATTTCTCATAAACATACGTCCCATGCATAGAGACAAAATATCATTCATATGGATTGAACACCTGGTAACCGACATTCACAATATACATATAAGAATATCCCCATCATTCCGGGATCCTCCTTCGGACATGATATAAATTTCGAAATACTAAAGCATCCGGTACTTTGGATGGGGCTTGTTGGGCCCGATAGATCTATCTTTAGAGTTCGCGTCAATTAGGGTTTCTGTTCCCTAATTCTTAGATTACCAGACTATATAAAAAGGGGCATATTCGATTAGATAATCCAACCATAGAATGTAGTTTCGATCACTTGTGTCCATTTCGTAAAAACATTTATAAAAGCAGCGCATGCATTCTCAGTCCCAAAAATATATATTGCGAAAGCATTTAAAAAGGGAGTAATGAAACTCACCTAATGTATTTTGTAGTAAAAATACATATGACGACATTGAACAACTAAACGATGCAAGGTTGGCCTCGGATTCACGAACCTATATCATTCATATATGTATTAAAAACATATTCTTGTAACCGAATAACTTTATTTATTTTTATTATTGACATAATTGTTATCTTTAATAATTCATATGTTTCATTATTTATTTTTATATCTTTACTTTATATATAGTAATATTAATATAGTTAAGTTAAGTATAATAAATATACCTTTTACATAAAGATCATTTGTTTATGAATTTGTTAGTTTTGATAATACTACGGTTAGTAAAATAATGATATTATATAATTATATTGATAAAAGTGATAATAATAATAATGTTAATAGAATTAATGATATTAATAATGATAAAAATTCTAAATTGTATTATGATAACAATAGTTATAATAATTTTAACAATTCCTTTAAATCATAATTTTCGTGTCAACTTTCTACGCTACTGCCTATAGTTTTGTAATACATTAATTTGTATTAAAATCATTATGTTTACGAGTATTCGTATACCTATAACTAATTTCTATAATTTCTATCTTATCATCTTTTAATATGTGTTTATATTAATAATATGTTTGGTATCATCATGATAATAATAATACTTTTAATACTTTATGATATTACATGATATTAATTAAAATGATAATAATAACAATAATTTTATTAATCACATTAATACTATTTATAGTAATATTCATATTCATATTCATACTAATACTAATAACAAAGATATTAATAATTATATAATGATATCAACTCTATTAATAATAATTTGAGTTTATACTAATAGTTATAACAATAGTCATAACAATAATAATAACTAGTAAAAATAATAACAATAATAATAATAATAATAATAATAATAATAATAATAATAATAATAATAATAATAATAATAATAATAATAATAATAATAATAATAATAATAATAATAATAATAATGATAATAGAAAAGAAAATTAAAGTGTATACCCTTTAAAAGCCATCCTAAAAAGAAATGTCCTGTAGGAGACTCGAACCCATGACCTCTCGAACACCGCAACACCCCTTAACCATTCACTCTATTTCTATTTTCTGAATTACACTCGTATTAAATCAATATATCCAGTATCCTTCTGTTTTCCTATGTTCTTCATATTCCCCAAATTAAAATCGCCCAAACAAAAATAGTTGTCACAAGCGGGGATCGAACCCGAGACCTCTCGATAACCTAATACCACACTAAACCACCCTTCCACTTCTATCTTTCTGTTTTTAAACATCACTGATTTATTTATAACCCGAATTTTGTTCTCTATCTTCTTCTTCTTCTTCTTAAACTATAAACAACCAGGGATCAATCCCATTCCTTAACCAAATTAACATCTACTTTTTAGGAGTTACGAAAATGGTACAGACAGACATGCGTGATAAAAAAAAATAAAAAAAAAATAAAAATAAAAATGGTCATCGCTGCTGTCGCAGCTCCATAAACAAAAAAAAAATGATTTCGCATATGATGTGATTTTGGATAAAAGTTACAACATAAACTATGTTCTAAAAGGTGTGAAAAATCTTTCTGAATCACTAATTACAATAAAAAAACTCGAATCGATTATGAATTTGATGAAGAATAAATCATTTGACTTTTTAAATTAGAACTTTGACTTCGAATTTCTTGATCAATTCTTCGAATTAGCTTTTGTGAATTTGCAGAAAGTTTCAAACAACGAAATTGAATGTTTCTACATTTCCACTTTCCTTCAATTTATCTCGAATCAAATCAAAGGTTTAATGGGTTTGAAGAAGAAGAGAAAAAAAATAAAACAAAATAAATAAATAGGATGTGTATATTTTATGGTTCGGTTTACATATTGATTTATGATCACTTTAGTGATAATTGTAAGTGCTTAATACATCGGGTAGGAGACAGAGGATCACGAGTTGTATAGAAAGATGGAAGAAAAAATAATTGAAGGTGATAAAAGTATATACATCTAGCCCTATGATCTCCTTATTTATTTATTTAATTATTATATATTTTTTACCTATTATAGATATAATATATATCTAATAATATTTATTATAATTACATTAATAATAATAATAATAATAATAATAATAATAATAATACTAGTAATAACAATAATAAGATCTTTGATAAAAATAAAAATATCAAAATTCTAATAATAATTATAAAACTAATAATTATATTAGTAATAACTAAAATAATGATAAATATTAATTTATAATAATAATAATTCTAATGATAATGGTATAGTAATATTAATAATCTTAATCAAATTTTTACTACTCATTATAATATAATAATGATATTAACAATGATAATAATAATGTTAGTAATAATAATCACAATCATAATAAAATGATATCAATAATATGTTTCTTAATCCTAATAATAATACTACTTATCATAATATTGTTGATAATAATAATATTAATAATTTTAGTAATATAATAACTTATACCCAAATTCATATATATTTATATATCTGTATATTGAATATATAAGGAATCATAATAACATTAATTATACAATTTGATATCTAATGTTAATGAAACATATGATAATAATAACAATAGATTTAATAATGATAAAAATACTAATATTAATAGTAATTTCACTATTATGATCAATATTTGTATCATGGATATTATCATATAGAGTATATATGAAAAATTATTATATATATACCTACATTTATATATATTCATATTTATAAACAATTGTTCGTGAATCGTCGGGAATAGTCAAAGGTTAAATGAGTCCTTGTAAACAGTTCAAAGATTTTGAGACTCAACATTACAGACTTTGCTTATCGTGTTGGAAACATATAAAGATTAAGTTTAAATTTAGTCAGAAATTCCCGGGTCGTCACAGAAAACGGTAATTTCTTCATCAAAACACCCATTTAATCCGAAAATTAGTGTTCTTGAAGAAATTTATACCCAATTCGATTTTGATGCTTTTTAGTGTAATGATGCTTAAATTGCTTATATATTATGCTTGTATAACCTAGATTAATGCTATTTAACATGATTAGAAGCCTTAAACTTCAAATTTTGAGTAATCTAGGGTTTGTGTTCTTGAGCAATTTGGGGCTTTTTGATATAAATAGGTTATGGCCGATTTTTGTCATGAATTATTGCTAAATTAAGTAGTGTAACATGTTTAGATAGTTAAATGATCCAAACTTTGAGCCTAAACATGATTTTTGAGAATTAAAGTGGAATTTTTCAAGTCTAAAATTCATGAACTTGATTTTTGAGAGATAATGTCATTTGAAACTTGTTTAATTGCTAATAATGATTATTTTGACATGTTATTTGAGTTGAATGCTTATGAACTTGGCGAACATTTTCGTATATGCTTATTTGAAAAAGTGTAGATTTGATAAAAATATGAAAATGAGCATATGTTTGATATAAATTGAACATGTCATTGTAATTATTTTGATTGATGATTTTGCTAACACTAATGCATATTTGGATGCACAAAAATTGTGTTTGATGTGTTTTGCAGACTGAAAGGGGTGAATCTTCATCCCAAGCTCGCATTGCTCCTCCTGAGAATGCAGAACAACAGGATGTTGATAACTATTACAAATAAGATATACCTCATCCAGTTATGACATTTTCAGATATGCACGTGGAAGATTTGCACCCGAACTTGAGATTAGACAGACGTTGGATAGATTATCCAAAATACCAAAGGGGCATGCACACTCTTCATTCTAAAGCTGTTGAAGTACCTAGGGTAATAGAATGGGAACCGTTAGAAGCTGTAGGATTGGGCGAACAGATTAGAGAATTACTTACACAGAGGTATGGTAATTCTACTTTTAACGATTGGGTACGATTATTCAACATGCGTAGACCTATATATAAAGTATGGTGTGAAGAATTATTGTGTAGTATAGAAATAAATGATCGGGTAGCTACTTTAACCGATTGAACTTTTATTAGATTTTTGTTAGGAGGTTCGATGCGCCACATGTCTCTACTATACATGGCTCAGGCCTTACGTATATATACGCCTGAGGAGCTAGCATCTGCCGATTGTCAAGGGTTGATATTAAATGGTAGGAAGATTGATGAAAATTTTGATACGCATGGTGTATGGAGTCAAATGACTAGCCATCACCGATTTAAAGGGGGAAATTACTCTTATACGGATATAGATAGAGTTGAGTTAAGAGTAATTCACAGGTTTCTAGCGAACTCGATTACACATCGAGGTAAAAATAAGGAAAAGGTAAATGAGCAAGATTTATTTTACCACATGTGTATTCGAGACCCACAAAGCGCTGTAAGTATACCTTATTATGTGGGTTATTATTTATCGACTATGGTTAGGGGGATGAGACCGCACAGTATAATAGGAGGTGGTATATTTATTACATTAATTGCTGAGTATCTCGATGTGGATATAAGTCGGGGGGATTATTAATCGAAGAACCAGAACCCCACGATACAATTGGTTTAAATGTATATCATGGTGCTAAGGTTTTGAAGAGGCGAAATAACGCCGCAGTACCATATAATGGAAGACATCCACAGGTTGAAAGAGATCAACAGCCAGGTAATGTGGGAGGGGGAAATAAAATGACAGAAATGCAAAGGTTTATAGCTTCACAAGAGTATGAAAATGCTAGACATCGAGCATTTGAAGATTGGCAAGTTCATCAAAACCACATCATAGCTCATTGCCAACATGTAGGTAGAAACTATATTCCTACTCCAAAGCCCGTATTTCCTCCCTGGTCTATAGAGATTCAACCACCGTATCCTACTTATAACCCAGCTGAAGCATTCTATAACACATACGGTTATGCATGGAACCCCTACTGGTATCAGTATCAACCCTAGTTTATTTAGTTTTATTTATTTTATTTTTGTAATGTTACTACATTTAGCACTTATGTTGATATTGTAATAGTTTTTATAATTTTCTAACTTTTATTATTAGATTTTAATAATTTTTGAATGTGGGGTAATATACCAAACTTCAAAAATATGTATATATGTTTGCAGTTTATCTTATGTACACAACAGGGTAAAACAACGCATTTTCAAAGACTGGCATTAAGTTCAGCAAAAGCAACTAATTTTGACGACAAGATGCAAAATAAATGTGATATAACAACAAACGGAATTAACAAATGATGTGCACCATTTACCATTCAACACAAACAACAATATGTTTGGAAACTATGGTAAAATTTAATCATTTTTCTGTGCTAATCACCCTCAATAATTTAAATTGTTATTGATTTCTTGCAAATGAGGGCATTGCAAGATCTTAAGTGTGGGAAGGGGTTAAATTCTTTCAGAATTTTAAATTTTTTTTAACACTTGGTTACCATTAAAAATACTAGTAACGCATTAGTTGTATTAGAATCTAGTGCTCTCTGATAACAAAGAACAGCTCTAGTCTTATATACTGACTACCCACTTCTAGTAAAAATTTTCAAAATTTTCAAACTAAATGAATCCAAAATCATGTTTATACATATTTATGAATGATGAAAACTAGGTGTTAATACCGAAATTGTCGTTACCTCGGAAAGGACATAAATTGAGAAACAACACAAAAATGTTAGAATTCATTTAAGAATGGAATAGAGGAAAATAAAAAGGCAAATAAAGGAAAATAAAAGCCAAGTGTGGGAAATTTTTACCAAGTTATTCAAAATATATATCACATATTTTTGTACAAATAATTGAAAATACTTTTGTTTTGGATGATAATTAACTGTTTTACCCGATGAAAGAAAAGAAGAGATGGATCTACATGATGAATCAATTCCATCATTTAAAGGAAGTAAAGTCTTCCGAAAAAGACACGCGCTTCTTGATTTAGGTCAAGAAGTTGTCGTTCAGACCAGCTGTAGGTTGACGAAAAATCTAGAAAAGTCATCACTAAAATCAGCAGGAAATCTACGGACCTCAGCATCAAACAGGGTCGCCAAGTGGTCAGATTTATCCTAACCATGAGAAGGATTTATCTCGTACAATGGGGGGCACCGTGCAAATTAGCTTGATAAGACTAATGAATCAGATCCCCAGAAAGGATAATCTCCTTAAAAGATCAAAAATCAGCTTTTAAGACTGATATTACTCAATCCTTGAGATTGACCTCAAAGATTGAGAATTCAAACTCATGGAATTCAATGATATCTAAACTCGAGCTTGAACGAGAAAATATTTTGATCAAAAATTAAAACCGATTTGTTTTCTGAAAACCCATTTTCAATGCGTTCATTACCATTGAACGTAAAATCCTAGGAATTCAACTGGAATTCATTAGGTCACCTGAACCAAATCGGGTGTCAACCGTAAGAACGATGGTTGCATAGCATGGTCAAAGACAGGACCTTGTGCCAGACCGAAAAATTATAAGGGTGAGCTTTACTATTGCTCCTACCAAAGATAGTAATTGCATCTGATACGTTATAGACCATAATTAAAAGCATGTCAGGGGACATTGCCTTAACAGTTGCTTGTTCAACGCTTTCCTTTACAACCGGACGGTAGTTTACCGAAAGGTAATATACGGAGCAAGTATACTGGACGTGTTGCTTTCCCAATACAAGGTTAGCAAGTGGGTGACACAAAACCACAAGTTTTGAGCTAAAGTTTTCAAATCTGAAACCCACCAAACCCACAAAAAGAATTTGCAAACACCGGTGAAGGGTTATTCCGGAAAACTTATCTAGGGTAAAAGCTAGATTTAATTTTCAAAAGATCAAATGTTTTCATAAAGATCCAATTTCCTTAAAGGATCTAAATTTTATAGTCATGTGGGACTGTAAACCACATCGTTACTACCATTGTTTATACCGCTGTAAAGAAATCACTGATGTACAAAGTGTTAAGAATAAAGAAGTGATTCTAGTATTTGAAGACTATATTGCTTGAGGACAAGCAACGCTCAAGTGTGGGAATATTTGATAATACTAAAAACGAACATATATTTCATAGCATTATCCCTCAAGAAAGACAAGCTTTTAGTTGCAGTTGTCCTATTTACAAGTAATATTCGTTTAAATAATAAAAGGTGAAGACAAAAGACAGATTCGACGAATTGAAGACGCAAACGACCAAAAAGCTTAAAAGTACAAAATACAATCAAAGAAGTTCCAATTATTGATAAGAAACGTCTCGAAATTACAAGAGTACAAGATTCAAAACGCAAAGTACAAGATATTAAATTGTACGCAAGGACGTTCGAAAATCCGGATCCGGGACATGAGTCAACTCTCAACGCTCGACGCAACGGACCGAAAGTTACAAATTAATTATGTATATAAATATAATATAATATATAATTAATTAATTATATAAATTATATATTTATATTATATTTATATTATTAAAATCCGTCGGCAAGTAAAGATCCAAAATGGATGAGCTGTAAAGTCGAACTCCGCGACTTGCGGAGTTTGAAGAACAAGAGTGCCGCGACTCGCGGAGATACCTGGTCCCAAACTGCCTATAAAAGGCCACGCATTTTTCGAGTTTTATATATCCTAATTCTATCTATCTCTCAAAAACGTATATATATATATATATATATATATATATATATATATATATATATATATATATATATATATATATATATATATATTTTAATTTTAATTCTAATTTCCAATAATAAGGGTATGTTAGCGAATGTTGTAAGGGTGTAAGTCGAAATTCTGTCCGTGTAACGCTACGCTATTTTTAATCATTGTAAGTTATGTTCAACCTTTTTACATTAATGTCTCGTAGCTAAGTTATTATTATGCTTATTTAAAATGAAGTAATCATGATGTTGGGCTAAATATTAAAATTGGGTAATTGGGCTTTGTACCATAATTGGGGTTTGGACAAAAGAACGACACTTGTGGAAATTAGACTATGGGCTATTAATGGGCTTTATATTTGTTTAACTAAATGATAGTTTGTTAATTTTAATATAAAGATTTACAATTGGACGTCCCTATAAATAACCATATACACTCGATCGGACACGATGGGCGAAGTATTTATATGTACGAATAATAGTTCATTTAATCGGACACGGGAATGGATTAATAGTCACTAGAATTATTAAAACAGGGGTGGAATTATGTACAAGGACACTTGGCATAATTGATAACAAAGTATTAAAACCTTGGGTTACACGCAGTCGATAACCTGGTGTAATTATTAAACAAAGTATTAAAATCTTGTTACAGTTTAAGTCCCCAATTAGTTAGAATATTTGACTTCGGGTATAAGGATAATTTGATGAGGATACTCGCACTTTATATTTATGACTGATGGACTGTTATGGACAAAAACCAGACGGACATATTAAATAATCCAGGACAAAGGACAATTAACCCATGGGCATAAAACTAAAATCAACACGTCAAACATCATGATTACGGAAGTTTAAATAAGCATAATTCTTTTATTTCATATTTAATTTCCTTTATTTTATATTTAAGTGCACTTCTAATTATCGTACTTTTATTTATTGTCATTGTATTTAATTGCACTTTTAATTATCGTACTTTTTAATTATCGCAAGTTTATTTTATCGCACTTTTATTTATCGCAATTTCATTATCGTTATTTACTTTACGCTTTAAATTAAGTCTTTTATTTATTTAATATTTTACATTAGGTTTTAACTGCGACTAAAGTTTTAAATCGACAAACCGGTCATTAAACGGTAAAACCCCCCCTTTTTAATAATAATATTACTTATATATATTTGTATTTTTTATAAATTAAAACTAATATAGCGTTAAGCTTTGTTTAAAAGATTCCCTGTGGAACGAACCGGACTTACTAAAAACTACACTACTGTACGATTAGGTACACTGCCTATAAGTGTTGTAGCAAGGTTTAAGTATATCCATTCTATAAATAAATAAATATCTTGTGTAAAATTGTATCGTATTTAATAGTTTTTCCTAGTAAAATAAAGCTATTTCATATACACCTTGCATAACATCACGTATCTGTTACTGTAAACATTATCTGACTCATTTCCTTAATTCCCTCCGTAATTTACGGGATCTTCTGTACTATGGACATGTATTCTATGTAATTAGAATATCATCCGATATCTGAAAACCATTTCATATCAAAAACCCTTTATCTAACAGTACCTGATGGAACTCACAACTAGTTCAAGTCCCTCGAATTCCGACAGCTATTCCGACATGGATGTTCACCTAAGCTCCGGAAGCAGCGTCACTAGAATGAATCAACCAATCAGCCATCCCTAATTCATCTGATGGGTTCGTAGTCTACTTAATCATTGGAGACAAGAAGAAGCGATCCCTTTCATCCACCATATTGTCCGCTGGGCGAAGAACTTGAAGCATTCACCGGCGAACCAATCTGAAACACCATTTTCACTCTCATTTCTCGAATATCTTGCCACGATTATATTCTATCTAAAATCCTAAACCTTATTCATCCGCTCGTTCCAACCGTCAATCATTCATGGGTAATAGAAGAAGTCAACGAACTTCGCACTCGAGTAATTAATTTGGAGAATATGATGCAAAATTTACCAGCTTCAGCAACATCACCAGCACCAACATCAATACCAGTACCACCAACAACCCAAGTTCAACATCACATACCTCAACATCTCATTATGTACCTCGATCATAATCATCAACCTTTGAATCATTCTACATCATTTATCTTCATTCGACATGACAATTTTCATGACCCGTCCTAATCCATCTGGATGAATACATTACATTTGGTTACATCGCGAGGTACTTGACCTCTATATGATACATTTTACAAACATTACATTCGTTTTGAAAAGACAAACTTTCCTTACATCGAAAGTTGATGATATGCATACCATTTCATAATACATCCAACTATAATTGACTAAATAATAATCTTGATGAACTCAACGACTCGAATGCAACGTCTTTTGAAATATGTCATGAATGACTCCAAGTAATATCTCTAAAATGAGCAAATGCACAGCGAAAGATTTCTTTCATACCTGAGAATAAACATACTTTCAAGCAACCAAAAGGTTGGTGAGTTCATTAGTTTAACATAAATAATCATTTTCATCATTTTAATAGACCACAATATTTTCATTTCTCATAAATATACATCCCATGCATAGAGACAAAAAATATCATTCATATGGATTGAACACCTGGTAACCGACACTAACAAGATGCATATAAGAATATCCCCTATCATTCCGGGAAATCTTTCGGACATGATATAAAACAACATCGAAGTACTAAAGCATCCGGTACTTTGGATGGGGTTCGTCGGGCCCATAGATCTATCTTTAGGATTCACGTCAATTAGGCGTGCACTAATTCTCAAAATTAATGATGTTCCCTAATTCTTAGGCTACCAAGCTAAAAGGGGCATATTCGGCTTCGATCATTCAACCATATAATGCAGTTTCGATTACTTGTGTCTATTTCGTAAAACATTTATAAAAAATTGCGCATGTATTCTCAGCCCAAAAATATAAAGGGTAAAAAGGCAAATGAAACTCACCTAATGCGTTTTGTAGTAAAAATACATATGACGATATTTAACAATTGAACAATGCAGGGTTGGCCTCGGATTCACGAACCTATATCATTGGTATGTATATATTAGAACCTATAATCGTAATCGAACAATTTATTATATCTTAATTTATATATTATATATTTAATTTGTGTTTATATTCAAAATAATTATTATTTATATAATTATATTTATATATCCATGCTTGTTTAATGTTATATTTAAAAATCGATAGTTTGTTATTTGTAAGTATTTTTATAAATATTATTAGTAAGTTTGATATATATAGTTATTGTGAAATTCTAATATAATTATAGTATACGTAATAAGTATATTTTATGTACAGAATATTTATCTGCTTAAAAATGTAATTTTTTTTTTGAGATTAATAGGGATAATATTACTAATCATATTATTTAATAATAATACTTATTTTGATGATAATAATTATAACGATCTTATTATTAATGATACTCTTAATAAAATACTTTCGTTAATAATAAACCTAATTGTAACTAGGTTTGTGATAATAATAATAAAAAATGGGTAACTAATACTTGTAGTAGTAGTAATAATAATAATACTAATAACAATTATAATTCTAATACCTAATAATAATAATAATAATCATAATTTTCATAACATTTAATAATAATAATAATAATAATAATAATAATAATAATAATAATAATAATAATAATAATAATAATAATAATAATAATAATAATAATAATAATAATAATAATAATAACATCATATTTAGATCATGACTTGGTCATAGTTTTACCCATTTTCATATTTGTATTTATAATCAATATGTACATATTTATAATCCTTACAATCATTTTTATTATAAATGATAATAATACTTAGTAATGATAATAATCTAATTTATAATGACAAATAAGATATTAATAACAATAAATAACATAATGGTAACAATAATTAATAACAAAGATAATAATAATAATAAAAAGATGAGACTACCTCAATAGGCTTTCTAAAAAAATGTCCCTGCCACTAAAATTGTATTAAAATTGATAAAAATGATAATAATTATAATATTTAGTATTACTAGATAAGGTATTATTGTTAATAATTATATTAATGATAATAATAAAGATATTTATAAAAATATAATTTTTTTTCGGTTAATGATACTTAAAATAATGATTTTAGTAATTTATATTTTAGTAGTACTCGTTATTATATAAATAATCATACTTATAATGATAAGAATGATAATAATAATGATTATGATACTTAAATGATAGTTGTAATACTAACAATAACTATAATACCAGTAGTAATACTAATAATAATGTTATCAGTTATAAAATGATACAAGTGTTAATTTTAATGTAACTAATAATAAATTTCATTATTTTCATAGAAATATTAATGTTAGTAATAATAATCATAATCCTAATAATGATAATAATAATAACAAACATATTCATAATATCAATATTAAAATTTTAAATTTAATAGTAATATCATAATTAATACTTATAAAAATAATAATAATAGATATAATACTTATATTTATGATAATAATAATAATAACAATTATAGTACTTTGTAAAAATAACAATAACTAATAATAGTAATAATAACAACAATAATAATAATAGTAATAATAATCATCATCATTTTCATATAATAACAATAATACTAGTAACAATAATAGTAACTAAAATCATAACAATAATAATGATAATAATAATAATAATAATAATAATAATAATAATAATAATAATAATAATAATAATAATGGAAATTATACCTCAAAAGAAAAAGGTTTTTTTTTAAAAAAAAAAAATTGGCACCGGAAGGGCTTGAACCCGCGACCTCTCATAAGCATAAACAACTCTTAACCAGTCCATCCATTCTATTTTTCTGTTTAAATTACTATCTCAAATTTACTTAACCCGATATTTCTGTTTCTATTTTCCCTTCTTCTTCACCTTAACTGAATCGACCCAAAACACCCAATATTATAAAACAAATCGCCATATTAAGATTTAAGACTTTTTAAACAATTGGAAATCTATACAATGTTGAATTTGATTAACAAGAAAAACAAATAAAAATAAAATAAAATAAAAAGAGCAGTCGCTGTTGAGGGAACGAAGAACATAATATGATTTTTGAAATTAAGACCATTTTAACTGAAACTTTATACACTATTTAGTTTACAAATTGTGTATACAATATTTAGGAATCATCATTTAATTTAAAATATCAAAGCGAATTCAAATTTCACCAAGAACATTTTTGTTTGACTTTTAGAACTCGAACTTTGACTCCAAAATTCGGATTAGATAATAAGAATTGAATAATCTTTTGCAGAAAGTTTTCTTAATTGAATCCTAACAAAACTGCGTTATTACTTTTTAAAATTAAATTCAAAATCATATTTTGAGTAAAAAGTTAGGAAGAACGGAGTTAAAATAGGTTCTGTTCTTTTTTTCTTTTTTTTTTGTAAAAAAAAATTTTGCAGCTACAATAAAAATTGATAATTGATATTTGAAAGTGATGAGTTCTCCTACACCTACTGAATTGATCAATGGATATATGGCAGATTTGTGGGTCTCGTGTTATGTTTACAGACAACAGAAATTTAAATAATAAAAAAAGATAAAGTCGACGTGTATCTCTAACTGATTTTGGATTTGTTCCTTTGATTGCTTCTGGTTCATACGCATTTGGTGGTGGAAGGACAAATTAAGCACAGTGGGATAGTTACAGGGAACTGATTTGATTCCATTTCTAAAGATACACTCTTTTATATAATTGATTAATAATAATTTTAAAAATAAAAAATAAAAATACTGATATATTTTTAATAATAATAGCATATTAATACATTTAATAATAATTACCATAATAAT
The DNA here is from genome assembly GCF_046630445.1 of Rutidosis leptorrhynchoides. NCBI lineage: Eukaryota > Viridiplantae > Streptophyta > Magnoliopsida > Asterales > Asteraceae > Rutidosis > Rutidosis leptorrhynchoides. The sequence continues at coordinate 353,374,122 of NC_092338.1, forward strand.
ATCTAGGATAATAATACTAATAGTTATAATAATGTTTATATTAATATTATTAATAATCCTATTAATAAATTGTATTATTTTTATAATAATAACAATAATAGTATTAATAATATTAATTGTAATAATATTTATAAAGATAATCATAAAAATGATAATATTATTAATGGTACTTAAAATAATATTAGTTGTAAGGATATTAATGATATTTATGATAATAATAACATAATAACTTAAACTTATCAAATTTTATTTATTTTATATCTCATATAAGAATTAGTAATACTAATAACACAATTATTAATATAAATTTTAATATTAGTAATAAAATGGAAGTAATAATAATAATATTGATATATCATTTATATTTTAACTTGTAATTACTATATTATATAATAGTCATGAAGTATAATAATAATAATAGTATAATAACCATATTTATTAATTTGCATTGTTTATTATTAAGTATGTAATATTTAATAATCATATATTATATAATCTTTATTGAATGTTTAATATACATTATATATATATATATATATATATATATATATATATATATATATATATATATATATATATATATATATATATATATATATATATATATATATATATGTTCATTTTATTAGCAATTTAATTAGTCTATATATTACCTTGTATGTTCAGTTCAATTAATTATATTGTATTTTATTAATTTAAATTATTATGTATACAATATATACATATATACAAATAATTGTTCGTGAATCGTCGGGAATAGTCAAAGGTCAAATGATCTTATGAATATAGTTCAAAAACTTTGAGACTCACATTACAGACTTTGCTCATCGTGTCGAATCATATTAAGGTTAAGTTTAAATTTGGTCGAAAATTTCCGGGTCGTCACAACGATTATGTAATCTCTAATGTTTTAGAGGTTATATATTCTTGTTTTAACGGTAAATCAAATGAGTTTAATATCATATTGACTTATTAAATCCATGATTACATCTGAAGAAAATATATATGTATATATATTTTTTCATAAAGATTGTAATAAAAAATTCTTTCGTACAAAATGTTAATGGTGAAAATATTTTAACGGGTAGGTAATACCCGAGAAATATTTAAATTTCACATTAATAAGTTACACAGTACATTCTTCTAATCTGATTCAACAGTCATTTACTATCCTACTTACATCCACAGATATACGTATCCGTTCACCGCAGAATAATCATTTTCATTCAATTTCATATTTGGATTTTGACTTGTCAGAATCCAACAAGTGGCATAATGAAGAAAATATTGGACAAAATAAAATTTGTTAGAAACAAACAAATTAATTATGAGAAAAATTTTGTTAAGAATCCACGCTAACTGTTCCTAGCTAACTGTTCATAGCTAACTGATTATATTTTATTTATCGCAATTTATTTATCGCCATTTATATTCTCGCAATTTTATTTATTGTCATTTAATTTCTGTTATTTATTTTACGCACTTTAAATATCGGGACACATATACAAGGTTTTGACATATCATATCGACGCATCTATATATATTATTTGGAATAACCATAGACACTCTATATGCAGTAATGCTTGAGTTAGCTATACAAGGTTGAGGTTGATTCTATAATAATATATATACTTTGAGTTGTGATCGAGTCTGAGACATGTATACGGGTCACGATACGTATTAATTAATTCGAATATTATAAATTATATATGAATTATTGAATTAGTAAGTGTGGACTGCTAACTGTGGACTACCAATATTGAACAATTAAAATGAATTAAAATATTGATTATAACATATGAAACTAAACAATTCTTCAAGTTTGCCACTTGATTTCATCTTAAACCTCATTTGTATCTTGACAATTACAAACTGCGTTCAAACCTTTTATGATTCTTCAAAACACCTCAATCGGGAGGATGAACCAACCGCACTTCATCTACGGAAGAAAAGATTGATGCATATAGTTATGCACCTAAAAACACTCAGAACCTGAGTAAACGTTTAATACGTACCTGTGCTAGCTCCTTTGGCGTTGTTTTTACTGAAAATAACTTTACAATTTCTTTTCAAATTAGCCAATTTTGTCACAGCTCCAGCAAATTAACATCGACCTTTCATTCGAATAAGTCTTATTATAACTTTGATATATAAGTTTACCTTTCATCATCGTTACCGGAGAACCGTTTATAGTCCACCACATTAGCAGTAAACTTACCAGTAACTTCATTACTCATTGGCTTGAGTCCCTCCGAAAAACCATTATATCTGTCCATTAAAACCCTATCATATACTTATCTGCATCTTGTAATGATAATTGCCATATCAATTACCGAGAATCAGCAATCAGTATTTCAAATCTCGCAGCGTTTCTACATCAACAGTTATATGTATACATTTAACATTTATCTCCTAGAATTATGTACTACAATTCTGAAATCCTGAAAAGCAACCAATCTACGAATCAATTCTCTGACTTTCGAAAAAGCTGAATGAAGCAGTAAAAACTGAAAACTGCCTTAACAGTTAAAAGTTTGATGATAAAGAATGGAGTGTTGAAAAAGCTCAAAAATTTTGATACTGAAAAACGAATTGAGCAAACCATGAAGGAGACTCTGAACAAATCACAAGGACTAAACTTGTACATAAAGATCCAGATGATTCTATTTCTGATGAAATCTTTAGCAAATACCTTGTTCCGTAATTGTTCTAAATCAATGTGAATGAATTTCTTCATCACATTTTGATTGTAGAATTAAAAGATATTATCGTATCTTTCATTATAAATATCCTCAATATTTCTGAAAATATCTTCATAAATATTCTCGTTCGATATTAATTATCTCTCCGCGTTATCTGTATTACCACATAAAAGAAACTGTTTTAGTTTCTAAATTCTGAAACCTTTGAATTTAAAATATGAATGTTACTGAAGTAGTGTTGGGAACTGAAGCATGAGTTAGTATAATATAATGACACTTGATTAACGTGATTATATTACAGTAGGTCATGCTGAGTTTCTATTGGAACGTGATGATTCACATATCATAACGTCATCATGTGCCATGTTACATAGCTCTTTCATTCTGCTTAACTTCTGAACATATCAAGAAAATATATTCTTGATAGTTCTATTCTCAGTGATTCTGGTAATTTGACAAATCAAATCGTGCTAATACATTCTTTCTTATTTAGAACATGATGTTTATCCGAAATTCCATACTTACGAATTCTGGATCGTTACTCGCTTTACTAGAGGTCAGGAGGATAATAAAAAGGCAAAGAGCTCCAAAATATAAGAGAAAATATAAAGCCCAATAACAACATGGAAGTTATAAACCGTGAATATTAATACGAATATGTAACACCCTGATTTTTTTTTAAATTACAGCGGAAGTCTTAATTCGCATAAATACCCTTAGTTAATTACAAACATGATTATCACAAATCATTAGCTAGTTACTTATTGAAAACCACCGTTGTTACGTTAAACAACTAGTTACATATTTATAAAAGTTAAGACATCAGAGTTCGTCTTGTCAAACATATCTTCAAACAACCACTTCTATCCCGAAACCCGCTAACATCCAAAACCTGCAAGGGAGGAGGTGAGTGTAGTGACCCGAACTTTTCCATGTTTATATATATTAATTGATATTGATATTTACATGATTAAATGTTTCCAACATGTTAAGCAATCAAACTTGTTAAGACTTGATTAATTGAAATATGTTTCATATAGACAATTGACCACCCAAGTTGACCGGTGATTCACGAACGTAAAACTTGTAAAAACTATACGATGACATATATATGGTTATATATATAGTTAACATGTTTTTATTATAAGTATGTATCTCATTAGGTATTTTAACAATGAGTTATATACATAAAAATGAGACTATTAATTTAAGAAACTCGAAAACGATATATATAACGATTATCGTTATAACAACGTCTTACTAGGTACATATGAATCATATTAAGATATTGATACACTTGGTTAATTATGTTAAATGATAAGTAAATATATTATTAAGTGTATTAACAATGAAATACATATGTAAAAATAAGACTACTAACTTAATGATTTCGAAACGAGACATATATGTAACGATTATCGTTGTAACGACATTTAACTGTATATACATCATACTGAGATATATTATATATCATAATATCATGATAATATAACAATTTAATATCTCATTTGTTATAATAAACAATGGGTTAACAACATTCAACAAGATCGTTAACCTAAAGGTTTCAAAACAACATTTACATGTAACGACTAACGATGACTTAACGACTCAGTTAAAATGTATATACATGTAGTGTTTTAATATGTATTCATACACTTTTGAAAGACTTCAAGACACTTATCAAAATACTTCTACTTAACAAAAATGCTTACAATTACATCCTCGTTCAGTTTCATCAACAATTCTACTCGTATGCACCCGTATTCGTACTCGTACAATACACAGCTTTTAGATGTATGTACTATTGGTATATACACTCCAATGATCAGCTCTTAGCAGCCCATGTGAGTCACCTAACACATGTGGGAACCATCATTTGGCAACTAGCATGAAATATCTCATAAAATTACAAAAATATGAGTAATCATTCATGACTTATTTACATGAAAACAAAATTACATATCCTTTATATCTAATCCATACACCAACGACCAAAAACACCTACAAACACTTTCATTCTTCAATTTTCTTCATCTAATTGATCTCTCTCAAGTTCTATCTTCAAGTTCTAAGTGTTCTTCATAAATTCCAAAAGTTCTAGTTTCATAAAATCAAGAATACTTTCAAGTTTGCTAGCTCACTTCCAATCTTGTAAGGTGATCATCCAACCTCAAGAAATCTTTGTTTCTTACAGTAGGTTATCATTCTAATACAAGGTAATAATCATATTCAAACTTTGTTTCAATTTCTATAACTATAACAATCTTATTTCAAGTGATGATCTTACTTGAACTTGTTTTCGTGTCATAATTCTGCTTCAAGAACTTCGAGCCATCCAAGGATCCATTGAAGCTAGATCCACTTTTCTCTTTTCTAGTAGGTTTATCCAAGGAACTTAAGGTAGTAATGATGTTCATAACATCATTCGATTCATACATATAAAGCTATCTTATTCGAAGGTTTAAACTTGTAATCACTAGAACATAGTTTAGTTAATTCTAAACTTGTTCGCAAATAAAAGTTAATCCTTCTAACTTGACTTTTAAAATCAACTAAACACATGTTCTATATCTATATGATATGCTAACTTAATGATTTAAAACCTGGAAACACGAAAAACACCGTAAAACCGGATTTACGCCGTCGTAGTAACACCGCGGGCTGTTTTGGGTTAGTTAATTAAAAACTATGATAAACTTTGATTTAAAAGTTGTTATTCTGGGAAAATGATTTTTATTATGAACATGAAACTATATCCAAAAATTATGGTTAAACTCAAAGTGGAAGTATGTTTTCTAAAATGGTCATCTAGACGTCGTTCTTTCGACTGAAATGACTACCTTTACAAAAACGACTTGTAACTTATTTTTCCGACTATAAACCTATACTTTTCTATTTAGATTCATAAAATAGAGTTCAATATGAAACCATAGCAATTTTATTCACTCAAAACGGATTTAAAATGAAGAAGTTATGGGTAAAACAAGATTGGATAATTTTTCTCATTTTAGCTACGTGAAAATTGGTAACAAATCTATTCCAACCATAACTTAATCAACTTGTATTGTATATTATGTAATCTTGAGATACCATAGACACGTATACAATGTTTCGACCTATCATGTCGACACATCTATATATATTTCGGAACAACCATAGACACTCTATATGTGAATGTTGGAGTTAGCTATACAGGGTTGAGGTTGATTCCAAAATATATATAGTTTGAGTTGTGATCAATACTGAGATACGTATACACTGGGTCGTGGATTGATTCAAGATAATATTTATCGATTTATTTCTGTACATCTAACTGTGGACAACTAGTTGTAGGTTACTAACGAGGACAGCTGACTTAATAAACTTAAAACATCAAAATATATTAAAAGTGTTGTAAATATATTTTGAACATACTTTGATATATATGTATATATTGTTATAGGTTCGTGAATCAACCAGTGGCCAAGTCTTACTTCCCGACGAAGTAAAAATCTGTGAAAGTGAGTTATAGTCCCACTTTTAAAATCTAATATTTTTGGGATGAGAATACATGCAGGTTTTATAAATGATTTACAAAATAGACACAAGTACGTGAAACTACATTCTATGGTTGAATTATCGAAATTGAATATGCCCCTTTTTATTAAGTCTGGTAATCTATGAATTAGGGAACAGACACCCTAATTGACGCGAATCCTAAAGATAGATCTATTGGGCCTAACAAACCCCATCCAAAGTACTGGATGCTTTAGTACTTCGAAATTTATATCATATCCGAAGAGTGTCCCGGAATGATGGGGATATTCTTATATATGCATCTTGTTAATGTCGGTTACCAGGTGTTCACCATATGAATGATTTTTATCTCTATGTATGGGATGTGTATTGAAATATGAAATCTTGTGGTCTATTATTATGATTTGATATATATAGGTTAAACCTATAACTCACCAACATTTTTGTTGACGTTTTAAGCATGTTTATTCTCAGGTGATTATTAAGAGCTTCCGCTGTCGCATACTTAAATAAGGACGAGATTTGGAGTCCATGCTTGTATGATATTGTGTAAAAACTGCATTCAAAAAACTTATTTTATTGTAACATATTTGTATTGTAAACCATTATGTAATGGTCGTGTGTAAACAGGATATTTTAGATTATCATTATTTGATAATCTACGTAAAGCTTTTTAAAACCTTTATCTATGAAATAAAGGTTATGGTTTGTTTTAAAAATGAATGCAGTCTTTGAAAAACGTCTCATATAGAGGTCAAAACCTCGCAACGAAATCAATTAATATGGAACGTTTTTAGTCAATAAGAACGGGACATTTCAGTTGGTATCCGAGCGTTGGTCTTAGAGAACCAGAATTTTGCATTAGTGTGTCTTATCGAGTTTGTTAGGATGCATTAGTGAGTCTGGACTTCGACCGTGTTTACTTGAAAAATGATTGCTTAACAAATTTTGTTGGAAACTATATATTTTTAACATGTGAATATTATGTGATATATTAATCTCTTAACGCGTTTGATATTATGTGATAGATGTCTACCTCTAGAACAAGTCCCATTGACTCACCTAATAATAATGAAGAGTCAAATGTAAATTGGAATGATTTGTGGACTGATTCACAAGTTCCCGAAGAGGAACCGGAAGAAGAGTCGGAACCGGAAGAAGAATCGGAACCGGAAGAAGAATCGAAACCGGATGAAGAAATAGAACCGGTGGGGGAAATAATAAAACGGTTAAGTAAAAGAAAATCCTCAACCAACCGACCAAGGTTAATTATGGTCAATGGTGTTTCCGCCAAGGAAGCAAAATATTGGGAGGATTACCAATTCTCCGATGAATCGGATTCCGACGAGAATTCCGATGATGTTATAGAAATTACCCCAACTGAATTTAAAAAGGCAAAAGAAAATAATAAGGGAAAGGGCATAAAAATAGAGAAATCTAATTCCAACCCCGATGAACTTTATATGTATCGTCAACCCCCGAAGTCCTTAAGTTGTAACAATGACCCGGGAACCTCTAAACCACCAGGTTTTTCTAAACCAATGTGGATCACGACGGCTCGTATTAGGGGAACATCATATATCCCTAGAAACTTGGCAAAACGAACCAAAACCGAAGAAGAAGAAGAAACGAGGGAGTCAGAATAAGATAGTTGTATTCGTGTGGTGTAATATATGTAATATAGTGTTCGTATACTTTATGATATATGTAAAAATTGCTTGTATTAATAAGTATTTTTTTTATGAATCTAACTCTTGTCTATTTTACAGTTTAAAAACACAAAATGGATAGACAACCCAATATTTTAAGAGACCTACCCGGAGACATGATTGATGAAATCTTGTCTAGAGTCGGCAAGAATTCCTCGGCACAACTATTTAAGGCGAGATCAGTTTGTAAGACATTCGAAGAACGTTCCAAGAATGTCTTGGTTTATAAGAGACTTTCGTTTGAAAGATGGGGGATATCACATTGGGAAACCCATAAGTTACGATGTGTTTACTTTGACGCATATATTGCGGGGAACCCAAATGCTATTTTACGCAACGGGTTAAGAAATTATTTTGACTCAATATATCCGAATATTGGACTTCGTGATTTAGAAAAAGCGGCTAACATGCAACATAAAGAAGCATGTTATGCTTACGGATTAGTAATGTTCGCTTCTCACCAAAGTGAGAACAAGAACATCGGGCTACAACTATTAAACAAAACGTTTCCACAAGTGACGGAGTCGGTAATTGGGGTAAGAAATGAGGTTTTTAGATTATTACGGGACTGTTGGACATTACGTAACCCTCGTCCCTTTGACGACGCTACAACACGCTGTCTTATCAACGGCCATAACGGTTATGTTGCACAAGACCAAGGATGGGAAGTAGTCCTAGTAAAACCAGAATGCATGACTTGTTTCTGGACGTATGAATTACGTGTCTTTATTGCCTTTGCTGAACGACTTGTGTACTAGCTAGAATTATCTTCACAACTATCTTGTATCAAAGTTATTGTGTGCTATATTTCATGCTTTATGTAAAATAAGCGGTATTGTAAGTTTGTAAAATATTGTATAAAAGTTTGAACGCGAAATATTATTATAATCAGTTTTTCATATAGAATTGTAGTAGTTGAATTGTATATTAGCTACTAAGTATGAACTTAACGGGTAGGTACTACCCGAATTTAAACTTATAAAACGCTAATATGAAGAAAAAGCTTTTATAAATGAGTTCATATTATGCTACGAAATACTATTAACTACTCTTAATATTCTGTATGATTAACTTGTTCCATTTAACTATTTTGAAGGAAATGGCACCGACTACTCGACACACCGTGAATATGAATGAAGAGGAATTCCGTACTTTTCTAGCTTCAAACATAGCCGCAGTACAGGCTGCGCTACATACCAACAATAACCTTGGATCTAGCAGTACAGGAAATCGTGTAGGATGCACCTACAAAGAATTCACTGCCTGCAAACCTTTGGAATTTGATGGAACCGAAGGACCGATCGGATTGAAACGGTGGACCGAGAAGGTCGAATCGGTGTTTGCCATAAGTAAGTGTACTGAAGAGGACAAAGTAAAGTACGCTACGCATACCTTCACAGGTTCTGCGTTAACATGGTGGAATACCTATCTAGAGCAAGTGGGACAAGACGATGCGTACGCACTACCGTGGTCAGCATTCAAGCAATTGATGAACGAGAAGTACCGTCCCAGAACCGAGGTCAATAAGCTTAAGACAGAACTTAGAGGGTTACGAACCCAAGGATTTGATATTACCACGTACGAAAGACGATTCACAGAATTGTGCCTATTGTGTCCGGGAGCATTCGAAGATGAGGAAGAGAAGATCGACGCGTTTGTGAAAGGATTACCGGAAAGAATCCAAGAAGATATAAGTTCACACGAGCCCGCCTCCATACAACAGGCATGTAGAATGGCTCACAAACTCGTGAACCAAATTGAAGAAAGAATTAAAGAACAGACTGCTGAAGAGGCCAATGTGAAGCAAGTCAAAAGAAAGTGGGAGGAAAACGGTGATAAGAATCACCAATACAACAGCAATAGCAATTACAACAATAATCGCAACAATTATCCCAACAATCGCAACATCAATCGCAACTACAACAAACGGCCCAACAACAACAACAACAACAACAACAACAGCAACTACAACAATCATCCCAACAACAATAATAACCGCAACAACAACAACAATCAGAAGCAGCTATGCCAAAGGTGTGAAAAGAATCACTCGGGGTTCTGCACCAAATTTTGCAACAAGTGTAAAAGAAATGGTCATAGCGCGGCGAAGTGTGAGGTCTACGGACCAGGGGTTAATAGAACGAAAGGAACAAATGGTGTCGGAACGAGTAATGGCGGAGCAAGTAGTGTCGGAGCAAGTTATGCCAATGTAGTTTGTTATAAATGTGGAAAACCGGGCCACATTATTAGAAATTGCCCGAACCAGGAGAACACGAATGGACAAGGCCGTGGAAGAGTTTTCAATATTAATGCGGCAGAGGCACAGGAAGACCCGGAGCTTGTTACGGGTACGTTTCTTATTGACAATAAATCTGCTTACGTTTTATTTGATTCGGGTGCGGATAGAAGCTATATGAGTAGAGATTTTTGTGCTAAATTAAGTTGTCCATTGATGCCTTTGGATAGTAAATTTTTACTCGAATTAGCAAATGGTAAATTAATTTCAGCAGATAATATATGTCGAAATCGAGAAATTAAACTGGTTAGCGAAACATTTAAGATTGATTTGATACCAGTAGAGTTAGGGAGTTTTGATGTGATAATCGGTATGGACTGGTTGAAAGAAGTGAAAGCGGAGATCGTTTGTTACAAAAATGCAATTCGCATTATACGAGAAAAAGGAAAACCCTTAATGGTGTACGGAGAAAAGGGCAACATGAAGCTACATCTTATTAGTAATTTGAAAGCACAAAAACTAATAAGAAAAGGTTGCTATGCTGTTCTAGCACACGTCGAGAAAGTACAAACTGAAGAAAAGAGCATCAATGATGTTCCCGTCGCAAAAGAATTTCCTGATGTATTTCCGAAAGAATTACCGGGATTACCCCCAGATCGATCCGTTGAATTTCAAATAGATCTTGTACCAGGAGCTGCACCAATAGCTCGTGCTCCTTACAGACTCGCACCCAGCGAGATGAAAGAACTACAAAGCCAATTACAAGAACTTTTAGAGCGTGGTTTCATTCGACCAAGCACATCACCGTGGGGAGCTCCTGTTTTGTTTGTCAAGAAGAAAGATGGTACATTCAGGTTGTGTATCGACTACCGAGAGTTGAACAAACTTACCATCAAGAACCGCTACCCACTACCGAGAATCGATGACTTATTTGATCAACTACAAGGGTCGTCTGTTTATTCAAAGATTGACTTACGTTCCGGGTATCATCAAATGCGGGTGAAAGAAGATGATATTCCAAAGACTGCTTTCAGAACACGTTACGGTCATTACGAGTTTATGGTCATGCCGTTTGGTTTAACTAATGCACCAGCTGTGTTCATGGACCTTATGAACCGAGTGTGTGGACCATACCTTGACAAGTTTGTCATTGTTTTCATTGATGACATACTTATTTACTCAAAGAATGACCAAGAACACGGTGAACATTTGAGAAAGGTGTTAGAAGTATTGAGGAAGGAAGAATTGTACGCTAAGTTTTCAAAGTGTGCATTTTGGTTGGAAGAAGTTCAATTCCTCGGTCACATAGTGAACAAAGAAGGTATTAAGGTGGATCCGGCAAAGATTGAAACTGTTGAAAAGTGGGAAACCCCGAAAACTCCGAAACACATACTCCAGTTTTTAGGACTAGCTGGTTACTACAGAAGGTTCATCCAAGACTTTTCCAGAATAGCAAAACCCTTGACTGCATTAACGCATAAAGGGAAGAAATTTGAATGGAATGATGAACAAGAGAAAGCGTTTCAGTTATTGAAGAAAAAGCTAACTACGGCACCTATATTGTCATTGCCTGAAGGGAATGATGATTTTGTGATTTATTGTGATGCATCAAAGCAAGGTCTCGGTTGTGTATTAATGCAACGAACGAAGGTGATTGCTTATGCGTCTAGACAATTGAAGATTCACGAACAAAATTATACGACGCATGATTTGGAATTAGGCGCGGTTGTTTTTGCATTAAAGACTTGGAGGCACTACTTATATGGGGTCAAAAGTATTATATATACCGACCACAAAAGTCTTCAACACATATTTAATCAGAAACAACTGAATATGAGGCAGCGTAGGTGGATTGAATTATTGAATGATTACGACTTTGAGATTCGTTACCACCCGGGGAAGGCAAATGTGGTAGCCGATGCCTTGAGCAGGAAGGACAGAGAACCCATTCGAGTAAAATCTATGAATATAATGATTCATAATAACCTTACTACTCAAATAAAGGAGGCGCAACAAGGAGTTTTAAAAGAGGGAAATTTAAAGGATGAAATACCCAAAGGATCGGAGAAGCATCTTAATATTCGGGAAGACGGAACCCGGTATAGGGCTGAAAGGATTTGGGTACCAAAATTTGGAGATATGAGAGAAATGGTACTTAGAGAAGCTCATAAAACCAGATACTCAATACATCCTGGAACGGGGAAGATGTACAAGGATCTCAAGAAACATTTTTGGTGGCCGGGTATGAAAGCCGATGTTGCTAAATACGTAGGAGAATGTTTGACGTGTTCTAAGGTCAAAGCTGAGCATCAGAAACCATCAGGTCTACTTCAATAACCCGAAATCCCGGAATGGAAATGGGAAAACATTACCATGGATTTCATCACTAAATTGCCAAGGACTGCAAGTGGTTTTGATACTATTTGGGTAATAGTTGATCGTCTCACCAAATCAGCACACTTCCTGCCAATAAGAGAAGATGACAAGATGGAGAAGTTAGCACGACTGTATTTGAAGGAAGTCGTCTCCAGACATGGAATACCAATCTCTATTATCTCTGATAGGGATGACAGATTTATTTCAAGATTCTGGCAGACATTACAGCAAGCATTAGGAACTCGTCTAGACATGAGTACTGCCTATCATCCACAAACTGATGGGCAGAGCGAAAGGACGATACAAACGCTTGAAGACATGCTACGAGCATGTGTTATTGATTTCGGAAACAGTTGGGATCGACATCTACCGTTAGCAGAATTTTCCTACAACAACAGCTACCATTCAAGCATTGAGATGGCACCGTTTGAAGCACTTTATGGTAGAAAGTGCAGGTCTCCGATTTGTTGGAGTGAAGTGGGGGATAGACAGATTACGGGTCCGGAGATTATACAAGAAACTACCGAGAAGATCATCCAAATTCAACAACGGTTGAAAACCGCCCAAAGTCGACAAAAGAGCTACGCTGACATTAAAAGAAAAGATATAGAATTTGAAATTGGAGAGATGGTCATGCTTAAAGTTGCACCTTGGAAAGGCATTGTTCGATTTGGTAAACGAGGGAAATTAAATCCAAGGTATATTGGACCATTCAAGATTATTGATCGTGTCGGACCAGTAGCTTACAGACTTGAGTTACCTCAACAACTCGCGGCTGTACATAACACTTTCCACGTCTCGAATTTGAAGAAATGTTTTGCTAAAGAAGATCTCACTATTCCGTTAGATGAAATCCAAATCAACGAAAAACTTCAATTCATCGAAGAACCCGTCGAAATAATGGATCGTGAGGTTAAAAGACTTAAGCAAAACAAGATACCAATTGTTAAGGTTCGATGGAATGCTCGTAGAGGACCCGAGTTCACCTGGGAGCGTGAAGATCAGATGAAGAAGAAATACCCGCATCTATTTCCAGAAGATTCGTCAACACCTTCAACAGCTTAAAATTTCGGGACGAAATTTATTTAACGGGTAGGTACTGTAGTGACCCGAACTTTTCCATGTTTATATATATTAATTGATATTGATATTTACATGATTAAATGTTTCCAACATGTTAAGCAATCAAACTTGTTAAGACTTGATTAATTGAAATATGTTTCATATAGACAATTGACCACCCAAGTTGACCGGTGATTCACGAACGTAAAACTTGTAAAAACTATACGATGGCATATATATGGTTATATATATAGTTAACATGTTTTTATTATAAGTATGTATCTCATTAGGTATTTTAACAATGAGTTATATACATAAAAATGAGACTATTAATTTAAGAAACTCGAAAACGATATATATAACGATTATCGTTATAACAACGTCTTACTAGGTACATATGAATCATATTAAGATATTGATACACTTGGTTAATTATGTTAAATGATAAGTAAATATATTATTAAGTGTATTAACAATGAAATACATATGTAAAAATAAGACTACTAACTTAATGATTTCGAAACGAGACATATATGTAACGATTATCGTTGTAACGACATTTAACTGTATATACATCATACTGAGATATATTATATATCATAATATCATGATAATATAACAATTTAATATCTCATTTGTTATAATAAACAATGGGTTAACAACATTCAACAAGATCGTTAACCTAAAGGTTTCAAAACAACATTTACATGTAACGACTAACGATGACTTAACGACTCAGTTAAAATGTATATACATGTAGTGTTTTAATATGTATTCATACACTTTTTAAAGACTTCAAGACACTTATCAAAATACTTCTACTTAACAAAAATGCTTACAATTACATCCTCGTTCAGTTTCATCAACAATTCTACTCGTATGCACCCGTATTCGTACTCGTACAATACACAGCTTTTAGATGTATGTACTATTGGTATATACACTCCAATGATCAGCTCTTAGCAGCCCATGTGAGTCACCTAACACATGTGGGAACCATCATTTGGCAACTAGCATGAAATATCTCATAAAATTACAAAAATATGAGTAATCATTCATGACTTATTTACATGAAAACAAAATTACATATCCTTTATATCTAATCCATACACCAACGACCAAAAACACCTACAAACACTTTCATTCTTCAATTTTCTTCATCTAATTGATCTCTCTCAAGTTCTATCTTCAAGTTCTAAGTGTTCTTCATAAATTCCAAAAGTTCTACTTTCATAAAATCAAGAATACTTTCAAGTTTGCTAGCTCACTTCCAATCTTGTAAGGTGATCATCCAACCTCAAGAAATCTTTGTTTCTTACAGTAGGTTATCATTCTAATACAAGGTAATAATCATATTCAAACTTTGGTTCAATTTCTATAACTATAACAATCTTATTTCAAGTGATGATCTTACTTGAACTTGTTTTCGTGTCATAATTCTGCTTCAAGAACTTCGAGCCATCCAAGGATCCATTGAAGCTAGATCCACTTTTCTCTTTTCCAGTAGGTTTATCCAAGGAACTTAAGGTAGTAATGATGTTCATAACATCATTCGATTCATACATATAAAGCTATCTTATTCGAAGGTTTAAACTTGTAATCACTAGAACATAGTTTAGTTAATTCTAAACTTGTTCGCAAATAAAAGTTAATCCTTCTAACTTGACTTTTAAAATCAACTAAACACATGTTCTATATCTATATGATATGCTAACTTAATGATTTAAAACCTGGAAACACGAAAAACACCGTAAAACCGGATTTACGCCGTCGTAGTAACACCGCGGGCTGTTTTGGGTTAGTTAATTAAAAACTATGATAAACTTTGATTTAAAAGTTGTTATTCTGGGAAAATGATTTTTATTATGAACATGAAACTATATCCAAAAATTATGGTTAAACTCAAAGTGGAAGTATGTTTTCTAAAATGGTCATCTAGACGTCGTTCTTTCGACTGAAATGACTACCTTTACAAAAACGACTTGTAACTTATTTTTCCGACTATAAACCTATACTTTTCTGTTTATATTCATAAAATAGAGTTCAATATGAAACCATAGCAATTTGATTCACTCAAAACGGATTTAAAATGAAGAAGTTATGGGTAAAACAAGATTGGATAATTTTTCTCATTTTAGCTACGTGAAAATTGGTAACAAATCTATTCCAACCATAACTTAATCAACTTGTATTGTATATTATGTAATCTTGAGATACCATAGACACGTATACAATGTTTCGACCTATCATGTCGACACATCTATATATATTTCGGAACAACTATAGACACTCTATATGTGAATGTTGGAGTTAGCTATACAGGGTTGAGGTTGATTCCAAAATATATATAGTTTGAGTTGTGATCAATACTGAGATATGTATACACTGGGTCGTGGATTGATTCAAGATAATATTTATCGATTTATTTCTGTACATCTAACTGTGGACAACTAGTTGTAGGTTACTAACGAGGACAGCTGACTTAATAAACTTAAAACATCAAAATATATTAAAAGTGTTGTAAATATATTTTGAACATACTTTGATATATATGTATATATTGTTATAGGTTCGTGAATCAACCAGTGGCCAAGTCTTACTTCCCGACGAAGTAAAAATCTGTGAAAGTGAGTTATAGTCCCACTTTTAAAATCTAATATTTTTGGGATGAGAATACATGCAGGTTTTATAAATGATTTACAAAATAGACACAAGTACGTGAAACTACATTCTATGGTTGAATTATCGAAATCGAATATGCCCCTTTTTATTAAGTCTTGTAATCTATGAATTAGGGAACAGACACCCTAATTGACGCGAATCCTAAAGATAGATCTATTGGGCCTAACAAACCCCATCCAAAGTACTGGATGCTTTAGTACTTCGAAATTTATATCATATCCGAAGGGTGTCCCGGAATGATGGGGATATTCTTATATATGCATCTTGTTAATGTCGGTTACCAGGTGTTCACCATATGAATGATTTTTATCTCTATGTATGGGATGTGTATTGAAATATGAAATCTTGTGGTCTATTATTATGATTTGATATATATAGGTTAAACCTATAACTCACCAACATTTTTGTTGACGTTTTAAGCATGTTTATTCTCAGGTGATTATTAA
Organism: Rutidosis leptorrhynchoides; assembly: GCF_046630445.1. Taxonomy (NCBI): domain Eukaryota; kingdom Viridiplantae; phylum Streptophyta; class Magnoliopsida; order Asterales; family Asteraceae; genus Rutidosis; species Rutidosis leptorrhynchoides. Next base: position 353,390,851 of record NC_092338.1, read on the forward strand.
GAGCTTCCGCTGTCGCATACTTAAATAAGGACGAGATTTGGAGTCCATGCTTGTATGATATTGTGTAAAAACTGCATTCAAAAAACTTATTTTGTTGTAACATATTTGTATTGTAAACCATTATGTAATGGTCGTGTGTAAACAGGATATTTTAGATTATCATTATTTGATAATCTACGTAAAGCTTTTTAAAACCTTTATCTATGAAATAAAGGTTATGGTTTGTTTTAAAAATGAATGCAGTCTTTGAAAAACGTCTCATATAGAGGTCAAAACCTCGCAACGAAATCAATTAATATGGAACGTTTTTAGTCAATAAGAACGGGACATTTCAGTGAGGGGGGTTAGCACAAGGCTAAGTGAATGGAATCATCTAACAGATCTAGCATACAGTACCAACTTGTACAACTACAGCAACTACAACAATCAATGACAGGCAACCGACAACTAACAACTGGCAACTATCAACTGGCAACTATCAACTAGCAACTATGCTCCAACTAGAGACTCGACGACTTGTACGAGCAGCGTCTACCGAAAGTCCTTACTACCGAATCCCCAGTATAGTAAATCCACACGCAGGTGATGCGTCATTCAATACTATACTCAACAAACAGTAGCCAACTGGATCCAACCACAACAAGGTTGACCTCTCTGAGCTGAACCTAACAACAATAGGTTCCAACAGGCAACTACAACTTGTGCACACAACTGTTAAGCAACTACCACTAGGAACAACTGTCCCTACGACTAGCATGGCAACTCTACAATGATCATTATTACAACATATCTACTAAGCATAACAACTAAAATAATATAACATAGTAGCACAACTTGCTACTCTATACTACACCCGGAGATAATCCCACTCACCGATTACCAGCAACAGAAGGCACTCAGAATTCTAATCTTACTGAGCCTTCTCTTCGTCCTTATCACCTGAGAATAGACATAGCACAGTCAGTAATCATGTCTTGATAATAACACGACAACAAGACAATAACACAACAATACTAAAACCAACACTTAATCACTTTACAACTGGTCTGTCAACTGTACGAGTAACACCATCACACGCACGTTTGAGAACACTCAACCGTGCGGTTGACAATTCACTCGTACGTTTGGCCTATGACCAAACATCCAACAATGACTCACCTGATCCGTACAGTTCACTACACGAGTGACCAGTGACTCGTATGAGTCACATCTCAACCGTACGTATCATCACAATCAAAACATAAGTTCCCATCACTACTCACTCGCACGGTTCACCACACGGTTGACTACCTCAACCGTACGAGTGAAGGCTCACTCGTGCGAGTGATGAAGAACAGTAGAAACATCTATTTATATGGGTTTCAACCCAAAATCACAACATCAGACAATAATACATACACTAAATCAACACCTACAACATGTATTCACTATATGATAAGTCTACATTATAATTTCAGCCCATAATGACACTCAAATGCGTGCAAAATAAGGCATAAACCCTAAAACCCCTTTTTCTGATCAAAATAAAGTTTGATCTAGTTTCTTAAAAGTTTACCATTAGAAAGGATTTTTCATTACGATTCCAACGATACTTTATTCATCAAAAACGGAGCTACGGTTTGAAAGTTATGACCAAAACAAGTTTCCACAAAATCTGACCAGCTGTCACACGTGTGACTGAGGCCTCACTCGTGCGAGTGAGCCCTCACACGTGCGGTTGACCCTCAAAAGTGTGGTCACTCGTACGAGTGACCTGTCACTCATGTGGGAGCTGAAGAACAGCTCCAGCACGCTGTTTTCCGCGTTTTTGGCCCAAAAACTCGATTTTTGCAAGTTCTAACACCAAAACCACTTCAAATACATCATATAAACTATATAGCAACTATTTCTAACATCAATTAGCACTAACAAACACATTCAAGCAAGAATCAAACCCAAAATCACACTTTTAAACTCATAAACCCAAAACTCAAATTTGACAAGATTAAAGCATGAAATCAAAGCACAAACCTGAGAATAGTGATTACTATGATGTTAGAATTCAATCTCTAAGGCCACACAATCCAATTTCAAGCATAAATCAAATAGGGTTTCAAGGGAGTAAGAGTTTAGGTACGGAGTATAATTTCTAATTTGGGGAAAATGCAAGAAAAGTCTGGAAGCAGGCTTATAAATGGGTTAAAACTCATACCCCATAACACACGGGTATTTATCAGTTATCTGATATCTTTCGTACTTCGTTAGGAGGCCCTAACGGAGTCCAAATTCAACAAACGAACCTGTTCTGTGACCCTTGTCACAAACTGGTCTCAACTAAATAACCAAATAATTATAAACATATAATTATTAAAATCACTAATTACACCATACCCAAGGGTACAATGGTCATTTCAACTAGCCCCAAAACGCGGGTGTTACAGAATAGCAACATAAAGACACGGTATAATTAAGAATAGTATCACCCCAAGGCAATAATAGAAGTAAACAGATTTTTCTGGTGGAAGATTGAAAAGAAGGATGACAGGAATGATAATTAGGAAAATATCAAGAATTAGAACTGGATTAAACATTTCCATCATCTTTTGGATGTATGAACTAAGAAAGAAAGTATAGGAATGGTGAGAATAATGGAACGAAAGAGTTTAATTTATAATGGAAATACCAGACAGAGTAAACGAGGCAGATCATTGTATTTAATTATAGAGATCTTAAATTCCTTATTGGCCGAAGAATCAAATCTTTTAGATTTCGAAGATTCTCTTTAATCCCTTAAATTTCGGAAATCAATTGTGACTACATCACTGGTTAAGTCAAATCTATATTTACTCATTCCACCCTTTTGTGATAACTTCACTCGTACGCTTCGCATAATCGAATCGTTTTGGCTATAGTACTCAATGATGATGAAACTCTTTTTATCAATTCATATTCGTCATGAAAACATTTTTATTGTTAGCCATGACCATCCCACTCAAATTTCGGGATGGAATTTCTTTAACGGGTAGCGAGTGTGACGACCCAGAAATTTTTGACCAATTTAAACTTAATCTTTAAATGATTTCGACACGATAAGCAAAGTCTGTAATATTGAAGTCTCAAAAATTTTGAACTATGTTCATGTATTCATTTACCCTTTGACAAATCTCGATGATTCACGAACCAGTGTTTGTAAATATGTATATATATAAATATGTGTAGGTATATATATAAATATTACTTGTGTATATATATATATTGTTATATTAAATTTAATTGTTTAAAATATATAATTAATAAATGTATTTACTTAGTAAAAATTTATTATTTAAAACTGTTCTTATATATATAAAGAGCATATTGAATAATATGATTTTGGACCTATTCTGTAAACGTCTGTAACACTCGGTTGACATTTCTTCAGTGTTCATAATGATATAGTACATATGTATGAAGATTTAAAATGAAAGTTGAACTGTAAATTGATTACAAAGATTTTAGGTTTGATAAAAATAGTTTTTACCTTTTTAATTTAAATATTAGCACTTCGTACATGTTAATTGAAACAGAAAAATAAATAATTAACTAACATTTTTGATCAGGTTTCAAACAGTTAATAAGTGGAATAATTAAATATATTTAATCTAAAAATTTGGGATTTTTAAGAACACTTTTATCCGTTAACTGTTTAGCAATGGACACGATATGATATCCTGTTAAAGTGTCGGTAGGATAGATACAATGTTATGTCACGGGTGTTAAGTTAAAGATACTGTTTCCTTGCTTTCTCCAATCTAACTAATTCTATATATATAATTACATACACATTACAGTCACAAAAAGAGATATACATCTTCTTCTTCTTCCACACACCACAATTCTTTTAATCTCCTATAATACACGATACAACTCTGGTGACTTCATCAACTCCGGCTAAGGTAGAAACGATAATGATGAGATCAATCATTAGAACCCTTAAAATACTATATTTGGTTTCTATATTCGATCCTAGTTAGAAACCCACTTCACCACAATATCTCTCTGTGATCTTGGCTCAAACCACCCTCACGTTGATCAACACCAGAGAATGAACCTATCTTGATCACCATTTAAACTCCCACCACAACCACAACTAACCACAATATATCTCTCCTGTTTTAGTTCTCGTCAATCATCACCTCCACAACTCCATCACCCACAACTATCTCCTACAATCTGCGTGAACTTGAACCACCCTTGTAGCCACCATGTACCGCCATTGCAGTCACCATTCGCCATCACACAACCTCCATACATCTCTCTTTCTCTCTCTACAATCATCCTCACCGTACCATCAACCCGTCGTTGGGATTATATAATTTTTTTCCTTTTCTCGCTGCTATGTTGGCCTACAAACCCACACACCACTCTCACTAGTTTCTATCTGTGCAAACCGTTTTCATTGTTTTTGTTTAGCCACTCTCAACGATGAACACCTCATCAAACATATCGTGTGTGCCTGTTACCCATTTTGTATTTCTGCTTCAGTTTAAAAACCCCAACAACCGTCACCTCTCGATCCCTGGTGTCTTGTTTCTATTTCTGTTTCACGTTCCACTGCTGCTACTGTCGGTGTTCTGGCTCCCTTCGAAAACCACACACATTCACCAATATTTTTTTTTTTTATTTCCTTGATGTGCTACAGCTATTTCGGTTTCCTATTATAATGAACATGTCAATTTAATATTAAGAAAGGTGAGTGGAGATTAAAGAGGTGATGTTTATGTGCGTATACTTTTCCTTTGATGGCCAACATGTAACCCCACTTGCCAAAAATCTTTCGGTGATAATAGTAATACAAATGGAGAATCCAATATCTAATTTGTATTTTTTTTTTAAACTGAAAACTCAGCTGGGCCACTATATTACTATTTGGGCTTAGAAAAGCCAGTTGGGCCAAGATTTGCAAATTGCATCGGTGCTTTGTTTCTTCCTGATCGCTGTATATATCCGACTCAAATTTTGCAACAACAACAACCATTAAACTATATCTGTTTCTAATACTAATCGAGCAACAACAACCCCCACCACCACAATGAAACTATCGGCCACCTTTACCATACAGTTTCCTAGCAATGTTTCGAGCAATGAGCACGCGTAGAGCGTCTAGAGGTTACGAGCCATTGGGCATCGGGGGAACACCTGTGAACGATCTATTGAAAGATGCAAAGATGATCAGATGAAGGACAATAGCCACAAAACTTGGTTCATTATGAAGGTATCTCGATACAAAACTCAACAATGTTTATGTTGTTAGGCTTATGTAATGGTACCTTTTCACATCTCTTAAACAAGACGAACCGAAACTAACCGATATGAAACCATATGACTATCAGTCTCGGTTACAATAAGAGACAGTTTCGTGACTTAAAACGTGAAATGAAATTTGAGAACTAAACGTTTACACAAATACTCTATTATGAATTAATAATAAGTACTAGTTGTCTAGATTAAGATTAATAGTGATACTTGAATGGTTTAAAATTAATATAATGGAGGAAATTGAAAGTTAATCCCATGGTTATCGAGAGGTACCAAGTGACGAGATGAAAATGATGATTTCGTGATGGAATGGTGATGGTGACGGGTATGATGAAGATTATGAGGGCGACGATAAAACATGATAATGATGAAGTGATTATGATAATGATAGATAATATGATTATTTGATGATGATGATGTTATAATAATCATGATGATCGATGGATTAGATTAAGATGATGATAACATTATTGATAATGATACTATTAAATAAAAGGATGTTGAGGTTAAATTTAGATGATGTGCAGATTCGTATTTGATAAAGATATAGACACGTAAGTTTACCAAAACAAACTGGCGGTTCATTGGTTAGTAGTGTCTTTGTTAATCAAGAGGTCATGGGTTCGAAACTATGCAATTGCAAATATATATATATATATATATATATATATATATATATATATATATATATATATATATATATATATATATATATATATATATATATATTTTAATAAAAGCTGTCTGGTGAGGGTCTGTTGGGCTACTTTGTGGATCCAATTAAACATACACATGGGCCATTATCTTGGGCTCCCTTATAGTAAATGGACTTAATATAGGATTATTATTATTATTATTATTATTATTATTATTATTATTATTATTATTATTATTATTATTATTATTATTATTGTTGTTGTTGTTGTTGTTGTTGTTGTTGTTGTTGTTGTTGTTGTTGTTGTTGTTGTTGTTGTTATTATTATTATTATTATTATTATTATTATTACTACAAATAAAAAGACTAATGTTATTATCAAAATTATTATTATCAATGTCATTATTAGTATTATTATTATTTTTTTAGTATTATCATGATTATTAATTTAACAAATAAAAGATATTAATATAAAAAAATATATAATTATTACATATATCTTAAAACTATCTAATTTACTATTTTAATATAAATGTAACATATATATATATATATATATATATATATATATATATATATATATATATATATATATATATATATATATAACATTTAAAAATAACAAATACATTATAATAAATAATAAATAATATAATTAATATATATAAACTGGTTTGATTATTATTACATGTTAATTATATGTTTTAATATATATACTTGATATAGGTTCGTGAATCCGAGGCCAACCTTGCACTTGTTCAATGACGTCATATGTATTTTTACTACGAAATACAGTATAGTGAGTTTCATTTGCTCCCTTTTTAAATGCTTTTGCAATATATATTTTTGGGACTGAGAATACATGCGCTGCTTTATAAATGTTTGACGAAATAGACACAAGTCCTTAAAACTACATTCTATGGCTGGATTATTAAACAGAATATGCCCCTTTTTAGTCTGGTAATCTAAGAATTAGGGAACAGACACCCTAATTGACGCGAATCCTAAAGATAGATCTATCGGGCCCAACAAGCCCCATCCAAAGTACCGGATGCTTTAGTACTTCGAATTTATCATGTCCGAAGGGAGTCCCGGAATTATGGGGATATTCTATATGCATCTTGTTAAGGTCGGTTACCAGGTGTTCACCATATGAATGATTTTTGTCTCTATGCATGTGACGTATATTTATGAGAAATGGAAATGAAAATCTTGTGGTCTATTAAAATGATGAAAATGAATGATTACGATAAACTAATGAACTCACCAACCTTTTGGTTGACACTTTAAAGCATGTTTATTCTCAGGTATGAAAGAAATCTTCCGCTGTGCATTTCCTCATTAGAGATATTACCTGGAGTCACTCATGATATATTTCAAAAGACGTTGCATTTGAGTCGTCGAGTTCATCAAGATTATTATTAAGTCATTTATAGTTGGATATATTAGAAAATGGTATGCATGCCGTCAACTTTCGATGTAATGAAAGTTTGTCTTTTAAAAACGAATGCAATGTTTGTAAAATGTATCATATAGAGGTCAAGTACCTCGCGATGTAACCAAATGTAATGTATTCGTCCGGATGGATTAGGACGGGTCCTTTCATAAATTGAGTTTTTAACACGAACGGTTTAGAGTTTAGGCATTAGGGTTTAGGGTTTATGGATTAGGGTTTGGTGTTTTGGGTTTATGGAATAAACCCAAAACACCAAACCCTAAACCCTAAACTCTAAATCGGGCTAAATTTTACTTCACAAAACATGGAAAAAAAAAACGTTCACATTCTTCACGAACAATATTATCTTGAATGTTATTTTTGTCGATCGTTTTCCCGCCTAAATAATAACATTCATCACGAAGTGTCTTTTCTAAATGTTCATATTTTCGTTTGATCTTGATGCCGGAAAAAAAAATTTCAAAAATAAGCGGAAAAAAAAATTTATTTCTCCCCGATTGGCTACTTCCCTATTGATCCTGACCATATATATATATATATATATATATATATATATATATATATATATATATATATATATATATATATATATATATATATATATATAAGAGATTTGTTTAGCTTACTTGTCAACAAAATCATTTTTTAAGGGATGAATGACAAGTGGAATTTACACTTGTCAAATTTTCAATGATTGTGATTAAAATTCATTAAATAAATGATTAATAACAATATTAGAGAATAAAGAAATTAATAAAAAAAATGAGAGCAATTAGTACGGGTAAATCTAAGAGATCGTTGTAACTAATCAATGATTAAAAATATGATTAATTATAGTAGAACACATCATTCCTTATAACAACTCACGAGTAAAATATAATTTGTTTAAGAAAAAAAAGTAAACAGCCCCTTACTCTATAGCAAACCATATAGATTAATTACCACTTGTGAATTAGTAGACCACTTACGATACATATTCATTATTGTGTCGTTATTCATTTATATGTCATTATTGTGAACCAAGATCGCTAGAGGAAAAAAAAATTATGTTTTTATGTAAGTAATCTTCAAACAGATTTTGAGTAGTCGTGCAACGCAAAAGCTCAAAAAATCAACATTATTAAATACAGAGTATATTTTTGACCTGTTCACAGTTAGCAAAACCCAACTGTCAAAAACAAATCAAGGATTAACCTTGTAACCGTCAACAGTGTTAAAAGAAAGTGATAACGGATTAACGGTCAGCTGAGTTTGTGTGATTGTGTCGGTGAGTCACGAAAACAGACGTTGCAATCAAACCTTCAAATGAATAATAGTAGTGAATTTAATTTAATTTAATTTAATTTAATGGGGAACCATAACTCCAGCGGCCCCCACCACCTGCGAAACCGTACAAATACTGTAACACCTCCATCACAATCACAAATCCCGGTTAAAATGGCAGCGGCAGCAGCAGCAGCAGCAGCAGCAGTTCCGTACGCAAATGTGGATTCTACCTTGCGATCTCTCGCGGGTCAAGCTGAAGGCTTCGGTCGATTCGCAATTGGTGGACTCCACGGCGAGATATATCATGTTACCACGCTATCAGGTTAATTATTACTCCCTATTATTAATTAAGTAATTATTAATTATTGGATTGGATAGTTAGGGTTTTTGATTTATAACTACAAAGTTCCAATAACAACTGTAACTTTTATTTGATCGATTAAAGTGATTGCTGTTGAGTCTATAGTCAGAGAAATTAATTTCATTCTGAAACGAGTGCTATATGTTATGTGAATATCTTATGTGAAAATCTTCGAATCTGATTTAGATGACGGGCCGGGATCACTTCGAGCTGGATGTCGAATGAAAGAACCTTTGTGGATTGTTTTTGAAGTTTCTGGCACTATTGAATTGTCATCTTATTTAAATGTATCATCTCACAAGACCATTGATGGGCGGGGACAAAGGATTAAGCTAACGCGCAAGGGAATTAGGCTGTATGAATGTGAGCAAGTGATTATATGCAACCTAGAGCTCGAAGGCGGTAGAGGGCATGATGTTGATGGCATTCAAATCAAGCCCAATTCAAAGCATATTTGGATTGATCGTTGTAGCCTCAAGGACTTTGATGATGGATTGATTGATATCACCTGCCAAAGCACAAATATCACAGTATCCCGGTAACTACATCTATGGATTAATTCTCTAAAACTGATTTTTAATTGTATACCCATATATTTGAAACCGATTATCTACTACTTGAAACCAGAATAATCAAATAATTTCTTTCACAATATATCTGGGATAAAGTTATCTAAATGCTATCACTTTTCTAAAAGATATTATGTGAAATAAGAGGTATGCATACCATAATGACTACTTTAGGCAATTATGTAGCATATGTTTGACCTTAACTCGATGCAATTTATTACATGGTCACTTAAGATTTCAACCGACTAACCTTCTTATTATGTTATGCATTTTAGTTGTCACTTTTCAAACCATGACAAAACGATGCTTATCGGAGCCGATCCTTCACACCATGGTGACAGATGTATGTGTGTCACCATTCATCATTGTTTCTTTGATGGAACTATACAACGTCATCCTCGTGTTAGGTTTGCCAAAGTACATCTTTATAACAATTATACCAGAAATTGGGGCATTTATGCTGTCTGTGCCAGTGTTGAATCACAGGTTAATTGCTACATAAACTTTGTTAGAAAAACTTATTTTTTTTTTTTTTTTTTTTTTTTTGAGCAAAGGAAATATTTTATTAAAAAGGCCAGGATATTCCCAAAGAGCCCAAATACAAACACAATGACCCAACACCAAACAACACAAAATACAAGAAGACAAATACACCCCAACACTTATACAAACTTAAACCGATTGTTAACCCATTTCATATTCCATAAATCTGCAACTTTCCTAACAGCACTTGAGTTCTTGACTGTAAGAGAGAGCAGCTTCCATCGAATGTAATTCTGGACATCTTCACCCACCTTTAATGCTTCCTTCTTCTGGTGACGAAATAACCTAGCATTCCTTTCACGCCATACAAAATACACACAAGCAGCTATTACAAGCCTGTTAACTATATTCCATATGTTCTTAGTAAATGGGTAAACTGCCATCCTTTGCACAATGCTGTCCAGACTATACGGCAGACCTCTAAAAATCAATTTGGCCTTAATATCTTTCCATACACAGCTACTAAACTCACATTGAAAAAATAGATGATTAATTGAATCATTAGTTTTTTCACATAAAGGGCATAACAGCTGCACTTGAGGCATCCATGATTTCATTTTATCTTGAGTGTGAAGCCTATGAAGAGTAGCCAACCACATAATAAAAGCATGCTTTGGCTCTAGCCCCTTAAACCATATGACATGATGCCACCCAACCTTGACTCTATTACTCCTTAAATCCCTCCAAACCTGCTGAGTAGAATAATTAACAACACTGCCATCATTTTTCTACCATTGTAGAAAAACTTATTTATTTGTTCCTTTAAAAGCTAATATATATAACAGCATATTAATATTGATGGTTTCTTTTAGATATTCTCCCAATGTAATATATATGAAGCAGGAAAGATGAAGGTAGCTTTTAAGTATCTTACAGAGAAGGTAACTTATATTCTCCATACAAATTCTTTTAATTACGTGCTATTAGTCTAACCTTGTTCAACATCAGGTTCTATTATACCTGGCAAACGGGTCAGGTTGGGTCGGTTTGGTTAATGGGTCAACACGTTTTTGGGTTGAAATGGGTCATGGGTCAACAGGTAAAAATTTTAAACGGGTCCAAACGGGTCAGGTTGGGTCAGTTTGGGTAACAGGTCGAAACGGGTAGCGGGTCAAATGGGTCAAATAGTTCTAAACAGGTAATATACTTTTACATTTGATTTTTTACATTTATTATATTGTTTTAGTTATTATTAATATTAATATTTATTATATGTATAAGAAAATATTAATATACATAATAATTGATATAACCATTAATGCTTTCATAAATTATTGACGGGTGAATCTTGTTATACTTGACCCATTTGACCCATTCACATGAGCCATTAGACCCGTTCTCTATTTATTGAACTTAAGATTTGATACCCGTTTGACGCGTTCTTTTATATATTTTATAAGACTCAATAGGTTGAAGAAAAACTCATTGGACATTTTTTTAAGTTTTGGTTTACATTGTTAGGCCTAATTTATTTAAAGACCCAATTGACCTGAAAGCTTGACCCATTTGACCCAAATTAGAGAGAATGGGTCTCAATTGCCAGGTATAGGTTGTATACTTCTATTGGAGTTATATGATGATGTGTCACTTATTACTTGGGTGTAACTTGTTTTGCTGAATATAGATTTACCAAAAGATCGGTGTATTTTGCGCAGGCAGGTGACAAAGAAGAGGCAAGCACAGGGTGCATTATATCTCAGGGTGACTTCTTTATACCCGGTACACAACCGGGTTTATTGGAACACGCGACATCAAGTAGCTCGTTTCACCCAACCCAATACTACCAAACATGGACCGTTGAACCAGCAACAAACGAGCTCCAACAAATTCTCCAACATTGTACAGGATGGCAACCCATTCCTCGCCCACCTGGTCTGTAACAAATTGCATTAATTTTTTATATTAGAGATGTCATATCTGAAATACGCGTAGTTTAAGTATTCATTTGACTGATCCTGTATAAACTTTTGATTTACTCTGAAATCTATATAAATAATTAAACTGTGCGTACTTCAGGGTCTGAAATCCCAGTCAAAATGGCGGCAAAAGTTCCGTACTCAAATGTGGATTCTACCTTGCGATGTCTTGCCGGTCAAGCTGAAGGTTTCGGTCGATTCGCAATTGGTGGACTTCAAGGCGCGCTATATCATGTTACCTCGCTTTCAGGTTAACTATTAATTCCTATTATTATTATTGGTTAGGTTTTTCTGATATATAAATACAAAGTTCCAATAACAACTAATACGTAATTTCGGAGTTTTTAAAACTATATACAATGCATCTACAATCTGAAACTTAATTTTACTCTGGCAATAAGGGTACAAAGAAATTAAACACTTATATTCTAATTTTTTTTTTTTTCCCTGAAACCTTGCTATAAAAGTTCAAATCTCAAAATTTAACAATCAACATACAATCACTCAAACAATAATTTATTTAGTATCGTGTGTTACATTCTGAAGTTGATGCTCTTGTTGGGGATGAATGTGAAAATCTTTACCTATTTTTCGGGTAGTTAGGTAATTGATAAGGGAACACAAATGTAAATCAGTTACTTCATATTTCTGTTATCAATTAATTACTTTTTTTTCACCAAAATTATAGATTTACTTTGTAATAATGAATCTGACTTAAAAATTAAGTTGCATTTAAACTATACGTATCATCATTAAGAATAAGAATATGAAATCATTAGCATTTTGACAGAGGATAGAGTTTTTTTGTCATTATATTTTTGTGAAGGCGTGCCAAATATCTTTATGTGAATATCTTCGAATTTATTTTAGATGACGGGCCCGGATCACTTCGAGCTGGATGTCGAATGAAAGAGCCTTTGTGGATTGTATTTGAAGTTTCTGGCACTATTGAATTGTCATCTTATCTAAATGTATCATCTTACAAGACCATTGATGGCCGGGGACAAAGAATTAAGCTAACGCGCAAGGGACTTAGGCTAAAAGAATGTGAGCATGTGATTATATGCAACTTAGAGCTTGAAGGCGGTAGAGGACCTGATGTTGATGGCATTCAAATCAAGCCCAATTCAAAGAATATATGGATTGATCGTTGTAGCCTCAAGGATTTTGATGATGGATTAATTGATATTACCCGGCAAAGCACAAATATCACGATATCCCGGTAACTACTTCTGGATTGATTATCGAAAACTGATTTTTAAGTATGATCAACCACTAGAAATTGATTATCTGCAAATGAAAACAGCAGGGCCGTCCTGTCGAATTTCTGGGCCCTGTGCCATAAATAAAAGTGGGCCCTTATATAAAAAAAATTTCAATTACAAAATAATAAAGTTTAATAATACTAATAAAGTCATAATTGCTATCATCAATCAGAATAACGGACATAGAAAACATATTATCACATTCAATAGAAAACGTGGCATGGTGTATTTTCTATTTTAGTTTTTTAAATTATTAATTATCAAATGGACTCATGTATGGATAATGTGCATATGTATGCAACAATAGAATATATTTTTTGGGCCCCTATAGATATTGGGCCCTGTGCGGCTGCACGGGTTGCACGGCCCAAAATCCGGCCCTGGAAAACAGAATAATCGGATAATCCTTTTCACAATACAACTGGGCTAAAGTTAATTAATTGCTACATACTTTTCCAAAATAATATGTTTAAATAAAAGGCACGTATACCAACAATGACTATTTTAGGCAATTAGACCTATTCTAACCGTGCGTCAAACGCCCTCCGTCAGATTACGTGTCCAAACTGACGGATTTTAACGGGGCGTTAGTTTTTGTCAGTAGGGGGTGTCAGTTGGGCTATTGACGCAAAAAAACGTCACTTTTGCCTCAACTAATCAGATATGTTTCTGATTTGATAAATATATATTTTTTAGAATTAATTTATTTTTTCCCACCCAATTTCTAATCAGATTTTACCACATCACCCTACCCAATATTTGACACAAAAAAACTAACACAACGGTTATAAAATGTCAGAAACCGACACTGCCTAATCACAGTCGGTTTGCACTTTTTGGCCAAAAAGTGCATAAACTGCCTGTGATATCACAGGCACCATTAGGAATGGTCTTATGTAGCATATATTTGGCCTTATTTCGATGCAATAATCAGAAGATGATCACTTTCTAAATGCATTCCCGAACATCCCTAAGAATTTAAGCAACTAACCATCTTATTTTGTGCGTTTTAGTTGTCACTTTTCAAACCACGACAAGACGATGCTTATTGGTGCCGATGCTTCACACTATGGGGACAGATGTATGTGTGTCACTATTCATCATTGTTTCTTTGACGGAACTATACAACGACATCCTCGTGTTAGGTTTGCCAAAGTACATCTTTATAACAATTATACCAGAAATTGGGGTATATATGCGGTCTGTGCCAGTGTTGAATCACAGGTTAATTGCTACATAAACTTTGTTAGTAAAATTTATTTGTTTGTTGAATATATAACAACATATAATTGTTTTCTTATAGATATTCTCGCAATGTAACATATACGAAGCAGGACAGAAGAAGGTAGCTTTTAAGTATCTTACAGAGAAGGTAAATTATATTCTCCTTAAATTCTTGAAATACCTGCTAGTAGTCTATCTGTGTTCAAGATCAGGTTATATCCTTAGGCTGCGTTTGTCTCTTAACTGAATGGCTTAGTAGTGCGTTTGCTTATGACATTTGAATGACAAATGATGTTGAGCTGTTCAACAACCGTTCGGAGTTGAATTACTCTCTTAATCATTCAACACATCAGTTTGATTTGATACCCCTTAAGTCATATCCATATCCAGAACACTTATCAAACAGTTATATTCATTAAAAAGGTAATACATTAATTTTACATCATTCATAAAGTTGATTCAAAATGATTATCAAACAGATTATTATTGTTCTTTTAATATTTAATATTTAATCAAAACCTTTGAATCATTCATATGGTACTTATGACTTGTGTCTAATTTGTTTGTGCTAAAGGGGCATTTTTTCTAAGTATAGATTGGAGAAAGGCAAAAGACACAAACCTTCGACACATCACATCATATATACACATTTGTGATTTATCTAAGTGAGACTTGAGCCCACGACCTTTGGTTTGTTGGGGTAGCCCGATACCGCTTGCATATAGGCCCGTTGGTTTATCACTACATAATTTACCAAAAGATTGGTGTATGTTGTGCAGGCAGGCGACAAAGAAGAGGCAAGTACAGGGTGCATTATATCTGAAGGTGACTTATTTACGCCCGGTACACAACCGGGTTTATTAGAGCAAACCACATTAAGTAGCTCGTTTCACCCAACCCAACACTACCAAACATGGACACTTGAACCTGCAACAAAGGAGCTCCAACAAATTCTCCAACACTGTACAGGATGGCAACCCATTCCTCGCCCACCTGGTCTGTAAAAAACTGAATTGTTTCTATATATAGGTACGAAGATGTCGTATATATAGTACACATAGTTTAAGTATTCGTATGACTGATCCTGTAAAAACTTTTGATTTACTCTGAAGTTCATATGGTTTAAGCATCTGAATTCCAACATTTAAGATATCATTTGTTAAGTTGTGTCTTTATATACTGTTACCTATTTTTTTTAAATCAATGTAACGTTTTTAAGTTATATCAATTTTATTTGATTAGCATCATTTATAATTTATTTGTATTTCTTGTATGGATGCTTTATTGAAAAGTTCCAAATTTTATCTACCTTCTTAAAAATAAACATCCTAAGTCCCAACATCTCATACTCTATTGCTCTCATATCTAAAGTTGTTTCACTTGCCTTAAAATAAAAGAAAGTAATATTGTTTTACTTTAAAATTGTAGCAAGAGTATATCTAATATTAGTTTTTTTACTCGATCCTTTCAATATATAAGGGAGAATTTTTGATTAAAAAAACTTATAGAATCATGTGTTTTTTTATTTAAATAAAAAACTGATACTTGAAATTAATAGTAAAATGTCAAAATATCCCTTTGCGTAAATAGGTTCTACATGTTCTCTACCTACCTAAGTTCTTCATGAATCATCTCTCTATATATATTTATATATTTCTATGTATATATTAAGATGAACACTTATAAAGTATGAGCATTAATTTTGAAACTATAAAGCAAAAAATATTGAATAAGTTCATTTTTTAGTGAAGAGAAAATATGTGTGAGAGAGAAAAACAAGAGAGAGAGAGTGTGAGGCAAGGCACGTCTTCGGCAAGCACGGCGGGAGTTCGAGGGAGATACAACGGTCGCTACGAGAACAACAACAATCATAGGTGGTCAAACCGAAATCGATTAACATCGTACATGTTCTACAATTTTCCCGATGACTGGAAGGTGGTAGATTTTTGGAAACTCTTCAAACAATATGGGGCGGTGAGAGACGTTTATATGGCCGGAAAAAGACTTTTCAACGGCCAGAAGTTCGCATTTGTAAGGTTTGCGGATGTTAATGATGCTGACAAACTGTTGAAGAAGTTAGAATCAATCAAGGTTAACGAGGTGATGGTTAAAGTTTTCAAGGCAACTGTTAGGGCTCCAAAGAAAGCAGTTCCAGCTCCTCATAATAAGATTCCAAATCAGTCTACCGGTTTTGATGCAAATCGTCTTCATGATGGGCGTACCTTTACTGATGTGTTAAGGAAGAGAAAGGAGACTTCAGATCTGCGTGACAAACTTAATGAAAAGAAAAGATGGGAAGAGGTCAAGAGGGATGTTCCAGATTATGGGGATGTTAAAAGAGAAAAGGTGGTGGTTATTGATGATGTTAAGAATGCAGATAGTGATGATAAATATGCAGATAATGTAGAGTTATTAAAAAATGCAGTCGTTGGGAAGGCAAGGAATAATGATACTATTCTAAACCTGGATACTATCATGACTGCTGAAGGTTTCTCAGAAATTGAATACAAACGACTAGGTGGGTTGGGATTAATGTTTATCTTCAAAACCTTAGATGCTGCAAAATCTTTGGTGGAGGGTTTGCACCCTCTAAATAGATGGGTCCATAAAGTCGGTATGTGGGATTTCAATAATTGGCCGGAACAAAGAATGGCATGGCTCACTATTAAAGGGGTTCCACTACCATGTTGGACAGATAGAACTTTCACTTCGATTGCCGAGTGGTGGGGGGGTGGTCTATTTGTTGGAAAATTGTTCGCTAACAGGAAATCAATATCTATTGCAAGGAAAAGTTTTTGCTAAACTACATAATCCGGAACTTGTTAATGAGTCTATTAAGCTAGTCTATAGATCAAAAATATATTTTATCAATGTTAAGGAGGAAGTGAAAGAAATTGGTGAGAAAAAGCCATCAGATGTGTCTCAACAGTTCATATGTCATAAATGCAAAAATAGAAGATGTCAAGATAAAGGATCATCAGAATATGACGATTCAGAGTCTATTAATTCAGATGATTTTTACAGCGAGTCAGATGGTAGTGATATTGATGGTCATGGTCCTATCAAAGATGATGACGAATATAGTCTTTACAATGATGTTCTACGGAGTGATGAAGATGAAGGCGAAGATTCTAAAATCTCCGATGATGACATGCCGGAATTGAGAAAGGATCTACCGGTTGTAGAAGATGAGGAATCAGGCAATCTTGGGAATAGTGGCCCTAGTAATGATGAGGTGGTATGCGAGACAGCTGAGGAAAATAATGAGGTGGGGACACTTTTCAAGGAAAATACGCATGCTTCTAACACTAATAATATTTATGTAAAAAGCGTATCTTATGGGGGTCCCAAGGATATAAATACTGGTGCCCACGAAGACAACAATAAGCATGCTTCTGACCCTACTAATATTTCAAAAGATGCAAAAAACGATTCGTATGGGGTACCCAACTGTGGGAATAACGGTGCCAATGAGGAGAAAAATACTAATGGGCCAGGGAAAAATAATGGGCCAAGTAACAAAGGGGAAGAGGATAGTCATGGGCCTAATAAAATATGTAGCTCTAATGGGTCTTCAAAAGTTGGATCAGATGATTTTATTGGAAATACTAATGATGCGTTGGGGAAGGGTAACAAAGCTGATGGGCTTCCAAAAGCTGGGTTTAATGCTAATGGGGTTTCAAAGGCTGATGTACATGTGTCTCGGAATTCTGATAACTCACAAGAAAACGTAGAAAGGGTTAGGCACCGAAAAAGAAAAGATAAACCAACCAAAAGAAAAGATAAATCATCCAAATCGTCCAGGTCAATTCCTATCTCCTCTTTGTCTAACCACTGCTCAGAAAGCATTAACGATTTCTCGACAAGCTTGAGAGACAAAGCTGATTCCAAAGTCTCGAACAAAAAATCGATCGGCATATCATATTGCAGTGATTGCTATTTAGTTGCAATGACTAATCAGAAGGCTGCAAATAGAATTCAACGTTTCAAAACCATAGGTCGATGTGGAACCAATTGTGGTAAGTCATACAAATGCAAAACATGTGGGAAGAGATCTAAGGTGAAGAGTAAGAAAGGCAGTGATATCCAAAACTTTAATGAGGTTCCAATTAGATCCTTTAATAGTGAAGAGATACGTAAATATGGAGAACAAATTGGACTGAGGTGGTCCACCTCTATCCCAATGTAAGTCATGTTTTGTTCCATATCGTCTCCCTTTGTTATTTTATGAAGATTCTTTCACTTAACATTCGTGGTTTTGCGGTTAAGGGAAAGTTTGGGTGGGTGCGTAGTATTTGTATTAAAGAAAGACCATGTATAGCGGTATTTCAAGAAACCAAGAGTAAATGTGTTTCGGATAAATGGGTAAATGCCTTGTGGGGGGACACAAATTTTGGGTTCATTCAAAAGGAGGCCATAGGAAAATCGGGGGGTTTATTAGTCATTTGGGATAAAGGTTCCTTTGAAGATATTGAGGCAACGGGCGGTGATTATTTGTTAGCTTTAAGAGGCAAATGGAAGAAGTCGGGTGAAGAGTCTATTGTTGTCAATGTGTATGTGCCACATAGTGATCATAAGAAAAAATTGATGTGGGATTCCTTAGATAGGCTTATTAATAGTATTGGCTCAAGTTGGTTGTTGTGTGGTGATTTTAATGAGGTTAGAAATTGTTCGGATAAGTTAAATTCTCAATTCCACCAATGTAGAGCCGATAGATTCAGTGAGTTTATATATAGGAACAACTTGATTGAGATCCCGATTAGTGGTAGGAAATTTATGCGTATTAGTGATGATGGGGTAAAATTTAGTAAACTTGATAGGTTTTTGGTCTCGGATGGATTCATTAGTTTGTGGGATGACCTTTCTATTATTACTTTAGACCGTAATCTCTCGGATCATTGTCCATTAATTCTTCGTGATAAACTTATTGATTATGGTCCAAAGCCTTTTAAATTTTTCGATGAATGGTTCAATTATGTGGATGTTGATAAGGTAATCATTGAGGCGTGGAAACAACTGGTTAAAGGTGTGAAAAAAGATTGTATTTTTAGAGATCGTTTAAAAAATGTAAAAGCGGCTCTAAAAACATGGAACGATACTATGTTTGGGGGTCTTGACAAAGAAATCAACAATCTTAAAAAAGAAGCAACAGATTGGGAAATTAAGGCGGAAACACATCCGCTTAATGACTCGGAACGTGCTACATGGTTAGATTGTCGACGGCGTTGGGCCGAAAAGGAAAACATCAAAACAAATATGTTGAAACAAAAGGCAAGAATTAGATGGACGCTTAAGGGCGATGAGAACTCGAAATTTTTTCACGCTACGATACGAAGGAAATATAATAAGAATAATTTTCGTGGCATTTTCATTGATGGGGTTTGGTCCGAAGACCCGATAAAAGTTAAAGACGCCACCTTTTCTCACTTCCAGACATTATTTTGCAAAGATACAAGTCGCAGGCCAAAATTAACGGGCCTTGTTCCTATTCAGTCTGGTTCAAACAGTCCATCTGGCCTTTCGGCTCAACAGGCCGCTCAGGCTACTGTCTGTTATGACCCACGTACTGTCTGTTCTGGCCCAAGTGATCACATAACTGGGCCTGCCACTGGTCTAGATGCTGGGCCGATACATTCTATATCCAATGAACCTGGTTGCTTTAATATTATCGAAAATGAAGCAGCTGAGTTAGAAAAAAAGATTTAGTGAGGAAGAAATATGGGGTGCGATTAAAGAATGTGCTAGTAATAAAGCGCCCGGCCCAGATGGCTTTAATTTGAGTTTTTTTAAGAAATTTTGGGCCATCATCCGTGAAGACTTGGTTGATGCGATCAATGGTTTTTGGGAAGCAGGGTCAATTTCCCCGGGTTGCAACGCGTCTTTTATCACTCTTATCTCAAAAAAGCAAGATCCCTCGTGTTTAAATGAATATAGGCCTATTAGCTTGATCGGAAGCTACTATAAGATCATTTCCAAATTGTTATCTATTCGTATTAGGAAGGTGATTCCTCATCTTATCGGCTTCGAACAAAGCGCGTTCATAAAAGGGCGAAACATTATTGATGGTGTTCTAATTGCCAATGAATCCCTTAATTTTCTAAAGAATAGTAACTTGCGAAGCATGATTTTTAAAGTTGATTTCGAGAAAGCCTTTGATAGTCTTCATTGGGATTTCCTAGATGATATGATGGGTTTTATGGGATTTGGGATAAAATGGAGGAGGTGGATTGCATCGTGCCTTAATTCGGCCTCCATTTCCGTTTTAGTTAATGGCTCTCCAACAAAAGAATTCAAGCTTGGGAAAGGAGTTCGGCAAGGCGATCCTTTATCACCTTTCCTTTTTATTATCGCGGCGGAGGGTCTTAACCGTCTTACTAAATCGGCGGTTTCGAATAATCTTTTCAATGGAGTTGAAATCGGCAATGATAAAATTAATATCTCCCACCTCCAATATGCGGATGATACAATTTTTTTCGGTACTTGGAGTTTAGACAATATTGAAAACTTAATGAAACTTTTAAAATGCTTTGAATTGTGTTCCGGATTGAAGGTAAATTATAATAAAAGTAACCTCTTTGGAGTCGGGGTTGATAAATGTGAAATTGATGAGATGGCTAAATTGTTTGGTTGTAAGATTGGAACTTTTCCATTCACATATCTCGGGTTACCAATTGGAGCAAAAATGAACAAATCGTCGAGTTGGAAACCAATTATTGAAAAGTTTGAAAAGCGATTGTCGGATTGAAAAGCACGTGCGATGTCATTCGGTGGACGTTTAACTCTCGTGACTTCGGTTCTAAATAGCTTGCCGTTGTATTACTTTTCGCTCTTCCGTGCCCCGCCTAGCGTGCTTAAAAAATTAGAGTGTGTGAGACGTAAATTTTTTTGGGGAGGGGTGGGTGACGAGTCAAAAATCTTGTGGGTCAAATGGGATGATGTCATACGCCCTTGGGCGGATGTGTGACAACCCGGAAATTTCCAACCAAATTTAAACTTTAATCTTTATATGTTTCCGACACGATAAGCAATATTTGTTAAGTTAAATTTCAAGAATTTTAAACTATGTTCATACATTCATTCAACCTCGACCAAGTTCCAACGATTCACGAACCATTAAACGAATATGATTATATATGTATATGTGTATATATATTATAACTTGAAACGTAAACAAAATATTAGATTAAATACTTTATATGATTGTATCTGTTTCAAAATGTTTATCAATGGAATTAGAAGATAAGATCAAATGATTGAATTATCAGATATATTGAATTATGATTACAAGTCTCTGTTGAAAGACCCACGTTGATTTGAGAAATCTTTCCATTTTAACAATATTCGGAAAATGGTAAAGTGATTTATAAATAAGAACAAATTGTCAATCATTGAGAACTAGACAAAGGATAGTGGAAGATTGAATCTCATAAAGACTCGATTGATCTATTTAGTTTCAAACGTACAAAAACGTTTTCAGTTTAAAAAGAACTTTATTATTAAAATGTATATAACTTTTATAAATATCTAGAACCACTTTTGACAACTCATTACTTAACTAGTATGATAAAGATAACGATATTTATATTTTATTTTATTAAACGATTTAAATTAATATTATATATATTTATACGCGTATTATACATACATAGTTTTATACTTTTACTATACTTAAACTTTACCTCTACTTTATTTTTACTTTACTTTAACTTTAATAATTCACTTTAATAATTCATACTTTAATAATTCACTTTAATAATTCATATTTTAATAATTCACTTTAATAATTCATACTTTAATAATTCACTTTAATAATTCAAAAATCTATTATAAATAGAATTCATTAGGTTTCATTATTTCATAGAAACTTGAAAATATTTTTCTCTAAACTCTCTCAATCGATTTACATATATATATTTACTCCGTATTATTTCAAGATATTATTAGTATACATAAAATATTACGACGGAGTGCTGTCCGAGTGATTTCGAAATTGTTTTTCGAGTAGGATAGGATTAAGGAAATTATGGGTTATAGCTATGGAGGTGATTGAGTATGGTTCATGGGTATGCTCGTGAGGTCAATATAGTGTTTATCATTTCCGTTGCGTCTACGTACCTTTCCTGCAATATTGAATCTCAATATTGATACGTGAGTACTCATAATTTAACTTTTACATACTAATAGTGTATCCCTGACTAATGCTCGAGTATTTAGGATTATGCATGCTTGTACTTTTGATATTGCCCTTAGACAGGTTAGGTTGAATCTTGAATTAGTTACACTTGCGGTTGAGATAAGGTATAAGATATGCATGTCCTTGGAAAGCTAGCGAAAAATTAAGAACTTTTCCTTTAGATATCGAATGGTTTCGATGAACGGATTAGAAGTTATAATCAATTGAATTTTCGATATTTTTATTAAAAATGATTATTATTATCGTCGTTCTAGTTTTATCTTATTATTATTATCTTTATCAATAAAAGGGATTTATCATTAAAAATTGTTATTTTTTTTATTATTACTATCGTTATTATCGTTAAATTTATAATTAGTATTATTATTATTATCCAATTATTATTATTATTATTATTAGTATTATTATTATTATTATCATTATTAATATATATATCATTATTTAAAAATGGTTATTGTTATTGTTATTATTATTATTACTATATTATCATTAAGATAATTATTAGTATTATCGTTAATAATGTTATAGTAACTATCATTATTAATATTAGTGTAATTAAAATAAATATTTATAACACCTAATTATTTTGATTACTATTATTATCATTATTATGAACACGATATAAAAGACGATTAAAAGCTATTAAACGAAACGATTAGGAAATAATGAGTAAGAGTATCATGATGAAATTAAAATATTATAAGATATTAATTTAGATAAAATTATCGTTCTTATTATTTTTATCATTACTATTATTATTAAAAGTATCGTTAGTATTAAAACTATCATTTTAACAAAAATTATCATTTTAATAGAAATGTCATTGTTACTATAAAATATTATTATTATTATTATTTTAAATAGAATTATTATTTTAAAGATAATATTAAAAATTATCGTAAATATTAAAGTTATCATAATTAGAATTATCGTTTTATCATAATGTCATCTTAGTAATTATAAATATTGATATTTTTATAATAATAATTATTATTACAAAATAATACAACTTTTACTTACTATCATTATAGATATTATTTTATCAAATAAATATGTGATACAAACATATTTTACTACGTGTAATAACTTACTTTAATAATACCTATCATATTATCTTTATGATATTAAATGAACCTGGCCTATAAATTTTATTACTTAATATATATAAAAGTATATTTTATTATATAAATTTAATATAAAATTTTATTTATTAATAAATAAATTATATTATTTACTCTAATAAATTTTTTAAAAATATTTAAAAATATAAAACGACGATATTTAAACTATATATTAATCATGTATAGATTTTTGGAAATTATTTTGAGTCAAATTTACTTTTGTTGACTTTTGCATATTAGTCTCGAGCATTAGGATTGTGGTACACTATGACTTGACCTAATTTGTTAGACAAATATTGACCAACACATAAATATATATAATTAATTTAGGTTCGTGAATCCGAGGCCAACCTTGCACTTGTTCAATGACGTTATATGTATTTTTACTACGAAATACAGTATGGTGAGTTTCATTTGTCTTTTTACCCTTTATATTTTTGGGACTGAGAATACATGCGCTTTTATAAATGTTTGACAAAATAGACACAAGTAATTGAAACTACATTCTATGGTTGAATTATCAAAATCGAATATGCCCCTTTTTATTAAAGTCTGGTAATCTAAGAATTAGGGAACAGACACCCTAATTGACGCGAATCCTAAAGATAGATCTATTGGGCCTAACAAACCCCATCCAAAGTACCGGATGCTTTAGTACTTCGAAATTTATATCATGTCCGAAGGAGGATCCCGGAATGATAGGGGATATTCTTATATGTATCTAGTTAATGTCGGCTACCAGGTGTTCACCATATGAATGATTATTTTTGTCTCTATGCATGGAACGTATATTTATGAGAACTGGAAATGAAATTCTTGTGGTCTATTAAAATGATGGAAATAAATGATTATGATAAACTAATGAACTCACCAACCTTTTGGTTGACACTTTAAAGCATGTTTATTCTCAGGTGTTAAAGAAATCTTTCGCTGTGCATTTGCTCATTTTAAAGATATTACTTGGAGTCTTTCATAGCATATTTCGAAGAACGTTGCATTCGAGTCATTGAGTTCATCAAAGATTATTATTAAATCAATTTATAGTTGGATAGTGGATATTATGAAATGGTATGCATGCCTGTCAATTTTCGATGTAAAGAAAGTTTGTCTTTTAAAAACGAATGCAATGTTTGTAAAATATATCATATAGAGGTCAAATACCTCGCAATGTAATCAACTATTGTGAATCGTTTATAATGTATATGAACGGGTCCTTTCAGTTGGTATCAGAGCGGTGGTCTTAGCGAACCAGGTCTGCATTAGTGTGTCTAACTGATAAGTCGATAGGATGCATTAGTGAGTCTGGACTTCGACCATGTCTGCATGTCAAAAGTTTTGCTTATCATTTTGTGTCGAAAATTAACTACTTATCATCCTCAAGAAATTACCTGCTTATCATTTTTAGTCTAAGACACGTCTTGCTGCATTGATTGCATGAATAGTGTATAGACAAAAATTCATATCTTAGCATATCTACTAAATCATATCTTATCGTATCTGTTACTTTAAACTTTGCCTGACATATCCTGTAAAGTCCTCCGTAATCTACGAAATCTTTTGATCTATATATATATATATATATATATATATATATATATATATATATATATATATATATATATATATATATATATATATATATATATTATGTAATTAGAATACCATCCGTTAGCCAAAATCATTTCATATCAAAAAAAAAAAAAAAATCCTTTATCCAATCATACGAAATGGAATTCGTCATCAGTTCAAGTCACTCATATTCCGAAATGGAATCCCATTCAAGCTCCGAAAGCAGTGTGACCGGAATAGATCAACCAATCAGTCATCACCTATTCTGGATGAATTGGGGATGGGTTCGTAGCCTCCTCAATCATTGGAGACAAGAAGAAGGTGATCCTTTCCATCCACCACATTGCCCTCTTGACGAAGAACCTGAAGCACTTACCGGCGAACCTGTCCGAAACACCATTTTCTCGCTCATTTCCAGAGTATCTCGTCACGATTATATATTACATCAAATTTTAGATTTTATTTATTCGCTCGTCCGAACCGACAATCACCCCGGTGTAATAGAAGAAGTCAACGAGCTTCGCGCTCGGGTAGTGGCTTTGGAGAATATGGTGCAGAGATTACAAACACCAGCAGCAGCATCAGCAGCATAACTAGTACCACCATCATCAATGCCAACAGTACCATTACCACCTCCAACCACAACCGCGTCGTAAACCTCAACTTCACAATCTGTCCCACGAGCATCAACGTCATACGCACCATAGATACCAAGGAGTACCAACAACAATAACTGACGAAGTATTAATTCATAACTTCATTGGAGAAACATTCCGCGACGATTATGTAATCTCTAAAGTCTTAGAGATTATCTAATCTAGCCCTAACCATAAATTAGTTAAGCAAACCAAAATGATAGAAGGAAGAGTAGAAACCCTGACAAAAATGGTGTGTGATTAACAAGCTAAACTTGCTTTACCAACAGCATCAACAATACCGTCAGCGTTACCAGCATCGTCAGTACAGTCAACATCCGAATCAACAACACCGATAACATCACAAACTCCGTCAGTTCAAGAATCACTGTGGACATCATTACGAATCAATAACGTGTATATTGTATCAACGAGTTATGAAGAATTAACTCATTCCCTCTAAAGAAATTATATGTATATGTATATTATATATATATATATATATATATATATATATATATATATATATATATATATATATATATATATTTTGAAATAAATCTTTCCGTGCTAAGCTATTGTGTGTGAATCTTAACTACTCGGTTAATTCATATTACAAATATGCAATAATGTACGTCCTTCGGCCGCAACTTAACCAGCGTTAACTACAATCTCTGTTGCAATTCAACAAATTCCAATTCATAATAAATCAAGTATATATTTGATTTTACACTTTCATCATCGATGTACCCGAAACTTTTCAAATAACATCATTCGTACTTTGCGAAATTCACAAGAATTCCACGAACCGAACATCATACATCAATAAATAACGAAGTATTGATTCATAATTTCAATGTCATTAAAGAAATACTGCGTAAAAGTTATGTACTTTTTAAAGCCTTTAGGGATTATTCAATTCTAGTTTCAACCGTAACTCAAATGAGTTTAATTTAACATTAACTCATTAAATCTATGTTACATCTGAAGAAAATATACATATATATATTTTTATAAAGACTGTAATAAAATTCTTTTGTACAAAATATTAATTGTGAAATTTTTTTTAACGGGTAGGTAATACCCGAGAGATATATAAATTCACAATTAATATGTTACATTCTTCGAATCTGATTCAGCAAATCATCCATTATACTCCCTACTTTCACAACAATATACATTCTTTTATAGAAATCAAAACAACCATACTCATTCAAAATTTAATTACATATTCTGATTTTGAAATCTCAAAATTCAACTTGAGATATGACTAAAATCATCACTCTTAGATCCTTACATCTTTCACAAGCTATATTTTGACTTCAAAACTGTGTTAGAATATCAAATGTATGTTAACGATTACAATCTGTGTTCAAACCCTTCGAAAATTTCTGAAGACACTTCGAATGATGAGCAATCGAGATGATGATCCAACCACATGTTACCCACAGTTATGTACCCGAAAAACTCTTGAAACCAAAGTAAAAGTTTAAACAACGTATCCGCGTCAGATTCTTTGGCATTTATTAGCAAAAATAACTTTGCGACTCCTATTCAAAGTAGCCAGTTTTGTCACAGCTCCAGCAAGTCAACTTTGACTTTTCAGTCAGACTAACCTTATTATAACCTTGAGATATACACCATCGTTACCAGGGAACCTTTTACATTCCACCACATTATTAGCAGATGTACCAACAACTTCATTACCCTTTGACTTTAGCCTCTCCAAAAAGTCATTATAATTATTCATTGAAACCCCATCATTTACTCATTCGCATCTTGTAATGAGAATTGCCATACGAATCATTAGGAATTAGCAATCAGTATTTTGAAATCTCGCAGCATGTCTACGCCAACAGTTATATGTGTATATATAACGTCTATCTTCTGGACTTAATTTGAATGTGAAGTTTCTGAAAAACACTCCAAACTACGAATTGGTTCTCCGAAAATGGAAAAAAAAAATGCTGATGAAGCAGCAAAAACTATAAACGACTTTAAATGGTAAAAGCTGGATGATAATGATGAAGTGTACTGGCAAAGCGCAGAAAAAGAGAAGTTTTGGAACTGGAAAACGGATTGAGCAAAGTAGGAAGGAGGCTGTGGACAAATTATAAAGACTGAACCTGACTTCAAAGGATCCAAATGATTCAGTACCTACTGAAGTCATTAATGAATACCTTGCTCCTGACTCTAAACCCCTGCGGACAATATTCTTCATCATCCTCTGATATTAGAAATTCTAAAATATCATCATATCTTTCATTATAAATATCCTCCATATTTCTGAAGATATTTTCTTAATTTTTCTTATTTGAAATCATTTAACTCTTCGCGCTATCTGTATTACATCATAAAAGAAACTATTTTAGTTTCTAAATTCTGAAACATTCAAGTTTAAAATAGGAATATTTTGAAGTAGTGTTGGGAACTGAAGCATGAATTAGTATAATATAATGACACTTGATCAATGTGATTATATTACAGTAAGTCATGCTGAGTTTCTAAATGGAACGTGATGATTCACAGATCATAACATCATCATGTGCCATGTTATATGACTCTTGTATTCTATTTAACCTCTAAAATATCAAGAAAATATTTCTTGATGATTCGGCCTTTTCCAAGGTATTCTAGTAATTTGACAAGTCAAGATCGTGCCATCACAATTTCCTTCCTAGAACATTAACAATGTTCATTCCGAAATTCATATCTGTGAATTCTGGACCATTACAAGCGGTGCTTAATCGCAAGAAGAAGAAACGAAAGGACAAAACTCCGAAATAGAAATTGGGGTATAAATTGCAGCAAATAAAAGAGAGCATTAATTGTGAATGATAATGATTACAGAAGACAGAAGCAGAGACTTTGAAATATAAGGGAACATATAAAGCCCAACGACAAACCAGAAATTATAAACCATATATATCGATGCATATAGCAATATAAAGACACGAGAGAACTAGAAACACTATAAACCCAAGAGTATAGTAGAAGTAGATAGATTCTTCTGGCGGTAGATGAAAAAGAAGAATGACCGATATGAAAGTTAGAAGTATATTGAGAATCAGAACTGGATGGAGCATATTGATGAATACTTTAAAATATGAGTTGAGGGGGAAAGAATAGAAGGTGATGAAACATGACTAGGAACTTAGAAATCAATAGATTTAACTCACACAATGGCGGAATAAGTGAATCAAACCCTCTAGTGAATAGGTTAAGTTTTTTTTTTGATTAATTTAGTCAAACCACAACTAAATCAAGTGTAATTAGATCAACACCTAGAGCTATTATTCACCACCTAGGTGATTTGGACTGAGAGAGAGAATCGGAGGAGCTCACTAGATCTGAGTGTGTGTAACAAATGAGAGGCTTAACCTAAAATGAAGAACATAAGACTTTATATACCCCTGCTGTTGACTCACCCATACGATTCATTCATCACACTTACGAGTTGGCTTCATCAGCCGTGCGGGTGATCACTCACTCATGTCTTCTCATTTAGGTTGTAATTGTGACTTAGCTCAGCATCAATCGTGCGTATGAGCTTGTCAGCCGTACTAGTGAGGCTTCACTCGTACGTCTGACTAAGTCTAACATAGTCAAACATCTAAATCTCGTTCCTGCAGTTCCTGTAACCACATACAAATGCGGATAGGATAATAACGAGCAATCATGGTGGCCTGTAAACTGTTGTACCTGCAATGGACGTGGGTAGATGTCTAGGGACTTGCATAAAATGCATCAACAGAAGGTGTGAGTTGTAAGGAAACGAAGGAGGTGAATTTATAAGAAAATCTCCGAAAGAACAATTAAAATGGACGATCACATTTAAAGAGGATCCTAATTCCCTTGAGTACCGGAGAGTCAAATCTTATTAAGAAGATTTTCTTCAAATCCCTTAAAATCTGGGAATCAATCATATCTACGTCAAATGATAAGATGAATCTACACTTACTCATTTCACTCTTCTATGTTAGCTTCATTCGTACTCTTCATATAAATGGATTGTTTATCCAAATTATTCGCTGATGATAAAACTCTAATTTTCAGCCCGTATGCATCATGAAAACATACTTATTATCATTCACGACCTTTCCACTCAAATTTCGGGACGAAATTTCTTTAACGGGTAGGTACTGTGACAACCCGGAAATTTCCAACCAAATTTAAACTTTAATCTTTATATGTTTCCGACACGATAAGCAATATTTGTTAAGTTAAATTTCAAGAATTTTAAACTATGTTCATACATTCATTCAACCTCGACCAAGTTCCAACGATTCACGAACCATTAAACGAATATGATTATATATGTATATGTGTATATATATTATAACTTGAAACGTAAACAAAATATTAGATTAAATACTTTATATGATTGTATCTGTTTCAAAATGTTTATCAATGGAATTAGAAGATAAGATCAAATGATTGAATTATCAGATATATTGAATTATGATTACAAGTCTCTGTTGAAAGGCCCACGTTGATTTGAGAAATCTTTCCATTTTAACAATATTCGGAAAATGGTAAAGTGATTTATAAATAAGAACAAATTGTCAATCATTGAGAACTAGACAAAGGATAGTGGAAGATTGAATCTCATAAAGACTCGATTGATCTATTTAGTTTCAAACGTACAAAAACGTTTTCAGTTTAAAAAGAACTTTATTATTAAAACGTATATAACTTTTATAAATATCTAGAACCACTTTTGACAACTCATTACTTAACTAGTATGATAAAGATAACGATATTTATATTTTATTTTATTAAACGATTTAAATTAAAATTATATATATTTATACACGTATTATACGTACATAGTTTTATACTTTTACTATACTTAAACTTTACCTCTACTTTATTTTTACTTTACTTTAACTTTAATAATTCACTTTAATAATTCATACTTTAATAATTCACTTTAATAATTCATACTTTAATAATTCACTTTAATAATTCATACTTTAATAATTCACTTTAATAATTCATACTTTAATAATTCACTTTAATAATTCAAAAATCTATTATAAATAGAATTCATTAGGTTTCATTATTTCATAGAAACTTGAAAATATTTTTCTCTAAACTCTCTCAATCGATTTACATATATATATTTACTCCGTATTATTTCAAGATATTATTAGTATACATAAAATATTACGACGGAGTGCTGTCCGAGTGATTTCGAAATTGTTTTTCGAGTAGGATAGGATTAAGGAAATTATGGGTTATAGCTATGGAGGTGATTGAGTATGGTTCATGGGTATGCTCGTGAGGTCAATATAGTGTTTATATGTTGTTAGATGCTAAGACTTCATGTTTTAATTATGCTCCTAGTGTTACTAGCTTTATTTTGATGTAAAGTTTGATTAAGGAAACCTCCTAAACTTGATTATGAAATTTGGTGAATTTAGTTTAGGGTTTGATGAACTTGAAATGAATCTTAGATGCATTGAATGATTGCCATGTTGTTTTGTTTGCGTTTAGTTGTATTGTATGCTTGATTATCTTCAAAACGGCGTATTACACATGTGCATTAATTTCCCGAATCATAATATGGCATTTATGAAATTGGAGTAATAAATGATGAGCATTAATGGTGATTTTGATATGAGTTTGTTTGGTTTTGATTGAGTAAATGCGTTTAGTTATTCTCCTTGTCAAATTACCTTTCTAATGATATATGATATGCGTTTTAAGTGTTTTCGGTGCATGAGATGTGTTAAATTGTATTTTGGTTCGTGACTTGGACCATTTTTCTGCAAACTGCATGTTTCCCAGGTATTGCGCGCCGCGCATATACCCGCGCGCCGCGCAGAATTAGAAATCCCAGATGTTTGCCTTCGTGGTTAAGTTCTGACCAGGATTTACACTTGGGTGCGCACCGCGCAACCCATAGTGCGCCGCGCATACTGCCCAGCTCATTTTGTCTTTGTTTTTCATGTCACAAAAATGTTTCCCGCTTTACTATAACCCCGTTTACCATGAAACTTGACTATTATGCTCGTATATGACTTCTCATCATGAGAAAATTGTCGGACACCCGACCCGACCCCGTTGACTTTGACTTTGACCAAGTTTGACTTTTAGTCAAACTTAACCAAACGATTATACAATCGTTATAACATGCTTAACTACTTGTGTCGTGCATGAAACTTGACAAATTGATCCACGTGCTATATTAATCGAGTCGTAACGAGCCATAGGACTAATTGAACATCTTTGACCCTTCGTGACTATCGTTATTGATACAACCTATTTGTTTAGGTCAAGACTAGCATTGTTCTTTGCACACGTTACTTGTCGAAGTACTTTTTGTTCGTGCATACAAGGTGAGATCATAGTCCCACTTTTACTCTTTTAAACTTACTTTTGGGATGAGAAAACATAAACGATTCTTTTGAACTAAGTGAACACAAGAACGGGAAAACAAACATTCTACATACGAGTTTAGAACGAAAATCCTCAATCCAATTATCATTAGTTACATCAGATGGTGTAAGCGAGAACTTATGTTATATGGCCATATGGGTTGACAACCCTCATCTTTGACGGTTCGCTACCGTCTACGGATGAAATATATTTTCGAGAATCAGTGTTTGTTCTAGCACTATGGATGGGGTATACAATGGATGGAATGTTAAGCTTTGATAATTGGGTGCTCGTGAATATTAACTTTTAGAATGTATTACTATTATTTCAACTTTGCAAACCTTGTGGTTCGACTTACTTTACTTTTACTCACAAACTTACTTAAACCTATGATTTCACCAACGTTTTCGTTGACAGATTTCTATGTTTTTCTCAGGTCTTGCACGATATGTGATACATGCTTCCGCTCATTATTTGATACTTGCATTGGATGTCGAGTATACATGCTTTTCATGGAGCGTCTTATGACTTTACTTTAAACCGTGTCGCCTAGATTTCCTTTGTACTTATAACCTTGTAACTTAACTTTTGGTTGAACAATTCTTGTAAACTTTGGAAACAATCTTTATTTTGAAATGAAGGCGACATATTTTGGTCAAACTTTGTCTTAAAGACTTATGACCATGCAATGGGACCTACGTAGACGACGCCGTCACTTGACGATTTGTCGGGGTCGCTACAAGTGGTATCAGAGCATTGGTTTTAGGGATTTAGAGTTCATTTGTGTCCACCCCGAGTCATAGGGTACATAGGTGAATCTAGACTACAACCGGCATATAGACTGAAGTAGGAATTACTTGACTATTTGTGCATTTATACTCGAACTCTTCTATCATATCTAACTCGTATTCGATCTTGATCTTACGTTGATAAATTTTGTTGACGCGCCACCTTGACTTTATAAAGTAATGTTAAATGCACATGTAAATCAGGGTAATATAATTTCCGGGATTATATTACGGTGATTCACATGGACGTTCCCACATTATGACGTAAAGAATTTAAGGCGAGTCAAGGAAAAATTTCCTCTCTATCCTTATTCCATACTCCGGTTAGTATTGTTGAAAATACTAACCAACGATATTCTTGTGTCATGAAGGAACAATGGCTCACCAAGGTCAACACAATACTCCTCTCGAAACCCTAGAACAAGCTCTTCAACGAATGATAACCACCACCGTGGGTACGGCCGTGGCCGATCACTTTTCTAACAACAACAATCATGGAACCGGTAATTCAAACGAAGGTTGCTCCTACAAGAACTTCATGAAGTACAATCCTTCCACTTTCGATGGAACCGGAGGACCGGTTGTTCTCACCCGATGGTTTGAACAAATGGAGACCGTTTTTAACACAAGCGGTTGTCGAGACCAAGATAAGGTCAAGTTTTCCACCCTCACTTTCACCGGCATTGCTCTCTCGTGGTGGAACAAGTACGTACAATCGGTGGGTATCGATGGAGCCCACACACTCTCATGGACCGAATTAAGAGAAAGAATGATCACCGAATATTTTCTGCGCGACGAGACTCGAAGGCTCGAACAGGGTCTAAGGAATTTAAAAACGGTCGGGAATGACCTCGAAGCTTATAATCAACGGTTTACCGAACTAGCCTCAATGTGTCCCAATCTCATGACTCCCGAATCCCTAAGAGTCGAACTTTACATGGATGGCCTCCCTAAGAGCATTCAACACGGGGTAAAGACATCCCAACCCACTAACCTACAAGAGGCTTTAGCAAAGGCCCACCAAACTTTGGAAACGGTGAATGAAATGGAAGCACTGGCACCAATGGTCGAGAACCACCCGAGTAACAACAAAAGAACATGGGGAGCCTCTCAATTTAGCAACCACAACAATAATAACAACCCCGCCAAGAAGCCTTTTACCTCCAACGACAAGAAAGGCTATGCCGGAAAACTACCTTTTTGTAACGAATGCCACAAGCATCACTTTGAAGGATGTGGCAGGTTTCGCCACCGGCGCCAAGGACCCGTCGCTCGAAAGATGCCCAACGCACACAGAACGGGTGCTTGCTTCGAATGTGGTCAACTGGGTCATTTTAGGAATGTGTGCCCAAAGAAGAAATCAACCCCAACGCACGCCGTTGAACTTTCAACATCAACGCCTAGGATGCCCGAGACGACGATGGACTAGTCACGGGTACGTTTCTTCACAACAAACCGTATATTTCATACTTATTCGATTCGATTACCGCTAGACGTTTTACAACCGAGACCTTGACTTGTACTCTTTACATTCCACCTTTTTCCCCTAGATACTACTTAGGCAATGTAAGCGACCAACGGAAAGATATTGTGTGTCTATAAATTTTATCGGAGGATATGCGTTAAGAAATTGGACTCGGCACCTATAGAACTAAGGAGCTCAGAACCTATTCGTTAGGGAGAAATTGTTTCCCTACAACTAGGTATAGATTATTGTGAACCGAGTAATTTTCGGTTGGAAGCCGATACCCTCTTCCTCGTATCCATTACCTCATGATTATTTGTGTGGATCCCGTGTATTCCAAATCAACCTCCGTTCCGGTTATCATCAATTGGGGGTTAAGGGAGACGATGTCTCCTAAGCCATTTTTCCGAACTCGCAACGTAGTTGTAAATCTCTCTTAGTACCGTTTGATTTATTTAGGACTCCGTCCGTATTCATGAACCTCCTAAACCACGCATGCAACTTATCTAGACAAATCTGTTATCGTATTTATGGATGACATCTTAACTTATTTAAGTAAAGAAGGAAAACAAACAACATCACCATCTTACGCTCGAACTTTTGAGAAAAGAGCAACTCTATACCAAATTCCCCGAGTGAGAATTTCTGTTGAACGAAGTCCAATTTTCTAGACCATGATGTTAATGGTCAAGGCATTACAATCAATCTCGAAATCAAGCCACATGTAATCAGGAAACTCTACCAACTCGGACTTGTATTCGTAAAAATCTTAGATCTCGTCTGTTATTACCGAAGATTCATTTCTGACTTTTCTCGTGTTACACGACTTTTAAACTCGTTAACTCACTAAGGAAAACTTTAAACCTCTCCGTGTTCGCACCTTGAGCGTGATTCTTCACACCAACATTTCTAGTTAAAAATCGTATAGCAACAGATGGAACTCAAACATGGAAATATTTCTACTTGAACGACGAAAGGCATACTCTCTCGACTCAAAAATCAACATAACTAAAATTCGTTATTTTGCACGAAGAATTCGAATACTAAATTGTGGATCCGATCAATTTTCTCGTCATCCCGTACCACACTACCTACCTCTGTTATTTCACCATCACCGTCTGATATTACTGGAATTTAAGATAACACACAATCCAACGATACTTCACTCTTCTTTGACTTAACGCCCTTGTGTTTCTGATAATCGGTCAACTATTGTTCAACCCCGAACTATACAACTACGTGTACTACCTCGTTTCTCTTTCAGACTTCAACTTTTGACAACTAGAGGCACGTTATGGCAACCTCGAGATGTAAGCTCATCCTATTCTAGGTACTCATTTCACTCCTATCTTTATCGCTCGCATTTCCGTTTAAGGAAACTCCTTGTAACATTTCTCCATGGATAGAGAAACTCCTTATATTACATTAGTATTCGCCATGAGGGTGAATAGTCCTAACGAACATTTTTCGAACCCTAACTGACTTGTTCAAACATATCTTAAGAGATTCTACACCAACACGGTGTATCTTCATCATTTATCCTGTATCGAAATACTCGTTTCACTTCTAGTGTTACAAGAAACCTTGGGAACGCGTTTAGACATGAGTACCGCATATCATCCCCAAACCGATGGGCAAAGTGAACGTACCATACAAACATTGGAGGATATGTTACGGGCTTGCGTTGTTGATTTTGGAAAAGCTTGGGACAAGCACTTACCCCTCGCCGAGTTCTCATATAACAATAGTTATCGCGCGAGTATTAAGGCCGCACCTTTTGAAGCATTATATGGCCGAAAATGTCGCTCTCCTCTTTGTTGGGCCGAAGTGGGTGACGTGCAAATTTTCGGGCCCGACCTCATTCACGAAACCACCGAGAAGATTCTTCAAATCCGAGATAGGCTTCGGACGGCCCGGAGTCGTCAAAAATGCTATACCGACAAAAGACGCAAAGACCTCGAATTTCAAGTCGGTGACCGCGTCATGTTAAAAGTCGCACCTTGGAAAGGTGTCATCCGTTTTGGGAAACGTGGGAAACTAAATCCGCGGTACGTTGGTCCTTTCGAAATCTTAGAACGTGTTGGAACCGTTGCGTATCGTTTGGATCTTTCGCCTCAACTAAGCTCCGTCCATCCTACTTTTCATGTATCTAACTTGAAGAAATGTCTTGCCGAGCCCGATATCGTCGTTCCTCTCGAGGAACTTACTATTAATGACAAACTTCATTTTGTGGAGGAACCGGTTGAAATTGTGGACTACGTCGAGAAGGAATTGAAACAAAGCCGGATCCCGATTGTCAAGGCCCGTTGGAACGCCAAAAGGGGACCCGAGTTTACTTGGGAAAGAGAAGATCAAATGCGAAAGAAACACCCTCATCTATTCCCGGTTCCGGAAACGTCAGATTCCGAGAAAGAAACAACGACTACTACGCCTACCTAAATTTCGGGACGAAATTTCTTTTAAGGTGTAGGTAATGTAACATCCCGCCTTTTTCCGTCAACTTTTCCGTTTAACTATTTTAAACTCTGTTATATGTTTATAACATCTCCCGTTAATACGCGTTTCGATTTATCTTGTTTAGGTAATTTAACGCACCCGATTGGAAGTAGAGGGACTTGTTTTGCCAAAACACTAAAGTGGTGACTAGCCACTTGACTAGTCAACACTTCCACCTCATTTCTTCATTTTCATTTTCCTTTTCATCTAACACTTTCATATTTTTCTCAAATTCTTCATAAAGCAATTCATCATCCATATTCAAACGATCAAGCTTCGGGCCAAACAAATTACACATTCGAACTCCTCGTGATCTCCTCTTCGATTCCATACCAATCTCATTTCATTTGGGTAACTTTCTAAAATCACTAATTTTATGTGTTCTTGAGATTTTTGAGTTAAAAGGTTGTTGATTAGTGTCTATGGCTCAAGTCTAGTATGATTATGTGATTTGTATGCTTGTTCTTGTTATTTTGATGTAACTAGTTCATATTGAAAGATAACATGCTTAACCTTGAGATTTGAGTGTTTATATGTTGTTAGATGCTAAGACTTCATGTTTTAATTATGCTCCTAGTGTTACTAGCTTTATTTTGATGTAAAGTTTGATTAAGGAAACCTCCTAAACTTGATTATGAAATTTGGTGAATTTAGTTTAGGGTTTGATGAACTTGAAATGAATCTTAGATGCATTGAATGATTGCCATGTTGTTTTGTTTGCGTTTAGTTGTATTGTATGCTTGATTATCTTCAAAACGGCGTATTACACATGTGCATTAATTTCCCGAATCATAATATGGCATTTATGAAATTGGAGTAATAAATGATGAGCATTAATGGTGATTTTGATATGAGTTTGTTTGGTTTTGATTGAGTAAATGCGTTTAGTTATTCTCCTTGTCAAATTACCTTTCTAATGATATATGATATGCGTTTTAAGTGTTTTCGGTGCATGAGATGTGTTAAATTGTATTTTGGTTCGTGACTTGGACCATTTTTCTGCAAACTGCATGTTTCCCAGGTATTGCGCGCCGCGCATATACCCGCGCGCCGCGCAGAATTAGAAATCCCAGATGTTTGCCTTCGTGGTTAAGTTCTGACCAGGATTTACACTTGGGTGCGCGCCGCGCAACCCATAGCGCGCCGCGCATACTGCCTAGCTCATTTTGTCTTTGTTTTTCATGTCACAAAAATGTTTCCCGCTTTACTATAACCCCGTTTACCATGAAACTTGACTATTATGCTCGTATATAACTTCTCATCATGAGAAAATTGTCGGACACCCGACCCGACCCCGTTGACTTTGACTTTGACCAAGTTTGACTTTTAGTCAAACTTAACCAAACGATTATACAATCGTTATAACATGCTTAACTACTTGTGTCGTGCATGAAACTTGACAAATTGATCCACGTGCTATATTAATCGAGTCGTAACGAGCCATAGGACTAATTGAACATCTTTGACCCTTCGTGACTATCGTTATTGATACAACCTATTTGTTTAGGTCAAGACTAGCATTGTTCTTTGCACACGTTACTTGTCGAAGTACTTTTTGTTCGTGCATACAAGGTGAGATCATAGTCCCACTTTTACTCTTTTAAACTTACTTTTGGAATGAGAAAACATAAACGATTCTTTTGAACTAAGTGAACACAAGAACGGGAAAACAAACATTCTACATACGAGTTTAGAACGAAAATCCTCAATCCGATTATCATTAGTTACATCAGATGGTGTAAGCGAGAACTTATGTTATATGGCCATATGGGTTGACAACCCTCATCTTTGACGGTTCGCTACCGTCTACGGATGAAATATATTTTCGAGAATCAGTGTTTGTTCTAGCACTATGGATGGGGTATACAATGGATGGAATGTTAAGCTTTGATAATTGGGTGCTCGTGAATATTAACTTTTAGAATGTATTACTATTATTTCAACTTTGCAAACCTTGTAGTTCGACTTACTTTACTTTTACTCACAAACTTACTTAAACCTATGATTTCACCAACGTTTTCGTTGACAGATTTCTATGTTTTTCTCAGGTCTTGCACGATATGTGATACATGCTTCCGCTCATTATTTGATACTTGCATTGGATGTCGAGTATACATGATTTTCATGGAGCGTCTTATGACTTTACTTTAAACCGTGTCGCCTAGATTTCCTTTGTACTTATAACCTTGTAACTTAACTTTTGGTTGAACAATTCTTGTAAACTTTGGAAACAATCTTTATTTTGAAATGAAGGCGACATATTTTGGTCAAACTTTGTCTTAAAGACTTATGACCATGCAATGGGACCTACGTAGACGACGCCGTCACTTGACGATTTGTCGGGGTCGCTACATTTATGAGATTAATATTTACATAAATTAAACCATACCAACATGATAAGCAATCCAAATTGTTGAGACTTGTGTTTTTGAAAAGAGTTTTACACAACGTTTGACCGTCCAATATGACCGATGATATCACGAACTATATAACATACGATAATTATACGTTTGTGTATATATATGTATTTATATATATTTAACATGATCTAAGGATGGTTTAACATCTCATTGTGTACTAATGACAATGAGTTATAAGTATATTTTGAAACTACTAACTTAAGTTTTCAAAACGATAACTATACGTAACATTCTTTGATATATATACTTATAATCTATAATGCTTATACATGTATCGTATATATAATGTATTTAATCACTTTTTAAGGACTTAAATACATAAAACAATATAAGTATATTCACAAAAGATAGCTATATTTGAATTCTCGTTCCGTTTCCTCAAGATTTCTATACGTATATCTAGGGTATATGTACCCGTATCATACCCAGCTTCTATACGTATTTACTATTGGTATATACACATCAAATCAACATCCTAATCAACATTATTACTGCCCTAGATATGAGGTAACTAGAATTTGTCAAGTAGTATGAATTATTAGTAAGAAAACAAAATTAGGAATCCTTTTTTTTTATAAACTAAAAACGTTTTTATAAATGAACACCATTTATTCACTCCATTTTCTCATACCTACACCCTCATTTATCTCTCAAAATACTCCTAACTTCATACTTGATCATCTCCAAGCATTTTCCCCATCATTTAGCTTCAATTACAAGCCTTAAACACCATAAGAAAACTCTTTCAAGAACATATCAAAATAACCACCCATTTGAAGAAGTTTACTTCCAACCTTTTGATCTAACTCCACCACTCTTTGATTCCAAGATTATTTCTTATCTTTTGCAGTAACTTTGTCCAAGTAACTTGAGGTAGTAATCTTGTTCATAATCTTATTCAATTCATATTCATATAGCTATCTTATTTTGTGGTATAAAATTTTAACAACAAGAACATAGTTTGAATGATTTCAAACTTGTTCGAAAACTAAATAGATCCTTCTAACTTGACTTTTAAAACACTTCAAGACCTGTAATATATCATAATGATATGCTAACCTAACAAGATATAACTTGGTTTTACAAAAAACATCTTAAAAACTGAATCTACGTCGTCGGAGTGCAACCGGGGGCTGTTTTGGGTTGGATAATTAAAAACCATCTTGAACTTTGAATTGGAAGTTCATGTTTTGGAAAAATGATATTTCTTATGAATATGTTAACACATAAAAATTTCATGGTTTAACTCAAAGTGTAAGTATTTTTAGAAAAATGATCATTAAATGTTGTTTTTATGATGGAAAATGATCACTTTCATAAGTTTCACCAAAGTTTGACCTATAACCTATGATTTCGAATACAAACTAAGGTATTTTCAGTTCATATTCTTAAAATTTGACTCGATCCAAGGGAGTGGCAAGTTGAACCAACAAAAACGGAGTTGTAATAAAGAAACTACGACTAAAACAAGATTGGGTATCCGAAGCTAGTTTAGCTACGAAAATATTTGGA
Source organism: Rutidosis leptorrhynchoides (assembly GCF_046630445.1). Lineage (NCBI taxonomy): Eukaryota > Viridiplantae > Streptophyta > Magnoliopsida > Asterales > Asteraceae > Rutidosis > Rutidosis leptorrhynchoides. The sequence continues at coordinate 353,431,967 of NC_092338.1, forward strand.
GAAAAAGTAAATTAATCATATCTTTTCTAATTAATATGATATTTTATATATAATTACTTATGATTTGATTTTATATATTTCAGGACCACCCGTAAACAACACGAGAAGATTAATCATAAGACCTCATGATTGTACGCAACACGTCATTTGACAACACGGTACTTTATGTACGCAACACGTCATTTGACAACATGGTACCATGGGTCGAGATTAATTCTGATCAATACGAATACGATGGGGTCTTTATTTATTTTATTTAAGCAACTAATTGTGGACCAATAACATCGGACTGCTAACTACGGACTAAGAAAATATTAAAAGTATTAAAAGTATATATATATGTAACGATTACTTAAAAAGAAAATATGTTAATATATTATATATATGGTTAGGTTCGTGATATCTATCGGAGACCAAGTCGAATTAAATACCTTCAAGGCAAAAGTGAGTTTCATTTGCTCCCTTTTTAATTGCTTTTGCAATATATATTTTTGGGCTGAGAATACATGCGCTGCTTTTATAAATGTTTACAAAATAGACACAAGTACTTAAAAATATATTCTACGTTGAGTTGTACCACTGGCATATTTCTCTGTAGCTTGGTAACTACTATTTACATGGGTATTGTAAACGCGAATCCTGTTGATAGATCTATCGGGCCTGACAACCCCAACCGGACTGGACGACCAGTATTCAACGGTTGCACAGTACTTCGTTTTGTTGACTACACTTGGTACGGTGTAGTGAGATTTCATAATAAAGGGAATATGCGACGTTGATTAAATGTTAAGTATGGTTACCAAGTGCTCAACCACTTAGAATGCTTTACATACACTTGCGAGTGTATTATGTTTATGATTATGAAATCTTGTGGTCTATTAACATATTGAAATGATTGTTATGATAAACCTATGAACTCACCAACCTTTTGGTTGACACTTTAAAGCATGTTTATTCTCAGGTACGAATTAAGTCTTCCGCTGTGCATTTGCTCAATATAAGGACATTACTTGGAGCCGATCATCGCAATGGGACCAAATGTTGATGACTTCGTCCAGGTGGATTAGGACGGGTCCTTTCAGGTGGGGATATTTCTTTTTCATGCTCTAACTCTACTTGGAGCAATATTGTCAAAACAGGTCTCGATATTGACAAGCTAGGTGTCGACTTCTCTTCTTCTTTCACAAAAGTGATTGGTGATGGAAAGGCTACTAAATTTTGGGATGACGAATGGTTCAATGATAAAGCGTTCAAGATGTTGTTCAAGAGGCTCACAAGGCTAGATGTGGATCCTTTATCTACTGTAGCAGATCGTATACAATGGGATGGACAGAATTGGGTTCCAAGATGGTGCTGGCTTCGTGATCCAGGCGGAAGAACTCGGACTGAATTGCTGAATTTGGAGCAGGTCATTGCGAACGTTAAATTACATCTGGGAAAAAATGATACATGGTCATGGAAGTTAAGCTCAAGTGGTACTTTCTCAACTCAAAAGTTAACATACATTATCATGTCTCATTTCTTTCCTCCTAGTGCAAATAATGTATCAACTCAAAAAAACAATTTGATCCCAAAAAAAGTGGGGGTCTTCGTTTGGAGGGCAAAGCGGAAGAGGTTGCCCGTGCTTGTCGAACTTGACAAGCGGGGTGTTGACCTCAATTCCATTCGTTGTCCTCTTTGCGATGACACCTTGGAGTCGGTTGAGCATACATTATTTTCATGTGTTCATGCAAAAGTTGTTTGGGAAAAGGTCTACAATTGGTGGGGTAACTTGACTTCACTTGGTGGTTTCGATGATGCATTTGATGGGAAATTCCATACACAAGCTTCAATTTTGGGTGCGAAAATTTGGCAAGCGGTACAATGGACAACCGGATATTTAATTTGGAAGAATAGAAATCAAAAGGTGTTCAAAACTCGTCTTGGTCTCCTCCGATGGCACTAAACGAAATTCAGGTCAAGAGCTACGATTGAGTCGCGAAGCGGTGCAAATCTAAAAATATTGAGTGACATGATTGGTTACATAATCCAATATCGGTCATAATGTAATTTATTTGCGATTTGTTTAGATGTAGCATTAGATTCTAGCTCGGTATCTTATGTTGCATCTTTGCGAACTTTTTGTAATCCTCTTATTATGTGATTGAATGAATATATATATTGCCTTTCAAAAAAAAATAAAGCAAAAAATATTGTTGTCAAATAACATTCTAACATGTTTCACCAAGGGTCAAAGTAATATCAAGAAAAAAGCATATAATTTTGCAAAAGACCACTACCACCACAAAAAAGATACGTATGATTTATGATTGCTTATTAATAATGTCTATTTTATATGAGACCACTTTTTCTTCTCATCCTTTGAAAAATTAATCACACTTCAATTTTACTTACTTACTTCATCCATTTTCAACCCAATAATTCATCATCATATCATACTATTATTATTCTTTCTGCTCAATTCTCATACAGAATCCCTAATATTTTATATATTGCTTGTTCAATTAACCCACATGGAATAAATTATCCAGTCATCAGACACCATCTTTTTTCAATACCCAGGTAGGTTATAAATCACCTTTTTTGTACATACGTTGCTAAATACTCTGTTTCATTATCCAAGTTAGGTAATTTTGACTTCTACTGAAATAAGAGATTGTAACAGAGTTGCTTGCTATTCATTGATCTAAAAACTTTAAAACCAAACTAAAATTTATGTTCATATAGTCTTTTTGTGCAAAGGATGTATGATAGATTGCTCTTGATTGATATGGGTATGTTTCAAGACTCCTAAAAATTGAATCTTTATCAGTTTAATTTTCTTTATTTCTTAGTTCGATAAGATTGTCTTTGATTGATATGGGTATGTATAAAGACTCATAAAAATTGAATCTTTATCAGGATAAATACGATTTTCGATTATAATTCGATAAGATGGAATCTCCTGTGGATGGAAACCATCATCAGAGCTTAAGTAGAACTAGAACAATGGAAAAAAGAGATGATACATCATTGCATATTGCAATTAGGGCAGGGGATATGTATGCAGCTTTAGAGATTTTAAGAAGCACAGAGGAACAAAAGTTGAAGGAGTTGTTGTCGAAAACTAATCAATCGGGTGAAACGGTTCTTTATGTTGCTGCTGAATATGGTAGTGTTGATTTAGTGAAAGAAATGATGAAATATTATGATCTTGAGGCGGCTGGTATTAAGGCGAAGAACGGTTTTGATGCGTTCCATATTGCTGCCAAACAAGGAGATCTTGGTATGAATTTTAATCTAAGCTTTTATATCTTTTTTGGTCGTTGATTATTGAGGTCAAATGAACTAAATTTGATTCGAAAAAATGACATGAGGTTATAACGTAGTATTTACATTGAATTGTTCAAACTAGATATAGATATATAGAATCATATGATTTGTAACAAGATGAAAATAGCAAGCTGAAATCTGAAATTAATAAGTTTGACCTGAAAGTCAAACTGTAAAGGTCAAAGGCTCATATTTCTTGAAAAATTGTAGTTTCGGATAACATATTGATTATCTAGTATCGATTATCCTTCATCAGTCCTTAAGGGGGGTTTGGATGTGTGCTTTAAGAGCATTATGACTTGATTAATCAAAATTAAAGTCAAAATCAGATGAATAAAAGTTCTTAGTGATAAAAAACCTTTTCGTCAAACAGTCACAACTGATTTTTGATTGTATTATTGACGTGTCACAAGCTTAAAAAATGATTAATGTTCCCAGTTCTTGATTTAAATATTTGTTTTTAGAGGTATTGAAGGTTCTTATGGAAGCACAATCTGAGCTTTCAATGACATTTGATCAAACAAACACTACTGCGTTACACACGGCTTCTGAACAAGGCCATATTGAGGTGGTAAAGTTTCTTTTAGAGAAAAATAGTACAATGGCCACCATAGCAAAAAGCAACCTTAAAACGGCTTTACATTCGTGCGCACGAAAGGGTCATTTGGATGTGATGAAAGAACTTTTGGATAAAGTACCAGAAATTGCTACTAGAGCTGATAAAAAAGGTCAAACCGCACTTCATATGGCTGCTAAAGGACAAAGAGTTGACATCGTTAGCGAGCTTATAGCTGCAGATAATGGGTTGTTGAATATGGTTGATAAAAAGGAGAACACTGCACTTCATATAGCTACACGAAAAGGTCGAAAAGAGGTACTTAAATTATCAAACTGACTTGCATTTCTACAATGTTTGACTTTGACTATTGAGGTCATTTACAAGTTTTAGTACCAGAATTTGCCAATTTGTAGATTATGCTATGTATTTTATTACATTAAACATAACTTACCTTACAGTTGTCTCTTAAAGATTAACATACTTGAGCTTCTAGATAGTTGACTTTGACTTTTGGGTTCAAATTACTTAATTCATCTTAAAACAGAACTATTTGACATCCACTTTTGACAAAACCTCGTGAACATTGCTTGATTTCATGGTTATTGATTTACATAGAGATGCTAAAAGATTGTAAAATAGTCCATTATAAACAAGTTGACTTTGACTATCAAGGTCGAAATACCAGTTAGATCTAAAGTTTATTTTCTAGCTTTGCATTTATATCAGCAAGATGTCATGGTAATTTGTAATTTATGATATGAAGTTACCGTAGTACTTTTAATTTTGTCAAAACATGAAGCATCTTATACAAATTTTGATTTTACAAATCAGGATTTTGACTTTGGTTAAAATTATTAAAAAGTCATGAATATTGCATAATTTCATGCTTTTCTTGGTTTGCAGATTGTTTTGGCATTGCTAAGTCATAAGGAAATAATCAACAAACAAGCCATTAACAAATCTGGTGAAACCGCACTCGATACAGCCGAAAAGTCAATGCGGACCGAGATTGCAACGATCTTACGAGAAAACGAAGTAGTCAACGCAAAGTCAATAACGAAACCACCACCATTAACCTCCACCGCTCGAGAACTCAAACAAACCGTAAGTGACATAAAACACGAAGTTCATGACCAACTCGAACACACACTCAAAACTCATAAACGGGTCAAAGGAATCGGCAAACGCATAAACAAAATGCACCACGAAAGCCTCAACAACGCAATCAATTCCACTACAGTTGTTGCCGTTTTGATAGCGACAGTTACATTTGCAGCCATATATCAACTGCCCGGTCAATACGTTGATGACCGGACCCAAATCCCGAAGAATTTTACGTTAGGTGAAGGAAACATAGCTTCGAACACCGAGTTCATAGTTTTCTTGATATTCGACTCGCTTGCGTTGTTTATATCGCTAGCGGTTGTGGTGGTTCAAACTTCGATTGTGGTTGTTGAACGGCGGGCAAAGAAACAAGTGATGGCGGTTATTAATAAGTTAATGTGGTTAGCTTGTGTTTTTGTTTCGGTTGCGTTTCTTGCGCTTTCGTTTGTTGTTGTGGGAAATGAGAGGTGGTTGGCGGTTGGTGTGACGGTTATAGGGTCGGTTACATTAGCTTCTACACTCGGGACAATGTGTTATTGGGTGATTATGCATCGAATCGAGGCTAATAATTTGAGGAGTGTTCGTCAGTCCGCGAGAAGTAGTAAATCACTCTCGGGGTCCGTTTCTGTACACTCGGATTCAGAGAACGATGATTTCAAGAAACTATATGCTATCTGATATGATATAATATGACATGATATATTAATATTATATGAAGTTTTTTTCAATCTAAGCATAACATACTATAATTCTAGTGTAAATGCAGATAGTATACTACATTTTGCAAGAATGTGAGAAGAAAAAAATAAGACTTTTTTTAAAAATCGCATTTTTGCTAAATATGGAGTTCTATTTTGTAATATGGCAGTAGATTGATCATTTACTTTAGGGGGGAATTAGTTTGGTGCTTGTATTAAAACAGCTACAACTTCATATATTATTGTATATTAATTTTGCAGATGAATGTAAAGTAGTAGAGAGTTGTTACAAGTGTTATCAGACCATGATTTTATGCACGACTGTTGTATATTTGGCTTTTTGTAACAGTTTTGTTCCCTGTTGTTTTCAACCTGCAATGTTAGATCGTAGGAGCTATGCCTCCGTTCGAATGAGTTTCTTCTTCTCTAACCGTGCTGTAACATCCCATTTCCAGCCCAAGTGCGCGCCGCGCATCAAGTTGGTCAGCAAGTGAAGTTTTGTAATTTTGCAAATAGTGGAGGGGTATTTGGGTTATTTGTATTAAAACGATTTTTAACATCAATTGAAGTTCTGGAGACTTATTTCGAGTCTTGGGTAGAGACTCTCCTTAGAGAAAGAGATATATATATATATATATATATATATATATATATATATATATATATATATATATATATATATATATAATCATGGTTGAAGCAAGGAGAATTGAAGTCATCGTGAAAGTACAATTCAAATTGATTTGTTTCTGACAAAAAGGAGGCTCTCTTCAGCAAATTATCGTCTCCGTCATTCCATTTCATCGTGTAGTAAGAACCCTAATCTCTCACTTTGTAATTAGTTTAGGGTTTTGGTTTAATTGTGGCAATCTGTAGGTGTTTATGGGTTGACTATTGTTAGTAGATGAGGTTTATGCAAACAAGACTTTGAAACAATAGATGGTCATTGTTAGAAAAGATTTATTATGAAAATAACTAAGAATGATTTGAATAGGTGAAGTGTATGGCAAAGAGTATGTTAAAAGTTTGTTTAAGTCAAAATCTCATAAAGTGTTAATTAACGATTCGGTTCGGTCCAATGGGCTAGGCTACGCACATCATCCATCTGATGTCATCCTTAAATATAAATTTAATACTGAATGTTCACTATATATAAAAAGTTTAAAGAATAAGCTATGGACTTGTGTCGTTTTTAAAGGTTGAATTATATATAGTTAACTAAATACGTGGTCCGCGCGTTGCGGCGGATTTCGTAAACCTTTTTTGTAAGTAATTCGGTAATACGTTTGGTAGATTACATAGTTAAGTACAAGATTATTATACATATATTTTTACGTATGTTTCCTACATATTTTGTTACATCACGTTGGCAGAAAGTTAGCTGCATATTCTTATGAAGTCTATTACATTGGATTTCAAAATATTGCCTAATGTTGTGTAAAAGATGGGATGGAAGTAACATTTAGTGATTAGTCTTTTCTTTGTTTGTTTCATTAAAAGCTCTCCAAGAAATCTAAAGCTATGACATGTAATTATGGTATGGGTTGTTGAATAAAAAGATCAAAAGTGTGTCAGATTCGACGAAGACCAAAACTTTTATTTAAAATAGCCTATTGACGGGTCGTCGGGTCGAAAACCTTGTAGTTGAATGAGGTATATGAGATTAACTAAAAAATGAACTGCGAGGAGTTTGACAATAATAATTATCTTCGGTTAATGTACTAAAGGAATGTTTGTAACTTGAAATTTCAGAGAAAGACACATATAGATCAATATGTTGTAAAGTAAATTGATAGTTCTTTTTTAGTGGCTGATATGCTAATTACACAAACGATTATTAAGATGGACAACAGTTATTACATAAAAATAAATAAGGGAAATAACTAAAATATACGGAGTATATCTATTCTCCAAAAACATATATCCTCCAAATATACTCCGTAAATATTTTACTCTGTAAAATTTTATACTCAACCAAGATATTTTGATCTAAATACCTATATATGATGATTTTTATTTAGTTGGAAAAGTATATGCATATTTACATATCTTATTCCCATTATATACCCTTTTTGATTTTTTTCTATAATTTCTCTCTCTTCTCTAACTTTATATTCTTCTTAATAAATTTCATTTATCTTTAATACATCTTATTTAATTTTCATTTTTATCTTATTTTACTTAATTAAATAATTCTTTATTTTCTCTGCATTTATAATAACTTCAAATTAATTAACATCAAAACTTAAAGATACATGGCAAACATCTTGAGTCGAGATCCATTTTTCTTCTTGAATTATTGTGTCGGCAAACATCTTGTGAAACGTAAACGTGAAATGAAAACACGAAGCGTAGACTGTTTTTAAGGTTTTTGACCATTGTTTAATCGTTAACCGTTTTTTGCCCTTTTTTAAATCCGTTGTGAAGGTAAACAAATAAATTCGTTGCGAGCCGAGACCCTTTTCTAAGGATACAGTGAGTACAAGTTGACATGGGCTCAATTATATTCCATAACATCCAGGACCCGCTACCACTATATGATCAATTTTACATTACTTTTTTTTTTTTTTTTAATTTCACCATAATAATTATGAAAGTGGTTATGAATTCCGCTTTGGTTTGTGATGACTAATAGAAAAAGAAAAGTAAAATCAAGGGATATATGATCCATGTTAATCACGTGTACATAACCCCTTGCAAAGTAAATATACAGAGTATAATATAAAAGTTACTCACTTGCCTTTAAAAAAAATTTAATTTGAACGATGTAAACCGTTTACGACATTAGCCATTTACGATGCTTTGCATAATGGTATCAATTTGCTTACTTTAAATAGTCAAAGAGCTTGAAAGATATGATTATAAAATAGAATTAGAAAAAGAAAAAGAAAAAAAAGATAGACAAGCATACGTATGGAACTATATTTACAAATAAGCACTCTCTTTTCTAAGTTTATAAAAAGAACTACCCACAGGGAAAAAACTCAGATATTTTCATCTTCTTTTTTTTTTTTTTTTTTTTTTTTTTTTTTTTTTTCATCTTTCATCTTTCATCTTCTTTATCTATCTTCTCTAAAATCCAAACTTCCACACCAAATTCAACCTCTACAACCACAATAAAACACACACACTCAAAATCCATATACTCAGTCGACGATACGCCGCCGCACCTTTTCTTCTCCATCAACCACACGCCGTCGTTTCACCTCCATTGCCACCATCTTGAGAAAACTCGTTTCTTAAGGTATGTGTTGTTTATGTTTCATCAATCACCAAACCACCATCCTTTCAGATCTGAGTTTTTTTATCATTAACTAACTGATTCGTTTTCTTTTTCTAGATCTGTGTTTATATAACATTTGTGTGTTTTAATCACTTTTTTTTTAGTTTTACCTCTTTTTCACAGCGGTTGTTGATGATGTTGATAGCATATTTTTCTTCCGATCTGGGCGGTGGTGGCAGTTACCGAGGTTGGTTGTTGCCGGAAGTCGCCGTGGTTGATGGCGGAGATTATTCATAGAAGTTTGTTGTTTTTTTTAATTTTTTTTTTTCAATTTACTAAGTTGTCATCTTCGTTGTATCATCTTATTTATCAGGTTTTTTTTTGCGGGTGTAAAATGACTAAAATACCCCTGATTACTGTTATACTGTAGTAAAGGCGATGAGGTGTTGAAATCTTATTGGGTACCCTTGTCCATATTTACTATAGTAAGAATTAAGATTGTTATATGGGTATGATTAACTTTGTTTTAAGGTAATATAAGAAAATCTAGTATAGAAAAACAGTCTAGGTACCTTGTGATTGTTCTCTAAGGATCAACCATAGTATTAGTGACGTCTGTAATTTTAAAAATATTGGAGATGCGGGGGATCGAACCCCGTGCCTCTCGCATGCAAAGCGAGCGCTCTACCATTTGAGCTACATCCCCATTTGATAGCCGTTTACATGGTTTTTTATTTGTAATAAATGAATATATAATTGTTTTTACCTGAATTTTTATCTGCAGGGTACCATATGTATGAACTATCCGTATTCTAGTTCTAGTATATATAAAAAAATAATAATTAAATGCTCTTTGGTTAAACTCCTAAATGACTTTTTTTTTTTTAGAACGGCAAAATAAATAAAAAAAACTAGCAAGGAGCTAGAAAAAGGTTACAATGAGTTCATAGGGTTTTGGAGCCAAACATTCCAATTAACTCTACAATTTTTAATTCTACAAGATAACCAATCAAAAGAGAAAAACACGATGGTGTCCAAGATGCTGCATCTCTTGAGTTTCATGTCATTGAAGACGACTCCGTTCCGATATCGCCATAACGTCCAAAACACCGTAAAACATATAGCCTCTATAACAAGTCGATTTCCTTTGTTGGGAAAGGAATTATCTAACCAATTCCAAAACTCTTGGTAATCCTTCCATTTAGGAAACGGACTATCTACCCAATTCGCCACATACGACCAAACTTGAGATGCAATATCACAACAAAAGAATATATGGTTCGAATCCTCCACAGCAGCGTTACAAGATGGGCATTGAAGATCCCCGATATCAACTCCACGCACAAACATATTAAGCTTATCCGGGAGACGATTTAGCGAAAGCCGCCAACACAAGATGTTAACTTTAGGAGGAATAACCTTGCTCCAATAAGTTTTTCTCAACCCATTTGAATTCAAAGCAAAGATATTACGAACAAATTTGACAGAGTAAGTAGAAAGCGGGGAACCTGGGCAAATCCAATGATCTTGACTATCGGTTAAAGCTACCTGCGTGAGTGAAGCAAGCATAAGGGTGAGTTGTTCTTCTTCAGCCCCTCCTCTCGGCGTTCTACGCCACTTCCAATTCCAAGAAATATCGAAACGACGATCCGCAACCACACAACTTTTTTCAGTTTCTAAAGCATAAAGTCTCGGGAATTTTTCACGAAGAATTGAACCATTTAACCACCTGTCATGCCAGAACCGAGTAGACATCCCATTTCCAATATTAATAGTAAAAACGGAGTCGAGAGAGCGATGATTGTCGTGTAAAGAAATATGGCATTTGTTGATATTGGCCCAACTACTAGAAGAGTGCTTAATGATAGGATGTAAACCATCAGATTGAAGACCATGAATAGCCCGAACGACTTTGACCCAAGAACAATTTTTATTTGTTAAATACCTCCACCTCCATTTGTATAACAAGGCTTTATTAAGAGAATCAAGGCTAATAACCCCGAGACCTCCATTCTCTTTAGGTTTAAGGATGTCCACCCATTTAATCCAATGAATCTTCTTATCATTTTGCGAGCCACCCCAAAAGAAATTCTTCCGGATCGATTCAAGGTGGTTAATAACCTTTTTTGGCGCTTTGAAAATCGAGAAAAAGTATGTTCCAAGAGAACCCAACACAGATTTGATCAAGGTGAGACGGCCACCGAAAGACAACAATTTAACTTTCCAAGAAGCAAGTCTTTTCTCCACTTTATTGATAATAGGATTCCAGCTACTAAAACGATGCATATTCGCACCTACAGTTATCCCTAAGTAAGAGAAGGGAAGAAACGCCTGATTACATCCAAAAGAGGAAGAGAGACGGCTGACTTCATCATTAGGGATTCCGATTCCTATGAGATTCGATTTTTGAAGATTGATTCGAAGACCTGAAACAGCATAGAAACAACCAAGTAAAATAATAAGGTTATTAACATTAGAATCGCTCCATTCACCCACAAAGAGAGCATCGTCGGCAAAGAAAGAGTGGGAAAAAGAGAAGCTTCTATTAATCGGGCCCACTTTGAGACCCACATATAAACTGGACTCCACTGCATCCTGAATAGCCGCATGTAAACCTTCCATACCAATAATGAAAAGAAACGGGGACAAAGGGTCTCCTTGTCTAAGACCCCGCCCAATTTTAAATTCGACCGAGGGACTCCCGTTGACAAGAATTGATGCAAATGAGGAGGTCAGGCAGCCTTTGATCCAAAGAATCCACCTATGGCCGAAGCCAAGGAAAGAGAGCATAGAGAAAATATAGTCCCAACTGATCGAGTCGAAGGCTTTCTCAAAATCAACCTTTAAAAGCATGGCTTTTTTATTTTTACGTTTGCACCAATCAATGACCTCATTAATAATTAAGGGACCATCAAGAATCTGACGCCCTTTAATATAAGCAGACTGATCCGGGCTGATAATAGATTCAATAACAGGAGCCAGCCTGGAAGCTAAAATTTTTGCAAGAATCTTATATTGGATCCCTAACAAGCTAATGGGCCTGAAGTCCGAAACTAAAATAGGGCTGTCTTTTTTCGGTACCAAAGAGAAGAACGAGGAATTACATCCTCTAGGAATGTAACCCGAAGCGTGGAAGTTATGGACAAAAGCCAAAATATCCGGGTGGATCAGGTCCCAGAAATGTTTCACAAATCGAAATGAGAAACCATCTGGGCCCGGGGATTTATCATCCCCACATGCCCAAATGGCACATTTAATTTCAGCTGTAGAAAAAATATGATCAAGGGAAGCACACTGATCCGGAGAAAGCTTACAAAGATAGCGACTAGGCCTTGCAATCTTAATAGTTTTACGCCTCTGAAATTTTTCTTCAAAAGACTCAAGAAAAGCTTTTTTAACCAACTTGGGTTCTGTGACCCAAATGCCATTATGGTTAATACCTGAGACAGCAAGCTTCTTCCGTTTGCGTTTCAATGAAGAGTGAAAAAATTTTGAATTCTCATCACCAAAGAGGGACCACATCTTTCGATTCTTTTGAGCAATATTCATGTATTCAATTTTGTCTAAATTAGCAAGTTGCTTAACTGCTTCTAAACGCCTCGTTGAAAGAGTTATATTGCATCTACCATTATCAAGCTCATCATCAATCGTTCCAATCTCTTTAAGGAGTTTAGCCCGATCATCTCTGTATGAACGATTAAGATTTTTCGACCATTCCTTTAACTTAAGTTTAGTAAATTTGAGCTTGTCTTTAAAAATAACAAACGGATTTTTCCCAATTGAGAGGGATGTAATATTGGGGTCAAGCCACGCCTCTTTCACAACATCTTCAAACCCCTCCGCAAGGAACCAGGAAGAAAAAAGCTTGAAGGGAACGGGACCATAGTCGACAACCTTATTGAGAAGAATGATAGGACAATGGTCAGACCACAGATTAGAAAGAACTTGACCACTTAAATCGGGTACGGCATCAAGTATCCCAGGAGAAACCAAAAACCTATCAAGCTTTGCTTTGCTATCACACGACTTACTGATCCTGGTAAAGGCTCTACCCCCAAGCGGAATGTCCACTAGATTAGAAGAAGCAATAAATTCATTGAAATCAGCAGTAGAATAAGGGCAAAAGGCAGAACCTTGCCTTTCTGAAGAAGATCTAACCGCATTAAAATCACCGAAAATAATAAAGTCACCCGAGTTATTATTCAAGAAAACAGACAAATAAGACCATATCCGACGTTTGTTTTGCCTCGATTGAGGAGCATAAACGTTGATAAGATAACAAGGCGTGTTAGATCCTTTACGAATGCCTTCAACAATTAATAAGTTATCAGAGGCAAGAGTGCGTTTTTTACAAAAGGAAGATGGGTCCCAAATAGTCAGAAGACCGCCTGAACAACCTCTGGCATTAGCACATGCTACATCAAAAGAAGAATTTCCCCAGAAGGATTTAACAACAAAAAGATCAAGATGAGAAAGCTTGGTTTCTTGAATGCCCAAAACAATAATACTATACTCTACACAAAGATTCTTTATCCAGTTTTGTTTTGTTTCCATATTCGCCCCTCCTGCAATGTTTATAGATAGACAATTCATTTATGAGTGTTAAATGCACCCATACTAGAAATAATTTTCTTCAAGTCTTCTTGACATCCAAGCATGTCATAACCAAGGGAGTTACCAACTACAATATACTTGTCAAGTTGCTCAAGAAAAGAGTCATTGTTATGAACCTTGACCGGTGTATTAGCACATCCAATCGATTCTTCAGAAGTAGCAGGCTTACCTGCCGAAAACTTTGGAGAGAAGTGGCGAAGGTCAATGAAACCAGGAGGCTTGGAAAAGGACTCAGATCGGTTGCCATCGTATGACTGTTGATGAAAAGGTTTAGTGCTTACAGTTTTTGTGCTACATTCATTTTCTACCTGAATGTTATCTTTATCATGAGCAACATCATTATTTTCCGCTTCTTCGACAGTATCAACTTTAAAGTTTGTGACAGGTGAATCATCACGAGGAGATTCTTCAGAACCATTATTTGTAGGAGATTCAACGTACTTATGATTCTCTTTGTTCTCGCCTTCTTCAGTAATAATGGGTGGATCCTGGTCCATGTTGGGAATGTGAGGGTTAAAATACGAGTCTTGAACATATTCGCCTTCTTCAAGTTCGTCGTTGCTTGAGTATTCAGAATCCTTTCCGGGAAGAGACTTTTCATCATCCGACATGTTCTCTGTAGGCACGGTCAAAACCTTAAGGATTACAGGACACCAATCGGACACTTCCTTTACTAGAACCGAGTATTCTTTCTTCATCACAGTAACAAGAGTTTTTTCATGAATGAGATCCATATTAGTGGTGAGGATGCATACCTTACCATTACCTTTCTTATCATCTACCTCTGTGTCTTGAAATAGCACCCTTCCAAAACGAAATGCGACCTTTTTGAAAGCATCAGAGGTCCATGCCCTAGATGGGAGACCCGAGATTTCGATCCAGATTGCTCGTTCTTTGACAGTGAAAGTGTCAGAATATGGTAGGATGTCTACCAAGGTATTTTGAATAGCTAGATTATTTTTGAAATTGTTGCGTGTTTCTATGTTGGGAAAATCGATCCACATCCAAGCACCACTTAAGTAGTGTACAGAAATCGAAGTAAAACCTTCATCGAACCAAATCCTATTAAGGAAAGGAATCTGAGCAGGGTTCTTAGCACGACCCAATAAAATAAGATCCGAATTTTCGAGGTATAAAAGTTCATCCTCTTCAATTGTAATCAATTTAATTGGGGTTTTGGCATAGGGGGCTGATTTAAACCCAGCAACAACAGAAGCGTATGAATTCCCCTGCATAGGGTTCCCATAGAAAGATCCCAAATTGGAATTAGGGTTATTAACTTTATGAACATTTGAACGGAAATTGGACCCATTGGAATTAGGTTTACTATTCTTAACAAATCTGGCAATGGAAGCATAGATGTGAAAATTACCAACCCAAATAGAGGCTAACTCAGATTCCAAGGTCTTTGTAGAACGCACGTTCAAAAATCGAACAAATGCAAATCGTTTGCCTCCTTTGGATAATTTTCTAGCTATGTAAACGTCAGAAACCGTACCGTATTTAGAACAAAGATCGCGAATCTCCGTCGAGAAGAAGTGATGTGGGAAGTTTGTAAGGAAGAAGGTGGTAGAGATCTTGCTGGTGGAGTTGTGATCTGATGCTCGAGCCATTCAGAGAAAAAACCTGAGTAACATTTAGCGAATATTTTTTCCAATGTCTCCACAATTCATTACTAATGAAAAATCCCTAAATGACTAAAAAAAAAAAAAAAAAAAAAAAAAAAAAAAAAAAAAAAAAAAAGTTTTGCATTCATTTTTTAATTCTTCTCAAATACTCCAATTGTTATTTAATTAAAAAAGTCTGATGACAAAGGAATCAGAGGTAAAACGACGGAAGTGCGGGTAGCTTTTAATCTGACGACAAAGGAATTAGAGATAAAACGGCGGAAGTACGTGTAGCTTTTGGTATATGTATAGTTATTACTAAAATTTATATATCTATAAACTAAGATACGTTTGCTAAAGAGAAAACATGATCATTGTACATAATCAAATCATTATACAAAATTAAGTCATTACAAACAAGATGATTTATTGACTAAAAATAAATACTAATTAATCATACAAATCTAAAAAAGTATCTATATACTAGTATTTGTTAGTACTCCCCTGTAATTTGAACAGAGGTTGTCAAACGTAAAAAATAAAGTGAATGTTAATAATAAAATAATCTTCTATTATGTTGTTTATTTGCACACACATATGATTTTTTTTTATACTTAAAAGCTATCTTGAATAAAAGAAGGGGACCTTATTCGTAAACAAATGAGCGTTGCAACCGTTTAAAAGAATGAATACCGAAACAGACAATTTCGGATGTCTTCAAACAGATCCACTATCACCTCTTGGCTTTGCTTTAATAGATTCTATGAAAGGACCCGTTCATATACATTATAAACGATTCACAATAGTTGATTACATCGCGAGATATTTGACCTCTATATATACATTTTACAAACATTGCATTCGTTTTTAAAAGATAAACTTTCTTTACATCGAAAATTGACAGACAAGCATACCCTTTCATAAAATCCACTATCCCAACTATAATTGACTTAATAATAATCTTGATGAACTCAATAACTCGAATGCAACGTCTTTCGAAATATGCCATGAATGACTCCAAGTAATATCTCTAAAATGAGCAAATACACAGCGAAAGATTTCTTTAACATCTAAGAATAAACATGCTTTAAAGTGTCAACCAAAAGGTTGGTGAGTTCATTAGTTTATCATAATCATTTATTTCCATTGTTTTAATAGACCACAAGAATTTCATTTCCAGTTCTCATAAATATACGTCCCATGCATAGAGACAAAAATCATTCATATGGATTGAACACCTGGTAACCGACATTAACAAGATGCATATAAGAATATCCCCTATCATTCTGGGAAATCCTTCGGACATGATAAAACAACATCAAAGTACTAAAGCATCCGGTACTTTGGATGGGGTTCGTTAGGCCCAATAGATCTATCTTTAGGATTCGCGTCAATTAGTAGATCGGTTTACTAATTCTTAGGTTACCAAGCAAAAAGGGGCATATTCGGCTTCGATCATTCAACCATATAATGTAGTTTCGATTACTTGTGTCTATTTCGTAAAACATTTATAAAAGCGCATGTATTCTCAGTCCCAAAAATATATATTGCAAAAGCATTTAAAAAGGGAATAATGAAACTCACCATACTGTATTTCGTAGTAAAAATACATATAACATCATTGAACAAATGCAAGGTTGGCCTCGGATTCACGAACCTAAATTAAGTATATATATTTATATGTTGGTCAATATTTGTATAGCAATTTAGGTCAGGTCATAGTGTACCACAATCCTAATGCTCGAGACTAATATGCAAAAGTCAACAAAAGTCAATTTGACTTAAAATGATTTTCAAAATCCATACATGATTAACATATAACTTGAATATCGTCGTTTTATTTTTTTTTTAATATTTTTAAAAGATTTTAATAGAGTAAATAATATAAATCATTTATTATTAAAATTTATATAATAAAAATATACTTTTATATATCTTAAGTAATAAAATTTATAAAGTTCATTTAATATAATATGATAGGTAGTATTAACGTAATTGTATTACACGTAATAAAATATCTTTGTATTACATATTTATTTGATAAAATAACATTGATAATAATAATAAGCAAAACTTGTATTATTTTGAAATAATAATTTTTATTATTCTATTAATAATAATAATATCAATATTTATATTTACTAAAAGTGATATTATGAATAAACGATAATTCTAATTATGATAACTTTAATATTTACGATGCTTTTTAATATTATCTTTAAAATAATAATTCTATTTAAAATGATAATAATAATGATATTTTATAATAACAATGACATTTCTATTAAGATGATAATTTTTGTTAAAATGATAGTTTTAATACTAACGATACTTTTAATAATAATAGTAATGATAAAATAATAAGAACGATACTTTTATCTAAATCAATATCTTATAATATCTTAATTTCATCATGATACTCTTACTTATTATTTCCTAATCATTTCGTTTAATAGTTTTTAATCGCCTTTTATGTCACGTTCATGTTAATGATAATAATAGTAATTATAATAATTAAGTGTTACTACTACTATTTTAATTATAATAATACTAATAATAACTAATATTATGATAATGATATTACAAATAACTATTTTAATGATAATAATAATAATAATAATAATAATAATAATAATAATAATAATAATAATAATAATAATAATAATACTAATTATAACTTTAACGATAGTAATAATAAAAATAACAATTTTTAATGATCATACAGTTTATTGATAATAATAATAATAATAACAATAATAATAATAATTTGATAAAAACTAGAACAACGATAATAACGACGATAATAATAATCATTTTTAATAAAAATATTGAAAATTCAATTGATTATAACTTCTAATCCGTTCATCGAAACCATTCGATATCTAAAGGAAAAGTTCTTAATTTTTCGCTAGCTTTCCAAGGACATGCATATCTTATACCTTATCTCAACCGCAGGTGTAACTAATTCAAGATTCAACCTAACCTGTCTAAGGGCAATAACAAAAGTACAAGCATACATAATCCTATATTCTCGAGCACTAGTCAGGGATACACTATCAATAAGTAAAAATTAATTTACAAGTACTCACGTATCAATATTGAGATTCAATGTTGCAGGAAAAGTACGTAGACGCAGCGGAGATGACAAACACTAAATTTGACCTTACGAGCATACTCATGAACCATACCCATCACCTCTATAGCTATAACCCATAATTTCCTTAGCCCTATCCCACTCATAAAACCCATGTTGCAATATCTCGCGCGTACCCCTTTGTAACAACCCAACCCAAATTACAAACGACCACGCGGAAAATTGAAATAATAAAAAAAAAAAAAAAATTCTTTATGCAGCTAGTGGCGCGGCGCGCCATTCCCATGCGCGGCGCGCAGAATGGGTCTGGCAGCCCGCTGTCCAAAAAGTCTCCAAATACGAAAATGTTCGACCACTTCCCAACGTAAATAGACAAAACGCTTTTCACAACACAATCATATAAGTAAAACTAACACGTTCCATTAATAAAATAAGTTTTACGAACCCGGGCCCACATATGCCCAAATTGCCCATTAAGTACAAAATACAAGTTCGAACACAAGAGTTTAAGTTCCAACAAGACCACGAGCATGATGTTGGGGATAAACTACCCAAATCCTAGGTCGAATCCAAAAGTAATCCAAATAAGCATCAAAAGGGGAAAATCATCTAAATTCCGAGCATACCCTTGCCAAATTCGCTTCCGTACCTAAAAATGTAAACAACGAGAGGGTAAACTAATGCTTAGTTAATGCAATACTTATACATATACATATGTAATTTACCTACACGCATCCACTTACAATACCATGCAAACAAAATGCATAAACGAGCTAGCAACACCAAACATACGACTAGCAACAACGTTAGTATATAAACCGTCACAATAATATACTAAAATCACAACAATGCATAAATATAACAAACCGTTCCCCGCTATGGCACTACCGACTTGCAGACGACCAATAACATCGAGTCTCACTCGCGTGATGTCACCGACTTGTTGATATTACTCAAATAGACATATCATTAGTCACAATATCAAGTCCTATCGTCGGTTATTTCATACGAATTTGTAATATTTCCATTATTATTCCGTTGTATTGTAATTAAGCATAGAATCATTGAATACTTGAAGAAATGTTGAAGATAATGAATGAAATAACTCAAAGATCAAAACCAGAACAAGAAACGAAGAAACAGAAAAATGAAAGCTACAGTGCGCGCCGCGCACTATCCGCGCACACCACCGCGCACTCAAAACTTTGATCAGAACATTTGATTAAAATGGAAACCAGAGAGCGCCCCACGCAAGTTCAACAGAGCGCGCCGCGCACAACAGAGAGCGCCGCGCACTTCGCCGCGCACAAGTACCTGAAACGTCCAAATTGAAGTGCGATCGTGAACTGGAAAGTAAAAGTGTGGTAGGTGAGTAGTGCGCTCCGCGCACCCCTTATGTGCGCGCCGCGCACAGTGCTTTCCAGCTACTTTTCAGCCTTTTTAAACCTCTTTCCAGCTTCATTCCAAGTGTGCCAGTTTTCTTTCTGTTCAGAGACGAAAACATATCATTCAAAACAGTTCTTGAGCTTATCAAAGTGCATCTAAACACTAAAATCATTGAAGATTCAAGGATCATTCAAGGGCTTCATCCAAGATTACTCTAAAAAGGTCAATCTTGTATTTACAATGAATTCTATCTTTGTTACTGTTATGTTTAAGTTTTCTAGCATGATTGTTGGCTAGTTCCTTTTATGTTCATCTAGATAAATAACCGAGATGTTGAATGTTTATTTTTGATTGATAGTTACCATGCACGATAGTTTGATGTTTGAATACAAGAACCATTCTTGTTAAGTTTAATCTTTTCGATTCAACTAGTTAGTATACTTGTTCAACTAAGAAACACCATCTTGCTGATTTAGTATATTGATTTACACCTAGTGACAAGTGTTTGCCCGTCTTTTACCAAAAGGGATAAGTTGCGTTCAAACGGTTAATCTATATAGGAATGTAAGAACGACTCTTGTAGATACTCTCATATAGCTTAATTGATATGTGTAGTTGTCTAGGTGAACGATCAATTCCCTAGAATCTGTCATGCATATTTTCACTACTCAATTCCATAAAACTAATAGGTGTTAGTAATTTGCCTTATCTAGTGACATTTATAGGGACCTTATTACCACACTTAATTGATTACTTGGGTTGGGTGAATTGAACATTTAACCAGACCAAGGGAATGAACTAAGCTAAACCATTAGTTGACATAGGAGTGGATCATGATCAACACACCATTGACTTGATCATTCTTCAAGTCTTTAGACTAGTTGAATTAGTTGATTACAAATAGGAGGTCTTAGATGACAAGAACATCACTTGCGTCGTGTAATCCCGTTTGAGTGTTTATTCAAGACTACTCTTGGTAAACCGATCAATTAGTTCTCGTGCATAACCAATCGATCCGATCTTAATCCTAAATAAACATTCACATCGAGGGTAAAAAGTCTAGATGAGCATATTTCATCTCTTTGATATCAAAACTACCTTAATTGCTTTCCTTGCACTTATAAACTTAAAAGACCAAAAATATTGTTTTTACTTTTACTCTTCTCTGATTTAGCTAATCGTTAAATAAGCCACAAAACATAAATCTTGTGCCTTTAAATTTCATTTACTTAGTTAATCATAATATAGTTTATAATTCTAGTTTGACTAATACAACTGTCCTTGGAATGATACACGGAACTAAACCAGTTACTATACTACTACACGATCGGGTACACTGCCCGTTAGTGTGTAGCAATCTTTAATCGGTATTTTTCCATATTATTTTATACGACAATTCATATTGAAATGTCCCGTTCTTATTGATTAAAAACGTTCCATATTAATTGATTTCGTTGCGAGGTTTTGACCTCTATATGAGACGTTTTTCAAAGACTGCATTCATTTTAAAACAAACCATAACCTTTATTTCATCAATAAAGGTTTAAAAAGCTTTACGTAGATTATCAAATAATGATAATCTAAAATATCCTGTTTACACACGACCATTACATAATGGTTTACAATACAAATATGTTACAACAAAATAAGTTTCTTGAATGCAGTTTTTACACAATATCATACAAGCATGGACTCCAAATCTCGTCCTTATTTAAGTATGCGACAGCGGAAGCTCTTAATAATCACCTGAGAATAAACATGCTTAAAACGTCAACAAAAATGTTGGTGAGTTATAGGTTTAACCTATATATATCAAATCATAATAATAGACCACAAGATTTCATATTTCAATACACATCCCATACATAGAGATAAAAATCATTCATATGTTGAACACCTGGTAACCGACATTAACAAGATGCATATATAAGAATATCCCCATCATTCCGGGACACCCTTCGGATATGATATAAATTTCGAAGTACTAAAGCATCCGGTACTTTGGATGGGGTTTGTTAGGCCCAATAGATCTATCTTTAGGATTCGCGTCAATTAGGGTGTATGTTCCCTAATTCTTAGATTACCAGACTTAATAAAAAAGGGCATATTCGATTTCGATAATTCAACCATAGAATGTAGTTTCACGTACTTGTGTCTATTTTGTAAATCATTTATAAAACCTGCATGTATTCTCATCCCAAAAATATTAGATTTTAAAAGTGGGACTATAACTCACTTTCACAGATTTTTACTTCGTCGGGAAGTAAGACTTGGCCACTGGTTGATTCACGAACCTATAACAATATATACATATATATCAAAGTATGTTCAAAATATATTTACAACACTTTTAATATATTTTGATGTTTTAAGTTTATTAAGTCAGCTGTCCTCGTTAGTAACCTACAACTAGTTGTCCACAGTTAGATGTACAGAAATAAATCGATAAATATTATCTTGAATCAATCCACGACCCAGTGTTTACGTATCTCAATATTGATCACAACTCAAACTATATATATTTTGGAATCAACCTCAACCCTGTATAGCTAACTCCAACATTCACATATAGAGTGTCTATGGTTGTTCCGAAATATATATAGATGTGTTGACATGATAGGTCGAAACATTGTATACGTGTCTATGGTATCTCAAGATTACATAATATACAATACAAGTTGATTAAGTTATGGTTGGAATAGATTTGTTACCAATTTTCACGTAGCTAAAATGAGAAAAATTATCCAATCTTGTTTTACCCATAACTTCTTCATTTTAAATCCGTTTTAAGTGAATCAAATTGCTATGGTTTCATATTGAACTCTATTTTATGAATCTAAACAGAAAAAGTATAGGTTTATAGTCGGAAAAATAAGTTACAAGTCGTTTTTGTAAAGGTAGTCATTTCAGTCGAAAGAACGACGTCTAGATGACCATTTTAGAAAACATACTTCCACTTTGAGTTTAACCATAATTTTTGGATATACTTTCATGTTCATAATAAAAATCATTTTCCCAGAATAACAACTTTTAAATCAAAGTTTATCATAGTTTTTAATTAACTAACCCAAAACAGCCCGCGGTGTTACTACGACGGCGTAAATCCGATTTTACGGTGTTTTTCGTGTTTTCAGGTTTTAAATCATTAAGTTAGCATATCATATAGATATAGAACATGTGTTTAGTTGATTTTAAAAGTCAAGTTAGAAGGATTAACTTTTATTTGCGAACAAGTTTAGAATTAACTAAACTATGTTCTAGTGATTACAAGTTTAAACCTTCGAATAAGATAGCTTTATATGTATGAATCGAATGATGTTATGAACATCATTACTACCTCAATTTCCTTGGATAAACCTACTGGAAATGAGAAAAATAGATCTAGCTTCAAAGGATCCTTGGATGGCTTGAAAGTTCTTGAAGCAGAATCATGACACGAAAATAATTTCAAGTAAGATTTCCACTCGAAATAAGATTGTTATAGTTATAGAAATTGAATTAAATTTTGAATATGATTATTACCTTGTATTAGAAATATAACCTACTGTAAGTAACAAAGGTTTCTTGATCTTGGATGATTACTTGGAATGGATTTAGAAAACTTGGAAGTAAACTTGCAATCTTGGAAGTATTCTTGATTTTATGAAACTAGAACTTTTGGAATTTATGAAGAACACTTAGAACTTGAAGATAGAACTTGAGAGAGATCAATTAGATGAAGAAAATTGAAGAATGAAAGTGTTTGTAGGTGTTTTTGGTCGTTGGTGTATGGATTAGATATAAAGGATATGTAATTTTATTTTCATGTAAATAAGTCATGAATGATTACTCATATTTTTGTAATTTTATGAGATATTTCATGCTAGTTGCCAAATGATAGTTCCCACATGTGTTAGGTGACTCACATGGGCTGCTAAGAGCTGATCATTGGAGTGTATATACCAATAGTACATACATCTAAAAGCTGTGTATTGTACGAGTACGAATACGGGTGCATACGAGTAGAATTATAGATGAAACTGAACGAGGATGTAATTGTAAGCATTTTTGTTAAGTAGAAGTATTTTGATAAGTGTCTTGAAGTCTTTCAAAAGTGTATGAATACATATTAAAACACTACATGTATATACATTTTAACTGAGTCGTTAAGTCATCGTTAGTTGTTACATGTAAACGTTGTTTTGAAACCTTTAGGTTAACGATCTTGTTAAATGTTGTTAACCCATTGTTTATTATAACAAATGAGATGTTAAATTGTTATATTATCATGATATTATGATATATAATATATCTTAGTATGATATATATACAGTTAAATGTCGTTACAACGATAATCGTTACATATATGTCTCGTTTCGAAATCATTAAGTTAGTAGTCTTGTTTTTACATATGTAGTTCATTGTTAATATACTTAATGATATGTTTACTTATCATAGTATCATGTTAACTATATATATATCCATATATATGTCATCATATAGTTTTTACAAGTTTTAACATTCGTGAATCACCGGTCAACTTGGGTGGTCAATTGTCTATATGAAACATATTTCAATTAATCAAGTCTTAACAAGTTTGATTGCTTAATATGTTGGAAACATTTAATCATGTAAATATCAATCTCAATTAATATATATAAACATGGAAAAGTTCGGGTCACTACACATATACCACTTTACGACACATCAAGTTTTTGGCGCCGCTGCCGGGGACAGTTTTGTGTCAAAATAGAATTATTAACTGATTTGTGATTAGGTAGTTTCTTAATTATTTTAAATTATTAATAGTCTTTGATTTTTAAACTTATAGAATCGGTATGTTTAATAGTTTTTGTTAGTTGTGTGATTGACAGTTTATAGGTCGCATATGCTACATACCCGAAGTTCAGAATCTCCATTACTTACACCGTTTACAGAACCTGATAGAAAGCTTGGTAGGATTCCAAAAGAAGTACTTGAAATTTTTGAATCTTCATCAAAGCAAGAAACCTTTGATTCAGAATCAAGTACGACCAAGCCTCGATATTCAGACTTTGGTAATCCCGTTCAACCCCCAAATTTTGAAATGGAAGGAGAAAGACCGTTGGTACCACGACAATCAATGGCAGCAAAGATGAAAGCAACCCGGACCGGACAAGGTAGTGCTATTACTCCACCTACTGGTGAGGTAACTTTTGAAATAAAAGGACCTATTCTTCAAATGATTAATAACAGGTGTCAATTTGGTGGTGGTCCGAATGAAGATACAAACGAACATATTCGTCTCTTTCAAGAGATATGTCTTCTTTTTAAACTTAAACCAGAAACTGACCAGGCCATATTATTAAGACTTTTCCCTTGGACATTCCAAGGGGAAGCATGAAGTTGGTTAGATTCATTGGCCGAGGCTACAATAGAAACGTGGGATGGTATGTTGGAAAAATTTCTTAAGAAATATTTTCCAGCATCCAAGTTCGCGAGACTCCAACACGAAATTACCCAATTCTGTCAAAAGCCGATGGAAACCCTGTACGAAGCATGGAATCAATTTTCCAAAATACTAAGAGGTTGTCCAAACCATGGTTTGGATACCTTTCAAAAGGTCCAAATCTTTTACAAAGGTTGTGATGTAGCAACCAGAATTTCAATTGACCAAGCGGCCGGTGGTTCTCTTATGGACAAAACCGAGCAAGAGGCTTATGAAATAATCGAGAAGCTAGCCGATTATTCTCATGAATGGCATCAATAATGCCCAATTACTCGTAATGCTCAAGTCCAAAGCGCCGGCGCCTATGATGTCCTTAGTTCCCTAAGTGTTAAAATAGACGGTGTTGCTCGAACCATGGATAAAATCACCAAGGAAATTCATAGTATGAAATAGGTTGTGAATACTGTGGGGGTCTTCATTTAGGAAAAGATTGTGATGTCGGTTTAACAATGGCTCAAAAAGAAGAAGTGGCTTTCATAAGCCAAAGAAATAACAATCAATTTCAAGGAAGAGCCCAATTTAACCGGAACTTTAACAACCCCTACAACCCTCAAGGTCAAAATTCCAATTACCAACAAGGGTCAAGTAGTGGGTTCCAACAACAAACTCCGGGTTTTTATCAAAAACCCCAACAGGAAGAAAAAAAGTCAAATTTGAAGAGTATGTTGGAAAAGTTGATTGCATCACAAACTCAGCTTGCCACAAATATAAACCAAACCAACGAGAAAAACGAACACCAGTTTCGAAATCAACAAGCCTCAATTCAGAATTTGGAGAAGCAAATGAGTGGTTTAGCTAATTTACTTAGTGAGAGAAAACCAGGTAGCTTATCGGGCGATACAAATAAGAACCCTCGAAATGAGCACGCCAATGTTATCACCACACGGAGTGGTTTAGCATACGATGCTCCAAAAATGCCCAAAAATTCTGATTTTAGTGTTCCGTTGAATCGAAATGATGAACCGGTTAAGGAGCCGGAAAAAGTGGTTGAAAAGGAAGAACGGGAAAAATCCGTAGTGAAACCATATCAACCACCGCTCCCATACCCAAGAAAACAACAACAAGAAAGGCTAGAGGCCGAAAGGTCAAAATTCCTAGATATGTTTAAACAAATTAACATAAATATGCCTTTCATTGATGTAATCTCAGGTATGCCCAAGTATGCTAAGTTCTTAAAAGACTTACTTACTAATCGGAAGAAAATGGAGGAACTTTCATCCGTCACCATGAATGCTAATTGTTCAGCAATTTTGATGAACAAAATACCAAAGAAATTAGCAGATCCTGGAAGTTTTACCATACCATGTCTCCTGGGAGATTTGGAATGCATTAAAGCATTAGCGGATTTAGGGGCTAGCATAAATTTAATGCCTTATTCATTATATGTTAAGCTAAACCCCGGGGTACTAAAACCAACCTGAATGGCAATTCAACTAGCGGACCGCTCTGTTAAATTCCCTCGTGGAATTTTAGAGAATATGTTGGTAAAAGTAGGTACCCTAGTATTTCCGGCTGACTTTGTAATTTTGGACATGGAGGAGGACACACGTGTGCCTCTTATATTAGGTCGACCTTTCCTCAATACCGCTAGAGCTATGATAGATGTTCATGGGCAGAAATTGACCCTTAGTATTGAGGATATGAAGGTTACCTTTTCCGTTGACCATGCCCTACAATACCCCGAGTCTACTGATGATCAATGTTATTATTTGCAAACCGTAGACACATATTCGGAGTTGTTGCAGGAATTTCCAGAATTGCAAGGTACGGGAGAATGCATTTTTGTGGAAGGTGATGAAGAGAATATGGTGGAAGAAGTGGAGATGTTGACCACCTTGATGGCTAATGGTTATGAGCCAAATGATGAAGAATACAGAAAGTTGGATTTAGGAAATGAGTACCGATGTAAAACATCGATTGAAGAACCTCCTGTTTTAGAACTCAAGCCACTTTCAAAACACTTGGAATATGCTTACCTACAAGAAGGTTCTACTCTCCTGGTTATCATTTCATCCGAACTCTCTGTAAGTGAGAAGTCTAAACTTGTTTACATGTTAAAAGCCCATAAAACGGCTCTAGTATGGAAAATTCATGACATCAAGGGTATAAGTCCCTCTTATTGTACGCATAAGATATTAATGGAAGATAACTATAAGCCATGTGCACAAAGACAAAGGCGACTCAACCCTAATATGCAAGAAGTTGTTAAAAAGAAGATTGTCAAACTCTTAGATGCAGGTCTCATTTATCCAATTTCGGATAGCCCTTGGGTGAGTCCGGTCCAATGCGTGCCCAAAAAGGGTGGCATGACCGTTGTCACAAATGAAGACGACCAATTAATTTCTACCAGGACTATCACGGGTTGGAGGGTATGTATTGATTATAGAAAATTAAATGATGCTACCCGAAAAGACCATTTTCCTCTTCCTTACATTGATCAAATGTTGGAAAGGTTGGCAGGAAAGAACTTTTATTGTTTTCTTGACGGTTTCTCGGGATATTTCCAAATCCCTATAGCACCCGAGGACCAAGAGAAAATGACCTTTACATGTCCTTATGGTACTTTCTCCTATCGACGTATGCCCTTTGGCTTATGCAATGCTCCTGCTACCTTTTAAAGGTGTATGGTAGCTATTTTTCATGATATGATTGAAGACTTTATGGAAGTATTCATGGATGACTTTTCAGTCTTCGGTGATTCTTTTGACTCATGTCTTCATAATCTTGAGCGTATGTTGATTAGGTGTGAAGAATCAAATCTTGTGCTAAACTGGGAAAAATGCCATTTTATGGTAAAAGAGGGCATTGTATTGGGTCATAAAATTTCTTGTACAGGTCTGGAGGTGGATAGAGCTAAAGTGGAAGTCATAGCCAAATTACCACCACCGTCAAATGTAAAAGGCGTAAGAAGTTTTCTGGGGCACGCCGGTTTTTACCGGCGGTTCATTAAAGATTTTTCCAAAATTGCAACCCCCATGAACAAACTTCTTGAGAAAGACGCTCCATTTGTCTTTACGGAAGAGTGTCTTACCGCCTTTAACCTACTTAAAGCAAAGCTCACACAATCACCCATTCTCATATCGCCGAATTGGTCAATACCATTCGAACTTATGTGTGACGCTAGTGACTTTGCTATTGGTGCCGTCTTGGGGCAAAGAATTGAAAAACATTTCAAGCCCATTTATTATGCTAGCAAGACATTGCAAGGAGCCCAACTTAATTACACTACCACCGAGAAGGAACTCCTGGCAATCGTCTTTTCGTTTGATAAATTCCGATCCTATTTGGTACTCGCAAAGACGGTTGTCTATACAGACCACTCGGCATTGAAGTACTTGCTTGCTAAGCAAGATGCTAAACCCCGGTTAATAGGTTAGGTCTTGCTTTTGCAAGAATTCGACATCGATATTAAAGACAAAAAGGGGGCCGAAAACATAGCTGCTGATCACCTTTCTCGACTTGAGAACCCGAATCTTGGGGTTCTCTATGAGACTGTTATCCAAGATAACTTTCCAGACGAAAATCTCATGAAGATTGAGAAAATTGATGATCCATGGTTTGTAGACATAGCCAACTATCTTGCGGGTGGATTCCTAGAAACCGGTATGTCACATCAGAAACGAAATTTTTTTTCAGTGACATAAAATACTATTTTTGGGAAAACCCGTATCTCTTCAAACGGTGTCCCGATGGGATAATCCGTCGATGTGTCTCCGGGGAAGAATGCAATCAGATTCTTCTCCAATGTCATCTTGGTCTCACTGGTGGACATTTTGAACCCCAAGTCACGGGGAGAAAAGTCTATGAGGCCGGTTTTTATTGGCCTACCATCTTCAAGGATGCCCACCAAGTATGTAAATCATGCGATTCTTGCCAAAGGGCAGGAAAAATTAGTCAGAAAGACGAAATGCCTCAAAACATAATTCAAGTTTGTGAGGTTTTCGACATTTGGGGCATTGATTTCATGAGACCATTCCCAAAATCTAATTCCAACCAATACATACTCGTTGCAGTTGACTACGTGTCAAAATGGGCGGAGGCAAAGGCTCTCCCCACAAACGATGCACGAGTTGTTATAATTTTTCTTAAAGAGCTTTTTGCCCGATTTGGTACCCCGAAATCATTAATTAGTGACCGTGGTACCCATTTTTGCAACACCCAATTGGAAAAGGTGTTGAAACGATATGGGGTAACCCATACAATTTCTACATCTTATCACCCACAAACAAGTGGGCAAGTTGAAAACACGAATCGAGCATTGAAAAGGATCCTTGAGAAAACAGTTGGATCAAATCCTAAGGTGTGGTCAATAAAGCTTGACGATGCTTTGTGGGCGTTTAGAACCGCCTACAAAACTCCTATTGGAACCACACCTTACCGCCTAGTCTATGGGAAGGCATGTCATCTCCCTTTGGAGATAGAGCACAAATCACATTGGGCTCTTAAGACATGTAATCTCGATCTTACGGAAGTGGGAAAACTTCGTCTAAACCAACTTAATGAGTTGGATGAGTTGAGACAAAATGCCTATGAAAACTCACTCATTTACAAGGAAAAGACCAAAGTTTGGCACGATAACCGTCTCAAGAATCCAAAAGATTTTAAAGAGGGTGATCGTGTTTTGTTATTTAACTCACGATTTAATCTTTTCCTTGGAAAACTCAAGTCCCGATGGATGGGACCATTTGTGGTTAATAAGGTTTTTCCATATGGAACGGTGGAATTAAGGAATTCAAAAGGTGACACGTTTAAGGTAAACGGGCACAGGGTCAAACTATATGTTAATGGACCCATGAACATTGAAGATGAGGTCAACCTCGTCTTCGACCCCAAAGCTACCTAAGTTTGGGGGAAGAGTCGAGTGAAGCGACTCAATTTTTAAACCTTCACGAATGTTAGAATTAGGATTGCGTGATTTTGAGTGATTCTGTGTGATTTTTTTTACTTCTGTGATTACCTTAAAGTTACCAACTAAAGCTAAACTGATCAAAAGCGAAAAACAGTGAAGAACACATGGTGCGCGCCGCGCACCCTTGTTTGTGCGCCCCGCGCACACCACTGAATTCATTAAATCGAGAAAAATTTTGATCAGCAAGCTTCCTGAGTTAGTCTCTGGTACACTCCGCGCAAAACCAAAAAGAAAAACACCGTGCAAGCTTGTGCGTGCCGCGCACACTTCAGTGTGCGCTCTGCGCACCCCTCCGTTCAGCTACTTTTTGGTTCAATTATTGTGGGACCCACTTTTAATTCTCAACCACAAAAATCCCAACCCCGATTTCTGCCATTTTTCATCCTCAAATTCTGCATCTATCTCTTCCAAACTCAAAAACCTACCAAACCCTAACCAATTTTCATCCAATCTTCACCAAATCTCTTCCATTTTCAAGCAAATTCAAGATGAGGAGAGTATGTTCATGTTCTTCTACTTTTTATTCTTTTTAATACATTGATTTTAATCTCTTAATTTCGAATTTGTTGAAGAATTTAAGTGGGTTTTCTTTAAATTCATGATTTTTGTGAATATTAACATGCTCTAATTATTATGTACACCTTGTATGCCTTAAAATTGAGATTCCATTGTATTTTTATGATATTCTTATGAATCTAGGGTTTACATGCCAATAGAATTGCTAGCTTGATAATGTGTTAAGGATAGTTTGTAATTGGTAATTGTGGGTTGATTGAAGATGATTTTGGATGTTTTATGAGTCTTGTTATCTTGAATAAAAGTCTCAAAGTTGGAATACTAACATGAATTGAATGAAAAATTGATAATGTAAGCATGAAAAGCTTTAGTGTTCCACTTAATTATGCTTGTTGTGATATGATTAATAGATTTTTGGGTAACAATAACATGATGAGTTAAATTGTGCTTAAGGATTATGTTCAAATTTGGTTTCTATAATGCTATACTAGTCATGATAATCTTTGCTCTTAAAATGATTTATTTGCTTGAAGGATTAACATAACTATTGCTATATGTATCTTTGAACATGTATTTTGATTTAACCTAACACTAACAAGGTATTATTTCTATATGTCTTTTTGTTTTGGTGTTGTTTCTTATGCGTAGACAAGGTCATCTAGTCAAGCGGCCCACCAAGGACAAGGTTCAAACCAAGGAAGACAACAAGCACCCGTACCGGATCAAAATGATCCTGCTGTTTGGTTAGCTTATGTCCGGGATCATGAGGACTACGCAGAAGAATATGAATGGGTGGTAAGAAAAAAATGTGAGGCCACTTGGTATTTTGACCCGGAACCATTGGTTCAAGCAAGAGAGTACAATAGAGTCGCACGAATGTTAGAGGTGAAACACCAATTGTCATCCGGACAAGAAATCACAATTCGGGTATGGGAACGGGTTATGCGGATAAATGAAACCATTTACCCCGAGTTGTGCAAGGAATTCATCGCAACTCTGAACTTTCAATACATTTTAAATCCGAGAGGGCAGGATTTTATGAGGTTTAGATTGGGAGGTTTGGCTCGATCAATGAGCCAAATCGATTTAGGTCGTGCTTTGGACATATATAACGAGCTAGATGACGATCAATTGGATGCATATCTCCGACAGACAGAGTATTACGATTCCAGCTACAATCCCAGAATTTTTTGGAGCGACATAAGTAATTACCAATTCGCTGCTAGTCGAAGCACATTCACGAAAATACATCATCAAGAGGCGAAGTTAATTCAGAGGTTGGTTTCTTGCACATTCAATGCAAGAAGGGAAGGAAACAACAAGGTAACGAGGCTAGACGTTTTTCTGATAGACAAAATCTACAATAAAAGTCCAGTTGATATTCCAACCACCGTGCCAAAATATCTAAACGAAACAGGGACAAGAAATATAAACCCTATTGTAGGTGGTCACTATATCACTCGAATAGCGAGCTCGTTTGGAATTAACTTTGACCGGCTAGTAGCAAATCCGGACATGATGGAACCTTTGGGAAGTATATACTATATCAATGCCCAATTTTTGCAGCTCGACCAACACAATCGGCTCATTCCCTTTGTTCCTAGGATGGAACCACCTCAAAACCCACCCCGTGCCCACGATCATGAAGCAGGTGGTAGCGGTGTCGGACGATAAAATGTGCAGGAGGAGGTTCACATGGAGGAACCTAAAAGTGAAGAAGAATTACCTCAGTTTCAAAGGAGAAGGCGTAGGCAGACGCAAAGGACACGGGAAGAAGAGTTGGAGGAAGTGATTTCCGGTTTTCATGATTTTCGGGTTGGTTATCAACACATAGATGACCAATATGAAGAACAAAGGCGACAATTTAATGAATTTCAGGAAGAACAACGGGAGTATAATAGGGCTTCAAGGTATGATCAACGGTGGGGGAATTACAGGGGCAATTGGCTTCGCCATAATGTTAGTTTGTATATGCAACACCCACAGGATTATTATGCCACTTCCTACCAAAACCCGACCTATTATAACACACCGAACAGAATTCCGAGTCCTCCCTTATACGATGAGCAAGCGGCTATGCAGGATGCACAGACGCGCTTTGAGGACCAGTACCCGCGCGGGAGATCTCGAAATGATGGTTCGGGAACCTACTCCGGATGGCCTTTTGGTAATTTCTCTAGTGATGATTAGAGGGCAAATGTACCTTATTTGATGATTGGTAACAATTTGGTGATTTTTCAGAAACTTTGGTTTGTAATAATTTGAATATTTGTATTGTAGACTAATGTTTGTGGTGGTTGTGTTAAAAACACCATTTTTATCTATTTAATTTTTGTGTGCTTGTTTATTTCTTATTGTTAAGGTTTAGTGATGCTGGCATTAAGTTCAGCGACGTACAAACATTTTGGAATTTGTGATAGAGATCAAGGAATGAACGATGATCTTATGCTGGCATTAAGTTCAGCGCCATCGCTCACCTAAGTTTCACGATCTCAGGCTTATTATCAAGGTTTTTCGAACTCTTTTCACACAAATGCCCTCGTGAATTTTTTAATTTTTTTTTTTTTGATTTTAAGTAATGAGGGCCTTACTTAATCTTAAGTGTGGGGGGAGGTAATTCTCTCGGGTACATCTTGGCTTATTTTCGAATTCTTAATGGAATGGTGAAATTTTTTTTTGAAATTTTATCTTCATAAATTCAAATTTTGTTTAAAATTTGTAGATTTTAAAACTATGTGTATAAACCGAAATTATTATCACGAAACAAATTTAGAAACAACCAAATGATTGAATTTATTTCGGTTAAAAGTCATAAAACTAGTAATCATATAAAAGGGATAATCAACATGTTTTACCACATTCTTAATGGAAATAATTATTAAAGCCTTAACGAAAAAGCCAAGTGTGGGGGATTTTACCAATCTTTTCAAATTACTATCACAAATTTTTCAAAATTAAAACGATTAAAGTACGTTTGGCTTGAAAAAGGAATAAAAGTCACTAAACGAAAGGATGCATCTAGTTCATCCTTGAAGGAAGTAAAGTCTTCCGAATTTCGCCTTACTTGATATAGCAAACTTCCTAAACTATGTCATTTCATACTAATATCATTTCACGATATAAGGTACAGTGGGAAGGGAAAGTCTTGAACTTTCAAACCCGAAAATAAACTTGGTAGGGTAAATCCAAGTCGCTATCCAGTGCAAGACCGATTTCGGTGTATAAGCTGGAGCAGGATCTGTCCCGCGCGATGGCTTAGTTTTCGCAGTTTTAACCCTTGATCTTAATTGTACAAAAT
This sequence comes from Rutidosis leptorrhynchoides, assembly GCF_046630445.1. Taxonomy (NCBI): domain Eukaryota; kingdom Viridiplantae; phylum Streptophyta; class Magnoliopsida; order Asterales; family Asteraceae; genus Rutidosis; species Rutidosis leptorrhynchoides. The sequence continues at coordinate 353,465,754 of NC_092338.1, forward strand.
TGTCATGAAAGACCGATATTTATATCGCGTCAGGGGGCGCCCGGTTAAGAGTTCCATGATACTACAATCATGGGGGCGAATAGCTTGCTAATCGCCGACTAAGACTTCGGTTTTCAGTTACCCTCAACCGGAATTTGAGGTTAAAACCGGAAAACGTGTCTAGTTAAAAAAAAAAAAAAAAAAACTAGCAATGACATTTTCAAAATCTTAAAACGTTTTCTCAAAGATCCAATTTTCCCTAAGGATCCAAATTTTTAAAGAACTTTCACCGAAGTTCACCTCTCCCAAGCAATCTAAATGTATGCGTGTGTTTCATAAATTGTGTGTGTACCCTCACGAGTGTGTATTCCAATTGTGTAAACATGTGTTCATATAGCGTGAGTTGTGTTACAAAATAATGTGTGTGTTTTGTGTACTTTGTGTGAATCGTGTGATAATTGTGTACCATATAGCGTGAGTCTTTGTGTGTGTTTTGCGTGATTCGTGTGATTTGTGTATAATGTACTTCAAACAATGTTTTTGATTCATATATATTTGTGTTTTGTATACGCATGATTAGAACAAGACTTGCTTGAGGACAAGCAAGAGTTAAGTGTGGGGGATTTTGATATTACTCAAAATAGACATATCAGTAGTCACAATATCAAGTCCTATCGTCGGTTATTTCATACGAATTTGTAATATTTCCATTATTATTCCGTTGTATTGTAATTAAGCATAGAATCATTGAATACTTGAAGAAATGTTGAAGATAATGAATGAAACAACTCAAAGATCAAAACCAGAACAAGAAACGAAGAAACAGAAAAATGAAAGCTACAGTGCGCGCCGCGCACTATTCGCGCACACCACCGCGCACTCAAGACTTTGATCAGAACATTTGATTAAAATGGAAACCAGAGAGCGCCCCGCGCAAGTTCAACAGAGCGCGCCGCGCACAACAGAGAGAGCCGCGCACTTCGCCGCGCACAAGTACCTGAAACGTCCAAATTGAAGTGCGATCGTGAACTGGAAAGTAAAAGTGTGGTAGATGAGTAGTGCGCTCCGCGCACCCCTTATGTGCGCGCCGCGCACAGTGCTTTCCAGCTACTTTTCAGCCTTTTTAAACCTCTTTCCAGCTTCATTCCAAGTGTGCCAGTTTTCTTTCTGTTCAGAGACGAAAACATATCATTCAAAACAGTTCTTGAGCTTATCAAAGTGCATCTAAACACTAAAATCATTGAAAATTCAAGCATCATTCAAGGGCTTCATCCAAGATTACTCTAAAAAGGTCAATCTTGTATTTACAATGAATTCTATCTTTGTTACTGTTATGTTTAAGTTTTCTAGCATGATTGTTGGCTAGTTCCTTTTATGTTCATCTAGATAAATAACCGAGATGTTGAATGTTTACTTTTGATTGATAGTTACCATGCACGATAGTTTGATGTTTGAATACAAGAACCATTCTTGTTAAGTTTAATCTTTTCGATTCAACTAGTTAGTATACTTGTTCAACTAAGAAACACCATCTTGCTGATTTAGTATATTGATTTACACCTAGTGACAAGTGTTTGCCCGTCTTTTACCAAAAGGGGTAAGTTGCGTTCAAACGGTTAATCTATATAGGAATGTAAGAACGACTCTTGTAGATACTCTCAGATAGCTTAATTGATGTGTGTAGTTGTCTAGGTGAACGATCAATTCCCTAGAATCTGTCATGCATATTTTCACTACTCAATTCCATAAAACTAATATGTGATGACCCGAAAATTTTTGACTTATTTAAACCAATTCTCTATACGATTTATTATTTTAACACGTTAAACAAAGTCTGTTAGATTGAGTCTCAAAATTTTAGAACTGTTACATATATACAATTACCTTTGACTACTCTCGACGATTCATGAACAATTATATGTATGTATATATATATGTACAAGTAAAAACGACTTTCCTACAGTAAAAATTACTTTGCTACAGTAAAACACAATTTGCTACAGTAAAACACTATTTGTAACAGTGAAACCGTATTTTGCTACAGTGCTACAGTGAAAACGAGTTTGCTACAGTGATTTGCTACAGTAAAACACTATTGCTACAGTAAACACTATTTGCTACATCAAACACTATTTGCTACAGTAACACACTATTTGCTACAGTAAACACTATTTGATGTCGACGAACTAGCAAACAAAAACAGAAAAGGCGGCCATGCGATCGCATGGCAAAAATACTGAAAACTCATGCGATCGCATGAGCTACAGTAAATCGAAAAGTACTATAAAAGGTCAGTTTTGCTCGACGAAATATTTCATAAATATATATGTACGTTATTTTATAATTATAATTATAATTTTAATTTTAATTTTAAGTTTAATAATAATAAAGTATATTCGAGGGTATTTTTAATTCGGGTTTCAAACCGTTTTAAAATAAGGAAATATTGGGTATTGTTCGGGGTATTGTTCTTGAATCCAAGACCAACCATACAGTCGTCTACCATCATTACGTCTACGCAATTTGCCTACAATATTGAATCGCAATATTGAACTGTGAGTTATAGTCTCCCTTTTTAAATGCTTTAAATATTTTTGGGCTGAGAATACATGCAATTTATTTTAAACGCAATAAGACACAAGTACATACAAAATTCTACACTGAGTTAAACCGAAAATTCCTTAGCTTTGGTAACTAGTAGCTGCCAGTACATAGGATATGGACTGGTGGGCGCGAATAATTGTATATGGATCCATAGGGCTTGACATCCCCGTCCGAGCTAGAGCGCTAGCCTTTTAACGGACGTATGTTATTTGAGTTTAAGACACGTTGGTTTGCGTGTATTAAAACGAATGGGGTAATTATAACTATAGCGTTAAGTTTAGTTACCAGGGTTCTCTGTTACGTAGAATCTATTGATAAACTTTTGATGAAATCTTGTGGTCTATCTTTATATATGTTTATGACTCGAGCAATTAAACCTATAACTCACCAACATCCGTGTTAACTTTTTAGCATGTTTTATTCTCAGGTCCTTAGAATGCTTCCGCTGTGATGTGCTTGTTGCCTGCATGGAGTCTCTCATGCTTTGTACAAAGTTTATTGCATTCAAAATAAAACTGCGCTGTGTAATAAATAATTGGTCTGTGATGTCAACCTGTAAATTAAAGACTTATGTATTTTGGGGTTTTGCTTATACCTAAGCACTCGCCCACATGTTTATAACTTTCTATGTTTAGAAAGTCACTTATTTTAATGAATGCAATATTTTATCAAAACGTATCATATAGAGGTCAAAACCTCACTGTGGAATCAATGATTAACGTGCCGCGTCAATAGCGATTTTGACGGGTCGTTACAGTTGGTATCCGAGCTTGAGGTCATAGGGAAGCAGAAATTACATTAGTGTGTTTAACTGGTAATTGTTAGGATGCATTAGTGAGTCTGGACTATGACCATATCTGTTTTTACTGATTTTTGCTTATTATTTGGTCAAAAAACATTATATGTGATATATTTATATGCTAACGTAATTGTTGTTTCAATTATGTGATAGATGACTTCCTCTAATCCTATCATTTTGTACGACTCGGAATCGGACACTGAATCTATTATATCCACAACTGAAAAGGGCGTTCCAATATCTATTAAAGAAGAAATTGTGTTAGCCGGGGAATCTCAACTCCCGATAAACCCAGAGGAGGTTCCAGCTCCACCCAGCTTTAGTTTTCCGGAGCCACAGTATCGTTGGCATGGACCCATGATCCCTGGAGTAAACGAGGATCGTCCATTTCTAAACAAATATGGACATTGGTCCAGATATACCGCCGACGGGCGGGTTGTGCCGATTACGCCTGGCAGATTTCAGTTCATGACCACCGGTACATATTCTTGCAGTTCGTCATCAAATTCTCCTACACATGACTCAGACAGTTCGTCATCAGACGAGATCAGTAAGGAGGAGGATTTCGCTAATGAAATAAAAGAGATCACTAAGGAGAAATTCCAACTTGCTATAGATAATAAAAACAACCACAATAATAAAATGTCCTTAATTATTAAAAAGGAACATGACCATTCGATCCGTAACCATCCTTATTGTATTAAACCCACGGAGGTAACGGGTACCTCAAAACCCCAACCAAAAATAAAATACACTGCCAGAATGTCTGTCGGACCATGTGTACACAAACAATTGGCAGAGAGAACCAAATGGGAAGAAGTTTCTGATAGTTCTGAATGAACGACCTCGCAACCATAAATCTTCCATGCGCTATTTTATTACTTATGTGTGCTACTCTATCTTGTTATGTAAAATAAGCATATGTAAAATATCAGTATTGTATGGTATTGTATTATTTTGGTTTATTAATAATAAATGCATGGAATGATTATTTGTATTATTACTACTTCTTATTATTATTATTACATAATAATGTAGTAACTCGCTATAATTTTTCATAGTGGAATATTTAGGATTTTAGTAGTTAATTCCTTGTACTAGCTATTATGTATGAACTTAACGGGTAGGTAATACCCTAGAAATAATTATAAAATGCTAATAAGAAGAAAAGGCTTTTATAATAATCGGTTCATATTATTAATATGCTACGATTAACTATTGACAACTCATTTTACCTATAATATTCTATATGATTAAATTATATCTGTTGTGTTTATTGAAGAAACATGTCTCAAATGTCGGATGCTGAGTTTGAGCAACTAGTCGAGAAACGTGTGAATGAAAGAATTGCTGCAACCGAAGCAGCAAAAGCAACATCCGAAGCAGCAGCCAAAGCAGCAGCCGTAAACACAAATTCACGAAACGGATGCTCATACAAAACTTTTCAAGGATGCAAACCACAGACGTTTAGTGGAACTGAGGGACCAGTCGGTCTAACCCGATGGTTTGAAAAGATGGAGTCCGTTTTCAAAATTAGTAATTGTGCGAACGAAGACAAGTCAAAGTATGCTTCGTGCACGTTGCAAGATGGTGCACTTACTTGGTGGAACAATTATGCTAAAGCAGAAGGAATAGATACGGCATATGATATCTCTTGGGAAGAACTGAAAAAGATGCTAATCGAGGAGTACTGTCCTCGAAATGAGATCAGAAAAATGGAATCTGAGTTACGTAATCTGAAGGTTATCGGCGCGAATCTCAATAACTATGAAAAGCGTTTCATGGAACTAGCCTTGTTGTGTCCCGAATTGGTGCCAAATGAGAAACGAAAGATAGAAATGTATATTGACGGTTTATCGATCAATATCAAAGGAAATGTTACATCGTCCAAACCGAATACGTTGCAGGAAGCCATGACAATGGCACACCAACTCATGGACCAGATCACAGAGAGTTCGATTAAGGCACCAATTACCGAAGTCAAGACAACTGAAGGAAAGAGGAAATGGGAAGACTATAAGGGCAAAAGTACTCACCTGAAGAAACAAGAAACTTTTAAAGGTAAACAAGATGGGGCAACTGCAAGTCCAAACTATAAGGGACCCCATCCGTTCTGCAAAAGATGTTACACACATCATGCAGGTTATTGTCAAGTGGTCTGTGATAAGTGCAACAAGAAAGGACATGTGGCGAAAGATTGTTATGCCACCGTTTCTGAAGTAAAGACAAAACTGACCGATGTCAAGAAATGTTTTGGATGCGGGAAGTCTGGTCACTTTATAAATCAATGCCCTGATAAGGAGAAGAACAAAGAACCCGCACGTGGGAGGGCATTTAATGTTAGTGCCAGTAAAGCACGTGAGGATCCTAATCTTGTCACGGGTACGTTTACCGTTAATAATCAACTAGCTTCTATTATGTTTGATACGGGTGCTGATAGAAGTTATATGTGTAAAGACTTTAGTTTTAAACTAAAATGTGCATCATTACCTCTAGACGATAAATATACTATTGAATTAGCTAATGGTAAACTGATAAAAGCCGATAAAATTTGCCATGGTTGCGAAATGAATCTCGCTGGTGAAACCTTCAAAATCGATTTGATACCCGTAGAACTAGGAAGTTTTGACGTAATCGTTGGCATGGACTGGATGTCCAAAACAAGAGCGGAAGTTGTTTGCGCTGAGAAAGCAATCCGCATCCCTCGTAAGGATGAAACGTCATTAATGATTTATGGGGAGAAGAGCAACTCAAAGCTGAACTTTATCAGCTGTATGAAGGCCCAGAAACTTATAAGAAAAGGTTGTTATGCTATTCTGGCACACGTAAAGAAGATTGATACTGAAGAAAGAAGCATTAATGACATGCCGGTTGTAAGAGAATATCCCGGAGTATTTCCAGAAGAATTACCGGGGCTACCTCCACACAGATGTGTAGAATTCCAGATTGATCTCATACCAGGAGCTGCACCTGTAGCCCGATCTCCATATAGACTTGCACCTTCAGAAATGCAAGAATTACAAGACCAGTTGCAAGAATTATCGGACCGTGGATTTATTCGTCCTAGTTTTTCACCTTGGGGTGCTCCTATTCTGTTCGTCAAGAAGAAGGATGGATCTATGAGAATGTGCATAGATTACAGAGAATTAAACAAATTAACGATCAAGAATCGGTACCCATTACCGAGGATTGATGACTTGTTTGATCAATTGCAAGGATCAAGTGTTTATTCTAAGATTAATCTACGCTCCGGATATCATCAACTGAGAGTGAAGGAAGAAGATGTTCCTAAAACCGCGTTCAGAACCCGTTACGGTCACTATGAGTTTCTAGTCATGCCTTTTGGATTAACTAATGCTCCAGCAGTATTCATGGATCTAATGAATCGCATCTGTAGACCGTATTTAGACAAATTTGTCATTGTTTTTATCGACGACATATTGATTTACTCGAAGAACAAGGAAGAACATGAGCAACACTTAAGACTGGTACTGGAGATACTCAAGAAAGAAGAATTGTATGCAAAATTTTCGAAGTGTGATTTCTGGTTACAAGAAGTACAATTTTTGGGCCATGTTGTCAGTAAACATGGAATTAAAGTTGACCCCGCCAAGATCGAAGCCATTAGTAAATGGGAAACCCCGAAGACTCCAACACAAATTCGCCAATTCTTAGGTCTTGCTGGTTACTACCGAAGATTCATTCAAGATTTCTCTAGAATCGCCAAACCCTTAACTGCATTGACTCAAAAGGGAAAGAAGTATGATTGGTCCACAGAACAGGAATCCTCATTCCAGTTATTAAAGAAGAAGTTAACGTCTGCACCCATTTTGTCATTACCGGAAGGAAATGATGATTTCGTGATCTATTGTGATGCTTCACGCCAAGGTTTAGGATGTGTATTAATGCAACGCACAAAAGTCATCGCATATGCCTCACGACAACTAAAAATTCATGAAAAGAACTATACGACGCACAATTTAGAACTTGGAGCAGTAGTTTTTGCACTCAAAATATGGAGACACTATCTATATGGCACCAAGTGTACAGTGTACACCGACCATAAGAGTCTTCAGCATATTTTTGATCAAAAACAACTCAATATGAGGCAACGTCGCTGGGTAGAGTTGTTAAACGATTACGATTGTGAAATCCGTTACCACCCCGGAAATGCTAATGTTGTAGCTGATGCCCTAAGTCGAAAAGAAAGAGTAAAACCTCTTAGGGTCCGAGCTTTGAATATTACAATTCGTACTGATCTCACAAATAAAATTCAAGCAGCACAGTTAGAGGCTTTAAAAGAAGAAAACGAAAAAGGCGAAATAAGCAAAGGGTTAGAAAAACAACTTGAAGAAAAAGCCGATGGAACCCTGTATTTTGCTGGTAGGATATGGGTACCAAAACATGGTAACCTAAGGCAACTAGTAGTGGATGAAGCACACAAAACGAGGTACTCAATTCACCCAGGAAACGGAAAAATGTACCACGATCTCAAGAAGTTTTATTGGTGGCCTAATATGAAAACAGAAATTGCTACTTATGTAAGCAAATGTTTAACGTGTGCAAAGGTCAAAGCTGAGCACCAAAAGCCGTCAGGATTACTGCAACAACCAGAAATTCCGCAGTGGAAATGGGAAAGAATAACCATGGATTTCATTACGAAATTGCCAAGGACTGCAAGTAGTCATGATACTATTTGGGTGATAGTTGATCGTCTAACTAAATCAGCTCACTTCCTACCAATAAAGGAGACAGACAGTATGGAGAAATTAGCACGCCTATATTTGAAGGAAGTAGTTTCTAGGCATGGTGTACCCATCTCCATCATATCTGATCGCGACACCCGATTCACATCACGTTTTTGGCAATCATTACAAAAAGTATTGGGAACTCGATTAGATATGAGCACCGCTTATCACCCACAGACAGATGGTCAAAGTGAAAGAACAATACAAACATTGGAAGACATGTTACGGGCATGCGTGATTGACTTTGGAACCAGTTGGGATCGACACTTACCGTTGGCAGAATTTTCATACAATAACAGCTATCATACGAGCATCAACGCAGCGCCATTTGAAGCACTTTACGGTAGAAAGTGCAGATCTCCTATCTGTTGGAGTGAAGTAGGAGAAAGACAACTTACTGGACCAGAAATTATTCATGAAACCACCGAAAAGATCATTCAAATACAACAGCGATTGAAAACGGCCATGAGTCGCCAAAAGAGTTATGCTGATGTAAGAAGAAAACCGCTAGAATTTCAAGTGGGCGACAAAGTCATGTTGAAAGTGTCACCCTGGAAAGGCGTTGTATGATTCGGTAAACGAGGAAAGCTAAGTCCTAGGTACGTAGGACCCTTTGAAATCACCGAAAGAATTGGAACAGTTGCTTATCGATTAAAGCTACCACAAGAACTTAGTAGTGTTCACGACACATTTCACGTGTCAAATTTGAAGAAATGTTTAGCTGAAGAGGATGTCGTAATTCCTCTTGACGAAATACGAATCAATGATAAACTCCATTTTATCGAAGAACCTGTTGAAATCATGGACCGTGAGGTCAAACAATTAAAACAAAGCAAAATACCGATAGTTAGGGTTCGTTGGAACGCAAGACGAGGACCCGAGTTTACTTGGGAACGTGAAGATCAAATGAAGCAAAAGTATCCACATTTGTTCACTGATATCGCTCATGAAACAGGTACTACTCAAAATTTCGGGACGAAATTTTCTTTAACGGGGAGGTACTGTGATGACCCGAAAATTTTTGACTTATTTAAACCAATTCTCTATACGATTTATTATTTTAACACGTTAAACAAAGTCTGTTAGATTGAGTCTCAAAATTTTAGAACTGTTACATATATACAATTACCTTTGACTACTCTCGACGATTCATGAACAATTATATGTATGTATATATATATGTACAAGTAAAAACGACTTTCCTACAGTAAAAATTACTTTGCTACAGTGAAACACAATTTGCTACAGTAAAACACTATTTGTAACAGTGAAACCGTATTTTGCTACAGTGCTACAGTGAAAACGAGTTTGCTACAGTGATTTGCTACAGTAAAACACTATTTGCTACAGTAAAACACTATTTGCTACAGTAACACACTATTTGCTACAGTAAACACTATTTGATGTCGACGAACTAGCAAACAAAAACAGAAAAGGCGGCCATGCGATCGCATGGCAAAAACACTGAAAACTCATGCGATCGCATGAGCTACAGTAAATCGAAAAGTACTATAAAAGGTCAGTTTTGCTCGACGAAATATTTCATAAATATATATGTACGTTATTTTATAATTATAATTATAATTTTAATTTTAATTTTAAGTTTAATAATAATAAAGTATATTCGAGGGTATTTTTAATTCGGGTTTCAAACCGTTTTAAAATAAGGAAATATTGGGTATTGTTCGTGAATCCAAGACCAACCATACAGTCGTCTACCATCATTACGTCTACGCAATTTTCCTACAATATTGAATCGCAATATTGAACTGTGAGTTATAGTCTCCCTTTTTAAATGCTTTAAATATTTTTGGGCTGAGAATACATGCAATTTATTTTCAACGCAATAAGGCACAAGTACATACAAAATTCTACACTGAGTTAAACCGAAAATCCCTTAGCTTTGGTAACTAGTAGCTGCCAGTACATAGGATATGGACTGGTGGGCGCGAATAATTGTATATGGATCCATAGGGCTTGACATCCCCGTCCGAGCTAGAGCGCTAGCCTTTTAACGGACGTATGTTATTTGAGTTTAAGACACGTTGGTTTGCGTGTATTAAAACGAATGGGGTAATTATCACTATAGCGTTAAGTTTAGTTACCAGGGTTCTCTGTTACGTAGAATCTATTGATAAACTTTTGATGAAATCTTGTGGTCTATCTTTATATATGTTTATGACTCGAGCAATTAAACCTATAACTCACCAACATCCGTGTTGACTTTTTAGCATGTTTTATTCTCAGGTCCTTAGAATGCTTCCGCTGTGATGTGCTTGTTGCCTGCATGGAGTCTCTCATGCTTTGTACAAAGTTTATTGCATTCAAAATAAAACTGCGCTGTGTAATAAATAATTGGTCTGTGATGTCAACCTGTAAATTAAAGACTTATGTATTTTGGGGTTTTGCTTATACCTAAGCACTCGCCCGCATGTTTATAACTTTCTATGTTTAGAAAGTCACTTATTTTAATGAATGCAATATTTTATCAAAACGTATCATATAGAGGTCAAAACCTCACTGTGGAATCAATGATTAACGTGCCGCGTCAATAGCGATTTTGACGGGTCGTTACATAATAGGTGTTAGTAATTTGCCTTATCTAGTGACGTTTATAGGGATCTTATTACCACACTTAATTGATTACTTGGGTTGGGTGAATTGAACATTTAACCAGACCAAGGGAATGAACTAAGCTAAACCATTAGTTGATATAGGAGTGGATCATGATCAACACACCATTGACTTGATCATTATTTAAGTCTTTAGACTAGTTGAATTAGCTGATTACAAATAGGAGGTCTTAGATGACAAGAACACCACTTGCGTCGTGTAATCCCGTTTGAGTGTTTATTCAAGACTACTCTTGGTAAACCGATCAATTAGTTCTCGTGCATAACCAATCGATCCGATCTTAATCCTAAATAAACATTCACATCGAGGGTAAAAAGTCTAGATGAGCATATTTCATCTCTTTGATATCAAAACTATCTTAATTGCTTTCCTTGCACTTATAAACTTAAAAGACCAAAAATATTGTTTTTACTTTTACTCTTCTCTGATTTGGCTAATCGTTAAATAAGCCACAAAACATAAATCTTGTACCTTTAAATTTCATTTACTTAGTTAATCATAATATAGTTTATAATTCTAGTTTGACTAATACAACTGTCCTTGGAACAATACACGGAACTAAACCAGTTACTATACTACTACACGATCGGGTACACTGCCCATTAGTGTGTAGCAATCTTTAATCGGTATTTTTCCATATTATTTTATACGACAATTCATATACCACTTTACGACACATCACTTGTGACTCATCATAAGGTGTCACCGACTTGTGAATCACCACTAATACTTATGGGTCACCGACTTGTAAACGCCATGTGGCATCACCGACTTGTGAAGCACCACTAAGTGTCACCGACTTGTGAGCACTAAGAAATGTCACCGACTTGTGAATCACTTCTCCGAGTTATGGTATCACCGACTTGTGAATCACCATCTAGTGTCACCGACTCGTGAACACTATGAAGTGTCACCGACTTGTGAATCACTTCCCCAACCTATGGTATCACCGACTTGTGAACAACCAACCAACTACTAAAGGGGTCACCGCCTCGTGAAACACCATGAGGTATCACCGACTTGTAAGGCACCTAACGAGACACTACCGACCCGTAGTTCTCTTCACCCAAAACCTCAATAAGTCACCAACTTGTGACATAACGCCCAATACTCACGATGTGGCACCAAAGGCCCACATCGCGTACGAGTAAATAAACTACATACATACATGTATAAATATTCCACTCACCTCGATTACTTGAAGAAGTGCAACTCGCAAACTTGAACTTCTTCCACCGACTTCACATATATCACCTACGCAAATCATACATGCAAATAAGCTACAACTTAAGCCTATTCGACTTAAAACATCACAAGTGTAATTTCGACTATTTACACTTGACCAACTTTGACTAAGTCAATTCTCACCCGAACCACTCATAATCACAATCGAATAGTGATTATGTCTCACTAATACATTTTGCACAAGGTTTGGTCAACCAATCCCCCATTTGGACTCTCGACCCGCCCAAATTGACATAAAGTGCAATCTACGCCTTTTTGCACTTTTAACGATATTCGAAAGTCCAAGACTAATGAGACCACTTCCCGCGTTCCTGAAATACCTAAATACACCTATTTTAGGCTTTAGATGCATTTTAGATCAACATTTACACAAAAACCCATTTTGACCTAAAAACTAGTCAAAACACCAAATTGCAAGTTTACACCCCTAATCACTAACAATCCAAGTTAGCTAGTGATTTCATCAACAAATTTAGTTTACAAACTAACAACATCATCATCCAACCCTAAACCCACCAATATTAGGGTTCTTACACCAAAACTTAACCCATTTACCCCAAACTTCCAAGAAATGGGGTTTACATCCACTTTAACACAAACCCTAGCATCATAAACGAATTAACACAACTAAATCCGAATTAAGGTTTTACCTTTTGAAGAAAACGAAGCTAGCACAACCACAACACAAGAAATGAGCTTCAATTTGATGAACCCAAGCTTCCTCCTTCACAATCCAAGCTTTCTCTCACTTATTTCTCACTCTAAAATTTGGGGATGAAGAAGAGAGGATATGGATAAGATTGTGGATGTGAATGAGTCCCCCAAACTGCATTTTGTGGCCTAAAACCGTCCATATGCGAAAGGACTATAATACCCCTCATTTAAACACTTTAAAATGCTGAAAAAACGCATCAGACGCCTTCGGAGCGCCGCTCCAACCTACAGGTCAGTTTTCAGAAACTTGTTTTGGCCATAACTTTTTGACCGTAGCTCCGTTTTCGATGAATCAAATATCGTTGAAAACGTAATAAGATTTTCTTTCCAATGGTGAGGCTTTGAAACATCAACTCAAACTTTATTTGGGGTTGAAAAGATACGTACACACCTTGTCACTTCTGACAACGTTCAGTTTCCTTCGACGTTCGAGCAAGCAACACGTACATGCTTCGTACACTTCATACGCGCATCGTACACAATAAATACATTATGTACAATAAATATTTGGGTCTTAAAACTCTCCCTCACTTAAATTGGATCGCATCCTCGCGATCTAACCCTCATCGCGAACAAGGACAACACACTTTTCTCAAGTTTTCGAGTCCTCACACAATCTCGTACCCCTTCGATGCCGCCATTGCATCCTATGAGTCCCACATTCTTAGAACGTAACGTCCCATCCACACAATAATCCTCCATGATCTCTTGGCACACTCTAATTTACAACTCAAAGTATCCTTTCCAACTGTCAACTAGTTTGGGTCATCCGCACCACGCACACGGTGATGGAATTTCCCGCAACTTTTCGGTACTTCCAACCGACACACAACCCCAAAATTCCCAAAACTCGTCCGCCATTACACGGTGAACATCATTTTGATCGGCCATTAAAGATGATCTTGTATATCTCTACACGAGACGATCCAAATTAACACTCTACGTCTCTAGTCGGCTCCCAAAACGAGACGACTTCCGGCAAATTGCTCAAACATGCTTACCAAACCGAGGGACCACCGTACCCTCCGGGTACATACTCCCCCACTTAGGGTTTTAACCCCACGCTATCACCGTCAAGATGATAATACCTTGTGAAATTTCAACATTTCCACAACACACATGACCGGTATCAACGTTGGTCATACTCAAAATCTTCAGCGGACTTACTACAAGATACTCGAACCTAGTCCTTTCGAATCGGTTAAACGTCAACGCCCGCTAATCATCATAATAAACCATTATCGTACCTTCGGGTTTTCTCATCGGTACCCAAGTACAAAGTAATCACACCACCGGAGTGAAGCATTCCACTAGCAGGTATACGGAGGCACCTGACGCAGTGTTATGCAACTCCCATTACTACCATCGAGTCTCAAAAGCTCGACCCATACGGGGTCTATTCTCAGTGTCATATGTCATTTGACTACTCGAGGTTACACAATTCCAACGAACAATACGGCTCAACGCCCACAACTTTCTAGTGACATCCGCTCGTCACTATTAACCTAGGCCACACAACTAGCCTATTTACTTCTTAACTTAAGGAGATGCTTGGAACACCAAGACTTACACCCTAACTCGCACCGTCTCAACCGTTAACACGGTTACTTATACACAATCAAAGGTAGTCAACAATCGTGACTCTCCTCGCACACATACATGGTTAACGTAAACACCTCTCGAACGACATACCAATACTACGCTAACCCTTATGGAGAGCAATACAAGTAACCCTCTAATCAAATCACGGTTACACCCGACTTGGTTAAGCCTCCAACACGCCCTGTAAAGACCCGTCCTTATCCACCTGGACGAAGTCATCAACATTTGGTCCCATTGCGATGATCGACTCCAAGTAATGTCCTTAAATTGAGCAAATGCACAGCGGAAGACTTAATTATTACCTGAGAATAAACATGATTTAAAGTGTCAACCAAAAGGTTGGTGAGTTCATAGGTTTATCATAACAATCATTTCAATTTTTCAATAGACCACAAGATTTCATAATCATAAACATAATACACTCGCAAGTGTATGTAAAGCATTCTAAGTGGTTGAGCACATGGTAACCATACTTAACATTTAATCACGTCGCATATTCCCTTTATTATGAAATCTCACTACACCGTACCAAGTGTAGTCACCGAAACGAAGTACTGTGCAACCGTTGAATACTGGTCGTCCAGTCCGGTTGGGGTTGTCAGGCCCGATAGATCTATCAACAGGATTCGCGTTTACAATACCCATGTAAATAGTAGTTACCAAGCTACAGGGAAATATGCCAGTGGTACAACTCAACGTAGAATATATTTTTAAGTACTTGTGTCTATTTTGTAAACATTTATAAAAGCAGCGCATGTATTCTCAGCCCAAAAATATATATTACAAAAGCAATTAAAAAGGGAGCAAATGAAACTCACCATACTGTATTTTGTAGTGAAAATACATATGACGACATTTAACAAGTGTAGGGTTGACCTCAGATTCACGAACCTATACATTTATATATATATATTAACACATAATATGGTAATCGAACAAATTTATTTACAATAATTTATTCGTGAATCGTCGGTAATAGTCAAAGGTCAAATATATACATGAACACAGTTCAAGGTTTTTGATACTTATATATTACAGACTTTGCTTATTGTGTCAAAATAATATGAAGATTAAGTTTAAATTTTGGTCGGAAATTCCCGGGTCGTCACAGTACCTACCCGTTAAAGAAATTTCGTCCCGAAATTTGAGTGAGGTCATCATGGCTAACAATAAAAATGGTTTCATGACGAATATGAGTTGATAAATAGAGTTTTATCATAATTGAGTAATATAGATAAAACAATTCTATTATTTGAAGCGTACGAGTGAAGTTATCACAGAAAATTGAGATACATATTTAACTTTTGACTAGTCATGGTTGATTTCCGAAAATAATATTCGTCTTATCTTTTAACATTGTCTTGGTTGAATTACGGAATTCTAGGGATTCACAGAAAATCTTTGAAATCTAAAAGATTTGATTCTTCGGCGAATAAGAAAAATAGAATCTCTTTAATTAAATGCGATCATCTGTCTCGATTGCTTTGTCTGGTATCTCCACTATAAATGAACTTCTTTCGTCCCATCATTTTCACCACTCCAATTCTTTCTTTCTCGATCCATTCTTTCAAATGATTGTGAAAATGCTTAATCCAGTTCTGTTCCTTGTCCTCATCCTTACTATCGCCGCATTCATTCTCCTTTTCCAACTTTCACCAGAGGAATCTACTTTCTTCTACTTCGCCTTTGGGGTTATAGTGTTTTTAATTCTCCCGTGTCTTTATGTTGCGATAAACATTGATATACATGGTTTGTAATTTATGCGTTGTTATCGGGCTTTATATTCTCCCTTACATTTCGGAGTTTCATACTTTTGTTGTCTCTTCTCGGCTTTAAGTCAAGCGAATAATGGTCCAGAATTAGTAGGTATGAAGTTTTGGATGAACATAGTTAATGTTCTAAGAATGAAATCATAATGGTACGATCTTGATTTGGCAAATTACCAGAATATCCAGAAAGATAGAACTATCAAGAAGATATGTTCTTAATATGTTTGGAGATTTGGTAGAATGTAAGAGTCGTGTAAATGGCACATGATGACGGTATGTTATGTGAATCATCACGTTCCATTAGAAACTCAGCATGACTTACTGTAATATAATCACGGTGATCAAGTGTCTTCAGTTCCCAACACTACTTCAAAAATATTCCTATTTTAAATTCGAAAGTTTCAGAATTTAGAAACTAAAATAGTTTCTTTTATGATGTAATACAGACATCACGAAGAGGTAAATGATTTCAGATAAGAATAATTATGGAAATATCTTCAGAAATATGGAGGATATTTATAATGAAAGATACGATGATATCTTAAAATTTCTAATATCAGAGGATGATGAAGAATATTGTCCGTAAGGGTTTAGAGTCAGGAGCAAGGTATTCGATAATGACTTCAGCAGACACGGAATCATTTGGATTCTTTAAAGGTAGATTTTCGTCCTTGTGATTTATCCACAGCCTTCTTCATGGTTTGCTCAATCCGTATTTTTCAGTACCAAATCTTCTCTTTTTCTGAGCTTTGCCAACACACTACTCTTTATCATCAAACTTTTTACTGTTAAGGTCGTTTATAGTTTTTGCTGCTTCATCAGTATTTTGAGAACTAGTTCGCAGTTTAGGGTGTTTTTCAGAAACTTCACATTCAAAGTATATAAGTCCAGAAGATAGACACATATAATTGTTGGCGTAGACATGCTGCGAGATTTCAAAATACTGATTGCTAATTTTTGATGATTCGTATGGCAATTCTCGTTACAAGATGCAGATGAGTAAATGATGGGATTTTGATAAATATAAAGATTTTTTGGAAAGTCAAAGATCAATGAAGTTGTTAATAAGTTTACTGCTAATGTGGCGAGATATGAAAGGTTCCCCGGTAATAATGATGAAGGGGTAATCATTATAATAAGGCTTATTTGAATGAACAATTGAAGTTGGTTTGCTGGAGCTGTGACAAAATCATCTATTTTTAGAAGGGATTGAAAAGTTATTTTAGCTAGTAAATGCCAAAAGGTCTGACATGGATACATGTTAAATTATGACTTTGGTTTCAAGAGTTTTTCAGGTACGTAACTGTGGATAACATGTGGTTGGATCATCATCTCGATTGTTCATTATTTAAAGTGTCTTCAGGTATTTCGAAGGGCCTTGAACACAGATTATAATCGTTAATATACATACGATGTTCTAACACAGTTTTAAAGTTAAAGTATAGCTTTGAAAGATGTAAGAATCTAAGAGTGATGATATCGTTTATAACTTGAATTGAATTTGGTGATTTCAAAATCAGAATATGTAATTAGATTTTTGAATGAGTATGGTTGTTTTGATTTCTATAAAAGAATGTATATTGTTGTGAAAGTAGGGAGTATAATGGATGATTTGCTGAATCAGATTCGAAGAATGTAATATATTAATTGTGAATTTATATATCTCTCGGGTATTACCTACCCGTTAAAAAAAATGTCACAATTAATATTTTGTACAAAAGAATTTTATTACAGTCTTTATGGAAATATATGTGTATATTTCTTCAGATGTAATATAGATTTAATGAGTTAATATTAAATTAAACTCACTTGATTTATGGTTAAGGCTAGGATAGATAATTTCTAAACTTTAGAAATTACATAATCGTCGTAGAATGTTTTCCCAATGAAGTTATGAATCAATACTTCATCGTTGTGGTATTCCTTAGTATCTACAGGGCGTATGACGTCGATGCTCATGGGACAGATTGTGAAGTTGAGGTTTGCGATGCGGTTGTTGTTTGTGGTGGTAATGGTACTGTTGGTGTTGCTGATGGTGGTACTGTTTATGCTGCTGGTGCTGCTGCTGGTGTTTGTAACCTTTGCACCATATTCTCCAAAGCCACTACCTGAGCGCGAAGCTCGTTGACTTCTTCTATTATACCGGGGTGATTGTCGGTTCGGACGAGCGGATAAATAAAATCTAGAATTTGGTGTAGTATGTAATCGTGACGAGATACTCTAGAAATAAGAGAGAAAATGGTGTTTCGGATAGGTTCGCCGGTAAGTGCTTCAGGTTCTTCGCCAAGAGGGCAATGTGGTGGATGGAAGGGATCACCTTCTTCTTGTCTCCAATGATTAAGGAGGCTACGAACCCATCAGATGAAGTGGGGATGGATGATTGGTTGATTCATTCTGGTGACACTACTTTCGGAGCTTAGGTGAAACTCCATATTAGAATAGCTATCGGAATCCGAGGAATTCGAACTAGTTGAGGGATTCATCTCGTACGATCAGTTGAAGGATTTTCAATAAGAAATAGATTAAAGGATGTAGATTAGTACCCTGCAATACATAATTTACATATGCATATATAATACTAAAATCCCATAAGTTACGGAGGAATCTACAGAATATGTTAGGCAAAGTTTACAGTAACAGATATACTAAGATATGAATTAGCAGATACGCTAAGATATGAATTATGTCTATACACTATTCATGCAATCCAGGCAGTAAGATATATCTAGATTAAGTATGATAAGCAAGTGATTCCCTAAAAATGATAAGCAGGAAATTTTTCGACACGGAATGATAAGCAAAACTTTTGACATGTAGACACAGTCGAAGTTCAGACTCACTAATGCATCTAATCAACTATCAGTTAGACACACTAATGCAAGACCTGGTTCGCTAAGACCACCGCTCTGATACCACCTGTAAAGACCCGTCCTTATCCACCTGGACGAAGTCATCAACATTTGGTCCCATTGCGATGATCGACTCCAAGTAATGTCCTTAAATTGAGCAAATGCACAGCGGAAGACTTAATTATTACCTGAGAATAAACATGATTTAAAGTGTCAACCAAAAGGTTGGTGAGTTCATAGGTTTATCATAACAATCATTTCAATTTTTCAATAGACCACAAGATTTTATAATCATAAACATAATACACTCGCAAGTGTATGTAAAGCATTCTAAGTGGTTGAGCACTTGGTAACCATACTTAACATTTAATCACGTCGCATATTCCCTTTATTATGAAATCTCACTACACCGTACCAAGTGTAGTCACCGAAACGAAGTACTGTGCAACCGTTGAATACTGGTCGTCCAGTCCGGTTGGGGTTGTCAGGCCCGATAGATCTATCAACAGGATTCGCGTTTACAATACCCATGTAAATAGTAGTTACCAAGCTACAGGGAAATATGCCAGTGGTACAACTCAACGTAGAATATATTTTTAAGTACTTGTGTCTATTTTGTAAACATTTATAAAAGCAGCGCATGTATTCTCAGCCCAAAAATATATATTGCAAAAGCAATTAAAAAGGGAGCAAATGAAACTCACCATACTGTATTTTGTAGGGAAAATACATATGACGACATTTAACAAGTGTAGGGTTGACCTCGGATTCACGAACCTATACATTTATATATATATATATATATTAACACATAATATGGTAATCGAACAAATTTATTTACAATAATTTGTTCGTGAATCGTCGGTAATAGTCAAAGGTCAAATATATACATGAACACAGTTCAAGGTTTTTGAGACTTATATATTACAGACTTTGCTTATTGTGTCAAAATAATATGAAGATTAAGTTTAAATTTTGGTCGGAAATTCCCGGGTCGTCACACGCCCGGTCAACCTACCTCGGCCAAATGATAATGCTAAAAACGAACATATATTTCATAACATTATCCCTCAAGAAAGACAAGCTTTTAGTTGCAATTGTTCTATTTACAAGTGATATTCGTTTAAATAATAAAAGGTGAAGACAAAAGACAGATTCGACGAATTGAAGACGCAAACGACCAAAAAGCTCAAAAGTACAAAGTACAATCAAAGAGGTTCTAATTATTGATAAGAAACGTCTCAGAATTACAAGAGTAAAAGATTCAAAACGCAAAGTACAAGATATTAAATTGTACGCAAGGACGTTCGAAAATCCGGAACCGGGACCAGAGTCAACTCTCAACGCTCGACGCAACGGACTAAAAAGTACAAGTCAACGGAGTACAAGAATATAATATAATATATATATAATTAAATTTAATTATATATATTATATTATATAATAAATAAATAAGCAGCCCACGTTTTTAAAGACTTTTGAGTCTCCCCAGCTGGCCATGCGATCGCATGACCTTGAAGGGCAAAGCCCATGCGATCGCATGAGGCTCTTTTCCAGCCCACATGCCTATAAAAATCGAGCTTTGGTGCATCATATAATCATCTTTCAATCTCTCTATCATCAACGTATATATATATATATATATATATATATATATATATATATATATATATATATATATATATATATATATATATATATATATATATATATATATTTATATTATAATTTTAATTTTAATTTTAATTTCCAATAATAAGGGTATGTTAGCGAATGTTGTAAGGGTGTAAGTCGAAATTCTGTCCGTGTAAAGCTACGCTATTTTTAATCATTGTAAGTTATGTTCAACCTTTTTAATTTAATGTCTCGTAGCTAAATTATTATTATGCTTATTTAAAATGAAGTAATCATGATGTTGGGCTAATTACTAAAATTGGGTAATTGGGCTTTGTACCATAATTGGGGTTTGGACAAAAGAACGACACTTGTGGAAATTAGACTATGGGCTATTAATGGGCTTTATATTAGTTTAACTAAATGATAGTTTATTAATTTTAATATAAAGATTTACAATTGGACGTCCCTATAAATAACCATATACACTCGATCGGACACGATGGGCGGGGTATTTATATGTACGAATAATAGTTCATTTAACCGGACACGGGAATGGATTAATAGTCACTAGAATTATTAAAACAGGGGTGAAATTATGTACAAGGACACTTGGCATAATTGATAACATTGGCATAATTGATAACAAAGTATTAAAACCTTGGGTTACACGCAGTCGATAACCTGGTGTAATTATTAAACAAAGTATTAAAACCTTGTTACAGTTTAAGTCCCCAATTAGTTGGAATATTTAACTTCGGGTATAAGAATAATTTGACGAGGACACTCGCACTTTATATTTATGACTGATGGACTGTTATGGACAAAAACCAGACGGACATATTAAATAATCCAGGACAAAGGACAATTAACCCATGGGCATAAAACTAAAATCAACACGTCAAACATCATGATTACGGAAGTTTAAATAAGCATAATTCTTTTATTTCATATTTAATTTCCATTATTTTATATTTAATTGCACTTCTAATTATCGCACTTTTATTTATTGTTATTGTATTTAATTGCACTTTTAATTATCGTACTTTTTAATTATCGTAATTTTATTTTATCGCACTTTTATTTATCGCAATTTCATTATCGTTATTTATTTTACGCTTTAAATTAAGTCTTTTATTTATTTAATATTTTACATTAGGTTTTAACTGCGACTAAAGTTTTTAAAATCGACAAACCGGTCATTAAACGGTAAAAACCCCCCTTTTATAATAATAATATTACTTATTTATATATTTGTATTTTTATAAATTAAAACTAATATAGCGTTAAGTTTTGTTTAAAAGATTCCCTGTGGAACGAACCGGACTTACTAAAAACTACACTACTGTACGATTAGGTACACTGCCTATAAGTGTTGTAGCAAGGTTTAAGTATATCCATTATTTAAATAAATAAATATCTTGTATAAAATTGTATCGTATTTAATAGTATTTTCTTGTAAAATTTAATAGTATTTTATACCCCTTAGCTTTAACATCACCAACCCTTAACAAGAATTAATTAACCCGACTCGATTAGTCAAACGCGCTCGGTCAACCCGACTTGGTTGATCAAATACCCTTAGTCAATCCGCCTCGGTCAACGCCTAACAACAATTGACTAACCCGACTTGGTTAAGTCAAACACACACGGTCAACCCGACTTGGTCAAACCCTAACAACAGTTGATTAACCCGACTCGGTTAAGTCAAATCCACCCGGTTAACTCAACTCGGTCAACATCTAACATCTAATGACTAACCCGACTTGGTTAAGTCAAACACACTAGGTCAATTTTAGAGAAATACATCACACCTTGGAGTTGGTCAAATAAATAGTCAATCCTAGGCAATGGATAACGATTCTTGATCGTCACTTTATTCAATTCCCGATAATCAATGCACATTCCGTCTTTCTTTTTCACGAATAAAACCGGAGCGCCCCAAGGCGAAGCACTCGGTCGAATAAAACCCTTCTCAAGTAACTCTTGGGTTTGATTTAACAATTCTTGCATTTCCGTCGGCGCTAAACGATAAGGAGTTTTAGCAATGGGAGTAGCTCCCGGAACCAACTCAATGCGAAATTCAACTTGTCTTTCCGCCGGAACACCCGGTAAATCATCGGAAAAAACGTCTTCAAATTCACTTACCACCGGAATTTCACGAATAGGTGGTGGCTCATCACGAGTATCGACAACATGGGCAAGAAAAGCCATGCCACCACTAACAAGGAAACGACATGCCCGTGCAAAAGTACATACCGGTACAGGTCTTCTACGTTTATCGTCATGAATAATTAACTCTCCCCCACTTGGGGTCTTCACACGAATAGACTTTTCATGGCACGCAATACCGGCTCTGTTACGATCGAGCCAATCCATACCAACCACGATATCAAAATCACCCAAAGTCATCGGGATGAGATCAATTTTAAAGTTCTCGGAACCAAACACAACATTACAATCCTTACACACATCAACCACTAGCACCGTCTTGTCATTCGCTATTTCGACTTCTACCGGACGACTTAACTTAGCTAACGGTTTATTAAGTTTAGGCACAAATTTTAGAGACACAAACGATAAATTTGCACCGCTATCAAATAGAATCTTTGCCGGATTAGAGTTAACCATGAAAGTACCTGAAACGACTTCATTGGATTGCTTGGCTTCATCGTTGGTCATCAAATAATTACGCCCCCTTGCCGACCCCGCCGCCTTCTCTATTCTCTTAACTTGATCATTTCGGAGATCGGGACACTCCGACTTCCGGTGCCATTTTTTTTGACAAGTAAAGCACGTGATTGTATTAGTAGACGGTTTTGGACAATCACGAGAGTAGTGACCCTTTTGCCCACAATTGAAACATGTGACCATGTGACCACTAGAAGCACCCCTCTTCACGCTACCGACACTTTCGGTTGCTCCCTTACTCTTCTTGTTCGAAAAACTAGAAGCTTCAAACTTTCTTTTACTTGGCGCATAACTAACCGGACTCGGAGCTTGCGCTTCAAACCCCTTCGCTACCGCCAAAAGCTTTGCAAAAGTCTCAACATGACCAATACTAATTTTACCTTTCAAATCGTCTCTAAGGGTCGCATGAAAGTCTTCCATTAACAATTGATCGTTCCCCACATACTCGGGGCAAAAACGCGCCTTGGCGAGAAAGTTGGTTTTGAGAGTGTTTAGGTCCAAAGACCCTTGACACATGTTCCTTAACTTGTTGCGCAATTTGGAAAGATCCGATTGCGTACGATATTCGAGGAAAAACTCCTTCTTGAACTCCACCCAAGACAACCCCACAAAGGCCGCATCACCCACCATATCAATTTTACCATCGAGCCAATCTTTAGCATGGCCCCTCAACAAACTAGTAGCAAGCCTAGTCTTTTTCTCGGGTGGGCACTCGGTTGTGCGAAAACAACCTTCAACATCGGAAATCCAAGCCGAACTTTTCATGGGGTCGGGATCCCCGTGAAAGTGAGGAGGCTTAGTCGCCAAGAAGTTCTTATAGCTAAACTCCAACTCGCCCATAATTTGAGGTCTAGGAAACCTCCTTTCAACTTCTTCTTTAACGGCATTGGTCATTCGTTCTTGAATCATATCGACAATTTGTTCCGAAACCGACTCTTCGAGAATTTGCTTAACCTTTCGAGAGAAAACAGAAACATAGTTTTCTAGAGCGGCCTCTATTTTGGTGGTCATCTCGTCCGTTTCCTCCACATGAGAAGGATGGTGTAACGACCCAAACCAAACCACGAACAAACCCGCTTAAAATGTCACAAAAAAAATTGTTTGTTCAGCAACTGGCGCGCCGCGTGGGGTACTGGCGCGCCGCGCCAGTTCCTGAATAAACAATTTTTTTTTTGTGACATTTTAAGCGGGTTTGTTCGTGGTTTGGTTTGGGTCGTTACACCATTGTCGTAGTATTTTATGTATAATACAAGTATTATCACTCCTAATAATACTAATACTAATAATAATAAGATTAATAATAATAATAATAATAATAATAATAATAATAATAATAATAATAATAATAATAATAATAATAATTTAAGTAACACTCCGTAATATGAAAATGAATTGCAGAGTTGATCGAGTTCGGCTTTTAAATGATTTTGGCCACCAACCCCAACCATGCAATCGCATGATATTGAGAGGGTCGCATGGACACAATTTTCAGCTTCCATGTGCGAATCAAGACTGCCTACACCCATTTTTACATCATATACATACGTAATACTTACTTTATATATAATATTTAATATATAATATATTTAATCTTTAGAATTAATTAAATATTATATTATATTTACGCTCATGGTAAAAATATAATTTTTACAAAAATGACACGGACGTGGTCTCACGACTCATGTACCACTTTCGGTTTTTCGAGCGCACTTTCGTACGTTTAGAAAACTAGCCTTTTACGTTACGCGACGCGTACCCTTATTAATAATTTAACTTTCTCATCAACAAATTACTTTATAAAAATGTAGTTTACATAATTGAGTGTTGTGGTCATTTGCTTCTATAAATCAGTGACTCGTTGTTCATCAAAATATGTTATTTTAAATTAAGACGTTTTATGACTAAGTTAATATATATATATATATATATATATATATATATATATATATATATATATATATATATATATATATATATATATATATATATATATAATTTTAAATTTGTACATAATATATATGTTCGAAATACTTATCTAATGATATAATATTTAGTCTTTCAAAACCAATTATATTTCAAAGTTCGTTTTATATAATTTAACTCTTTTTAAATATTAGTAGTTATTCTACCAAACAATGTTTTTAATATGAAAAACTAAATGGTTGATTTATCAAGGGACACTAGTTAATCAAAGTAAAGTACACTTTTAAAATTTAAACGGAAATGATTACAAACTTTTGACTAACTCTTGTAAATGACACTTTTGTAAATCACTTTTACCAACAATTTCGGATACCGTTAAAAAGGAAAGGTTTTCTAAATCAAAGTGGACCTCTCAATAGGGACTCGTAATCATAATTCAATGTATCTGTTAAGTCAATCATTTGATAACATCTTATAATCCCATCGATAACTATTTGAATATATATTTCGAAACAAATACGTTTATGTAAAGTATTATACGTCTAATACTTTGTTAATGTTTTCAAGTTATAATATATACATACATACATATACATATATATATATATATATATATATATATATATATATATATATAATCATATCCGTTCCTATAATGGTTCGTGAATCTTTGGAATTTGGTCGAGGTTAAATGAATGTATGAACACAGTTTAAAATTCTTGAGATTCAACTTACAAACTTTGCTTATCGTGTCGGGAATATATAAAGATTAAAGTTTAAATTTGGTTGGAATTTTTCGGGTTGTCACATTCTATTCGACTGGAAGGGAACGTTATGCTACTTTTTTACTTTGAAGAGTAGTTTCATCGGTGGAAGGGGGAGAAGGTTCTTCGACTGAAGCTCGACTTCTATGATTTGAAATAAGTGCGAAAATGCCCCTTTAAGAAAAGGATCTTTATAGAAATAAAGTTCAGAGTGAGTGTCATGGAATTTTGGTAGTTTGTTATCAAGTACATCAGTTTACAAATCGTTATGACTTGCTGCTTATTGTAGCTCTATCGGAACCTCGGTTCTATTATACAGACATATTACTTTAATATTTTTGTCAAAAAAAAAAAAAAAGTACTCCGTAATACTCCCTCTGTCCCATATTAATAGTCCATCTTTCATTTTTGTCCGTCCCAAATTAATAGTCTACTTTCATAAATGGAAAAGAATAATTGGCTAAAGTACTTATATACCCTTACTTTATTTAAGTAAGATAAAAGTATAGTTAAAAAGTAATGGGTAAAACTGGAAAGTAGTGAAAAAGTTGACAAAATGTATACGTGACAGTCACTTTTTCTTAAACTGTGTGTTTTTTGTCTGTGGACTATTAAATTGGGACGGAGCAGTAGTAATTTTAATTAAAATCACAATATAAACATCGATATAATTCACTCACATTGAAATCAACGGCTCATAATCTTCGATCAGCTCGTATGTGTTTTGCCATTTACAAACACCATCTCAAACACTTTGTTACAGAGTATTATATCTATATTTTCTAATGCTATATAAATGTATATCTATATCTATATATTCATTTTCCAGTCTCTTTGATTTCAATACGATTGTCTTCGGCCGTTAACCACCACCGGCGAATCCAAAAAATGAGGATTCCAGGTCATATGCTCACCACCGTTCTTCTCTTCTTTTACCTCTTCACTTCTCCATCAACGGCGGAGATCAAATCTCTCGAGATCCGAAACGATAACCGTCCGATGATCCTCTTCGAAAAATTCGGATTCACACACACCGGATTTGCTTCGATCGCGATCTCCGGCGTTTCCGTTACATCGCCGTTAGCGCAGCCAGATCCGTCAAGGTTAGGGTTTTTCCTTCTATCAGAAGAATCGTTAATTCAGGTAGTTGTTGAACTACAACAAAACCCTAATTTCTGCGTCGTGGATTCAAAATTCATATCACTACTGTTCACTTTCCGTGATCTGTCTCCACCACCGCAGTCGTCGTTTAACAAAACGTATCCGGTAACGTATCCTAATGAGTATTCATTGTTTTTCGCTAATTGTAATCCAGAATCGTTAGTAACGATGGATGTACGTACAGAATTGTATAATACTGATGATGGCTCTACAAAGGATTACTTATCAGCTGGATCGACACAGCTGCCGTCTCTTTATTTTATATTTTCTTTGATTTATTTAGGGTTTGTAGGGTTTTGGATCTCGATATGCTTGAAAAACCAGAGATCTGTGCACAGGATTCATTTATTAATGGGAGGTTTGCTTGTTATGAAAGCACTTAACTTGATCTGTGCTGCTGAGGATAAGCATTATGTGAAGCAGACTGGTACTCCTCATGGATGGGATGTATTGTTTTATATATTTCAGTTTATTAGGGTTGTGCTTTTGTTCACTGTGATTGTGTTGATTGGTACCGGATGGTCGTTTTTGAAACCCTTTTTGCAAGAAAAGGAAAAGAAGGTTTTGATGATTGTGATTCCACTTCAGGTTCTGGCTAATGTAGCTTCTATAGTGATAGGGGAAACTGGTCCTTTTATTAGGGACTGGGTGACATGGAATCAAGTCTTTTTGTTGGTTGATATTATATGTTGTTGTGCGATTATCTTCCCCATTGTGTGGTCGATTAGATCGTTGAGGGAGACTTCTAAGACTGATGGGAAAGCTGCTAGGAACTTGGCTAAGTTGACTCTTTTTAGGCAGTTTTACATTGTGGTTATTGGGTACTTGTACTTCACGAGGATTGTTGTTTTTGCATTGAAGACGATTGCAGCTTATAAGTACCAGTGGGTGTCTAGCGCAGCAGAGGAAATTGCTAGTCTTGTGTTCTATTTGGTGATGTTTTACATGTTCAGGCCAGTTGAGAAAAACGAATACTTTGTTCTTGATGATGAAGATGAGGAAGCAGCTGAGATGGCTTTGAGGGACGAGGAGTTTGAGCTTTAATATGTCATATTGAGGATCCTATCTGTTTTGTCGTTTATAATACTTTGTAGGTGATACACTGTGAGTTGTTGATTTAAACTTTAACTAGTTATTTTCTGTAACAGTTTAATGTTACTTTACTTTAATTTTCTTTTATGTCATAACTTTGGAATTAATGATAGTGTGTGTTCAAATTTTTTAATTTCGTATCAGTTAATTTATCTTTAATGCGTCTATTTGAAAATGACTTCACTTGTCTGCTGAATGTGGTGTTCGTTTCTGTTTACTTTTCTGGCTGCTATTTTTTAGAGTAATCTCATTTTTATTATGGATGTGTCAACTGCATTTTGTTGGGCTAATGACTTATCTTCATTCATATCTTCGTATATTCAGCAGGAATGTGTATATCTGATGTTGCCAGTGTCATTTAATTATAACTGTTTGATTTGTGCTAGATTGTTGTGATCTTAAACACAAGGCAAGTAAAACAATTGTGACTGAAACATGTTGCATGTCCTGTTTGTGTTCTGTTTTTTTTACTGTTTTATCTTTGAGGGCACATGTATTTCTTCTCACGCTTCCTGTACTTAGTGTCCCATTTTGTAATGCTTCTTTGTTTAATTACATGTTATGAATGGGTAATTTGTAATGCGAATGTCCAGAGTCTTTAGTCATAATTTGTGGCAAACTTGTGATAGAATCCTAGGAAAGATATTAATGGTGAGGGCTAGTCACACTTTACTAAGCCAGTGATCAGTCTTTATGGGTAATTGTGAGTAAAGATAGCATCCAGATGTGTACTCATTGCCCCATATAAATACCATAAGGTTTTTTACGATGGCTACATGTATGCAAACTTTAAAAGGTCCATTAGCTTGAAGTCTGAAGTTTATGTTTAGTTGTTGTAATCGGTATTTGGGTGATCACATAGCTTCCGCTGATTAAGGGTTAGTTGCACTTTACTAAGCCAGTGATGCAGTCTTTATAGGTAGCTATGAGTAAAGATAGCATATATAAATACCATAAGTTTTTTTATGACTGTTACATGTATGCAAACCTTAACAGGGATTACATGCCTCATGTTTGAGGTTTAAATTAGTTCTTCACATCTAAAGTGGTAATTGGTATTTTTTGGGTCAAAATGGCTTTGGTTGATTGAAAACCTAGACCCCCATTGCATTTACCTATTTCACGACATCAGTTTAGCAGGAAAGGTTCCTAGTAAGAAGTGAAAAAAGGAATGTAAAGGATGTTGGAATTGGAATTCGGGTCTGTAGATGAGCTTGGTGGGAATAAGCCTGTATGATTTATGCTTCCTGAACCTGTTGAGTTACAGTATGATTTAAGCTTACTGAACCTGTATGATTTAAGCCTGTATGATTTTAGTGTTTATATGAGTTACTGTTTACTGATACTTTCACTTGTCTTGGGCTCGTACTTCTGGAAATTTCGATGCAAGTATGCCAAGCGAAACATATACAAACTAAAAAAACTTAACCAAGCTTGTAATCAGCTCAAACATACGACAACCCCGAAAATCTGAACATTATTTTGACACTTGCATTTGCAGCATTATCAGACTTGCTTTGGTCCCGGACTATGTTTATTTTCATCTCACCTCAAGTAGATTGTTCGGCCGTAATATGTCATGTACTCTTGTCTTATAAACTTAAAAGCAGGAAAGTGAAAATGCTACTAGCTTTTCTAAAGAGTTTCATGGTTTTCTTTTGAGTTCTTACAAGTTACAACTAGCTAAAACCTTTTCAAATACTTCATAGGACACTGATAAAACAATAATCTATGGACAAATAGCATCTTCGAAATCCAAACAGCCAAGTACCCATGAACTCGTGGACCGTTAACCATTGATGTCTATTGATGCCATTAACTCGTGGACCGTTAACCATTGATGTCTATTGATGGATAACGGAGGAGCACCAAATGGGGGCTCTATCTTTCACTTGGGAGTTTGAGCCTTTGGAGCTGAAGCTAATATCGCCAGGGCGTCTGGTTCTCACTGCTGAATGGTTAAGATGTTGAAGTATTCAATAGTGATGCTGGCAAAGCGCAATCAGGAAAAAATAAACCCTGCCATAGTCAATTCGAAGTTCATGATACAATGTTTTTCAGGCGAAACTAAGGCTGGCAACGTGAGGATGCAAGTCTATTGCAACAAGCGTCAAAGGCTTGATAATAAACTTGATTGATTGCAAGTACAATGGACTATGTCACCAGATGTACATGTGTTACTTTTTTTAGTTTTTTTTTATTTATTTTTGGATAAAGATGTACATGCATATTTGCATATGCATATATTAGTCCAAAAGTTCAATGCAATTCAAATCAATTCGTAGGAACTCAAAGTCGATTCAATGAAGTCGGTCTATTATACTCCAAGCTCAAATGACCAATTTCAAGCACAAGTTACTCGGTAATTAGTTCAGTCATTCTGGAACAGGTTGAGACCCACTCTTCATGTTACCAACTAGAAAAAAATTCGACCGCGCGTTGCTGCGGTTGTATTCGACGCGCGGTCGAATTTGGATATACGTTGCTTGGTACCTAATATATCTAGTAGGTTGGTTTGTTTGTTGGACGTGTATGTATATGTATGTAATATAGCCCGAAATATTTAGTGTTTTTTTAACGATGTCCGTTTCGCGTATAGTTAGTCGTCTTGTATTCGTAAAATTATTTCAAGTTAAACGGTGGTCTCGGAAAAATTTAACTCGCACCGAGCGAGAATATAAGGCCCGTTATCTAGTGTTTTTTTTAACGATGTCTGTTTCGCGTATAGTTAGTCCCGTTGGGTTCGTCTGATTTTTCGAGTTGAACGGTGGTCTCGGAAAAATTTAACTCGCACCGAGCGAGAAGATAGGGCCCATTAAAAATTCGGGTGTAATTAGTTTCTTTTATTTTAATAAAATTATATATTTACGATTTCTACCCCTGAGTAAGTGTAAACTTGAGGGACCGTTGTGTAAATTGAGCCGAAGTTGAAGGACCCTTTTTAGCAAACTGCAAACTCAAAACAACAATCGTTAGAACTGGAACGACAAAATCTGGTGTGACTTTTAGTATGTAGATATAATATAATATAATATAATATAATATAATATAATATAATAATATAATATAATATAATATAATATAATGACATTAGCTTTCTAATAATATTGTCCTTTCTACCCCATTTAGAAACAAATAAATATTGATTACTATTTTGAAGACGCTTTTGCATAAATTTGAGTGTGTACGATAATTCAACACTAGTAAACAATTGTTAAACTAAGCAGCTAATAAAGATCTCTGAATGACAAATACAACATCTTGACCGTGGTACATAAAATTATTAATGTCACAAGTTAACTATGTTTCCTAAGTTACAAACACTTCGACGTAAAATGTGTGGAACTTTGCCCCCATGGTAAGGGGATTACACTACACACAAAAGTTTGCAACTACCCTACTCACTTACTCGGGCTTCAAATACTCTCTTATTATTAAGAACTGAAAAAGTCGACAATATGAGTCTGACACCTACGGTCGCATTAGGATGGTATGTTTTAGAGACAATCCCCGTAACTGTATACGAAAAACTTATCCTCTAGTCGAAGTTATCAATTTTGATAGGAGTAAACTCGTCTGCGACCTTGAAGTGTCCTACTAGACGTGCAAAAAACACCATTTGCTGTTCAAGTGTGAATTTAATATTTTCGGCCTGCACGTCACAAAATTAAAACATGATGCATTTCATTGATGGAAATGAAATGCAGTAAAAACTTATGTTGTTTACTAATTCTAACCATGCGAAAACCATGCTGCTCGCCTTCATATTCCACAAGTGCGACAGGCAATCCTTTTGATTTCAAGGCTTTGTATATTTTTCTTGCTTGTTCAGGGTTTACAATCTGCAAAACAAACCCATAACTGTTTAATTGCAAACATGACATGGCATAAATTGCCAATGCGGAACATTTGACAAGATACTTCACTGTTTTTATGAAATTTAGCCCTTAATAATGTTATAAGAATCTAAGCACATGTTGAGAATATACTTAAGCACATGTTAATAATCGTTAAAGTTCAGATGCATTGGATACCATGTCGTCCAATCCTTGAAAGAGGATGATGGGGCAAGAGAACTGATCGGCATGATTTATAGGGTTTCTCTCGATGAAGTCTCGTTCACTACCTGTTACAAGTCGCTAGCTATAACTTATAAGTTAAAAATTTATATACGATAGTTTACACTTTGAAGCTTAAAAGTTGATGGATCTACCAACAAGATTATCGATGTAGCAGGACTCAAACTTAGTGATTTGTTCTTTCAACAACTTCACATCAGCTACCTGTTTGTGACCATGACATACGAATCTATTAATCTATTTGAAGCTTTTTACTTTATCAAAACATTTTGAGTTAAGATAATAGAAAAAGTTACTTAAATGTATTTTTATTACACTTGCATGATAACAAAAAGAAATAAAAAACACATTAAAAGAACATTAGTTCTAAATCTTCAATATATATTACCATAACACCAAAAAAACATCAAACGAATATAACATAACGAACAGAATACTTACGCCAAACAAAGAAGCTCCAGCCTTAAATGTTTTTTTGAATGCAAGAGCAGACAACGTTGTATAACCGCCAGCAGAGCACCCGGTGATGCAAAGTCTTTCATCATCTGCCTTTCCGCAGTTTACCTATTCAAAAAAAATATATAATAAAAAAAGAAATAAAAGGAATAAATCATGAGTTGTAATTGTAATTGTATAGAAATAACGCATAGAAATAAAATGGACTCTTGTAACCCATATATAATATGAAAATAACGCATAGAAAAATTTGTAGTATAATCACCAAATAATTAGCACAGCTGCGACAGTCGTCGACATCAACTATACCCCACTTCTTCAAAAGTCTTTCACGAAACTGTCGACCATAACCTTCAAATCACAAACAAAAGGTCAACGTAGAGTTTAGTATAATGCCTATGGGTGGCAAAACGGGTTGGGTAACGGGTCAGATGGGGTTGAGTGAAAAAACAGGTTATTCAATTTTCATGCTATGGGTCAGGTTGGGTTGACCTGTAACATTGTTTGTCTAATTAATTTTTTTGGATCTATAGGTTAACAAAAACTATATTAATTCAACAGTAACCTAGCTTGATTAAAATGATGTAAGTAATGATACGCATACCCGATTAGCTCGTATAGCGCATCAGACATACATTGTCACGCATGCCACACAAATAGCGCGCCAAAATGATTCGGCGCGCGGGCGAAGGTTTGGCGCATCACCTCTGCAGGCGCTGAGACGACGTGTAGTCTGTCAGAAAACGCTGTAGCCTGCAGGGTGTATATGGCAGACAGGAATCAGGCCCGACAAGATACTTTTCAATTTTTGTCGGTCCTCCTCACACAAAGAAGTACTATTGACAGACCACGATCCTCCAACCTTGTTACGTGACATTAAAGGACAAAAAGGGTTACCCTATAAATAAAGGATCCAAGCCACAACAAACGGGATTCACTCTCACTCTGATTAAGACATATACAATTTTTAGTATTGAAACAGAATAGAGATAACAGTGCTCCTCTCCTAGCGCAACCTTTACCCGCGCTACCGGAATTGCAGCGTATCACTAGATCTCCTCTTGATCTACAGGTAACGTTCCATGAACATAAATCCTACAATTCAACCCGAGCCATCAATAACCGGCTATCCCGTCGATGGTGGGTCCACGTTTAACCACCCCTGTCGAGATCCTCATCTCACAAGGGGTTATTCACGGTACTCTGGACCGGAGAGTTAAACTCAAATGACCCTTAAATCCCCCTTTATTGTTGACAAGCATGGACCGGACGCGACTCCTCTATTCTATGCTTGATCAGTAAGATATTTTATGAAACTATTTGGGGGACTTACGACGCGTTTCTTTATAGGATTTTTAGTTTATATTATATGTTTTGAATTATTAAGGACAACATCTACTATATGAGCCTAAACTACTTGATGATAATTTGATCATTCCAAAAGAAAATGTGCATAAACACACGAATTGCTAGAAAAACGACATACCGCTGCTTCCACCATAATTCACATCCACATAAGCCCAACCCCGACTAGTCCAAAATTGGATACTTAGATTTAAGATTCCACGAGCTTCATCAGTAGGTCCCCCTATATTGCAAAATGTGAAATATAAATTATATAAAATTAGTAAATCCTTGTATATCAAAGAACTAAATCAATTTAATGACTACAAACATTAAGATCATCATCCTAAATACACTATAAAAAATTAAAAAGTAGGAATATAATCACCGTGACTGTCCAATAAGAGTGGTGGTCTTTCATCTTGATTGGCTTGATACATGGGATTAGTAGGTGGATAATAGTACGCATACGCATTCTCACCGGGAACTTCGGTTGGAAATTCGATGAACTCGGGTGAGCTAAAATAGGACTCATACTTCGAACTAGTAGGTGAAGAAGACCAAACAATCTTGAAATCCACAACTCGTGTAGCTTGATCATCTAAAGTCAACTGATAGAAACATAAACATATGTAATGACCAGTACAAACATATTAGGTCAAATAAAGATAAATACAGTAGTAGTTACTATTAAGAAAGATAGAATTTGCAAACTTTGGGCGCAGACTATGAATCGCAAAACTCAACATGATAGAGGATTGCTTACAAGTTTTCACGAGGTGACAATTATAAGCCGTTTACGTATGAATGGGTTAATTCGGATTACGTTTATATCAAACGGGACAAAGAGGAAAAAAAAAATACAAAACCCGCTTTAAAGAAGAGGGCCGAGCGGGTCGAAAGTCACCCAAAGTATATTTAAAATGCTTTCAGCCTTTTATATAACTTTATTCAAGAAATTAGATTATTATTGCAATGGAACGCTCATAACCATATCAGAGTATTGACAAATATATAAATTCTACAGGTTCTTTTTACTAAATATTAACACATTCTTGTTGAAAAATTATCCATTATGACCACCCGTACCAAACCCAACCGACCCGCCTATTCTTCTATCTCTACTTTCAACATTTGACCAAAAAGAGGATAGAACCTTGACTATCGACAACGGATGAACTGAAGATGCCCCCTCAACATAGAGGCAGTTTACACCTGATGTCTACAACAAAGATTTTCAAAATTAACAAATTACAAAGTTAGGTTTTATACAATGTATATAACTGAAGAACCAATGTGAGGCAAAAAGTACAAAGTGTTACAATGTTTCTTAGATCTGTGAAAGGAGTCTCAAGAATGGATAATGTGTTCTTGTTTTTGTCTAAAATTCCAAGATATGACTTCCCTTTTTGCCTGTGTATATCGACATATAATTATAAGATAAATTTTCTATAAACCATACGAAGGATTTAAGAGAAAATATAGACAAAGTCACAGAGGTACCTGTAACTGCAAGCTACTAAGTTACTTTTATCATTAATTATGTCATAAGAATTTATGCCATAAACCCATGCAGGCCTTGTAAACTCAGCTTCTAATGAATATACTGGCAACACTTTGTTATCAGATTCAACCTGCGAAAGAATAAGCTCTGAAAAATGTCTATTTGATAGTAATAATTTGTGAACTTATACGTCTCGACTTAAAAAAAAAATGATGAAATGATGTTTGAAGGCAAATTTTTTATCATTATGCAGTTGAAACTTCTCTGTTGATTTGTTGATGAAGATGTAGATGTACATGACAAAAAATGTCAAAATGTTACATGGCCAATTTAAACCGTAATGGAATTAACATATAAGGACAATGAACCTCACACAATTTATTAGCTAAAAGAGGCCGTCAAAAATGAATATAATCATCCAAGATGAACTATTAAAGGGCTTATAACCTAGTGGTGTAACCAACAACCAAAAGGTTGTGTGACTCACTCAAGACAAATGCGTAAATAATATGTGTGGCGTGGTTATAGTTGTGTGTCTTTTCCATCATAAAAAAATAATAATAATAAAATAAACTTATTAAATTGATTAGAGTATGGGGTCAGAGTTCCTTGCAAGCAGTGGCGAATCTATGATGAAAATTCAATGGGTTCCAAAAAAAAAATTTTAAGCCTAATTATATTTGAAAGATACTTTAGTAGTTGTTTACCTCCAAAAAAAAGTATAAATTTTAAAAATATATGAGGTCCTATAGTTAAATTTAGTGTTGTCGTGTACAATTTGAAGTATACATTGTATAAAATTTTACTAGTGGGGGTCATAGGACCCCACTCCCTAACATGTAGAGTCGCCCCTGCTTGCAAGAGGTGAACTTGTCTAGGACGAATATTTTGTGGTGGCCAGCATAGTTTTAAAAAAGGCTGAGGCGTACGCCTCGAGGGGCACCTCGGAACGTTTTTAGAAAATCCCATTTTGAAATGTACGCCTCGATGGCCTTTAAAAATCGTACGCCTCATATGCCGAGGCGGGTCGTTTTTTTGCTGAGGCGGTTATAGGGGCGTGTGTCTCATGTTGTTTAGCAAAAAATGGTGGGAGAATGGTCTGGCGGCAAAACTCTATTGGGCGGCAAAACCTAAAATTAGGGTTATCTTTTGTAAAGTCTTTTATAAAAGGTCTTTTAAACTCCCATTCTTTTATAAAGTCTTAGGGTTTCTTTTTTACTTAAAAAAAAATAAATAAATAAATAAATAAAATAAAAACTACGAGGGGCGGCAAAGGGCAGGGCCTCAACTGACTTTAATGACTTTGCCTATTGTGAAATCATTAATTTGCTGTAATATAATGAACTTATAATTTTTTTGTGGATTTGAAAGACACTTATGGACAAGATGGTAGAAATAGTATAATGAATTTATAATTTTTATATATTTTTTTAACTCCGCCTCGAACGTACGCCTTGGTTCGCCTCGAGGCGTACGCCTCGCCTCACAAAAGGGAAACGCTTTGAGGCGTGTTTCCGTTTTTTCAAACCTTGGTGGCCAGGGAAGGGGTGGAAACAGCCAGGGAGTAATCCTACGGGGTTGCGTACATCAGAATATGGGGTCGGATTACTCGACCTCCCGGGTAACCCGAACAAGGAAAATCTTCTACCTTTTTTTATTAAATTGATCAAATAAATAAATATCTAAAGGATCAAGGAAGCTAGATAATGAAACAATGTAAAATAGCCTACAATTCTCTCACCCATCTATGAATATTCCAAAATCCAAGATTCCTATCAGTGACAAAGAACAATTCTCCTGCAGTAAACAGATGCAACAAATGTAAGCAACCCTAAATGAAAAAATAAAGGAATTTGATAAACCAACATTAATCTTATCCACAATTTGTAACTCCGGGAAATCTTTAGTTTTATGAATCAGGGAGTAAGTACTACATGTAAAATCATGAAAATAGATTAAATAGAAAATTATCCAGAATTAGCTTATTCTTAAGTCTCAACAGTTACTATTTTATATCAAGAACATAATCACCTTCAGATGACCATTTTGGTTCAGTTGGAGATTCAATTATAGAAGGATCAGCCCCAGCCACACATACACGTTTATATATGTCTCTGCATAATACCTTAAATAATCAAAATTATATAAAAAGAAATAACGCCGAGTGACATAGATACTTTTCAACAGTTTGTATCACATGTTATATATATATAGAAGACAGTATAAATTTGAATAACATTTTTAACTACTAATGAAAGAGGTCCGGCCAGCATGGGTTGGCCATAAACACGTTTTCTCGATTGCGTTAGTTATAATTTCATGGATAACATCGTTACAGTAACATTCTAAAGATTTAGCAAAATGATTTAGGGGGTTGTATGCATTAGAAGTATAATATTTTAAGCGATTTTCAACCTCACAACCCATCAGACTCACTTGACCCTTTTCACCTTTAGTTATTTTTATTTTATTTTACTTGTTTGCAGACTTGAGAAAAAAACACAACCTAAATCAACCCACTCATAAATAGATGAGTCAAAACTTTACCCATTGTCAGAAATGTATCCGACCCAAAGTTGGGACCTATCCCATGGCATGTTCGGGTGGCTCCATTCAATCCAGGCCATCTTTTTCCCCTCGGGATCTAATCTTGGGAAAGCATAGAAATCATTACCACTTACTAACACTTTTGGATCTGCATACACCAGTAAAAACATAAAAAATAATAATTAATTGCAATATATAATTAAAAACACAGCGTTGAGGGTGATAAATAAACGAATCAAGAATGATAAAAATAGAATCATTCACTATACCTTGAATAATGCTATCATTAAGTTCAACTGATACAATTGTTGTGACAGATTTTGAACAACTTTCTCGTCTATCTATAATGATGCCACATCACAATTAGCAAAGATAAGCAACAATTGACAAAAGTTTGTGATTTTTTTTCTCTGTAAAATCAACCAAAAAGTACCTTCTCGAATAGTGATATACCGATCGAACCTTTTATCAACAACTCCATCAGCAAAGCCTATTAGAGGTCCGCCAAAATCGGGGGTGAGTGCAACAGGTGGAGATTCTGAAATTAATATAAGGATTTTCAATCATTAGATGTCGACAGTTTATATAATTGAAAATGTGATCACAGAAGCCTTTTATATGTATACAGTCTACATTTGTTAAATTTAGTAATATTTTGTTTTTCAATTTCAAGCAATGTTAACTTTTTCCAAATAGGTGGCAGTAAGTGGAAACAAATACTAATTCACACCTCGAGAATCAATGAACTGCTTGTACAGTCTCTGGTCTTCATAATTTGAATATATTACGGTATCCCCTGAAATACAGAAATCACCACCACCATATTCATTGGCAACTGTTCGAACAGAAAATTCTTTCGGAGTTACATCAGTAGCTTCATCTTCATCCGCATCACTTGCTTTGACTATAACCGATCGTCTGAAAATATAACAATCAAAATGACAAAAAAAAAAAAAAGACAAAATATTGTTTGCTTAACAATGTCTAATGAAATTATACTAATTGTATCCTAATTTTTGTCAGAGTTATGATACATAAGGCATAAAGCAATAGCTTTTTGTGTAGCATAGTTGTAAAACTTGTAGTTGAAAAATGTACTGATACACAAATTAAAACCTAATTAATTACAAGTTTATAAGTGATTTTCATTTCCATAACTCAAGAAGCAGCTAAAAATTTCAGTTTTGACAATGAAACATTATTTTTTGCCAAAAAAGATAAAAATATATTAATACACGTCAGTCTCCTTACATTTCGTCATGTCCGTTATCAGCTTAATTATTGTAAGCGTACGGATCAATCAAATATATCATTTCTCAAATGATAAAACCCTAATATGCAACTGAAATTAGTGAGTGATTCTACCCTGATTCGGTGGGACGAGATTCGAGCCAGAAGAGACGGCCGAGAGAGTCAACTGCAGTACCGCCGAGAGTCTTTCCGGCGCCCGAAACGACGTCGGAGGTGATAGGTGACGACCAGGAACCGTAGGGAGCGGTACGTTTTTGATGCGGTGGTAGTGAAGAAGCTGACATTGGTAAAGTTGAGTAAAGTAACGGTGGTGGTGGTGGTAGTTAAGTTGAAGATGAGAATGTTGTTGACCAAACGTGAATACGACTGGTGGTGAGTTGTGACGGATGCTTGTTTGTCACTGGCTGAAAGTGCCAGCGCTTAGGATCACTATGCGCTATGCAGTTATGCGCTATGCAGTTAGGCTACTAAATGGATATGGAACGATATGGATGAACTTAAATGGATATGAATACGAATATGAATGAACCTAAATGGATATGAATATGGATATGGACATGAATGAAAAGTGTCATTCATGAATACATCCATTACTACCCGAAATACATATACAAATACATAAATATAGATGTATGCTTGCATATATACTACTACAAGTTTATTCACCGTTAGATTTACATTATGTTTTAAACCCTATAATAAAATAATTATAATGTATTACAATAATACACATATATATAACAAAATAAACTTACAAATTTCATATTTAATTTTTAATAATCTATTTTTTATTGTAAATTTAACAATTTTTTTATATCTTCGACAAATATTACACATTCTTACGGATAGATTTTAATATGTCATGTTATATTCATTTTTGTTATACTGCGTTTTTATTTTAATCGTATATTAGAGAATATTATAACAAAATTCTAATATCCATTGGATATCCATTAACCCGCTTAATCCACTAGATATGGGTATGGATGGATGACCTGGAACTAAATGGATATGGATATGGATGAAGAAAATTTAAATGGATATGGATACGGCGTCACCCGATCCATATCCAATCCTTTGCCATCTGTGACGCCCCGTACAAAACCATCGTGTACGATTCGTCAACAACAGGATCTTTACACGGTCAATTACTACATGCTGTTTGAAAACCAGTTTTGCATTCATAAAAAGATAGCGTTTACAAAAGATAACGTGACACAAAAGTCGTTACAAAGTCATTATTTGAAAATACATAAGTTACGAATGCAAGATAAAAGTTTCATGATTTGAGACATCTCTAAGTAATGCAGCGAAAATCTAACACAGCAGGTCCATAACAGCAAGTCTATAACACCAAGACAGCAAGTCTAACAGCGAAAGCAACATCGTCTAAGCACCTAAGAAATACACGCTTAAAAGTCAACACGAATGTTGGTGAGCTATAGTTTGTAATCAGAAAAGTAATGTAGACCACGAGTTATCGTATTCAATACAGTATGAAAAGTATATGCTTGTCCGTGGGCACCCGTTAACTAACTTAACGTAATAGTAATACCCCCTAAAAGTACACTTGACGAGTGCGTATGTCCTCGAAGTATCAAACACCCGTTGAATGCTAGCGCGACTAGCCCGAGTGGGGATGTCAAACCCTATGGATCCATATCTAATATTCGCGTTCACCAGTTCAAAACCAATGATTAAACGTTACCGTGCTAAGGGGAATGTTTATGCTGTTATATAACCCACACATATGTAAAGTTTAAGTTCTCGTGTCAAGTAAGTAAAACATAAAAAGCGCATGTATTCTCAGTCCCAAAAATAGTTGAAGTAAAAAGGGAAGCTATAACTCACAGTGATAAAAGCGGTAAAGTCGATAATGAAAGTATGCAAGTAGTAAGTTGGTCCGAAAGGTCGTCAACCTAAGTCAATGGTCACTAGGTCAGTATGTTGTCCCAATAAGTTTAAAAATGAATAAATTAAGTTTAAGTGTCATCATCGACATCATCATTATCATCATCATTCATCAACACTAAGGTAAGTTTAACAAGAATAGAGATCGAAACAAAAAGCTGACTTCAGACAGCTATTACGACCTCTATACAAATCGAAAAGACGCGTAGTCAGTGGCTATGGCTCGTATGTGAGTCCTCTAACCGCTGACCAATTTTCAGAACCTAACTCGTCTTCGTTTGACCGTGGCGACGGTTTAAGTGCGAGTAGGTCATAAATTTCAGCACAACGTTACAAAGGCGTAGTGACTTTCGGAAGGCCATAAATCCTAAACCGTATATCGAATTAAGACGAGGCTTAAACGAAAAGTCATCTAATCGAAACGAACTAACTGAAAATCAATTTTATAGAAGTCCAGGAATCTGATCAGATCCCGAAAAACAGTAAACAAGTGCTCCGGTGGGGTTCTTGGTGCTTGATGCTCATCACGGTTCTCATCCTTGATGCTTGTAGCTTCAAGTGTACAACTCATTGATGGGTTAGCATCACCTTAA
This sequence comes from Rutidosis leptorrhynchoides, assembly GCF_046630445.1. Classification (NCBI taxonomy): domain Eukaryota; kingdom Viridiplantae; phylum Streptophyta; class Magnoliopsida; order Asterales; family Asteraceae; genus Rutidosis; species Rutidosis leptorrhynchoides. The sequence continues at coordinate 353,507,627 of NC_092338.1, forward strand.
CCAAGATTCAACCATCAACACACAATATGTTAAGACTAAGTAAGAACACAACTCATTTAAGAGTCTTAGATGAATGATGAACCAAGGTTACATCATATCCTTAGTCTTAACACAAATACAAGTTCTATTTACAACTAAAGCTACAAACTTTACTTTAATCAAACAAGTATGAACACAATCTTAATCAAACAAAGTAATGGAACCCTAAGCTAGAGAGATTGGATCCTTTTCACACAAGTTATGAGATTACAAAGCAGAAAGCTTGAATCTTTACAAAATTAATGAGACCATAAGCTAGAAAGCTAAGATCTTTAACAAAATAATGGAAGTAATGAGACCATAAGCTAAAAAGCTAAGATCTTTAACATAATAATGAAACTCTAAGCTAAAAAACTTGGATCTTTAGTGTTCTTGAAGATCCTGAAGCATAAAGCTTGGATCTTTAAGATACATGAAGATTACAAACACAAGTTTGAATCTTTATAACAAAATAACAAGATTAAAGCTAAAAAGATTTAGATCTACAAAATAGGTGAAGATTCAAAGCTAGAAAGCTTGAATCTTCCATGATCTTGAAGGATTCAAACCCAAGTTTGAATCTTTAAGATATAACAAGATCAAAAGCTAAAGGCTAGATCCATACATGATGATGATGATGTCGTGGGTGATGAAGGGAGAAGAAGAAGAAAAATCAAATACTTACACTTTTTAGAGAGAGAAGAACTAGAGAGAGAATTAGAGAGTAAGTGTGTGTAAATTGCAAATGAGAGCAAGTGTAAAATGGATGGAATAAGGCTTGTATTTATAGGTGGTCAGGGTGTGGGTGGGTGGTGATGGCCGTAGGTTTCCAATGGGATAAGGGGGACACCTTTTTCACTTTTTGGTTAATGATTGTCTAAAGTTGGTGCTTATGTTAGGATCTCATGCAACATTAAGGATAATACTTGACAAAAATACTAGTATGTTCCCTCTAATAAATGGGCATTTGTCTTACTTATTAATGGGTCACTAGTTATTTATAATTGGGCTAATTAAATAGTCCACTAACTAGTGTAGGGTGGGCTAAGGTCCAACAAGGTAGAAAGTCCAACAAGACTAACTAGTGTGCTCTAGTAAATTACTAAGCGTAATTAAGCATCCAAAAACTCAAGTAATTGTTATTATAAATTAAAAATTAGTATTTCGTAGTCATAATATTCCGATTACGACAAAAGTTAAACGTGTACGCAGTACGCAGTTCGTTAAATACGTCAAGTAACACTAACGGTCATAAAGGCTTCCGGGGGTTAAGTTAAGTATCCTACGTACTTAATGATACGATTTAACATATAAATGAAAGTAATCAACATGTAGGGAGTTCCCAGAGTATAATATAGCTCAGTACGCACAAATACGCAGTTTCGCGAAAACACAAAGCACAAAAGCAAGTCGAAAAAGTCGGGTCGTTACACCATACCTACTCCCCATCTCTTAAAATCACCATTAACCGGGCGTCAAAAACGAAAAAAAACGCATTCAAATATGATGTGGCATATGAGTTGGAAAGAAATTTGTCGCCTAACGCCGTTAACCCTGACGCCTCAGGAGCGTCAGTTACAAAACTAACGGAAAAAAGGTACGTGTGACGCCCCGTACAAAACCATCGTGTACGATTCGTCAACAACAGGATCTTTACACGATCAAGTACTACATGCTGTTTGAAAACCATTTTGCATTTATAAAAAGACATAGCGTTTACAAAAGATAACGTGACACAGAGGTCATTACAAAGCCATTATTCAAAATAACATAAGTTGCGAATGCAAATTAAAAGTTTCATGATTGAGACATCTCTAAGTTATGCAGCGGATATCTAACACAGCAGGTCCTTAACAGCAAGTCTAAACAGCATGACAGCAAGTCTAACAGCGGAAGCAACAAACCTCTAAGCACCTGATAAAACATGCTTAAAAACGTCAACAATAATGTTGGTGAGCTATAGTTTAAGTTGTAACAGTAATATAAGATTGACCACGAGATTTCAATGTTTCAAAACAGTATGAAAAGTATATGTATAACCGTGGGCACATGGTAACTAGACTTAACGTAAATATAAATATCACCCCCTGAAAGTACACATGGCGAGTGCGTATATCCTCGAAGTATTAAACACCCGTTAAATGCTAGCGCGACTAGCCCGAGTGGGGATGTCAAACCCTATGGATCCATATCTAAGATTCGCGTCTACCGGTTCAAAAACCAATAGTTAAACGTTACCGTGCTAAGGGGAAAGTTTATGCCGTTATATAACCCGCACATATGTAAAGTTTAAGTACTCGTGTCAAATAAGTAAAACATAAAAAGCGCATGTATTCTTAGTCCCAAAAATAGTAAAGTAAAAAGGGAAGCTATAACTCACAGTGAATAAGCAATACAAGTCGATACGAAAGTGTGCACGTAGTAAGTCGGTCCGAAAGGTCGTCAACCTAAATCAAAGGTTACTAGGTCAGTAGGTTGTCTTTGTAAGTTCTAATAGTGCATAAAATAAGTTTAAGTGTCATCATCATCATCATTCATCATCATAAAAGCTAAGTAAGTTTGACAAGAATAGATATCGAAACAATAGGCTGACTTCGGTCAGCTGTTACGACCTCTACGTAAATCGAAAAGACGCGTAGTTAGTGGCTATGGCTCCGAATATGAGTCCCCTAACCTCTGACCAATTTTCAGAACCTAAATCGTCTTCGTTTGACTGTGGCGACGGTTTAAGTGCGAGTAGGTCAGAAATTTCAGCACAACGTTACAAGAGCGTAGTGACTTTCGGAAGGCCATAAATCCTAAACCGTAACTCGGATTAAGACGAGGCCTAAATGGAAAATCATCTACTCGAACCGAACTAACTGAAAATCAACTTTACAGTCACTCAGGTTACTTATCAAATCCCGAAAAACGGTAAACAAGTGCTCCGGTGGGGTTCTTAGTGCTTGATGCTCATCACGGTTCTCATCCTTGATGCTTGTAGCTTCAAGTATACAACTCGTTGATGGTTTAGCATCACTTTTGACCAAGATTCTACCATCAATACACAATATGTTAAGACCAAGTAATAACACAACTCATTTAAGAGTCTTAGATGGATGGTGAACCAAGGTTACATCATATCCTTAGTCTTAACACAATTACAAGTTACATTTACAACTAAAGCTACAAACTTTACATCAATCAAACAAGTATGAACATAATCTAAGTCAAATGAGGTGATGGAACCCTAAGCTAGAGAGCTTGGATCCCTTTCACACAAGTTATAAGGTCACAAAGCTAGAAAGCTTGAACCTTTAGTGTTCTTGAAGATCTTGAAGCATAAAGCTTGGATCTTTAAGTTATATGAAGACCATAAACACAAGTTTTGATCTTTATAACAAAATAATGAGATCATAAGTTAGAAAACTTAGATCCATCAAAAGATATGAAGATTCAAGCTAGAAAGCTTGCATCTTGATTGTTCTTGAAGATCTTGAAGCATAAAGCTTGGATCTTTAAGTTACATGAAGATTACAAACACAAGTTTGAATCTTTATAATAAAATAATAAGATTAAAGCTAAAAAGATGTAGATCTATAAAGTAGGTGAAGATTCAAAGCTAGAAAGCTTGAATCTTCCATGTTCTTGAAGGATTCATGCTTGAATCTACAAGATGTAATCAAGATCAAAGCTAAAAAGCTTGATCCTCCATGGATGATGATGAACACGAAAAGGAAAGGAGAAGAAGAAGAAGAAAAATCAAAAACTTACAAGTTTTTGAGTGAGAAATACTAGAAAGGAAATAAGAGAGTAAGTGTGTGTGAAATACAAATGAGAGCAAGTGTTAAATGGATGGAATAAGGGTGGTATTTATAGGTGAATGGGGTGAGGGTGGGGTGAGTTGGCCAAAAATTTGGAGGGGGGACAAGGGGGACAAAAGTTTGCTTTTTGGTTAATGGTTTATCTAAAGTTGGTGCTTATGTTAGGATCCCATGCAACATTAAGGATAATACTTGACATAAATGCTAGCATGTTCCCTCTAATAAATGGGCATTTGTCTTACTTATTATTGGGTTACTAGTAATTAATAAGTCGGCTAAATAATGGGCTACTAGCTAGAGTAGGGTGGGTCTAAGTCCAACAAGGTAGAAAGTCCAACAAGACTAACTAGTAAGCATAATTAAATTACTACGCATAATTAAGCATTCAAAAACCCAAGTAATTATTATTATAAAATAATAATTAATATTTCGTAGTCATAATATTCCGATTACGACAAAAGTTAAACGTGTGCACAGTTCGCAGTTTATTCGAAACGTCAAGTGGCACTAACAGTCATAAAAGCTTCCGGTGAACAAGTTAAGTATCCTACGTACTCTAAGGCATGTTTTAAAATATAAATGAAAGTAAACCATGTAATTAAAGATTCCAGAGTATAAAGTAGCACAGTACGCACAAATACGCAGTTTCGCTAAAACACAAAGCATAAAAGCAAGTCGAAAAAGTCGGGTCGTTACATTACCCACCTGTTAATGGAAATTTCGTCCCGAAATTTAAGCTGAGGCAGGTGTTTGAGTCAAGAAAAGGTGAGGATATTTCTGCATCAGTTGATCCTCTCATTCCCAAGTAAACTCAGGTCCTCGTTTGGCATTCCATCGAACTCGGACGATCGGAATCTTGTTGCGTTTCAAAGTTTTGACCTCACGGTCCATAATTTCGACAGGTTCTTCCACGAAGCGGAGTTTGTCATCAATCGTAAGTTCCTCCAGGGGTATGATAAGTTCCGGTGGAGCAAGACACTTCTTCAAATTTGATACGTGGAAGGTAGGATGAACAGCACTCAACTGAGTCGGAAGATCCAAACGGTAAGCAACTGGTCCGACACGCTCCAAGATTTCAAACGGACCAATGTACCGCGGGTTTAGCTTTCCACGCTTTCCAAAGCGGATTACACCTTTCCAAGGTGCGACTTTCAACATCACACGGTCACCCACTGATAATGCTAAAAACGAACATATATTTCATAGCATTATCCCTCAAGAAAGACAAGCTTTTAGTTGCAATTGTTCTATTTACAAGTGATATTCGTTTAAATAATAACAGGTGAAGACAAAAGATAGATTCGACGAATTGAAGACGCAAACGACCAAAAAGCTCAAAAGTACAAAGTACAATCAAAGAGGTTCAAATTATTGATGAGAAACGTCTCGAAATTACAAGAGTACAAGACACAAAACGCAAAGTACAAGATATTAAATTGCACGCAAGGACGTTCGAAAATCCGGAACAGGGACCAGAGTCAACTCTCAACGCTCGACGCAACGTACTAAAAATTACGAATTAACTATGCACATAAATATAATATAATATTTAAATAATTCTTAAAATTATTTATATATTATATATATATTTATAAACCGTCGGCAAGATGCAAATAAACTCTTGTGAGCTGGAAAAGCAGGCCATGCGATCGCATGGCCTGGAAGCTGAAATTCCATGCGATCGCATGGCAGCAGAAGTCAGGACACATCTATAAATTTCGCGTGTTTTGGCTCAAATTAACATATCTTTTTCTCTATCTCTCTCACGTATATATATATATATATATATATATATATATATATATATATATATATATATATATATATATATATTATATTTTAATTTTAATTTTAATTTCTAATAATAAGGGTATGTTAGCGAATGTTGTAAGGGTGTAAGTCGAAATTCTGTCCGTGTAACGCTACGCTATTTTTAATCATTGTAAGTTATGTTCAACCTTTTTAAATTAATGTCTCGTAGCTAAGTTATTATTATGCTTATTTAAGCCAAAGTAATCGTGATGTTGGGCTAAAAATATTAAGACAGGGTAATTGGGCTTTGTACCATAATTGGGGTTTGGATAAAAGAACGACACTTGTGGAAATTAGACTATGGGCAATTAATGGGATTTATATTAACTAAACGATACCTTGTTAATTTAATATATAGACTTATAGTTTGACGTATTTATATATAACCACATACGCTTGACTGAGTACGGTGGGCGGGATATCTATAAATACCAATAATTATTCATTTGACCGGACACGGAACTGGATTAATAGTTAATGGACTAGTTAAAACAGGGGTGGATAAGGGTAATTGGTGTAATTGTTAACAAAGTAGTAAAACCTTGGACTACACGCAGTCGATAACCTGGTGTATTCATTAAACAAAGTATTAAGACCTTGTTACAATTCGAATCCCCAATTAGTTGGAATATTTAACTTCGAGAATAAGAATAATTTGACGAACACTTCCGCACTTTATGATTATGACTGATGGACTATTATGGACAAATCCGTATGAACATATCGAATAATCCAGGACAAAGGACAATTAACCCATGGTAATAAACTAAAAACAACACGTCGAACATCATGATTACGGAAGTTTAAATAAGCATAATTCCTTTATTTTATATTTAATTTCCTTTATTTAATTGCACTTTTAATTATCGCACTTTTATTTACTGTCATTTTATTGCACTTTTAATTATCGTACTTTTATTTTATCGCACTTTTATTTATCGCAATTTCATTATTGTTATTTACTTTACGCTTTAAATTAAGTCTTTTATATATTTAATATTTTACATTAGGTTTTAACTGCGACTTAAGTTTTAAAATCGACAAACCGGTCATTAAACGGTAAAACCCCCTTTTTATAATAATAATACTATTTATATATATATTTGTATTTTTACAATTATAAGTTAAAACAAATATAGCGTTAAACTTGGCGAGTTCCCTGTGGACGAACCGGACTTACTAAAAACTACACTACTGTACGATTAGGTGCACTGCCTATAAGTGTTATAGCAAGGTTTAGGTATATCTATTCTATAAATAAATAAATAACTTGTGTAAAATTGTATCGTATTTAATAGTATTTTCCTTGTAAAAATATAACTATTTTGTATACACCTCTACGCACATCAACTATTTTTGGCGCCACTGCCGGGGAAACTAAAACGCCGAAAGCGCAACGCTATATATATATATATATATATATATATATATATATATATATATATAAAGACTTTACTTCCTTTTAATTTACTTTTGTAAAAATACGCTTTTGTAAAAATACGTTTTAATTATTAAAAATACAAAAACCATAAAAAGAATAACAATATATTTATATTTTTAAGAGTTTGATAAAATATATAAATTATAAATATTTCTATTTCTATTTTTTTGTTTGTAAAAATATAAGTTTTTATTTAATTTATATAAATATTTTATATAAATACTAAAACAGAATTTTAAATAAAAAAAAAAGTAGTAAAAACCACTCGGCCCGATCACTGTTGCAGCCCAAAGTCTGGCCCGAATTCGCAAGCCATGCGATTGCATGGAAAACCAACTAACACCTCATGCGATCGCATGAAGTGATTTGACTGGTCTGGTAACCTAGTCCGACCAGTTTAGGGTTTAAATTAATTATAATTATAATTAAAACCCTAATTAGGGTTTAGTTTTTAATTATTTAGTTTAGTTTTATTATTTAATTTGTATTATTAAGTTTAATTAGTTTTCATAAATATATAAAACTAATACTTTTATAAATAAATAATATAAAATAATATTTTTATAAAAATTGTACTTTTTACAACTTTAAGTTTATTTTTATATTTTATATCTTTTTATTTGTTTTAGCGTAATATTTGTATTTTTCGCTCGTATTTAGTTTTAAGTCATAGTTTTTGCCATAGTTATTTTTATTTCTAGATTCTTAGGCTTTGCCGTAAAATCCCTTAAGTGCTTTTTCTTTAGACTAAGATTTAGATGCTTTAGAATTTTGCGACGCCGTTTTAAGATTTTAGTACTTTTTAAGTTATTGCAGTTTTGGATTTAGAATTTCTCTAAGCTTTAATATTTTTAGACGTAAATTTTAATTTTTAGTGTTTAGACTTTTTAGTTTCGACGCGCTACTTTCGACCTTTTATTTTTCGACGTTTTTCGACGCGTTCTTTTTCTTTCTTATTTCACGACGCTCTAGTTTTTAAGACATAGAATTTTCTATTTATTCCCTAAAATTTCAACGAAAAATTATTTTAAGTGGTTAAATTGATAGACATCCAAAATTTTCTGGTTCGTAGTGATAATTGGATTTGTTAGTGGAGAGTTGTGGGCTTTCGATTTAAAGGGTCCTGGCTACCTGCTACATCTATTGGCTATTCGAAACGTGGGCAAAATCAGAAAAGTCTATTAACTTGATAACTTATATAATTTTTATCTTTTATAACTAATAGGATATTCAGTGAATGCACCGAGCAAAACGTTCACCACCTTTTGTACGTTCACCACCTGTAACCAGATCAAGACATCTAGCCAATATTGTCGCCTTTGATTTTTCTTTAGAATCGTCATCAAGTCGACCAAGTACTCCAATTCAAATTTCCGATAATCCATTTTTTGAACCCGACCTCACAATTGAGAATCCGGAGGATATTCAGGGACAATTCAGAGATCCTGAACCACTAATCTTTCCTCCGGAACCACCAATCATTCAAACAGAGATTGTTGAGGAACAACCCATTAAATCAGAATCCTCTAGTGATTCAGATACTACAAATTCAATCATGGAAAATCTGGAACCTCTAAGTATGGAAGACCGAATGCGAGCTAAACGCACTGGCCAAGGTCACGCAATTACTCAACCAGACATTAATGCGCCAGATTATGAAATCAAAGGACAAATCCTACACATGGTAACTAATCAATGCCAATTTAGTGGTGCGCCAAAGGAAGATCCAAATGAACATCTTCGTACCTTTAATAGGATCTGTACTTTATTTAAAATCCGAGAAGTTGAGGATGAACAAATATATCTCATGTTATTTCCCTGGACTTTAAAGGGAGAAGCCAAAGATTGGTTAGAATCGTTACCTGAAGGGGCGATTGATACATGGGACGTTTTAGTTGAAAATTTTCTTAAACAATTCTTTCTGGTATCTAAAGCCGTAAGACTTCAAGGAGAAATTGTTACGTTCACACAAAAGCCAAATGAAACTCTGTATGAAGCGTGGACAAGATTTGGAAAATTATTGAGAGGATGTCCGCAACATGGTTTAGACACTTGTCAAATAGTACAAATATTCTACCAAGGATACGACATCACTACAAGGAAAGACATCGATATAGCAGCTGGTGGTTTCATTATGAAGAAAACCGCAACTGACGCTTACAAAGTTATTGATAACACTGCTTCCCACTCACATGAGTGGCACCAAGAAAAAGATATCGTTAGATCATCTAAAGCGGCTAGAGCCGATTCTAGCCATGACTTTGATTCCATTTCTGCAAAGATAGATGCTGTCGAGAGACGAATGGAAAAGATGACTAAAGATATCCACTCAATACGAATTAGTTGTGAGCAGTGTGGAGGACCACATTTGACAAAAGATTGTCTCAGTATTGAACAAACAATGGAACAAAGAGAGAATGTTTCATACATAAACCAAATGCCTGGAAATAATTATCAGAATAATTATCAACCGCCAAGACCAATCTACAATCAAAATCAGAATTATAACCGAAATGTTCCATACAACAACCAACAAGGTCCTAGCAATCAACAAGTATCCAACAATACTTACAATCAGCAAAGACCTATTTTTCAAAACAAACCACCATAAACCGATGATAAAAAGCCAAATTTAGAAGACATGATGTCGAAGCTAGTTGAATCTTAAACTCAATTTTTCACATCTCAGAAACAAACCAATGAACAAAATGCTCAAGCATTTAGAAATCAACAAGCTTCTATTCAAAATTTGGAACAAGAAGTAAGCAACCTAGCAAGGTTGATAGGTGAAAGAAAACCGGGAAGTCTACCTAGTGATACAAATGCTAACCCCCAGAATTAAACAGCTAAAGCCATTACCACAAGAAGTGGTATTACACTCAAACCACCGAAAATACCTATAATTTCTGATGAAGCTATTCCTACTCCACAAGAACCACAATCTGAGCATGATAAGGAAACAGAACCGGTAGTTAAAAATGTTAATGAAGATAACACAGTTAAGGCTAAACCTTATGTTAAACCATACCAACCACCACTTCCTTACCCGAGTAAAATGAGAAAAGAAAGACTTGAAGTCGAGCAATCCAAATTCTTGGATATGTTTAAACAGATAAATGTAAATCTTCCTTTCATTGATGTAATTTCAGGAATGCCAAGATATGCTAAATTTCTGAAAGATCTAATCACAAATAGAAAGAAAATGGAAGAACTCTCCGCTGTTACTATGAATGCCAATTGTTCTGCAGTGCTGTTGAATAAGATACCAGAAAAATTATCAGATCCAGGAAGTTTCACAATTCCATGTTTTCTGGGTAGTCTTAGTTCAATAGAAGCATTGGCAGACTTAGGTGCTAGTATAAATTTAATGCCATATTCACTATACGCTAAACTAGACCTTGGAGAATTGAAACCAACACAAATAAGTATACAACTAGCCGATCGATCAGTAAAATATCCTAGAGGGATAATGGAGAACATGCTAGTTAAAGTTGGTACTTTAGTATTTCCAGTAGATTTTGTTATTCTAGACATGGAAGAAGATTCTCGAGTTCCTCTCATATTAGGAAGACCATTCTTAAACACGGCTAAAGCAATAATAGACGTGTTCGGTAAGAAACTGACCCTAAGTATAGAGGACGAGAGTGTTACCTTTTCAGTGGATAGAGCCATGCAGCAACTGCAATCTGCAGATGATACATGTTATTATATTCAAACTATAGATTCACATGCAGAATTATTAGAAGAATTTCCAGAATTACAAGGAACAGGAGAATGTTCTTTAGGAGAAGGAACTGAACCAATTGATGAAACTGAAATGTTAGCTACACTTATAGCTAATGGATATGAACCTACAACAGAAGAAATTCAAATGCTAAAAGAGGAAGACAGATATCGATATAAATCATCGATAGAAGAACCACCGACATTAGAGTTAAAGCCACTTACAAACCATTTGGAATATGCTTATTTACATGGTGAATCTAAATTACCTGTAATAATATCGTCTTCTCTTACTGAAAATGAAAAATCACAACTCATTTCTGTGCTAAAAGCTCATAAACCAGCTATTGCATGGAAAATTCATGATATTAAAGGAATAAGTCCTTCGTATTGCACACATAAAATCCTTATGGAAGAAGGTCATAAAACGTATGTGCAACGCCAACGAAGACTAAATCCTAATATGCAAGATGTTGTTAAAAAAGAAATTATTAAACTGCTAGATGCAGGTTTAATTTATCCAATCTATGATAGTCCATGGGTAAGTCCAGTTCAATGCGTACCTAAGAAGGGTGCCATGACTGTCATCACAAATGAAAAAAATGAGCTTATTCCTACTAGGACTGTAACAGGATGACGTGTTTGTATTGATTATAGAAAATTAAATGACGCCACCAGAAAAGATCACTTTCCCTTACCTTTCATTATCAAATGTTGGAAAGATTAGCCGAAAATAGTTACTATTGTTTTCTTGATGGTTTTTCCGGATATTTTCAAATTCCAATAGCACCCGAGGACTAAGAGAAAACCACGTTCACATGCCCTTATGGTACTTTTGCTTACAAACGTATAAAAACCCTCATATTTCCATGCCTGAATTGACTAATTTGACTATAGGGTTGTTATCCATACGTAATATATAATTAAATTTGACATTGATCAAATATTTATTTTTAGTCGACACTTTTTGTTAACTAAAGTTTACACTAATTATATAAAATAACTTTAGTTAATATTAATGCGTATTATATTTAAAACTATATGTAACATAATTATTAATTAAATGATAAGTTATTTTAATCATTATATATATTTTTAGCTTATAAAAAAATAAAAATAAAAAGAAATAAGATTTTTTTTATAAATTAAATAATGAGCCCATGAATTTTGACTAAATATTTTCAAAAATAAAAACTTATTAAAAACATTTTTAACATGTTTTTATTATTTTGTCAAAATTGGCACCTTTATTTTATTATTTTTTTCTTTTCACCAACCATTTTTTACGTATAAATACATGGCTCCTCATTCATTTTTTCTTGCCAAACACAAAAACTTAAGTTATTCTCTCAAAACCTTGAAGAAAATTTGAGGTACTTTCTATTTTTATTAATTTTTTTTCAATATTGTCATTTATATTTATATTTATTGTATATTCTTTGTAAAATTCAAAATTAATTATGTTTATATGTTATAATTATTATTATAAGTGTTATGATGCATAAAAATAATTTTGATAATTTATGGAATATTATTTATAATTAAATAATAATTATGTAGTGTTTAAACGTAAAAACAATGTAAAATTCGTAATAAATACTTTAACCAAAAATAAAATATATATAATTTTTTCTGAGTTTTTAAAACTTATATAGATCTGAAAAAATTATAAAAATAATTACTTGGGTCGAATTGGTATTTATTATATAATTAAACTCTATTATTATGTAATTCGAAGGTAAATTAAGAATAAATATAAAATAATAAAAAATATTTTTTTATATATTTTTCTACAGGTTATTAGACTGATAGAAACTTATAAAAATTATAAAAATAATTATTTGGGTTTATTTAGTAATTATGTAGAATTAAAATTGTTTTGTGAATACATTAAGGGTAAAAACAAAAATAAATACAAAAATATAATAAAAACATTTTCTTAAAATTTTCTACTAATTTATATGATTAACTAAGACTATAAAAATTATGTATGTAATTTTTAGATATTTAATTTATTATTTAGACATTTTTGAATAATGTTCGATTAATAAAACACTATTATTTTTGAAGTAATTTAGGTATTTATTTAAAGGTAATTATATTTAATATATATAAGACATACTAAGGTATAATAACTAAATATTAAATAAAACTTAGGTTATATTATCACATATATAATTATTAAGTGCATTAATAATTCGTTGTATGTATACACCTAAAGTGAAGGTTAATCAAAGATAATGTATAATTCATGTGAACTTCATCGCTACTCACGGTCGTAAGTGAATGATGTCTAGGTTGCCATTTATGGGTAAGCTTGTGGATCTCGAATGCCATGACTTAGATTCTGGTCAAGAATCCTGGGCCCCCGGTTACATCTGGTCATTCCTGACTTATTTGATAGCAACGAAGTTTGAGTAGAGTTGTACAACATCTTGCTAAAGATTAACCCGAACTTTCTAAAATTGGAAAATTACTATAAGTGGAAACTTTCCATAAATAGTAACCTTCTGAAAATGGAAATTCTTTAGTGAACCATTACTATCAATATAGTACTATATACTATTGTCTGTTAGGCAATGTCTGATCATACGTTCTATCTCTAGGTTGAGATCTCGGTCACGTCCTTCCGTTCAATTCTTTCGTGTGCTACTAAGGTGAACTTCATAGCCCCACTTTTTACTGTTTCATAACTGTATTATAACTTTTGGGGTGAGATACATGCTTGCTTTATAACTGTTTTACACTTAGACACAAGTACTAAATTGTTAACTATGTTGTCATGCTTTGATTCATGCTAAATCCCTACCGTAATATCGTCAATTGCTACGTTTAAATGCAAACTTAATTATTGTGAGTTTGCCTATTGAGAGTAACGCCTCTAACCATTCGACTGTTGATCTTTGGTTACATAATAATGATTCCACGACACTGACAGTACAAGGTGTCATAGGGTAAACTTGTTTAGTAGCGATATTACAAAATGCAGCAACACTTTTAGATTGATATTTCTATATCAATCAACTTTAAACTAAATCTTGTGGTCTAAAACTTTGGATATTATTTATAAACCTGTGAATTTCACTCAACCTTTTTGGTTGACACTTTAAGCATGTTTTGTCTCAGGTGATGATTGAGCTAGCTGTTTGCAACTTTGTGATGATAGATTTGATGCTTGCATGGAGTCCACATCGCATATTATATTTTAGTTCATAAACATTTATTTTACGTTTTAATAATAATGTAAACATGTATTACTGCTTCCGCTGTTTTATTAACAAATGTTTTATTTAAAAAGTCTCATATAGAGTCGTTCTCGTTTATACAACTGTGTTATGATATGATTGGTCACAATTACCCCTGGTCCATTTTGGGGGGTGTGACAAAACGCATGCCATTTGGACTTTGCAACGCCCCTGCAACCTTTCAAAGGTGCATGATGGCAATTTTTCACGACATGATAGAAGAATGCATGGAAGTTTTCATGGATGACTTTTCAGTCTTCGGTGATACATTTGAATCATGTCTACTTAATCTTGAACGAATGCTTATTAGATGCGAACAATCAAATATATTTCTTAATTGGGAGAAATGCCATTTTATGGTTAAAGAAGGCATCGTTCTTGGTCATAAAATTTCAAAGGAAGGAATTAAAGTGGATAGAGCTAAAGTAGATGTAATTGCTAATTAAAGTGAATCGGCCATACAAGATAACTTTCCTGATGAATATCTATTGAAGATAGATTATAATGAAATTCCATGGTTTGCAGACTATGCAAACTACTTAGTATATGGATTCCTTGAAAAAGGATTATCGTACCAAAAACGAAAGAAATTCTTCAGTGATATAAAACACTATTTCTGGGAAGATCCACATTTGTTTAAAAGTTGTCCCGATGGAATAATACGCCGATGTGTATTCGGAGATGAAGCCATTCAAATCTTAAACCATTGTCACACAGGACCAACAGGAGGGCATTATGGGCCTCAGCTCACAGCAAGAAAAGTTTACGATGCTGGATTCTATTGGCCTACAATTTTCAAAGACGCACACCTTCTTTGCAAATCCTGTGATGCTTGTCAAAGGGCCGGAAAAATAAGTCAACGTGATGAAATGCCACAAAATGTCATTCAAGTATGTGAAGTATTTGACGTTTGGGGTATTGACTTTATGGGTCCATTTCCAAAATCTCATAATAATCTCTACATTCTCGTTGCCATTGATTATGTATCTAAATGGGCGGAAGCACAAGCTCTCCCAATTAATAATGCACGAGTTGTAGTCAACTTTTTAAAACGTCTTTTTGCTAGGTTCGGAACACCGAAAGCTTTAATAAGTGATCGGGGTACTCATTTCTGTAATAATCAACTTGAAAAAGTTCTTAAAAGATATGGAGTAACTCATAAAATCTCAACCGCTTATCATCCACAAACAAGTGGACAAGTTAAAAATACCAACCGAGCTTTAAAACGTATTCTAGAGAAAACCGTAGGATCAAATCCGAAGGAATGGTCCATGAAATTGGAGGATGCACTTTGGGCTTTTAGAACAGCCTACAAAACTCCAATTGGAACCACACCTTTTAGACTCGTTTACGGAAAAGCATGTCATCTTCCAGTAGAAATTGAACACAAAGCATTTTGGGCTCTGAAGACATGTAATCTTGACTTACATGAAGCCAGACGTTTACGATTAAGTCAACTAAACGAATTAGAAGAATTAAGACATGAAGCATACGAAAATTCGTTAATCTATAAAGAAAGAATGAAGAAATGGCATGATAAAAGAATCAGAAGTTCAAAAGAATTTAAAGAAGGAGACAGAGTTCTTCTTTTCAATTCACGATTCAAGCTATTTCCTGAAAAATTGAAATCAAGATGGTCTGGACCATTCATAGTCAAAAGAGTTTTCCCGTACGGAACAATAGAGTTAATGAATTCAAATGGGATTGAATTTAAAGTTAATGGACACAGAGTTAAACATTACGTACATGATCCGATGGAAGTTGACAAAGAAGTTAATCATAATTTCGACACCACATTTTAACTAAGTGTGAGGAGAATCGAATCTTCTTAGGGTAATATGTATTTATGTTAGAGTTAAATATTCTGTTTTCGTGTAGTTCTCGAGAATGGAATCCGAATGGTCTTTCCCTAGCAGACCCTAAAGAGCTAGTCTTCTCCCCCCATTCTGAATTTTTTTTTTTTAGGTTTTACGAGATGAAGAATTCCTGTGAACTAAACCATGGTCTAATGCTACACGCTTTGATCACTAAACGTAATAATGACACACTCCCGAGTGACCTGGTATCAGTAATAAGAGCCAAATTGGACGGAGTAAGAAAAGAACTCAGGAACGATCATAATAAGTTACATTTTGGTAAAGGAAAATCAAAATCCGCAGCGAAAAGAAGAGCACGACACCTTGAAAGATGTCACAAATGCGGAAAATGGTCACACGAAGGAAAATGCTCGACGAATCAGACATATTCCAATACCGAGTTCGTTACTTTATGTAGAGAATGACCGTTCATATGTTTCGAAGAAAAATCGTTGAATGCTCGAGGTTATGCCTATGTAGCTATGGAAAACCAATTAGTCAGACTATCTTATGAGTGGGGTAAAGCAGGTTACTGAGAATTCTATCTCACAGGTAAGTATGTACAGTTTTTATTTTTATTTTATTGCTTTTAACCTTTTGATAATAAACGCTAAATCGTTCGCTATAAAGTATTAAATTGGTATTCAATAAAATTAGGTTATGCAACTGAAATTATTGATATCATGCAAAAATTTATTACATCACTGCGAAATTTACCATTTATTCTTAAGGTATAAATATCTTTAATCAATCAACCCAAAATATTTCAGAAATTCGTCAGGAGTAAAACTAGGTAATATAGCCGAAATTACTTTACCGAAAAGAGGGGCGTATATTTTTGATAATATTTGATTGATTAAAGTGGGATAAAAGACCAAAAAGATTTTTAATTTTTATTTTTACTTTGTTTTTAAAATTAATATATTAATATTAAATTATTATTTTAAACTTTTTAAATCAATATATTTAAGTTTGTAAATATTTGAAAAATTTATGTTTTTAATATAAGTTTGTATGTATAAAAACAAAATTATAATATAAATTTGGTGTGAATTTTTAAAATTTTAATAATATGAATTTTTAATTTTATGCATTTTAAATTTAAGTTTGGTGTGAATTTAAAACAAAAATTTACTTTATTTCACTAAGTTAAAAATTTGATTTTTAAAATTCTTCGTGAGTTGAAAACTAGGTCGTTGAACAGAAATTGCTTTACCCAAGGGATGGACGAGAATTTTCATTATCATTATTTTTAACCTTATTGAATCAAAGTATGCCAAAAACATTAAAAAAAACCCAAAAATCTTTGCTTTTAAAACCGCGCTTAAAAATGACAAATTTTAAAATTTTGTCGAGGGACGGACTAGGACAACGATCCGAAACAACCTCGTCCTAAATAACAAGGACAACAAAATTTTAATATTTAATTATTTGTTTTAAAAAGTATAAGGTTTAAAAAAAAAAAAATACCAGACACCTATGCGATCGCATGGGGTATGGCCTTCAACCTCATGCGATCGCATGAGGCCCAATTTCAGGTCTGGATCAAAAGACAGACGAGTTCTGCTTCTGTCTCCACTCCACACATACACAAACACACAAACACATACACACATATCACCCTAAAATCACCAATTTTTCACCAAAATTAACCAAATTTTTTGCTACAATCCGCTCTAAACATGAATTTGATAAGAAGTTTATCAAGAAGGGTAACAATTTCACCCCTAAACCTCTTTAAATTTGATTTTTAGTGTTCTTGAGCTATATTTTACCTAATTTGATTTTGTTAATTTCTAGTGTAATTAGAGTTAAATTGTTAGTATATTATGCATGTATAACCTAGATTGATGCTATTTAACATGATTTGAAGCCAAAAACTTTAAATTTTTTTAGGAATATAGGGTTTGTGTTCTTGAGCAATTTGGGGCTTTTTGATATAAACAGGTTATGGCCGATTTTTGTCATGAATTATTGCTAAATTAAGTAGTGTAACATGTTTAGGTAGCTAAATGATCCAAACTTTGATCCTAAACATGATTTTTGAGAATTAAAGTGGACTTTTTAGGTATAAAATTCATGAACTTGATTAAATTGATGTAAATGCCATTTGAAACTTATTTAGTTGCTAGTAATGGTTATTTTAACATGTTATTTGAGTTGAATGCTTATGAACTTTGTAAACATTTTCATATATGCTTATTTGAAAAAATGTAGAATTGTAAAAATGTGTATAAGTTTAATTTTGATTTAACATGTTATTGTAATTGTGTTAATTTGTTATTTTGCTAACACTAATGCATATTTGGATGCACAAATTTTGTGTTTTATGTGTTTTGCAGAGATTTACTAATACTGATGGTGCATCATCATCATCTAGACAACCTGCTCCAGAACCTGAACCAAAAATGTAATACGAGCCAGAACCCGAACAAGAACCACAACAGGAACAACAACATCAACCTGATCAACACTACCTTATTATGATCCGCTATAATTTGTTGATGCCTTTATAGTATTTCCGATGCATCCGCCAGTAGAATACCCAATGATTCCTGAACATACGTTGCATCCTAATCTGAGATTCGATAGAAGCTGGAGAGATTACCCGACATATCAAAGTAACAAATTAAAATGATACCAAAAAATGTAGAAGTGCCGATGGTAATCGATTGGGAGCCTTTAGAAAGGGTCCAACTAGTTAACTCAGTTAGGGAGCATCTGATCCAAAGGTATGGCAGCTCTTCTTTTCACGATTAGGAACGTTTATTCACCATTCGTAGACCTGTATATAAGGAATGGTGCATTGAGCTTATGAGTACTATAGCGTTAAATGCGGATGTGGATAGATTAGATGATAGAAGTTTTCTTAGATTTATACTTGGCCGTAGGATGTACAGGATGTCCATGCTGGACATGGCCAGGGCTTTGCAGATATATGCTCCTGGTGAATTACTACTACCCGATTGTATGAATTTGATTTATCGTGGTGAAAGGGTAGATAGGAATTTTGACACGAACGTCGTCTGGAGGCGTATGTCAGATTATAATGTTTTTACGCTGGGAGGAAAACACTCCTACTTACATATTAACAAAGCCGAGCTTCGTATAATTCATAGATTTTTGGCTAACTCGATTACACAGAGAGGTCACAATAAGGAGAAAATGACCTTACATGATTTATTTTACCTAAAATGTATTCGAGACCCAAGAGGCTTTGTTAATATCCCTTACTGTGTTGGTTTTTATTTGTCTAAGATGGTGGAAGGAATACATGAAGGGAGAATAATAGGAGAAGGTATTTTTATTACTCTCATTGGAGAGTATTTGGGTGTAGATAGAGATCAAGGTGGTCCACTTATGGTATGTAGGGAACAGGTTGAGCCTTTAGGATTGAGGGTCTATCAGGGTGCTAAGGTATTGAAAAATAGACGCAATCAGGCAATACCATATGTTAGTAGTCATCCTCAGGTAGAGAGAGGTTCAGATGAAGAAATGGAGGAAGCGGATGACATTAGGGATGTCATTGAGGAGGCTATGACTGACGTCTACCAGCGTGTAGATGAGGTGGAAATGACAAACCAGGATAGATTTGGTCGAATGGAGCAGTGGAAAGCCCGGAATGATTACGAGCATTCCAGGCAACGACAGCATGATAGATGGGACTATCATCAGCGTCAGATCATGAGCCGGCTGTCACCTCAGGATCACTACGTACCGACCCGACCTGCTTACTATCCTCCACACCAGCCCGATATGAGACCTCCATATACTCTCTACGACCCTAACCAGGCCTACCAGTACACCTATCACCAACCATGGAATCCGGATGACAACATGAACTGGAACCCCTATCCAGATTGATATAGTTCCAGTTGGTGATTTCTATGATTTTTATTATTTATTATTTTTATTTATTTATATTTAAACATATAATATTTTGGTACTTTTATGTATTGTTTAATATTTTTATTATGTTGTACTAATGTTTCATATTTGATTTGAAAGTGGGATTTTAAGTCTCATTTCAAATTACCATGCATGTTATTATTTGTATGTATGTATATTGTCAATTGTACACAACAGGGTAAAACAGCGCATTTTCAAAGACTGCCATTAAGTTCAGCAAAAGCTAGTACTTTTGACGAAAAAACGAAAAAACGAAAAAACAATGTGTCGTAACACCAAGAAGGAATGAACAAATGATGTGCACCATTTATCATTCAACAAACAAACGCCAATATGTTTGGAAACTTTGGTAAAATTTAATCATTTTTCTACGCTAATCACCCTCAATAATTTAAATTGTTACTGATTTCTTGCAAATGAGGGCATTGCAAGATCTTAAGTGTGGGAAGGGGTTAAAATTCTTTCGGATTTTTAAAATTTTTAACTTATACACTTGGTTACCATTAAAAATACTAGTAACGCAGTAGTTGTATTAGAATCTAGTGCTCTCTGATAATAAAGAACAGCCCTAGTCTTATATACTGACTACCAAATTCTAGTAAAAATTTTCAAAATTTTCAATTAATTGAATTCAAAATCATGTTTATACATATTTATGAATGATAAAACTAGGTGTTAACACCGAAATTATTGTTACCTCGGAAAGGACATAAATTGAGAAACAACCCAAAATGTTAGAATTCATTTAAAATGGAATAGAGGACAATAAAAAGGCAAAGAAAGGAAAATAAAAGCCAAGTGTGGGAAAAATTTACCAAGTTATTTAAAACATATATCACATATTTTTGTACAAATAATTGAAGATACTTTTGTTTTGGACAAAAATAACTGTTTTACCCGGAAAACTGTAATATATTTGAAAGAAAGATGGATCTACACGATGAATCAATTCCATCATTAAAAGGAAGTAAAGTCTTCCGAAAAAGACACGCACTTCTTGATTTAGGTCATGAAGTTGTCGTCCAGACCAGTTGTAGAGTCTACGAAAAACCTTGAAAATTTTCTCGAAAATCAGCTGGAAATCCACGGACCTCAGCATCAAACAGGGTCACCAAGTGGTCAGACTTATCCTAACCATGAGAGGATCTGTCTCGTAAAATGGGGAGGGCACCGTGCAAATTAGCTTGATAAGACTAATGAATCAGATCCCCAGAAAGGATAATCTCCTTAAAGATCAAAAATCAGCTTTTAAGACTGATATTACTCAATCCTAGAGATTGACTTTTAAAGATTGAGAATTACAAACTCATGGAATTCAATGATATCTAAACTTGAGCTTGAACGAGAAAATACTTTGATCAAAATTACAAACCGATTTGTTTTCTGAAAACCCTATTTTCAATGTGTTCATTGTAGTGACCCGAACTTTTCCATGTTTATATATATTAAATGAAATTGTTATTTACATGATTAAGTGTTTCCAACATGTTAAGCAATCAAACTTGTTAAGACTTGATTAATTGAAATAGGTTTCATATAGACAATTGACCACCCAAGTTGACCGGTGATTCACGAACGTTAAAACTTGTAAAAACTATATGATGACATATATATGGATATATATATAGTTAACATGATATTATGATAAGTAAACATATCATTAAGTATATTAACAATGAACTACATATGTAAAAGCAAGACTACTAACTTAATGATTTTGAAACGAGACATATATGTAACGATTATCGTTGTAACGACATTTAATGTATATATATCATATTAAGAGATATTCATACATCATATTATCATGGTAATATAATAATTTAAAATCTCATTTGATATTATAAACATTGGGCTAACAACATTTAACAAGATCGTTAACCTAAAGGTTTCAAAACAACACTTACATGTAACGACTAACGATGACTTAACGACTCAGTTAAAATGTATATACATGTAGTGTTTTAATATGTATTCATAGACTTTTGAAAGACTTCAAGACACTTATCAAAATACTTCAACTTAACAAAAATGCTTACAATTACATCCTCGTTCAGTTTCATCAACAATTCTACTCGTATGCACCCGTATTCGTACTCGTACAATACACAGCCTTTAGATGTATGTACTATTGGTATATACACTCCAATGATCAGCTCTTAGCAGCCCATGTAAGTCACCTAACACATGTGGGAACCATTATTTGGCAACTAGCATGAAATATCTCATAAAATTACAAAAATATGAGTAATCATTCATGACTTATTTACATGAAAACAAAATTACATATCCTTTATATCTAATCCATACACCAACGACCAAAAACACCTACAAACACTTTCATTCTTTAATTTTCTTCATCTAATTGATCTCTCTCAAGTCCTATCTTCAAGTTCTAAGTGTTCTTCATAAATTCTACAAGTTCTAGTTTCATAAAATCAAGAATACTTCCAAGTTTGCTAGCTTACTTCCAATCTTGTAGAGTGATCATCTAACCTCAAGAAATCTTTCTTATTTATAGTAAGATATCTTTCTAATACAAGGTAATACTCATATTCAAACTTTGATTCAATTTCTATAACTATAACAATCTTATTTCGAGTGGAAATCTTACTTGAACTTGTTTTTCGTGTCATGATTCTGCTTCAAGAACTTTCAAGCCATCCAAGGATCCTTTGAAGCTAGATCCATTTTTCTCATTTCCAGTAGCTTTATCCAAAAAAACTTGAGGTAGTAATGATGTTCATAACATCATCCGATTCATACATATAAAGCTATCTTATTCGAAGGTTTAAACTTGTAATCACTAGAACATAGTTTAGTTAATTCTAAACTTGTTCGCAAACAAAAGTTTATCCTTCTAACTTGACTGTTAAAATCAACTAAACACATGTTCTATATCTATATGATATGCTAACTTAATGATTTAAAACCTGGAAACACGAAGAACACTGTAAAACCGGACATACGCCGTCGTAGTAACACCGCGGGCTGTTTTGGGTTAGTTAATTAAAAACTATGATAAACTTTGATTTAAAATTTGTTCTTCTGGGAAAATAATTTTTCTTATGAACATGAAACTATATCCAAAAATCATGATTAAACTCAAAGTGAAAGTATGTTTTCTAAAATGGTCATCTAGACGTCGTTCTTTCGACTGAAATGACTACCTTTATAAAAACGACTTGTAACTTATATTTCCAACTATAAACCTATACTTTTTCTGTTTATATTCATAAAATATAGTTCAATATGAAACCATAGCAATTTGATTCACTCAAAACGGATTTAAAATGAAGAAGTTATGGGTAAAACAAGATTGGATAATTTTTCTTGTTGTAGCAACGTGAAAATTGGTAACAAATCTATATTAATCATATCCTAGCTAACTTATATTGTATTATACATGTATTCTAATATATTATGTAATCTTGAGATACCATAGACACGTATGCAAATGTTTTGACATATCATATCGACCCATGTGTATATATTATTTGGAACAACCATAGACACTCTATATGCAGTAATGTGGGAGTTAGCTATACAGGGTTGAGGTTGATTCCAAAAATATATATACTTTGAGTTGTGATCTAGCCTGAGACGTGTATACACTGGGTCGTGGATTGATTCAAGATAATATATATCAATTTTTTTTCTGTACATCTAACTTTGGACAACTAGTTGTAGGTTACTAACGAGGACAGCTGACTTAATGAACTTAAAACGTCAAAATGTATTAAAAGTGTTGTAAATATATTTTGAACATACTTTGATATATATGTACATATTTGTTATAGGTTCGTGAATCGACCAGTGGCCAAGTCTTACTTCTCGACGAAGTAAAAATATGTGAAAGTGAGTTATAGTCCCACTTTTAAAATCTAATATTTTTGGGATGAGAATACATGCAGGTTTTATAAATGATTTACAAAATAGACACAAGTACGTGAAACTACATTCTATGGTTGAATTATCGAAATCAAATATGCCCCTTTTTATTAAGTCTGGTAATCTAAGAATTAGGGAACAGACACCCTAATTGACGCGAATCCTAAAGATAGATCTATTGGACCTAACAAACCCCATCCAAAGTACCGGATGCTTTAGTACTTTGAAATTTATATCATATCCGAAGGGTGTCCCGGAATGATGGGGATATTCTTATATATGCATCTTGTTAATGTCGGTTACCAGGTGTTCACCATATGAATGATTTTTATCTCTATGTATGGGATGTATATTGAAATATGAAATCTTGTGGTCTATTGTTACGATTTGATATATATAGGTTAAACCTATAACTCACCAACATTTTTGTTGACGTTTAAAGCATGTTTATTCTCAGGTGAATATTAAGAGCTTCCGCTGTTGCATACTAAAATAAGGACAAGATTTGGAGTCCATGTTTGTATGATATTATGTAAAAACTGCATTCAAGAAACATATGTCGATGTAATATATTTCTATTGTAAACCATTATGTAATGGTCGTGTGTAAACAGTATATTTTAGATTATCATTATTTGATAATCTACGTAATGCTTTTGAAACCTTTATTGATAAAATAAAGGTTATGGTTTGTTTTAAAATGAATGCAGTCTTTGAAAAACGTCTCATATAGAGGTCAAAACCTCGCAACGAAATCAATTAATATGGAACGTTTTTAATCAATAAGAACGGGACATTTCAGTTGGTATCCTAGCGTTGGTCTTAGAGAACCAGAATTTTGAATTAGTGTGTCTTATCGAGTTTGTTAGGATGCATTAGTGAGTCTGGACTTCGACCGTGTTTACTTGAAAAATGATTGCTTAACAAATTTTGTTGAAAACTATATATTTTTAACATGTGAATATTATGTGATATATTAATCTCTTAACGTGTTTGATATTATGTGATAGATGTCTACCTCTAGAGCAAGTCCCAACCGGAAGAAGAATCGGAACCGGAAGAAGAAATAGAATGAGTAGGGGAAATAATAAAACGGTTAAGTAGAAGAAAATCCTCAACCAACCGACCAAAGTTAATTATGGTCAATGGTGTTTCCGCCAAGGAAGCAAAGTATTGGGAGGATTACCAATTCTCCAATGAATCGGATCCCGACAAGGATTCCGATGATGTTATAGAAATTACCCCAACACAATTTAATAAGGCAAAAGAGAACAATAAGGGAAAGGGCATAAAAATAGAGAAATTCGATTCCAAACCCGATGAACTTTATATGTATCGTCAACACCCGTATTTCTTAAGTTGTGACAATAACCCGGGAACCTCTAAACCACCAGGTTTTTCTAAACCAATGTGGAAAACAACGGCTCGTATTAGGGGAACATCATATATCCCTAGAAACTTGGCAAAACGAACCAAAACCGAAGAAGAAGAAACGAGCGAGTCGGAATAAGATAGTTGTATGCGTTTGGTGTAATATATGTAATATAGTGTGCTTATACTTTATGATATATGTAAAAATTGCTTGTATTAATAAGTATTTTTTTATGAATCTAACTCTTGTCTATTTTACAGTTTAAAAACACAAAATGGATAGACAACCCAATATTTTAAGAGACCTACCCGGAGACATGATTGATGAAATCTTGTCTAGAGTCGGTCAGAATTCCTCGGCACAACTATTTTAGGCGAGATCAGTTTGTAAGACATTCGAAGAACGTTCCAAGAATGCCTTGGTTTATAAAAGGCTTTCGTTCGAAAGATGGGGGATATCACATTGAAAAATCTATAAGTTACGATGTGTTTACTGATAATGCTAAAAACGAACATATATTTCATAGCATTATTCCTCAAGAAAGACAAGCTTTTAGTTGCAATTGTTCTATTTAAAAGTGATATTCGTTTAAATAATAAAAGATGAAGACAAAAGACAGATTCGACGAATTGAAGACGCAAACGACCAAAAAGCTCAAAAGTACAAAAGACAATCAAAGAGGTTCCAATTATTGATAAGAAACGTCTCGAAATTACAAGAGTACAAGATTCAAAACGCAAAGTACAAGATATTAAATTGTACGCAAGGACGTTCGAAAATCCGAAACCGGGACCAGAGTCAACTCTCAACGCAACGGACTAAAAATTACAAGTTAACTATGCACATAAATATAATATAATATTTAAATAATTCTTATAATTATTTAATATATTATATTTATTTATAAAACCGTCGGTAAACAAAGAGCCAAAGTTGTGTGAGCTGTAAAAGCAAACTCCGCGACTCGCGGAGTTTAAAGGCAAAAATGGCCGCGAGTCGCGGAGCCCCAAACTCTGAAACTCCCTATAAAGCCAACCGAATTCTGATCATTTTTCATCATCTAATATCCATCTCTCTATCTATATCGTATATATTTATATTTATATTTTAATTTTAATTTTAATTTTAATTTTAATCATAATAATAAGGGTATGTTAGCGAATGTTGTAAGGGTGTAAGTCGAAATTCTGTCCGTGTAACGCTACGCTATTTTTAATCATTGTAAGTTATGTTCAACCTTTTTAATTTAATGTCTCGTAGCTAAGTTATTATTATGCTTATTTAATCCGAAGTAATCATGATGTTGGGCTAATTACTAAAATTGGGTAATTGGGCTTTGTACCATAATTGGGGTTTGGACAAAAGAACGACACTTGTGGAAATTAGACTATTGGCTATTAATGGGCTTTATATTTGTTTAACTAAATGATAGTTTGTTAATGTTAATATAAAGATTTACAATTGGGCGTCCCTATAAATTGCCATATACACTCGATCGGACACGATGGGCGGGGTATTTATATGTACGAATAATCGTTCATTTAACCGGACACGGGAATGGATTAATAGCCACTAGAATAATTAAAACAGGGGTGAAATTATGTACAAGGACACTTGGTATAATTGATAACAAAATATTAAAACCTTGGGTTACACTCAGTCGACATCCTGGTGTAATTATTAAACAAAGTATTAAAATCTTGTTACA
The DNA here is from genome assembly GCF_046630445.1 of Rutidosis leptorrhynchoides. NCBI lineage: Eukaryota > Viridiplantae > Streptophyta > Magnoliopsida > Asterales > Asteraceae > Rutidosis > Rutidosis leptorrhynchoides. Next base: position 353,534,404 of record NC_092338.1, read on the forward strand.
GTTTAAGTCCCCAATTAGTTGGAATATTTAACTTCGGGTATAAGGATAATTTGACGAGGATACTCGCACTTTATATTTATGACTGATGGACTGTTATGGACAAAAACCAGACAGACATATTAAATAATCCAGGACAAAGGACAATTAACCCATAGGCATAAAACTAAAATCAACACGTCAAACATCATGATTACGGAAGTTTAAATAAGCATAATTCTTTTATTTCATATTTAATTTCCTTTATTTTATATTTAATTGCACTTCTAATTTTATCGCATTTTTATTGTTATTGTATTTAATTGCACTTTTAATTATCGTACTTTTTAATTATCGCAAGTTTATTTTATCGCACTTTTATTATTCGCAATTTCATTATCGTTATTTACTTTACGCTTTAATTTAAGTCTTGTATTTATTTATTATTTTACATTTGGTTTTAACTGCGACTAAAGTTTTAAAATCGACAAACCGGTCATTAAACGGTAAAAACCCCCCTTTATAATAATAATATTACTTATATATATATTTATATTTTTATAAAAGTAAACTAATATAGCGTTAAGCTTTGTTTAAAAAGATTCCCTGTGTAACGAACCGGACTTACTAAAAACTACACTACTGTACGATTAGGTACACTGCCTATAAGTGTTGTAGCAAGGTTTAAGTATATCCATTCTCTAAATAAATAAATATCTTGTGTAAAATTGTATCGTATTTAATAGTATTTCCTGTAAAAATATAAGCTATTTTATATACTACTCTGCTAAAACATCAAGTATTTTTGGCGCCGCTGCCGGGGAATTGCTTAAACGCCGGAAGCGCAACGCTAATATAAAAAAAAAAAAAATTTAGTTTACTTTTATTAAAATTCGTTTTTATAAAAATACTTTTTAAATATTCGAAAATATAAAAAGAAAAACAAAAATATAAGTATTTTTAAGATTTTGTTAAATATTTAAGTTTTATAAAGTATCTTTAGTTGTAAAAATATAAGTTTTTATTATATATAAATTTAAGATTATAAAACAGAAAATTATAAAACAGAAAATAAAAAAAAAGAAAAAGAAAAAACGCGTCGAATATTAAATAACCTGTCAGTTGAATTCTGGAACCCCGCGACTCGCGGGGTTTGCTGTATCGAATACCGCGACTCGCGGAGCCGTCTGACACGGGCCACACAGAACCCTAATCTGCATTAATTACGGAGTATTATTAATTATTATTAATTAATTTGTAATTAGGGTTAAATATTTAATTAATTTAGTATTTAATTTAAGTTTTAATTAATTTGTATATTTAGTTATTTAAGTTTAATTAAATTGTAAAATTAATAGTTTTAATAAATAAATAATATAAAAATAATATTTTTATAAAAATTGTACTTTTTACAACTTTTTGTATATTTTTATATTTTGTCCCTTTTTAATCGTTTTAGCGTAATATTTGTATTTTTAGCTCATATTTAGTTTTAAACTTAGTTTTTGCAATAGTTATTTTTACTTCTAGATTTTTAGGCTTTGCCGTAGAATTCCTTAAGTGCTTTTTCTTTAGACTAAGATTTAGGTGCTTTAGAATTTTGCGACGCTTTTTAAGTTTTAGTTTCTTTTTAAGTTATTTCCATTTAGGATTTAGTTTTTCCTGTAAGCTTTAATATTTTTAGACACCTTTTACCTATGTATCAATTATCATTCCAATTAGTAATCTCAATTTGCGATTATAATTTTAAGTTAGTTGTAGTAATAAGGTTAGGTTAGTCAAGTATTTTTAAGTTTTATAAGTTTCTTTTATTTTTCCGTCACCTTTTATTTTTCAACCATTTTTCTTTTTCGACCTTTTTCAACGAACTCTTTTTCTTTCTTATTTCTCGCTATTCTAGTTTTAGGACATAGATTTTTATTCTACTTCTTATCTAAATTTCTTAAAATTACGAAAATTTATTTTAAGTGGTTAAATTAATAGACATCAAAATTTTCTGGTTCGTAGTAATAGTTGGATTTGTACGTGGACCGGGTTATTGGAGCCAAACAGTCCTCAATTATATTGAGACCAAACGAATCCTGCCCCTCTGCTGCATCTTTTGGCTATTCGAAATGTGGGCAAAATCAGAAAAGTCTATTGATTGGATAACTTATTATAATTTTTCTTTCCTTTTAAAAACTAATATGATATTCAATGAATGCACCGAGCAAGACGTTCACCACCTTTTGTACGTTCACCACCTGTAACTAGATCAAGACATTTAGCAAATATTACTTCCGTTGATTTTTCTTTAGAATCGTCATCCAGTCGACCAAGTACTCCAGTTCAAATTTTCGATAATCCATTTTTTGAACCCGACCTCACAATTGAGAATCCGGAGAATATTCAAGAACGATTCGTAGATCCTGAACCACTAAACTTTCCTCCGGAACCACCAATCATTCAAACAGAGATTGTTGAGGAACGAACCATTAAATCAGAATCCTCTAGTGATTCTGATTCAACAAATTCAATTATGGAGAATCTGGAACCTTTAAGTATGGAAGACCGAATGAGTGCTAAATGCACTGGCCAAGGTCACGCAATTACTCATCCAGACATTAATGCGCCAGATTATGAAATCAAAGGACAAATTCTACACATGGTAACTAATCAATGCCAATTTAGTGGTGCGCCGAAGGAAGATCCAAATGAACATTTACGTACCTTTAATAGGATCTGCACACTATTTAAAATCCGAGAAGTGGAGGATGAACATATATATCTCATGTTATTTCCCTGGACTTTAAAGGGAGAAGCCAAAGATTGGTTGGAATCGTTACCTGAAGGGGCGATTGATACATGGGACGTTTTAGTTGAAAAATTTCTTAAACAATTCTTTCCTGCATCTAAAGCCGTAAGACTTTAAGCAGAAATTGTTACGTTTACACAGAAACCGAATGAAACTCTATATGAGGCGTGGACTAGATATGGAAAGTTATTAAGAGGATGTCCGCAACATGGTTTAGATACCTGTCAAATAGTACAAATATTCTACCAAGGATGCGACATCACTACAAGAAAAGACATAGATATAGCAGCTGGTGGTTCTATTATGAAGAAAACCGAAACTGATGCTTACAAAATTATTGATAACACTGCTTCCCACTCACATGAGTGGCACCAAGAAAAAGATATCGTTAGATCATCTAAAGCAGCTAGAGCCGATTCTAGCCATGACTTAGATTCAATTTCCACAAAGATAGATGATGTCGAGAGACGAATGAAAAAGATGACTAAAGATATTCACTCAATACGAATTAGTTGTGAGCAGTGTGGAGGACCACATTTGACAAAAGATTGTCTCAGTATTGAATTAACAATGGAACAAAGAGAGAATATTTCATACATAAACCAAAGGCCTGGAAATAATTATCAGAATAATTATCAACCGCCAAGACCGATTTACAATCAAAACCAGAATTATAACCGAAATATTCCATACAACAACCAACAAGGTCCTAGCAATCAACAAGTATCCAATAATACTTACAATCAGCAAAGACCTAATTTTCAAAACAAACCACCACAACAAACAGATGATAAAAAGCCGAATTTAGAAGATATGATGACGAAGCTAGTTGAAACTCAAACGCAGTTTTTCACATCTCAGAAACAAACCAATGAACAAAATGCTCAAGCATTTAGAAATCAACAAGCTTCTATTCAAAATCTGGAATAAGAAGTAAGTAACCTAGCAAGGTTAATAGGTGAAAGAAAACCGGGAAGTTTACCTAGTGATACAAATGCTAACCCCCGGAATGAAACAGCTAAAGCCATTACCACAAGAAGTGGTACAACACTTAAACCACCTGAAATACCTGTAACTTCTGATGAAGCTATTCCTACTCCACAAGAACCACAACCTGATCAAGATAAGGAAAAAGAACCGGTAGTTGAAAAGGTTAATGAAGATAACACAGTTAAGGCTAAACCTTATGTTAAACCATACCAACCACCACTTCCTTACCCGAGTAAAATGAAGAAAGAGAAACTTGAAGCCGAGCAATCCAAATTCTTGGATATGTTTAAACAGATAAATGTAAATCTTCCTTTCATTGATGTGATTTCAGGAATGCCTAGATATGCTAAATTCTTGAAAGATCTAATCTCAAATAGAAAGAAAATGGAAGAACTCTCGGCTGTTACCATGAATGCTAATTGTTCAGCAGTGCTGTTGAATAAGATACCAGAAAAATTATCTGATCCAGAAAGTTTCACAATTCCATGTTTTCTGGGTAGTCTTAGTTCAATAGAAGCAATGGCAGACTTAGGTGCTAGTATAAATTTAATGCCGTATTCACTATACACTAAACTAGACCTTGGAGAATTGAAACCAACCAGAATAAGCATACAACTAGCCGATAGATCAATAAAATATCCTAGAGGGATAATGGAGAACATGCTAGTTAAAGTTGGTACTTTAGTATTTCCAGTAGATTTTGTTGTTTTGGACATGGAAGAAGATTCTCAAGTTCCTCTCATATTAGGAAGACCATTCTTAAACACGGCTAAAGCAATGATAGACGTGTTCGGTAAGAAACTGACCCTAAGTATAGAGGACGAGAGTGTTACCTTTTCAGTTGATAGAGCAATGCAACAACCACAATCTGCAGATGATACATGTTATTATATTCAAACTATAGATGCACATGCAGAATTATTAGAAGAATTTCCAGAATTACAAGGAACAGGAGAATGTTCTTTAGGAGAAGGTAATGAACCAATTGATGAAGCTGAAATGTTAGCTACACTTATAGCTAATGGATATGAACCAACAACAGAAGAAATTCAAATGCTAAAAGAAGAAGACAGATATCGATACAAATCATCGATAGAAGAACCTCCGAAATTAGAGCTAAAGCCACTTCCAAACCATTTGGAATACGCTTATTTACATGGTGAATCTGAATTACCTGTAATAATATCGTCTTCTCTTACTGAAAATGAGAAATCACAACTCATTTCTGTGTTGAAAGCTCATAAACCAGCCATTGCATGGAAGATTCATGATATTAAAGGAATAAGTCCTTCGTATTGCACACATAAAATCCTTATGGAAGAAGGTCATAAAACGTATGTGCAACGCCAACGAAGACTAAATCCTAATATGCAAGATGTAGTTAAGAAAGAGATTATTAAACTACTAGACGCAGGTTTAATTTATCCAATTTCTGATAGTTCATGGGTAAGCCCAGTTCAATGCGTGCCTAAGAAGGGTGGCATGACTGTCATTACAAATGAGAAAAATGAGCTTATTCCTACTAGGACTGTAACAGGATGGCGCGTGTGTATTGATTATAGAAAATTAAATGACGCCACCAGAAAAGATCACTTTCCCTTACCTTTCATTGATCAAATGTTGGAAAGATTAGCCGGAAATAGTTACTATTGTTTCCTAGATGGATTTTCCGGATATTTTCAAATTCCAATAGCACCCGAGGACCAAGAGAAAACCACATTCACGTGCCCTTATGGTACTTTTGCTTACAAACGCATGCCATTTGGACTTTGTAACGCCCCTGCATCCTTTCAAAGGTGTATGATGGCGATTTTTCATGACATGATAGAAGAATGCATGGAAGTTTTGATGGATGACTTTTCAGTCTTCGGTGATACATTTGAATCATGTCTAGTTAATCTTGAACGAATGCTCATTAGATGCGAACAATCAAATCTAGTACTTAATTGGGAGAAATGCCATTTCATGGTTAAAGAAGGTATCGTTCTTGGACATAAAATTTCAAAAGAAGGAATTGAAGTGGATAGAGCTAAAGTAGATGTAATTGCTAAACTTCCACATCCCATCAATGTTAGAGGAGTTAGGAGTTTTCTAGGGCATGCCGGTTTTTACCGACGTTTCATAAAAGATTTTTCTAAAATTGCCACTCCTATGAATAAACTCCTAGAAAAGGATGCTCCATTCATCTTTTCAGATGAGTGTATCAAATCTTTTAATATTCTTAAAGAGAAACTCACTAATGCGCCGATCATGATAACACCAAATTGGAATCTACCATTTGAACTAATGTGCGATGCAAGTGATTTTGCAATGGGAGCCGTTTTAGGACAAAGGATTGAAAAACGATTTCAACCTATATATTATGCTAGTAAGACGTTACAAGGAGCACAAATGAACTATACAACTACTGAAAAAGAACTCCTTGCTATTGTCTTTGCTTTTGACAAATTTCGATCATATCTCGTTCTAGCAAAAACGGTGGTCTATACCGACCATTCTGCTCTTAGATACCTATTTTCAAAACAAAATGCTAAACCAAGATTAATCCGTTGGATCTTACTCTTACAAGAGTTTGATATTGAAATCCGAGATAAAAGAGGAGCAGAAAATCTCGCCGCTGATCATCTTTCTCGTCTTGAAAATCCCGAATTAGAAGTTCTAAATGAATCGGCCATACAAGACAACTTTCCTGATGAATATCTATTGAAGATAGATTATAATGAAATCCCATGGTTTGCAGACTATGCAAACTACTTAGTTTGTGGATTCCTTGAAAAAGGATTATCGTACCAAAAATGAAAAAAATTCTTCAGTGATATAAAACACTATTTTTGGGAAGATCCACATCTGTTTAAAAGTTGTCCCGATGGAATAATACGCCGATGTGTATTTGGAGATGAAGCTAGTAAAATATTAAACAATTGTCACACAGGACCAACAGGAGGGCATTATGGGCCTCAACTAACAGCAAGAAAAGTTTATGATGCTGGATTCTATTGGCCTACAATTTACAAAGATGCACACCTTCTTTGCAAATCCTGTGATGCTTGTCAAAGGGCCGGAAAAATAAGTCAACGTGATGAAATGCCACAAAATGTCATCCAAGTATGTGAAGTATTTGACATTTGGGGTATTGACTTTATGGGTCCATTTCCAAAATCTCATAATAATCTCTATATTCTCGTAGCCATTGATTATGTATCTAAATGGGCGGAAGCACAAGCTCTCCCAACTAACGATGCACGAGTTGTAGTCAACTTTTTAAAACGTCTTTTTGCAAGGTTTGGAACACCGAAAGCTTTAATAAGTGATCGGGGAACTCATTTCTGTAATAATCAACTTGAGAAAGTTCTTAAAAGATATGGAGTAACTCATAAAATCTCCACCGCATATCATCCACAAACAAGTGGACAAGTTGAAAATACAAACCGAGCTTTAAAACGTATTCTAGAGAAAACCGTAGGATCAAATCCGAAGGAATGGTCCATTAAATTGGAGGATGCACTCTGGGCTTTTAGAACAGCCTACAAAACTCCAATTGGAACCACACCTTTTAGACTTGTTTATGGAAAAGCATGTCATCTTCCAGTAGAAATTGAACACAAAGCATTTTGGGCTTTGAAGACATGTAATCTTGATTTACATGAAGCTGGACGTCTACGATTAAGTCAACTAAACGAATTAGAAGAATTAAGACATGAAGCATACGAAAATTCGTTAATCTATAAAGAAAGAACGAAGAAATGGCATGATAAAAGAATCAGAAGTTCAAAAGAATTTAAAGAAGGAGACAGAGTTCTTCTTTACAATTCACGATTCAAGCTATTTCCTGGAAAATTGAAATCAAGATGGTCTGGACCATTCATAGTTAAAAGAGTTTTTCCATACGGAACAGTAGAATTGATAAATTCAAATGGGATTGAATTTAAAGTTAATGGTCACAGAGTTACACACTACATAGATAGTCCGATGGAAGTCGACAACGAAGTTAATCATAATTTCGACACCACAGCTAACTAAGTATAGGGGGTTTATGTATTTCTGTTAGAGTTAGATTGTCTGTTTTCATGTAGTTCTCGAAAATGGAACCCGAATGGTCTTTCCCAAGCAGACCCTAAAGAACTAGTCTTCTCCCCCCATTCTGAATTTTTATTTTTTTTAGGTTTTTATAAAATGAAGACTGTCTGTGAACTAAACCATGGTCTAATGCTACACGCTTTGATCACTAAACGTAATAATGACACACTTCCGAGTGAAATAGTATCAGTAATCAGAGAAAGAATGGACGGAGTTAGAAAAGAATCCAGATGCGAAGATAATAAGTTACAATTTGGTAAAGGAAAATCAAAATCCGCAGCGAAAAGAAGAGAACGACACCTAGAAAGATGTCACAAATGCGGAAAATGGTCACATGGAGGTAAATGTTCAAATAATCAAACCTATTCAAACACCGAATTTGTTACTTTATGCAGAGACGGACCGTTCATATGTTTAGAAGAAAAGACACTGAATGCTCGAGGTTACGCCTATGTAGCCATGGAAAACCAATTAAACCAACTATCTTATGAATGTGATAGATCATATAACTAAGAAATCTATTTCACAGGTAAGTCTGTACAGTTTTTATTTTTTTATTTTTTATTTTTAACCTTTTGATAATAAACGCTAATTTGTTCGCTATAAAGTATTAAATTGGTATTGAATAAAATTAGGTTTGGCGACCGAAATTATTGATATCATTCAAAAATTTATTACATCACTGCGAAATTTAACGTTTATTCTTAAGGTATAAATATCTTTAATCAATCAACCCAAAATATTTCAAAAATTCGTCATGAGTTAAATTAGGTTTTGGAACCGAAATTACTTTACCGAAAAGAGGGGCGCATATTTTTGATAATATTTGATTGATTAAAGTGGGATAAAAAGCCAAAAAGATTTTTAATTTTATTTTTACCATGTTTTTAAAATTAATATTTAAATCTTAAATTAATATTGTAAACTTTGTAAAAACAATATATTTAAAATTGTAAATATTTGAAAAATTAATATAAGTTTGGTGTGAATTTTTAATTTTTAAATATGAATTTTTAATTTTATGCATTTCAAATTTTAAGTTTGGTGTGAATTTTTAATATTAATTTTGAATTTTATATTTAAATTGTGTGAATTTAAAAACAAAAATTTACTTTATCTCATTAAGTTAAAAATATGATTTTTAAAATTCGTCGTAAGTTGAAGACTAGGTCTTTGAACCGAAATTGCTTTACCCAAGGGAGGGACGAGAATTTTTATTATCATTATTTTTAATCTTATTGAATTAAAGTATGCCAAAAACATTAAAAAAAAAACAAAAATCTTAGCTTTTAAAACAATCGCTACAAAAAGACAAATTTTAAAATTTTGTCGAAGGAAGGACTAGGACATCGATCCGAAACGACCTCGTCCTAAATAATAAGGGAAACAAAATTTTAAAATTAATTACTTAAATATTTTAATTAGTATAAGATATATAAAAAAAAAAAAAATACCAACTCCGCGACTCGCGGAGTTTGGAGGTTTAAACCCCGCGACTCGCGGGAGGACAAAAATACAGAAAAAATAAAATCGAGCAAGAACAGCTCACTTGCACACCACACCAAAAACACAGCGAAATACTGCGCGAAAAAACCCCAAAAACACCCCCAAAATCACAATTTTTAACCGTTAATCATCAAATCTTTTACTAAAATCATGTTGAGAAGGATGCTATCAAGGAATTACTCAAGAAAAACGGTAAATTTCTACATCTAAACACCATTTAATTCGAAAATTAGTGTTCTTGAGCAATTTTTTTCCCAATTTGATTTTGATGCTTTTTAGTGTAATTAGGCTTAAATTGTTTATATATTATGCTTGTATAACCTAGATTGATGCTATTTAACATGATTAGAAGCCTTAAACTTCAAATTTTGAGTAATCTAGGGTTTGTGTTCTTGAGCAATTTGGGGCTTTTTGATATAAACAGGTTATGGCCGATTTTTGTCATGAATTGTTGCTAAATTAAGTAGTGTAACATGTTTAGGTAGTTAAATGATCCAAACTTTGAGCCTAAACATGATTTTGAGAATTAAAGTGGACTTTTTCAAGTCTAAAAATTTATGAACTTGATTTTTGAGAGATAATGCCATTTGAAACTTGTTTAATTGCTAGTAATGATTATTTTGACATGTTATTTGAGTTGAATGCTTATGAACTTGGCGAACATTTTCGTATATGCTTATTTGAAAAAGTGTAGATTTGATGAAAATATGAAAATAAGCTTAAGTTTGATATAAATTGATCATGTCATTGTAATTATTTTGATTGATGATTTTGCTGACACTAATGCATATTTGGATGCACAAAAATTGTGTTTGATGTGTTTTGCAGACTGAAAGGGGTGAATCTTCATCCCAAGCTCGCAATGCTCCTGCTGAGAATGCGGAACAACAGGAGGTGGATAACTACTACAAGCAAGATATACCTCATCCAGTCATGACATTTTCTGATATGCACTTGGAAGAGTTGCACCCGAACCTGAGATTTTACAGACTTTGGATAGATTATCCAAAATACCAAAGGGGTTTGCATACTCTTCATTCTAAAGTTGTTGAGGTACCTAGGGTCATAGAATGGGGACCCTTAGAAGCTGTAGAATTGGCCGGGCCAATTAGAGAATTACTTGCACAGAGGTATGGTAATTCTACTTTTAATGACTGGGTACGTTTATTCACCATGCGTAGACCTGTATATAAAGTATGGTGTGAAGAATTGTTGTGTAGTATAGAATTAAATGATCGGGTAGCTAGTTTAACCGACCGATCTTTTATTAGATTTTTGTTAGGAGGTTCGATGCGCCACATGTCTTTACTAGACATGGCTCAGGCTTTACGTATATATACGCCTGAGGAGTTAGCATCTGCCGATTGTAGAGGGTTGATACTAAATGGTAGAAAGATAGATGAAAATTTTGATACACACGGTGTATGGAGTCAAATGACAAGCCATCACTGATTCAAAGGGGGAAATTACTCTTATTTTGATATAGATAGAGCTGAATTAAGAGTGATTCATAGGTTTTTAGCTAATTCGATTACACAAAGAGGTAAGAACGAGAAAAAGGTAAATGAACAGGATTTGTTTTACCATATGTGTATTCGAGACCCACAAAGCGCTGTAAGTATACCTTATTGTGTGGGTTACTATTTATCAGCTATGGTTAGGGGGATGAGACCGCATAGCATAATAGGAGGTGGTATTTTTATTACTTTGATTGCTGAATATCTCGGTGTGGATATAAGTCGGGGGGGATTATTAGTAGAAGAACCAGAACCCCGCGATACTATAGGTTTAAATGTATACCATGGTGCGAAAGTTTTGAAGAGGCGAAATAACGCCGCAGTACAATACCATGGTAGACATCCACAGGTTGAGAGAAACCAACAGCAAGGTAATGTAGGAGGGGGAAATGAGATGCAAGAAATGCAAAGGTTTATAGCTTCACAGGAGTACGAAAATGCTAGACAGAGAGCATTTGAAGATTGGCAAGTTCATCAGAACCAAATCATAGCTCATTGCCAACATATAGGTAGAAACTATATTCCTACACCAAAACCCATATTCTCTCCCTGGTCAATAGAGATGCAACCACCGTATCCTACATATAACCCTGCCGAAGCATTTTATAGTACCTATGGTTATGCTTGGAACCCCTATTGGTACCAGTATCATCCCTAGTCTACTTAGTTTTATTTATTTTGTAATTTGTAAGGTTGATACGTTTAATACTTATGTTAATATTGTAATAGTTTTTATAATTGTCTAACTTTTATTCTTAGATTTTAATAATTTTTGAATGTGGGGTAATATACCAAACTTCAAAAATATGTATATATGTTTGCAGTTTATCTTATGTACACAACAGGGTAAAACAACGCATTTTCAAAGACTGGCATTAAGTTCAGCAAAAGCAAATAATTTTGACGACAAGATGCAAAATATATGTGAAATAACAACAAGACGGAATGAACAAATGATGTGCACCATTTATCATTCAGCAAATAAACGCCAATATATTTGGAAACTTTGGTAAAAATTTAATCATTTTCACAAAAATCACCCTCAATAATTTAAATTGTTACTGATTTCTTGCAAATGAGGGCATTGCAAGATCTTAAGTGTGGGAAGGGGTTAAATTCTTTCGGATTTTAAAATTTTCATCTTAAACACTTGGTTACCATTAAAAATACTAGTAAAGCAGTAGTTGTATTAGAATCTAGTGCTCTCTGATAATAAAGAACAGCCCTAGTCTTATATACTGACTACCCAATTCTAGTAAAAAAATTTCAAAATTTTCAATTAAATGAACTCAAAATCATGTTTATACATATTTATGAATGATAAAACTAGGTTTTAACACCGAAATTATTGTAACTTCGGAAAGGACATAAATTGAGAAACAAACCAAAATGTTAAAATTCATTTAAAATGGAATAGAGGACGATAAAAAGGAAAATAAAAGCCAAGTGTGGGAAAATTTACCAAGTTATCTTAAACATATGTCACATATATCTGTAACAAATAACTGAAAATACTTTTGCTTTTGACTAAACTAAACTGTTTTACCCGATGAAAGAAAAGAAAAGATGGATCTACACGATGAATCAATTCCATCATTAAAAGGAAGTAAAGTCTTCCGAAAAAGAAACGCGCTTCTTGATTTAGGTCAAGAAGTTGTCGTCCAGACCAGCTGTAGGTTGACGAAAAATCTAGAAAAGTCATCACTAAAATCAGCAGGAAATCCACGGACCTCAGCATTAAACAGGGTCGCCAAGTGGTCAGATTTATCCTAACCATGAGAAGGATTTATCTCGTAAAATGGGGGGGCACCATGCAAATTAGCTGGATAAGACTAATGAATCAGATCCCCAGAAAGGATAATCTCCTTAAAGATTAAAAATCAGCTTTTAAGCCTGATATTACTCAATCCTAGAGATTGACCTTAAAGATTGAGAATTCAAACTCATGGAATTCGATGATATCTAAACTCGAGCTTGAACGAGAAAATATTTTGATCAAAATTACAAACCGATTTGTTTTCTAAAAACCCTATTTTCAATGCGTTCATTACCATTGAACGTAAAATCCTAGGAATTCACCTGGAATTCATTAGGTCACCTGAACTAAATCGGGTGTCAACCGTAAGAACGGTGATTGTATAGCATGGTCAAAGACAGGACCTTGTGCCAGACCGAAAAATCATAAGGGTGAGCTTTACTATTGCTCCTACCAAGGATAGTAATTGCGTCCGACACGTTATAGACCATAATCAAATGCATGCCATTAGATATTGCCTTAACAGTTGCTTGTTCAACGCTTTCCTTTACAACCGGACGGTAGTTTACCGAAAGGTAATATACGGGACAAGTAAACTGGACGTGTTGCTTCCCAAATACAAGGTTAGCAAGTGGGTGACACAAAACCATAAGTTTTGAGCTAAAATTTTCAAATCTGAAACCCACCAAACCCACAAAAATATTTTGCAAACATCGGTAAAGGGTTATTCCGAAAAACTTATCTAAGGTAAAAACTAGATTTAATTTTTAAAAGATCAAATGTTTTCATAAAGATTCAATTTCCTTAATGAATCTAAATTTTTATAGTCGTGTGGGACTGTAAACCATATCGTTACTACCATTGTTTATACCGCCGTATAAGAAATCACTGATGTACAAAGTGTGAAGAATAAAGAAGTGATTCTAGTATTTCAAGATGATATTGCTTGAGGACAAGCAACGCTCAAGTGTGGGAATATTTGATAATGCTAAAAACGAACATATATTTCATAGCATTATTCCTCAAGAAAGACAAGCTTTTAGTTGCAATTGTTCTATTTAAAAGTGATATTCGTTTAAATAATAAAAGATGAAGACAAAAGACAGATTCGACGAATTGAAGATGCAAACGACCAAAAAGCTCAAAAGTACAAAAGACAATCAAAGAGGTTCCAATTATTGATAAGAAACGTCTCGAAATTACAAGAGTACAAGATTCAAAACGCAAAGTACAAGATATTAAATTGTACGCAAGGACGTTCGAAAATCTGGAACCGGGACTAGAGTCAACTCTCAACGCTCGACGCAACGGACTAAAAATTACAAGTCAACTATGCACATAAATATAATATAATATTTAAATAATTCTTATAATTATTTAATATATTATATTTATTTATAAAACCGTCGATAAACAAAGAGCCAAAGTTGTGTGAGCTGTAAAAGCAAACTCCGCGACTCGCGGAGTTTGAAGGCAAAAATGGCCGCGAGTCGCGGAGCCCCAAACTCTGAAACTCCCTATAAAGCCAACCGAATTCTGATCATTTTTCATCATCTAATATCCATCTCTCTATCTATATCGTATATATTTATATTTATATTTATATTTATATTTATATTTTAATTTTAATTTTAATTTTAATTTTAATCATAATAATAAGGGTATGTTAGCGAATGTTGTAAGGGTGTAAGTCGAAATTCTGTCCGTGTAACGCTACGCTATTTTTAATCATTGTAAGTTATGTTCAACCTTTTTAATTTAATGTCTGGTAGCTAAGTTATTATTGTGCTTATTTAATCCGAAGTAATCATGATGTTGGGCTAATTACTAAAATTGGGTAATTGGGCTTTGTACCATAATTGGGGTTTGGACAAAAGAACGACACTTGTGGAAATTAGACTATGGGCTATTAATGGGCTTTATATTTGTTTAACTAAATGATAGTTTGTTAATGTTAATATAAAGATTTACAATTGGGCGTCCCTATAAATTACCATATACACTCGATCGGACACGATGGGCGGGGTATTTATATGTACGAATAATCGTTCATTTAACCGGACACGGGAATGGATTAATAGCCACTAGAATAATTAAAACAGGGGTGAAATTATGTACAAGGACACTTGGTATAATTGATAACAAAATATTAAAACCTTGGGTTACACTCAGTCAACATCCTGGTGTAATTATTAAACAAAGTATTAAAATCTTGTTACAGTTTAAGTCCCCAATTAGTTGGAATATTTAACTTCGGGTATAAGGATAATTTGACGAGGATACTCGCACTTTATATTTATGACTGATGGACTGTTATGGACAAAAACCAGACAGACATATTAAATAATCCAGGACAAAGGACAATTAACCCATAGGCATAAAACTAAAATCAACACGTCAAACATCATGATTACGAAAGTTTAAATAAGCATAATTCTTTTATTTCATATTTAATTTCCTTTATTTTATATTTAATTGCACTTCTAATTTTATCGCATTTTTATTGTTATTGTATTTAATTGCACTTTTAATTATCGTACTTTTTAATTATCGCAAGTTTATTTTATCGCACTTTTATTATTCGCAATTTCATTATCGTTATTTACTTTACGCTTTAATTTAAGTCTTGTATTTATTTATTATTTTACATTTGGTTTTAACTGCGACTAAAGTTTTAAAATCGACAAACCGGTCATTAAACGGTAAAAACCCCCCTTTATAATAATAATATTACTTATATATATATTTGTATTTTTGTAAAAGTAAACTAATATAGCGTTAAGCTTTGTTTAAAAAGATTCCCTGTGGAACGAACCGGACTTACTAAAAACTACACTACTGTACGATTTGGTACACTGCCTATAAGTGTTGTAGCAAGGTTTAAGTATATCCATTCTCTAAATAAATAAATATCTTGTGTAAAATTGTATCGTATTTAATAGTATTTCCGGTAAAAATATAAGCTATTTTATATACTACTCTGCTAAAACATCATTTACTTTGACGCATATATTGGGGGGAACCCAAATGCTATTTTACGCAACGGGTTAAGAAATTATTTTGACTCAATATATCCGAATATAGGACTTCGTGATTTAGAAAAAGCGGCTAACATGCAACATAAAGAAGCATGTTATGCTTACGGGTTAGTAATGTTCGCTTCTCACCAAAGTGAGAACAAGAACATCGGGCTACAACTATTAAACAAAACGTTCCCACAAGTGACGGAGTCGGTAATTGGGGTAAGAAATGAGGTTTTTAGATTGTTACGGGACTGTTGGACATTACGTAACCTTCATCCTTTTGACGACGTTACAACACATTGTCTTACTATCGATCACAACGGTTATGTTCCACAAAACCAAGGATGGGAAGTCGTATTAGTAAAACCAGAATGCATGACTTGTTTCTGGAAGTATGAATTACGTGTCTTTATTGCCTTTGCTGAACGCCTTATTTATTAACTAGAATTATCTTCGCAACTACTTTGTATCAAAGTTTTATGTGCTATATTTCATGCTATATGTAAAATAGCGGTATTGTAAGTTTGCAAGTTATTGTATAAAGGCTTGAATATGATATATTTTTTTTTTTTGTTTTTGTGATTAGTTTTTCATATAAAATTGTAGTAGTTGAAATGGTATGTTAGCTACTAAGTATGAACTTAACGGGTAGGTACTACCCGAATTAAAGAGTATAAAACGTTAATATGAAAAAAGAGCTTTTATAAATAAGTTCATATTACGCTACAAAATACTATTGACTACTCTTGATATTCTATATGATTAACTCGTTTCATTTGACTATTTTGAAGGAAATGGCACCGACTACTCGACACACCTTGAATATGAGCGATGAGGAATTTCGTGCCTTTCTTGCTTCAAACATAGCCGCAGTACAGGCTGCGCTACATACCAACAATAACCTTGGATCTAGCAGTACAGAAAATCGTGTAGGATGCACCTACAAAGAATTCACTGCCTGCAAACCTTTGGAATTTGATGGAACCGAAGGACCGATCGGATTGAAACGGTGGACCGAGAAGGTCAAATCGGTGTTTGCCATAAGTAAGTGTACTGAAGAGGACAAAGTGAAGTATGCTACGCATACCTTCACAGGTTCTGCGTTAACATGGTGGAATACCTATCTAGAGCAAGTGGGACAAGATGATGCTTACGCACTACCGTGGTCAGCATTCAAGCACTTGATGAACGAGAAGTACCGTCCCAGAACCGAGGTCAATAAGCTCAAGACAGAACTTAGAGGGTTACGAACCCAAGGATTTGATATTACCACGTACGAAAGACGATTCACAGAATTGTGCCTATTGTGTCCGGGAGCGTTCGAAGATAAGGAAGAGAAGATCGACGCGTTTATGAAAGGATTACCGGAAAGAATCCAAGAAGATATAAGTTCACACGAGCCCGCCTCCATACAACAGGCATGTAGAATGGCTCACAAACTAGTGAACCAGATTGAAGAAAGAATTAAAGAACAGACTGCTGAAGAGGCCAATGTGAAGCAAGTCAAAAGAAAGTGGGAGGAAAACGGTGATAAGAATCACCAATACAACAACAACAGCAATTACAATAATAATCGCAACAACTATCCCAACAATCGCAACATCAATCGCAACTACAACAAACGGCCCAACAACAACAACAACAACAACAACAGCAACTACAACAATCATCCCAACAACAATAATAACCGCAATAACAACAACAATCAGAAGCAGCTACGCCAAAGGTGTGAAAAGTATCACTCGGGGTTCTGCACCAAATTTTGCAACAAGTGTAAAAGAAATGGTCATAGCGCGGCGAAGTGTGAGGTCTACGGACCAGGGGTTAACAGAACGAAAGGAACAAATGGTGTCAGAACGAGTAATGGCGGAGCAAGTAGTGTCGGAGCAAGTTATGCCAATGTAGTTTGTTATAAATGTGGAAAACCGGGCCACATTATTAGAAATTGACCGAACCAGGAGAACACGAATGGACAAGGCCGTGGAAGAGTTTTCAATATTAATGTGGCAGAGGCACAGGAAGACCCGGAGCTTGTTACGAGTACGTTTCTTATTGACAATAAATCTGCTTACGTTTTGTTTGATTCGGGTGCGGATAGAAGCTATATGAGTAGAGATTTTTGTGCTAAATTAAAGTGTCCATTGACGCCTTTGGATAGTAAATTTTTACTCGAATTAGCAAATGGTAAATTAATTTTAGCAGATAATATATGTCGGAATCGAGAAATTAAACTGGTTAGCGAAACATTTAAGATTGACTTGATACCAGTAGAGTTAGGGAGTTTTGATGTGATAATCGGTATGGACTGGTTGAAAGAAGTGAAAGCAGAGATTGTTTGTTACAAAAATGCAATTCGCATTATACGAGAAAAAGGAAAACCCTTAATGGTGTACGGAGAAAAGGGTAACACGAAGCTACATCTTATTAGTAATTTGAAGGCACAAAAACTAATAAGAAAAGGTTGCTATGCTATTCTAGCACACGTCGAGAAAGTACAAACTGAAGAAAAGAGCATCAATGATGTTCCCGTCGCAAAAGAATTTCCCGATGTATTTCCGAAAGAATTACAGGGATTACCCCCACATCGATCCGTTGAATTTCAAATAGATCTTGTACCAGGAGCTGCACCAATAGCTCGTGCTCCTTACAGACTCGCACCCAGCGAGATGAAAGAACTGCAAAGCCAATTACAAGAACTTTTAGAGCGTGGTTTCATTCGACCAAGCACATCACCGTGGGAAGCTCCTGTTTTGTTTGTCAAGAAGAAAGATGGTACATTCAGGTTGTGTATCGACTACCGAGAGTTGAACAAACTTACCATTAAGAACCGATACCCACTACTGAGTATCGACGACTTATTTGATCAACTACAAGGCTCGTCTGTTTATTCAAAGATTGACTTAAGTTCCGGGAATCATCAAATGCGGGTGAAAGAAGATGATATTCCAAAGACTACTTTCAGGACACGTTACGGTCATTACGAGTTTATGGTCATGCCGTTTGGTTTAACTAATGCACCAGCTGTGTTCATGGACCTTATGAACCGAGTGTGTGGACCATACCTTGACAAGTTTGTCATTGTTTTCATTGATGACATACTTATTTACTCAAAGAATGACCAAGAACACGGTGAACATTTGAGAAAGGTGTTAGAAGTATTGAGGAAGGAAGAATTGTACGCTAAGTTTTCAAAGTGTGCATTTTGGTTGGAAGAAGTTCAATTCCTTGGTCACATAGTGAACAAAGAAGGTATTAAGGTGGATCCGAAAAAGATAGAAACTGTTGAAAAGTGGGAAACCCCGAAAACTCCGAAACACATACGCCAGTTTTTAGGACTAGCTGGTTACTACAGAAGGTTCATCCAAGACTTTTCCAGAATAGCAAAACCCTTGACTGCATTAACGCATAAAGGGAAGAAATTTGAATGGAAGGATGAACAAGAGAAAGCGTTCCAGTTATTGAAGAAAAAGCTAACTACGGCACCTATATTGTCATTGCCTGAAGGAAATTATGATTTTGTGATTTATTGTGATGCATCAAAGCAAGGTCTCGGTTGTGTATTAATGCAACGAACGAAGGTGATTGCTTATGCGTCTAGACAATTGAAGAATCACGAACAAAATTATACGACGCATGATTTGGAATTAGGTGCGGTTGTTTTTGCATTAAAGACTTGGAGGCACTACTTATATGGGGTCAAAAGTATTATATATACCCACCACAAAAGTCTTCAACACATATTTAATCAGAAACAACTGAATATGAGGCAGCGTAGGTGGATTGAATTGTTGAATGATTACGACTTTGAGATTCGTTACCACCCTGTGAAGGCAAATGTGGTAGCCGACGCCTTGAGCAGGAAGGACAGAGAACCCATTCGAGTAAAATCTATGAATATAATGATTCACAATAACCTTACTACTCAAATAAAGGAGGCGCAACAAGGAGTTTTAAAAGAGGAAAATTTAAAGGATGAAATACCCAAAGGATCGGAGAAGCATCTTAATATTCGGGAAGACGGAACCCGGTATAGGGCTGAAAGGATTTGGGTACCAAAATTTGGAGATATGAGAGAAATGGTACTTAGAGAAGCTCATAAAACCAGATACTCAATACATCCTGGAACGGGGAAGATGTACAAGGATCTCAAGAAACATTTTTGGTGGCCGGGTATGAAAGGCGATGTTGCTAAATACGTAGGAGAATGTTTGACGTGTTCTAAGGTCAAAGATGAGCATCAGAAACCATCAGGTCTACTTCAACAACCCGAAATCCCGGAATGGAAATGGGAAAACATTACCATGGATTTCATCACTAAATTGTCATGGACTGCAAGTGGTTTTGATACTATTTGGGTAATAGTTGATCGTCTCACCAAATCAGCACACTTCCTGCCAATAAGAGAAGATGACAAGATGGAGAAGTTAGCACGACTGTATTTGAAGGAAGTCGTCTCCAGACATGGAATACCAATCTCTATTATCTCTGATAGGGATGGCAGATTTATTTCAAGATTCTGGCAGACATTACAGCAAGCATTAGGAACTCGTCTAGACATGAGTACTGCCTATCATCCACAAAATGATGGGTAGAGCGAAAGGACAATACAAACGCTTGAAGACATGCTACGAGCATGTGTTATTGATTTCGGAAATAGTTGGGATCGACATCTACCGTTAGCAGAATTTTCCTAAAACAAAAGCTACCATTCACGCATTGAGATGACGCCATTTGAAGAACTTTATGGTAGAAAGTACAGGTCTCCAATTTGTTGGAGTGAAGTGGGGGATAGACAGATTATGGGTCCAGAGATAATACAAGAAACTACCGAGAAGATCATCCAAATTCAACAACGGTTGAAAACCGCCCAAAGTCGACAAAAGAGCTACGCCGACATTAAAAGAAAAGATATAGAATTTGAAGTTGGAGAGATGGTCATGCTTAAGGTTGCACCTTGGAAAGGCGTTGTTCGATTTGGTAAACGAGGTAAATTAAATCCAAGGTATATTGGACCATTCAAGATTATTGATCGTGTCGGACCAGTAGCTTACCGACTTGAGTTACCTCAACAACTCGCGGCTGTACATAACACTTTCCACTTCTCGAATTTGAAGAAATGTTTTACTAAAGAAGATCTCACTATTCCGTTAGACGAAATCGAAATCAACGAAAAACTTCAATTCATCGAAGAACCCGTCGAAATAATGGATCGTGAGGTTAAAAGACTTAAACAAAACAAGATACCAATTGTTAAGGTTCGATGGAATGCTCGTAGAGGACCCGAGTTCACCTGGGAACGAGAAGATCAGATGAAGAAGAAATACCCGCACTTATTTCCAGAAGATACGTCAACACCTCCAACTGCTTAAAATTTCGGGACGAAATTTATTTAACGGGTAGGTACTGTAGTGACCCGAACTTTTCCATGTTTATATATATTAAATGAAATTGTTATTTACATGATTAAGTGTTTCCAACATGTTAAGCAATCAAACTTGTTAAGACTTGATTAATTGAAATAGGTTTCATATAGACAATTGACCACCCAAGTTGACCAGTGATTCACGAACGTTAAAACTTGTAAAAAAACTATATGATGGCATATATATGGATATATATATATAGTTAACATGATATTATGATAAGTAAACATATCATTAAGTATATTAACAATGAACTACATATGTAAAAGCAAGACTACTAACTTAATGATTTTGAAACGAGACATATATGTAACGATTATCGTTGTAACGACATTTAATGTATATATATATATCATATTAAGAGATATTTATACATCATATTATTATGATAATATAATAATTTAAAATCTCATTTGATATTAAAAACATTGGGCTAACAACATTTAACAAGATCGTTAACCTAAAGGTTTCAAAACAACACTTACATGTAACGACTAACGATGGCTTAACGACTCAGTTAAAATGTATATACATGTAGTGTTTTAATATGTATTCATACACTTTTTAAAGACTTCAATACACTTATCAAAATACTTCTACTTAACAAAAATGCTTACAATTACATCCCCGTTCAGTTTCATCAACAATTCTACTCGTATGCACCTGTATTCGTACTCGTACAATACACAACTTTTAGATGTATGTACTATTGGTATATACACTCTAATGATCAGCTCTTAGCACACCATGTGAGTCACCTAACACATGTGGGAACCATCATTTGGCAACTAGCATGAAATATCTCATAAAATTACAAAAATATGAGTAATCATTCATGACTTATTTACATGAAAACAAAATTACATATCCTTTATATCTAATCCATACACCAACGACCAAAAACACCTACAAACACTTTCATTCTTTAATTTTCTTCATCTAATTGATCTCTCTCAAGTTCTATCTTCAAGTTCTAAGTGTTCTTCATAAATTCTACAAGTTCTAGTTTCATAAAATCAAGAATACTTCCAAGTTTGCTAGCTTACTTCCAATCTTGTAGAGTGATCATCCAACCTCAGGAAATCTTTCTTATTTATAGTAAGATATCTTTCTAATACAAGGTAATACTCATATTCAAACTTTGATTCAATTTCTATAACTATAACAATCTTATTTCGAGTGGAAATCTTACTTGAACTTGTTTTTCGTGTCATGATTCTGCTTCAAGAACTTTCAAGCCATCCAAGGATCCTTTGAAGCTAGATCCATTTTTCTCATTTCCAGTAGCTTTATCCAAAAAAACTTGAGGTAGTAATTATGTTCATAACATCATTCGATTCATACATATAAAGCTATCTTATTCGAAGGTTTAAACTTGTAATCACTAGAACATAGTTTAGTTAATTCTAAGCTTGTTCGCAAACAAAAGTTAATCCTTCTAACTTGACTTTTAAAATCAACTAAACACATGTTCTATATCTATATTATATGCTAACTTAATGATTTAAAACCTGGAAACACGAAGAACACTGTAAAAAACCGGACATACGCCGTCGTAGTAACACCGCGGGCTGTTTTGGGTTAGTTAATTAAAAACTATGATAAACTTTGATTTAAAAGTTGTTCTTCTGGGAAAATGATTTTTCTTATGAACATGAAACTATATCCAAAAATCATGATTAAACTCAAAGTGAAAGTATGTTTTCTAAAATGGTCATCTAGACGTCGTTCTTTCGACTGAAATGACTACCTTTACAAAAACGACTTGTAACTTATATTTCCAACTATAAACCTATATTTTTTCTGTTTAGATTCATAAAATAGAGTTCAATATGAAACCATAGCAATTTGATTCACTCAAAACGGATTTAAAATGAAGAAGTTATGGGTAAAACAAGATTGGATAATTTTTCTTGTTGTAGCAACGTGAAAATTGGTAACAAATCTATATTAATCATATCCTAGCTAACTTATATTGTATTATACATGTATTCTAATATATTATGTAATCTTGGGATACCATAGACACGTATGCAAATGTTTTGACATATCATATCGACCCATGTGTATATATTATTTGGAACAACCATATACACTCTATATGCAGTAATATGGGAGTTAGCTATACAGGGTTGAGGTTGATTCCAAAAATATATATACTTTGAGTTGTGATCTAGCCTGAGACGTGTATACACTGGGTTGTGGATTGATTCAAGATAATATATATCAATTTTTTTTCTGTACATCTAACTTTGGACAACTAGTTGTAGGTTACTAACGAGGACAGCTGACTTAATGAACTTAAAACATCAAAATGTATTAAAAGTGTTGTACATATATATTTTAAACATACTTTGATATATATGTACATATTTGTTATAGGTTCGTGAATCGACTAGTGGCCAAGTCTTACTTCCCGACGAAGTAAAAATCTGTGAAAGTGAGTTATAGTCCCACTTTTAAAATCTAATATTTTTGGGATGAGAATACATGCAGGTTTTATAAATGATTTACAAAATAGACACAAGTACGTGAAACTACATTCTATGGTTGAATTATCGAAATCAAATATGCCCCTTTTTATTAAGTCTGGTAATCTAAGAATTAGGGAACAGACACCCTAATTGACGCGAATCCTAAAGATAGATCTATTGGGCCTAACAAACCCCATCCAAAGTACCGGATGCTTTAGTACTTCGAAATTTATATCATATCTGAAGGGTGTCCTGAAATGATGGGGATATTCTTATATATGCATCTTGTTAATGTCGGTTACCAGGTGTTCATCATATGAATGATTTTTATCTCTATGTATGGGATGTATATTGAAATATGAAATCTTGTGGTCTATTGTTACGATGTGATATATATAGGTTAAACCTATAACTCACCAACATTTTTGTTGATGTTTAAAGCATGTTTATTCTCAGGTGAATATTAAGAGCTTCCGCTGTTGCATACTAAAATAAGGACAAGATTTGGAGTCCATGTTTGTATGATATTATGTAAAAACTGCATTCAAAAAACATATGTCGATGTAATATATTTCTATTGTAAACTATTATGTAATGGTCGTGTGTAAACAGTATATTTTAGATTATCATTATTTGATAATCTACGTAATGCTTTTGAAACCTTTATTGATAAAATAAAGGTTATGGTTTGTTTTAAAATGAATGCAGTCTTTGAAAAACGTCTCATATAGAGGTCAAAACCTCGCAACGAAATCAATTAATATGGAATGTTTTTAAACAATAAGAACGGGACATTTCATTCATAACCATTGAACGTAAAATCCTAGGAATTCACCTGGAATTCATTAGGTCACCTGAACCAAATCGGGTGTCAACCGTAAGAACGGTGGTTGCATAGCATGGTCGAAGACAGGACCTTATGCCAGACCGAAAAATTATAGGGTGATTTTTACTATTGCTCCTACAAAGGATAGTAATTGCATCCGACACGTTATAGACCATAATTAAAAGCATGACAGGGGACATTGCCCTAACAGTTGCTTGTTCAATGCTTTCCTTTACAACCGGACGGTAGTTTACCAAAAGGTAATATACGGAGCAAGTAAACTGGATGTGTTGCTTTCCCAATACAAGGTTAGCAAGTGGGTGACACAAAACCATAAGTTTTGAGCTAAAATTTTCAAATCTGAAACCCACCAAACCCACAAAAATATTTTGCAAACACCAGTGAAGGGTTATTCCGGAAAACTTATCTAGGGTAAAAGCTAGATTTAATTTTCAAAAGATCAAATGTTTTCATAAAGATCCAATTTCCTTAAGGATCTAAATTTTCATAGTCATGTGGGACTGTAAACCACAACGTTACTATCATTGTTTATACCGCCGTATAGAAATCACTAATGTACAAAGTGTGAAGAATACAGAAGTGATTCTAGTATTTTTATTTCAAGACTATATTGCTTGAGGACAAGCAACGCTTAAGTGTGGGAATATTTGATAATGCTAAAAACGAACATATATTTCATAGCATTATCCCTCAAGAAAGACAAGCTTTTAGTTGCAATTGTTCTATTTACAAGTGATATTCGTTTAAATAATAAAAGGTGAAGACAAAAGACAGATTCAATGAATTGAAGACGCAACCGACCAAAAAGCTCAAAAGTACAAAGTACAATCAAAGAGGTTCAAATTATTGATGAGAAACGTCTCGAAATTACAAGAGTACAAGACGCAAAACGCAAAGTACAAGATATTAAATTGCACGCAAGGACGTTCGAAAATCCGGAACCGGAACCAGAGTCAACTCTCAACGCTCGACGCAACGGACTAAAAATTACGAGTCAACTATGCACATAAATATAATATAATATTTAAATAATTCTTAAAATTATTTATATATTATATATATATTTATAAACCGTCGGCAAGATGCAAACAAACTCTTGTGAGCTGGAAAAGCAGGCCATGCGATCGCATGGCCTGGAAGCTAAAATCCATGCGATCGCATGGCAGCAGAAGTCATGCCACATCTATAAATTTCGCGTGTTTTGGCTCAAATTAACATATCTTTTTCTCTATCTCTCTCACGTATACATATATATATATATATATATATATATATATATATATATATATATATATTATATTTTAATTTTAATTTTAATTTCTAATAATAAGGGTATGTTAGCGAATGTTATAAGGGTGTAAGTCGAAATTATGTCCGTATAACGCTACGCTATTTTTAATCATTGTAAGTTATGTTCAACCTTTTTAAATTAATGTCTCGTAGCTAAGTTATTATTATGCTTATTTAAGCCGAAGTAATCGTGATGTTGGGCTAAAAGTATTAAGACGGGGTAATTGGGCTTTGTACCATAATTGGGGTTTGGATAAAAGAACGACACTTGTGGAAATTAGACTATGGGCAATTAATGGGCTTTATATTAACTAAATGATACCTCGTTAATTTAATATATAGACTTATAATTTGACGTATTTATATATAACCACATACGCTTGACTGGGTACGATGGGCGGGATATCTATAAATACCAATAATTATTCATTTGACCGAACACGGAACTGGATTAATAGTTAATGGACTAGTTAAAACAGGGGTGGATTACATTCAAGGGTAATTGGTGTAATTGTTAACAAAGTAGTAAAACCTTGGACTACACGCAGTCGATAACCTGGTGTATTCATTAAACAAAGTATTAAGACCTTGTTACAATTCGAATCCCCAATTAGTTGGAATATTTAACTTCGGGAATAAGAATAATTTGACGAAGACTTACGCACTTTATGATTATGACTGATGGACTATTATGGACAAATCCGTATGGACATATCGAATAATCTAGGACAAAGGACAATTAACCCATGGTAATAAACTAAAAACAACACGTCGAACATCATGATTACGGAAGTTTAAATAAGCATAATTCCTTTATTTCATATTTAATTTCCATTATTTAATTGCACTTTTAATTATCGCACTTTTATTTACTGTCATTTTATTGCACTTTTAATTATCGTACTTTTATTTTACCGCAATTTTATTTATCGCACTTTTATTTATCGCAACTTCATTATTGTTATTTACTTTACGCTTTAAATTAAGTCTTTTATATATTTAATATTTTACATTAGGTTTTAACTGCGACTTAAGTTTTAAAATCGACAAACCGGTCATTAAACGGTAAAAACCCCATTTTTATAATAATAATACTATTTATATATATATATTTGCATTTTTACAATTATAAGTTAAAACAAATATAGCGTTAAACTTGGCGAGTTCCCTGTGGACGAACCGGACTAACTAAAAACTATACTACTGTACGATTAGGTGCACTGCCTATAAGTGTTGTAGAAAGGTTTAGGTATATCCATTCTATAAATAAATAAATAACTTGTGTAAAATTGTATCGTATTTAATAGTATTTTCCTTGTAAAAATATAACTATTTTGTATACACCTCTACGCACATCACCCACGTTAAATTTGAAGTCCTTACGTTTAAGATCAGCATAACTCTTTTGGCGATCACGGGCCGTCTTAAGTCTCGCTTGAATCTGGGTAATCTTCTCCGTCGTTTCATGGACTATCTCGGGTCCGGTGATTTGCACTTCGCCTAACTCGGCCCAATAAATAGGAGAACGGCACTTGCGGCCATACAACGCTTCAAAAGGTGCGGCATTAATACTCGAGTGATAACTGTTGTTGTAAGAGAATTCGGCTAACGGAAAATGCCTTTCCCAAGACTTTCCGAAGTCAATAACACAGGCACGCAACATGTCCTCTAAAGTCTGAATCGTTCATTCGCTCTGACCATCGGTCTACGGGTGATATGCAGTGCTCATGTCGAGACGAGTTCCCAAGGCTTCTTGCAAAGAACGCCAAAACCTGGAAGCAAAACAGGTATCACGATCTGAGATAATCGATACGGGCACACCATGACGGGATACAACCTCTTTGATGTATAGTTGAGCGAGTCTCTCCATTGTATCCATTTCCTTCATGGCTAAGAAGTGTGCAGATTTAGTAAGTCGGTCAACGATAACCCAGATGGTATCATAACCGCCTACCGTCTTCGGTAGCTTTGTGATGAAGTCCATCGTAATTGCTTCCCATTTCCATTGTGGGATTTCCGGTTGTTGAAGTAATCCAGATGGCCTCTGATGTTCAGCCTTAACCTTTGAACAAGTCAAACACCTCCCAACATAAGTTGCAACATCCTTCTTAAGATTTGGCCACCAATACTGTTCCTTGAGATCGTGGTACATTTTACCGGCTCCTGGATGAATCGAATATCTCGACTTGTGGGCTTCATCCAGTATAAGGCTCCGTAGATCTCCATATTTAGGTACCCAAATTCTCCCGGCAAAGTATCGGAGTCCAGTCTCCTTGACCTCAAATCGAGAAACGAGAATGTTCAAGTGCTCTTGAGAAATATTCTCCTCCTTGAGAGCTTCCTCTTGAGCTACGCGGATCTGGTTATTGAGATTCGTCTGAATGGTGATATTCAAGGCACGAACGCGAAGCGGTACCGTTCTCTCCTTTCGGCTCAGAGCGTCGGCTACAACATTGGCTTTGCCAGGATGGTAACGGAGTTCACAATCATAGTCGTTCAGCGTCTCGATCCATCAACATTGTCTCATATTCAGCTGCTTTTGATCAAAGATGTGCTGGAGGCTTTTGTGATCGGTGAATATGGTACTCTTTGTCCCATAAAGATAGTGTCTCCAAAACTTCAAAGCGAAGACAACGGCTCCAAGTTCGAGATCATGGGTAGTGTAGTTTTGCTTATCTTAAGTTGATGAGAAGCATAAGCAATGACCTTCGTTCTTTGCATCAATACGCAACCAAAACCATTTTTCAAAGCATCGCAGTACACAACGAAGTCGTCACTGCCTTCAGGAAGCGACAAGATAGGTGCGGTGGTTAACTTTTACTTCAGGGTTTGAAATGATGATTCTTGTTCGTTCTCCCAAACGAACTTCTTACCTTTGTGAGTCAGTGCGGTCAAAGGACGCGCAATTAACGAAAAACCTTCAATAAATCTCCGGTAATAACCGGCAAGGCCTAGAAATTGGCGGATGTGAGTTGGAGTAGTGGGTGTCTCCCACTTGCTGATAGCCTCGATCTTTGCGGGATCAACTTTGATACCTTGATCACTCACAATATGACCCAGAAATTGGACTTCCTTCAACCAAAATTCACACTTGGAGAATTTGGCATAAGTTGCTCTTGTCTCAAGAGTTCAAGCACTAGTCAGAGATGTTGCTCATGTTCTTCTTCGCTCTTGGAGTAGATGAGGATATCATCTATGAAGACGATAACGAAATTATCCAGATATGGCTTGCATACACGATTCATGAGGTCCATGAATACAGCGGGTGCGTTGGTTAAACCGAACGGCATCACGAGAAACTCATAATGACCATAGCGGGTTCTGAACGCAGTCTTCATCACATCACTCTCCTTCACCCTCAACTGGTGATAACCGGATCGCAAATCGATCTTAGAGTAAACGCTTGATCCTTGCAGCTGATCAAAAAGATCGTTAATTCGGGGAAGAGGATACACATGCTGAAGGATCCGTCCTTCTTCTTCACGAATAAAACAGGTGCGCCCCAAGGCGATGAACTCGGTTGGATAAATCCACGGTCTAGTAATTCCTGCAGTTGACTCTGCAACTCTTGCAGTTCGGAAGATGCTAGTCGATAAGGTGCGCGAGCTACGGGTGCAGCTCCCGGCACTAGATCGATCTGGAACTCCACTGCTCTCGGTGGCGGTAATCCAGGCAATTCTTCCGGAAAGACATCGGGAAATTCGTTCACGATTCGCACATCATTCACACTCTTCACCTCGGCTTCTAACGTCTTCACATGTGCTAAAACAACAAGACGTCCTTTCTTCATGATCTTTTGTGCTTTCATGCAACTAATGAGGTTCAGCTTCAAACTACATCTCTCTCCGTAAATAATCAGTGGCTCTCCATCTCCGTGGGGTATACGAAGAGCTTTATCTCCACAGATAATGTCGGCCCTCACTTTGGTCAACCAGTCCATGCGGACAATCACGTCAAAGCTTCCCAATTTGATGGGTATCAAGTCAATTGCGAAATCCACACCAGCTATGTTGATAATAGCTCCTCGGCCAATTTGGTCAACTTTCTCAAGTTTCCCATTGGCTACCTCAACTAGCATACTCTCCTCTAAAGGCACTAACGACCAATCTATCTTAGAGCAAAAGTGTCTACAAACATAGCTCCTATCGACACCAGTATCAAATAGGACAGAAGCTAATAGATTGTTGATAGTGAATATACCTGTAACCAAGTCGGGGTTCTCACGAGCATCCCTTGTGTTTACATTGAAAGCTCTTCCACACGGGGGTCCGCCGTCCTTTCGCTTGTTGGGACACTCATTCCTGAAGTGGCCCTGTTGTCCACACTCATAACACTTTCTTGGTCCATTGGGGTTGGTCCTCACAGCTGGGATGGGAATCTTGCAGTCCTTGCCAATATGCCCGGTCCTTTTGCACTTTTCACAGACCATATTACAGTACCCGGTATGGTGCCTGTAGCACCTCTTGCACTGCGGTAGACTACCCTTGTAGTTGGGGTTCGAGCTATGGGTCGGGTTGGGGTTTCTTCTGTTGTTATGCCTCTTAGCGGGGGTTTGATCATAGACTCTCCCCTTGTTGTTGTCCCACTTACGCTTCTCACCACTGGCTCCCGATTCGGATTTTGCCTTTTCCGATTCCTTGCTGATAATTTGGTTCATAAGGGTTTGCGCCATGCGCATAGCTGCTGGGACGTTGGGTGGATTAGAAGAGGTGACATTTCCTTGAATGGACTTGGGAAGTCCCCACAAGTATCGCTCCATTCTCTTAAATTCTGGGGTAACCATCGTGGGACACATCAGCGCTAATTCTAGATACCTACAATTGTAACCATCAAGATCGTTTCTCACAACCTTCAACTCCTAGAACTCAGCCTCCATTTTATGTATCTCTGCTCTGGGGCAGTACTCTTCGATCAGGGCTCCCTTAAATTCTTCCCAAGGAGTGGTATAAGCCTCGTCAATACCCTTAACTTGAGCCAGTGTGTTCCACCAGGTTAGGGCGCCGTCTGACAGCGTACATGAAGCATACTTGGTTTTGTTCGCCTCTAAGCAGTTGCTTACATGGAACACAACCTCTAATTTCTCAAACCACCTAGTCAGACCAATTGGCCCCTCAGTACCGCTAAAGTTGTGGGGCTTGCAGCTTTGAAACTCTTTGTATGTGCACCCGTTACGAATGGGCTGGTCAACTGGTGGAGCTTGCGGGTTGATTTCTGCAATAGCTGCGGCTACTCTTTCCGCAATCATTTCCTCGATTTGGGCTGCCGTGGGTTCTGCTCGTCCGTTAGCCATTGCTCTTCTAAACAGAAATTTTGACTTAAGTCAAAATCCAGCATTTAATAAATAATAATATAGTATATGGCAACCAACATGGAACCAATGCAACACATGTTAACTAAGCAATGCACTAGATACAGATACCACAGAAACATCCTACAGTAACGTAATTAGAACAACGCATAAAAGTAAACAACACTAAGTTCCATCCATTAATAACAAGTTGCATACATCCTCATAAGTTCGTACAGTACATGAGTAAAACATGAAACTACAACGAGATTACATAATGAAATCTACTACAATGCCCTATGGTGACGGTGGGTGAAGGATGTCCATCACGTGGGACATCTGGTCCTCGAGCTCAGTTACCCGAGCAGGGAGGATCTCCACTTCCCTCGTCAGTTCCTCGACGGAGGGAGATGGTGGGGCAGGCGGTGCAGTCGGTACAGGTGGTGCAGGTGGTGCAGATGGTTCAGCGCCAGAAGTAGATGGTGCGTAACGGTAAGCCTTACGCACGAATGGATCGGCAGGATAAGGCACAACCCACTTACGGGCGGTGACCCTAGTCCTCAGTCCATGTGCGCTAACTTATGGCCGACCTCCGTTAATCCCTGGAATAATGGTATCATCGAAACGATACCGCTTCTTCGGCGGGGTGGAGGGTGGCTGCACGGGTGCCTCTTCGGGGTCCTCGTCAGAATCATCGTCACTGGAATCGTCGGAGGATGAGTCGTCAAAAATAGCGGGAGGTGGCTCTACTCGGCCGGTAGTCATAATCCGGTATCTGAAAGGTGGGATCGGTATGACACGTCCATCAGGAAGGCGTCTGCACCAATGGTTATGCTCATTAAGGAACGGAATGTCCCCGTATTCCCCGGGAATCACAACAACACCGAAATGGTGCTGTGGCTCTGAGGGTCCTGGGATGAGTGGAGCTGGAATCTCTGGTGGATCCTCGTGTCCGTCTGAGGTGATCACTGGGTCGGGTACATGGCTGCTGGCTCCGAAGGACGAAGCGCCAGGGTCACTGGAGGGTGTCGACGACGGGATCTGAGAATCGGCAACAATGGCAGGCGAGGTGGCGGAAGTGTCTGAGTCGCTCTCCAAAATGACAGCGGGATATCCGACATCTGGACAAGCAAAAATAACTTTTTCCGTGTCAGCAAGTCATAAAGCAAGCACGTATTAGGCACTATAGCAACCTAGGTTGTCTAAAACAGTTTACAGCATGGCAATAATAACAACACTAAACAGAAATAACATGTGAAAGCAGATAGTAATCATGCAATAGCGGAAATATGCATACAGCAAGTTCGCATGGCAGTAAAGATAAGCAATAGCATGCAGTAATATCACATAGCAGTAAAAGTAATCAGTAGCATGCAGTAAGTTTCGCAGAAACAAGTAAACTAGCAAGTTGTAGATTAGTCCTATTAGTGAATCCTACTTGGTCCGGTCTAGACTCACTAATGCAACCTAATTCCCTACAACCAATGCTCTGATACCAAATGTGACACCCCGTACAAAACCATCATGTACGATTCGTCAACAACATGATCTTTACACGGTCAAGTACTACATGCTGTTTGAAAACCAGTTTGCATTTATAAAAAGACATAGCGTTTACAAAAGATAACTTGACACAGAGGTCATTACAAAGCCATTATTCAAAATAACATAAGTTGCGAATGCAAATTAAAAGTTTCATGATTGAGACATCTCTAAGTTATGCAGCGGATATCTAACACAGCAGGTCCTTAACAGCAAGTCTAAACAGCATGACAGCAAGTCTAACAGCGGAAGCAACAAACCTCTAAGCACCTGAGAAAACATGTTTAAAAACGTCAACAATAATGTTGGTGAGCTATCGTTTAAGGTGTAACTGTAATATAAGATTGACCACGAGATTTCAATGTTTCAAAACAGTATGAAAAGTATATGTATAACCGTGGGCACATGGTAACTAGAATTAACGTAAATATAAATATCACCCCCTGAAAGTACACCTGGCGAGTGCGTATGTCCTCGAAGTATTAAACACCCGTTAAATGCTAGCGCGACTAGCCTGAGTGGGGATATCAAACCCTATGGATCCATATCTAAGATTCGCGTCTACCGGTTCAAAAACCAATAGTTAAACGTTACCGTGCTAAGGGGAAAGTTTATGCCGTTATATAACCCACACATATGTAAAGTTTAAGTACTCGTGTCAAATAAGTAAAACATAAAAAGCGCATGTATTCTCAGTCCCAAAAATAGTAAAGTAAAAAGGGAAGCTATAACTCACAGTCAATAAGCAATACAAGTCGATACGAAAGTGTGCAAGTAGTAAGTCGGTCCGAAAGGTCGTCAACCTAAATCAAAGGTTACTAGGTCAGTAGGTTGTCTTTATAAGTTCTAATAGTGCATAAAATAAGTTTAAGTGTCATCATCATCATCATTCATCATCATAAAAGCTAAGTAAGTTTGACAAGAATAGAGATCGAAACAATAGGCTGATTTCGGTCAGCTGTTACGACCTCTACGTAAATTGAAAAGACGCGTGGTCAGTGGCTATGGCTCCGTATATGAGTCCCCTAACCTCTGACCAATTTTCAGAACCTAAATCGTCTTCGTTTGACCGTGGCGACGGTTTAAGTGTGAGTAGGTCAGAAATTTCAGCACAACGTTACAAGGGCGTAGTGACTTTCGGAGGGCCATAAATCCTAAACCGTAACTCGGATTAAGACGAGGCCTAAACGGAAAATCATCTAATAGAACCGAAATAACTGAAAATCAACATTACAGTAGCCCAGGTTACTGATAAGATCCCTAAAAACAGTAAACAAGTGCTCCTGTGGGGTTCTTAGTGCTTGATGCTCATCACGGTTCTCATCCTTGATGCTTGTAGCTTCAAGTGTACAACTCGTTGATGGTTTAGCATCACTTTTGACCAAGATTCTACCATCAATACACAATATGTTAAGACCAAGTAATAACACAACTCATTTAAGAGTCTTAGATGGATGATGAACCAAGGTTACATCATATCCTTAGTCTTAACACAATTACAAGTTACATTTACAACTAAAGCTACAAACTTTACATCAATCAAACAAGTATGAACATAATCTAAGTCAAATGAGGTGATGGAACCCTAAGCTAGAGAGCTTGAATCCCTTTCACACAAGTTATAAGGTCACAAAGCTAGAAAGCTTGAACCTTTAGTGTTCTTGAAGATCTTGAAGCATAAAGCTTGGATCTTTAAGTTATATGAAGACCATAAACACAAGTTTTGATCTTTATAACAAAATAATGAGATCATAAGTTAGAAAACTTAGATCCATCAAAAGATATGAAGATTCAAGCTAGAAAGCTTGCATCTTGGTTGTTCTTGAAGATCTTGAAGCATAAAGCTTGGATCTTTAAGTTACATGAAGATTACAAACACAAGTTTGAATCTTTATAACAAAATAACAAGATTAAAGCTAAAAAGATGTAGATCTATAAAGTAGGTGAAGATTCAAAGCTGGTGAAGATTCAAAGCTAGAAAGCTTGAATCTTCCATGTTCTTGAAGGATTCATGCTTGAATCTACAAGATGTAATCAAGATCAAAGCTAAAAAGCTTGATCCTCCATGGATGATGATGAACACAAAAAGGAAAGGAGAAGAAGAAGAAGAAGAAGAATCAAAAACTTACAAGTTTTAGAGCGAGAAAGACTAGAAAGGAAATAAGAGAGTAAGTGTGTGTGAAATACAAATGAGAGCAAGTGTTAAATGGATGGAATAAGGGTGGTATTTATAGGTGAATGGGGTGAGGGTGGGGTGAGTTGGCCGAAAATTTGGAGGGGGACAAGGGGGACAAAAGTTTGCTTTTTGGTTAATGGTTGTCTAAAGTTAGTGCTTATGTTAGGATCCCATGCAACATTAAGGATAATACTTGACATAAATGCTAGCATGTTCTCTCTAATAAATGGGCATTTGTCTTACTTATTATTGGGTCACTAGTAATTAATAAGTGGGCTAAATAATGGGCTACTAGCTAGAGTAGGGTGGGCCTAAGTCCAACAAGGTAGAAAGTCCAACAAGACTAACTAGTAAGCATAATTAAATTACTACGCATAATTAAGCATCCAAAAACCCAAGTAATTATTATTATAAAATAATAATTAATATTTCGTAGTCATAATATTCCGATTACGACAAAAGTTAAACGTGTGCGCAGTTCGCAGTTTATTCGAAACGTCAAGTGGCACTAACGGTCATAAAAGCTTCCGGTGAACAAGTTAAGTATCCTACGTACTCTAAGGCACGTTTTAATATATAAATGAAAGTAAACCATGTAATTAAAGATTCCAGAGTATAAAGTAGCACAGTACGCACAAATACGCAGTTTCGCTAAAACACAAGGCATAAAAGCAAGTCGAAAAAGTTGGGTCGTTACAGTACGCGTCAAGAGTGTATGAGCCAATCAAAATTTCTGATTAATTTTTATATACTATTAATTAATTTATTTATATTATACTCAACCTCCAATCATATTTTACCACATTACCCAAAATCTTTTCACTCACCTAAATTTAATACTCACCACCATTTAACTTTATTGCCACATCGCAGTTAAAAATCCACTTTTTTAATTGACTGATTAGATGTCACTGCTAGGGTTAATGGGGTCTAACTGCCTCAAGAGCTTCACGTCACATCAACGCCACATTCAATAACTAACTCATAAAATCTCAGCTAAATGTCTATCATGACTAAATCTCGGCCCTTAACTACCACGTCATTAATTTCTTTTTATGTTTATTTCAACTAACAAAAAAAAAAAAAAAAAAAAAATGTTACACAATATGAATGAATATTTCTACATTATGGATTAAATATACATGGATGCTTATCAATATGAATTAATGTTTGTACAATGCTTATATATATATATATATATATATATATATATATATATATATATATATATATATATATATATATATATATATATATATATATATATATATATAAAAGTTGAACAATATGGATTTGTAATTGTACATTTAGTCATTGGGATATTTTTTGCAAAAAAATAACTAAAGGGATCCACAAATGCTAAGAAACACTCGCCAAATCTATGGTGAATGCGGGTAACTAGCTTGTGTCTATGTCATTATAAGAGTAACAACGGGTGGCGAGCCTATAACGACGAATAATGGAACCATAGGGAGCCTATAACGACAAATAATAAGAAGTAGATCTTTAAAAATCAAACATTTCGCTTTTTTTGAATTTTACATCCAAAAAACAACTCCATTTCGATATCTCCAAATTATGGGATTATCACCAAAAAGCCCATTTTTTTGACATTTTTTGTGTAAGAGCCCAAATTTATTTATTTTATTTTTTTTGCCAATTTGCCCTCGCAAGGAGCAAGGTGCCTTGATCCTACGCCTTGCGTCCTTGCGACCTTGGTTTCACCCGGGAGCAAGGTGTCTCTTGCTCCCTTGCTTCCACCTGGGAGCAAGGGAGCAAGGTGCACCTTACTCCCATTGCTCATTTGCTTCCACCTGGGAACAAGGGAGCGAGGTGTCTCTTGCTCCCTTGCTTCCACCTGGGAGCAAGAACGCAAGGTGCATCTTGCACCCTTGCTTCCACCTAGGAGCAAGGAGCAAGACACCTTGCTCCTTGCTCCCAGGTGGAAGCAAAGGAGCAAGAGGCACCTTGCATCCTTGCTCCCAGGTGAAAGCAAGGGAGCAAGATGCACCTTGCGTCCTTGCTTCCACCTAGGAGTAAGGTGCCTTGCTCCTTGCTCCCACGTGGAAGCAAGGTCGCAGGACGCAAGGGAGCAAGACACCTTGCTTCTTGTGAGGGCAAATTGGCAATTTTTTTGGGCTCTCATGCCAAAAAGTGTTTAAAAAAAAGGGCTTTTTGGTGATAATCCCCCAAAATATCTATAAGAAGGCTGACATAATAGAAGCAATCTGATTTTTAAGGGTTCTGCTACCAGCCCAATAAAGGTAATCAACCCAACAAGATAAATTAGGGATATCCAATGCAGTACATATATTAACTCGGGACCAAATTTTAATCGCCATACCACATGTAAACAAAATATGGTCAGATGATTCAATGCCGTAGGAGCATAATGGACAACAAATTGGAGAAAGATCAAACCGCGTTTTGAGAGATTCATGCGAGTACGTAAACGATCGAGCGCAACCCTCCTGAAGAAGATGTTAATTTTAATCGGCAAGACTTTATTCCAACGAGTTGCAAGATGAATATCAGGTAACATTCTTTGATCTTGAGCCTCGAAGCAAGTAAGAAAATGTTGAAAATTCTAATAATATTACCCATTCCTTCATGATTCCAATCTAATAAAACTATCACATTATCAGCGTAAATAAGGTTCGAAATAACATAATGAGAATTGCCAATAGCAGCTCCTTTAATCAGATTACTATCAACAACCTTATTTAAATTCAAATGCAGTCCTTCCATGATGATCAAGAATATAAAATGACTCAAAGGGTTACCTTGTCTTGTCTGAGACCACTTTTGAGTTTAAATTCTTTTGTAGGACTATACCATTTACCAACACCGATGTTCTAGCTGAGTTAAGCACATATAACTCCATTTTCTCCATGTAATCCAAACCCTGATTTAGCATGCATATGATCCAATATTTTCAACTAACAGAATCGTATGCTTTTTCAAAGTCAACCTTTAACAACATAAGTTTTTTTAGCATTTTTATCATACCAATCCAAAACCTCACTAAGAATCAATGGACTGTCCAAAGTTTGACGGTTTTGGATGAAAGCCGATTGTTCCATGCTTGTAACTGTGTCGATAACATTAGATAACTGAATAGCAAGGATCTTCGATATAATTTTATAAAAAACACCTATCAAAGAAATAGGTCTATAATCCTTTATTAAAGTAGAATTATTTACCTTTAGAATGAGTGTTACACAGTATAAAAGTTGAAGCTGATCCTTTCGGTAATATCCCAGAACTGAAAGCATTTATAACAGATTAAATCAAATCTCCTTTAAGAATGTCCTAATACATTTTTATGAAAAGAAACGTCAAACCATCCGATCCCGGAGACTTAAACTTCCAACCATTGACAATCTGATTTTGACAACTTATTAATGAGATGATTGACATTAAATAAAGAAAAGGAAAGTTCTTTTTGAGACTTCATTTTATAAAAATCAAAAAAAGACTCTTTAATCTTTTGAGGATCACAACCCAAACACCATTAACCATTACTCCACGAACTGATTGTGATCTTCTTTGATTTATTAGAGAATGAAAAAAATTTGAATTCTCATCTCCACGATATTCCATCTACGCCTCGATTTCTGAATTATATCGAACTCTCCCGATTTAGCAAAACCATCTAATTCATTGATGATGTCAATTCTTTCAGCTCGTTCACTATCTGATGCAACTCCCGAATCAATGTAGTCATGTAGAGTCTATAATATTCAATCTTCAGTTTCTTTTCTTGAGAGCATACTCAATGTTCTTCTTCTCCTTATTTCATACTTTTAACTTAAGTTTAACCCTTTTCTGAGTTTCTCTTGAAAACCAATTTGATGTAAGCCAGGAGCTTGAAAAATCGTTTCACAACATCTTCCAAATCGGTATATTTTAACCAAGAATGATAGGACTTAAGTGGGATGGGACCAAAGTCCATTTTGTTATCATAAAACATTTATGGACAATAATCAAAATATCTTCAGTTCATTGCAATCACTTGCATATTTGGACAATCGTTGATGATATTTTCAGAAACAAGGAACCAATGAATAAGACTCATTTGTTTCCATATTTATTCATGTAATAATACTTTCTTCCACACAATTAAAGATCAACCAATTTAACATTACAAATAAATGTGCTTAAACGAAGAGCATTCGAATTATTAAAAAATTGTACCAAATCTTTATACCCCAATTTGACTTCCAAAGCAACAATTTACTTAAGCTCATATTCAAAAGAATACTCATAAGGCGCGTCATTAAAAGTTTCAAATCCCGGGGGATAAGTAAGTGTTGTACTGTTGGAAATTTCTGCTTGTTGAACCCCATAATCAATAAACTGATTCATATTAAGTTGCTCATCTTGTGCAGCCTGACCATCTTCCTTATCACTAAAATGAACCTCTTCATCGATGCCATTTATACTCTGTTCTTCCCCATTATCATCAAACAAACGGACACTCCATAGTCCAAATTCATGAATATAAACTTTATACTTAACACCACGAATCAACACTGTTTTAAATTCTGAAATTAAGTCTTTCCTTTTAGGGGATACACATAATCCTCCTACACTTGGGCCCATTTGAAGCATCATTTTCGAAAAAGAAAATTTCCCAATTGTTGATGTTACTTTTTTATATGCTGCAGAATTCCAAGCACTAGAAGGTAGCCCAGATATTTCTATTCACACCATCCTCTCATCTACTGTGATAACCCGGAAATTTTTGACCAAATTTAAACTTTATCTTTATATTATTCCGACACGATAAGCAAAATTTGTTAAGTTGAATCTCAAGAAGTGTAAACTGTATTCATACATTCATTTAACCTTGACCAAACCTGACGATTCACGAACCATTATAATTGGATTGGAAAATATACGTATATATATATATATATATATATATATATATATATATATATATATATATATATATATATATATATATATATATATATATATATATATATATATTTTATAAAAATATAATATTAACTTAGTCAAAAAACGTCCTGATTTAAAATAATATATTTTGATAAACAACGAGTCACTGATTTATAGAAGTAAATGACCACAACGCTCAATTTTATAAGTTACATTTTTTATAAGGTAATTTATTGATGAGTAAGTCAAATTATTAATAAGGGTGCACGTCGCGTAACGTAAAAGGCTAGTTTTCTAAACGTACGAACGTGCGTTCGAAAAACCGAAAGTGTTATACGAGTCGAGTGACAACGTACGAGACATTTGAACAAAAATTACATTTTTACTACGCACGTAAATATAATATAATATTTAATTAATTCTAAAGATTAAATATATTATAAATTAAATAATATATAAATATATGTATCATATGTTAAGAGAGTGTCGGCAAAGTAAAACAAGAAGGTGAGCTGTGCTACTACATCATGCGATCACATGATTTTATCAAGTGGACTCCATGCGATCGCATGGAGTCGAGGTACTGAAATCCTTTATAAATCAAACTCGTTTCGTTCATAATTACACACACATATCAAATCTATATCTCTCTGTACTTATATTTATATTATTAATATTATTATTATTACTATTATTAATCATATTATTATTATTAGTAGTATTAGGATTACCATTATTAGTATTATACATAAAATACTACGACGGAGTCATGAGCGAATTATTTCAAAACAAGCTTTTTGAACGGGATAGAGCTAAAGAAATTATGGGTTATAGCTATGGAAGTTATGGGTATAATTCGGGAGTATTGCTCGTAAGTCAAACTAGTGTTTATCATCTCCGTTGCATCTACGTATTTTTCTACAATATTGAATCCCAATATTGATACGTAAGCATTTATATCTTATCTTTTATATATTAATAGTGTATCCATGTCTAGTGCTCGAGTATATATGTTATGCATGCTTGTATGCTTTAATTTTATCGTTAGATAGTTTATGATGAATCACGAATTTGATACATATGTTATTGATAAAAGGTATATGATATGCATATCGTTGGAAAGCTGTCGAAAAATTAATAACTTTTCATTTAGAAATCGTATGTTTTCGATGAACGGATTAAAAGTTATGGTCAACTGAATTATAATTAACATTAATTGAAATTGTTTTTGAATCTGCAATTGATATTTAAACAACTTGTTTATAAGATTGATAAATTGGATTTTCAAATATTACTAATCGAGTAAATGAATTTCTATATAAGGCACGTCTCGTCCTGTTGAACAATTGTCAAAGTTGGCCGTCTTATCATGTTTTAAAGCTTTATAAACACTATAATTTGATTTTACAGGCATTGGGAAACTATATGAAATGTTAAAATATATTCAATTGCCATGATCATTCAAATGCAATATAACTCTTGAAATAAATAATGTTTTGAGTTTGATAAACTATAAATTCGTTCAACTATCAAGACTTATATTATGTTAATATAATAAACATGTATAGATTTAAAGATCATATTGGGTCGGGTTGACTTTTGAAATGATTTTTGTTAACTTTCATATATCGGTTTCGAGCATTAAGATTGTGATACATTATGACCCAACCTAGCTTATTAGACATGTATTGACTAACATATGTTCTCTAGGTTGAGATCTACGGTTAATTTTGCATTCCGAGTTTCGGTCACTTTTTGGTGAATGACCATATGTGCTGCTAAGGTGAGTTTCATTTACTCCATTTTAAAATGCTTTTGCAATATATATTTTTGGCTGAGAATACATGCACTTTATTTTAAAAACAATGGACATAAGTACATACTAAATTCTATACTGATTTTGAACCGAAAATCCCTTAGCTTTGGTAACTAGTAAATACCGGTTATAAGAATTGGTGGGCGCGAGTAGTAGTATATGGATCCATAGGGCTTGAAATCCCCGTCCGAGCTAGAGCGCTAGCCTTTTAACGGGCGTATGCTATTTGAGAAGCGTACACGTTGGTTTGCGTGTATTATTAAGATGATTATACAAAGAGTACAAATTATATATACGTTAAGTTTAGTTACCAGGGTGCTCAATTTTGTAGAATATTTTGATAAACGTTTCGGATGAGACAACTGAAATCTTGTGATCCACCTTTATATACAGATTATGCGCAACATTAAAACTATGAACTCACCAACCTTTGTGTTGACACTTTTTAACATGTTTATTCTCAGGTTTCTAGAAGTCTTCCGCTGTTTGCTTATACGTTATACAAGCTATGTGCATGGAGTCGTACATGCTTTATTCGAGAAAACTTTGCATTCACAAAATCATCACCATGTATCTTATTTTGACCGCATTGTCAACGGATGTAGTATTGTAAACTATTAGTTACAGTGATTGTCTATATGTAGAAATCATCAGATATCAAAGACCTTGGAATTAGATATTCATTTATGGTGTGCCTTTTCAAAAGAATGCAATGTTTATAAAACGTATCATATAGAGGTCAAAACCTCACTATGAAATCGATGAATGATGTATTCGTCCAAAGGGATCTAGACGGGTCATCACATCTACCACAAAATTTTCTATGTATAGTTTAATTTTCTAACGGTTTAATCCAATCCAGAGCCATGTTCCACCAATGTATCGAAACAGAACATTATTGAATCCCTCCTGCTTACAAACATGTTGAATATTTCGTATCGGTTCAATCTCTTTCACTTTAACCATAAGAACTTCCATTGGTTGATCGAATAAACGTAAATCTTCCTCTTCTAACACAATATGATTGTTATTAGTAGCATATGACTCATTACAATAATGTACTTTGTCCTTGACAACAGAAGCTTAAGAAGACTCATTACAATAATGTACTTTGTCCTTGACAATAGAAGCTTAAGAAGTCTTCTTAGTATTAGAATCATGATTGGGGACTGAATGAATCTTAGGGGATTCAACAATCTTTTTCTTAACCATAAAATTATTTTTGAGTTGATTTACAGAAAGTTTGTTGTTTCTTTTAAATTTTGATATAGTGAACAAAAGTTTGTATTCATCAACCTAAATTGTCGAAAGTTGCCTTGCAAAAATGACTTTATCAGAAATATTGATTACCATTCAATGCTCTTTTGTAGGTAATGAAGGAATCGACGATTTCACCGAAAGATTCGCACAAATAGCACAAGCCTTTGGTATCAACATGAGTAGGAGTGTTACGTACATAAAAGGAAGTTACATCTTCATCCAATTACT
The DNA here is from genome assembly GCF_046630445.1 of Rutidosis leptorrhynchoides. Classification (NCBI taxonomy): domain Eukaryota; kingdom Viridiplantae; phylum Streptophyta; class Magnoliopsida; order Asterales; family Asteraceae; genus Rutidosis; species Rutidosis leptorrhynchoides. Next base: position 353,577,294 of record NC_092338.1, read on the forward strand.
GATTGATAACATTAGTAGACTTACGGACAACTTTGTACCACCCATCTTCATTAACTTGTATGAAACGATTGCCACCTATAATTATCAGTAATCACATATGACATATTATGAACGGAACTTTGAAAATTTGGAAGCAGATTGGAGGAAAGTAGAGAGAAAAAACGGTTAATTCAGAAAGTAGAAAGATATATGTTGATACTTAATAATTTTGTTAATTTGTTTTAAGCTACTTTAATAATTTTGTGATTTTTTATTATAAATTTTTGTGTCCTCGGTGACTGAACTTTCTGGATCCGTCACCGCCCACACTCCAAAATTGCTCTCACAATGACTATAGAGAGCGTTGTGGATGTTGTAGAAGGCTCCAAGTGACACAATAGACATAAACCACGCCTCATAGGATTCGTTACAGCTAAATCTAACGAATTTATTAGTTTTTGTTAAAGAGTGATAGTTGAGTAATAAGACCAGTTACTACATTATGTCATTGGTACCGTCTTTTCACTTTTGTAAAATGACACCAAGTACAAGCATGTCTTTTTGTGTCTTTTTAAAGCTGAAATCTAAATTCATCCTTTTGTAAAAGGTAAAAGACGATGAAACATTTCAAAGTGGTGGGGCTGTTCTTTACTGAAATAAAGGGAATTTCACAAAAGTATATTTAAGTTCTTTAAGGTACAAATATAAATGCAAAATGAGGGATGATTCTCACACACACTTTTTTGATCCTCACACATCAATTGAGTATTATTAGAAGAGTAAAAGGTTAAAATAGGTGTGTGAGGATCAAAAAAGTGTGTGTGAGAATCATCCCCCATGCAAAATATACGAAGTCTTCAAAGCACAACTTTATACAAATCTACCCTAGTATAGTTTTATTTCTTCTAATTTTCAACGTTTAGTAAAATGTTGTTTTAATTTTCATTAATGTAATACTTTTATTATAAATGTAATGCCTTTTATTTTATTTTTTTAGTTAAATCAATAGTGGGTCCCAATTTGTATGAAGTGGTATGTCATGATTTGTAGCATTCACTCTTTTTCAGTCTTTCTAAAGAAATATGGTGGTAGCGGTGATGTGGCAGTCAGTCTTTTTAAAGAACCATGTAATGGTTGGAAGTGGTATAAGTAATATGTAAGTAATAATTAAAGGAGAAAAAAATAAATAGATAATGTGTATGTGCATTAGACATATAGTTTAAAGTTTGTTTTGACATATAGTTTAAAGGTTGTTTTGTTAAACATATTTTAGACTGTTCTTTCTTGAATACAACCTCCCCAAGATATAATTTTGTGCAATCGTTCTCCCCTTATGACGGACAAGGTAAGAATTCTTGTTCGGAGATAAAATGTTTAAAAATCAATTAATTATTGTAATAGTTTAAGATATTAGATTATAACATATAAATACACTAGAAAATTCAACTGTTGAAACGGCGGATTCAGTTGCTCTACACTAAATCCGACCCTGAAAAAGAATAATCTTCGCTACAAAGTACTCCGTAATAGTCATTAAGTTTTTATCTGCAATTCAAATTATAAATTTGCAATAAAAAAATATACTTGTATAAAAATGTGAGTAGCAATAACAATAGAATTATGATCTTATTAAAAAATTATTTTCTAAAAGTTGTGTTGTTTTGTCCGTAAATAGTAAAGTTAGGATGAAAGAAGTATGGGAATCATCATATATTTGTAGTTATTATTATTATTATAAAAACATACCAATAAGACGATAAGACCTGGATCTCAAACAATCAAGGATGGGTGTGCGGGCCCTGGTTTCATTCCTACCCCGGTTGTACCTTGTTGTATGCTTTGTCGTACGGCCCAAATTTCCCTCCCCAGGGTATGCTCCACGCCAATATCAAATACGGATTATCTTATTTCAAACGGTTTTATCATATTTGGCCACTAGTATTATACTACTACACTAATAATTTAATCTTTATCCATGTAGTCACGCTGTTTTTTGAAAGGCATTAATTGGTTTATAGTAAACTTTCCTTCAACCTTCAACTTTATTCTCCCTCCATCCGAGAATCTTTGATGTCTTTCATTTGTGTGTTTCCCTTTAGTATAATTAATATCTATGCTTAACTTTTCTCAACTTAAAAGTCAAAATAATGTTATACATTGATTTATAAGATTTAATATTTTAACATGTTGATCATCTTCCATAACAATGAGTATATATAAAATACTAAATGGTGCGGATGCGGTTAATTCGGTGCAGGTACCTATTATTTGCATAACCGACTCACAAAGTGCGGTTAACTCAAAAGTGTCAACCAAACCCGCAGTTATCCATTTGGTTTGGTTAATTTGGTGCGGTTTTTTCGGTTAATGTGATTACGGTTCAGGTAATGCGGTTTTTTGCTCACTCCTACGTAATTCTACTAAATACGACTTCACAACCAACACAAAAGACATTACAACTAACTTAAAAAAATTTCACATTTAGGACTACAATCCAACAATTTAAGAATCAATGTATTATTCAAATCAACACTACATAGTACTCCTTCCGTCTCATCACAAGTGTCAACATTTCTATTTTGAAATGTCCTATTTCAAATGTCTACTTTGTGTTTCAACTAATCAGAAGAGGTTTTCTGGAGAAAAAAGATTTCTGATTGGTGCATAATGAAGTTAGTGGAATTTCTTAAAATTGTGTGCAAAAAGTAAGTATGGGATGGAGGGAGTATCACTTAAGGGCAATCACCGACATAATGAGATTACACGGATGAAAACTTGCCACAACTAACACAACAACAAAATGGACAAAGCCAGTCGAAACAAAAGTTTTAAGACACATTCAATCTAATAAAGTAGTGTAGCGTGACATGCAGAGATGTAGGCAGAGAAAGAAACTACAACCAATATTATGACTTGAAATCTGAACCACTGACTATCAACGAAAATTTGTCTACAACCACTCAATAAATAAGAACATCGATCATTACCAGGGATGTCAATTAGCATCCGTTCTGATTGATATCCATATGATATGATCCACTTAAAGCGCATATAGATGATTAAAAATGATGAATATTGGATGTAGATATGAATATTTATTATATCGAATATGAATAAAATTTTATAATCTATTAATGAACCCGATTTCACAAGAAATGCTTAACTAAACATACAATAAATAAACATATCATCATAGATACTCTCAGTTAGTATTTCATTACCATATACACGATCCTTTCATTTTTTTTGCATTAAATTATTAATATTTTATTCTTTAACGTCAGGATATTTCATTCTATATTTAGCTGATATTTCGATATGCGTATCCTTAAATATGATCATATTCTAATATGTATAGCTTATGTTGTGGTAAAGTCGTATATTTATATATATATATATATATATATATATATATATATATATATATATATATATATATATATATATATATATATAAAAGTTACGACGGACTAGTCAGTTAGGTGATTTATAGCATTAGGTTATAAGAGTCTATGACGTTTAATAGTATTACGTTGAAGAAAAATATCTAACGATGAATTATCCAATTGAGATCCATTAACCTGAGATGTTAGGATTAAAACCACCATAACTAACCTAAACTATATAAAATCTAACCCCAACGAGTGACATAATGGTTGGGTACTTAAAATCTCTAAAGGAGATTCTTTTTTCAATCTCTAGTACCTATACTTTTGACTTTGTCTATATAAAAAAAAAAGTTATTTAATATCTTATGCCATCACCTATCTTTTTTATATAATAATAAAAAGGAGGAGATTCTCACACACCACTTTTTGATCCATGTACAACTTTATCTCATAAAATCATAATTATACCCATAAAGAGTTAAACTTATATTATTATTGTAAGTATAATTAAGAGTATAATAGGTAATTAGGTGTACATGGATCAAAAAGTAATGTGTAAGAATCACTTTCCATAATGAAAGTATGGTCTACAAATAGAGAGAGAGAGTATAGGAACATGTATTGTACCTTGGACAATAAGTCTATGCTCTATGCTCCATCAAGAACCACGAGAACAACAAACTAAATTATTAAAACGAAACAAGTAGTGAAGACAGGGAGGGAACAGAGGGGTGCTGAGCCTCCCCCAATAGGTCCAATTCTAATGAAATATTAATAACTCATATTTGATTATTTTGAGTAAGCCTCCCCCAATTATTCATTTAACTCAATTGTTTGGGTTAACTTGTAAACCTAAATACGGAATAATATTAACTAAAACATATTGTGCAAGTTTACTTATCAAGCATTTAGATGAACCATATTAGATTTCATACCGCAAACTTTATAGTAGCATTTTTATATTTGGTTTTCCTCTTTTAGTTTTCGAGTAAGCCTCCCTTATCGTCAAATCCTGGCTCCGCTCCTGAACGAAACCACTAGAAACTATTTGAAACGGCCCACCATTAGATCTCAAAAATCCAACGACCTTGAAACCCGATTAGAGCCACCTAAAACCCGATCGAAACCACGATCCAATTGGAACCTAATCTCGAACCTGATATCAAACACCTTAACACCCCAGCAATACAACCTTAACACTTGACCACTTGAAACCTTCGACCAAAAAACGATACATCCGAGCTGAATCGAAACCACGATCCAATTGGAACCTAATCTCGAACCTGATATCAAACACCTTAACACCCCAGCAATGCAACCTTAGCACTTGACCACTTGAAACCTTCGACCAAAAAACGATACATCCGAGCTGAAAACTGACACCTAAAACGACAAAACTTGAGCGAAAAACACGAAAGGGGTAAATGAGAATAAAATATAACGGATAATGAGTGAGGGAGAGAGGTCATCCAGACCGTTGAATGTGCTTTTGATTTAGGGTTTTTTTTTTCTTCAGAGAGAAAGTGGAAGGTAATATATAAGGATTAAAAATTATGTAGTCGCAGTCAATCGTATAGATAATAAATGTGTATTTATAGTGGATTAATTAAACTCGTTGATGACAATATCACTCTCCTTTCTTTCCATAGTGTAATTTTTTAAGACTAAACCATCATCTTGACGATTAATCACATTAGGACCTTTAGGACAACTTAAAGTTACCTTAGAAATATTTGTTATGGTTATTTTCATTGTTCTAGTTGTCTTTAATTGCTTTTTTAGACTGAATTTCATAAATAAAGATAAATATATGAGATTTTTTGTATTCACGTTACACGTGACTACGAAAGGGACCGAGTTCATAATATAACTCCCTCTATAATAATTAATCAAATCAAATTTTAAGTAAGAAATAAGGAATGGGACGTGGGTGACGTATTTAAGCACATCCATCAGTTGTGCGTGGGTTGTCCCCACCCTTTTTTATTCTTCAAATCATCTTATCAGCCTTCCCTGGTTATATCTTCCCCCACCTTTGTCGGTACTTCTTAGACCACAGATAACGAGGGCGTATGTCACCCTATCCCGCCCACAAATGCCCCACAAACGCCCCACAAACGCCCGGAATGAGGCATTTGTGAGCGTTTGTGGCGGAGCGTTTGTCTTGGAAAAACGCTGCTACAAACGGAATAGTAGAGGACGTGACACGTTTTGATTGGTCTAAACTTCATAGCCGTTACAGCTAGCCGTTGTTTTTTTTTTTCTTTTCTTTTTTTCTTCTATAAATACACACTCTTTAATTTCATTTTTCACACACTTTTATTCACTACACACTCACATATATATAAAAGTTTATATATTTTTTTTGTTTTAGAAATTAAAAATATGGATTTTTTAGCCTTAAGTATCGATTTGTTATTCGATTCAACGTCGTCCGAAGAAGAGGAAGAAATCCAACCAAGAACTCGTTTTCAAAGACAACCACGACGTTTTTTAAATAGAGATCGTGAAGCAGCGGGTCAATTATTGTGAAACGATTACTTTTGTGAAAATCCGACGTTTCAGGAAGATTTAACGATCGAGACGTGCATGATCAACTTCGTGAAGATTTAACGGCTCATATTTGGAACCTCCCGCCAAACTTTCGCTCGATGCATAACTAGTGTTTTTTTTTTAATAATTTATTGTAATGTTTTTTTTTTTTGCGTGTATTTTTTTTTAATTGTAATGTTTTTTTTTAAATAATTAATGTACTTTTGTCTAGTTTATTTTATATTTTGTATTAAACAAAATAAAAAATAATTTAAAAACAATTAAAAAATAAGAAAAATAAAATGCCACGTCACAGTCTTACCATGACAAAAGCCCCCATTACAACTCCCCCCCAAAATATCATGGCCCAGTTACAGTTTTTCCCCAAAAAGTGCATCTCAACTACTCCACGTCACAATTACCAATATCTATGGTCTTACAATTCCACCACATATTTATATTTATTTATTTATTATATATATATTCAGATAGAATTTAGAGAACTCACAGATTGAATGCGCATCTACCGTATGTACGTATTCTTCAATTTGTATGGTTGTGAGGTTTGAGCAATGTCGTTTAACACTGCTCGATCATAACCACGGGTATTGTTATAATTTTGGTATTTTTATTTTATTTTAATAATATGACATTTATACTTGAGAACTTTTGATGTTCACCTTTACATGTTCACCTTTACGAGAAGCCAATTTTTTTTTAGAAAATACTTTCTTCCTTAAATCATTTTTTAAAAAAAGTTTTCATATAGGATAGTGATATAGTGATATTTTCACTAACATATTTGATAGATCGACTACAAACTCCGCATTAAACACTTTTATAGTATAAATATTTAATTAATGTATATTTAAAGTGGATTTATTAAATATGAAAGTGTAACTATCAATGCCCTTTCGTATAATAAAAGGTTTGTACCAATCGTCGATTTACATATTATAATTATAATTATAAATTACTTAAACAATGTTTAATTTATATAGCGAAATCCTTTATTGCTCTAGTGGATTTTCCTCCGCAACGAGCTTAAAATTTTTTAAGTCCATAATTTCTTTATTGCTCCAGTGACCATCGAGTTTCCTATAAAACGGAAGATCTAGATTCAAATCTTGGTAATACCTGTGACGACCCGGAAATTTCCGACCAAATTTAAACTTAATCTTTATATGATTTCGACACGATAAGCAAAGTCTGTAATGTGAGTCTTAGAATTTTTGAACTGTTTACATGAATAACATTTACCCTTCGACTATGTCCGATGATTCACGAACGATTGTGTGTAAATAAATATGTAAATATATATATAAATATAAACATAAGTGTATATATATAATATCTGAGTAATCAAATACACATTAATCAATTGGAATTAAAAGGGTTAAATAATAAATAAAATAGTTAAGTTATCATTAAAATAAATATATATACATACATATATATATATATATATATATATATATATATATATATATATATATATATATATATATATATATATATATATATATATATATATATGTGATTTATATTAATAAGTATTTATATATATATAAAATATATAAATATTAAATAAATGTTATCATATAATATAATATATATTAATTGTAAAATTAATATATTAAATGTAATTACAAGTTTAATTATAGTTGTTATATTATTATTACATGAAATATTATTATTAGTATTAGTATCAATAAAGATTATAAATTTTAAATTTGTTACATGTAATTATTATATTATTATTATTACTCTCATTATTATTATTATTATTATTACTTATATAATTATAATTATATTTACAAATTATTAATATTAGTTATATATATTATATTTATGAAATCAAAGAAAGATCAAATCTGTTACACTTAACAATCAAACTGTACTACCAGTTTGTTTCTGTGTGCCATTGGGTATAAACAATTACCATTAGTCATATTATCAAACAAAATTGGTTATAAATCAATATCTACTTTAATTTTTATCCCTGTATCTGATTGATTCAATCTGTCAAGTTTTCCTTGCTTTAAAACAATCAACCGCTCACGTTATTATGGAGGAGCCATTCGAATGTTTCATCATCATTATCAATTATCAATTGTAGATACTTCAACCATTCAAGAACACCACATAACCACCAAATAAAACTGCTCGATTTCTATTACTACTACGATCAAACTGCTTTCTTGTTTCTTTTCTTTCATGGCGTGGCAGCAACACAAATTACAAGGCAAATTGTTTCGTGTCGTGCGACCTTTCAACAACTAACACAAGTAATTAAATTTAAACTTGCTCTTACTTCTTCTCTTTTCTTTCTGTGTCCAACGAAACAAACCCTCAAGAGGTCCATGACCATCTCAACCATAGTTCACCTCAAATCCAAATCAAGGCAATCACATATGGATGCTGCACTGCTGCAGTCTTGCTTCTGTGCTTCTGTTCAGAACAACCAAACGCCACCATCACCGTGAACAATCTCTGAACACAACTGAGAACCACCACTCACTACAAACACACCACCTTCACCACTATTATCAAACCTTCATCACCACCTTAACAACACACAACCACGTACCACCGCTTATCATCAAACCACCTTTATTTATTTAGTTTCTTCTCCTTTTATGATTTTTCTGTCGAGCAAGCTTATGCAAATTTGCAGCTATTAAAACTACTGTCGAGTAGCCATAAGCCTCCCTCACTACCACCATGAAACCATCACCGAAATAGTTGCTGAATTACAGCCTATTCTCCATCCCAAACCAACCCACTTAGTACACATAACTGCTACTGTATTTTGCTGCTACTGCAGGCCGTATTTTTTTTTGTTTTGACAAGTCTTAATCGCAAACAAACAAAAAAAAAAGAAATTTCTCTGCCGATGCTACAGCTGTACGACTTGTTTTCCACTCAAAACCCACTTGATAACTTATTGAATGATACAACTATTATGGAATTATATTAAGTTTCAATATTGGCCGACACCCACTATCTTAATCATTGGCTCACTTAAAAAAAAAATATAATAATAATACTTGTATGGGGACAGCAACTTTGATTTCGGTATATATCACAAACATATTTTTTTTCTGTTAAAAATTCGATCCAAGCCATCAAGTATACATTAGGCCAAGTTGTTGTCTAGAATATATGATGGGCCGTAAACTTTGTTTCTATTTGAACCGCTATGTTTCGGGTATTACTTTGGTCGATTATTGTTATGATATTTATTGGGTCGTGGTCGTTGTTAAGCCAAGAAATGGCTGAGATGCTTGGAACAATAATGACAATGACAAGGAGATAAAGAGGATGTTATGTTGATGATAAGTGTTTCATGTTAATAATGATAGAATAACAATGAGATTATGATAATAATAATGCTATAACAATGGTTAAGATGAAAACGTGATGATTAAAATGATGATACAAAGATGATAGGAAGAAGAAAGAAGAAACTGTTAATAATGGGTTAAATAAATTAGTTTACGGATTTAAAACAGAAATGTAAGCAGCGGAGCAGTGGTTTGGGCGAGTGTTGGGTTAGCGGGACTTCGCTGGTTCAAACCCGGACTTGGGCATTTTTTTAGACTACTTGTTTGAGGTAGTTTACTTATTTTCTCATTATTATTATTATTATTATTATTATTATTATTATTATTATTATTATTATTATTATTATTATTATTATTATTATTATTATTATTATTATTATTATTATTATTATTACTATTATTATTATAGTTATTATTATTATTATTATTATTATAAATGTTACTACCACTATTAGTATTAGTAAAATCATTATTTTTATAGTAATTATTATTAGTTATTATTATTATTAATACTAAAATAAGTATCAAGAATCATTCATTATTATAATGGATATTACTAATCTGTAATTTCTAAAAATCATTATCATAAGTATCATTAACCGAAAAATTAATATTTTACAGTTATTATTATAAGTTTCACTATTATTATCATTATCATTAATATAGTTATTAACATAAAATCTTATTTAGTAATATTAAGTATTATAATTATTATCATCTTTATCATTATTAATATAATTTTAGTACTACTATAATTACTATTTTAACAAACAAACGATATATACTTATATAAAAATATATTTAAAACATATAACATAACAAAATTACTAATTTTATATACAAAATGAATATATGAGACATATATATATATTATTAATATGAAAATGATATAATTAGTAAATTATATATATATATAAACTTATTCAATTATCATTATATGTGTATTGATATATATACAAATGATATAGGTTCGTGAATCCGAGGCCAACCCTGCATTGTTCAATATAGTCATATGTATTTTTACTACAAAATACATTAGGTGAGTTTCATTTGCTCCCTTTTTACTCATTATATTTTTGGACTGAGAATACATGCAAATGCTTTATTAACTGTTTTACAATATATGCGTGAGTTTCATTTGCTCCCTTTTTAAATGCTTTTGCAATATATATTTTTGGGACTGAGAATACATGAGCTGCTTTTATAAATGTTTGATGAAATAGACACAAGTACTTAAAACTACATTATACGGTTGGATTATTATACCGAATATCGCCCCTTCAAGTCTGGTGACCTAAGAATTAGGGAAATGGCCCCTAATTGACGCGAATCCTAAAGATAGATCTATGGACATTGACAAGTCCCATTCGGGGTACGAATGATTTAGTACTTCGAGATTATTATACAGACGAGAGGTTCTGTTTTAGGGATATTCTATGCATTAAGTTAACGTCGGTTACCAGGTGTTCAATCCATATGAATGATATTTTTGTCTCTATGCATGGGACGTATTTTTATGAGAACTGAAAATGAAAATCTTGTGGTCTATTAAAATAATGGAAATGATTATTTATGTTAAACTAATGAACTCACCAACCTTTTGGTTGACACTTGAAAGCATGTTTATTCTCAGGTATGAAAGAAATCTTCCGCTGTGCATTTGCTCATATTAGAGATGTTACTTGGAGTCATTCATGACATATTTCAAAAGACGTTGCATTCGAGTCATCGAGTTCATCAAGATTATTATTAAGTCGATTATAGTTGGATATATTATGAAAGAGTATGCATGCCGTTAACTTTCAATGTAAATGAAAGTTTGTCTTTTAAAAACGAATGCAATGTTTGTAAAATGTATCATATAGAGGTCAAGTACCTCGCGATGTAATCAACTGTTGTGAATCGTTTATAATCGATATGGACTTCGTCCGGATGGATTAGGACGGGTCTCTACAGTTGGTATCAGAGCGGTGGTCGTAGCGAACTAGGTCTTGCATTAGTGTGTCTAACTGGTAGTTGTTAGGATGCATTGGTGAGTCTGGACTTCGACCGTGTCTGCATGTCAAAAGTTTTTGCTTACCATTTTTGTCGAAAATCATCTGTTTATCATCCTTAGGAAATTACCTGCTCATTATTCTTAGTCTAGACACGTTTTACTGCATTGACTGCATGAATAGTGTATAGACAAAATTCATATCTTAGCGTATCTGTTACAGTAGACCTTGCCTGACATTTTCTGTAGATTCCTCCGTAAGTTATGGGATTTTAGTATTATATATGCATATGTAAATTATGTATTGCAGGGTACTAATCTACATCCTATTCTATTCCTTATCGAAAATCCTTCATCCGATCGTACGAGATGAGTCCCTCAACCAGTTCGAGTCACTTAGATTCCGATAACTATTCCGATAGTTATTCCGACAGCTATTCCGACATAGAGTTTCACTCAAGCTCCGAAAGTAGTGTCACCGAAATGAATCAACCAATCAGCCATCCCCAATTCATCTGATGGTTTCGTAGTCGACTTAATCAATGGAGACGCGAAGAAGGCGATCCCTTCCACCAACCGAATTCACCTCTTGACAATGAACCTGAAGCGTTTACCGGCGAGCCTGTTCGAGATACCATTTCCTCTCTCATTTCCAGAGTATCTTGTCACGATCATATACTATCTTAGATTCTAAACCTCATTCATCCGCTCGTCCGAACCGACAATCATCCCGGTATAATAGAAGAAGTCAATGAGCTTCGCGCCCGAGTTGTAGCCTTGGAAAATATAGTGCAAAATGTACCAGCTTCAACAACATCCGCATTCCATGCCTCAACATCTCATTCTGTACCTCGAGTACAATCATCGTTCTACGAATTCTTCTACATCATTTATCTTCGTTCTACATGACGATTATGTAATCTCTAAAGTTTTAGAGATTATTCATTCTAGTTCCAAACGGAAATCAAATGAGATTAATATCATATTAACTCATTAAATCCATGATTACGTCTGAAGAAAATATATATGTAAGTATATTTTCACAAAAATTGTAACTAAAAATTCTTTCGTACAAACTGTTAATGATGAAAATATTTTAACGGGTAGATAATACCTGAGGAATATTTAGATTTCACATTAATAAGTTACACTGTACATTATTTCAAATCTGATTCAACAGTCATTTACTATCCTATTTATATCCACCGATACACGTATCCGTTCACCACAGAATAACCATATTCATCCAATTTCATATTTGGATTTTGATTTATCAGAATCCAACAAGTGGTATAATGAAGAAAACATTTGACAAAATAAAATTTGTTAGAAACAAACAAATTAACTATGAGAAATTTTGTTAAGAATCCACGCTAACTGTTCCTAGCTAATTGTTCCTAGCTAACTGATTACATTTTATTTATCGCAATTTACATTCTCGCAATTTTATTTATCGTTATTTAATTTCTGTTATTTATTTTACGCACTTTAAATATCGGGACACGTATACAAGGTTTTGACATATCATATCGACGCATTTATATATATTATTTGGAATAACCATAGACACTCTATATGCAGTAATGATCGAGTTCTCTATACAGGGTTGAGGTTGATTCTATAATAATATATATAATTTGAGTTGTGATCGAGTCTGAGACATGTACACGGGTCACGACACGTATTAATTAATTCGAATATTATATATTGTCAACTGTGGACTATCGACACTGGACTAATGACATTGGACAATTAAAATGAATTAAAATATTGATTATAACATATGAAACTAAGTAATTCTTCAAGTTTGCCACTTGATTTCATCTTAAACCTCATTTGTATCTTGACGATTCCAAGCTGCGTTCAAACCTTTCATGATTCTTGAAAATACCTCAACCGTGAGGATGAATCAACCGCACTTCATCTACGGAAGAAAAGATTGATGCATATAGTTATACACCTGAAAACACTCAGAACCTGAGTAAATGTGTAACACGTAGATGTGTTAACTCCTTTGGCGTTGTTATTACCGAAAATAACTTTGCAATTCCTTTCCAAATTAGCCAATTTTGTCACAGCTCCAACAAGTCAACTTTGACTTTCCATTCGAATTAGCCTTATTATAACCTCGATATATAAGTTTGCCTGTCGTCATCGTTACCGGGGAACCGTTTATATTCCACCATATTAGCAGTAAACTTACCAGCAACTTCAATGAATTTGGATTTTTCGAAAAAAAATCATTACATTCATTGAAACCCCATCGTGTATTCATCTATACCTTGTAACAATAATTGCCATACCAATTACCGAGAATTAGTAATCAGTATTTCGAATCTCGTAGCATTTCTACATCAAAAAGTTATATGTATACATATAACAATTATATCCTAGAATTACGACCTTCAATTCTGAAATTTTGAAAAGCACCCAACCTACGAATCAATACATTGAACTTTGAAAAATTGAATGAAGCAGCAGAAACTGTAGGCAACCGTAAACGACCTTAATCGCCGAAAGTTTGATAATAAAGAATAGTATATTGGAAAAGCTCAGAAAAGTTGGAACTGGAAAACAGATTGAGCTAACCACGAAGGAGACCAAGGACAAATACATGGACCATACCCTATATTTAAAGAGTCCAGGTAATTCTGGATCCGATGAAATCTTTTAGGGAATATCTTGCTCCGAAGTCATGTTAAAATCTTGCGGAAAATTTTTCTTCATCAACCTTCGAACTTGGAAATTCCAAAATATCATCATAAATATCTTCGATATTTCTGAGGATATTTTCATAAATATTCTCGTTCGAAATTATATACCTCTTCGTACTTCCTGTGTTTCATTATATTGAAAACTTCTGTAAAATCTAAGTTTAATTTATGAATGAATTCTGGAGAAATGTAAAGATATTGATGCATGAATTAGTATAATATAATGACACTTGATCAACGTGATTATATTACAGTAAGTCATGCTGAGTTTCTAATGGGACGTGATGATTCACAGATCATAACGTCATCATGTGCCATGTTACATAACTCCTTCATTCTGCTTAACTTCTGAACATATCAAGAAAATATATTCTTGATAGTTCTATTCTCAGTGATTATGATAATTTGACAAATCAGATCGTGCTAATACGTTCTTTCTCGTTTAGAACATTTAGTTCATTCGAAGCTCCATACTTATGAATTCTGGACCGTTACTCGCTTTACTAGAGATCGAGAGGTGAATAAAAAGGCAAAGAACTCGGAAGCATAAGGGAAAATATAAAACCCAATAACAACACGGAGGTTACAAACTGTGGATATTAATACGAGTAGCAATATAAAGACACGGTAGAATTAAGAATAGTATCATCCCAAGATAATAGTAGAAGTAAACAGATTTTCTGGTGGAAGATTGAAAAGAAGGATGACAGAAATGATAATTAGGAAAATATCAAGGATTAGAACTAGAGTAAACATTTTCATAATCTTTTGAGTGTATGAACTAAGAAAGAAAGTATAGGAATGGTGAGAATAATGGAACGGAAGAGTTTAATTTATAATAGAAATATCAGACAGAGTAATCAAGGCAGATCACCGTATTTAACTATAGAGATCTTAATTTCCTTATTCGTCGAAGAATTAAATCTTTTAGATTTCGAAGATTTTCTTATATCCCTTGAATTCCGGAATTCAACCTAGACAATGTCAAAAGTTAAAACGCACCTTATTCTCTAAATTCAACCAGGACTACGTCACCGGTTAATTCAAATCTGCATTCACTCATTTTCATTTGCTTGTGATAGCTTCATTCTTACGTTTCGAAGAATTGAATTATTTATCCTTATTACTCTAAAGTGATAAAACTCTATTTATCAACTCATATTCGTCATGAAAACATTTCTATTATTAGCCATGACCACCTCACTCAAATTTTGGGACAAAATTTCTTTAACGGGTAGGCACTGTGACGACCCGGAAATTTCTGACCAAATTTAAACTTAATCTTTATATGATTTCGACACGATAAGCAAAGTCTGTAATGTGAGTCTTAGAATTTTTGAACTGTTTACATGAATAACATTTACCCTTCGACTATGTCCGATGATTCACGAACGATTGTGTGTAAATAAATATGTAAACATATATATATAAATATAAACATAAGAGTATATATATAATATTTGAGTAATCAAATACACATTAATCAATTGGAATTAAAAGGGTTAAATAATAAATAAAATAGTTAAGTTATCATTAAAATAAATATATATACATACATACATATATATATATATATATATATATATATATATGATTTATATTAATAAGTATTTATATATATATAAAATATATAAATATTAAATAAATGTTATCATATAATATAATATATATTAATTGTAAAATTAATATATTAAATGTAATTACAAGTTTAATTATATTTGTTATATTATTATTACATGAAATATTATTATTAGTATTAGTATCAATAAAGATTATAAAATTTAAATTTGTTACATGTAATTATTATTATATTATTATTATTACTCTCATTATTATTATTATTATTATTATTATTATTATTATTATTATTATTATTATTATTATTATTATTATTATTATTATTATTATTATTATTACTACTTATATAATTATAATTATATTTACAAATTATTAATATTAGTTATATATATTATATTTATGAAATCAAAGAAAGATCAAATCTGTTACACTTAACAATCAAACTGTACTACCAGTTTGTTTCTGTGTGCCATCGGGTATAAACAATTACCATTAGTCATATTATCAAACAAAATTGGTTATAAATCAATATCTACTTTAATTTTTATCCCTGTATCTGATTGATTCAATCTGTCAAGTTTTCCTTGCTTTAAAAAAATCAACTGCTCACATTATTATGGAGGAGCCATTCGAATGTTTCATCATCATTATCAATTATCAATTGTAGATACTTCAACCATTCAAGAACACCACATAACCACCAAATAAAACTGCTCGATTTCTATTACTACTACGATCAAACTGCTTTCTTGTTTCTTTTCTTTCATGGCGTGGCAGCAACACAAATTACAAGGCAAATTGTTTCGTGTCGTGCGACCTTTCAACAACTAACACAAGTAATTAAATTTAAACTTGCTCTTACTTCTTCTCTTTTCTTTCTGTGTCCAACAAAACAAACCCTCAAGAGGTCCATGACCATCTCAACCATAGTTCACCTCAAATCCAAATCAAGGCAATCACATATGGATGCTGCACTGCTACAGTGTTGTTAAGGTGGTGATGAAGGTTTGATAATAGTGGTGAAGGTGGTGTGGTTGTAGTGAGTGGTGGTTCTCAGTTGTGTTCAGAGAACCACCACTCACTACAACCACACCACCTTCACCACTATTATCAAACCTTCATCACCACCTTAACAACACACAACCACGTACCACCGCTTATCATCAAACCACCTTTATTTATTTAGTTTCTTCTCCTTTTATGATTTTTCTGTCGAGCAAGCTTATGCAAATTTGCAGCTATTAAAACTACTGTCGAGTAGCCATAAGCCTCCCTCACTACCACCATGAAACCATCACCGAAATAGTTGCTGAATTACAGCATATTCGCCATCCCAAACCAACCCACTTAGTACACATAACTGCTACTGTATTTTGCTGCTACTGCAGGCCGTATTTTTTTTTGTTTTGACAAGTCTTAATCGCAAACAAAACAAAAAAAAAAGAAATTTCTCTTCCGATGCTACAGCTGTACGACTTGTTTTCCACTCAAAACCCACTCGATAACTTATTGAATGATACAACTATTATGGAATTATATTGAGTTTCAATATTGGCCGACACCCACTATCTTAATCATTGGCTCACTTAAAAAAAAAATATAATAATAATACTTGTATGGGGACAACAACTTTGATTTCGGTATATATCACAAACATATTTTTTTTCTGTTAAAAATTCAATCCAAGCCAACAAGTATACATTAGGCCAAATTGTTGTCTAGAATATATGGTGGGCCGTAAACTTTGTTTCTATTTGAACCGCTATGTTTCGGGTATTACTTTGGTCGATTATTGTTATAATATTTATTGGGCCGTGGTCGTTGTTAAGCCAAGAAATGGCTGAGATGCTTGGAACAATAATGACGATGACAAGGAGATAAAGAGGATGTTATGTTGATGATAAGTGTTTCATGTTAATAATGATAGAATAATAATGATATTATGATAATAATAACGCTATAACAATGGTTAAGATGAAAACGTGATGATTAAAATGATGATACAAAGATGATAGGAAGAAGAAAGAAGAAACTGTTAATAATGGGTTAAATAAATTAGTTTACGGATTTAAAACAGAAATGTAAGCAGCGGAGCAGTGGTTTGTGAAATGTCCCGTTCTTATTGATTAAAAACGTTCCATATTAATTGATTTCGTTGCGAGGTTTTGACCTCTATATGAGACGTTTTTCAAAGACTGCATTCATTTTTAAAACACCATAACCTTTATAAAGGTTTAAAAAGCTTTACGTAGATTATCAAATAATGATAATCTAAAATATCCCGTTTACACACGACCATTACATAATGGTTTACAATACAAATATGTTACATCGAAATCAGTTTCTTGAATGCAGTTTTTACACAATATCATACAAACATGGACTCCAAATCTTGTCCTTATTTTAGTATGCAACAGCGGAAGCTCTTAGTATTCACCTGAGAATAAACATGCTTTAAACGTCAACAAAAATGTTGGTGAGTTATAGGTTTAACCTATATATATCAAATCGTAACAATAGACCACAAGATTTCATATTTCAATACACATCCCATACATAGAGATAAAAATCATTCATATGGTGAACACCTGGTAACCGACAATAACAAGATGCATTTTTAAGAATATCCCCATCATTCCGGGACACCCTTCGGATATGATATAAATTTCGAAGTACTAAAGCATCCGGTACTTTGGATGGGGTTTGTTAGGCCCAATAGATCTATCTTTAGGATTCGCGTCAATTAGGGTGTCTGTTCCCTAATTCTTAGATTACCAGACTTAATAAAAAGGGCATATTCGATTTCGATAATTCAACCATAGAATGTAGTTTCACGTACTTGTGTCTATTTTGTAAATCATTTATAAAACCTGCATGTATTCTCATCCCAAAAATATTGGATTTTAAAAGTGGGACTATAACTCACTTTCACAGATTTTTTACTTCGTCGAGAAGTAAGACTTGGCCACTGTTGATTCACGAACCTATAACAATATATACATATATATTAAAGTATGTTCAAAATATATTTACAACACTTTTAATATATTTTGATGTTTTAAGTTTATTAAGTCAGCTGTCCTCGTTAGTAACCTACAACTAGTTGTCCACAGTTAGATGTACAGAAATAAATTGATAAATATTATCTTGAATCAATCCACGACCCAGTGTATACGTATCTCAGTATTGATCACAACTCAAACTATATATATTTTGGAATCAACCTCAACCCTGTATAGCTAACTCCGACATTCACATATAGAGTGTCTATGGTTGTTCCGAAATATATATAGATGTGTCGACATGATAGGTCGAAACATTGTATACGTGTCTATGGTATCTCAAGATTACATAATATACAATACAAGTTGATTAAGTTATGGTTGGAATAGATTTGTTACCAATTTTTCACGTAGCTAAAATGAGAAAAATTATCCAATCTTGTTTTACCCATAACTTCTTCATTTTAAATCCGTTTTGAGTGAATCAAATTGCTATGGTTTCATATTTAACTCTATTTTATGAATCTAAACAGAAAAAGTATAGGTTTATAGTCGGAAAAATAAGTTACAAGTCGTTTTTGTAAAGGTAGTCATTTCAGTCGAAAGAACGACGTCTAGATGACCATTTTAGAAAACATACTTCCACTTTGAGTTTAACCATAATTTTTGGATATAGTTTCATGGTCATAATAAAAATCATTTTCTCAGAATAACAACTTTTAAATCAAAGTTTATCATAGTTTTTAATTAACTAACCCAAAACAGCCCGCGGTGTTACTATGACGGCGTAAATCCGGTTTTACGGTGTTTTTCGTGTTTCCAGGTTTTAAATCATTAAGCTAGCATATCATATAGATATAGAACATGTATTTAGTTAATTTTAAAAGTCAAGTTAGAAGGATTAACTTTTGTTTGCGAACAAGTTTAGAATTAACTAAACTATGTTCTAGTGATTACGAGTTTAAACCTTCGAATAAGATAGTTTTATATATATGAATCGAATGATGTTATGAACATCATTACTACCTCAAGTTTAGTAGGTAAACCTACTGGAAGTGACAAGAAATGATCTAGCTTGAAAGGATCTTGGATGGCTTGAAAGTTCTTGAAGTAGGATCATGACACAAAAACAAGTTCAAGTAAGATTTTTACTCGAATTAAGATAGTTTATAGTTATAGAAATTGAATCAAAGTTTGAATATGAATATTACCTTGAATAAGAAAGATAACCTACTGTATATAACAAAGGTTTCTTGATCTTAGATGATTACTTGGAATGGATTAGAAAGCTTGGAAGTAAATTAGTAAACTTGAAGGGATTTTTGAAGTGTTCTTGAAGTGTTCTTCCTATGATGATTATAGCTTGATTCTTGAAGTGATTTTTGATGAAGATGATGATTAACTACTGGAAAAATACGTTCATAATAGTGTGGGTGTGTTGAGAGAGAATTAGAAAGAGAATTGGAAGTGAAATGGAGTGAATGATGAGTGGTAATTGGTGAGTGGTGAGTGGGGTTAAAAGGAGTTCTAGTTAGTTGACTAGCTCATGGTAGAAGTTAAAATTGATTAGTCATACATGACATAATCAAGAGTGGAATCCCATGCTAGTTCCTATTGGTATATACCCATAGTAAGTACGTTTTGAAGCTGTGTATAATACGGGTAAAAATACGACTAGAATTCTTGATGAAAGAAAAGAATGGGAAAGTAACTGTAACCATTTTCATTAAGTATGAGTGTTTTGATATATGTCTTGAAGTCTTCCAAAAGTATTTTAATACATCTAAATACACTACATGTATATACATTTTAACTGAGTCGTTAAGTCATCGTTAGTCGTTACATGTAAGTGTTGTTTTGAAACCTTTAAGTTAACGATCTCAATTAATGTTGTTAACCCATTGATTATTATATCTAATGAGATGTTAAATTATTATATTATCATGATATTATGATATATTAATATATCTTAATATGATATATATACATTTAAATGTCGTTACAACGATAATCGTTACATATATGTCTCGTTTCGAAATCCTTAAGTTAGTAGTCTTGTTTATATGTATATAACTCATTGTTAATATACTTATGGAGATACTTACTTATCATAATCTCATGTTAACTATATGTATATCCATATATATATCGTCATGTCATTTTTACAAGTTTTAACGTTCGTGAATCGCCGGTCAACTTGGGTGGTCAATTGTCTATATGAAACATATTTCAATTAATCAAGTCTTAACAAGTTTGATTGCTTAACATGTTGGAAACATTTAATCATGTAAATATCAATCTCAATTAATATATATAAACATGGAAAAGTTCGGGTCACTACAGTACCTACCCGTTAAATAAATTTCGTCCCGAAATTTTAAGCTGTTGAAGGTGTTGACGAATCTTCTGGAAATAGATGCGGGTATTTCTTCTTCATCTGATCTTCACGCTCCCAGGTGAACTCGGGTCTTCTACGAGCATTCCATCGAACCTTAACAATTGGTATCTTGTTTTGCTTAAGTCTTTTAACCTCACGATCTATTATTTTGACGGGTTCTTCGATGAATTGGAGTTTTTCGTTGATTTGGATTTCATCTAATGGAATAGTGAGATCTTCTTTAGCAAAACATTTCTTCAAATTCGAGACATGGAAAGTGTTATGTACAGCCGCGAGTTGTTGAGGTAACTCAAGTCGGTAAGCTACTGGTCCGACACGATCAATAATCTTGAATGGTCCAATATACCTTGGATTTAATTTACCTCGTTTACCAAATCGAACAACGCCTTTCCAAGGTGAAACTTTAAGCATGACCATCTCTCCAATTTCAAATTCTATATCTTTTCTTTTAATGTCAGCGTAGCTCTTTTGTCGACTTTGGGCGGTTTTCAACCGTTGTTGAATTTGGATGATCTTCTCGGTAGTTTCTTGTATAATCTCCGGACCCGTAATCTGTCTATCCCCCACTTCACTCCAACAAATTGGAGACCTGCACTTTCTACCATAAAGTGCTTCAAACGGCGCCATCTCAATGCTTGAATGGTAGCTGTTGTTGTAGGAAAATTCTGCTAACGGTAGATGTCGATCCCAACTGTTTCCGAAATCAATAACACATGCTCGTAGCATGTCTTCAAGCGTTTGTATCGTCCTTTCGCTCTGCCCATCAGTTTGTGGATGATACGCAGTACTCATGTCTAGACGAGTTCCTAATGCTTGCTGTAATGTCTGCCAGAATCTTGAAATAAATCTGCCATCCCTATCAGAGATAATAGAGATTGGTATTCCATGTCTGGAGACGACTTCCTTCAAATACAGTCGTGCTAACTTCTCCATCTTGTCATCTTCTCTTATTGGCAGGAAGTGTGCTGATTTGGTGAGACGATCAACTATTACCCAAATAGTATCAAAACCACTTGCAGTCCTTGGCAATTTAGTGATGAAATCCATGGTAATGTTTTCCCATTTCCATTCTGGGATTTCGGGTTGTTGAAGTAGACCTGATGGTTTCTGATGCTCAGCTTTGACCTTAGAACACGTCAAACATTCTCCTACGTATTTAGCAACATCGGCTTTCATACCCGGCCACCAAAAATGTTTCTTGAGATCTTTGTACATCTTCCCCGTTCCAGGATGTATTGAGTATCTGGTTTTATGAGCTTCTCTAAGTACCATTTCTCTCATATCTCCAAATTTTGGTACCCAAATCCTTTCAGCCCTATACCGGGTTCCGTCTTCCCGAATATTAAGATGCTTCTCCGATCCTTTGGGTATTTCATCCTTTAAATTTCCCTCTTTTAAAACTCCTTGTTGCGCCTCCTTTATTTGAGTAGTAAGGTTATTATGAATCATTATATTCATAGATTTTACTCGAATGGGTTCTCTGTCCTTCCTGCTCAAGGCATCGGCTACCACATTTGCCTTCCCCGGGTGGTAACGAATCTCAAAGTCGTAATCATTCAACAATTCAATCCACCTACGCTGCCTCATATTCAGTTGTTTCTGATTAAATATGTGTTGAAGACTTTTGTGGTCGGTATATATAATACTTTTGACCCCATATAAGTAGTGCCTCCAAGTCTTTAATGCAAAAACAACCGCGCCTAATTCCAAATCATGCGTCGTATAATTTTGCTCGTGAATCTTCAATTGTCTAGACGCATAAGCAATCACCTTCGTTCGTTGCATTAATACACAACCGAGACCTTGCTTTGATGCATCACAATAAATCACAAAATCATCATTCCCTTCAGGCAATGACAATATAGGTGCCGTAGTTAGCTTTTTCTTCAATAACTGAAACGCTTTCTCTTGTTCATCATTCCATTCAAATTTCTTCCCTTTATGCGTTAATGCAGTCAAGGGTTTTGCTATTCTGGAAAAGTCTTGGATGAACCTTCTGTAGTAACCAGCTAGTCCTAAAAACTGGCGTATGTGTTTCGGAGTTTTCGGGGTTTCCCACTTTTCAACAGTTTCTATCTTTGCCGGATCCACCTTAATACCTTCTTTGTTCACTATGTGACCGAGGAATTGAACTTCTTCCAACCAAAATGTACACTTTGAAAATTTAGCGTACAAATTTTCCTTCCTCAATACTTCTAACACCTTTCTCAAATGTTCATCGTGTTCTTGGTCATTCTTTGAGTAAATAAGTATGTCATCAATGAAAACAATGACAAACTTGTCAAGGTATGGTCCACACACTCGGTTCATAAGGTCCATGAACACAGCTGGTGTATTAGTTAAACCAAATGGCATGACCATAAACTCGTAATGGCCGTAACGTGTTCTGAAAGCAGTCTTTGGAATATCATCTTCTTTCACCCGCATTTGATGATACCCGGAACGTAAGTCAATCTTTGAATAAACAGACGAGCCTTGTAGTTGATCAAATAAGTCGTCAATTCTCGGTAGTGGGTAGCGGTTCTTGATGGTAAGTTTGTTCAACTCTCGGTAGTCGATACACAACCTGAATGTACCATCTTTCTTCTTGACAAACAAAACAGGAGCTCCCCATGGTGATGTGCTTGGTCGAATGAAACCATGCTCTACAAGTTCTTGTAATTGGCTTTGCAGTTCTTTCATCTCGCTGGGTGCGAGTCTGTAAGGAGCATGAGCTATTGGTGCAGCTCCTGGTACAAGATCTATTTGAAATTCAACGGATCGATGTGGGGGTAATCCCGGTAATTCTTTCGGAAATACATCGGGAAATTCTTTTGCTACGGGAACATCATTGATGCTCTTTTCTTCAGTTTATACTTTCTCGACGTGTGCTAGAACAGCATAGCAACCTTTTCTTATTAGTTTTTGTGCCTTCAAATTACTAATAAGATGTAGCTTCGTGTTGCCCTTTTCTCCGTACACCATTAAGGGTTTTCCTTTTTCTCGTATAATGCGAATTGCATTTTTGTAACAAACGATCTCTGCTTTCACTTCTTTCAACCAGTCCATACCGATTATCACATCAAAACTCCCTAACTCTACTGGTATCAAATCAATCTTAAATGTTTCCCTAACCAGTTTAATTTCTCGATTCCGACATATATTATCTGCTGAAATTAATTTACCATTTGCTAATTCGAGTAAAAATTTACTATCCAAAGGCGTCAATGGACAACTTAATTTAGCACAAAAAACTCTACTCATATAGCTTCTATCCGCACCCGAATCAAATAAAACGTAAGCAGATTTATTGTCAATAAGAAACGTACCCGTAACAAGCTCCGGGTCTTCCTGTGCCTCTGCCGCATTAATATTGAAAACTCTTCCGCGGCCTTGTCCATTCGTGTTCTCCTGGTTCGGGCAATTTCTAATAATGTGGCCCGGTTTTCCACATTTATAACAAACTACATTGGCATAACTTGCTCCGACACTACTTGCTCCGCCATTACTCGTTCCGACACCATTTGTTCCTTTCGTTCTATTAACCCCTGGTCCGTAGACCTCACACTTCGCCGCGCTATGACCATTTCTTTTACACTTGTTGCAAAATTTGGTGCAGAACCCCGAGTGATACTTTTCACACCTTTGGCATAGCTGCTTCTGATTGTTGTTGTTGTTGCGGTTATTATTGTTGTTGGGATGATTGTTGTAGTTGTTGTTGTTGTTGTTGTTGTTGTTGTTGTTGTTGTTGGGCCGTTTGTTGTAGTTGCGATTGATGTTGCGATTGCTGGGATAATTGTTGCGATTATTGTTGTAATTGCTGTTGTTGTTGTATTGGTGATTCTTATCACCGTTTTCCTCCCACTTTCTTTTGACTTGCTTCACATTGGTCTCTTCAGCAGTCTGTTCTTTAATTCTTTCTTCAATCTGGTTCACTAGTTTGTGAGCCATTCTACATGCCTGTTGTATGGAGGCGGGCTCGTGTGAACTTATATCTTCTTGGATTCTTTCCGGTAATCCTTTCACAAACGCGTCGATCTTCTCTTCCTCATCTTCGAATGCTCCCGGACACAATAGGCACAATTCTGTGAATCGTCTTTCGTACGTGGTAATATCAAATCCTTGGGTTCGTAACCCTCTAAGTTCTGTCTTGAGCTTATTGACCTCGGTTCTGGGACGGTACTTCTCGTTCATCAAGTGCTTGAATGCTGACCACGGTAGTGCGTACGCATCGTCTTGTCCCACTTGCTCTAGATAGGTATTCCACCATGTTAACGCAGAA
This sequence comes from Rutidosis leptorrhynchoides, assembly GCF_046630445.1. NCBI lineage: Eukaryota > Viridiplantae > Streptophyta > Magnoliopsida > Asterales > Asteraceae > Rutidosis > Rutidosis leptorrhynchoides. The sequence goes on from NC_092338.1 coordinate 353,602,487, forward strand.
CCTATGAAGGTATGCGTAGCGTACTTCACTTTGTCCTCTTCAGTACACTTACTTATGGCAAACACCGATTCGACCTTCTCGGTCCACCGTTTTAATCCGATCGGTCCTTCGGTTCCATCAAATTCCAAAGGTTTGCAGGCAGTGAATTCTTTGTAGGTGCATCCTACACGATTTCCTGTACTGCTAGATCCAAGGTTATTGTTGGTATGTAGCGCAGCCTGTACTGCGGCTATGTTTGAAGCTAGAAAAGTACGGAATTCCTCTTCATTCATATTCACGGTGTGTCGAGTAGTCGGTGCCATTTCCTTCAAAATAGTCAAATGGAACAAGTTAATCATACAGAATATTAAGAGTAGTTAATAGTATATTGTAGCATAATATGAACTCATTTATAAAAGCTTTTTCTTCATATTAGCGTTTTATAAGTTTAAATTCGGGTAGTACCTACCCGTTAAGTTCATACTTAGTAGCTAATATACAATTCAACTACTACAATTCTATATGAAAAACTGATTATAATAATATTTCGCGTTCAAACTTTTACACAATATTTTACAAACTTACAATACCGCTTATTTTACATAAAGCATGAAATATAGCACACAATAACTTTGATACAAGATAGTTGTGAAGATTTTTCTAGCTAGTACACAAGTCGTTCAGCAAAGGCAATAAAGACACGTAATTCATACGTCCAGAAACAAGTCATGCATTCTGGTTTTACTAGGACTACTTCCCATCCTTGGTCTTGTGGAACATAATCGTTATGGCCGTTGATAAGACAGCGTGTTGTAACGTTGTCAAAGGGACGAGGGTTACGTAATGTCCAACAGTCCCGTAACAATCTAAAAACCTCATTTCTTACCCCAATTACCGACTCCGTCACTTGTGGGAATGTTTTGTTTAATAGTTGTAGCCCGATGTTCTTGTTCTCACTTTGGTGAGAAGCGAACATTACTAATCCGTAAGCATAACATGCTTCTTTATGTTGCATGTTAGCCGCTTTTTCTAAATCACGAAGTCCAATATTCGGATATATTGAGTCAAAATAATTTCTTAACCCATTGCGTAAAATAGCATTTGGGTTCCCCGCAATATATGCGTCAAAGTAAACACATCGTAACTTATGGATTTCCCAATGTGATATCCCCCATCTTTCGAACGAAAGCCTTTTATAAACCAAGGCATTCTTGGAACGTTCTTCGAATGTCTTACAAACTGATCTCGCCTTAAATAGTTGTGCCGAAGAATTCTGACCGACTCTAGACAAGATTTCATCAATCATGTCTCCGGGTAGGTCTCTTAAAATATTGGGTTGTCTATCCATTTTCTGTTTTTATGCTGTAAAATAGACAAGAGTTAGATTCATAAAAAAAATACTTATTAATACAAGCAATTTTTACATATATCATAAAGCATAAGCACACTATATTACATATATTACACCACACGAATACAACTATCTTATTCCGACTCGCTTGTTTCTTCTTCTTTGGTTTTGGTTCGTTTTGCCAAGTTTCTAGGGATATATGATGTTCCCCTAATACGAGCCGTAATTTTCCACATTGGTTTAGAAAAACCTGGTGGTTTAGAGGTTCCCGGGTCATTGTTACCACTTAAGGACTTCGGGGGTTGACGATACATATAAAGTTCATCGGGGTTGGAATTAGATTTCTCTATTTTTATACCCTTTCCCTTATTATTTTTTTTTGCCTTTTTAAATTCATTTGGGGTAATTTCTATAACATCATCGGAATTCTCGTCAGAATCCGATTCATCGGAGAATTGGTAATCCTCCCAATATTTTGCTTCCTCAGCGGAAACACCATTGACCATAATTAACCTTGGTCGGTTGGTTGAGGATTTTCTTTTACTTAACCGTTTTATTATTTCCCCCACCGGTTCTATTTCTTCATCTGGTTCCGATTCTTCTTTCGGTTCCGATTCTTCTTCTGGTTCCGACTCTTCTTCCGGTTCCTCTTCGGGAACTTGTGAATCAGTCCACGAATCATTCCAATTTACATTTGACTCTTCATTATTATTAGGTGAGTCAATGGGACTTGTTCTAGAGGTAGACATCTATCACATAATATCAAACGAGTTAAGAGATTAATATATCACATAATATTCACATGTTAAAAATATATAGTTTCCAACAAAATTTGTTAAGCAATCATTTTTCAAGTAAACACGGTCGAAGTCCAGACTCACTAATGCATCCTAACAAACTCTATAAGACACACTAATGCAAAATTCTGGTTCTCTAAGACCAACGCTCTGATACCAACTGAAATGTCCCGTTCTTATTGATTAAAAACGTTCCATATTAATTGATTTCATTGCGAGGTTTTGACCTCTATATGAGACGTTTTTCAAAGACTGCATTCATTTTTAAAACACCATAACCTTTATAAATGTTTAAAAAGCTTTACGTAGATTATCAAATAATGATAATCTAAAATATCCTGTTTACACACGACCATTACATAATGGTTTACAATACAAATATGTTACATCGAAATCAGTTTCTTGAATGCAGTTTTTACACAATATCATACAAACATGGACTCCAAATCTTGTCCTTATTTTAGTATGCAACAGCGGAAGCTCTTAGTATTCACCTGAGAATAAACATGCTTTAAACGTCAACAAAAATGTTGGTGAGTTATAGGTTTAACCTATATATATCAAATCGTAACAATAGACCACAAGATTTCATATTTCAATACACATCCCATACATAGAGATAAAAATCATTCATATGGTGAACACCTGGTAACCGACAATAACAAGATGCATTTTTAAGAATATCCCCATCATTCCGGGACACCCTTCGGATATGATATAAATTTCGAAGTACTAAAGCATCCGGTACTTTGGATGGGGTTTGTTAGGCCCAATAGATCTATCTTTAGGATTCGCGTCAATTAGGGTGTCTGTTCCCTAATTCTTAGATTACCAGACTTAATAAAAAAGGGCATATTCGATTTCGATAATTCAACCATAGAATGTAGTTTCACGTACTTGTGTCTATTTTGTAAATCATTTATAAAACCTGCATGTATTCTCATCCCAAAAATATTAGATTTTAAAAGTGGGACTATAACTCACTTTCACAGATTTTTTACTTCGTCGAGAAGTAAGACTTGGCCACTGTTGATTCACGAACCTATAACAATATATACATATATATTAAAGTATGTTCAAAATATATTTACAACACTTTTAATATATTTTGATGTTTTAAGTTTATTAAGTCAGCTGTCCTCGTTAGTAACCTACAACTAGTTGTCCACAGTTAGATGTACAGAAATAAATTGATAAATATTATCTTGAATCAATCCACGACCCAGTGTATATGTATCTCAGTATTGATCACAACTCAAACTATATATATTTTGGAATCAACCTCAACCCTGCATAGCTAACTCCGACATTCACATATAGAGTGTCTATGGTTGTTCCGAAATATATATAGATGTGTCGACATGATAGGTCGAAACATTGTATACGTGTCTATGGTATCTCAAGATTACATAATATACAATACAAGTTGATTAAGTTATGGTTGGAATAGATTTGTTACCAATTTTTCACGTAGCTAAAATGAGAAAAATTATCCAATCTTGTTTTACCCATAACTTCTTCATTTTAAATCCGTTTTGAGTGAATCAAATTGCTATGGTTTCATATTGAACTCTATTTTATGAATTTAAACAGAAAAAGTATAGGTTTATAGTCGGAAAAATAAGTTACAAGTCGTTTTTGTAAAGGTAGTCATTTCAGTCGAAAGAACGACGTCTAGATGACCATTTTAGAAAACATACTTCCACTTTGAGTTTAACCATAATTTTTGGATATAGTTTCATGTTCATAATAAAAATCATTTTCTCAGAATAACAACTTTTAAATCAAAGTTTATCATAGTTTTTAATTAACTAACCCAAAACAGCCCGCGGTGTTACTATGACGGCGTAAATCCGGTTTTACGGTGTTTTTCGTGTTTCCAGGTTTTAAATCATTAAGTTAGCATATCATATAGATATAGAACATGTTTTTAGTTAATTTTAAAAGTCAAGTTAGAAGGATTAACTTTTGTTTGCGAACAAGTTTAGAATTAACTAAACTATGTTCTAGTGATTACGAGTTTAAACATTCGAATAAGATAGTTTTATATATATGAATCGAATGATGTTATGAACATCATTACTACCTCAAGTTTAGTAGGTAAACCTACTGGAAGTGACAAGAAATGATCTAGCTTGAAAGGATCTTGGATGGCTTGAAAGTTCTTGAAGTAGGATCATGACACAAAAACAAGTTCAAGTAAGATTTTTACTCGAATTAAGATAGTTTATAGTTATAGAAATTGAATCAAAGTTTGAATATGAATATTACCTTGAATAAGAAAGATAACCTACTGTATATAACAAAGGTTTCTTGATCTTAGATGATTACTTGGAATGGATTAGAAAGCTTGGAAGTAAATTAGTAAACTTGAAGGGATTTTTGAAGTGTTCTTGAAGTGTTCTTCCTATGATGATTATAGCTTGATTCTTGAAGTGATTTTTGATGAAGATGATGATTAACTACTGGAAAAATACATTCATAATAGTTGATAATGCTAAAAACGAACATATATTTCATAGCATTATTCCTCAAGAAAGACAAGCTTTTAGTTGCAATTGTTCTATTTACAAGTGATATTCGTTTAAATAATAAAAGGTGAAGACAAAAGGCAGATTCGACAAATTGAAGACAAAAAGGTCCAAAGAGCTAAAAAGTACAAGATACAATCAAAAAGGTTCAAAATATTGATGAGGAACGTTTCAAAATGACAAGAGTACAAGTTACAAGACGCAAAGTACACGATATAAAATAATACGCGAGGACGTCCGAAAATCCGGAACCGGGACCTGAGCCAAGAAGAAACGCCCGACGCAACGGACCAAAAATATCTAGTCTACTATGCACAAGAATATAATATAATATATATATAATTATATATAATTATATATTATATATATTATTATTATTATATTACGTCGGCAAGAAGAAAACAAAAGTAGTTGGCTGAATCCAGGGTGGCCATGCGACTCGCATGGCCAGAAGCACAAAACCATGCGAGTCGCATGGTGTGAGATTGCTGGTCAGGTCCTATAAATAGCCAGTTTTCTGACGAGTTTTAATCATCTTTTTTCTCTTCCTCTTCATACGTAAATATAATTATATTTATAATTTATATTTTAATTTTAATTATAATTCTAATAATAAGGGTATGTTAGCGAATGTTGTAAGGGTGTAAGTCGAAATTCTGTCCGTGTAACGCTACGCTATTTTTAATCATTGTAAGTTATGTTCAACCTTTTTATATTAATGTCTCGTAGCTAAGTTATTATTATGCTTATTTAAAACGAAGTAATCATGATGTTGGGCTAATTACTAAAATTGGGTAATTGGGCTTTGTACCATAATTGGGGTTTGGATAAAAGAACGACACTTGTGGAAACTAGACTATGGGCTATTAATGGGCTTTATATTTGTTTAACTAAATGAAAGTTTGTTAATGTTAATATAAAGATTTACAATTGGGCGTCCCTATAAATTACCATATACACTCGATCGGACACGATGGGCGGGGTATTTATATGTACGAATAATCGTTCATTTAACCGGACACGGGAATGGATTAATAGCCACTAGAATAATTAAAACAGGGGTGAAATTACATTCAAGGGTAATTGGTGTAATTGTTAACAAAGTAGTAAAACCTTGGTTTACACGCAGTCGATAACCTGGTGTATTCATTAAACAAAGTATTAAAACCTTGTTACAATTCGAATCCCCAATTAGTTGGAATATTTATCTTCGGGTATAATAATAATTTGACAAGGACACTTGCAATTTATATTTATGACTGATGGACTGTTATGGACAAAAACCAGACGGACATATTGAATAATCCAGGACAAAGGACAATTAACCCATGGGCATAAAACTAAAATCAACACGTCAAACATCATGATTACGGAAGTTTAAATAAGCATAATTCTTTTATTTTATATTTAATTTCCTTTATTTTATATTTAAGTGCACTTCTAATTATCGCACTTTTATTTATTGTTATTTTATTTAATCGCACTTTTAATTATCGTACTTTTAATTATCGCAATTTAATTTTATCGCATTTTTATTATTCGCAATTTCATTATCGTTATTTACTTTACGCTTTAATTTAAAGTCTTGTATTTATTTTATATTTTACATTAGGTTTTAACTGCGACTAAAGTTTTAAAATCGACAAACCGGTCATTAAACGGTAAAAACCCCCCTTTATAATAATAATATCACTTATATATATATTTGTATTTTTATAAAAGTAAACTAATATAGCGTTGAGCTTTGTTTAAAGATTTCCCTGTGGAACGAACCGGACTTACTAAAAACTACACTACTGTACGATTAGGTACACTGCCTATAAGTGTTGTAGCAAGGTTTAAGTATATCCATTCTATAAATAAATAAATATCTTGTGTAAAATTGTATCGTATTTAATAGTATTTTCTGCTAAAATTTAATAGTATTTTATACCCCTCTGCTTTGACATCAAGTATTTTTGGCGCCGCTGCCGGGGAACTAACATTCGCCGAAGCGAAACGCCATATTTTTAATTTTTAAGTTATAATTAGTTTTTGTAAAATTTATATTTTTGTTTAAAAAATTAAAAAGATAAAAAAAAAAATTTAAAGAAAAGCTTTTAAAATCGAAAAAAAAAAAAAAAAAAAAAAAAAGTATTTTAAGTATATTTTTAAGTTTTTCTTTTATTTTTACAAAATTATAAAGTATTTTAAGTTTATTTTTAAGTTTTTATTCTAATTATATATATATATTTTATTTAAATTTAAAACAGAAAATAAAAGAAATTAAATATAAAATAATACGTGACCCGTCATTTGAACCAGTCCAGTTGAACTGGTCCAGTTCAGTCATGCGACTCGCATGACCCCCCCCCTAAACCCATGCGACTCGCATGAAGGGTCTGACAGGGCCACCCTCAAACCCTAAAAACGCATTAATTACGGAGTATAATATATTATTATTATTTAAACCCTAGTTTTATTTATTATTATTAATTAAGTTTTAGTTATTTAAATTAATTATTACTTTTAACTAGTTTTAATTATATAATACTTAATACTTTAAATTATAAAATATAAAAATAATATTTTTATAAAATCTAATATTTTTATAACTTTTAATAACTTTTAATATTTTGTACCTTTTTAATCGTTGTAGCGTAATATTTGTATTTCTAACTCATATTTAATTTTAAACTTAGTTTTTGCTATAGTTATTTTTACTCCTAGATTTTTAGGCTTTGCCGTAGAATTCCTTAAGTGCTTTTTCTTTAGACTAAGATTTAGGTGCTTTAGAATTTTGCGACGCCTTTTTAAGTTTTAGTTTCTTTTTAAGTTATTTCCATTTGGGATTTAGTTTTTCCTGTAAGCTTTAATATTTTTAGACCTTTTACTATGTATCAATTATCATTCCAATTAGTAATATCAATTTGCGATTATAATTTTAAGTTAGTTGTAGTAATAAGGTTAAATTAGTTAAGTATTTTTAAGTTTTGATAAGTTTCTTTTATTTTTCCGTCACCTTTTATTTTTCAACCATTTTTTTTCTTTTTCGACATTTTTCGACGCGCAATCTTTTTCTCTCTTATTTCTCGCCATTCTAGTTTTTAGGACTTAGAATTTTTTCTACTTCTTCTCTAAATTTCTTAAAATTACGAAAATTTATTTTGAGTAGTTAAATTGATAGACATCAAAATTTTCTGGTTCGTAGTAATAGTTGGATTTGTACGTGGACCGGGTTATTGGAGCCAAACAGTCCTCAATTATATTGAGACCAAACGAATCCTGCCCCTCTGCTGCATCTTTTGGCTATTCGAAACGTGGGCAAAATCAGAAAAGTCTATTGATTGGATAACTTATTATAATTTTTCTTTCCTTTTAAAAACTAATAGGATATTCTGTGAATGCACCGAGCAAGACGTTCACCACCTTTTGTACGTTCACCACCTGTAACTCGATCAAGACATCGTTTAACAAATATAACCGCCGTTGATTTTTCTTTAGAATCGTCATCCAGTCGACCAAGTACTTCAGTTCAAAATACCGATAATCCATTTTTTGAACCCGACCTCAAAATTGAGAATCCAGAAAATATTCAGGAACGGTTCATAGATCCTGAACCATTAAACTTTCCTCCGGAACCACCAATCATTCAAACAGAGATTGTTGAGGAACGAACTATTAAATCAGAATCATCTAGTGATACCGATTCAACAAATTCAATTATGGAGAATCTGGAACCTTTAAGTATGGAAGACCGAATGAGAGCTAAACGCACTGGCCAAGGTCACGCAATTACTCATCCAGACATTAATGCGCCAGATTATGAAATCAAAGGACAAATTCTACACATGGTGACTAATCAATGCCAATTTAGTGGTGCGCCGAAGGAAGATCCAAATGAACATCTACGTACCTTTAATAGGATCTGCACACTATTTAAAATACGAGAAGTGGAGGATGAACAGATATATCTCATGTTATTTCCCTGGACTTTAAAGGGAGAAGCCAAAGATTGGTTGGAATCGTTACCTGAAGGAGCGATCGATACATGGGATGTTTTAATTGACAAATTTCTTAAACAATTTTTTCCTGCATCTAAAGCCGTAAGACTTCAAGCAGAAATTGTTACATTCACACAGAAGCCAAATGAAACTCTATATGAGGCGTGGACAAGATATGGAAAGTTGTTAAGAGGATGTCCGCAACATGGTTTAGACACCTGTCAAATAGTACAAATATTCTACCAAGGATGCGACATCACTACAAGAAAAGACATAGATATAGCAGCTGGTGGTTCTATTATGAAGAAAACCGAAACTGATGCTTACAAAATTATTGATAACACTGCTTCCCACTCACATGAGTGGCACCAAGAAAAAGATATCATTAGATCATCTAAAGCAGCTAGAGCCGATTCTAGCCATGACTTAGATTCCATTTCCGCAAAGATAGATGCTGTGGAGAGACGAATGGAAAAGATGACTAAGGATATTCATGCTATACGAATTAGTTGTGAGCAGTGTGGAGGACCACATTTGACAAAAGATTGTCTCAGTATTGAATTAACAATGGAACAAAGAGAGAATATTTCATACATAAACCAAAGGCCTGGAAATAATTATCAGAATAATTATCAACCGCCAAGACCGATTTACAATCAAAACCAGAATTATAACCGAAATATTCCATACAATAACCAACAAGGTCCTAGCAATCAACAATTATCCAACAATGCTTACAATCAGCAAAGACCGAATTTTCAAAACAAACCACCACAACAAACCGATGATAAAAAGCCGAATTTAGAAGATATGATGACGAAGCTAGTTGAAACTCAAACGCAGTTTTTCACATCTCAAAAACAAACAAATGAACAAAATGCTCAAGCATTTAGAAATCAACAAGCTTCTATTCAAAATCTGGAACAAGTAGTGAGTAACCTAGCAAGGTTAATAGGTGAAAGAAAACCGGGAAGTTTACCTAGTGATACAAACGCTAACCCCCGGAATGAAACAGCTAAAGCTATTACCACAAGAAGTGGTACAACACTTAAACCACCTGAAATACCTGTAACTTCTGATGAAACTATTCCTACTACACAAGAACCACAACCTGATCAGGATAAGGAAAAAGAACCGGTAGTTGAAAAGGTTAATGAAGATAACACAGTTAAGGCTAAACCTTATGTTAAACCATATCAACCACCACTTCCTTATCCGAGTAAAATGAAGAAAGAAAAACTTGAAGCCGAGCAATCCAAATTCTTGGATATGTTTAAACAGATAAATGTAAATCTTCCTTTCATTGATGTGATTTCAGGAATGCCAAGATATGCTAAATTCTTGAAAGATCTAATCACGAATAGAAAGAAAATGGAAGAACTCTCGGCTGTTACTATGAATGCTAATTGTTCAGCAGTGCTGTTGAATAAGATACCAGAAAAACTATCTGATCCAGGAAGTTTCACAATTCCATGTTTTCTGGGTAGTCTTAGTTCAATAGAAGCATTGGCAGACTTAGGTGCTAGTATAAATCTAATGCCGTATTCACTATACGCTAAACTAGACCTTGGAGAATTGAAACCAACAAGAATAAGCATACAACTAGCCGATAGATCAATAAAATATCCTAGAGGGATAATGGAGAACATGCTAGTTAAAGTTGGTACTTTAGTATTTCCAGTAGATTTTGTTGTTTTGGACATGGAAGAAGATTCTCAAGTTCCTCTCATATTAGGAAGACCATTCTTAAACACGGCTAAAGCAATGATAGACGTGTTCGGTAAGAAACTGACCCTAAGTATAGAGGATGAGAGTGTTACCTTTTCAGTGGATAGAGCAATGCAACAACCACAATCTGCAGATGATACATGTTATTATATTCAAACTATAGATGCACATGCAGAATTATTAGAAGAATTTCCAGAACTACAAGGAACAGGAGAATGTTCTTTAGGAGAAGGTAATGAACCAATTGATGAAGCTGAAATGTTAGCTACACTTATAGCTAATGGATATGAACCAACAACAGAAGAAATTCAAATGCTAAAAGAAGAAGACAGATATCGATATAAATCATCGATAGAAGAACCTCCGAAATTAGAGTTAAAGCCACTTCCAAACCATTTGGAATACGCTTATTTACATGGTGAATCTGAATTACCTGTAATAATATCGTCTTCTCTTACTGAAAATGAGAAATCACAGCTCATTTCTGTGTTGAAAGCTCATAAACCAGCCATTGCATGGAAAATTCATGATATTAAAGGAATAAGTCCTTCGTATTGCACACATAAAATCCTTATGGAAGAAGGTCATAAAACGTATGTGCAACGCCAACGAAGACTAAATCCTAATATGCAAGATGTAGTTAAGAAAGAGATTATTAAACTGCTAGATGCAGGTTTAATTTATCCAATCTCTGATAGTCCATGGGTAAGCCCAGTTCAATGCGTGCCTAAGAAGGGTGGCATGACTGTTATCACAAATGAGAAAAATGAGCTTATTCCTACTAGGACTGTAACAGGATGGCGTGTATGTATTGATTATAGAAAATTAAATGACGCCACCAGAAAAGATCACTTTCCCTTACCTTTCATAGATCAAATGTTGGAAAGATTAGCCGGAAATAGTTACTATTGTTTTCTAGATGGATTTTCCGGATATTTTCAAATTCCAATAGCACCCGAAGATCAAGAGAAAACCACATTCACGTGCCCTTATGGTACTTTTGCTTACAAACGCATGCCATTTGGACTTTGCAACGCCCCTGCAACCTTTCAAAGGTGTATGATGGCGATTTTTCATGACATGATAGAAGAATGCATGGAAGTATTCATGGATGACTTTTCAGTCTTCGGGGATACATTTAAATCATGTCTAGTTAATCTGGAACGAATGCTAATTAGATGCGAAAAATCAAATCTAGTACTTAATTGGGAGAAATGCCATTTCATGGTTAAAGAAGGCATCGTTCTTGGACATAAAATTTCAAAAGAAGGAATCGAAGTGGATAGAGCTAAAGTAGATGTAATTGCTAAACTTCCACATCCCACCAATGTTAGAGGAGTTAGGAGTTTTCTAGGGCATGCCGGTTTTTACCGACGTTTCATAAAAGATTTTTCTAAAATTGCCACTCCTATGAATAAACTCCTAGAAAAGGATGCGCCATTCATCTTTTCAGATGAATGTATCAAATCTTTTAATATTCTTAAAGAAAAACTCACTAATGCACCGATCATGATAACACCAAATTGGAATCTACCATTTGAACTAATGTGCGATGCAAGTGATTTTGCAATGGGAGCCGTTTTAGGACAAAGGATTGAAAAACGATTTCAACCTATATATTATGCTAGTAAGACATTACAAGGAGCACAAACGAACTATACAACTACTGAAAAAGAACTCCTTGCTATTGTCTTTGCTTTTGACAAATTTCGATCATATCTCGTTCTAGCAAAAACGGTGGTCTATACCGACCATTCTGCTCTTAGATACCTATTTTCAAAACAAGATGCTAAACCAAGATTAATCCGTTGGATCTTACTCTTACAAGAGTTTGATATTGAAATCCGAGATAAAAAAGGAGCAGAAAATCTCGCTGCTGATCATCTTTCTCGTCTTGAAAATCCCGAATTAGAAGTTCTAAATGAATCGGCCATACAAGACAACTTTCCTGATGAATATCTATTGAAGATAGATTATAAAGAAATCCCATGGTTTGCAGACTATGCAAACTACTTAGTTTGTGGATTCCTTGAAAAAGGATTATCGTACCAAAGACGAAAGAAATTCTTCAGTGATATAAAACACTATTTCTGGGAAGATCCACATCTGTTTAAAAGTTGTCCCGATGGAATAATACGCCGATGTGTATTTGGAGATGAAGCTAGTAAAATTTTAAACCATTGTCACACAGGACCAACAGGAGGGCATTATGGGCCTCAACTAACAGCAAGAAAAGTTTATGAAGCTGGATTCTATTGGCCTACAATTTACAAAGACGCACACCTTCTTTGCAAATCCTGTGATGCATGTCAAAGGGCCGGAAGAATAAGTCAACGTGATGAAATGCCACAAAATGTCATCCAAGTATGTGAAGTATTTGACATCTGGGGTATTGACTTTATGGGTCCATTTCCAAAATCTCATAATAATCTGTATATACTCGTAGCCATTGATTATGTATCTAAATGGGCGGAAGCACAAGCTCTCCCAACTAACGATGCACGAGTTGTAGTAAACTTTTTAAAACGTCTTTTTGCAAGGTTTGGAACACCGAAAGCTTTAATAAGTGATCGGGGTACTCATTTCTGTAATAATCAACTTGAGAAAGTTCTTAAAAGATATGGAGTAACTCATAAAATCTCCACCGCATATCATCCACAAACAAGTGGACAAGTTGAAAATACAAACCGAGCTTTAAAACGTATTCTAGAGAAAACCGTAGGATCAAATCCAAAGGAATGGTCCATTAAATTGGAGGATGCACTCTGGGCTTTTAGAACAGCCTACAAAACTCCAATTGGAACCACACCTTTTAGACTTGTTTATGGAAAAGCATGTCATCTTCCAGTAGAAATTGAACACAAAGCATTTTGGGCTTTGAAGACATGTAATCTTGATTTACATGAAGCCGGACGTCTACGATTAAGTCAACTAAACGAATTAGAAGAATTAAGACATGAAGCATACGAAAATTCGTTAATCTATAAAGAAAGAACAAAGAAATGGCATGATAAAAGAATCAGAAGTTCGAAAGAATTTAAAGAAGGAGACAGAGTTCTTCTTTTCAATTCACGATTCAAGCTATTTCCTGGAAAATTGAAATCAAGATGGTCTGGACCATTCATAGTCAAAAGAGTTTTCCCATACGGAACGATAGAATTGATAAATTCAAATGGGATTGAATTTAAAGTTAATGGTCACAGAGTTAAACATTACATACAGGGTCCGATGGAAGTCGACAACGAAGTTAATCACAATTTCGACACCACAGCTAACTAAGTGTGGGGAGAATCAAGTCTTTAAAGGATAATATGTATTTCTGTTAGAGTTAGATTGTCTGTTTTCGTGTAGTTCTCGAAAATGGAACACGTATGGTCTTTCCCTAGCAGACCCTAAAGAACTAGTCTTCTCCCCCCATTCTGAATTTTTATTTTTTTTAGGTTTTTACGAAATGAAGACTGCCTGTGAACTAAACCATGGTCTAATGCTACACGCTTTGATCACTAAACGTAATAATGACATACTACCGAGTGAATTAGTATCAGTAATCAGAGAAAGAATGGACGGAGTTAGAAAAGGATCCAGATGCGAAGATAATAAGTTACAATTTGGTAAAGGAAAATCAAAATCCGCAGCGAAAAGAAGAGCACGACACCTAGAACGATGTCACAAATGCGGAAAATGGTCACATGGAGGTAAATGTTCAAATAATCAAACCTATTCAAATACCGAATTTGTTACTTTATGCAGAGACGGACCGTTCATATGTTTAGAAGAAAAGACAATGAATGCTCGAGGTTACGCCTATGCAGCCATGGAAGACCAATTAAACCGACTATCTTATGAATGCAATAGATCATATAACTAAGAAATCTATTTCACAGGTATGTCTGTACAGTTTTTATTTTTATTTTTATTTTTAACCTTTTGATAATAAACGCTAATTTGTTCGCTAAAAAGTATTAAATTGGTATTAAATAAAATTAGGTTTGGCGACCGAAATTATTGATATCGTTCGAAAATTTATTACATCACTGCGAAATTTAACGTTTATTCTTAAGGTATAAATATCTTTAATCAATCAACCCAAAATATTTCAAAAATTCGTCATGAGTTAAATTAGGTCTTGGAACCGAAATTACTTTACCGAAAAGAGGGGCGCATATTTTTGATAATATTTGATTGATTAAAGTGGGATAAAAAGACAAAAAGATTTTTAATTTTATTTTTACCATATTTTTAAAAATTAATATTTAAATCTTAAATTAATATTGTAAACTTTGTAAAAACAATATATTTAAATTATAAATATTTGAAAAATTAATATAAGTTTGATATGAATTTATGAATTTTTAAATTAAGTTTGGTGTGAATTTTTAATTTTTAAAATATGAATTTTAATTTTATGCATTTCAAATTTTAAGTTTGGTGTGAATTTTTAATTGTTAATTTTTTTTAATTTTGAATTTTATATTTAAGTTGTGTGAATTTAAAAACAAAAATTTACTTTATCTCATTAAGTTAAAAATATGATTTTTAAAATTCGTCGTAAGTTGAAGACTAGGTCTTTGAACCGAAATTGCTTTACCCGAGGGAGGGACGAGAACTTTTATTATCATTATTTTTAATCTTATTGATTTAAAGTATGCCAAAAACATTAAAAAACCCAAAAATCTTAGCTTTTAAAACAATCACTACAAAAAGACAAATTTTAAAATTTTGTCGAGGGACGGACTAGGGCATCGTCCCGAAACGACTTCGTCTTAAAAAGAAACAAAATTTTTAAAAATTTTATTTAATTATATGTTTTAAAAGTATAAGGTTTATATATAAAAAAAAAAAAAAAAAAAAAATTTTTGGAAAATACCCCCATGCGAGTCGCATGGGGGAAAGGCTTAAGCCATGCGACTCGCATGGCTGTTAAAAACTGGACAGGATCAAAAAGGCAGCCGAGTTCTGCTTCTTTCACAACACACACACATATACACGAAAACTCTCCCAAACTCTCTCAATTTTTCACCAATTTTCACCAAATTTCTTGCAAAACTTCACAATAATCATGCCTAGATTCAGTAGTCTCAACCCCTTCAGGAGAAAGGTAAAGATTTCACCCCTAATCTCTTTAAATTCGAATTTTTGTGTTCTTGAGCTAGAAAATTTATATTTTGATTTTGTTAAATTTAGGTGTAATTAGAGCTAAATTGTTGTTATATTATGCATGTATATCCTAGATAGAAGCTATTTAACATGAATTGAAGCTAAAAACTTCAAATTTTTAAGAATCTAGGGTTTGTGTTCTTGAGCAATTTGGGGCTTTTTGATATAAACAGGTTATGGCCGATTTTTGTCATGAATTGTTACTAAATTAAGTAGTGTAACATGTTTAGGTAGTTAATTGATCCAAACTTTGAGCCTAAACATGTTTTTGAGAATTAAAGTGGACTTTTTAAGTCTAAAAATTCATGAACTTGGATAATTTGATATAAAGGCCATTTGAAACTTGTTTCATTGCTAGTAGTGATTATTTTGGCATGTTATTTGAGATAAATGCTTATGAACTTGATGTACATTTTTCGTATATGCTTATTTGACAAAGTGTAGACTTGACAAAAATATGAAAATGAGCACTAGTTTGATTTGAATGCCATGTAACAAGTGTTTAATTGTTATAATAATTATTGTTGACATGTTTAAGAGTTTAAATGTGATAAAACATTGTACACATTTTCGTATGTAAAAGTGTAGAATTGTTATCGTTAAGAAAATGTGTATAAAATGTGTTATGAATTGAACAGGTCATCATAATTGTTTCAAGTTATTATTTTGCTAACACTAATGCATATTTGGATGCACAAATTTTGTGTTTAATGTGTTTTGCAGAAAGCCGATACTGGAGGATCAGGAGCATCATCGTCCAGGCAACCAGAGCCCGAACCGGAAATGTTTCATGAACAGGAACAACATATGCAACAAGAAGAAGAAGAACAGGAGGAGCAACATATTCCTTATCACGATCAAGATCAATTATTCGTGAATCAGTTTCGTCAATTCGCTCCACATCAAAGGATTCTGAGTTTAGACATTAATGAAGATCAGTTACACCCAAATCTGAGATTTGATAGATGTTGGATAGAGTATCCAGACTATCAAAAGAACATGCACATTCTCTACTTTAAGGTTGTTGAAATGCCAAGGGCAATTGACTGGGTACCTTTGGAAACAGTTGACCTTGCCGAACCGATTCGGCAATTATTGGTGCAAAGGTATGGTAATTCTCAGTTTAACGATTGGATGCGCCTATTTTCCATTCGTAGAACCATATATAGGGAATGGTGTATAGAATTACTTAGTACTATTAAGTTAAACAGTGATGTTAGGAGGATAGATGATAGAAGCTTTATTAGGTTTCTGTTAGGTGGACGAATGTACAGAATGTCCATGATAGATTTAGCAAGGGCCTTACAGATTTACACCCCTGCTGAACTTTTGAGCCCCGACTGTAATAGCCTGATTGCCCAAGGAGAAAGGGTAGATAGGGAATTTGATGTTAACGCTGTCTGGAGGCGTATGTCACACTTTAATGAATTTCACGCCAGTGGAAATCATACATACTTAGATATAGACAGAGCTGAACTCCGGGTGATTCATAGATTCTTAGCAAACACAATTACACAAAGGGGTAGGAATAAGGAGAAATTGACCGTAAACGATTTGTTCTACCTTAAGTGTATTAGAGACCCGAGGAGTTTCGTTAACATTCCCTATTGTGTTGGTTATTATCTCGCTAATGTAGTTTCGGGGATGAAATCGGGGAGTATTATAGGTGGTGGTATTTTCATTACTCTCATTGGAGAGTATTTAGGTGTAGATAAGCACCAAGGGGGTCCAATGAACGAAATAGAGGACGGAGGTGAAACTATAAGTTCAAACCTTTATCACGGTGCAAGGGTATTATTGATGAGACGTGGTCGGGTATATCGATACGAGGGACCTCAGCGACAGGTAGAGAGAGGTTCGGATGATGAGATGGAGGAGGCGAACAACATTATAGGAGTTGTTCGGGAGACTGCTCTTGATTTAGGTATTCGTATGGAGGATGAATACATGACGAACTATGATAGGCATATGCAGTACGAGGCATGGCAACGCCGGAATGACTACGAGCATTCCCGGCAACGAGAGCATGGCCGATGGGATTATCATCAGCGCCAAATTATAAGCCAGTTGCAGCCTGGCGAGATGTATTATCCGACCCGACCCGCATACTATCCCGCACATCAGCCAGAGATGAGACCACCCTATGATTCATATGATTATGACGCAGCATACCAGTACACCTATAATCAGCCATGGAACCCGGACGCGAACATGAATTGGGATCCATATCCTAATTTTCCTCCTAACCCACCTCCTGATCAGTAGAGATAAGTGGTAATTTTTATTTTTATTTTAAACACTTAACATTTTATTATGTTTATGTAATGTTGGATATTTTATTATTATTGTGTACTAATATTTTTCTTATAGTTTGAAAGTGGGATGCCAAAGTTCCATTTCAAATTGCATGTATGATTATATTTGTATTGTATGTATTCTATTTTATGCACAAAACAGGGTAAAACAACGCGTTTTCAAAGACTGGCATTAAGTTCAGCAAAAGCAAGTAATTTTGACGACAATGATGCAAAATGTATGTGAAATAACAACAAGACGGAATGAACAAATGACGTGCACCATTTATCATTCAGCAAACAAACGCCAATATATTTGGAAACTTTGGTAAAAATTTAATCATTTTCACACAAATCACCCTCAATAATTTAAATTGTTACTGATTTCTTGCAAATGAGGGCATTGCAAGATCTTAAGTGTGGGAAGGGGTTAAATTCTTTCGGATTTTAAACCATTAAAAATACTAGTAAAGCAGTAGTTGTATTAGAATCTAGTGCTCTCTGATAAAAAAGAACAGCCCTAGTCTTATATACTGACTACCCAATTCTAGTAAAATTTTTCAAAATTTTCAATTAAATGAATTCAAAATCATGTTTACACATATTTATGAACGATAAAACTAGGTTTTAACACCGAAATTATTGTTACCTCGGAAAGGACATAAATTGAGAAACAAACTAAAATGTTAAAATTCATTTAAAATGGAATAGAGGACGATAAAAAGGAAAATAAAAGCCAAGTGTGGGAAAATTTACCAAGTTATTTTAAACATATGTCACATATATTTGTAACAAATAACTGAAAATACTTTTGCTTTGGACTAAACTAAACTGTTTTACCCGATGAAAGAAAATAAGAGATGGATCTACACGATGAATCAATTCCATCATTAAAAGGAAGTAAAGTCTTCCGAAAAAGACACGCGCTTCTTGATTTAGGTCATGAAGTTGTCGTTCAGACCAGCTGTAGGTTGACGAAAAATCTAGAAAAGTCATCACTAAAATCAGCAGGAAATCCACGGACCTCAGCATTAAACAGGGTCGCCAAGTGGTCAGATTTATCCTAACCATGAGAAGGATTTATCTCGTACAATGGGGAGGCACCGTGCAAATTAGCTGGATAAGACTAATGAATCAGATCCCCAGAAAGGATAATCTCCTTAAAGATTAAAAATCAGCTTTTAAGACTGATATTACTCAATCCTAGAGATTGACCTTAAAGATTGAGAATTACAAACTCATGGAATTCGATGATATCTAAACTCGAGCTTGAACGAGAAAATATTTTGATCAAAATTATAAACCGATTTGTTTTCTGAAAAACCCATTTTCAATGCGTTCATTACCATTGAACGTAAAATCCTAGGAATTCACCTGGAATTCATTAGGTCACCTGAACTAAATCGGGTGTCAACCGTAAGAACGGTGGTTGCATAGCATGGTCAAAGACAGGACCTTGTGTCAAACCGAAAAATTATAAGGGTGAGCTTTACTATTGCTCCTACCAAGGATAGTAATTGCGTCCGACACGTTATAGACCATAATCAAAAGCATGTCACGGGACATTGCCTTAAACAGTTGCTTGTTCAACGCTTTCCTTTACAACCGGACGGTAGTTTGCCGAAAGGTAATATACGGGACAAGTAAACTGGACGTGTTGCTTTCCAAATACAAGGTTAGCAAGTGGGTGACACAAAACCGCAAGTTTTGAGCTAAAATTTTCAAATTTGAAACCCACCAAACCCACAAAAATATTTTGCAAACACCGGTAAAGGGTTATTCCGGAAAACTTATCTAGGGTAAAAAACTAGATTTAATTTTCAAAAGATCAAATGTTTTCATAAAGATCCAATTTCCTTAATGGATCTAAATTTTTATAGTCATGTGGGACTGTAAACCATATCATCACTACCATTGTTTATACCGCCGTATAGAAATCACTGATGTACAAAGTATGAAGAATAAAGAAGTGATTCTAGTATTTCAAGACAATATTGCTTGAGGACAAGCAACGCTCAAGTGTGGGAATATTTGATAATGCTAAAAACGAACATATATTTCATAGCATTATTCCTCAAGAAAGACAAGCTTTTAGTTGCAATTGTTCTATTTACAAGTGATATTCGTTTAAATAATAAAAGGTGAAGACAAAAGGCAGATTCGACAAATTGAAGACAAAAAGGTCCAAAGAGCTAAAAAGTACAAGATACAATCAAAAAGGTTCAAAATATTGATGAGGAACGTTTCAAAATGACAAGAGTACAAGTTACAAGACGCAAAGTACACGATATAAAATAATACGCGAGGACGTCCGAAAATCCGGAACCGGGACCTGAGCCAAGAAGAAACGCCCGACGCAACGGACCAAAAATATCTAGTCTACTATGCACAAGAATATAATATAATATATATATAATTATATATAATTATATATTATATATATTATTATTATTATATTACGTCGGCAAGAAGAAAACAAAAGTAGTTGGCTGAATCCAGGGTGGCCATGCGACTCGCATGGCCAGAAGCACAAAACCATGCGAGTCGCATGGTGTGAGATTGCTGGTCAGGTCCTATAAATAGCCAGTTTTCTGACGAGTTTTAATCATCTTTTTTCTCTTCCTCTTCATACGTAAATATAATTATATTTATAATTTATATTTTAATTTTAATTATAATTCTAATAATAAGGGTATGTTAGCGAATGTTGTAAGGGTGTAAGTCGAAATTCTGTCCGTGTAACGCTACGCTATTTTTAATCATTGTAAGTTATGTTCAACCTTTTTATATTAATGTCTCGTAGCTAAGTTATTATTATGCTTATTTAAAACGAAGTAATCATGATGTTGGGCTAATTACTAAAATTGGGTAATTGGGCTTTGTACCATAATTGGGGTTTGGATAAAAGAACGACACTTGTGGAAACTAGACTATGGGCTATTAATGGGCTTTATATTTGTTTAACTAAATGAAAGTTTGTTAATGTTAATATAAAGATTTACAATTGGGCGTCCCTATAAATTACCATATACACTCGATCGGACACGATGGGCGGGGTATTTATATGTACGAATAATCGTTCATTTAACCGGACACGGGAATGGATTAATAGCCACTAGAATAATTAAAACAGGGGTGAAATTACATTCAAGGGTAATTGGTGTAATTGTTAACAAAGTAGTAAAACCTTGGTTTACACGCAGTCGATAACCTGGTGTATTCATTAAACAAAGTATTAAAACCTTGTTACAATTCGAATCCCCAATTAGTTGGAATATTTATCTTCGGGTATAATAATAATTTGACAAGGACACTTGCAATTTATATTTATGACTGATGGACTGTTATGGACAAAAACCAGACGGACATATTGAATAATCCAGGACAAAGGACAATTAACCCATGGGCATAAAACTAAAATCAACACGTCAAACATCATGATTACGGAAGTTTAAATAAGCATAATTCTTTTATTTTATATTTAATTTCCTTTATTTTATATTTAAGTGCACTTCTAATTATCGCACTTTTATTTATTGTTATTTTATTTAATCGCACTTTTAATTATCGTACTTTTAATTATCGCAATTTAATTTTATCGCATTTTTATTATTCGCAATTTCATTATCGTTATTTACTTTACGCTTTAATTTAAAGTCTTGTATTTATTTTATATTTTACATTAGGTTTTAACTGCGACTAAAGTTTTAAAATCGACAAACCGGTCATTAAACGGTAAAAACCCCCCTTTATAATAATAATATCACTTATATATATATTTGTATTTTTATAAAAGTAAACTAATATAGCGTTGAGCTTTGTTTAAAGATTTCCCTGTGGAACGAACCGGACTTACTAAAAACTACACTACTGTACGATTAGGTACACTGCCTATAAGTGTTGTAGCAAGGTTTAAGTATATCCATTCTATAAATAAATAAATATCTTGTGTAAAATTGTATCGTATTTAATAGTATTTTCTGCTAAAATTTAATAGTATTTTATACCCCTCTGCTTTGACATCAATAGTGTGGGTGTGTTGAGAGAGAATTAGAAAGAGAATTGGAAGTGAAATGGAGTGAATGATGAGTGGTAATTGGTGAGTGGTGAGTGGGGTTAAAAGGAGTTCTAGTTAGTTGACTAGCTCATGGTAGAAGTTAAAATTGATTAGTCATACATGACATAATCAAGAGTGGAATCCCATGCTAGTTCCTATTGGTATATACCCATAGTAAGTACGTTTTGAAGCTGTGTATAATACGGGTAAAAATACGACTAGAATTCTTGATGAAAGAAAAGAATGGGAAAGTAACTGTAACCATTTTCATTAAGTATGAGTGTTTTGATATATGTCTTGAAGTCTTCCAAAAGTATTTTAATACATATAAATACACTACATGTATATACATTTTAACTGAGTCGTTAAGTCATCGTTAGTCGTTACATGTAAGTGTTGTTTTGAAACCTTTAAGTTAACGATCTCAATTAATGTTGTTAACCCATTGATTATTATATCTAATGAGATGTTAAATTATTATATTATCATGATATTATGATATATTAATATATCTTAATATGATATATATACATTTAAATGTCGTTACAACGATAATCGTTACATATATGTCTCGTTTCGAAATCCTTAAGTTAGTAGTCTTGTTTATATGTATATAACTCATTGTTAATATACTTATGGAGATACTTACTTATCATAATCTCATGTTATCCATATGTATATCCATATATATATCGTCATGTCATTTTTACAAGTTTTAACGTTCGTGAATCGCCGGTCAACTTGGGTGGTCAATTGTCTATATGAAACATATTTCAATTAATCAAGTCTTAACAAGTTTGATTGCTTAACATGTTGGAAACATTTAATCATGTAAATATCAATCTCAATTAATATATATAAACATGGAAAAGTTCGGGTCACTACAGTTTGGGCGAGTGTTGGGTTAGCGGGACGTCGCGGGTTCAAACCCGGACTTGGGCATTTTTTTTAGACTACTTCTTTGAGGTAGTTTACTTATTTTCTCATTATTATTATTATTATTATTATTATTATTATTATTATTATTATTATTATTGTTATTATTATTATTATTATTATTATTATTATTATTATTATTATTATTATTATTATTATTATTACTATTATTATAGTTATTATTATTATTATTATTATTATTATTATTATTATTATTATAAATGTTACTACCACTATTAGTATTAGTAAAATCATTATTTTTATAGTAATTATTATTAGTTATTATTATTATTAATACTAAAATAGGTATCAAGAATCATTCATTATTATAATGGATATTACTAATCTGTAATTTCTAAAAATCATTATCATAAGTATCATTAACCGAAAAATTAATATTTTACAGTTATTATTATAAGTTTCACTATTATTATCATTATCATTAATATAGTTATTAACATAAAACCTTATTTAGTAATAGTAAGTATTATAATTATTATCATCTTTATCATTATTAATATAATTTTAGTACTACTATAATTACTATTTTAACAAACAAACGATATATACTTATATAAAAATATATTTAATACATATAACATAATAAAATTACTGATTTTATATACAAAATGAATATACGAGACATATATATATTATTAATATGAAAATGATATAATAGTAAATTATATATATATATATGTTATAAAATATCTAGATTGTGTTATAAAATATCTAGATTTGATGTTAATTTTATTATTATTATATTTTTTGCATAGTAATATTTTATACTATAAATAGACATGTATGGTAACCATTTAAGGTGTACCATTTCTCTTGAAATATCAATATCAATATTTCTTCTCTCTTTCTTCTCTCTTTTTTCTCTCTTTGTTCTTATAACCATTAAAGGTAGTTATAAGCCTACTAAATTATAACACGTTATCAGCACGAGTTAATTAAATTGAACTCACCGTGTCTACATGTAAATTTATTAGCATTGATGTATAGTAATATTGAGGCTGTCATTATTTATAAATAATGGCTCCATGATATCATGTAATCCGTGAGTCACCGTATTGGGAAAAAGGAGTTGAACATCATTTTCAGTTTTAGTCGTATGAACTTACTTTTTAATTGGTGGATCCATTTATATGAGTGGATACACTTTTCTCGATTTAGGATGTAGATCATAAAACATAGATGATTTAATCATGACAATATTTTTATCCACACCCACAAATTACACCCTTTTTCCATTACGATACTTACATATGCAGCGAAAACTTACGTAGATATCAAATGAGGCAATTTTACAGTGGGAACACGAGGCATATTGTACAGGTCCCACGGATGGCGCCAAATGATCAAGCCAAAACTGACATGAGTGCAACTTGTGAGGGAACTGCCTCTTTACACTCCGGGTCAAACGATCACGAGTCACTAATCAAGGTATGAAGTTATTAATAATTTTCAGACTCAGACATATGAAATTTTGGACTACTAACATTTTGAACTACTAATTTTTATTAAGTTCTTAGTGCATTTGTATTGTTCTTATTATATGGTTGGCTCTGCCACCTAAATTATATATGGTCGACACTGTCGCCTAACTATCATTTATGTTTACTAACTTTTATTAACTTCACTAACATTTATATTTATGTTATTTAAGTTATATATGGTCGGTTATACCGCCTGAATTATATTTTCTGTAATCTAACTCTTATTAACTTCACTAACATTTATATTTATGCTATTTAAGTTATATATGGCCGGTTATACCGCCTGAATTATATTTTCTGTAATCTAACTCTTATTAACTTCACTAACATTTATATTTATGTTAATAAGACCTCATGATTGTACGCAACACGTCATTTGACAACACGGTACTTTATGTACGCAACACGTCATTTGACAACACGGTACCATGGGTCGAGATTAATTCCGATCAATACGAATATGATGAGGTCTTTATATGTTATCTAACATTTATGATTACTTATGCAATTAATCATTATTTATTTCATGCATACTAATGTTTATTCTTAAATTTATAATCTTAAAAGTTAAAATAAGAAAAAGTAGTTTTTACTTTTATTAAAAGTAAATCTTAAAAGTTAAAATACAAAAAATAGTTTGTATTTTTATTAAAAGTAAATCTTAAAAGTTAAAATACAAAAAAGTTGTTTGTATTTTTATTAAAAGGTAAATTTTAAAAGTTAAAATAAAAAAAGTAGTTTGTGTTTTTATTAAAAGTAAATCTTAAAAGTTAAAAAAAGAAAAAAAAAAAGAATGGTAAAATGGAGTAGCTTTTGTCAAAAATGAAGTATTGAAAATGAAGTGGTCTCCTTCTATAATTAAAAAAAATATACTTTCATCAAATGAATTTTTTTTTGTGGCCGACAATTCCAAACACGAGTCAGTGTTTAGTTTATCAAGAATATCTCTTGCTTTGGTGAAAGAACACAATCACGATATCGGGTGTTGTGAAAGAATTAAAAAAATTAGTCAAGTGGCCTTTTAAAAACTAGAAAGTTTTTTTTTAAACAAAAGGTTTTTTTTTATATATTTATAATTTACGGGTAACGTAAAAAAAGGAAGTTTTTTTTTTAAAAACAAAGAAAGTGTTTAAATGAATTTTACAGAAAGGGGGAAAGCAAAGTAAAAACAAATTTTTTTTCTAAACTTGTCAAATGTTTTGTTAAAAACGTGACCGTTGAAAAAAGGAGGTTGAATAATAAAACTTAAAAAACAAATTATTTTTTTTAAAGAGTGTGCATCAAAATGACCCGTTTAATAATGGGGAGTTAAAAAGATAGTCAAATTGTTTCAACGAACAAGGGTTCAATTGGATTTTTTTTAAACAAAGTAATAAAAAAAAATAATCCAAATTTCCAGTTATTTGATTTAAAAAAAAATCTGCGGGTACGCGTGATGGATCCAATGAATCCGCATCCACGACCCGCGGGTGCTATCCCTAATTGTGACAAGTACAAATCAACTAAAAGTCTAAAAGATAAATGCTCTTATAGGGACCAAATGTTCACAATAATTGCCTAAGCTAGATATGAAACAAATAGTTCATCAAGAAAAAAAATATGCATCTAAAGCTTCTACTGAAAATTAATGTGCAAGGTACAACATATAACTATATGTTCAAATTCATTTGAGCCTTCGGAGTCACAAGTATATGATGTATATATATTACTCAATTAACAAAATAGTAAATCGAAATTAATTCATATGAATAGTAAAACGAAATTAATTAAATTACTATTCACATAAAAAGCGCATATGATGAAAAACGCATATGATGAAAAGCGCAGCGCATATGATAAGCGCATATGATAAAAAGCGAATATGATGAAAAGCGCAGCGCATATGATGAAAAGCGCATATGATTAAAAAATGGTGAAAAACACAGCGCATATGATTAAAAGCGTATATGGTGAGAAGGATATATGATGAAAAAGCACATATGGTGATTTATGAAAGAAAAAAAAAACACATATGGTGATTAGTGGAAAGCACATATGATGATTAATGAAAAGTATATTGTGAAAAAGAATCACAAATGTTTCTTGAAAGAATTCAAGGTAAGATATATGAACCAATTCATCCATCATGTGAACCATTTTGATATTTCATGGTTCTAATAGACACATCTAGCGGATGGTCTCATATTTGTATGTTATCAAGCCGTAATATGGTTTTTGCAAAGTTTCTTGCACAAATTATTAAATTGAGAACACATTATTCTGATTACACCATTAAAAGGATGAGACTTGATAATGCTGGTGAGTTAACATCTCAAGCATTTAATGATCATTATATATCTACAGGGATTGTTGTTGAACATCCAGTTGCTCATGTGCATACACAAAATTGGTTTAGCTAAATCAATATATAGACGCTTGCAGCTAATAACTAGACAATTGATAATAAGTACAAAACTCTCAATATTTATATGTGAACATGTAAATTTACATGCTGCGACATTAATTCGCATTATACCATGTGGAAGTCATAAATATTTTCACTTACTACTTGATTTTGGCCAAGAGCCAAATATTTTCCACCTTAGAACATTGGTTGTGCAATGTATGTTCCAATTATATCACCACAACACAATAAAATGGTTTTTCAAAGAAAGATGGTAATATATTTTGGATATAAAACATCTTCAATCATAAGATATACTAAACCCATGATGGGTGATATTTTTACAGCACGTTTTGCTGATTATCATTTTAATAAAACATTGTTCCCTAGATTAGGGGAAGAAATAAAAAAAAATGATGCTTCATGATGTGAACATCAATTAAGGTATATTGAACTCGCACAAAAGAATGTGAAACGAAAGTTCAAAAATAATGCATATGCAAGATCTTGCAAATTAATTACTTTATGCATTTACAGATATAAAAAGAAGTGACTAAATCATATATACCAGCGATAAATGCTCCAGCTCGAATTGAAATTCCAAAAGCTGGCAATAATGTCACTATTGAGTCTTTGCCACGCATCAAACGTGGAAGATTAATTGGTTCCGAAGATAAAAATCCTCGAAAAAGAAAATCAGCTGATAATGAGGTAAAAGAAAGTGTTCAAGAAGAACCACAAATCAATATTCCTTCTGCAGAGGATATTGATAAATGAAAATACTAAAATTGCGATAAATTATGCAATATTATTGAACCGAAATAAAATTAAAATCTCTATGAGATATTTTCATATAATGTTACAATGACATCATGAATAAAGATGATGATCTGGAACTAAAATCTGTCATTGAATATACAAAATGGACATGATTGAGCTCAATGGAAAGGAGCAATACGAGCTGAATTAGAATCGTTCGATAAAAGAAAAGTTTTCGGATCAATCGTTATCACTTTTAAAGATGTGAAACGTATGAGATACAAATGAATTTTTATCCGAAAAGAAATGTGCAAATGAAGTTACAAGGCAAAACTAGACTTATAACTCAATATTTCCCACAAAGACCAGAAATGAATTAGGAGGAAAACTTATCCTCCTATAATGGATACAATTATTTATTAGATACTTAATTAACCTGGTAGTTATTTAAATGCATCTCATGAATGTTGTTACTACTTATCTGTATGGATCACTTAATAGTGATATATATATATATATAAATATACCTAAAGGGTTAAGGTATCATAAGCATTTTATAAAACCCAAGGGAATATATTCCATTAAATCACAAAGATTTCTAAATGGGTTTATACAAACGGGACGTATGTGGTATAACCGATTAAATGACTACTTGATAAAAAAAAGGGTATAAACTTATTTTGCACGTATGTTTTATAAAAACAATGTTCGGATATCTGATCGTAGTTGTTTATGTCAATGTTCTTAACATCATATGAACAGATAAATAAATCTATGAAATTATTCAACTTCTAAAGAATTATTTTTTGAAATAAAAGATCTTGAAAAAACCAAGTATTACCTTGGATTGCAAATTGAGCATATGCCTAATGGTCTACTTGTACATCAAACAACTTATACTGAAAAGATTTTAAAACATTTTTTAAAGATAAAACCAATTGGTTGTTAGATCACTCAATATTGACACTGATCCATTTCATCCCCGTGAAGATCATGAAGATATTAACGAATCAGAAGTTCCATATATTAGTGCAATTGGGGCTGTTATGTATCTTACAAATTGTACAAGACATGACATTTCTTTTGTAGTTAATTTGTTGACAAGGTTCAACTCAGCCCTTACAAAAAGACATTGGAATGGGTCAAACACATATTTTGATACCCCTGAGAAACTGCTGATTTAAAATTATTGCATTCTAACGTTTCAAAACAAGATTTGGTTGATTATGTATATGCAGGTCATTCATCAAATCCTCATAAAGATAAATCTCAAACTCGATATGTATTCCTAAATGGAGGTACCACAAAATCATGGCGTTCTTAAAACAAACACTTGTTGCAACATCATCAAATCATGACGAAATGATTGGATTATATGAAACTACTCGAAAATGTGTTTGGTTGAGATCGATGACACAAATCATTATTGATTCTTGTGGACTAGAACGCTATAAAAGACTAACAACTATCTTCACCAACAACTATATATGAAGATAATGCAGCTTGCATAATACAAATGAAAGAAGAGTATCAAAAGTGACTGAACAAAATATAAATACTGACGAGGCGCCAAAGCCATAGACGGTCTTAACGGTCATAAGTTTGATGGAAAAGAATGGTATGTTGGTAAGGCTCAGAAAAGACTACAAGGGAATAGGAATTGAAACAAGGGTTTGAGCAAACCATGAAGGAGACTGTAGACAAATCACAGGGGCTAAACTTGTACATAAAAGATTTAGATGATACAGTTTCAGATGAAAACCTCAGATTCTTCTCATATACTCAAGATCTCGTAAAAGACAACCAGATTAAAATGAGATACGTTCAATCAACAACTCTGCTGATCTTTGTACCAAAGCACTGCCAACTGCTATTTTCAGAACACACGTTCATAATATTGGCATGAGGCATGTTCAGAAGATGTAACAACTCAGGCGTTGCCTACTTGAGGGGGAGTCAACTCTATGCTGCACTCTTTTTCCCTTAGCTAAAGTTTTATCCCAATGGGTTTTCTTTAGCAAGGTTTTTAACGAGGCAGTACTAGTTATTCTCTAATAAAATTGTCATCCAAGGGGGAGTGTTATAAAATATCTAGATTGTGTTATAAAATATCTAGATTGGATGTTAATTTTATTATTATTATATTTTTTGCATAGTAATATTTTATACTATAAATAGACATGTATGGTAACCATTTAAGGTGTACCATTTCTCTTGAAATATCAATATCAATATTTCTTCTCTCTTTCTTCTCTCTTTTTTCTCTCTTTGTTCTTATAACCATTAAAGGTAGTTATAAGCCTACTAAATTATAACAATATAAACTTATTCAATTATCATTATATGTGTATTGATATATATACAAATGATATAGGTTCGTGAATCCGAGGCCAACCCTGCATTGTTCAATATAGTCATATGTATTTTTACTACAAAATACATTAGGTGAGTTTCATTTGCTCCCTTTTTACTCATTACATTTTTGGGCTGAGAATACATGCAAATGCTTTATTAACTTTTTTACAATATATGCGTGAGTTTCATTTGCTCTCTTTTTAAATGCTTTTGCAATATATATTTTTGGGACTGAGAATACATGCGCTGCTTTTATAAATGTTTGACGAAATAGACACAAGTACTTAAAACTACATTCTATGGTTGGATTATTATACCGAATATCGCCCCTTCAAGTCTGGTAACCTAAGAATTAGGGAAATGGCCCCTAATTGACGCGAATCCTAAAGATAGATCTATGGACCTTGACAAGTCCCATTCGGGGTACGAATGCTTTAGTACTTCGAGATTATTATACATACGAGAGGTTCTGTTTTGGAGATATTCTATGCATTAAGTTAACGTCGGTTACTAGGTGTTCAATCCATATGAATGATATTTTTGTCTCTATGCATGGGACGTATTTTTATGAGAACTAAAAATGAAAATCTTGTGGTCTATTAAAATGATGAAAATGATTATTTATGTTAAACTAATGAACTCACCAACCTTTTGGTTGACACTTGAAAGCATGTTTATTCTCAGGTATGAAAGAAATCTTCCGCTGTGCATTTGCTCATATTAGAGATGTTACTTGGAGTCATTCATGACATATT
The DNA here is from genome assembly GCF_046630445.1 of Rutidosis leptorrhynchoides. Taxonomy (NCBI): domain Eukaryota; kingdom Viridiplantae; phylum Streptophyta; class Magnoliopsida; order Asterales; family Asteraceae; genus Rutidosis; species Rutidosis leptorrhynchoides. The sequence continues at coordinate 353,633,054 of NC_092338.1, forward strand.
TCAAAAGACGTTGCATTCGAGTCATCGAGTTCATCAAGATTATTATTAAGTCGATTATAGTTGGATATATTATGAAAGAGTATGCATGCCGTTAATTTTCAATGTAAATGAAAGTTTGTCTTTTAAAAACGAATGCAATGTTTGTAAAATGTATCATATAGAGGTCAAGTACCTCGCGATGTAATCAACTGTTGTGAATCGTTTATAATCGATATGGACTTCGTCCGGATAGATTAGGACGGGTCTCTACAATACCCAGGATCAAATTAAGTCATTAGCGAAACTAACATAAAGGATGGTAAAACCGTTGGGATTTTTAAGAATAATTCTAAACGTTTTCTTGTCCATATTCGTAAGAGAAATGGTATAATAATATTTAAACACCATTTATTTAACTCTATTATGGACAAAAAGCGTAAAAGAAGAAAAAAGGATCGTGAACAATGTAGATGGTTCGAGCATGCTATAATTACAAGGCTGATTGCGGGTTTGGAAGATGATGACAATGACGTTGTTAGGTTTCGTGGCTCATAGTTTTGGTTTATCTTTGAAGACTCTATGTATCATGTAGGTTTCGTTTTGTTTCGTAGCTCGTTGTGTTGTTTTGTTGGTGTTGTCTTCGTAGTCTTTTGTGTTTTTGTTTCGGGTTAGTTGGTCGTGTGTGTTGTCGGTGTCGTTTTTCGTCGTGTAGGTTGTTGTATTGGTAGGTCTATTTCTTGTATTGTGTTTGTGTTTTGTCTAGTTTCTTGCTAGTTTTTTATATACAAATTTCTTGCCAATCGGAAAAAAATAAAAAATAAAGTCATTAGCCCACTCTTGAAACTATATAAATTGTCAAATACAACAGATCATATTTAATTTCATATGAAATTTTTTGATCCAAAACTTTTTGTAAAATACATTAGAGACGGTGTACAATAAGACGGATGGAGTAATATATACGGACTAGTTGATAATGATACCTGCTTATTCTCTTCACTCTATTGATATAAACACGTCCTTATAATTTCTGAATCCTATGTCTAATGTCTAATATTATTATATAAATGCATATATGCATATATGCATATATAAGTGTGTATCTGAGGCACGCTTATTTATGTAAGTAAAGACATAATAATAAACTTGGAATATATCAATCATGGATTGGGAGTGGCTGTCGGAGTTCTTACAGGGGATGCTAAAACCGGCCGCCGCCACGGCGGTCGTGTTACTAGCCGCCGCTCTGTCGTATTTTCAAAAACTGAAATTAGAAGGAGAGATGATTTATTCAATTGTTAGAGCATTCATTCAGCTCTCAATTATTGGTTTTGTTCTTCAATTCATTTTTAATCAAAATAATGGGTGGTGGATCATACTTGCCTATCTTTTCATGGTAATATTTCTTTCTTCTGTTCAATTATAAATTTAAAACGATTTATTTATTTATATTTATTTATTTGTTTTTGTGATGTAGGTTTCAGTTGCAGGGTACACGGCTGGGCAACGAGCAAAACATGTACCTCATGGGAAATATATTGCCGGAGCTTCGATTTTAGTTGGGACGTCTATAACGATGTTGTTACTAGTTTTGCTAAATGTTTTTCCGTTTACGCCTCAATATATTATTCCGGTGGCCGGAATGATGGTTGGTAATGCGATGACGGTTACCGGAGTTACTATGAAAAGATTACGGGATGATATTCGGACACAGATGAGTTTGGTAAGTTTTAATATATGAATAAACTCTTGTATGTGATTATGATATTTTTGATATGAAATGTTTGATTTGGGTTACAATATATGTAAGAAAAGGTATATGAAGTATTCGGGTTTAAACCGTTTAATGCGAAAACTTAATCATATGAAAAAAAAAAAAAAAAAAAAAAAAAAAAAATTTTGATTTAAATTTGATTTTCAGTTATTTTCGTGCATACAAATATAATTCAGTTCTCGATTAACTTTTATAAACTCGATTAAATCGAAACTAAATTCAAACTCGAGTAAACTAATGATATATTTGATTATTAACGTATACAGGTCACAAATCGTTTTCAAAATTAAAAGTCAAAGTTCAAAATAGATTTTTTATGATTATTTTAATTAAATTATTAGTATGATTATTTTATATTTTAATTAAATTATTATTATTATGATTATTTTGATTTTTCGGTTTAACCAAAACCGAATCAGATTCGGTATTCGGTTTTGGTTTTGAATAAAAATGTATACATGTCGATTCTGTATTCGGGTTTGCTTCCAAATATTTTATAATCGAACAAATTGAGCAGAAAAAATCAAAAACGAACCTATGAACACTTTGATCAAACCTATGAACACTTCGATTAAAAAACTGGTGAAAACGAACACAAACGTTTATTGTGATTTAGTAAAGTGATGTGTAGTAATTAGTATGGAGTAATAATAATAAGTCTGTTTGTATTTTGTTATAGTTCTATTTGACTATGTGTATGTGTAATAATAATAAAGAGTCTATTAGTATTTTGTTTTCGTTCTATTTGACAATGTGTATGTGTAATATACTATACCCATTGTTCTGTTTCCAGTTGGCTGGTTAGGCGATTCAACTAAATTTAACAACCAAATGTTAAATTCAATGTCATTTTCAATCACTTATGGATTTATAATTTATGTTAATCTAGCCCAAAACATAACATTCAGTTATCGAATACTAACACAATATTTTATTTCCTTCATATGTGAAGGTTGAGACAGCATTAGCCCTTGGTGCTACACCGCGACAAGCGACACTTCATCAAGTAAAAAGGTCACTAGTCATTGCACTCTCACCGGTTCTCGACAACACGAAAACAGTGGGACTAATATCGCTTCCAGGAGCTATGACCGGACTTATTATGGGTGGAGCTTCCCCTGTTGAAGCCATACAACTTCAAATGGTGGTGATGAATATGCTAATTGGAGCTTCAACTATGAGTAGTATTATGTCAACTTACTTTTGTTGGCCTAATTTCTTCACAAAGGCTTATCAACTTGAAACAAAGGTCTTTTCTACCGAATAGTGGTTAGTTACTTAGGATTGGGTTGATATGTTTTTGTTCAACTCGAATGGTTATATGTTATCTCAAAGATAATTGAATGATTTTGCGTGTTGATGTAAGTTTAGTAACTTATAGGAGCGAATTGTTGGGTATTTTAAGCAAATTGTTAAGGGTAAATGGTTAAACGTTTACCCTTAAACAAATACAAATACAACTGCGATTGTTATGTACATACACGAGATGTTAAGACAAATAAATATTTATGATTGAGCAAATTATGATGTCACAAACAACAAACGAAAGAATTATATGTAATGATACCACAACCCGCATGCGCATTCCATACGTATGCGGGCACTCGCTAGCATGCGTACGCGTGTACCTTGTATGCGGTATGCGGCATGCGGTGATGTATCGAATGCCTTTGTTCCCGGTACGGCGGTTACTTGGTCATCAAGTCGATATCTTTTTCATAATTATATCCGTGATTCGGGGGAGTTAGTTATGGACGAGATTATCATTATCTTGGATGGTTCTAGAATTAGGGTTTGTCTATATATACAAACCCTAATTATCATTCTAGGAACAACCAACATTACGTAACCACCACCTACTACACATCCTACGTAACAAGCTATCAACGTTCATCTTCTCATGGTTTACAGGTTAGTTTCTTATTAGCTAGCACCTACAACCTTGCTAGGGGCCTTCTGATCAACGACCGTTATCGAAGGTGGACTTAATCACTTGGCCACCCTGCCGACATCATCATGTCGGCCAGGGTTATTCACGGTAGCCGGACCGGAGAGTCTTGTTCTAAGATCCTTAAACCCCCCTTTTTTACGTATTGAGCAGACATATAGACCCTATGAAAAATATTTGCATGATCAAGTGGTGCTTTCACTGAGAGACGAACTAATTCAAGACATGTTTAATTGTTTTTTTTTTGTTGGAAAGTTTTGAATTATAATGTGACGACCCGGAAATTTCCAACAAAATTTAAACTTAATCTTCATATGATTTCGATACGATAAGCAATGTCTATAATGTTGAGTCTCGAAAATTTTAAAACTATGTTTATATATTCAATTGACCTCTGACTGTTCCCAACGATTCACGAACAACTTTTTGTAAATAGATTCATATATATTTAAGTATGTATATATATATATATATATATATATATATATATATATATATATATATATATATATATATATATATATATATATACATGAATATTAATTGTGAATATATAAGATTAAATAATAAATTTATTTATTGAAAACACATACTTAATGTGTTTAATAAAACCTGAATCTATATTAGTTAGACTAATATGAAAATATATAGATATAAATGAATTATTGTGTTATTACTAATAATATTATGATTAGTATTAATAACGGTATCATCAGTAATATTACTATGATCATTTCATGATTTCCTTTATTATTATTTTTCTTGTATAAATTTGACTAAAATTATTATTAATATTGTTATTATTATTAGAATTAGTATTCTTAATAAAATTAAAAACATTCTTAAGTTTATTAGTAGATTTATATTATTATGTAATATTATAAAAGTTAAAATAATATATACATATGTAGTTATATAAATATAAAACAAGTATATAAATAAAAATGAATATATATATACATAATACCATTAAATATATATAGACTCACATATAGATATATGTATATTTATAATTACAATTATAACAAATATGGATAACAAATACATATAAATATATAACAGATAAAATTTTAACAAATAAATATAAAAATTCAGTTATATAACAAATAGTTATACATAGGATACTGATTGTAGAACACGTCATCTTTATTTGTATCACTATCTATCTGCCTTATTTTTCTTGTGGCTCGTGATATGCTGTCTATCCATTATAGCTAAAATCCAACCTCAATCAACTCTAGTTGCTGTAACAGATAATCACAAGAACGATATAAATTGTCCATCCTTGTTAGTCGTTAAAGAAAACAGAAAAGAAAAACACACCCACTCGATACCTGTTCGTCGATAGCTTTTTCACAAGAATTCAATTTCAAATGAATTACAAAAATGAGAAATGCAAAAGTGTTAGTAATCCTTTACTCCAGCTATCTACAAATTTTCAAATTTTCATTCATGAAATCAAGGTTTAATTTCGAGGTCAAAGTTTAAGTTTTAAAAGTCAACAGATTTGATTATCAAGAAATTCGATTTCATGACGATGTTTCTGTTGTAATTGAGAATTCATAAAGTTTCCAGAGGCGTTTTACTATATATTTCATGTTGTAACAATTGGCCAAATCATTATAGATTTCGAAATCAAATTTTTTTTTTTAAAAAATGGCCTGCGACGAACAGACCTCTGATTGGAGGCTGTTTTAAATTATTTTTTTTTTTTTTTTGCGTTTTATTATGTTGGAAATATAATATGTTGGTTAATATGTTCTTTTGTAAAATTTCTAAAACTAATTCGTGAACACCTGGTTCGATCTTTGTGAATTGGTATTGTTGAAGAAGATGAAGTTAAGTAGAAAATTTGTTAAATGAAATTAAAGCGTAATAAAATTTAGATAAGTAAGGACAGACGAATGGTGAAGGGTGTTGGTGTTTAACGAGGGGTCGCTGGTTCGAGTCCCAGCTTGGGCGGGTTTTCTTTCTTTTTGAGCTCTTAAGGTAGTAATCATCTTTATTATTATTATTTATCACTTATTGTTATTGTTATCATTATTATTATTAACATTATTATTATTGATAATTGTTATTATCAATTATTAGGTATTATTATTAAGACTATTATTTTCATTATCTTAGTTAGTAAACTTCACATTTTTATTAAAAACTAATGTTATTAATATCATTATAAGTATTATTTTTATCATTAACACTATTATTATTAATATTAGAATTAGGATTATTAATAACATTACCATTTTGAAAACAATACATTATGTTATTATTTTTCACAAACATTATTATTTTTATTAGTAATAACAAGTATTATCATTACAAATATTAGTTTAAGTATTATTACAATTACTAGTTTTGACAAACAAATGATATATATATATATATATATATATATATATATATATATATATATATATATATATATATATATATATATTTAACTTACATAACTTAACCATACTAATACTTTTTAAATACAAAAATAATACACTTAATGAAATAATGAAAAATATATATATAAGTTAATAATATTAAAAGTTAAATCACAAATAATAAATACATATATATTTGTTCGATTACAATTATGTATAGTAATAAATATACAAATGATATAGGTTCGTGAATCCGAGGCCAACCCTGCATTGTTCAATATAGTCATATGTATTTTTACTACAAAATACATTATGTGAGTTTCATTTGCTCCCTTTTTAAATGCTTTTGCAATATATATTTTTGGGACTGAGAATTCATGCGCTTTTATAAATGATTTACCAAATAGACACAAGTACGTGAAACTACATTCTATGGTTGAATTATCAAAATCGAATATGCCCCTTTTTATTAAGTCTGGTAATCTAAGAATTAGGGAACAGACACCCTAATTGACGAGAATCCTAAAGATAGATCTATTGGGCCTAACGAACCCCATCCAAAGTACCGGATGCTTTAGTACTTCGAATTCGTTTTTAATCATGTCCGATGGATTTTCTGGAATGATAGGGGATATTCTTATATGCATCTTGTTAATGTCGGTTACCAGGTGTTCAATCCATATGAATGATTATTTTTGTCTCTATGCATGGGACGTATGTTTATGAGAAATGAAAATCTTGTGGTCTATTAAAATGATGGAAATGATTATTTATGTTAAACTAATGAACTCACCAACCTTTTGGTTGACACTTTATAGCATGTTTATTCTCAGGTATTAAAGAAATCTTCCGCTGTGCATTTGCTCACTTTAAAGATATTACTTGGAGTCATTCATGACATATTTTAAAAGACGTTGCATTCGAGTCTTCGAGTTCATCAAGATCATTATTAAGTCAATTATAGTTGGATGTATTATGAAATGATATGCATGTCGTCAACTTTCAATGAAATGAAAGTTTGTCTTTTAAAAACGAATGCAATGTTTGTAAAATGTATCATATAGAGGTCAAGTACCTCGCGATGTAATCAACTATTGTGATTCGTTTATAATCGATATGGACTTCGTCCGGATGAATTAGGACGGGTCTCTACATATAAGGCTCATTATTCACAAAATTTCTGAATTTTTTGTCTCTTTTACAGTATCATGACTTCCGGGGGCTCATCGGAACGTACTCAAACAGATAATCAAAACACGCCGTCTGGTAATCAGTAGACGCAGGCTATGACTACGGGGGCGGGATATACGCCTTACCCTCCACCAGTGTCCGGCGTGTAGCGACCCGCCCAAATCATGTTTGACGGCGCCGACTACTTAGGTCCCGTTACGTGGTCATAAGTCTTTAACGTGACGTTTGACCAAAATATGTCGCATTCATTTCATAAGTAAAAGGATGTTTCAAGTTTACAAAAGTAGTTCAGTGACTAGTTACATTTCAATGTTTAACGTACAAATGAAACCTATGCGACACAATTTATAAAAGTAGTCAATAGACGCTCCAACTATGCACGTATACTCGACATCCAAGCAAGTATCAAAAAGTAAGCGGAAGCATGTATCCTTAAGCATTCAAGGACCTGAGAAAACATATAGAAAATTGTCAACGAAAACGTTGGTGAAATCATAGGTGTTTTAGTAAACGTTGCATTTGAACCACAAGATTTAATATAAGATGATTATCAAAATCATTTGCATTCCAAAGTTGTTATTTGTTTCGCGGGCACCCAATTATCAAACTTAACTGTTTTGCACCCTGTTACGTAGTGTTAGAACATACACTATACTCGAAAATATATTTCATCCGCTAACGGTAGCGAACCGTCCGAATGAGGCTCGTCAAGCCCATGTGATCACATAATATAAGTTCTCGTTTACACCCTGCAAGTGTAACTAATGATAATTGAATTGAGGACTTTTGTTCAAACCCGTACGTGGAATGTTCGTTTTCGTACTCGTGTTCAAAGTGTAAAAGTATGATACGTATATGTTTCTCATCCCATAGTTTAAAGCATAAAAGTTGTTTGAAAGATGGGACTATGATCTCACCTTGTGTGCACGAGTAAGTAGTATTTCAACAAGTAACATGTGCAAAGAACAATGCTAGTCTTGACCTAAACAAATAGGTCGTATCAATAACGGTAAACACGATAGGTCAAAGATGTTCAATTAGTCATATGGCTCGTTACGACTCGATTATGTAGCATGTGAATCAAATTGTCAAGTTTCATGCAAGATACAAGTATAGAAACAAGTTAGAAAGATTGCATAATCATTTGGTTAAGTTTGACAAAAAGTCAAACTTTGGTCGGTCAAAGTCAACGAAAAAGTCAACACGTTCGGGTCGGGTCCTGAACTATTTTTCTGTGCTAGTTATTCATATATAAGCATATTAGAATAAGTTTCATGTGAATCGGAGGTCCCTAGCATAGCAAACATTTTTCCATTAAATGAAAAGTTGGTCAGCCCACTTTGGCGCGCCGCGCGGGGTTATGGCGCGCCGCGCCAGTACCTGTACACAGAAATTCTGGCAGTTTTCAAGTTTAATGCACTAACCTAACTTCAAACAATCACCATTTATGACCCGCAAACAACCAAAACATGTATCTTATATCATCGGAAAGGTATTTTGACAAGGAAAACAACTAAACACATTTCATCAATCACATTTACCTTTTCAACAACCAAAATCACATTCAAAACTCCTCATTTAATGCATCCAAGTTCACAAATGCAATTCAATGATTCGGCAACCAATTTACATGAACGATATGCCGTTTCGAAGGTAATCAAGCATACAATACAACCTAACACTTACAAATAACATTTCATGTTATTCAAAGCATCAAAAGTCCATTTCAAGTTCATCAAACCCTAACCCAATTTCACCAAAATCACTAATCAAGTTCATGAAGTTTTCTAAAGCAATCTACACATCAAATTGAAGCTAGTGATACTAGAAACACATTTAATACTTGCACTTTATCATAACAACAACATTTAAGCAACCAAATCATCAATCAAACACACCAAACTTTCAAGTTCATGCTAGTTACTAAAAATAACAAGATCGAACATATAACTCATATATTCATGTTAGACTTGAGCCATAGACACTAATTAACAACTTTATAAGTTAAAAACATCAAGAACACAAAATTTAGTGATTTTAGAAAGTTACTCAAATGAGATGTAATCGGTATGGAATCGAAGAGGAAGTTGCAAGGATTCCAAATATGTAATTTGTCTGGATTGAAGCTTGCTAGATTTGATTTGGATGATGAATCTTTGTGATGAAGTTTGAGAGAAAAATATGGAAGTAGTAAAGAAAAAGGGAAATGAAGATGAAAAAGAAAGGGAGGTGGGTGTTGACTAGTCAAAAGCTAGTCACATCTTTGCTCTCTTGGCGAAACTAGTCCCTCGAGTTCGGTTGCGGTTGCGTGAATTACCTAAACGAGATATTTTTAAAACGCGTATCAATGGGAGATGTTATAAACATATAATGGACTTTAAATAAATAAACGGAAAAGTAAACGGAAAAATGCGGGATGTTACATTACCTACTCCTTAAAAGAAATTTCGTCCCGAAATTTAAGTAGGCGTAATAGTCGTTGTTTCTTCCTCGGGATCTTGCATTTCCGGAACCGGGAACAAGTGAGGGTATTTCTTTTGCATTTGATCTTGCCTTTCCCAAGTAAACTCGGGTCCTCTTTTGGCATTCCAACGAACCTTGACAATCGGGATTCGGCTTTGTTTCAACGTCTTGACAGAGGTGTCCACAATTTCAACTGTTTCTTCCATAAAATGAAGTTTGTCATCAATAGTAAGTTCCTCGAGAGGGATGACGATATCGGGTTCGGCAAGACACTTTTTCAAGTTAGATACATGGAAGGTAGGATGAACGGAGCTCAATTGAGGTGGAAGATCTAAACGATAAGCAACGGTTCCAATACGCTCCAAGATTTCGAAAGGACCAATATACCGTGGATTTAGCTTCCCGCGTTTCCCAAAATGGATTACACCTTTCCAAGGTGCGACTCTTAACATTACTCGGTCACCGACTTGAAATTCGAGGTCGTTGCGTCGTTTGTCGGTATAGCTCTTTTGACGACTTCGGGCCGTCCTAAGCCTATCTCGGATTTGAACGATTTTCTCGGTTGTTTCATGAATGTGTTCGGGTCCGATGATTTGTGTGTCGCCTACTTCTGCCCAACAAAGAGGTGAACGACATTTTTGGCCATATAAAGCTTCGAATGGTGCGGCGTTAATACTCGCGTGATAACTATTGTTGTAAGAGAATTTGGCGAGAGGTAAGTGCTTGTCCCAAGCTTTTCCAAAATTGACAACGCACGCCCGTAACATATCTTCCAAGGTTTGTATTGTGTGTTCGCTTTGCCCGTCAGTTTGAGGATGATATGCGGTGCTCATGTCTAATCGCGTTCCCAACGCTTCTTGTAAAGTACGCCAAAATCTAGAAACAAAACGGCCATCTCGGTCGGAAATAATCGATAAAGGTACACCGTGTCGGGCTACGATTTCCTTAATGTAAAGTTGTGCAAGTTTCTCCATTTTGTCAGTTTCTTTCATAGCGAGAAAGTGTGCGGATTTAGTGAGACGGTCAACAATAACCCAAATAGTATCATATCCGCCAACCGTCTTTGGTAGTTTGGTGATAAAATCCATCGTTATCCTTTCCCACTTCCATTGCGGGATTTCGGGTTATTAAAGTAGTCCGGACGGTCTTTGATGTTCGGCTTTGACTTTGGAGCAAGTTAGGCACTTTCCAACATAAGTAGCAACGTTCTTTTTAATGTTCGACCACCAATATTGTTCTTTAAGGTCATGGTACACCTTATTGGCACCGGAGTGAATCGAGTATCGTGACTTATGGGCTTCGTCTAAAATAAGGCTTCGCAAGTCCCCATAACTAGGCACCCAAATTCTTCCGGCGAAATATCAGAGTCCGGTTTCTTTAACTTCGAATCGAGAGGTGAGGACGTTCAAGTGCTCGAGAGAGATGTTTTCATCCTTGAGAGCCTCGTCTTGGGTTACACTAATTTGACTATTAAGGTTGGTGTGGATGGTGATGTTTAAAGCTCGAACACGAAGAGGCACAACTCTTTCTTTTCGACTCAAGGCATCGGCTACTACGTTTGCCTTCCCGGGATGGTAACGAAGCTCACAATCATAATCGTTTAAAGTTTCAATCCACCGTCGTTGTCTCATGTTTAGTTGCTTTTGATCAAAGATGTGCTGGAGGCTCTTGTGATCGGTGAAGATAGTACTCTTGGTTCCATAAAGATAGTGTCTCCGCATTTTAAGTGCGAAGACAACGGCTCCGAGTTCGAGATCATGTGTCGTGTAGTTTCGTTCATGAATTTTGAGTTGTCGAGAGGCATAAGCAATGACTTTCTTTCGTTGCATCAATACACACCCAAAACCATGTTTCGAGGCATCGCAGTATACAATAAAATCGCCATTACCTTCGGGAAGTGACAAGATAGGAGCGGTGGTTAGCTTTGTTTTCAAGATTTGAAATGCGGATTCTTGTTCGGTTGCCCAAGTGAATTTTCTTCCCTTATGAGTTAACGCGGTTAGAGGACGAGCAACCAAAGAAAAATCTTTGATGAATCTATGATAGTATCCGGCAAGACCCAAAAATTGACGAATGTGAGTAGGAGTAGTAGGAGTCTCCCATTTACTAATGGCTTCGATTTTTGATGGATCGACTTTAATACCTTGATCACTTACAACATGACCAAGAAATTGAACTTCCTTCAAGCAAAATTCACACTTGAAGAATTTGGCATAGAGTCGTTCTTGTCTCAAGAGTTTGAGCACAAGTCGGAGATGTTGTTCGTGCTCTTATTCGCTTTTAGAATAGACCAAGATGTCATCGATGAACACAATAACGAATTTATCGAGATATGGTTTACACACGCGGTTCATAAAATCCATGAACACCGCCGGTGCGTTAGTGAGACCAAATGGCATAACAAGAAATTCATAACTACCATAACGAGTTCGGAAAGCGGTTTTGGAGACATCTTCCCCCTTAACCCTTAATTGATGATAACCCGAGCGGAGATCGATTTTCGAATATACACAAGACCCTTGTAGTTGATCAAAGAGGTCATTGATGCGAGGAATAGGATATCGGTTCTTAACCGTCAATTTGTTTAGTTCACGATAATCAATGCACATTCGTAGGGATCCGTCTTTCTTTTTGACAAACAAAATCGGAGCGCCCCATGGTGAATGGCTAGGTTGGATAAAACCACGGTCAAGTAGTTCTTGGATTTGACTTTGCAATTCTTGCATTTTGGATGGAGCAAGTCTATATGGTGCACGTGCTACGGGTGCGGCTCCCGGAATAAGATCGATTTGGAATTCAACCGGTCGATGAGGTGGAAGACCTGGCAATTCGTCGGGAAATACATCGGAATAGTCACTAACAATTGGCACATCATCGATGTGCTTCTCATCAGACTCGACTTTCTTAACGTGAGCAAGGATCGCAAAACAACCCTTACAGAGTAGTTTTCTAACTTTAATGCACGAAACGAGGTTGAGTCCGGTGCAACTCTTATCGCCATAAACAATCAAGGGTTCACCATTCTCGATAGGAATTCGAATTGCGTTAAGATCACAAAGGATGTGAGATTTCGTTTTGGCTAGCCAATTCATACCGATTATTACATCGAAGCTTCCTAGTTCCATGGGTATTAAGTCAATTTCAAACTCATTACCCAAAATGTTTAACGTACACCTTCGGTAATATGTGTCGGCACTCAATAGTTTTCCGTTGGCCACTTCAATGGTATAAGTGGTATCTAGTGGACGTGGTAGAGTGCTAAAAGAATGAGTCAAAGTCTTGGATACAAAACTCTTATCGACACCCGAATCTAATAAACAAGTAACATAAGTGTTGTTGAGGAGAAACGTACCCGTGACTAATTCATTGTCATCTCGGGCTTCCTCGGTGTTGATGTTGAAAGCTCGGCCGCGTGTGTTGGGGTTGGCTTTCTTCTTCGGACATGCATTTCTAAAATGACCCGTTTGGCCACATTCATAACAAGTACCCGGTTTTGGTGCATTGGGCACCTTTTGAGCGACGGGGGCGGCACTTCTACAATCGTTGGCCACATGACCACCCCTTTGGCACCGGTGGCAAAATAGATTGCTACATTCACCATAGTGGTGTTTGTGGCATTTGTTGCAAAAGGGTTTATTTCCGCCATAACTTTTCTTGGCGTCGGAGGTGAAAGGCTTTTTGATGAAGTTGTTGTTGTAGTTGTTGCTTGATTGGGGGGCTTCCCATTTTCTTTTGTTGCCGCCCAATTTATCCTCAGCCTTAGGTGCCAGAACTACGATTTTGTCAAACGTTTCGATCAATTTGCGAGCCATGTTTAAGGCTTGTTGTAGGTTAGCGGGTTTAGATGACATCACTCCTTGTTTGATGCTCTTTAGAAGACCATCCATATAGAGTTCAACCCTTTGATATTCGGGGTTCACGAGGTTGGGACACATCAAGGATAGTTCGGCGAATCGTTGATTGTAGGCCTTGAGATCGTTTCCGACCGCCTTTAAAGTTCTTAGCTCTTGTTCGAGCTTTCGAGTTTCTTCACGAGGGAAAAATTCGACGATCATCCTTTCCCTTAAATTGGCCCAAGAGAGGGCGTGAGCTTCATCGGTACCCACCGATTGTACATACGTGTTCCACCACGTGAGGGCAATACCGGCAAAGGTGTGGGTGGAATATTTGACCTTGTCTTGGTCCCGACAACCACTTATGCTAAAGACGGCTTCCGTTTGCTCAAACCATCAGGTGAGCACAACCGGTCCCCTGATCCCATTAAAAGTATGAGGTTTGCACCCCATGAAAGCTTTATAGGAGCACCCTTCGCTTGAGTTACCGGCCCCTTGATTGTTGTTGTTGTGGTTGTTGTTATTGTTGTTGTTGGAGGAGTGACCGACCAAGGCCGCATCCACGGCGGTGGCTATCATTCGTTGTAGAGCTTGTTCGGGAGTCTCATGGCATGGCACACGACGAGGAGGCATTGTTCCTCCAAAACACAAGAATACCGCTGATTAGTATTTTCAATAATACTAATCATGATATGGAATAAGGATAGAGAAAAATTTTCCTTGACTCGCCCTAAATTCTTCATGCCATAATGTCGGAACGTTCATATGAGTCACCGTAATATAATCCCGGAAATTATATTACCCTAATTCATATGTGCATTCGACATTATTTCACTAAGTCAAGGTGGCTTGTCAATTAAATTAAACAACGTGAGATTAAGATGAAATAAGAGTAGATATGAGTAGAAACGTTCAAGTATAAATGCACAAGTAGTCAAGTAATTCCTACTTCAAGTCTATATGCCGGTTGTAGTCTAGACTCACCAATGTACCCTATGACTCGGGGTTGACACCAATGAACTCTAAATCCCTACAACCAACGCTTTGATGCCATCTGTAGCGACCTGACCAAATCATGTTTGACGGCGCTGACTACTTAGGTCCCGTTACGTGGTCATAAGTCTTTAACGTGACGTTTGACCAAAATATGTTGCATTCATTTCATAAGTAAAAGGATGTTTCAAGTTTACAAAAGTAGTTCAGTGACTAGTTACATTTCAATGTTTAACGTACAAATGAAACCTATGCGACACAATTTATAAAAGTAGTCAAAAGACGCTCCAACTATGCACGTATACTCGACATCCAAGCAAGTATCAAAAAGTAAGTTGAAGTATGTATCCTTAAGCATTCAAGGACCTGAGAAAACATATAGAAAATTGTCAACGAAAACGTTGGTGAAATCATAGGTGTTTTAGTAAACGTTGCATTTGAACCACAAAATTTAATATAAGATGATTATCAAAATAATTTGCATTCCAAAGTTGTTATTTGTTTCGCGGGCACCCAATTATCAAACTTAACTGTTTTGCACCATGTTACGTAGTGTTAGAACATACACTATACTCGAAAATATATTTCATCCGCTAACGGTAGCGAACCATCCGAATGAGGCTCATCAAGCCCATGTGATCACATAATATAAGTTCTCGTTTACACCCTGCAAGTGTAACTAATGATAATTGAATTGAGGATTTTTGTTCAAACCCGTACATGGAATGTTCGTTTTCGTACTTGTGTTCAAAGTGTAAAAGTATGATACGTATATGTTTCTCATCCCATAGTTTAAAGCATAAAAGTTGTTTGAAAGATGGGGCTATGATCTCACCTTGTGTGCACGAGTAAGTAGTACTTCAACAAGTAACGTGTGCAAAGAACAATGCTAGTCTTGACCTAAACAAATAGGTCATATCAATAACGGTAAACACGATTGATCAAAGATGTTCAGTTAGTCCTATGGCTCGTTACGACTCGATTATGTAGCATGTGAATCAAATTGTCAAGTTTCATGCAAGATACAAGTATAGAAACAAGTTAGAAAGATTGCATAATCATTTGGTTAAGTTTGACAAAAAGTCAAACTTTGGTCGGTCAAAGTCAACGAAAAAGTCAACACGTTCGGGTCGGGTCCCGAACTATTTTTCTGTGCTAGTTATTCATATATAAGCATATTAGAATAAGTTTCATGTGAATCGGAGGTCCCTAGCATAGCAAACATTTTTCCATTAAATGAAAAGTTGGTCAGCCCACTTTGGCGCGCCACGCGGGGTTATGGCGCGCCGCGCCAGTACCTGTACACAGAAATTCTGGCAGTTTTCAAGTTTAATGCACGAACCTAACTTCAAACAATCACCATTTATGACCCGCAAACAACCAAAACATGTATCTTATATCATCGGAAAGGTATTTTGACAAGGAAAACAACTAAACACATTTCATCAATCACATTTACCTTTTCAACAACCAAAATCACATTCAAAACTCCTCATTTAATGCATCCAAGTTCACAAATGCAATTCGATGATTCGGCAACCAATTTACAAGAACGATATGCCGTTTCAAAGGTAATCAAGCATACAATACAACCTAACACTTACAAATAACATTTCATGTCATTCAAATCATCAAAAGTCCATTTCAAGTTCATCAAACCCTAACCCAATTTCACCAAAATTACTATTCAAGTTCATGAAGTTTTCTAAAGCAACCTACACATCAAATTGAAGCTAGTGATACTAGGAACACATTTAATACTTGCACTTTATCATAACAACAACATTTAAGCAACCAAATCATCAATCAAACACACCAAACTTTCAAGTTCATGCTAGTTACTAAAAATAACAAGATCGAACATATAACTCATATATTCATGTTAGACTTGAGCCATAGACACTAATTAACAACTTTATAAGTTAAAAACATCAAGAACACAAAATCTAGTGATTTTAGAAAGTTACCCAAATGAGATGTAATCGGTATGGAATCGAAGAGGAAGGTGCAAGGATTCCAAATATGTAATTTGTTTGGATTGAAGCTTGCTAGATTTGATTTGGATGATGAATCTTTGTGATGAAGTTTGAGAGAAAAATATGGAAGTAGTAAAGAAAAAGGGAAATGAAGATGAAAAAGAAAGGGAGGTGGGTGTTGACTAGTCAAAAGCTAGTCACATCTTTGCTCCCTTGGCGAAACTAGTCCCTCGAGTTCAGTTGCGGTTGCGTGAATTACCTAAACGAGATATTTTTAATACGCGTATCAACGGGAGATGTTATAAACATATAACGGACTTTAAATAAATAAATGGAAAAGTAAACGGAAAAAGGAGGGATGTTACACGGCGAGCCTTTCCAAAGGTACAAGCCGATATATCCGGATGGAATTACACCGCCAAGGGCAAACTCACCAGTCACAACCACGCGGCTGGATTTTTCCTTGGTAGATCCAAGGGTCATCTTGGTAGGCACTAGCGGTGAAACAGTAGGTCCGCATGTGGTATGATGTGGCCAGGTACCTATTTACAGTACTACGGTTTCAATCCCTCTGCAGACGCAGAGTGTTCAGCAAAATTCGTCATTTACACCATTGCAACCTTGGCAACCGCCGCATCCAGTATCGCAGTTTCTCAACCTTGCGGATGCGCAGGCATTACTTAATAGTTGGGGGTTTGGTGTCATTTCAGACGCAAACTCTCATTGGATGCCAATAACTGCGCAACATCAAAGCACTGCGCATACAGTTGAGCTCTTAACAGCATACCCTCAGGTTTCACAGATATCTGCGCCACTGGTTTCGGTCCCTTTGCAACCACCTGTATACTCTGCGCCGTCAGGTCTTCCCTCTTTTCCAACGCAACAGCCTTGGTTATATCCCAGACGTCGGTGCAACCTTGGCAAAATATACAGGGACAGGCAAATCTTGCAGGTCAATTTATGCAGGCTGCACCTCCTGACATGGTTCACTTGTTTTCACAGCCTGACTTTGTTCAGGATATGATGAAACGTTTCTTCGCAGGGCTAAAAGGAGATCCTGTCAAACCACCTTTTGAGCTGCTAACCACTTTTGATAAGTTTCCTCTGCATATAACTGCATATCCGTTTTCATCAGCGCCAAATATAACTCACACGTTAGGTACTTACAATGGCTTAACTGATCCAGATGATTTCCTACAGCGTTTTGAGGGCGCAATGCGAACCCAAGGTTGGGTGGATCCGGTTGCGTGTCAGATATTTCCCATGACGCTGCAGGGCATTACTCGCGAATGGTTTAATAAACTCCTGGCGGGTAGCATATCCGGATTCATGGATCTGCGGACGAAGTTTTTGCTGCAGTATCAGAATTAGAGGCCACGCAAACGCACTCATATTGAATGTCACGATATTGTGCAGAAATCCAAGGAATCTTTGGACGAATTTCTCACAAGGTATACTAATGAGTGCCTGCGCATACTAGATCTTAAGCCAGAGCAACAAATTTCTGGAGTCATACATGGTATAAATTCAGAGCGTCACCCAACGTTGGTTAAGGGTTTGCGCCATACGGTGCCAACAACTTATGCTGAAGCACTTAAAGAATGCCACGATTATATGCGGAGTGGCGAAGATAACGATATTCCTACCGCTAGCTCGCGCAATGAAAAGAAGGACGATGATGATCGTTCGCGTGATCAAAGCCGCGGCAGTAATTCTTGCGGAAGGTATCCTAGCGGTGATCCTATCAGAAATGATAAAGGGCGATCAAGTGGTAATTATCGAAACAATAATCAGCGCGGTATTAATAATCAGAATTATGCGCTGCTCAAAAGCTTGTCTAAAACACCAAAAGAAATTTTGGCAACCGAACCAGTATGTGCAACCTTTGTGGTTCCAACTCCACTGACAGAATTCGGTAAGCGGGATAAAACAAAATACTGCGAGTTTCATGACGATTACGGTCATGACACTAATCGGTGTAAAAACTTAATGGAGCGAGTGCTTGAAGCACTGCGCGCTGGTAAATTGGATCACCTGAAGCCACCAAAGAAGGATACTGGAAAGGCTACAGAAAAGGTTCAAAAACCAAAACGTTCGCATGGCAAAAAACAGATAAAGCTAAAAGCGCCAATGTAACCATCAATATGGTTGACGCAGACAAAGTTGGCCAGCAAAGGAAATACAACGACTACCAAGATTGGGAGCTAATTCCAATTTCATTCCCTCCCGTAATGTCGATCGACACAGTTAACGAGCCCATTATCATCAAGTGTCGCATTCCTAATTGCAGAATACAAATCAAACGCATGCATGTTGACACCGGGAGTGGCATCGACATTATGTATGAGCATTGCTATCATTTCCTTCCTGCAGAGTTCGCCAGCCCGATATTACGCTATCAGGGTTCTCTGGAGAAAGCTCAAGGCCGCTAGGCCGGATACAGCTAATAATAGAGCATGCGGACGATAAGAATCCGCAGTTGATCAGACACAAGTTAGTTGACTTTTATGTGGTTCGTTTGACTTCACGTTACAATGCGCTACTAGGGAGAAATTTCATACGATGTTTTAATATTATACCATCGGTAGTGCATGGCTTGATTAAGTTTCCTACAATGGGAGAAATTGTCACGATTGCGTCACATCAAGCAATCGAGTTATGTGGTTCAGTTTTGCCTGTAAACATTCCCAGCATGGGAGAACAACTTGCAAGCAGTACGGTCATAGCTAACCGTTTGCACCCTGATAAGCGTATCAAAATCAGCGCAGGCTTGTCAGCCGAAACTAAGGCCAAGTTGCATGGAATATTATCCGCAAACGCAGATGATTTCGCATGGCAAGATTCAGACATGACTGGGGTTTCGCGTGATATTGCAGAACATAAGGTGAATGTTAATCCATCACTCACACCCGTCAGACAAAAGAAGCGGCATATGGCTCTTGAGTGCAGTGATTGGTTATGCAAAGACGTAGATAACCTTGTCAAATCAAACATTCTACGGGAAGTGCGGTATCAGACATGGGTTGCTAATCCTGTGTTGGTGAAAAAGGCTGACGGCAATTGGCGAATGTGTGTCGATTTTAAAGACATCAATAAAGCGTGCCCCAAGGACAACTACCCTCTCCCGGAGATAGACTGGAAGGTAGAATCATTATCAGGTTTTCGGTACAAGTGTTTTCTGGATGCGTACAAGGGTTATCACCAAATCTTAATGGCTGCGGAAGATGAGAACAAAACTGCTTTTCATACGCCGCAAGGTATTTATTGTTATACGAAGATGCCTTTCGGATTAAAGAACGCAGGCGCAACCTATCAGCGCGTAATTGACGCAGCCTTCAAGCACTAAATTGGTAGAAATCTTGAAGCATACGTCGATGACTTGGTAATTAAAAGTAACACTGAAGAAGAGATGCTCGCAGACATCCTAGAAACGTTTGCGTCTCTGCGCAGGATCAACATGAAGCTTAACCCGCTCAAATGCAGTTTTGGGGAAGAGGAAGGCAAGTTTCTAGGTCATGTGGTGAAGGCGCGGGGAATAAAGGCGAATCCCAAAAAGATTGAGGCCATTGATAGTTTACCATCTCCAAGAACAAAGAAAGATGTGCAGAGTCTAACCGGAAAACTCGCGGCGATCACGCGGTTTCTGTTGAAAGCCGCAGAGAGGCAGCTGCCATTCTTCAATACTTTGAAGAATTGTTTAAAGAAAAAAGATATCGCATGGACTCAGGAAGCAGAATCATCTTTTCAGGAGATGAAGAAGGTGCTCGCTGAGTTACCAACACTCACCGCGCCGGTTGATGTCGTGCGAGGTGTACGTGAAATACTATATATTTTTGATACGAAAAGCGATACAAATTACACAAGTTTTAATTATTTATTTACAGATGGGATATACCTAAACCTTGCTACAACACTATAGGCAGTGTACCTAATCATAGAGTAGTATAGTTTTTAGTAAGTCCGGTTCATTCCACAGGGAGCTGGCTTATTTCACACTATATTTTAATTAACTATATTTGTACAAAATATATATAATTATATATAATAATATATAAAAGGGGAGTTTACCGTTTAATGACCGGTTTGTCGATTTTATATTTTAAGCGAAGCGTATAGTAAATGACAATATTTAACTAACAATATAAAATAAATAACAATAATTAAAATGACAATAAATAAAAGTACGAGGAAATATGAAATAAAATATATTATGCTTATTTAAACTTCCGTAACCATGATGTTTGACGTTTTGATTTTAATTTATTGTCCTGGGTTAATTGTCCTTTGTCCTGGATGTATTTGAAACCTATCTGGTTTTTGTCCATAATAGTTCATCGGTCATAATTATAAACTGCTCGGCAAATTTAACCTTATACCCGAAGTCAAATATTCCAACTAACTGGGGATTCGAACTGTAACAAGGTCTTAATACTTTGCTTAATAAATACACCAGGTTATCGACTGTGTGTAAACCAAGGTTTTAATACTTTGTTAACAATTACACCAATTACCCTTGAATGTAATCCACCCCTGTTTTAATGAGTCCATTGACTATTAATCCATCCCCGTGTCCGGTCAAATGAACAATAATTCGTACTTATAAATATCCCGCCCATCGTGTCCGATTAAGCGTATGTGGTTATATATAGATACGTCAAATCATAACCTTTATATTAAATTAACGAGGTATCGTTAATTTAATATAAAGCCCATTAATAGCCCATAGTCTAATTTCCACAAGTGTCGTTCTTTTGTCCAAACCTCAATTATGGTACAAAACCCAATTACCCCGTCTTTAATATTTATCTCAACATCATGATTACTTCGGCTCAAATAAGCATAATAATAACTTAAGTACGAGACATTAATTTAAAAAGGAGAACATAGCTTACATTATTATTTATCGCGTAGTAGTACACGGACAGAGCTCCGACTTTAAAAACCCGTAAAATAACCTTTACATAACCCGAACTAATCTAATATAAAACTACCCTATACTATATATATATATTATATATATATTTATTTATTTATTACATAGTATTATTATTATTATTTATATTTTTATCGAACGAATGCATGGCCTTTTATAGGCGTTTTGATTTCTGACAGCTCCACGAGTCGTGGAGTTTTTGGCCTTCAAACTCCGCGAGTCGTGGAGTTTGATTTTCCAGCTCACATCATTTTGGATCTTTGCTTGTCGACGTTATTAAATAATAATATAATATATATATAATTTTTAAGAATTATTTATATATTATATTTTATTTATGTGCATAGTTGACTTGTAATTTTTGGTCCATTGCGTCAGGCGTTGATAGTTGGCTCGGGTACCGGTTCCGGATTTTCGAACGTCCTTGCGTATTATTTTATATCGTGTACTTTGCGTTCCGCAACTTATACTCTTGTCATTTTTAGACGTTTCTCATCAATAAATTGAACCACTTGGATTGTATCTTGTACATTTGAGCTTTTTGGTCATTTGCGTCTTCAAATCGTCGTTTTCGCCTTTTGTCTTCGCACTTATTTAATATAAACGATTACAACTTAAAATAGGACAATTACAACTAAATAATTTACATATTGGGAGGATATTGCTACTAAATATATGTTCATTTGGAGCACTATCAAATATCCCCACACTTGAACGTTGCTTGTCCTCAAGCAATACATAACTTGAAATAATATAATACATCACACGAATCACTTCTTTATTCTTCACACTTTATACATCAGTGATTTTGAGATGGCGGTATAAACAATGATAGTAACGATAGAACCATGGTTAAAGGTGGGTGTGTCATCCACAGTTGCCTCGGGTTTAGGTCAACGACACTTGCAATCAAATAGCCGATTTACTTTCGGTTTCCAAAGCAAAGTGCACATTTGAAAGGCGGTTTACAGTTCTACATGACTATGAAAATTTAGATCCGTTAGAAAATTGGATCTTTATGAAAACATTTGATCTTTTGAAAATTCAATCTAGCTTTTACCCTAGACAAGTTTTCCGGAATAACCCTTCACCGGTGTTTGCAAAATATATTTGTGGGTTGTGTGGGTTTCAGATTTGAAAATTTTAGCTCAACACTTGTGGTTTTGTGTTACCCACTTGCTAACCTTGTATTAGGAAAGCAACACGTCCAGTTCACTTGTCCCGTATATTACCTTTCGATAAACTACCGTCCGGTTGTAAAGGAAAGCGATGAACAAGCAACTGTTAAGGCAATGTCCCGTGACTTGCTTTTGATTATGGTCTATAAACGTGTCGGATGCTAGTACTATCCTTTGTAGGAGCAATAGTAAAGATCATCCTATGATTTTTCGGTCTGGCACAAGGTCCTGTCTTCGACCATGCTATGCAACCACCGTTCTTACGGTTGACACCCGATTTGGTTCAGGTGACCTAATGAATTCCAGGTGAATTCCTAGGATTTTACGTTCAATGGTAATGAACGCATTGAAAATGGGTTTTCAGAAAACAAATCGATTTATAATTTTGATCAAAATATTTTCTCGTTCAAGCTCGAGTTTAGATATCATTGAATTCCATGAGTTTGAATTCTCAATCTTTAAGGTCAATCTCAAGGATTGAGTAATATCAGTCTTAAAAGCTGATTTTTAATCTTTAAGGAGATTATCCTTTCTGGGGATCTGATTCATTAGTCTTATCAAGCTAATTTGCACGGTGTCCCCCCCATTGTACGAGATAAACCCTTCTCATGGTTAGGATAAATCTGACCACTTGGCGACCCTGTTTGATGCTGAGGTCCGTGGATTTCCTGCTGATTTTAGTGATGACTTTTCTAGATTTTTCGTCAACCTACAGCTGGTCTGGACGACAACTTCTTGACCTAAATCAAGAAGCGCGTGTCTTTTTCGGAAGACTTTACTTCCTTTTAATGATGGAATTGATTCATCGTGTAGATCCATCTTTTCTTTTCTTTCATCGGGTAAAATAGTTAATTTAGTCCAGAAAAAAAGCACTTGCAATAACTTTACGGAAACATGTGCTAGATAGTTTTTAATAAAATAACTAGGTACATTCTCCCCACACTTAGTTTTTTTCTTTGCCTTTTTATTCTCCTTTATTTCATTTTAAATGAATTCAAGCGTTTTAGGGTGTTTCTCAATTTATGTCCTTTCCGAGGTAACGATAATTTCGGTATTAACACCTAGTTTTCACCGTTCATAAATATATATAAACATGATTTTAAATTCATTTAGTTGAAAATTTTTCAAATTTTCATAAAATTTGGCAAATAAACCATGTATAAACCCGAGAGAATTTATAACCCTTCCCCACACTTGAGATCATGCAATGCCCTTATTTGCATGAAATCAGACTCTAATTATAAATTCATGAGGGTGATTTGTATAGAAAAGTGATTGAAAATACCCAGTTTGTAATTACAAAGCTCGTCGAATGATAGATGGTTCGCCTCATCGTTCATTCCTTCTTGTTTTATCACACATGTTTTTCTTCAAAAACAGTTGCTTTTCTAAACTGTTATCTAAGTTTTGAAAATACGTCTTTTACCCTAACTCATCATGCATTTTTATTAACGAGTTATGCACTAACCCGAACTCCTAATTTAACGTTAAGTGGGGTTAGACTTCCCCACACTTAGCTGACGACATGTGAAGTCGGTAGAATAAGTTCCACGAATTAAAATAGTAAGCCAGTTATTTACATCTCGGATGGTATAAAATATATCAATGGGTTTAAAGTTTAGACCCACCCGAATATCACTACTTAATTCTTTTTTAAGTGTAGCTTTTAGTAAATGGATATGTCTCTTTTCTGGTTCTTAGTCAAATGGATCGATATACACCGACATACATATTTATATAGGGTGGACAATTCCTAACACTTCCTTTCGTTCATTCTCGGAATCAAAGTTTTCACCTCTATTACCCAATTGGGTGAAATTTGAGGTGTCAATATCTATTACAGCTTGTAGTTCATCTTTGGTAGATGACTCGTCTATTGAGAATATTGGGTTGGAAGGTTGTGGCTGGATTGAAGCAAATTCTTCTTCATTAACGGTACTTATCGGTCCCACCATTTTGGTCTCGGGGGTAAAATTTTTAATGTTATCGTTTTCCCAAGAGTACCAATTTGTCATCCTTACTTCTTCTTCATCCATAGATGGATCGATGATTTCGTCGGTTGAGGCTAATGTGTCGATATGTTGTGAAATTGCTAAAGCTGAATAAAAAGTATCATCGGGATAATTGGTGATTTCGGAGCTCTCGAATTCATCAAAATTCGATGATATGAGATTTTCTTGCACACGACTCCTCAGATCAACAGGTGTGTAATCTGATAGAGTTTCAGCTTGCCGATTTACAAACTCTCTCATTTGTTCATTTTGAGCATCAAGTTCTTCGAGTTTGATTTTCATATAATCTAAAGAATTTTCAGGCACATAATTTTCCTCGTCTACTGGTTGTTGAGTTTGGATATATTCTTGGAAATAATCCCAATTAGAATTGTATTCCTCATAATCGTTCCATTCAGGTTCAATGGGTGCATAATTTTCCACAGGAACGTAATAATAACATTCCCATGTTGAGTGATAATCTCCACAGATTTCACAACTAGTTATTGTTTCGTCATTCGTGATCCAAGATTGACCGAACGAATTGTCATCAACACTCGGTTGAGAGTATTGATTTCGTATGTTTTAAAGAGTTTCCAAAATATCTTCGAGACTTTTCATAATGAGCTTATTACCAAATTTTAATTATCCTATTAGTTATAAAAAGATAAAAATTATTTAAAGTTATCAAATTAATAGACTTTTCTGCTTTTGCCCACGTTTCGAATAGCCAATAGATGCAGCAGGGAGCCAGAACCCTTTAAATCGGAAGCTCACAACTCAGCCACTAACAAATCCAACTATTACTACGAAGCAGAAAATTTGGATGTCTATCAATTTAACCGCTTAAAATAATTTTTCGTTTGGAATTTTAGAGAAGAAGTAGAGAAAATTTCTAAGTCCTAAAAACTAGCGTGTCGAGAAATAAGAAAGAAAAAGATTGCGCGTCGAAAAATGTCGAAAAATAAAAGGTTGAAAAATAAAAAGAAAGTAGCGCGTCGTAACTTAAAAGGTACTAAAAACTAAAAAAAATTAAAAGTTGCGTCTAAAAATATTAAAGATTACAAGTAAAACTATATCCCATATGGCAATAACTTAAAAAGGTATTAAAACTTAAAAAGGCGTCGCAAAATTCTAAAGCTCCTAAATCTTAGTCTAAAGAAAAAGCACTTAAGGGATTTTACGGCAAAGCCTAAAAATCTAGAAATAAAAATAATAAGCTACGGCAAAACTAAACTTAACACTAGCTACGAACGATAAATATACAATATTGCGATTAAACGATTAAAAAGATACAAAATATAAAAATAAAATTAAAGTTGTAAAAATTATAATTTTTATAAAAATATTATTTTATCCTATTTATTTTATAAAAGTATTAATTTATATATATATTTAATAATACTAATTAATATTTAAAATACAAATTAATTTAAAAACTAAAACTAAATATTAATATTAAATATAAACCTAATTAAGTTTTAATAATAATAATTAAATTATACTCGTAATAAATGCCAAATTAGGGTTATGGGTGCGTCTGTCAGGGCGGCTCCGCGAGTCGTGGAGTTTTAAGCCTGCAAACTCCGCGAGTCGTGGAGTTTGAAAGACCTTTTTTTTTTAATTTTATATTGGCGCCAAAAACTTGATGTCGTGCGAGGTGTACGTGAAATACTATATATTTTTGATACGAAAAGCGATACAAATTACACAAGTTTTAATTATTTATTTACAGATGGGATATACCTAAACCTTGCTACAACACTATAGGCAGTGTACCTAATCGTAGAGTAGTATAGTTTTTAGTAAGTCCGGTTCGTTCCACAGGGAGCTGGCTTATTTCACACTATATTTTAATTAACTATATTTGTACAAAATATATATAAATATATATAATAATATATAAAAGGGGAGTTTACCGTTTAATGACCGGTTTGTCGATTTTATATTTTAAGCGAAGCGTATAGTAAATGACAATATTTAACTAACAATATAAAATAAATAACAATAATTAAAATGACAATAAATAAAAGTACGATGAAATATGAAATAAAATATATTATGCTTATTTAAACTTCCGTAACCATGATGTTTGACGTTTTGATTTTAATTTATTGTCCTGGGTTAATTGTCCTTTGTCCTAGATGTATTTGAAACCTATCTGGTTTTTGTCCATAATAGTTCATCGGTCATAATTATAAACTGCTCGGCAAATTTAACATTATACCCGAAGTCAAATATTCCATCTAACTGGGGATTCGAACTGTAACAAGGTCTTAATACTTTGCTTAATGAATACACCAGGTTATCGACTGTGTGTAAACCAAGGTTTTAATACTTTGTTAACAATTACACCAATTACCCTTGAATGTAATCCACCCCTGTTTTAATGAGTCCATTGACTATTAATCCATCCCCGTGTCCGGTCAAATGAACAATAATTCGTACTTATAAATATCCCGCCCATCGTGTCCGATTAAGCGTATGTGGTTATATATAGATACGTCAAATCATAACCTTTATATTAAATTAACGAGGTATCGTTAATTTAATATAAAGCCCATTAATAGCCCATAGTCTAATTTCCACAAGTGTCGTTCTTTTGTCCAAACCCCAATTATGGTACAAAACCCAATTACCCCGTCTTTAATATTTATCTCAACATCATGATTACTTCGGCTCAAAAAAGCATAATAATAACTTAAGTACGAGACATTAATTTAAAAAGGAGAACATAGCTTACATTGATTATTTATCGCGTTGTAGTACACGGACAGAGCTCCGACTTTAAAAACCCGTAAAATAACCTTTACATAACCCGAACTAATCTAATATAAAACTACCCTATACTATATATATATATATATATATATATATATATATATATATATATATATATATATATATATATATATATATATATATATATATTACAGAGTATTATTATTATTATTTATATTTTTATCGAACGAATGCATGGCCTTTTATAGGCGTTTTGATTTCTGACAGCTCCGCGAGTCGTGGAGTTTTTGGCCTTCAAACTCCGCGAGTCGTGGAGTTTGATTTTCCAGCTCACATCATTTTGGATCTTTGCTTGTCGACGTTATTAAATAATAATATAATATATATATATAATTTTTAAGAATTATTTATATATTATATTTTATTTATGTGCATAGTTGACTTGTAATTTTTGGTCCATTGCGTCGGGCGTTGATAGTTGGCTCGGGTACCGGTTCCGGATTTTCGAACGTCCTTGCGTATTATTTTATATCTTGTACTTTGCGTTCCGCAACTTGTACTCTTGTCATTTTTAGACGTTTCTCATCAATAAATTGAACCACTTGGATTGTATCTTGTACATTTGAGCTTTTTGGTCATTTGCGTCTTCAAATCGTCGTTTTCGCCTTTTGTCTTCGCACTTATTTAATATAAATGATTACAACTTAAAATAAGACAATTACAACTAAATAATTTACATATTGGGAGGATATTGCTACTAAATATATGTTCATTTGGAGCACTATCACCGGTATCAGGAGAAACGCTTAGGCTGTACCATGAGGCATCGAAAGAAGCTATCAGCACGGTTCTTATCGCAGATCGCGGAAAGGTAATCAATTCTCTTTTACTTATACGAATTATTTATTTCGTGGACAAGTAACGTTGAGGTTTTCTCAGACGTAAATGCCGGTATAATTCGTAAGCAAGACGCTGACAGCAAGCGGAGTAAACTATACACCAATAGAAAAGCCAGTATATGCGCTAGTCCACACGGCGCGGCGTTTGCGCCGGTACTTTCAAGCACATCCAATTGTGGTTCTAACTGATCAACCGATCAAGCAGGTTGGTAAAAACCTAATTTGCGGCAATGTCCGGGGCTACCGCATTGACTAACGCAATCATTTTTCTTTCAGGTGCTATATAAGCCTGAGATTTCTGGTCGAATGGCTAAATGGGCAGTTGAGTTAGGAGAACACGAAATAAATTTTTCTTCGCCAAGCGCGGTTAAGGGTCAAATACTTGCGGGTTACCTAGCAGAATTGCCTGCGGATGTTGAGGCATCGGCTGAGCAGCAGGATGCGCCTGCACCACCCTTGTCATCATGGGAGTTATATACTGATGGTGCCTGCAGCGCAGCTGGCGCGGGTGCAGGTGTAATTTTATCTGGCCCAGATGGCCAAGATCACACATATGCGTTGCGGTTCAATTTCGATGTTACGAACAATGAAGCAGAATACGAGGCTTTGTTGGCAGGTATGCGTATTGCGCATAAATTAAATGTTAAAATTCTGCACGCTTATGTGGATTCAAAGCTAGTATGCAGTCAAGTCAGCGGAGACTTTGAAGCGCATGACATAGCCATGCAACAATATTTATCGCTTGTTCATAACCTCGCTGACCAGTTTGAGGCTTTTCAAATCTCCCACGTAATGCGGGGGCAAAATAAGAAGGCCGATGCGCTTAGCAAATTGACTGCTTTGGCCTTTGATCACCTGGGAAAGAAAGTTCTTATAGAAGAACCACATGCGAAGTCTATTGTTATGATACCTTTTGTGGCACCTGTTGAGGAATCCAGCTCTACGTGGATGACACCCATCATTGCTTTTCTGCGAGATGGCACCACACCTGCGGATTCTGTTGATGCAAAGAAAGTCCACACTAAGGCACCCCTGTACGCCCTTGAAGGTGAGGTCCTATATTGAAAAAAATTATTTAGGGCCGCATTTAAGGTGCATTGGCTCAAAAGAGGCAGAGGAAGTTATACACGAGGTGCATGACGGTGCATGTAAAGACCCGTCCTAATCCATAAGAACGAATACAATAACATTTGGTTACATCGCGAGGTACTTGACCTCTATATGATACATTTTACAAACATTGCATTCGTTTTTAAAAGACAACCTTTCATTTACATCGAATGTTGACGGCATGCATACCATTTCATAATATATCCAACTATAATTGACTTAATAATAATCTTGATGAACTCAACGACTCGAATGCAACGTCTTTCGAAATATGCCATGAATGACTCCAAGTAATATCTCTAAATTGAGCAAATGCACAGCGGAAGATTTCTTTCAAACCTGAGAATAAATATGCTTTCAAGTGTCAACCAAAAGGCTGGTGAGTTCATAGGTTTATCATAAAACAATAAAATTCATCATTTTGATAGACCACAAGATTTAAATGCTGCATGGTACAAATGGGCCCGAATCCTATACCCACCTGTAATGTACATGCGATATCTTTTAAATACAGTACACCTTTCTCGTGTACAAAATCATCTTTCATAAATCATAGTAACCGTACACATATCTCGTGCACAAAAACTAATACACATAACCTGTGTATAAAAATCATGCTCTCGATACATAACAATCACTTTGCTTTCATAGCTTGGCTTGGTAACCGACCTTAACATATAATGCGCATAATAATATCCCCAAAACAGAACATCTCGTCTGTATAATAATCATATAAACTTCGAAGTACTAAACACCACACCCACTAGCCCTTCCATCTAGTGAACATTCTGGGTGGGGGTGTTAAACCCGGTAGCTACCTTTAGGATTCGCGTGAATTAGGGCCATACCCGATTCTAATTCTTAGGTTACCAAGCAATAATAATCAGGGGAAAATATTCACAACAATTAGTGGCAATTATAACATCCAGCTAATTCAATAATAATCCACAGAACTTCCATCTGCATAATAATTCATTCGAGGAATGTTTTGCTTGTGTCTATCTCGTCAAACATTTATAAAAGCATTTCATGTATTTTCAGTTCAAAATATATTTCAAAAGTATTTAATAAAGCAGTTGTAAAAGCAGCGCATGTATTCTCAGTCCCAAAAATGTAAAGAGTAAAAGGGAGCAAATGAACTCACCATAATGTATTTTGTAGTAAAAATACATATAACAATATTGAACAACTGAACAATGCAGGGTTGGCCTCGAATTCACGAACCTATATCAAGTATATATATTAACACCACTAATTAACATGTAATAGTAATTAATAGTAATCAAACCAGTTATATATTAATTATATAATATATTACTTATTTAAAATAGTAATGTATTTATTATTTCAAATGTTATGTATATTTATATATGTTATAGTAACTTTAGATATACTTATGATATATGTAATATTTATATCTTTACATAATTATCTTTTGTTAAAATAATATTTATAATAAATAATGTTATTTATAATAAATAATGTTAATAATACTAATAATAATAATATTAATAATAATATTTAAAAATAATATTAATAGTGATAATAATAATAATAATAATAATAGCTATACTAATAATATTTATAATAATAATCTTTAGTAATGATAATAATTAGGTTTTATAATGAATATGATAATAATAGTTTTGATAAAAATGATAATTTTTCTAATAATGATAATAATAAAAATGATACTTTAATAAAAGGCTAGTTTTTAATAAACACGATACTAGTAATAATATTAATAATAATAATTATAATAATAAAAATGGTAATAATAACAATAATAATAATAATAATAATGATAGAAAACTACCTCAATTAAGTAATCTTTAAAAAAAATGCCCAAGTCCGGGTTCGAACCCGTGTCGTCCCGCTAACCCGAAACAACCTATACTACTCCTCCATCCAGTCTTTCTATTCAACTCCTAAATTAATTCATTTTAACTTGTGTAATACTGTTTTCCCTTGTCCTTCTTTTTCAAAAAAATGTTGCCACAGCCTGGGTTTGAACCCATGACCTCTAGTATAACACAAACATCCTTAACCCTGTGATCTAACATGTTTTTTTTGTATCAATTCCATTCTCATAATATATAACCCATAATAACTGCGTATCTTTTTCTATTTCTTAAATTTAAGACTAAACTTTATCATCATCATTCATGCATCAATATATCTTAACCTCCATCATCATCTACGCGGCATCATCATCAATATCTATATATACATATCATCATTATCATACTAAACCCTATCATTATCATCTATACTTAATCATAATCATAACATAATCATAATCCATGATCATCACTTTTCACCATCATCATCAAATCATTTATACATATTATCTAACCCTAATCATATCCTAATCATAATCATAGCCATGTTGTTATTATTTACTAATCAGGTTATCACCATCGATTATCACATAACATCACCTCGATGATCATATTGATTATAGCAGCAGCCCAACAACCAAATAT
The DNA here is from genome assembly GCF_046630445.1 of Rutidosis leptorrhynchoides. Lineage (NCBI taxonomy): Eukaryota > Viridiplantae > Streptophyta > Magnoliopsida > Asterales > Asteraceae > Rutidosis > Rutidosis leptorrhynchoides. The sequence goes on from NC_092338.1 coordinate 353,664,925, forward strand.
AAGCATGCTTCGGCCCAATTCAAATCAGTCCAGTTTTACTAAATTAAAGGAAGCCCAATTACAGCCCACTTTGTCACAATTCTGGTTTGATTCTAGGAGCCCAGTTATTAAATCATAACTTAATCGTTATAGATCAGTTTAATAGAAACAATCGATTTAACAGATAAGTTTAATGGGGGAAAAATCGTTGGTGGGGTTATAGGAGTTGGTATCTGTCGGCCACAAGGGAGGGAAAGAACAGAAAAAGGTAACGTGCACTCATCACCATCTTTATCAATCATTCGTGTTATTCTTCTTTGTTTATATTTGGAATAGAAACGTATAATTGCAGCAGAAAAACATAAACCTTTTGTGAGTAATAGTTACAGTCTATAGGGGCTGTTGTAGCAGACTTGTGATCGAATAACAGCAGTTTAACAAAAGGAGTTGCAGCAGTTTTGTAGAGAGAGAAAGTGTGAGAGAGAGATGATGAAGGTGATGTGTCCATGGTAGTTCACGGCTGAAATATAGCAAGAAGTGTTGTAGCAGTAGCAGCAGGTACTTAGTGTTATTGGATTGGGCTGTAAACAGAAAAAGTAATAGCAACAACAAAGAATAATAGCAGCTTCTTTTGATGAAGTTTGAGTATTGTTTGAACAAAAGGAAACTGCAACAGTCATTGACAGCAACAGAAGAGAAGAAGAAAGAAATAAATAGAAGTGAACAGCAGTTTGTTTGTTGGTGGGTCTTGTTCAAAAAGCAAGTATTACGGCCATAGATAATAATTGATGATGGTGGTTTATGGTGTTAAACGGGTGTGGTGAAGTGGGTTTCACAATAATGGTTTAACCGATAGTTGTAGTGACCCGAACTTTTCCATGTTTATATATATTAATTGAGATTGATATTTACATGATTAAATGTTTCCAACATGTTAAGCAATCAAACTTGTTAAGACTTGATTAATTGAAATATGTTTCATATAGACAATTGACCACCCAAGTTGACCGGTGATTCACGAACGTTAAAACTTGTAAAAACTATATGATGACATATATATGGATATATATATAGTTAACATGATACTATGATAAGTAAACACATCATAAAGTATATTAACAATGAACTACATATGTAAAAACAAGACTACTAACTTAATGATTTTTAAACGAGACATATATGTAACGATTATCGTTGTAAAGACATTTAATGTATATATATCATATTAAGAGATATTCATACATGATAATATCATGATAATATAATAATTTAAAATCTCATTTGATATTATAAACATTGGGTTAACAACATTTAACAGGATCGTTAACCTAAAGGTTTCAAAACAACACTTACATGTAACGACTAACGATGACTTAACGACTCAGTTAAAATGTATATACATGTAATGTTTTAATATGTATTTATACACTTTTGAAAGACTTCCATACACTTATCAAAATACTTCTACTTAACAAAAATGCTTACAATTACATCCTCGTTCAGTTTCATCAACAATTCTACTCGTATGCACCCGTATTCGTACTCGTACAATACACAGCTTTTAGATGTATGTACTATTGGTATATACACTCCAATGATCAGCTCTTAGCAGCCCATGTGAGTCACCTAACACATGTGGGAACCATCATTTGGCAACTAGCATGAAATATCTCATAAAATTACAAAAATATGAGTAATCATTCATGACTTATTTACATGAAAACAAAATTACATATCCTTTATATCTAATCCATACACCAACGACCAAAAACACCTACAAACACTTTCATTCTTCAATTTTCTTCATCTAATTGATCTCTCTCAAGTTCTATCTTCAAGTTCTAAGTGTTCTTCATATATTTTACAAGTTCTAGTTACATAAAATCAAGAATACTTTCAAGTTTGCTAGCTCACTTCCAATCTTGTAAGGTGATCATCCAACCTCAAGAAATCTTTGTTTCTTATAGTAGGTTATCATTCTAATACAAGGTAATAATCATATTCAAACTTTGGTTCAATTTCTATAACTATAACAATCTTATTTCAAGTGATGATCTTACTTGAACTTGTTTTCGTGTCATGATTCTGCTTCAAGAACTTCGAGCCATCCAAGGATCCGTTGAAGCTAGATCCATTTTTCTCTTTTCCACTAGGTTTATCCAAGGAACTTAAGGTATTAATGATGTTCATAACATCATTTGATTCATATATATAAAACTATCTTATTCGAAGGTTTAAACTCGTAATCACTAGAACATAGTTTAGTTAATTCTAAACTTGTTCGCAAACAAAAGTTAATCCTTCTAACTTGACTTTTAAAATTAACTACACACATGTTCTATATCTATATGATATGCTAACTTAATGATTTAAAACCTGGAAACACGAAAAACACCGTAAAATCGGATTTACGCCGTCGTAGTAACACCGCGGGCTGTTTTGGGTTAGTTAATTAAAAACTATGATAAACTTTGATTTAAAAGTTGTTATTCTGAGAAAATGATTTTTATTATGAACATGAAACTATATCCAAAAATTATGGTTAAACTCAAAGTGGAAGTATGTTTTCTAAAATGGTCATCTAGACGTCGTTCTTTAGACTGAAATGACTACCTTTACAAAAACGACTTGTAACTTATTTTTCAGACTATAAACCTATACTTTTTCTGTTTAGATTCATAAAATAGAGTTCAATATGAAACCATAGCAATTTGATTCACTCAAAACGGATTTAAAATGAAGAAGTTATGGGTAAAACAAGATTGGATAATTTTTCTCATTTTAGCTACGTGAAAATTGGTAACAAATCTATTCCAACCATAACTTAATCAACTTGTATTGTATATTATGTAATCTAGAGATACCATAGACACGTATACAATGTTTCGACCTATCATGTCGACACATCTATATATATTTCGGAACAACCATAGACACTCTATATGTGAATGTTGGAGTTAGCTATACAGGGTTGAGGTTGATTCCAAAATATATATAGTTTGAGTTGTGATCAATACTGAGATACGTATACACTGGGTCGTGGATTGATTCAAGATAATATTTATCGATTTATTTCTGTACATCTAACTGTGGACAACTAGTTGTAGGTTACTAACGAGGACAGCTGACTTAATAAACTTAAAACATCAAAATATATTAAAAGTGTTGTAAAAATATTTTGAACATACTTTGATATATATGTATATATTGTTATAGGTTCGTGAATCAACCAGTGGCCAAGTCTTACTTCCCGACGAAGTAAAAAATCTGTGAAAGTGAGTTATAGTCCCACTTTTAAAATCTAATATTTTTGGGATGAGAATACATGCAGGTTTTATAAATGATTTACAAAATAGACACAAGTACGTAAAACTACATTCTATGGTTGAATTATCGAAATCGAATATGCCCCTTTTTATTAAGTCTGGTAATCTAAGAATTAGGGAAAAGACACCCTAATTGACGCGAATCCTAAAGATAGATCTATTGGGCCTAACAAACCCCATCCAAAGTACCGGATGCTTTAGTACTTCGAAATTTATATCATATCCGAAGGGTGTCCCGGAATGATGGGGATATTCTTATATATGCATCTTGTTAATGTCGGTTACCAGGTGTTCACCATATGAATGATTTTTATCTCTATGTATGGGATGTGTATTGAAATATGAAATCTTGTGGTCTATTATTATGATTTGATATATATAGGTTAAACCTATAACCCACCAACATTTTTGTTGACGTTTTAAGCATGTTTATTCTCAGGTGATTATTAAGAGCTTCCGCTGTCGCATACTTAAATAAGGACGAGATTTGGAGTCCATGCTTGTATGATATTGTGTAAAAACTGCATTCAAGAAACTTATTTTGTTGTAACATATTTGTATTGTAAACCATTATGTAATGGTCGTGTGTAAACAGGATATTTTAGATTATCATTATTTGATAATCTACGTAAAGCTTTTTAAACCTTTATTGATGAAATAAAGGTTATGGTTTGTTTTAAAATGAATGCAGTCTTTGAAAAACGTCTCATATAGAGGTCAAAACCTCGCAACGAAATCAATTAATATGGAACGTTTTTAATCAATAAGAACGGGACATTTCAGTTGGTATCCGAGCGTTGGTCTTAGAGAACCAGAAAATTTGCATTAGTGTGTCTTATGGAGTTTGTTAGGATGCATTAGTGAGTCTGGACTTCGACCGTGTTTTCTTTAAAAATGATTGCTTAACATTTTTGTTGGAAACTATATATTTTTAACATATGAATATTATGTGATATATTAATCTCTTAATGTGTTTGATATTATGTGATAGATGTCTACCTCTAGAACAAGTCCCATTGACTCAGCTAATAAAAATGAAGAGTCAAATGTAAATTGGAATGATTCGTGGACTGATTCACAAGTTCCCGAAGAGGAACCGGAAGAAGAGTCGGAACCGGAAGAAGAATCGGAACCGGAAGAAGAATCGGAACCGGATGAAGAAATAGAACCAGTGGGGGAAATAATAAAATGGTTAAGTAAAAGAAAATCCTCAACCAACCGACCAAGGTTAATTATGGTCAATGGTGTTTCCGCCAAGGAAGCAAAATATTGGGAGGATTACCAATTCTCCGATGAATCGGATTCCGACGAGAATTCCGATGATGTTATAGAAATTACCCCAACTGAATTTAAAAAGGCAAAAGAAAATAATAAGGAAAAGGGCATAAAAATAGAGAAATCTAATTCCAACCCCGATGAACTTTATATGTATCGTCAACCCCCGAAGTCCTTAAGTTGTAACAATGACCCGGGAACCTCTAAACCACCAGGTTTTTCTAAACCAATGTGGACAACGACGGCTCGTATTAGGGGAACATCATATATCCCTAGAAACTTGGCAAAACGAACCAAAACCGAAGAAGAAGAAACGAGCGAGTCGGAATAAGATAGTTGTATTCGTGTGGTGTAATATATGTAATATAGTGTTCTTATGCTTTATGATATATGTAAAAATTGCTTGTATTAATAAGTATTTTTTTATGAATCTAACTCTTGTCTATTTTACAGTTTAAAAAAAACACAAAATGGATAGACAACCCAATATTTTAAGAGACCTACCCGGAGACATGATTGATGAAATCTTGTCTAGAGTCGGCCAGAATTCCTCGGCACAACTATTTAAGGCGAGATCAGTTTGTAAGACATTCGAAGAACGTTCCAAGAATGTCTTGGTTTATAAGAGACTTTTGTTTGAAAGATGGGGGATATCACATTGGGAAACCCATAAGTTACGATGTGTTTACTTTGACGCATATATTGCGGGGAACCCAAATGCTATTTTACGCAACGGGTTAAGAAATTATTTTGACTCAATATATCCGAATATTGGACTTCGTGATTTAGAAAAAGTGGCTAACATGCAACATAAAGAAGCATGTTATGCTTACGGATTAGTAATGTTCGCTTCTCACCAAATTGAGAACAAGAACATCGGGCTACAACTATTAAACAAAACGTTTCCACAAGTGACGGAGTCGGTAATTGGGGTAAGAAATGAGGTTTTTAGATTGTTACGGGACTGTTGGACATTACGTAACCCTCGTCCCTTTGACGACGTTACAACACGCTGTCTTATCAACGGCCATAACGGTTATGTTCCACAAGACCAAGGATGGGAAGTAATCCTAGTAAAACCAGAATGCATGACTTGTTTCTGGACGTATGAATTACGTGTCTTTATTGCCTTTGCTGAACGACTTGTGTACTAGCTAGAATTATCTTCACAACTATCTTGTATCAAATTTATTGTGTGCTATATTTCATGCTATATGTAAAATAAGCGGTATTGTAAGTTTGTAAAATATTGTGTAAAAGTTTGAACGCGAAATATTATTATAATCAGTTTTTCATATAGAATTGTAGTAGTTGAATTGTATATTAGCTACTAAGTATGAACCTAACGGGTAGGTACTACCCGAATTTAAACTTATAAAATGCTAATATGAAGAAAAAGCTTTTATAAATGAGTTCATATTATGCTACGAAATACTATTAACTACTCTTAATATTCTGTATGATTAACTTGTTCCATTTGACTATTTTGAAGGAAATGGCACCGACTACTCGACACACCGTGAATATGAATGAAGAGGAATTCCGTACTTTTCTAGCTTCAAACATAGCCGCAGTACAGGCCGCGCTACATACCAACAATAACCTTGGATCTAGCAGTACAGGAAATCGTGTAGGATGCACCTACAAAGAATTCACTGCCTGCAAACCTTTGGAATTTGATGGAACCGAAGGACCGATCGGATTGAAACGGTGGACCGAGAAGGTCGAATCGGTATTTGCCATAAGTAAGTGTACTGAAGAGGATAAAGTGAAGTATGCTACGCATACCTTCACAGGTTCTGCGTTAACATGGTGGAATACCTATCTAGAGCAAGTGGAACAAGACGATGCGTATGCACTACCGTGGTCAGCATTCAAGCACTTGATGAACGAGAAGTACCGTCCCAGAACCGAGGTCAATAAGCTCAAGACAGAACTTAGAGGGTTACGAACCCAAGGATTTGATATTACCACGTACGAAAGACGATTCACAGAATTGTGCCTATTGTGTCCGGGAGCATTCGAAGATGAGGAAGAGAAGATCGACGCGTTTGTGAAAGGATTACCGGAAAGAATCCAAGAAGATATAAGTTCACACGAGCCCACCTCCATACAACAGGCATGTAGAATGGCTCACAAACTCGTAAACCAGATTGAAGAAAGAATTAAAGAACAGACTGCTGAAGAGGCCAATGTGAAGCAAGTCAAAAGAAAGTGGGAGGAAAACGGTGATAAGAATCACCAATACAACAACAACAGCAATTACAACAATAATCGCAACAATTATCCCAACAATCGCAACATCAATCGCAACTACAACAAACGGCCCAACAACAACAACAACAACAACAGCAACTACAACAATCATCCTAACAACAATAATAACCGCAACAACAACAACAACAATCAGAAGCAGCTATGCCAAAGGTGTGAAAAGAATCACTCGGGGTTCTGCACCAAATTTTGCAACAAGTGTAAAAGAAATGGTCATAGCGCGGCGAAGTGTGAGGTCTACGGACCAGGGGTTAATAGAACCAAAGGAACAAATGGTGTCGGAATGAGTAATGGCGGAGCAAGTAGTGTCGGAGCAAGTTATGCCAATGTAGTTTGTTATAAATGTGGAAAACCGGGCCACATTATTAGAAATTGCCCGAACCAGGAGAACACGAATGGACAAGGCCACGGAAGAGTTTTCAATATTAATGCGGCAGAGGCACAGGAAGACCCGGAGCTTGTTACGGGTACGTTTCTTATTGACAATAAATCTGCTTACGTTTTATTTGATTCGGGTGCGGATAGAAGCTATATGAGTAGAGATTTTTGTGCTAAATTAAGTTGTCCATTGACGCCTTTGGATAGTAAATTTTTACTCGAATTAGCAAATGGTAAATTAATTTCAGCAGATAATATATGTCGGAATCGAGAAATTAAACTGGTTAGCGAAACATTTAAGATTGATTTGATACCAGTAGAGTTAGGGAGTTTTGATGTGATAATCGGTATGGACTGGTTGAAAGAAGTGAAAGCAGAGATTGTCTGTTACAAAAATGCAATTCGCATTATACGAGAAAAAGGAAAACCCTTAATGGTGTACGGAGAAAAGGGAAACACGAAGCTACATCTTATTAGTAATTTGAAGGCACAAAAACTAATAAGAAAAGGTTGCTATGCTGTTCTAGCACACGTCAAGAAAGTACAAACTGAAGAAAAGAGCATCAATGATGTTCCCATTGCAAAAGAATTTCCCGATGTATTTCCGAAAGAATTACCGGGATTACCCCCACATCGATCCGTTGAATTTCAAATAGATCTTGTACCAGGAGCTGCACCAATAGCTCGTGCTCCTTACAGACTTGCACCCAGCGAGATGAAAGAACTGCAAAGCCAATTACAAGAACTTTTAGAGCGTGGTTTCATTCGACCAAGCACATCACCGTGGGGAGCTCCTGTTTTGTTTGTCAAGAAGAAATATGGTACATTCAGGTTGTGTATGGACTACCGAGAGTTGAACAAACTTACCATCAAGAACCGCTACCCACTACCGAGAATCGACGACTTATTTGATCAACTACAAGGCTCGTCTGTTTATTCAAAGATTGACTTACGTTCCGGGTATCATCAAATGCGGGTGAAAGAAGATGATATTCCAAAGACTGCTTTCAGAACACGTTACGGTCATTACGAGTTTATGGTCATGCCGTTTGGTTTAACTAATGCACCAGCTATGTTCATGGACCTTATGAACCGAGTGTGTGGACCATACCTTGACAAGTTTGTCATTGTTTTCATTGATGACATACTTATTTACTCAAAGAATGACCTAAAACACGGTGAACATTTGAAAATGGTGTTAGAAGTATTGAGGAAGGAAGAATTGTACGCTAAGTTTTCAAAGTGTGCATTTTGGTTGGAAGAAGTTCAATTCCTTGGTCACATAGTGAACAAAGAAGGTATTAAGGTGGATCCGGCAAAGATAGAAACTGTTGAAAAGTGGGAAACCCCGAAAACTCCGAAACACATACGCCAGTTTTTAGGACTAGCTGGTTACTACAGAAGGTTCATCCAAGACTTTTCCAGAATAGCAAAACCCTTGACTGCATTAACGCATAAAGGGAAGAAATTTGAATGGAAGGATGAACAAGAGAAAGCGTTTCAGTTATTGAAGAAAAAGCTAACTACGGTACCTATATTGTCATTGCCTGAAGGGAATGATGATTTTGTGATTTATTGTGACGCATCAAAGCAAGGTCTCGGTTGTGTATTAATGCAACGAATGAAGGTGATTGCTTATGCCTCTAGACAATTGAAGATTCACGAGCAAAATTATACGACGCATGATTTGGAATTAGGCGCGGTTGTTTTTGCATTAAAGACTTGGAGGCCCTACTTATATGGGGTCAAAAGTATTATATATACCAACCACAAAAGTCTTCAACACATATTTAATCAGAAACAACTGAATATGAGGCAGCGTAGGTGGATTGAATTGTTGAATGATTACGACTTTGAGATTCGTTAGCACCCGGGGAAGGCAAATGTGGTAGCCGATGCCTTGAGCAGGAAGGACAGAGAACCCATTCGAGTAAAATCTATGAATATAATGATTCATAATAACCTTACTACTCAAATAAAGGAGGCGCAACAAGGAGTTTTAAAAGAGGGAAATTTAAAGGATGAAATACCCAAAGGATCGGAGAAGCATCTTAATATTCGGGAAGACGGAACCCGGTATAGGGCTGAAAGGATTTGGGTACCAAAATTTAGAGATATGAGAGAAATGGTACTTAGAGAAGCTCATAAAACCAGATACTCAATACATCCTGGAACGGGGAAGATGTACAAGGATCTCAAGAAACATTTTTGGTGGCCGGGTATGAAAGCCGATGTTGCTAAATACGTAGGAGAATGTTTGACGTGTTCTAAGGTCAAAGCTGAGCATCAGAAACCATCAGGTCTACTTCAACAACCTGAAATCCCGGAATGGAAATGGGAAAACATTACCATGGATTTCATCACTAAATTGCCAAGGACTGCAAGTGGTTTTGATACAATTTGGGTAATAGTTGATCGTCTCACCAAATCAACACATTTCCTGCCAATAAGAGAAGATGACAAGATGGAAAAGTTAGCACGACTGTATTTGAAGGAAGTCGTCTCCAGACATGGAATACCAATCTCTATTATCTCTGATAGGGATGGCAGATTTATTTCAAGATTCTGGCAGACATTACAGCAAGCATTAGGAACTCGTCTAGACATAAGTACTGCTTATCATCCACAAACTGATGGGCAGAGTGAAAGGACGATACAAACGCTTGAAGACATGCTACGAGCATGTGTTATTGATTTCGAAAACAGTTGAGATCGACATCTACCGTTAGCAGAATTTTCCTACAACAACAGCTACCATTCAAGCATTGAGATGGCGCCGTTTGAAGCACTTTATGGTAGAAAGTGCAGGTCTCCGATTTGTTGGAGTGAAGTGGGGGATAGACAGATTACGGGTCCGGAGATTATACAAGAAACTACCGAGAAGATCATCCAAATTCAACTACGGTTGAAAACCGCCCAAAGTCGACAAAAGAGCTACGCTGACATTAAAAGAAAAGATATAGAATTTGAAATTGGAGAGATGGTCATGCTTAAAGTTGCACCTTGGAAAGGCGTTGTTCGATTTGGTAAACGAGGGAAATTAAATCCAAGGTATATTGGACCATTCAAGATTATTGATCGTGTCGGACCAGTAGCTTACCGACTTGAGTTACCTCAACAACTCGCGGCTGTACATAACACTTTCCATGTCTCGAATTTGAAGAAATGTTTTGCTAAAGAAGATAGATGAAATCCAAATCAACGAAAAACTTCAATTCATCGAAGAACCCGTCGAAATAATGGATCGTGAGGTTAAAAGACTTAAGCAAAACAAGATACCAATTGTTAAGGTTCGATGGAATGCTCGTAGAGGACCTGAGTTCACCTGGGAGCGTGAAGATCAGATGAAGAAGAAATACCCGCATCTATTTCCAGAAGATTCGTCAACACCTTCAACAGCTTAAAATTTCGGGACGAAATTTATTTAACGGGTAGGTACTGTAGTGACCCGAACTTTTCCATGTTTATATATATTAATTGAGATTGATATTTACATGATTAAATGTTTCCAACATGTTATGCAATCAAACTTGTTAAGACTTGATTAATTGAAATATGTTTCATATAGACAATTGACCACCCAAGTTGACCGGTGATTCACGAACGTTAAAACTTGTAAAAACTATATGATGACATATATATGGATATATATATAGTTAACATGATACTATGATAAGTAAACACATCATAAAGTATATTAACAATGAACTACATATGTAAAAACAAGACTACTAACTTAATGATTTTTAAACGAGACATATATGTAACGATTATCGTTGTAAAGACATTTAATGTATATATATCATATTAAGAGATATTCATACATGATAATATCATGATAATATAATAATTTAAAATCTCATTTGATATTATAAACATTGGGTTAACAACATTTAACAGGATCGTTAACCTAAAGGTTTCAAAACAACACTTACATGTAACGACTAACGATGACTTAACGACTCAGTTAAAATGTATATACATGTAATGTTTTAATATGTATTTATACACTTTTGAAAGACTTCCATACACTTATCAAAATACTTCTACTTAACAAAAATGCTTACAATTACATCCTCGTTCAGTTTCATCAACAATTCTACTCGTATGCACCCGTATTCGTACTCGTACAATACACAGCTTTTAGATGTATGTACTATTGGTATATACACTCCAATTATCAGCTCTTAGCAGCCCATGTGAGTCACCTAACACATGTGGGAACCATAATTTGGCAACTAGCATGAAATATCTCATAAAATTACAAAAATATGAGTAATCATTCATGACTTATTTACATGAAAACAAAATTACATATCCTTTATATCTAATCCATAGACCAACGACCAAAAACACCTACAAACACTTTCATTCTTCAATTTTCTTCATATAATTGATCTCTCTCAAGTTCTATCTTCAAGTTCTAAGTGTTCTTCATATATTTTACAAGTTCTAGTTACATAAAATCAAGAATACTTTCAAGTTTGCTAGCTCACTTCCAATCTTGTAAGGTGATCATCCAACCTCAAGAAATCTTTGTTTCTTACATTAGGTTATCATTCTAATACAAGGTAATAATCATATTCAAACTTTGGATCAATTTCTATAACTATAACAATCTTATTTCAAGTGATGATCTTACTTGAACTTGTTTTCGTGTCATGATTCTGCTTCAAGAACTTCGAGCCATCCAAGGATCCGTTGAAGCTAGATCCATTTTTCTCTTTTCCAGTAGGTTTATCCAAGGAACTTAAGGTAGTAATGATGTTCATAACATGATTCAATTCATATATATAAAACTATCTTATTCGAAGGTTTTAACTCGTAATCACTAGAACATAGTTTAGTTAATTCTAAACTTGTTCGCAAACAAAAGTTAATCCTTCTAACTTGACTTTTAAAATTAACTACACACATGTTCTATATCTATATGATATGCTAACTTAATGATTTAAAACCTGGAAACACGAAAAACACCGTAAAACCGGATTTACGCCGTCGTAGTAACACCGCGGGCTGTTTTGGGTTAGTTAATTAAAAACTATGATAAACTTTGATTTAAAAGTTGTTATTCTGAGAAAATGATTTTTATTATGAACATGAAACTATATCTAAAAATTATAGTTAAACTCAAAGTGGAAGTATGTTTTCTAAAATGGTCATCTAGACGTCGTTCTTTAGACTGAAATGACTACCTTTACAAAAACGACTTGTAACTTATTTTTCCGACTATAAACCTATACTTTTTCTGTTTAGATTCATAAAATTGAGTTCAATATGAAACCATAGCAATTTGATTCACTCAAAACGGATTTAAAATGAAGAAGTTATGGGTAAAACAAGATTGGATAATTTTTCTCATTTTAGCTACGTGAAAATTGGTAACAAATCTATTCCAACCATAACTTAATCAACTTGTATTGTATATTATGTAATCTTGAGATACCATAGACACGTATACAATGTTTGGACCTATCATGTCGACACATCTATATATATTTCGGAACAACCATAGACACTCTATATGTGAATGTTGGAGTTAGCTATACAGGGTTGAGGTTGATTCCAAAATATATATAGTTTGAGTTGTGATCAATACTGAGATACGTATACACTGGGTCGTGGATTGATTCAAGATAATATTTATCGATTTATTTCTGTACATCTAACTGTGGACAACTAGTTGTAGGTTACTAACGAGGACAGCTGACTTAATAAACTTAAAACATCAAAATATATTAAAAGTGTTGTAAATATATTTTGAACATACTTTGATATATATGTATATATTGTTATAGGTTCGTGAATTAACCAGTGGCCAAGTCTTACTTCCCGACGAAGTAAAAAATCTGTGAAAGTGAGTTATAGTCCCACTTTTAAAATCTAATATTTTTGGGATGAGAATATACATGCAGGTTTTATAAATGATTTACAAAATAGACACAAGTACGTAAAACTACATTCTATGGTTGAATTATCGAAATCGAATATGCCCCTTTTTATTAAGTCTGGTAATCTAAGAATTAGGGAACAGACACCCTAATTGACGCGAATCCTAAAGATAGATCTATTGGGCCTAACAAACCCCATCCAAAGTACCGGATGCTTTAGTACTTCGAAATTTATATCATATCCGAAGGGTGTCCCGGAATGATGGGGATATTCTTATATATGCATCTTGTTAATGTCGGTTACCAGGTGTTCACCATATGAATGATTTTTATCTCTATGTATGGGATGTGTATTGAAATATGAAATCTTGTGGTCTATTATTATGATTTGATATATATAGGTTAAACCTATAACTCACCAACATTTTTGTTGACGTTTTAAGCATGTTTATTCTCAGGTGATTATTAAGAGCTTCCGCTGTCGCATACTTAAATAAGGACGAGATTTGGAGTCCATGCTTGTATGATATTGTGTAAAAACTGCATTCAAGAAACTTATTTTGTTGTAACATATTTGTATTGTAAACCATTATGTAATGGTCGTGTGTAAACAGGATATTTTAGATTATCATTATTTGATAATCTACGTAAAGCTTTTTAAACCTTTATTGATGAAATAAAGGTTATGGTTTGTTTTAAAATGAATGCAGTCTTTGAAAAACATCTCATATAGAGGTCAAAACCTCGCAACGAAATCAATTAATATGAAACGTTTTTAATCAATAAGAACGGGACATTTCAATAGTGGTGGTTGTAGATTGTAGGACACAAGAGATATGTGGTTCTCTTGGCTTGGCTTTGGATAGGGATGGTAACAATCAAACGAGTCAGGCAGTAGTAACTGATTACAAAGAGTTTTGGGTTCTTGGGGATGATATACAGACAAGAATCCGCCGGTTGTTCAACAGAAGAAAGATGGAGAAGAATTATAATAATGATAGGTTGATGATAGAGGATTTAATGAATTAACACAGTTGGTTGATTGTTATAATAGATATGTTCGACAGGTTGATTCCATCAGAAGAAAAAATAGCAAGCCACTCCAAACTAATTTTGTTTTGTAATTGAGATTTGAGATCATCATATTGTCCAGATTAGAGACAGAAACAAAACTGAAATAAAGCTAGATAGGGACTGCTAACAGATTATACTTAGTATCGATCTATATTTTATTTATTTATTTATTTATGTATTTATGTATTTATTTATTTTAATAAAGATATCATATTTTATTTTTACTTTACATAGTTAATTTTAACAACATATATTATCTTAAATTATACTTCGAATTATTATTTATATCTATCTATATATTCAAACATATATGAATTCATTTACAAATAGTTGTTCGTGAATCGTCAGGAATGGTCAAAGGTCAATTTAATACATGAACATAGTTTTCAAAGTTTTTGAGATTTCAACATTACAGACTTTGCTTATCGTGTCGGAAACATATAAAGATTAAGTTTAATTTTGGTTGGAAATTTCCGGGTCGTCACAGTGCATGCGCTCTTCATTCAGGGCACAGGTCTATTGTGTCAAAAATTATGCGGCTAGGTTATTATTGGCCCACTATGTACGCAGATACTGCGCGCATAGTTAAACAATGCGAATCTTGCTAAATACATACGCCTATCAGCAGAGCACCTGCGCACCCAATGATCCCAGCCTCGTCACCATGGCCATTCTACAAATGGGCAATTGACATAGTCGGACCATTTTCGAAAGGCCGAGGTAATATTATCATTTATTTTATACCATATGCTACTTACATCAGTATCTTACGCATACTCTGCACACGCAGGAAACATCAAATTATTGATTGTTGCAATTGACTATTTCACGAAGTGGGTTGAAGCGCGATCGCTAGCAACAATTTCAGGAAAAAAGGTGCGAAATTTTGTATGGGAGGACATTGTTTGTCGATTCGGCATACCAAACGAAATCGTTAGTGATAACGGTGCGCGGTTTGCGGGGGATCCTTTTCGCAGTTGGTGCGCGGAGCTTAATATTAAGCAAAACTTTTACATCCATTGCGCATCCGCAGGCGAATGGCCAGTGCGAAGTCACCAACCGGGATATAGTGGATGGAATCAAAGCTAGATTGGGTCATGGTCGCATTGGTTGGGTGGATGAACTACCAAAGGTTTTATGGGCACATAGAACAACACCCAAAGCAAGCACTGGTGAGACTCCGTTCAGTTTGGTCTATGGGTCAGAAGCTGTTGTGCCCGCAGAGATTGGGGTACCAACGTTCTGCATACAGAATTTTGACGAGAAAAATAACTCAGAAGCTTTGCGGGAAAATCTTAATTTGTTGGAAGAACGCAGACTTTCTGCGGTGATAAACGAAGCCAATAATAAGCAGAAAATTGCAAAGTACTACAATCAGCGTGTGCGTTCACGTTCTTATAAGTGCGGGGACTTAGTTTGAAGTCAGAATGATGCGAGTCATGCGGAAGATACTGGGAAGTTGGGCCCCCGTTGGGAAGGTCCATATAAGGTAGTGGGAGCAAGCAACACCGGGGCATACCATCTCGCGACATTAGATGGAAAACCTGTGAAACGCACTTGGCACGCGAAGTTGTTGAAAAAATGTTACATGTAGCTGGTTGGACCTGATCACTCCAAATATTTTAGCACATTATTTTTTCCTTGTGTAATTTTCGTCCGTTTAGATGTGTCGCGGTTGTAATCATGATTAATGCCAATTAAAATATTTACTCGCGCATACCTTTGTATATATCTTTCTTTTTTGTATGCTGTTCCTGCCTACTTAAGGGGTGTCCTTTAGCCCCCGTGCGGCAGAAGCATGTTTGGTTACGAGGCTAGACATTAACGGCAGGTGAAGGGAATTGATTTTCCCCTAACCAAGCACCACGCAGACTAGATGGCTGCCAAGTTGACTTAAAAATACAAGCATTGGGTTGCTTGTGCATTATTACTCTCGCATTGGTTTCCATGAGGAACTCTTAAGTATAAAAGCATTGGTTTGTTTTTAGTTGCGTTGCTTACCATACAGCTAAATGCACCTCTAGCACATGACAAAGCGATAACACAGTAACTTTTGAGTCTAAACTGTTAAAGGTAAAATTGCTAAAGTATTGGTTTATTTTACGCAGTACCTGCGTGTGCGCATGAGTTTTGGTTAATTATGCGCATGGGCATGCGGTTCGTCCTTTGTTTTGATTCGCGATATACAACAACAACAACAAAACCCAATACCACATGAGTGGTGTATGGGGGAGGTGATATGTACACAATCTTCCCCCTATCCGAGAATAAAGACAAGTCAATTCTCCACCCAGAGTGAAACACTCTCAAGAGTAGAGAAAATCATCCATCTCTTTATTCGAAGGATAAAGAGATTGCTTCCGAGAGGACCTCCGGCCTTTAAGTAGGAAAAAGTTTTTTTTTTTTAAAAATAAAAAACTAAAATAAAAATAATAATAGACGCCATGAAAATGGTAGAATCAAATTTTCATGGGTTTTAAAACCTGCATGGAATTTAATTTAGGCTCTAAGAGTTAGTCAAGTCGCCAATAAATCGACGATTAATACATGACGCATGCATGACGCAAGAATATATAATACAACTAAGTTATTAATAAAAATTGTTTCCAATACCTACCCAACATGGGACTTAGGGCTCAAAAATTATAATTACAAATTGCCTGTCTAAGCACAGGACTTACGGCGCAAGCGTTTAAAGCGTTACAATTATAAATCCTCCTTGAGAAACCCATCAACTGACATATTTGGATCCGCAGCGAAAGCGTTTATTAAGGGGATCGAGATGGACTGGATGGCCTGCTCAGCTTCAAGGAGCGCCTCAGCTGTACCCTCCTTCAATTATTTTTGAACAACCTGGGGGTATGGTAGCATAAGGTCGCAGCCCTGGATCACCTCGAGCATCGTCTTATTGCGGTCATGGTCCTTCACCGCGTCAACATAGGCATTGAACTTTTCGGATACTGGGTCCGAGTCCATCACCTTTTGCGCAATGGTAGGGAGGGTGGTGCGAAGCTTTAACAAGTCTGCCTCTGGCAGCTCGCGGCCAGTCACCGCGTCATCCATTTCCCTGCGCACCCTTTCTAGTTCCAACCGCAGGCGCTCCGTCTCCCCCTTAGCCTGGTCAACCGCACTAACCAACTCGCGGTTTTTCTTCCTTTCCTCAATCAGTGCGGTCTTTGTTTCCGCCGCGGTCACCTCCACCGCCTTGCGCAGATATTTCGCGGTATCCCTGTCTTTTTTAACCTGATCTACCCCCGCCTGCAGTAATCCAAGCTCCGTTTCTTTCCGAACGGCCACTTGGTATAGGTTAGTGGAACGAAGGGCTTGATCCGCAAACATGCCAAAGAACACAAGGCCGTTTTGGACAAAGGCATTGTGCGCTTGGTTAAAGGGCAGTGCGGCTAGTTTCTCGCAGAATTCAGCAGGGAAAATTTGTTGCATAAAGGCGGACTGCTTTGCGGCATTCTCGGCGGAGGACTGGGTGAGCTGCGCCAGATTCGCCAATCGGAAGCTACCGTGTGGTGGGGTTGGTGTTGTATCAGAATCAAGATGCATTGCCTTGTCTCTTGACGTGGCGGTGGCTTCAAGGTCCGGATTGCCTCGCGGTGGCGTGTGATGCGTCTCCTCAATATGCTCTGCAAATCATTAACTCGTTAGCACATGCAGTTAATTGTGCGGTGTTTACGCAAGAAAAGAGATGCTTACCGGTGGTAGGAGGAGGTAGATCTGCGGACATTGGATCGACGGGGATAAAATTGTCATTCCGTATGTCCTCCCTTTGCTTGGGAGTGAGTTTCTTCTTCTTCTGCTTAGTTTGGGGGGCGTCGGTAGCCTTGCGCTTATTGGCCGAGGTGGCGGGTTCGGGCTCCGCATTTTCGCCAATCCTCTCCTGCTCAAGAGGTTCGTTAACATTCTGCTTGCGAAAAAGAGATAGCCGCAATCTCCTCCGCGGTGAGCACTTTCTTCATCTTCATCTCTGTAAACATATGCGCAATGTTAGAACATGTATGTATACGCTAGTGGTTATATATTCATATGCATTTATACTATTCCTACCTTTGCCATTCGGCGCGATTATGGCTGGACGCATGTTCTCCCATGGTCAGTGCGCGGATATCTTTCCCAACCGCAGCATAACATTCCTATATGACCGGTGCACAAGCTGTGCGTTAGCGCACTCTGCTAACAACTTCGTTTCCTCATCATCAAGGACGGGGGTTTTGTTCACATCTTTAGCCACGCTTTCGCACCAGACAAGTGTTTGCGGAAAGTTGGCTCCAACAACAGATTGGTCAATAAAAAAGAATGTTTCTTTCCATTGACCCGCGTTCGATTTGGGGGTTTTGGTAAAGTTTTGGCGGGCGAAGAAAGTAAACCACGACTTGTGATGATTAGCTAGGCGATATAGATGGCAGAACACCTTAACTAGTGGTACCTTGTTGAGTGCAACGCACCACATCTCAAACAATACTATTTTCCCTATGGCGTATGGGTGCAATTGCCCTAACCCTACATGGAAATGATCTAGTACGCCTAGAAAGAAGTCTGAGGGTGGAACCCTAAAATTCCCATGTTTAAACGCATGCTCGTATATCGCTACCTTCTTCTCCGGTGGTGTATGAGCACGTTGGTTAGGAAGGGGTGGCACCGGATTATACTGTGCTAACGGCGGGTATTGTTTCACTAAAGAATCTATATGTTTTTGCTCTATTACCGATACTACGCTATCTACATAAGTCTCATTTGCCTTAGTCATTTTCTAAGAGTGATCGGAGAGTTACTAACCGTTTGTAGTTGGCCGGAATATATGGGATTTGATCGGAATTGATTTTGCAGCGTATCAGATGAGCTTGAGGCAGAAAAGTAGAAATGAGGATGAATCGGGTCTATTTATAGTGGAGATTGGGAGTCATGGGGTGAAACAGTTTCATCGTGGCTGTACACGTGTAACGCAATCAACGATCAACATTTTTTGCAAGCGCGTGGATGTCAGTTTGATGTGCCCAATGTTGAGCGCGTGGCTAACAAGCGCCTGCCAACTGCCACTTTACGTCTTGTCAGCCGAATGGGCTTCTGCGACAGTGATAGGCATTTAATGACCTCGAGACGCACGCGGAAAATTTAATGCTAGCCATTTTCTTGTTTTTTCTTTTTCGCTTAATAGTTTGATATCATATGTCTTGCGTCATATAACATCAAACTGGGGGGACATAATGATACCGCAACCCGCATGCGCATTCCATACGTATGCGGGCACTCGCTAGCATGCGTATGCGTGTACCTTGTATGCGGTATGCGGCATGCGGCATGCGGTGATGTATCGAATGCCTTTGTTCCCGGTACGGCGGTTACTTGGTCATCAAGTCGATATCTTTTTCATAATTATATCCGTGATTCGGGGGAGTTAGTTATGGACGAGATTATCATTATCTTGGATGGTTCTAGAATTAGGGTTTGCTTATATATACAAACCCTAATTATCATTCTAGGAACAACCAACATTACGTAACCACCACCTACTACACATCCTACGTAACAAGCTATCATCGTTCATCTTCTCAAGGTTTACAGGTTAGTTTCTTATTAGCTAGCACCTACAACCTTGCTAGGGGCCTTCTGATCAACGACCGTTATCGAATGTGGACTTAATCACTTGGCCACCCCGCCGACATCATCATGTCGGCCATGGTTATTCACGGTAGCCGGACCGGAGAGCCTTGTTCTAAGATCCTTAACCCCCCCCCCCCCTTCCCCCCCCCCCCCTCCCCTTTTACGTATTGAGCAGGCATATAGACCCTATGGAAAATATATGCATGATCAATATGTACAAAAGAATACGGGCCTATAAACGAAAGAATTAAACGTACAAAAGTAAACATCTCAAGAGATTTTACATGATTTTATTACCACACAATAAAATCATATTCCTTATTTAAGAACTCTGACGACTTGACTATCGCTTTATTGGCGACTTGACTGTCGCTTGGAGCCTAAATTGAACTTCATGCATGTTTAAAATCCATTGAAATTTGATTTTACCATTTCACAGCGTCTCACACTTTTTGTATTTTATTACTTTTTTTAACCTATTTATTGACCGGAGGTCCATTTCGAAATCAATCTTTCTATGACTATAAAACTGAGACGGATGGCATGGGCCGGTTTCACATAGGTTGGGCCGGATCCAGCTGGATCATGAGCCAGTTTCAATAGGGTCGAACTGGAAGTCTGGAAGTATTCGTTCGAGATTGGTTGCGGCACTACGAAGTGTTGGTTGAACTGGAAGTATTCATTAGCATAATGATTACACCAATGATATAATTTATTTCAACATTAAAAAAATCAAAACGAACCAAATGAGATTTACAAAACATGCCCAAGTTCAATTTCAGATCCCAAATGTCACTACACAAACCCATGGACCCAACTACACAGCATACGGCCGCATCATCCAACACTGCACGGACCACCGGCTCATTCGCCGAGCCAAACTCATTCATGCCAAACTCATCATCTCTTCAGTCACTCTAGACAACTATTTAGCTTCAAAACTCATCACTTGTTACTCTAAAACCAACAACTTATTCGAAGCCCACAAGGTGTTCGACGAAATTCCCCACAGAAACACTTTTTCATGGAACGCGTTGTTGATGGGCTACACCATGAACAATCGTCACACCGACACTATAAACCTTTTTAAACGCTTCTTATCATCTGCTTCAGTGTCTATACAACCTGATAATTATACTGTTACATGTGTGTTAAAGTCGTTATCCTCGTTGGGGTGTTACGACTCGAGTTTTGGTAGAACGTTTCATAGTTTTATTATACGGAACGTGTTGGACCATGATGTATACGTGGTGAATTCTTTGGTAACTTTTTATTGTCGGTGTGATGATGTTGTTATGGCAAGAAGATTGTTCGATTATACGCTTAATAAAGATCTTGTGTCGTGGAATTCGATGATGGCAGGGTATTCACAAGGAGGATTTCATGTTGAATGTAAAGAATTGTATTCAAAAATGTTGGATATTGAGATTATAAGACCGAATGAGTTTACTGTAATCAGTGTTTTGCAAGCGTGTGCACAGTCGAATGATCTTGGATTAGGGATGGAAGTTCATAAATTTGTGATTGAAAATGACATTAAAATGGACCTCCCGGTTTGTAATGCGTTTATTACAATGTATGCAAAATGTGGTAGTCTGGATTACGCCCAACAACTGTTTGATGAAATGAGCGATAAGGATGAGATTAGTTACGGATGTTTAATATCGGGTTACATGCTTCATGGTTTTGTAGATAAAGCTGTGAACCTTTTTAAAGAAATGGAAAAACCGGGTTTGAGTACATGGAACGCTGTTATATCTGGCCAGTTTCAAAACAAGCAATACGATACGGTATTAGATTCATTTCGTGAAATGCAAGTGAGCGGGTTCAAACCGAATGCAGTAACACTTTCGAATATTTTGCCTACTATTTCCCATTTATTGAATTTAAAAGGAGGTAAAGAGGTACACGCGTATGCAATAAGAAATAGATATGAAAAAAATATCTATGTAGCGACTGCTATAATTGATACTTATGCTAAGTTAGGTTTTCTAGACAGTGTACAGTTTGTTTTTGATCAATCAGAAAAGAGAAGTGTGATTATATGGACGTCGCTGATGTCAGCATATTCTGCACATGGAAAAGTTAAAGAAGTGATTAGTTTGTTTAACCAAATGATTAACGAAGGTATACAGCCAGATCCTGTCACATTTACGTCTGCATTATCAGCTTGTGCTCATTCGGGTTTGGTTGATGAATCTTGGAGGGTATTTAACAGTATGTTACCAAGATATGGAATTAAGCCTTCGATGGAGCATTATGCGTGTATGGATGGTTTCGGTACCGGTATCGCACCGATACCGTACTGATACCGATAAACCGAAACTGATATATTGAAATACTTGGAACCGAAAACCGTACCGGTTAATGTAATCGGTACCGGAACCATTTCGGTACCGGTACCAGTTCGGTACCGGTTTTTTCGGTATTTACCGTTTGGTACCAATTTTTTATAATGATCTTGGGTCAGAACTGTGAACATGAAACAATGTGTAGATTTATTTGATGGGCGATTGATGATTTTTCGCACCATTAATTTATACGTATTAGATTACATGGGCTAACGCCACAGTACATATTAGAGTTTATTAATATAATTCCAACTTGCATTTCAATCATTAAGAAAATATACTCCGTATGTATTAGATCTTGATGTTGTAAAATTTTGGTTCGTTACTATGAAATAACTTCGAAAACAAAGGATCAAAGTGTGTTATGGGCCTAATATAAAGAAGAAAATCTGGATCGTAAAATTTTGGTACCAATACCCATTTCTCAACGGAACCGTACCGGTTTCTCCCGAAACCGAAAAAGCCAAATTCATGAAACCGATATTGAATACATTTCGGTACGGATTTCGGTACCGGTTCGGTTTCGGTATTTGATGCCTTATTTACTGCATATACAATTTTTTATTCAGCAACTTTTCAACAGTATGCATGCCCATCACATTTTAGTTGGTGTTAGGATGAGGACCATCACATTTTAATTGGGTCAAGATTACCCATTAATCAAAAACAATCCAAAACTCATTCACAAAACATAAAAACATGCAAATACACTTAATACAACATAGGGGATGTGTTCAAAGTGATGCAAAGTGATCCAAAAATTAACAGTTATATTTTTATTTTATTTCTAAGTTAAAAATAAGTAATTTAATAAAACATCAAAATCAAAGAAATTTATAATACACACATCCGTAAATTATTAAAGGTGTCTGATTTCTTATGTATTAGCATGAAGAGGTCATCCAAAATCAAATCCGTACTATTAGTACCAAACAGTTACCGGTTTTAACATATATCAACTTGTCCGACTTACCCAATTTAACACCAATAAAAAAATGAACATAAAGAAATCAGAAGATGGAGATGAACAACTTACCTACACTTCAGGTCGCATGGATGACGGAACCATGAAGCGGAAGTGCTGAATCCATACAAAATCCTACCTCGAGGCTTCGAATGTTTTCCACAAATCTAAATTTTTTTTTCTGGACTTATGAAACCACATATCACTTTATACATGGCATGTGTCATGGTCATCAATCACAATGGGCGGGTCAATAGTATTTTTCACCTAATTAAGGATTTGCACAATCATATCAAGGTAAGTTATATACAATTAAAGAATATAAGATGGTAATGTTAATTTGTAGTCTTTTGCTTAAACTGTCATCTAAAAAGGATAGAAGTTTAGGTGTTTAGCGCATCCAGAAAAATATGTAATGCAAACTACAAAACAAATGCAGGTCTACTGCATTAGAATTAATATGACAGACTTTATATCAAATATTAGAAGCCAATAATAGTATTATCACATGATAATAAAAAGTTATAAATAATACTACAAGATTCATTACGTGTTTTGTTCTTCTCAGGATCTGTTATTTTAACACGATTTTTTTCCTTAAAAAAACATAAGATAGAGAATGTTCAATAGCCAAAATGGACTAAGAGAGGTCAAGTAAACTGCAAAGAACTATGTTGGTTATTTAGTCGAGTAGCCGAAAGCATCACATTACCTTTAAGGCGAGTATAAAAATAGAGTAGAAACAACCGTCAAGATGTACGAAGTTTCAACTTGACCAGTGTTGTTAGTTGCGATTGTTCCAGTCCCAATCTGAGTAAGTGCTTCAAAGTTGGGATTGTGACAACTATCTGGGTTATAAGGACTTCTGAAACCGAATATAGTGTATGAATGAGCCATTTCAACAATCATAACAATAAGTTTCCACAAAAAAATTAAAATTACTTGAGCACTCACTGAGAATTTCATATATGGAATTATATATAAGGAATGTACTTGATCATGAGTTCATATACAGGCTTTTTTTATTATATTATTATATTAAATGAGAATATACAGAAAAATGGGACCTAATGGTGAACACTATCATATGCATAGCCGATATCTATTTTAATACGTAGTATTAGAAGAGTTTGTGTGAAACTGGAGTATGCATAGCAACTTCGGAGAAACATATTCTCTATCATTTGCTCTCAATTCTAACAAAAGATTTTTAAATCATAGCTTAAGGAATTCACACGGAAAATTATCGGATTCTTACATGATGCATCTAAGAAAAACCGATTCAAAATCTATGTCAGATGCATTCCACGAGTCAACTGGTGAAGAGATCCTTGAACTTGAGCTATCTTACTTTGAATTGACCAATACACCTATAATGCTGTCAATATTTAAAAAAACTTATTAAAAGTAGACACGTAAGAAATAAAGTAAAATAAAATATGTTGGTAGTGCTCATGAATATGATAGATCACATCCTTCAGATTGTTAGATCGGTTTTTTTTTTCAATCAAATTTACCAATCATATCAAAATTCAATCACATTACATTTTTTCAACATTCAGGTCTTGGCATTTTGAAAAAAGATGTAATATTTCGCACAAAGAAAAAATTTATGATTCTAACAACTTAATTATCAAGATGATTAGGTCTGTATCATTCTTGTTGATGGATGCAAACGAAGAAGTACGTTCCAGTCGAACCTATATATAAATTAACAGCATGAATATAAAATATGTTACTGGTTCAAGTGATCACATACTTAGTCTGATACAGTTTAACTCAAAATCCACTATACCTCAAATAACTTATATAGTAGTTATGTACCATTAATCTTAAAGTTCATATGCAGAGTACACTTGCACAGGTATCCAAAATTCACTTAAGAAGAAAAGTGTAATGTTTTCCTGAAACAGGATCATAATAAATTTTGAAAGTGATATAGTTGTGTGTGAAATAGTCCCCGCCCGCAATAGAACATGCTATATCATCAATAAACGACTCTTAAGCTTCCATCTGCGTCAACACTACCAACACTAAACGTTATGTTAAAAAGGTAATAAAACATGATAATTAAGATATTCTCCAAATTAATTGTACCCTGATATAAAAGATATATACAATACAATATTTGTAACAATAGAACAATACTCATCATAATAATGAAGGCACCTCTCTATGGATATATATTGTATAATTATCAATAAAAGACAGAGTTGAAATCAATTAGTTAGGATGAATAAAACAATTATCATAATACTCCGTATTCAATTAATTTAGTAGAACTAATAAGGGTAAGAAAATATATTAATTACACTATTCAACACATATATAATAGATCAAATTGACCGGATAGTACCTTTCGATTAAGCAAACAAATTGGATTTGGAGAGTACCTTTCGATAATGTATTAGATTCAGATGAAAACTGACAACCTTGATAAAATCCTTATCGTCAAACCACTTACACGATGACCGTGAACTCAGACATTCAAACCAGAAAATTTAATTCTTCCATTTTGTTCTCCCTATTTATACCCGTTCTATGTGCTATTTCCCCCTTTCTTTACGCCATAGGGATTTGTTTCTGTCTCTGCTGCCATTAACGTCGTCGGCTAAAATCATCACCTCCTCAGCCGCCGTCGATAGCGAAACCGGAATTGAGTTTGTTAGATAGGTATCTTGATGATCAATTAGAGCTTGCAACTGAAATATTAGATGAATGAATGTGGTGGTGAGTTAGGGATAAAAAGAAACCACGATAGTACAGAGTAATTTTGAGTGGGAGCGGTTTTGATTGAGAGGGTATTTATTAGGTTTAGGAGCGTGTAAACTGGTGTCAGTTTATATGTTCAAAAGGTACAACTTTTACATATAACGTACAATTAGTTTAAAGCGGATTTCATTAAGGGTAGATTTGGTAAGTTAAAAAAATCTTAATTAAGAGAGAAAGGTATTAACTAAGATAAATCCTAGCCATTAGATCAATTTTTTTAAGGGTGGAGATTAAATTTTAAAAGAATTTTTTGAAAACATTAACTAATATGCACTTTGTTTTAATTAATAGAGAGGAAGGATATTTGACCAACCTTGACTTTAACAGATTCACATACTTAAATAGTGTATACCTTTTTGTCTTATTATTACTCCCATATATGTTCATCGATCATAAATGGTATATAATGTTTTTTTTTTTTGGTGTGTGTTATGTTCATTTTTTTTTTTTTTTTTTTTTTGCTTTTTAGGCAATTTATGCAGCGGCCACAGATACGACTACTCCGACTCTAACATGGGCTCTAGCTTTATTGGTCAATAACCCTCTTGCGTTAAAAAAAGCTCAACAAGAGCTTGAAATCCATGTGGGAAGAGATAGAAACGTTGATGAATCAGACTTGAAGAACTTGGTATATCTTCAAGCCATAATTAAAGAAACGATGCGCCTTTATCCAGCTGGACCACTATCCGTTCCTCATGAATCCACAGAAGACTGCATCGTAGGAGGTTATACAGTCCCAAAAGGGACTCGCCTTTTGGTAAATATTTGGAAGATTCAACATGATCCACAAATATGGACCGACCCGTTTGATTTCCAGCCAGAGAGATTTTTAACAAACAATAAGGAAATAGATGTCAAGGGTCAACATTTTGAGTTGATTCCGTTTGGCAGTGGTAGAAGAATATGTGTAGGAATATCGGTTGCTCTTGAAACGTTGCAGTTCGTATTGGCGAACGTTTTACATGGATTTGAGTTCCTGAAACCATCGAATGAGCCGATTGACATGTTAGAAAGCCCCGGACTTACAAATCTTAAAGCTACTCCCCTCGAAGTCCTTGTTGCACCTCTTCTATTGCCACACTTGTACGGTGTATCAGAGTTGGGCCCAACCGCCCCACCCCAACTCCACTAGTTTTTTATGTCATACCGGTGCTTGTTTAGTATAGAATGAGAGTACATATATATGTATGATTACAAAGATCATAGTACGTATAATAATTATCTTTATGTAATAATTAAGCTTCATGTAATGTTTTTGTTTTTTTAGACTTTTCATGTGTTCCCAACAACCTATGTGTACAACATTGACATTTAAGTTCCTAATCTATCCGTCCAGTGACAGACATACGAAAAATGCATTAACACTTTGACGACAACAAAGGGTCCTGAACCTTACGAGTTTTAACCCACCACTCCCAACAAAAACCTTTACACACAAATCCGAACAAGGGCAATATTTCCTGCCCCACCATTACCTCCATTCGCACCGAAAACTCCTGCTACCCCAATCGTTGTCGAAGATCTATCAATTACATCAGACTTCAGTAAAATATTTAGGCTATTGAACTGTATTAGACCGAACCACCAACACCTACATATCGCAGCTATCACCGGTTCAATCACCACTTCGAACAAGGCTTTTTTTTTATCGTCTCGTAATGGACGAATAGAACGAAATAGCCCAAAAACCATCTTTTAAAATTGTTCGAAATTAAAGAAGCATAAACATTTTGATTGCCTTCACCATCAACAGGGGACCAACCAGAGAACTAACACCTTCATTAATCAGATTCGTATTTATCCTAATTTCTTTCGAGAGAGCCAAAACGTCTGGATAGAATTCGTCACAAACCACCCGTTCGAGAACCGACATGTCACCCACTTCGTTTACCCACACTTGTGAGAATGCAAACACCGAATCTTCTGTTTGTGCATTTAATGTAATCCCTAGTTCTATGTACGAGACACGTTTATTTCAGTCATTGTCTAAGAACAATTACGTTTGAATGATGGTTATTGATTATTAATGTTTATCTTATTAACCAAAACCTTAGGATGTGATTTGAACTGTTGGTTGGGAGTTCAGACCATCTCCCGATGGAAGGCACCATCGGACGAGGGACGAGGACCATCGGTCGATGGTCATAGACCATCGCCCGATGGTCACTGCAGATTAGTATATATAGAGATGTCGGGTTACTTTGTCATGTTACACACCCTAATCACCCTAGCCGCCTCTTTTGTCATCTGCAATCGTCCCTAACCTACGTACCCGAACCGAATAGAAACCTTAGGCATCGATCTAATCTCTTAGGGGTTTGATTCTTCGATCCCAAAAGTGTTAAAACGTATTCGGCTCAACCCAATTTTGTGTATTCCACCTCTAGATTAGGTATAAACGTTTGATCTAAGATCCAAGCTCCTTCATCTTCTAAATGCAGTTCCACCAATTCATGGATGTGCTTCACTCAATTTGATTTGAAGAAACCAAACAAAGAGCTAATATTGCCTAGTTGGGTCGAAGCTTTGGCCACCGAAATAACATCACCGAATAAACCGGCAACTGATGTAGCACTCTTGGCTGAAGCGAAAGGGGTCGGAACACCCTTTAACTCAACCCAAGCAAATCGAAAAGAAAATCTGGCCCAAGCAAATAGGAAAAAAAAATCTGACCAAGGGTTTACACGGACAAACCAAGGCGTAACAAGAAGAGCACGCACTTAAGAGCCTGTTAAAACCGATCTCATCAACACACACTACCACACAACCAAACAAAACGATTTTGCTAATATGATTTACCAATACCCCACATTCCACCAAAAGGTCCGTGACTTTAACATCCGATAACAGAGAGGAGTTCACTAACAAGACGCTTAGATTAAGACAATCAGTCACAGGCCGGTTAGGAAACAACTTATAGCGGAACTTGTATTAATCACTTGCAGATGCATTATGTTAGTTCTTCAATCCTACACGTCATGAAAAACTTCTAATACATCGTCACTGATGTTCAATCCAGAATATCATACCATAGGAGTAATTACATTGAGTCAATTAAGTTAAGTATGTTATAAACTCGTCTTTTACATTTTATGTTAAAACGTTTTACCCTAAAATCATACTTTATTTAATTTTAGGGATGTGATCCATTTGAGTTTTTCGCTAAACCCAAAAACCGGACCGTAAGTTTGTTTTTTTAGAAAATCAAAACCATAACCTTTCGGGATTCCCGGATTCGGTTTTAGAATTTTTATCAGTCACTTTAGTTAGATGATCTGGAGTGTTCAAATAATCCTATATGGATGCTTTTTCTCTTCAATATATGAAAGTTGTGTTTATTGGGAAAAAAAATAATCTAAATAATCAAAAATTAAAATTATCTGGCTCAAAATAAATGTCTTGTTTGTGTCTGCTCATAGTTTTAGGTAATATACAAAAATATTTCATTCTAAGAGTTTGTCATTTTTATCTTTAAGATATAGATTTTGAGAAAAAGTGTAAGATTGGGTAAAATTAAAATTGACTGTCTATTTTTAATTTTAGCAGTGAACACTTATTTTCGGGAGAAACTAAAATTGAAATGTAGACACTTATTTAGGTGTGGTGGAGGAAGTAATTTGCTTACATGTAGTCTAGAAAAGGTTATCTTAATGTATTTGTTTTAGTGGTGAGAAGATTGTAACATGTCACATTATCACATTATCCTGTTATTACAGGCCAACTGACTTTAACCTTCTAGCTACTTTTCTAAGTGAAAATACTGAAGCAAATCTATCAAGAAGTCGATTGAAAACTCTTCAAAATGTTAAATTTTATCATTTAGTTTGTCAAATTAATGACAATTTATACCTTATCTTGAATTTATCTACATCTCCATTACACCCTAAAACTATTGTTATGGATCTACTTCTATCACTCATAATCTTTGTAACCATCATATTATCTTTTCTTCTACTTGGTCATACAGTACAAATGAGGAACGGACTAAACGCAAGCAACAAAGTACCCGAAGCTTCTGGTAAATGGCCGATAATTGGTCACTTGCATCTTTTAGCTGGTTCGCAAGTTGCGCACAAAGTTTTAGGATCTTTGGCTGACAAATTTGGACCAATTTTCACAATTAAACTTGGTGTTCATCGAGTTCTAGTTGTGAGTAGTTCTGAGATGGCTAAAGAGTGTTTAACTACCAACGATAAAGCTTTTGTTAGCCGACCAAAATCCATGGCAGCCGAGCTAATGACCTATAATTCTGCGAATTTCGCGCTGGCACCGCATGTGCCATACTGGCGTGAGATGCGAAAGTTAATCGTTGTTGATCTAGTATCTCATCGTCGCATGCTAAAACAGCTTCGAGTCTCTGAATTGAATGTTTCCATGTTGGACATGTATAGAACTTGGTTAAGAAATAAAGGGTCATTGAAAACGATTAAGGTTGACATGAGAGAATGGTTTGGTAATTTAGTTTTGAACATTTTGGTGAGGATGATATTTGGCAGCCATTTTACGCCTGGTGATCGAACTGAAGATCGTTTTAAGAAGGCTATTAAGAGCCATGTGGAGCTATTGGGTGCGTTTGTGCCATCGGATGTTATTCCAGGCATAAGGTGGTTGGATATCGGAGGTTACGAGAAGAAGATGAAGAAGACAGCAAAAGATATCGATATTGTGATTGATGCATGGTTACAAGAGCACAAAATGAAGATGAATTCTAAACAGAAGTTAGACGATAGCGAAGACCAAGTCTTCATGGCCACAATTTTGTCTCATGTAAATGAACAACTAAAAGAGGATGGTTATGGCTTCAAGACTGATGAAATTGTAAAAGCTACATGCCTGGTATATTATTATGGATTTTTCTGTTGTTAACGTGCATAAAACTATTTACGCTTCATTAACCGTCACTTGAAGTAATATATATAACCACTAGGTACAACAATTTTATGCATGTTAAAAAAAAAAAAAAAACAATTTTATGCATGTTAGCGACAGCTTAAAGGCTATCGTTAATAAGCTTCTACTATTATTCTTATTATTAATTATTAATATTAATTATTAAATATTCTAACAGCAATCTTACTTATGAACAATAGTGATACTATATACATGTTGTCTCAATTAGCGAAATGTTAAACTATAACCTCTTGTTCGATGGGTTCCACAACCGGATTATGGGGTATGCAAAGTGTGCAATTGCACATGGCCCAAGATCTAAAGCAGTTCAAATATATAACCCAACAATATCTATCTATAGTACGTTTATATATAAGGTTTTAAGAATATAACGTTTTTTACAACCGATTTTTTGATTGATGCTAGTATTTATTACATTTTTCAGTGTTATTGAACTTTTTCTTAAATACATATGAAAAACTTTTTCATACAAAGGGTCTCTTTTTGCTTATTGAGCAGAACTCTTAAAATTAATATGACGGCCCTAATGGGCTCCCAAAATATTGCTAGGCCAAAAGGCTCTTTTGTGTTATTATTAGTCCTAATATATGTACGTCGATCATAAATGGTATAATAGTGTGTTGTGCGCAATTTTCTTGCTTTTTAGGCAATTTATGCAGCGACCACAGATACGACAACAGTGACTCTAACATGGGCTTTAGCTTTATTGGTCAACAACCCTCTTGTGTTAAAAAAAGCTCGACGAGAACTTGAAATCCATGTGGGAAGAGATAGAAACGTTGACGAATCAGACTTGAAAAACTTGGTATATCTTCAAGCCGTTATAAAAGAAACGATGCGCCTTTATCCAGCTGCACCACTTTCTCTTCCCCATGAATCCACAGAAGACTGCATTGTAGGAGGTTATACAGTCCCAAAAGGGATACGCCTTTTGGTAAATATTTGGAAGATTCAACATGATCCACAAATATGGACCGACCCGTTTGATTTCGAGCCAGAGAGATTTTTAACAAGCAAAAAGGAAATAGATGTCAAGGGTCAACATTTCGAGTTGATTCCGTTTGGCAGTGGTAGAAGAATATGTGTAGGAATATCGATTGCTCTTGAAACTTTGCAGTTCATATTGGCCAATGTTTTACATGGATTTGAGTTCCAGAATCCATCGAATGAGCCGATTGACATGTCAGAAAGCCCCGGACTTACAAATCTTAAAGCTACTCCCCTCGAAGTCCTTGTTGCACCTCGACTATTGCCACACTTGTACGGTGTATCAGAGTCTGACCCGACCGTCCCACCCCAACTGCACTAGTTTTTTATGTCATACCGGTGTTTGTTTAGTATAGAATGAGAGTACATATATATGTATGAGTACAAAGATCACAGTACGTATAATAATTATCTTTATGTAATAATTAAGCTTTATGTAATGTATTTTTCGACTTTCTACGGTTTGGTTCTTTTTTTTATTCGGCCTGTTGATTTTTGAATCCGTTTTAATGTTATTAAGTTTCTTGCATAAAAAATTAAAATAAAAGTTGTAATCTATTTTAGGAAATTGGTGAAACTGCCTCCATTTCCGAACGTTTTTTTACAATATGTCCCTAAATTTTTGAAAAGGCAATAAAGCCCCTTGTCCACGCATCACGCATGATGTGTATAACCTGGTATGTGATGCGTGGTCACTGACAGGGCCGTCTCATTGATTCCGAGGGCCCTGTGCGAGATATATAAGAGGGACATTAAACGTTAATTATTTTTTGGTTTGACTTGGGTCTGATCCGTTTTGCAAACCGGCTAATTCTATGGAGACCACTTATTTTGAAAGTTTTCTGGAGTGCAAAAAAATTTAATACATACAAAAATTTAATAATAATAAAAAAGCTTACATGGATATTTTTAGAAATATATTAACAATTGTATAAAACTAGTTTTCGAACCCTCGCTTCGCGTCGGGGGTTCGATTTTTAATGTATTTTATTGTGTTTAGTTACGAAGCCTGCGAGTGAAAAATCAACATATATGAAAAGTACCCTAAATATTTAGCGTTTTTTTTAAGTGTCCGTTTTGCGTATAGTTAGTGACATTGTGTTCATAAAATTATTTCGAGTTTAAGGATGTTGTCGGAAAAATTTAACTCGTTGCGAGCGAGAAGATATGACCTGTTGAATATTTGAGTGGAGTTTATTTAAGATATTTTATGAAAATTTTGATTTGACGCTTTAACCCCCTGTGTTGGGGGCCGATTTTAATTTTTGAACAAAGTGTGGGGGCTTTTGTGGTGTTACTTGAAAGAAAGAAGGGAAAAGAAAGAAAGAAAAAGGTAAGAAGACGAAAATACTCCTGGTACTATTCATAAGTTTTGTCTAATAGTTAATATGGTAATTATATACTCCGTATTACAAAATTTGGGTCCCTAAAATTTTCGGGCCCTGTGCGACTACACACTTTGCACATGCCCTGAAGACATCCCTGGTCACCGAGCACTTAGGCAAAACAAGTTAATTGGCAAGTTTGATTGTGATCATTTGTGTGAAATTGAGCCCGAGAATACAGGAATCATATCATAATGGCTAATTTATATTCACGAGCTGAGAGATGGGAAGAAGCTGAAAGTGTTACTTTTGGATGATATTGGGTTGAAGAAGATTGCAGGTTGAGTTGGATTGAAAATATTGGGAGGAATGCAAAGTTTTATAGTTAAAGATGTATCGAATGAAAAATGGAGGAAACTAGTTATCGAACCCTCGCTTCGCGCCGGGGGTTCGATTTTTAATGTATTTTACTGAGTTTAGTAAAATTATTTTGTGGCTAACGATGATGTCGTTGAAGCGCAACTCGAGTCGAACTAAAAGGTATAACCCGTGAGATATTTAAATGTTATTTTAAATTAACAATATATGTGCATCTCCTTGTTTCGCTATGGAATTGTCGACTTTTAAAAATTTAACGCAAAATCAACGTGTATGAAAAGTACCCCAAATATTTAGCGTTTTTTAAAAAGCGTCCGTTTTGCGTATAGTTAGTGACATTGTGTTCCTAAAATTATTTCGAGTTTAACGATAGTTTCGAAAAAATTTAACTCGTTGCGAGCGAGAAGATATGACCCGTTGAATATTTGGGTGAAGTTTATTTAAGATTTTTTATGAAAATGGTTATTTGACACTTTACCCCTGTTTGGGGGTCGATTTGAATTTTTCAAAAAAGTTTGGGGGGCTTTGTTGGCAAAATGAAATTTAGTTAAAAAAAGAGAGGTGAAAAGTCGAAAATGCCCCTGGTTACTATTCATAACTTTTGTCTATTAGTTAATACTAGTTATTGAACCCTCGCTTCGCGCCGGGGTTCGATTTTTAATGTATTTTATTGCGTTTAGTAAAATTATTTGTGGCTAACGATGATGTCATTGAAACGCAACTCGAGTCGAACTAAAAGGTATAACCCGTGAGAGATTTAAATGTTATTTTAAATTAACAATATATGTGCATCTCCGCATTTCGCTATGGAATTGTCGACTTTTAAAAATTTAACGCAAAATCAACGTGTATGAAAAGTACCCCAAATATTTAGCCTTTTTTAAAAAGCGTCCGTTTTGCGTATAGCTAGTGACAATGTGTTCCTAAAATTATTTCGAGTTTAACGATGGTGTGTGAAAAACATTTTAATAATTAAATTCTATCATATCGAAAAACGTTTTCGCACGTTTGGAGCTAAATCAATAGAATATTATGAAATTTAGTTCTTCACTAACTTTTGTCTAAATCTCGTTATTTGACACTTTGTTCTCACTCGTAGATTACTTTATCATTTATTCCATATAACGTTAAAATGAAACGATTTCTTAAATCAACTTGGACCTCACAACAGAGGCTCGTAATCGTATCACAATGTATCTGATAATTCAATCATTTGATATTATCTTTTAATTCCTTCGATAAATATGTTAAACATATATTGAAACAAATACGTTCATGTAAAGTATTATACATCAAACACTTTGTTAACGTTTTCAATTAATATAACTATATATTATATATACATATCTATGAAATGTCCCGTTCATATTGATTATAAACGTTCCATATTAATTGATTTCGTTGCGAGGTTTTGACCTCTATATGAGACGTTTTTCAAAGACTGCATTCATTTTTAAAACAACCATAACCTTTATTTTATCTATAAAGGTTTAAAAAGCATTACGTAGATTATCAAATAATGATAATCTAAAATATACCGTTTACACACGACCATTACATAATGGTTTACAATAAGAATATATTACATCAAAAATAAGTTTCTTGAATGCAGTTTTTACATAATATCATACAAGCATGGACTCCAAATCTTGTCCTTATTTTAGTATGCAACAGCGGAAGCTCTTAATAATCACCTGAGAATAAACATGCTTAAAACGTCAACAAAAATGTTGGTGAGTTATAGGTTTAACCTATATATTATCAAATCATAATAATAGACCACAAGATTTCATATTTCAATATACATCCCATACATAGAGATAAAAATCATTCATATGGTGAACACCTGGTAACCGACATTAACAAGATGCATATAAGAATA
The DNA here is from genome assembly GCF_046630445.1 of Rutidosis leptorrhynchoides. Taxonomy (NCBI): domain Eukaryota; kingdom Viridiplantae; phylum Streptophyta; class Magnoliopsida; order Asterales; family Asteraceae; genus Rutidosis; species Rutidosis leptorrhynchoides. The sequence continues at coordinate 353,700,302 of NC_092338.1, forward strand.
TCCCCTATCATTCCGGAAAATCCATCGGACATGATAAAACAAGATCGAAGTACTAAAGCATCCGCAACCATGGATGGGGTTCGTTAGGCCCAATAGATCTATCTTTAGGATTCGCGTCAATTAGTAGATCGATTTACTAATTCTTAGGTTACCAAGAAAAAAGGGGCATATTCGGCTTCGATCATTCACCCATATAATGTAGTTTCATTTACTTGTGTCTATTTCGTAAAACATGTATAAAACTGCATGTATTCTCATTCCAAAATATTAGATTTTAAAAGTGGGACTATAACTCACTTTCACAGATTTTTACTTCATCAGGAAGTAAGACTTGGCCACTGGTCGATTCACGAACCTATAACAAATATGTACATATATATCAAAGTATGTTCAAAATATATTTACAACATTTTTAATACGTTTTAATGTTTTAAGTTTATTAAGTCAGTTGTCCTCGTTAGTAACCTACAACTAGTTGTCCATAGTTAGACGTACAGAAAATAAATTGATATATATTATCTTGACCCAATCCACGACCCAGTGCATACACGTCTCAGGCTAGATCACAACTCAAAGTATATATATTTTTGAAATCAACCTCAACCCTGTATAGCTAACTCCAACATTACTGCATATAGAGTGTTTATGGTTGTTCCAAATAATATATATAGATGGGTCGATATGATATGTCAAAACATTTGCATACGTGTCTATGGTATCCCAAGATTACATAATATATTAGAATACATGTATAATACAATATAAGTTAGCTAGGATATGATTTGTATAGAATTGTTACAATATTTCCCATAGCTACAACAATCAAAAAATATCCAATTTTGTTTTACCCATAACTTCTTCGTTTTAAATCCGTTTTGAGTGAATCAAATTGCTATGGTTTCATATTGAACTCTATTTTATGAATCTAAACAGAAAAAGTATAGGTTTATGGTCGGAAATATAAGTTACAAGTCGTTTTTGTAAAGGTAGTCATTTCAGTCGAAAGAACGACGTCTAGATGACCATTTTGGAAAACATACTTCCACTTTGAGTTTAACCATAATTTTTGGATATAGTTTCATGTTCATAATAAAAATCATTTTCCCAGAAGAAAAACTTTTAAATCAAAGTTTATCATAGTTTTTAATTAACTAACCCAAAACAGCCCACGGTGTTACTACGACGGCGTATATCCAGTTTTACGGTGTTTTTCGTGTTTTCAGGTTTTAAATCATTAAGTTAGCATATCATATAGATATAGAACATGTGTATAGTTGATTTTAAAAGTCAAGTTAGAAGGATTAACTTTTGTTTGCGAACAAGTTTAGAATTAACTAAACTATATTCTAGTGATTACAAGTTTAAACCTTCGAATAAGGTAGTTTTATATATACGAATCGAATGATGTTATGAACATCATTACTACCTCAAGTTTTGTGGATAAACCTACTGGGAATGAGAAAAATAGATCTAGCTTCAAAGGATCCTTGGATGGCTTGAAAGTTCTTGAAGCAAAATCATGACACGAAAACAAGTTCAAGTAAGATTTCCACTCGAAATAAGATTGTTAAAGTTATAGAAATTGAATCAAAATTTGAATTTAAGTATTACCTTGTATTAGAAATATATCTTCATATAAATAAGAAAGATTTCTTGAGATTGGATGATCACTTTACAAGATTGGAAGTAAACTAGCAAACTTGGAAGTATTCTTGATTTTATGAAACTAGAACTTATAGAATTTATGAAGAACACTTAGAACTTGAAGATAGAACTTGAGAGAGATCAATTAGATGAAGAAAATTGAAGAATGAAAGTGTTTTTAGGTGTTTTTGGTCGTTGGTATATGGATTAGATATAAAGGATGTGTAATTTTGTTTACATGTAAATAAGTCATGAATGATTACTAATATTTTTGTAATTTTATGAGATATTTCATGCTAGTTTCCAAATGATGGTTCCCAAATGTGTTAGGTAACTCACATGGGCTGCTAAGAGCTGGTCATTGGAGTGTATATACCAATAGTACATACATCTAAAAGCTGTGTATTGTACGAGTACGAATAAGGGTGCATACGAGTAGAATTGTTGATGAAACTGAACGAGGATGTAATTGTAAGCATTTTTGTTAAGTAGAAGTATTTTGATAAGTGTCTTGAAGTCTTTCAAAAGTGTATGAATACATATTAAAACACTACATGTATATACATTTTAACTGAGTCGTTAAGTCATCGTTAGTCGTTACATGTAAATGTTGTTTTGAAACCTTTAGGTTAACGATCTTGTTAAATGTTGTTAACCCATTATTTATTATATCTAAAGAGATGTTAAATTATTACATTATTACATTATCATGATATTATGATATATTAATATATCTTAGTATGATATATATACAGTTAAATGTTGTTACAACGATAATCGTTACATATATGTCTCGTTTCGAAATCATTAAGTTAGTAGTCTTGTTTTAACATATGTAGTTCATTGTTAATACACTTAATGACATGTTTACTTATCATTTATCATGATTAAACATAGTGTATTAATATCTTAATATGATTCATATGTATTTAGTAAGACGTTGTTATAACGATAATCGTTATATATATCGTTTTGAGTTTCTTAATTCAATAAACTCAATTTTATGTATATAACTCATTATTAGAATACCTAATGAGATACTTACTTATCATAATATCATGTTAACTATATATATAATCATATATATGTCATCATATAGTTTTTACAAGTTTTAACGTTCGTGAATCACCGGTCAACTTGGGTGGTCAATTGTCTATATGAAACCTATTTAAATTAATCAAGCCTTAAAAAGTTTGATTGCTTAACATGTTGGAAAAACTTAATCATGTAATTATCAAATTCAATTAATATAAATAAACATGGAAAAGTTCGGGTCACTACAGTACCTACCCGTTAAATAAATTTCATCCCGAAATTTTAAGCAGTTGGAGGTGTTGACGTATCTTCTGGAAATAAGTGCGGGTATTTCTTCTTCATCTGATCTTCTCGTTCTCAGGTGAACTCAGGTCCTCTACGAGCATTCCATCGAACCTTAACAATTGGTATCTTGTTTTGCTTAAGTCTTTTAACCTCACGATCCATTATTTCGACGGGTTCTTCGATAAATTGAAATTTTTCGTTAATTTGGATTTCGTCTAATGGAATAGTGAGATCTTCTTTAGCAAAACATTTCTTCAAATTCGAGACATGGAAAGTGTTATGTACAGCCACGAATTGTTGAGGTAACTCAAGTCGGTAAGCTACTGGTCCGACGCGATCAATAACCTTGAATGGTCCAATATACCTTAGGTTTAATTTCCCTCGTTTACCAAATCGAACAACGCCTTTCCAAGGTGCAACTTTAAGCATGACCATCTCTCTAATTTCAAATTCTATATCTTTTCTTTTAATGTCAGCGTAGCTCTTTTGTCTACTTTGGGCGGTTTTCAACCGTTGTTGAATTTGGATGATCTTCTCGGTAGTTTCTTGAATTATTTCTGGACCCGTAATCTGTCTATCCCCCACTTCACTCTAACAAATCGAAGACCTGCACTTTCTACCATAGAGTGCTTCAAACGGCGCCATCTCAATGCTTGAATGGTAGCTATTGTTGTAGGAAAATTCTGCTAACGGAAGGTCTCGATCCCAACTGTTTCCGAAATCAATAACACATGCTGGTAGCATGTCTTCAAGCGTTTGTATCGTACTTTCGCTCTACCCGTCAGTTTGTGGATGATAAGCAGTACTCATGTCTAGACATGTTCCCAATGCTTGCTGTAATGTCTGCCAGAATCTTGAAATAAATCTACCATCCCTATCAGAGATAATAGAGATTGGTATTCCATGTCTGGAGACGACTTCCTTCAAATACAATCGTGTTAACTTCTCCATCTTATCATTTTCTCTTCTTGGCAGGAAGTGTGCTGATTTGGTGAGACGATCAACTATTACCCAAATAGTATCAAAACCACTTGCAGTCCTTGGCAATTTAGTGATGAAATTCATGGTAATGTTTTCCCATTTTCATTTCGGGATTTCGGGTTGTTGAAGTAGACCTGATGGTTTCTGATGCTCCGCTTTGACCTTAGAACACGTCAAACATTCTCCTACGTATTTAGCAACATCGGCTTTCATACCCGGCCACCAAAAATGTTTCTTGAGATCCTTGTACATCTTCCCCGTTCCAGGATGTATTGAGTATCTAGTTTTATGAGCTTCTCTAAGTACCATTTCTCTCATATCTCCAAATTTTGGTACCCAAATCCTTTCAGCCCTATACCGGGTTCCATCTTCCCGAATATTAAGATGCTTCTTCGATCCTTTGGGTATTTCATCCTTTAAATTTCCCTCTTTTAAAACTCCTTGTTGCACCTCCTTTATTTGAGTAGTAAGGTTAGTATGAATCATTATATTCATAGCTTTTACTCGAATGGGTTCTCTGTCCTTTCTGCTCAAGGCGTCGGCTACCACATTTGCCTTCCCCGGGTGATAACGAATCTTAAAGTCGTAATCATTCAACAATTTAATCCATCTGCACTGCCTCATGTTCAGTTGTTTCTGATTAAATATGTGTTGAAGACTTTTGTGGTCGGTATATATAATACCTTTGACCCTATATAAGTACTGCCTCCAAGTCTTTAATGCAAAAACAACCGCGCCTAATTCCAAATCATGCGTCGTATAATTCTGCTCGTGAATCTTCAATTGTCTAGACGCATAAGCAATTACTTTCGTTCGTTGCATTAATACACAACCGAGACCTTGCTTTGAGGCTGATGTTAAAGCGAAGGGGTATAAAATACTATTAATTTTTACAAGGAAATACTATTAAATACGATACAATTTTACACAAGATATTTATTTATTTATAGAATGGATATACCTAAACCTTGCTACAACACTTATAGGCAGTGTACCTAATCGTACAGTAGTGTAGTTTTTAGTAAGTCCGGTTCGTCCACAGGGAACTCTAGCCAAGTTTAACGCTATATTAGTTTTAACTTATAATTGTAAAAATACAAAAATATATATAAGTAGTATTATTATTATAAAGGGGGTTTTTACCGTTTAATGAACGGTTTGTCGATTTTAAAACTTTAGTCGCAGTTAAAACCTAATGTAAAATATTAAAAATAAATGTAACTTAATTTAAAGCGTAAAGTAAATAATGATGATAAAAGTGCGATAAAATAAAAGTTGCGATAATTAAATAGTACGATAATTAAAAAATGCAATTAAATAAAATGACAATAAATAAAAATGCGATAATTAAAAGTGAAATTAAATATAAAATATATAAATTATGCTTATTTAAACTTCCGTAATCATGATGTTTGACGTGTTGTGATGTGCGTAGAGGTGTATACGAAATAGCTTATATTTTTACAGAAAATACTATTAAATACGATACAATTTTACACAAGATATTTATTTATTTATAGAATGGATATACTTAAACCTTGCTACAACACTTATAGGCAGTGTACCTAATCGTACAGTAGTGTAGTTTTTAGTAAGTCCGGTTCGTTCCACAGGGAATCTTTTTTAAACAAAGCTTAACGCTATATTAGTTTACTTTTATAAAAATACAAATATATATATATATAAGTAATATTATTATTATAAAGGGGGGTTTTTACCGTTTAATGACCGGTTTGTCGATTTTAAAACTTTAGTCGCAGTTAAAACCAAATGTATAATATTAAAAATAAATACAAGACTTAAATTAAAGCATAAAGTAAATAACGATAATGAAATTGCGAATAAAAAAAGTGCGATAAAATAAACTTGCGATAATTAAAAAGTATGATAATTAAAAGTGCAATTAAATAACAATAAAAATGCGATAATTAGAAGTGCAATTAAATATAAAATAAAGGAAATTAAATATGAAATAAAAGAATTATGCTTATTTAAACTTCCGTAATCATGATGTTTGACGTGTTGATTTTAGTTTTATGCCCATGGGTTAATTGTCCTTTGTCCTGGATTATTTAATATGTCCGTCTGGTTTTTGTCCATAACAGTCCATCAGTCATAAATATAAAGTGCGAGTGTCCTCGTCAAATTATCCTTATACCCGAAGTTAAATATTCCAACTAATTGGGGACTTAAACTGTAACAAGATTTTAATACTTTGTTTAATAATTACACCAGGATGTCGACTGAGTGTAACCCAAGATTTTAATATTTTGTTATCAATTATACCAAGTGTCCTTGTACATAGTTTCACCCCTGTTTTAATTATTCTAGTGGCTATTAATCCATTCCCGTGTCCGGTTAAATGAACGATTATTCGTACATATAAATACCCCGCCCATCGTGTCCGATCGAGTGTATATGGTAATTTATAGGGACGCCCAATTGTAAATCTTTATATTAACATTAACAAACTATCATTTAGTTAAACAAATATAAAGCCCATTAATAGCTCATAGTCTAATTTCCACAAGTGTAGTTCTTTTGTCCAAACCCCAATTATGGTACAAAGCCCAATTACCCAATTTTAGTAATTAGCCCAACATCGTGATTACTTCGTTTTAAATAAGCATAATAATAACTTAGCTACGAGACATTAATATAAAAAGGTTGAACATAACTGACAATGATTAAAAATAGCGTAGCGTTACACGGACAGAATTTCGACTTACACCCTTACAACATTCGCTAACATACCCTTATTATTAGAATTATAATTAAAATTAAAATATAAATTATAAATATATATATATATTTTACGTATATATGGAGAGAAGAGAAAGATAGATGGATATTTTTGGTGCACCAAAGCTCGATTTTTATAGGCATGTGGGCTGGAACTGGGGCTCATGCGATCGCATGGATTTATGCCTTCCAGGCCATGCGATCGCATGGCCAGCTGGGGAGGCTCATTTTTGGTTGTTTTCTTCTGCCGACGGTTTTATAAATAATATAATATATTAAATAATTATAAGAATTATTTAAATATTATATTATATTTATGTGCATAGTTGACTTGTAATTTTTAGTCAGTTGCGTCGAGCGTTGAGAGTTGACTCATGTCCCGGTTCCGGATTTTCGAACGTCCTTGCGTATAATTTAATATCTTGTACTTTGCGTTTTGAATCTTGTACTCTTGTAATTTCGAGACGTTTCTTATCAATAATTGGAACCTCTTTGATTGTATTTTGTACTTTTGAGCTTTTTGGTCGTTTGCGTCTTCAATTCGTCGAATCTGTCTTTTGTCTTCACCTTTTATTATTTAAACGAATATCACTTGTAAATAGAACAATTGCAACTAAAAGCTTGTCTTTTTTGAGGAATAATGCTATGAAATATATGTTCGTTTTTAGCATTATCAAATATTCCCACACTTGAGCGTTGCTTGTCCTCAAGCAATATCGTCTTGAAATACTAGAATCACTTCTTTATTCTTCACACTTTGTACATCAGTGATTTCTATACGGCGGTATAAACAATGATAGTAACGATAGAACCATGGTTAAAGGTGGGTGTGTCATCCACAGTTGCCTCGGGTTTAGGTCAACGACACTTGCAATCAAATAGCTGATTTACTTTCGGTTTCCAAAGCAAAGTGCACATTTGAAAGGCGGTTTACAGTCCCACATGACTATGAAAATGTAGATCCTTAAGAAAATTGGATCTTTATTAAAATATTTGATCTTTTGAAAATTCAATCTAGCTTTTACCCTAGATAAGTTTTCCGGAATAACCCTTCACCGGTGTTTGCAAATTATTTTTGTGGGTTTGGTGGGTTTCAGATTTGAAAATTTTAGCTCAAAACTTGCGGTTTTGTGTCACCCACTTACTAACCTTGTATTTGGAAAGCAACACGTCCAGTTTACTTGTCCCGTATATTACCTTTCGATAAACTACCGTCCGGTTGTAAAGGAAAGCGTTGAACAAGCAACTGTTAAGGCAATGTCCCCTGACATGCTTTTAATTATGGTCTATAACGTGTCGGATGCGATTACTATCCTTGGTAGGAGCAATAGTAAAGCTCACCCTTATGATTTTTTTCGGTCTGGCACAAGGTCCTGTCTTTGACCACTATGCAACCACCGTTCTTACGGTTGACACCCGATTTGGTTCAGGTGACCTAATGAATTCCAGGTGAATTCCTAGGATTTTACGTTCAATGGTAATGAACGCATTGAAAATGGGTTTTCAGAAAACAAATCGGTTTTAATTTGATCAAAATATTTTCTCGTTCAAGCTCGAGTTTAGATATCATCGAATTCCATGAGTTTGTAATTCTCAATCTTTAAAGTCAATCTCAAGGATTGAGTAATATCAGTCTTAAAAGCTGATTTTTTATCTTTTAAGGAGATTATCCTTTCTGGAGATCTGATTCATTAGTCTTATCAAGCTAATTTGCACGGTGCCCCCCATTGTACGAGATAAATCCTTCTCATGGTTAGGATAAATCTGACCACTTGGCGACCCTGTTTTATGCTGAGGTCCGTGGATTTCCTGCTGATTTTAGAGATGACTTTTCTAGATTTTTCGTCAACCTACAGCTGGTCTAGACGACAACTTCTTGACCTAAATCAAGAAGCGCGTGTATTTTTCGGAAGACTTTACTTCCTTTTAATGATGGAATTGATTCATCGTGTAGATCCATCTCTTCTTTTCTTTCATCGGGTAAAATGGTTTAGTTTAGTCCAAAGCAAAAGTATTTTCAGTTTATTTGTTACAGATATATGTGACATATGTTTAAGATAACTTGGTAAATTTTCCCACACTTGGCTTTTATTTTCCTTTTTATCGTCCTCTATTCCATTTTAAATGAATTTTAACATTTTGGTTTGTTTCTCAATTTATGTCCTTTCCGAGGTTACAATAATTTCGGTGTTAACACCTAGTTTTATCGTTCATAAATATCTATAAACATGATTTTGAGTTCATTTAATTGAAAATTTTGAAAAATTTTACTAGAATTGGGTAGTCAGTATATAAGACTAGGGCTGTTCTTTATTATCAGAGAGCACTAGATTCGAATACAACTACTACGTTACTAGTATTTTTAATGGTAACCAAGTGTATAAAGATAAAAATTTTAAAAATCCGAAAGAATTTAACCCCTTCCCACACTTAAGATCTTGCAATGCCCTCATTTGCAAGAAATCAGTACAATGTTAAATTATTGAGGGTGATTAGCGTAGAAATGATTAAATTTTAACAAAGTTTCCAAATATATTGGCGTTTGTTTGCTGAATGATAAATGGTGCATAGCATTTGTTCATTTCGTCTGTTGTTACATCACATTTATTTGTCATCTTGTAGTCAAAATTAGTAGCTTTTGCTGAACTTAATGCCAGTCTTTGAAAATGCGCTGTTTTACCCTGTTTTGAACAATCAATAATATACATACATACAAGTATAATCATGCATGGCAATTTGAAATGGGACTTAATATCCCACTTTCAAATTCTAAATATGAAATATTAGTACACAATAATAATAAAATAATAAAAATTACACAAATTTATCCAATAACATAAGTTTAAACATGAAAAAGTCAAAAGATAAAAACATAATAATCATAAAAATAACCAAATGGAACTAAATCAGTCTGGATAGGGGTTCCAGTTCATCTCATCGGGTGGGTTCCATTGTTGGTTATAGGTGTTCTGATAGGCTTGGTTATAGTCATATTGATTAAAGGGTGGTCGGATATCGGGGCTATGTGGCGGAAAATGAGCAGGTCGAGTAGGTACATAGTTATTTGGTACCTGATATGATAGCTGGCTCATGATTTGGTGCTGATGAACTAACCAGCTATCATGTTGGCGTCGCCTATAATCCTCGTATACTCGCTCGGAGTTCCACTGCTCATACATACTATGTCTTGCCGCGTTCGTCATTGCTTCCTCATCTATACGAACTTGGACGTCAAGAATAGCATATCGAAAGACATCCCTAATGTCTTCCGCCTCCTCCATTTCCTCATCTGAGCCTCTCTCTACCTGAGGATGAGATCCCTCATAGGGTACTGCCTGGTTACGTCTACTTTTCAATACCTTAGCACCCACATAAACTTTCAATCCTAAGGGCTCAACCTGTTCTTTACAAATCTGTAATGGACCCCCTTGGTTCCTATCAACACCTAAATACTCTCCAATGAGAGTAACAAAAATACCTCCTCCTATTATACTCCCGTCCTGCAATCCCTCTACCATTTTAGATAAATAAAAAGCAACACAGTAAGGGATATTGACAAAGCTTCTAGGATCCCGAATACACTTTAGGTAGAATAAATCATATAAGGTAATTTTTTCTTTATTATGACCTCTTTGTGTAATCGAGTTAGCCAAAAATCTATGAATAATACGAAGCTCGGCTCTGTCAATATGTGTATAGGAGTGTCCTCCTGCTCGTGTAAAAACATCAAAATGTGACATACGCCTCCAAATGGCGTCAGCGTCAAAGTTACTATCTACCCGCTCACCATAATGAATCAAGTTTGTACAATCGGGTAATAGCAACTCACCAGGAGTATATATCTGTAAGGCCCTGGCCATGTCCAGCATGGACATTCTGTACATCCTACTGCCAAGGATAAACCTAAGAAATCTTCTATCATCTATTCTAACTATATTTGTATCAAGTGATACAATACTCATCAACTCAACACACCATTCCTTATATACAGGTCTACGAATGGTGAAAAGACGTTCCCAATCTGTAAAAGAAGAACTGCCATACCTTTGAACTAAAAGCTGTCTAACACGGTCAGCTAGATGGACCGTTTCCAAAGGGGCCCAATCAATTACCCTTGGCACCTCTACATTTTTTTTTACCAATTTGAATTTGTTCCTTTGATATGTCTCGTAATCTCTCCATCTTCTATCAAATCTCAGATTAGGATGTAGAGTGTGCTCAGGAATCGTTGGGAATTCTACTGGCGGCCTCATTGGGAATACTATGAATTCATCAACAAACTGTACCGGATCATAATAAGGTATGTGCTGATCAGGCTGTTGTTGTTCCTGTTGTGGTTCTTGTTCGTGTTGCATTTCTGGTTCTGGTTCTGGTGCTGGTGCTGGTCGTCTAGATGATGATGCTCCTGAACCTCCAGTATCGGCTCTCTGTAAAACACATTAAACACAAAATTTGTGCATCCAAATATGCATTAGTGTTAGCAAAATAACAACTTAAAACAATCACTATAACATGTTAAATCAAAACTAAACTTATACACATTTTCACAATTTTTCACAATTCTACATTTTTCAAATAAGCACATATGAAAATGTATACAAAATTCATAAGCATTTAACTCAAATAACATGTCAAAATAGTCATTACTGATAATTAAACAAGTCTCAAATGGCAAATATATCAAATTAATCAAGTTCATGAATTTTGGACTTAAAAAGTCCACTTTAATCTCCAAAAATCATGTTTAGGATCATTGTTTGGATCATTTAACTATCTAAACATGTTACACTACTCAATTTAGCAATAATTCATGACAAAAATCGGCCATAACCTGTTTATATCAAAAAGCCCCAAATTTCTCAAGAACACAAACCCTAGATTTCTAAAAATTTTGAAGTTTTTGGCTTCAAATCATGTTAAATAGCATCAATCTAGGTTATACATGCATAAAATACTAACAATTTAACACTAATTACACTAGAAATTAACAAAATTGCATTAGGTAAAAAAATTGGTAATTATCACAAAAACTAGGAATTTATAGAGTTTAGGGGTGTAATTTTTACCAATTTGCTGAAGAATGAGAATCTAGGCATGATTAGAGCAAGAAAAATGACGAATTACGGTGGAAAAATGGCGAAAATTGGTGAATTTTTGGGTGAGTTTCGTGAATGTGTGTGTGTTGTGGTGAGGAAGACAGAACAGGTTGCTGTATGTATCAGGCCTGGATTTCAGCTCCATGCGATCGCATGGAGTTGAAGTGTAAAACCCATGCAATCGCATGGGGGTCCGGGTACAGTGTTTTCAGCTTTTTTTTTTTTTTTTTTTTTTTAATAAAACCTTATACTTTATAAAACTTATAATTAATTAAATTTTAAAAATTTTGTTTTCCTTTATGAGCGAGGGCGTTTCGGATCGTTGTCCTAGTCTGTCCCTCGACAAAATTTTAAAATTTGTCAAATCAAAGCGCGGTTTTTTAAAAGTAAAGATTTTTAGGTTTTTTAATGTTTTTGGCATACTTTAATTCAATAAGATTAAAAATAATGATAATAAAAGTTCTCGTCCCTTCCTCGGGTAAAGCAATTTCGGTTCAAAGACCTAGTCTTCAACTTACGAAGAATTTTAAAAATCATATTTTTAACTTAATGAGATAAAGTAAATTTTTGTTTTTAAATTCACACAACTTAAATATAAAATTCAAAATTAATATTAAAAATTCACACCAAACTTAAAATTTGAAATGCATAAAATTAAAAATTCATATTTTAAAAATTAAAAATTCACACCAAACTTAATTTAAAAATTCAAATATTTACAATTTTTAAAAATATTGTTTTTACAAAGTTTACAATATTAATTTAAGATATAAATATTAATTTTAAAAACATGGTAAAAATAAAATTAAAAATCTTTTTGGCTTTTTATCCCACTTTAATCAATCAAACATTATCAAAAATATGCGCCCCTCTTTTCGGTAAAGTAATTTCGGTTCCAAGACCTAATTTAACTCATGACGAATTTTTGAAATATTTTGGGTTGATTGATTAAATATATTTATACCTTAAGAATAAACGTTAAATTTCGCAGTGATGTAATAAATTTTTGAATGATATCAATAATTTCGGTCGCCAAACCTAATTTTATTCAATACCAATTTAATAATTTTTAGCGAACAAATTAGCGTTTATTATCAAAAGGTTAAAAATAAATAAAATAAAAACTGTACAGACATACCTGTGAAATAGATTTCTTAGTTATATGATCTATCCCATTCATAAGATAGTCGGTTTAATTGGTTTTCCATGGCTACATAGGCGTAACCTCGAGCATTCAGTGTCTTTTCTTCTAAACATATGAACGGTCCGTCTCTGCATAAAGTAACAAATTCGGTATTTGAATAGGTTTGATTATTTGAACATTTACCTCTATGTGACCATTTTCCGCATTTGTGACATCTTTCTAGGTGTCGTGCTCTTCTTTTCGCTGCGGATTTTGATTTTCCTTTACCAAATTGTAATTTATTATCTTCGCATCTGGATTCTTTTCTAACTCCGTCCATTCTTTCTCTGATTACTGATACTAATTCACTCGGTAGTATGTCATTATTTCGTTTAGTGATCAAAGCGTGTAGCATTAGACCATGGTTTAGTTCACAGGCAGTCTTCATTTTGTAAAAACCTAAAAAAATAAAAAATTCAGAATGGGGGGAGAAGACTAGTTCTTTAGGGTCTGCTAGGGAAAGACCATTCGGGTTCCATTTTCGAGAACTACACGAAAATAGACAGTCTAACTCTAACAGAAATACATATTATCCTTTAAAGAGTTGATTCTCCCCACACTTAGTTAGCTGTGGTGTCGAAATTGTGATTAACTTCGTTGTCGACTTCCATCGGACCATGTATGTAATGTTTAACTCTGTGACCATTAACTTTAAATTCAATCCCATTTGAATTTATTAATTCTATCGTTCCGTATGGGAAAACTCTTTTGACTATGAATGGTCCAGACCATCTTGATTTCAATTTTCCAGGAAATAGCTTGAATCGTGAATTGAAAAGAAGAACTCTGTCTCCTTCTTTAAATTCTTTTGAACTTCTGATTCTTTTATCATGCCATTTCTTCGTTCTTTCCTTATAGATTAACGAATTTTCGTATGCTTCATGTCTTAATTCTTCTAATTCATTTAGTTGACTTAATCGTAAACGTCCAGCTTCATGTAAATCAAGATTACATGTTTTCAAAGCCCAAAATGCTTTGTGTTCAATTTCTACTGGAAGATGACATGCTTTTCCATAAACAAGTCTAAAAGGTGTGGTTCCAATTGGAGTTTTGTAGGCTGTTCTAAAAGCCCAGAGTGCATCCTCCAATTTAATGGACCATTCCTTCGGATTTGATCCTACGGTTTTCTCTAGAATACGTTTTAAAGCTCGGTTGGTATTTTCAACTTGTCCACTTGTTTGTGGATGATATGCGGTGGAGATTTTATGAGTTACTCCATATCTTTTAAGAACTTTCTCAAGTTGATTATTACAGAAATGAGTACCCCGATCACTTATCAAAGCTTTCGGTGTTCCAAACCTTGCAAAAAGACGTTTTAAAAAGTTGACTACAACTCGTGCATCGTTAGTTGGGAGAGCTTGTGCTTCCGCCCATTTAGATACATAATCAATGGCTACGAGTATATATAGATTATTATGAGATTTTGGAAATGGACCCATAAAGTCAATACCCCAAATGTCAAATACTTCACATACTTGGATGACATTTTGTGGCATTTCATCACGTTGACTTATTTTTCCGGCTCTTTGACAAGCATCACAGGATTTGCAAAGAAGGTGTGGGTCTTTGTAAATTGTAGGCCAATAGAATCCATCATCATAAACTTTTCTTGCTGTTAGTTGAGGCCCATAATGCCCTCCTGTTGGTCCTGTGTGACAATGGTTTAATATTTTACTAGCTTCATCTCCAAATACACATCGGCGTATTATTCCATCAGGACAACTTTTAAACAAATATGGATCTTCCCAGAAATAGTGTTTTATATCACTGAAGAATTTCTTTCGTTTTTGGTACGATAATCCTTTTTCAAGGAATCCACAAACTAAGTAGTTTGCATAGTCTGCAAACCATGGGATTTCTTTATAATCTATCTTCAATAGATATTCATCAGGAAAGTTGTCTTGTATGGCCGATTCATTTAGAACTTCTAACTCAGGATTTTCAAGACGAGAAAGATGATCAGCGGCGAGATTTTCTGCTCCTCTTTTATCTCGGATTTCAATATCAAACTCTTGTAAGAGTAAGATCCAACGGATTAATCTTGGTTTAGTATCTTGTTTTGAAAATAGGTATCTAAGAGCAGAATGGTCGGTATAGACCACCGTTTTTGCTAGAACGAGATATGATCAAAATTTGTCAAAAGCAAAGACAATAGCAAGGAGTTCTTTTTCAGTAGTTGTATAGTTCGTTTGTGCTCCTTGTAACATCTTACTAGTATAATATATAGGTTGAAATCGTTTTTCAATCCTTTGTCCTAAAACGGCTCCCATTGCAAAATCACTTGCATCGCACATTAGTTCAAATGGTAGATTCCAATTTGGTGTTATCATGATTGGCGCATTAGTGAGTTTTTCTTTAAGAATATTAAAAGATTTGATACACTCATCTGAAAAGATGAATGGAGCATCCTTTTCTAGGAGTTTATTCATAGGAGTGGCAATTTTAGAAAAATCTTTTATGAAACGTCGGTAAAAACCGGCATGCCCTAGAAAACTCCTAACTCCTCTAACATTGGTGGGATGTGGAAGTTTAGCAATTACATCTACTTTAGCTCTATCCACTTCAATTCCTTCTTTTGAAATTTTATGTCCAAGAACGATGCCTTCTTTAACCATGAAATGGCATTTCTCCCAATTAAGTACTAGATTTGATTGTTCGCATCTAAGAAGCATTCGTTCCAGATTAACTAGACATGATTCAAATGTATCACCGAAGACTGAAAAGTCATCCATGAATACTTCCATGCATTCTTCTATCATGTCGTGAAAAATCGCCATCATACACCTTTGAAAGGTTGCAGGGGCGTTACAAAGTCCAAATGGCATACGTTTGTAAGCAAAAGTACCATAAGGGCACGTGAATGTGGTTTTCTCTTGATCTTCGGGTGCTATTGGAATTTAAAAATATCCGGAAAATCCATCTAGAAAACAATAGTAACTATTTCCGGCTAATCTTTCCAACATTTGATCTATAAAAGGTAAGGGAAAGTGATCTTTTCTGGTGGCGTCATTTAATTTTCTATAATCAATACACACACGCCATCCTGTTACGGTTCTAGTAGGAATAAGCTCATTTTTCTCATTTGTAATGACAGTCATGCCACCCTTCTTAGGCACGCATTGAACCGGGCTTACCCATGGACTATCAGAAATTGGATATATCAAACCTGCATCTAGCAGTTTAATAATCTCTTTCTTAACTACATCTTGCATATTAGGATTTAGTCTTCATTGGCGTTGCACATACGTTTTATGACCTTCTTCCATAAGGATTTTATGTGTGCAATACGAAGGACTTATTCCTTTAATATCATGAATCTTCCATGCAATGGCTGGTTTATGGGCTTTCAACACAGAAATGAGTTGTGATTTCTCATTTTCAGTAAGAGAAGACGATATTATTACAGGTAATTCAGATTCACCATGTAAATAAGCGTATTCCAAATGGTTTGGAAGTGGCTTTAATTCTAATTTCGGTGGTTCTTCTATCGATGATTTATATCGATATCTGTCTTCTTCTTTTAGCATTTGAATTTCTTCTGTTGTTGGTTCATATCCATTAGCTATAAGTGTAGCTAACATTTCAGCTTCATCAATTGGTTCATTACCTTCTCCTAAAGAACATTCTCATGTT
The DNA here is from genome assembly GCF_046630445.1 of Rutidosis leptorrhynchoides. Lineage (NCBI taxonomy): Eukaryota > Viridiplantae > Streptophyta > Magnoliopsida > Asterales > Asteraceae > Rutidosis > Rutidosis leptorrhynchoides. Next base: position 353,716,901 of record NC_092338.1, read on the forward strand.
CCTTGTAATTCTGGAAATTCTTCTAATAATTCTGCATGTGCATCTATAGTTTGAATATAATAACATGTATCATCTGCAGATTGCGGTTGTTGAATTGCTCTATCAACTGAAAAGGTGACACTCTCATCTTCTATACTTAGGGTCAGTTTCTTACCGAACACGTCTATCATTGCTTTAGCCGTGTTTAAGAATGGTCTTCCTAATATGAGAGGAACTTGAGAATCTTCTTCCATGTCCAAAACAACAAAATCTACTGGAAATACTAAAGTACCAACTTTAACTAGCATGTTCTCCATTATCTCTCTAGGATATTTTATTGATCTATCGGCTAGTTGTATGCTTATTCTTGTTGGTTTCAATTCTCCAAGGTCTAGTTTAGCGTATAGTGAATACGGCATTAGATTTATACTAGCACCTAAGTCTGCCAATGCTTCTATTGAACTAAGACTACCCAGAAAACATGGAATTGTAAAACTTCCTGGATCAGATAATTTTTCTGGTATCTTATTCAACAGCACTGCTGAACAATTAGCATTCATAGTAACAGCCGAGAGTTCTTCCATTTTCTTTCTATTTGAGATTAGATCTTTCAAGAATTTAGCATATCTAGGCATTCCTGAAATCACATCAATGAAAGGAAGATTTACATTTATCTGTTTAAACATATCCAAGAATTTGGATTGCTCGGCTTCAAGTTTCTCTTTCTTCATTTTACTCGGGTAAGGAAGTGGTGGTTGGTATGGTTTAACATAAGGTTTAGCCTTAACTGTGTTATCTTCATTAACCTTTTCAACTACCGGTTCTTTTTCCTTATCTTGATCAGGTTGTGGTTCTTGTGGAGTAGGAATAGTTTCATCAGAAGTTACAGGTATTTCCGGTGGTTTAAGTGTTGTACCACTTCTTGTGGTAATGGCTTTAGCTGTTTCATTCCGGGGGTTAGCGTTTGTATCACTAGGTAGATTTCCCGGTTTTCTTTCACCTATTAACCTTGCTAGGTTACTTACTTCTTGTTCCAGATTTTGAATAGAAGCTTGTTGATTTCTAAATGCTTGAGCATTTTGTTCATTAGTTTGTTTTTGAGATGTGAAAAACTGTGTTTGAGTTTCATCTAGCTTCGTCATCATATCTTCTAAATTCGGCTTTTTATCATCGGTTTATTGTGGTGGTTTGTTTTGAAAATTCGGTCTTTGCTGATTGTAAGTATTATTGGATACTTGTTAATTTCTAGGACCTTGTTGGTTGTTGTATGGAATATTTCTGTTATAATTCTGGTTTTGATTGTAAATCGGTCTTGACGGTTGATAATTATTCTGATAATTATTTCCAGGCCTTTGGTTTATGTATGAAATATTCTCTCTTTGTTCCATTGTTAATTCAATACTGAGACAATCTTTTGTCAAATGTGGTCCTCCACACTGCTCACAACTAATTCGTATTGAGTGAATATCTTTAGTCATCTTTTCCATTCGTCTCTCGACAGCATCTATCTTTGCGGAAATGGAATCTAAGTCATGGCTAGAATCAGCTCTAGCTGCTTTAGATGATCTAATGATATCTTTTTCTTGGTGCCACTCATGTGAGTGGGAAGCAGTGTTATCAATAATTTTGTAAGCATCAGTTTCGGTTTTCTTCATAATAGAACCACCAGCTGCTATATCTATGTCTTTCCTTGTAGTGATGTCGCATCCTTGGTAGAATATTTGTACTATTTGACAGGTGTCTAAACCATGTTGCGGACATCCTCTTAACAACTTTCCATATCTTGTCCATGCCTCATATAGAGTTTCATTTGGCTTCTGTGTAAACGTAACAATTTCTGCTTGAAGTCTTACGGCTTTAGATGCAGGAAAGAATTGTTTAAGAAATTTGTCAACTAAAACATCCCATGTATCAATCGCCCCTTCAGGTAACGATTCCAACCAATCTTTGGCTTCTCCCTTTAAAGTCCAGGGAAATAGCATGAGATATATCTGTTCATCCTCCACTTCTCGGATTTTAAATAGTGTGCAGATCCTATTAAAGGTACGTAGATGTTCATTTGGATCTTCCTTCGGCGCACCACTAAATTGGCATTGATTAGTCACCATGTGTAGAATTTGTCCTTTGATTTCATAATCTGGCGCATTAATGTCTGGATGAGTAATTGCGTGACCTTGGCCAGTGCGTTTAGCTCTCATTCGGTCTTCCATACTTAAAGGTTCCAGATTCTCCAAAATTGAATTTGTTGAATCGGAATCACTAGAGGATTCTGATTTAATGGTTCGTTCCTCAACAATCTCTGTTTGAATGATTGGTGGTTCCGAGGGAAAGTTTAGTGGTTCAGGATCTACGAACCGTTCCTGAATATTCTCCGGATTCTCAATTGTGAGGTCGGGTTCAAAAAATGGATTATCGGAAATTTGAACTGAAGTACTTGGTCGACTGGATGACGATTCTAAAGAAAAATCAACGGCGGTTATATTTGCTAAATGTCTTGATCTAGTTACAGGTGGTGAACGTACAAAAGATGGTGAACGTCTTGCTCGGTGCATTCACTGAATATCCTATTAGTTTTTAAAAGGAAAGAAAAATTATAATAAGTTATCCAATCAATAGACTTTTCTGATTTTGCCCACGTTTCGAATAGCCAAAAGATGCAGCAGAGGGGCAGGATTCGTTTGGTCTCAATATAATTGAGGACTGTTTGGCTCCAATAACCCGGTCCACGTACAAATCCAACTATTAGTACGAACCAAAAAATTTTGATGTCTATCAATTTAACCACTTAAAATAAATTTTCGTAATTTTAAGAAAATTAGATAAGAAGTAGAATAAAAATCTATGTCCTAAAACTAGAATAGCGAGAAATAAGAAAGAAAAAGAGTTCGTCGAAAAAGATCGGAAAAGAAAAATGGTTGAAAAATAAAAGGTGACGGAAAAATTAAAGAAACTTATAAAACTTAAAAGTACTTTGACTAACCTAACCTTATTACTACAACTAACTTAAAATTATAATCGCAAATTGAAATTACTAATTGGAATGATAATTGATACATAGTAAAAGGTGTCTAAAAATATTAAAGCTTACAGGAAAAACTAAATCCCAAATGGAATTAACTTAAAAAGAAACTAAAACTTAAAAAGGCGTTGCAAAATTCTAAAGCACTTAAATCTTAGTCTAAAGAAAAAGCACTTAAAGAATTCTACGGCAAAGCCTAAAAATCTAGAAGTAAAAATAATTATGGCAAAAACTATGAATTAAAACTAAATATGAGCGAAAAATACAAATATTACGCTAAAACGATTAAAAAGGGACAAAATATAAAAATATATAAAAAGTTGTAAAAAGTACAATTTTTATAAAAATATTATTTTTATATTATTTATTTTATAAAACTATTAATTTTACAATTTAAATAAACTAATTAAACTAAAAATACAAATTAAACTTAAACTAATAACTAATTAAATAATAAAACTTAATTAGGGTTAATAATAAAATTAATAATTAATTAAAACTCTAATCGTATTAATTGCTGTACGATGATGGCCTGTCAGATACGCTCATGCGATCGCATGAGTTCTAAGTTACCCAGCCATGCGATCGCATGGGCTAGGGTTTCGGGCCAGAGTTGGGCTGCTACAGTACAGGCCGATTAAAATTTTATTATTATTATTTTTTTTTTTGGTGTAAAATATAAAATATATTTATTAATTAAATAAAACTTATATTTTTACAAACTAAAAAAAATAGAAATAAAGAAACTTTATAAAACTTAAATATTTACCAAACTCTAAAAAAAAAAATATTTATATTTTTGTTTTACTTTTTATATTTTCGAATATTTAAAACGTTTTTTTATAAAAGCGTAATAAAAATCTTTTTTTTTATATTAGCGTTGCGCTTCCGGCTTTTAAGCTAGAATGATGTTCCCCGGCAGCGGCGCCAAAAATACTTGATGTGCGTAGAGGTGTATACGAAATAGCTTATATTTTTACAGAAAATACTATTAAATAAGATACAATTTTACACAAGATATTTATTTATTTATAGAATGGATATACTTAAACTTTGCTACAACACTTATAGGCAGTGTACCTAATCGTACAGTAATGTAGTTTTTAGTAAGTCCGGTTCGTTCCACAGGGAATCTTTTTTAAACAAAGCTTAACGCTATATTAGTTTACTTTTATAAAAATACAAATATATATATATAAGTAATATTATTATTATAAAGGGGGGTTTTTACCGTTTAATGACCGGTTTGTCGATTTTAAAACTTTAGTAGCAGTTAAAACCAAATGTAAAATATTAAAAATAAATACAAGACTTAAATTAAAGCATAAAGCAAATAACGATAATGAAATTGCGAATAAAAAAAGTGCGATAAAATAAACTTGCGATAATTAAAAAGTATGATAATTAAAAGTGCAATTAAATAACAATAAAAATGCGATAATTAGAAGTGCAATTAAATATAAAATAAAGGAAATTAAATATGAAATAAAAGAATTATGCTTATTTAAACTTCCGTAATCATGATGTTTGACGTGTTGATTTTAGTTTTATGCCCATGGGTTAATTGTCCTTTGTCCTGGATTATTTAATATGTCCGTCTGGTTTTTGTCCATAACAGTCCATCAGTCATAAATATAAAGTGCGAGTGTCCTCGTCAAATTATCCTTATACCCGAAGTTAAATATTCCAACTAATTGGGGACTTAAACTGTAACAAGATTTTAATACTTTGTTTAATAATTACACCAGGATGTCGACTGAGTGTAACCCAAGATTTTAATATTTTGTTATCAATTATACCAAGTGTCCTTGTACATAGTTTCACCCCTGTTTTAATTATTCTAGTGGCTATTAATCCATTCCCGTGTCCGGTTAAATGAACGATTATTCGTACATATAAATACCCCGCCCATCGTGTCCGATCGAGTGTATATGGTAATTTATAGGGATGCCCAATTGTAAATCTTTATATTAACATTAACAAACTATCATTTAGTTAAACAAATATAAAGCCCATTAATAGCTCATAGTCTAATTTTCACAAGTGTCGTTCTTTTGTCCAAACCCCAATTATGGTACAAAGCCCAATTACCCAATTTTAGTAATTAGCCCAACATCGTGATTACTTCGTTTTAAATAAGCATAATAATAACTTAGCTACGAGACATTAATATAAAAAGGTTGAACATAACTTACAATGATTAAAAATAGCGTAGCGTTACACGGACAGAATTTCGACTTACACCCTTACAACATTCGCTAACATACCCTTATTATTAGAATTATAATTAAAATTAAAATATAAATTATAAATATATATATATATTTTACGTATATATGGAGAGAAGAGAAAGATAGATGGATATTTTTGGTGCACCAAAGCTCGATTTTTATAGGCATGTGGGCTGGAACTGGGGCTCATGCGATCGCATGGATTTATGCCTTCCAGGCCATGCGATCGCATGGCCAGCTGGGGAGGCTCATTTTTGGTTGTTTTCTTCTGCCGACGGTTTTATAAATAATATAATATATTAAATAATTATAAGAATTATTTAAATATTATATTATATTTATGTGCATAGTTGACTTGTAATTTTTAGTCCGTTGCGTCGAGCGTTGAGAGTTGACTCATGTCCCGGTTCCGGATTTTTGAACGTCCTTGCGTATAATTTAATATCTTGTACTTTGCGTTTTGAATCTTGTATTCTTGTAATTTCGAGACGTTTCTTATCAATAATTGGAACCTCTTTGATTGTATTTTGTACTTTTGAGCTTTTTGGTCGTTTGCATCTTCAATTCGTCGAATCTGTCTTTTGTCTTCACCTTTTATTATTTAAACGAATATCACTTGTAAATAGAACAATTGCAACTAAAAGCTTGTCTTTCTTGAGGAATAATGCTATGAAATATATGTTCGTTTTTAGCATTATCATGTTGATTTTAGTTTATTCCCATGGGTTAATTGTCCTTTGTCCTGGATTATTTGATATGTCCATACGGATTTGTCCATAATAGTCCATCAGTCATAATCATAAAATGCGGAAGTCTTCGTCAAATTATTCTTATTCTCGAAGTCAAATATTCCAATTAATTGGGGATTCGAATTGTAACAAGGTCTTAATACTTTGTTTAATGAATACACCAGGTTATCGACTGCGTATAGTCCAAGGTTTTACTACTTTGTTAACAATTACACCAATTACCCTTGAATGTAATCCACCCCTGTTTCAACAAGTCTATTAACTATTAATCCAATCCCGTGTCCGGTAAAATGAACAATTATTGGTATTTATAGATATCCCGCCCACCGTGCCCAGTCAAGCGTATGTGGTTATATATAAATACGTCAAATTATAAGTCAATATATTAAATCAATGAGGTATCATTTAGTTAATATAAAACCCATTAATAGCTCATAGTCTAATTTCCACAAGTGTCGTTCTTTTATCCAAACCCCAATTATGGTACAAAGCCCAATTACCCAAATTTAATATTTAGCCCAACATCACGATTACTTCGGCATTAAATAAGCATAACAATAACTTAGCTACGAGACATTAAATTAAAAAGATTGAACATAACTTACAATGATTAAAATAGCGTAGCGTTACACGGACAGAATTTCGACTTACACCCTTACAACATTTGCTAATATACCCTTATTATTAGAATTTAAAATTAAAATTATAATATATATATATATATATATATATATATATATATATATATATATATATATATATATATATATATATATATATATATATATATGTATACGAGTGAGAGATAGATGGAAAGGATAATTTAAACTGAGCCAAAACACGCGAAATTTATAGATGTGGCCTGCTACCTACTGCCATGCGATCGCATGGGATTTAGGCCTTCAGGCCATGCGATCGCATGGCCACTTTTTCCAGCTCACATGATTTGTTTCCTAGCTTTGCCGACGATTTTAAATATAATATATAATATATAAATAATTTTAAGAATTATTTAAATATTATATTATATTCATGTGCATAGTTGACTTGTAATTTTTAGTCCGTTGCGTTGAGCGTTGAGAATTGACTCTGGACCCGGTTCCGGATTTTCAAACGTCCTTGCGTACAATTTAATATATTGTATTTTGCGTTTCGCGTCTTGTACTCTTGTAATTTTGAGACGTTTCTCATCAATAATTTGAACCACTTTGATTGTACTTTGTACTTTTGAGCTTTTTGGTCATTTGCATCTTCAATTCGTCGAATCTGTCTTTTGTCTTCACCTTTTATTATTTAAACGAATATCACTTGTAAATAGAACAATTGCAACTAAAAGCTTGTCTTTCTTGAGGGATAATGTTATGAAATATATGTTCGTTTTTAGCATTATCAAATATTCCCATACTTGAGCGTTGCTTGTCCTCAAGCAATATAGTCTTGAAATAAAAACATACTAGAATCACTTCTTTATTCTTCACACTTTGTACATCAGTGATTTCTATACGGCGGTATGAACAATGGTAGTAACGATATGGTTTACAGTCCCACATGACTATAAAAATTTAGATCCTTAAGGAAATTGGATCTTTATGAAAACATTTGATCTTTTGAAAATACGATCTAGCTTTTACCCTAGATAAGTTTTCCGGAATAACCCTTCACCGGTGTTTGCAAATTATTTTTGTGGGTTTTGTGGGTTTCAGATTTTAAAATTTTAGCTCAAAACTTGCGGTTTTGTGTCACCCACTTGCTAACCTTGTATTGGGAAAGCAACAAGTCCAGTATACTTGCTCCGTATATTACCTTTCGGTAAACTACCGTCCGATTGTAAAGGAAAGCGTTGAACAAGCAACTGTTAAGGCAATGTCCCCTGACATGCTTTTAATTATGGTCTATAACGTGTCGGATGCAATTACTATCCTTTGTAGGAGCGATAGTAAAGCTCACCCTATAATTTTTCGGTCTGGCACAAGGTCCTGTCTTCGACCATGCTATGCAACCACCGTTCTTACGGTTGACACCCAATTTGGTTCAGGTGACCTAATGAATTCCATGTGAATTTCTATGATTTTACGTTCAATGGTAATGAACGAATTAAAAATGGATTTTTCAGAAAACAAATCGGTTTGTAATTTTGATCAAAATATTTTCTCGTTCAAGCTCGAGTTTAGATATCATCGAATTCCATGAGTTTGTAATTCTCAATCTTTAAGGTCAATCTCTAGGATTGAGTAATATCAGGCTTAAAAGCTGATTTTTTAATCTTTAAGGAGATTATCCTTACTGGGGGTCTGATTCATTAGTCTTATCAAGCTAATTTGCACGGCGTCCTCCCTATTTTACGAGACAGATCCTCTCATGGTTAGGATAAGTCTGACCACTTGGCGACCCTGTTTGATGCTGAGGTTCGTGGATTTCCAGCTGATTTTCGAGAAAACTTTTCAAGGTTTTTCGTAGACTCTACAACTGGTCTGGACGAAAACTTCCTGACCTAAATCAAGAAGCGCGTTTCTTTTTCGGAAGACTTTACTTCCTTTTAATGATAGAATTGATTCATCGTGTAGATCCATCTTTCTTTCAAATATCTTACAATTTATCGGGTAAAACGGTTAATTTTGTCCAAGACAAAAGTATCTTCAATTATTTGTACAAAAATATGTGATATATGTTTTTAAATAACTTGATAAATTTTTATCACGCTTGGCTTTTATTTTCCTTTTTATTGTCCTCTATTCCATTTTAAATGAATTCTAACATTTTGGTTTGTTTCTCAATTTATGTCCTTTCTGAGGTAACAATAATTTCGGTGTTAACACCTAGTTTTATCGTTCATAAATATGTATAAACATGATTTTGAATTCATTTGTTTGAAAAATTTTACTAGAATTGGGTAGTCAGTATATAAGACTAGGGCTGTTCTTTATTATCAGAGAGCACTAGATTCTAATACAACTACTGCATTACTAGTATTTTTAATGGTAACCAAGTGTATAAGTTAAAATTTTAAAAATCCTAAATAATTTAACCCCTTCCCACACTTAAGATCTTGCAATGCCTTCATTTGCAAGAAATCAGTAACAATTTAAATTATTGAGGGTGATTAGCGTAGAAAAATGATTAAATTTTACCAAAGTTTCCAAACATATTGGCGTTTGTTTGTTGAATGATAAATGGCGCACATCATTTTTTCATTCCGTCTTGTTGTTACATCACTTTTGTTTTTCGTTTTGTCGTCAAAATTAGTAGTTTTTGCCGAACTTAATGCCAGTCTTTGAAAATGCGCTGTTTTACCCTGTTGTGTACAATTGACAATATACATACATACATACAAATATAAACATGCATGGTAATTTGAAATGGGACTTTAAATCCCACTTTCAAATCGAATATGAAATATTAGTACCAAATAATAAAAATATTAAATACATTAATGTATCACAATATCATATGTTTAAACCTAAATAAATAGAAATAATAAAAAGATAAAAATCATAGAAATCACCAATAGAAACTATATCAATCTGGATAGGGGTTCTAGTTCATGTTGTTGTCCGGGTTCCATGGTTGGTGATAGGTGTACTGGTAGGCCTGGTTAGGGTCGTAGAGAGTATATGGTGGTCTCATCTCGGGCTGGTGTGGAGGATAGTAAGGGGGTCGAGTTGGGACGTAGTGATCCTGAGGTGACAGCCGGCTCATAATCTGACGCTGATGATAGTCCCATCTATCATGCTGTCGTTGCCTGGAATGCTCGTAATCATTCCGGGCTTGCCACTGCTCCATCCGAAGAAATCTCTCCGCGTTTGTCATATCTACCTCATCTACACGCCGGTAGACGTCAGTCATAGCTTCCCTAATGACATCCTAATGTCATCCGCTTCCTCCATTTCCTCATCTGAAACTCTCTCTACCTGAGGATGACTACCTTCATAGGGTACTGCCTGGTTGTGTCTGCTCTTTAATACCTTAGCACCCTGATAGAACTTCAATCCTAAAGGCTCAACCTGTTCCCTACATTCCAAAAGTGGACCCCCTTGGTCCCTATCTACACCCAAATACTCTCCAATGAGAGTAACAAAAATACCTTCTCCTATAATCCCCCCTTCCTGTATTCCTTCTACCATTTTTTGATAAATAAAAACCAACACAGTAAGGGATATTAACAAAGCCTCTTGGGTCTCGAATACACTTTAGGTAAAATAAATCATGTAACGTCATTTTCTCCTTATTGTGACCTCTCTGTGTAATCGAGTTAGCCAAAAATCTATGAATTATACGAAGCTCGGCTTTGTTAATATGTAAGTAGGAGAGTTTTCCTCCCAGCGTAAAAACATTATAATCTGACATACGGCTCCAGACGGCGTTTGCGTTAAAATTCCTATCTACCCTTTCACCATGATAAATCAAATTCATACAATCGGGTAGTAGTAATTCACTAGGAGTATATATCTGCAAAGCCCTGGCCATGTCCAGCATGGACATCCTGTACATCCTACGGCCAAGTATAAATCTAAGAAAACTTCTATCATCTAATCTATCTACATCCGCATTTAACGAAATAGTACTCATAAGCTCAATACACCATTCCTTATATACAGGTCTACGAATGGTGAATAGACGTTCCCAATCGTGAAAAGAAGAACTGCCATACCTTTGGATCAGATGCTCCCTAACTGAGTTAGCTAGTTGGACCCTTTCCAAAGGATCCCAATCGATTACCCTTGGCACTTCTACATTTTTCGGTAGCAGTTTGAATTTGTTACTTTGATATGCCGGGTAATCCCTCCAGCTTCTATCGAATCTCAGATTAGGATGCAACGTGTGTTCAGGAATCGTTGGGTATTCTACTGGTGGATGTATCGGAAATACTATGAAGGTATCAACAAATTGTAGCGGATCATAATAAGGTACGTGTTGATCAGGCTGTTGTTGTGGTTCCTGTTGTTGTTCCGGTTCAGGCTCGTATTGCGGCTCATATCCTGGTTCAGGTTCGTATTGCGGCCCATATTCTGGTTCAGGTTCTGGTTGTGGTTGTCTAGATGATGATGATGCACCTCCAGTTTCAGTATATTTCTACAAAACACATTAAATACAAAATTTGTGCATCCAAATATGCATTAGTGTTAGCAAAATAACAACTTAAAACAATCACAATGACATGTTTAATCAAAATTAAACTTATGCTAATTTTCACAATTTTATCAATTCTACACTTTTTCAAATAAGCATATATGAAAATGTATACAAAGTTCATAAGCATTTAACTCAAATAACATGTCAAACTAGTCATTACTAGCAATTAAACAAGTCTCAAATGGCATTTACATCAATTTAATCAAGTTCATGAATTTTAGACTTAAAAAGTCCACTTTAATTCTCAAAAATCATGTTTAGGATCAAAGTTTGGATCATTTAGCTACCTAAACATGTTACACTACTTAATTTAGCAATAATTCATAACAAAAATTGTCCATAACCTGTTTATATCAAAAAGCCTCAAATTGCTCAAGAACACAAACCCTAGATTTCTAAAAATTTTGAAGTTTTTTGGCCTCAAATCATGTTAAATAGCATCAATCTAGGTTATACATGCATAATATACTAACAATTTAACTCTAATTACACTAGAAATTAACAAAATCAAATTAGGTAAAATATTGGTAATTATCACAAAAACTAGAAAATTTAAGAGTTTAGTGGTGTAATTTTTACCTTTTTGTTGAAGAATCCGAACCTATGCATGATTAGAGCAAGAAATTTGACGAATTACGATGAAAATTTGCGAATTTTAGAGAGGATTTAGGGGTATTTTCGCTTATGTGTGTGTGTGGAGTGGTGCAGAGCAGAACTAGCTGAGAGTTTTGTACATGGCCAGATTTTTCTATCCATGCGATCGCATGGAATTGCAGTTCAAAACCCATGCGATCGCATGGGTCTGCTATATTTTTTTTATGAAACCTTTACTAATAAAATATATAATTAAATTAAATTATAAAAATTTGTTTTTTTAGGATGAGGGCGTTTCGGAACGATGTCCTAGTCCGTCCTCGATAAAATTTTAAAATTTGTCATTTTTAAGCGCGGTTTTTAAAAGGAAAGATTTTTGAGTTTTTTAATGTTTTTGACATACCTTAATTCAATAAGATTAAAAATAATGATAATAAAAGTTCTCGTCCCTCTCTTGGGTAGAGCAATTTTGGTTCAACGACCTAGTTTTCAACTCACGACAAATTTTAAAAATCATATTTTTAACTTAACGAAATAAAGTAAATTTTTGTTTTTAAATTCACACCAAAATTTAAATTTAAAATGCATAAAATTAAAAATTCATATTATTTAAATTAAAATTTCACACCAAATTTATATTATAATTTTGTTTTTATACATACAAACTTATATTAAAAACATAATTTTTTCAAATATTTACAAACTTAAATATATTGATTTTAAAAAGTTTGCAATATTATTTTAATATTAATTTTAAAAACAAAGTAAAAATAAAAATTAAAAATCTTGGTCTTTTATCCCACTTTAATCAATCAAATATTATCAAAAATATACGCCCCTCTTTTCGGTAAAGTAATTTCGGCTATATTACCTAGTTTTACTCCTGACGAATTTTTGAAATATTTTGGGTTGATTGATTAAAGATATTTATACCTTAAGAATAAACGGTAAATTTCGCAGTGATGTAATAAATTTTTGTATGATATCAATAATTTCGGTTACGCATACCTAATTTTATTGAATACCAATCTAATACTTTATAGCGAACGATTTAGCGTTTATTATCAAAAGGTTAAAAGCAATAAAATAAAAACTGTACATACTTACCTGTGAGATAGAATTCTCAGTGAACTGCTTTAGTCCACTCATAAGATAGTCGGACTAATTGGTTTTCCATAGCTACATAGGCATAACCTCGAGCATTCAACGATTTTTCTTCGAAACATATGAACGGTCCTTCTCTACATAAAGTAACGAACTCGGTATTGGAATATGTCTGATTCGTCGAACATTTTCCTTCGTGTGACCATTTTCCACATTTGTGACATCTTTCAAGGTGTCGTGCTCTTCTTTTTGCTGCAGATTTTGATTTTCCTTTACCAAAATGTAACTTATTATGATCGTTTCTGAGTTCTTTTCTTACTCCGTCCAATTTGGCTCTTATTACTGATACCAGGTCACTCGGGAGTGTATCATTATTACGTTTAGTGATCAAATCATGTAGCATTAGACCATGGTTTAGTTTACAGGAATTCTTCATCTTGTAAAACCTAAAAAAAATAAAAATTCAGAATGGGGGGAGAAGACTAGTTCTTTAGGGTCTGCTAGGGAAAGACCATTCAGATTCCATTCTCGAGAACTACACGAAAATAGAATATCTAACTCTAACAGAAATACATATTACTCTTAAAAAGATTCAAATCTCCCCACACTTAGTTAGCTGTGGTGTCGAAATTATGATTAGCTTCGTTGTCAACTTCCATCGGATCATGTACGTAATGTTTAACTCTGTGACCATTAACTTTAAATTCAATCTCATTTGAATTTATCAACTCTACTGTTCCGTATGGGAAAACTCTTTTGACTATAAATGGTCCAGACCATCTTGATTTCAATTTTTCAGGAAATAGCTTGAATCGTGAATTGAAAAGAAGAACTTTATCTCCTTCCTTAAATTCTTTTGAACTTCGAATTCTTTTATCTTGCCATTTCTTCGTTCTTTCTTTATAGATTAACGAATTTTGGTATGTTTCATGTCTTAATTCTTCTAATTCGTTTAATTGACTTAACCGTAGACGTCCGGCTTCATGTAAATCAAGATTACATGTCTTTAAAGCCCAAAATGCTTTATGTTCAATTTCTACTGGAAGATGACATGCTTTTCCGTAAACGAGTCTAAAAGGTGTGGTTCCAATTGGAGTTTTGTAGGCTGTTCTAAAAGCCCAGAATGCATCCTCCAATTTCATGGACCATTCCTTCGGATTTGATCCTACGGTTTTCTCTAGAACGTTTTAATGCTCGGTTGGTATTTTCAACTTGTCCACTTGTTTGTGGATGATAAGCAGTAGAGATTTTATGAGTTACTCCATATCTTTTGAGAACTTTCTCAAGTTGATTATTACAAAAATGAGTACCCCGATCACTTATTAAAGCTTTTGGTGTTCCAAACCTGGCAAAAAGACGTTTTAAAAAATTGACTACAACTCGTGCATCGTTAGTCGGGAGAGCTTGTGCTTCCGCCCATTTAGATACATAATCAATGGCAACGAGAATGTAGAGATTATTATGAGATTTTGGAAATGGACCCATAAAGTCAATACCCCAAATGTCAAATACTTCACATACTTGAATGACATTTTGTGGCATTTCATCACGTTGACTTATTTTTCTGGCCCTTTGACAAGCATCACAGGATTTGCAAAGAAGGTGTGCGTCTTTGAAAATTGTAGGCCAATAGAATCCAGCATCGTAAACTTTTCTTGCTGTGAGCTGAGGCCCATAATGCCCTCATGTTGGTCCTGTGTGACAATGGTTTAAGATTTGACCAGCTTCATCTCCGAATACATATCGGCGTATTATTCCATCGGAACAACTTTTAAACAAATGTGGATCTTCCCAGAAATAGTGTTTTAAATCACTAAAGAATTTCTTTCGTTTTTGGTACGATAATCCTTTTTCAAGGAATCCACATACTAAGTAGTTTGCATAGTCTGCAAACCATGAAATTTCATTATAATCTATCTTCAATAGATATTCATCAGGAAAGTTGTCTTGTATGGCCATTCATTTAGAACTTCTAATTCAGGATTTTCAAGACGAGAAAGATGATCAGCGGCGAGATTTTTTGCTCCCTTTTTGTCTCGGATTTCAATATCGAACTCTTGTAAGAGTAAGATCCAAAGGATTAATCGTGGTTTGGCATCTTGTTTCAAAAATAGGTATCTAAGAGCAGAATGGTCAGTATAGACCACCGTTTTCGCTATAACGAGATATGAACGAAATTTGTCAAAAGCAAAGACAATAGCAAGGAGTTCTTTTTCAGTAGTTGTGTAATTCGTTTGTGCTCCTTGTAACGTCTTACTAGCGTAATAAATAGGTTGAAATCGTTTTTTCAATCCTTTGTCCTAAAACGGCTCCCATTGCAAAATCACTTGCATCGCACATTAGTTCAAATGGTAGATTCCAATTTGGAGTTATCATAATCGGCGCATTAGTGAGTTTTTCTTTAAGAATATTAAAATATTTGATGCATTCATCCGAAAATATGAATGGTGCATCTTTTTCTAGGAGTTTATTCATAGGAGTGGCAATTTTAGAAAAATCTTTTATGAAACGTCGGTAAAAACCGGCATGCCCTAGAAAACTCCTAACTCCTCTAACATAGGTGGGATGTGGAAGTTTAGCAATTACATCTACTTTAGCTCTATCCACTTCAATTCCTTCCTTTGAAATTTTATGACCAAGAACGATGCCTTCTTTAACCATGAAATGGCATTTCTCCCAATTAAGTACTAGATTTGATTGTTCGCATCTATAAAGCATTCGTTCAAGATTGACTAGACATGATTCAAATGTATCACCGAAGACTGAAAAGTCATCCATGAATACTGATAATGCTAAAAACGAACATATATTTCATAGCATTATTCCTCAAGAAAGACAAGCTTTTAGTTGCAATTGTTCTATTTACAAGTGATATTCGTTTAAATAATAAAAGGTGAAGACAAAAGACAGATTCGACGAATTGAAGACGCAAACGACCAAAAAGCTCAAAAGAACAAAAGACAATCAAAAAGGTTCCAATTATTGATAAGAAACGTCTCGAAATTACAGAAGTACAAGATTCAAAACGCAAAGTACAAGATATTAAATTGCACGCGAGGACGTTCGAAAATCCGGAACCGGGACTAGAGTCAACTCTTAACGCTCGACGCAACGGACTAAAAATTACAAGTTAACTATGTATATAAATATAATATAATATATAATTAATTATATTAATTATATATATATTATATATATATATTAAAAACCGTCGGCAGCAAGAAACTCCAAGGGTGTGAGCTGTAAATACATCTCCGCGACTCGCGGAGTTTTAAGGGCATTTTGCCGCGAGTCGCGGAGCCCCAATTTTCAACTCTGGCTATAAAGCCAACCGAATTCTGATCAAATTTTATATCTTTTTTCTTCTCATTCATACGAGTAATATATATATATAATTTATATTTTAATTTTAATTTTAATTTTAATTCTAATAATAAGGGTATGTTAGCGAATGTTGTAAGGGTGTAAGTCGAAATTCTGTCCGTGTAACGCTACGCTATTTTTAATCATTGTAAGTTATGTTCAACCTTTTTACATTAATGTCTCGTAGCTAAGTTATTATTATGCTTATTTAAAACGAAGTAATCATGATGTTGGGCTAATTACTAAAATTGGGTAATTGGGCTTTGTACCATAATTGGGGTTTGGATAAAAGAACGACACTTGTGGAAATTAGACTATGGGCTAATAATGGGCTTTATATTTGTTTAACTAAATGAAAGTTTGTTAATGTTAATATAAAGATTTACAATTGGGCGTCCCTATAAATTACCATATACACTCGATCGGACACGATGGGCGGGGTATTTATATGTACGAATAATCGTTCATTTAACCGGACACGGGAATGGATTAATAGCCACTAGAATAATTAAAACAGGGGTGAAATTACATTCAAGGGTAATTGGTGTAATTGTTAACAAAGTAGTAAAACCTTGGTTTACACGCAGTCGATAACCTGGTGTATTCATTAAACAAAGTATTAAAACCTTGTTACAATTCGAATCCCCAATTAGTTGGAATATTTATCTTCGGGTATAATAATAATTTGACAAGGACACTTGCAATTTATATTTATGACTGATGGACTGTTATGGACAAAAACCAGACGGACATATTAAATAATCCAGGACAAAGGACAATTAACCCATGGGCATAAAACTAAAATCAACACGTCAAACATCATGATTACGGAAGTTTAAATAAGCATAATTCTTTTATATCATATTTAATTTCCTTTATTTTATATTTAATTGCACTTCTAA
Source organism: Rutidosis leptorrhynchoides (assembly GCF_046630445.1). Lineage (NCBI taxonomy): Eukaryota > Viridiplantae > Streptophyta > Magnoliopsida > Asterales > Asteraceae > Rutidosis > Rutidosis leptorrhynchoides. The sequence continues at coordinate 353,733,972 of NC_092338.1, forward strand.
TTATCGCACTTTTATTTATTTTATTTTATCGCACTTTTAATTATCGTACTTTTTAATTATCGCAAGTTTATTTTATCGCACTTTTATTATTCGCAATTTCATTATCGTTATTTACTTTACGCTTTAATTTAAGTCTTGTATTTATTTTATATTTTACATTAGGTTTTAACTGCGACTAAAGTCTTAAAATCGACAAACCGGTCATTAAACGGTAAAAACCCCCCTTTATAATAATAATATTACTTATATATATATTTGTATTTTTATAAAAGTAAACTAATATAGCGTTGAGCTTTGTTTAAAGATTTCCCTGTGGAACGAACCGGACTTACTAAAAACTACACTACTGTACGATTAGGTACACTGCCTATAAGTGTTGTAGCAAGGTTTAAGTATATCCATTCTATAAATAAATAAATATCTTGTGTAAAATTGTATCGTATTTAATAGTGTTTTCCTAGTAAAATAATAACTATTTTATATACACCTCGCTTCACATCAAGTTATTTTTGGCGCCGCTGCCGGGGACAAACTCTTAAACGCCGGAAGCGCAACGCTAATATAAAAAAAAAAAAGATTTTTAGTTACTTTTATTAAAAATTCGCTTTTGTAAAAATACGTTTTAATTATTCAAAAATATAAAAAAAAAAACAAAAATATATGTATTTTTAAGATTTTGTAAATATTTAAGTTTTATAAGTTTCTTTATTTCTATTTTAGTTTATAAAAATATAAGTTTTATTTTAAAATCGTTTATTTAAATTAAAAACAGAAAACATAAAATAAAAAAAAAAATTAAAGAAAAACGCGTAAAAACACAAAGCTGTCAACTGAATTCCTGAACCCCGCGACTCGCGGGGTTTTCTTCTTTATTTGCCGCGACTCGCGGAGCTACTCTGACAGGCGACAAGGAAGCCCTAATCGAGCATTAATTACGGATATTATTAATTAATTATTATTATTTAACCTAATTATAATTATTATTATTATTATTATTAGTTTTAATTTTAATTTTACTTTTTATTTAATTTAATGTATTTAGTATAAATAAGTTTAATAAAATTATAAAATTAATAGTTTTATTAAATAAATAATATAAAAATAATATTTTTATAAAAATTGTACTTTTTACAACTTTTTGTATATTTTTATATTTTGTACCTTTTTAATCGTTGTAGCGTAATATTTGTATTTTTAGCTCATATTTTAAACTTAGTTTTTGCTATAGTTATTTTTACTCCTATATTTTTAGGCTTTGCCGTAGAATTCCTTAAGTGCTTTTTCTTTAGACTAAGATTTAGGTGCTTTAGAATTTTGCGACGCCTTTTTAAGTTTTAGTTTCTTTTTAAGTTATTTCCTTTTGGGATTTAGTTTTTCCTGTAAGCTTTAATATTTTTAGACCTTTTACTATGTATCAATTATCATTCCAATTAGTAATTTCAATTTACGATTATAATTTTAAGTTAGTTGTAGTAATAAGGTTAAATTAGTTAAGTATTTTTAAGTTTTTATAAGTTTCTTTTATTTTTCCGTCACCTTTTATTTTTCAATCATTTTTTCTTTTTCGACCTTTTTCGACGAACTCTTTTTCTCTCTTATTTCTCGTCATTCTAATTTTTAGGACTTAGAATTTTTTTTTCTACTTCTTATCTAAATTTCTTAAAATTACGAAAATTTATTTTGAGTGGTTAAATTGATAGACATCAAAATTTTCTGGTTCGTAGTAATAGTTGGATTTGTACGTGGACCGGGTTATTGGAGCCAAACAGTCCTCAATTATATTGAGACCAAACGAATCCTGCCCCTCTGCTGCATCTTTTGGCTATTCGAAACGTGGGCAAAATCAGAAAAGTCTATTGATTGGATAACTTATTATAATTTTTCTTTCCTTTTTAAAAACTAATAGGATATTCTGTGAATGCACCGAGCAAGACGTTCATCACCTTTTGTACGTTCACCACCTGTAACTCGATCAAGACATCGTTTAACAAATATAACCGCCGTTGATTTTTCTTTAGAATCGTCATCCAGTAGACCAAGTACTTCAGTTCAAATTTCCGATAATCCATTTTTTGAACCCAACCTCACAATTGAGAATCCAGAGAATATTCAGGAACGGTTCGTAGATCCTGAACCATTAAACTTTCCTCCGGAACCACCAATCATTCAAACAGAGATTGTTGAGGAACGAACCATTAAATCTGAAGCATCTAGTGATACCGATTCAACAAATTCAATTATGGAGAATCTGGAACCTTTAAGTATGGAAGACCGAATGAGAGCTAAACGTACTGGCCAAGGTCACGCAATTACTCATCCAGACATTAATGCGCCAGATTATGAAATCAAAGGACAAATTCTACACATGGTGACTAATCAATGCCAATTTAGTGGTGCGCCGAAGGAAGATCCAAATGAACATCTACGTACCTTTAATAGGATCTGCACACTATTTAAAATACGAGAAGTGGAGGATGAACAGATATATCTCATGTTATTTCCCTGGACTTTAAAGGGAGAAGCCAAAGATTGGTTGGAATCGTTACCTGAAGGGGCGATTGATACATGGGACGTTTTAATTGACAAATTTCTTAAACAATTCTTTCCTGCATCTAAAGCCGTAAGACTTCAAGCAGAAATTGTTACGTTCACACAGAAACCAAATGAAACTCTATATGAGGCGTGGACAAGATATGGAAAGTTGTTAAGAGGATGTCCGCAACATGGTTTAGACACCTGTCAAATAGTACAAATATTCTACCAAGGATGCGACATCACTACAAGGAAAGACATAGATATAGCAGCTGGTGGTTCTATTATGAAGAAAACCGAAACTGATGCTTACAAAATTATTGATAACACTGCTTCCCACTCACATGAGTGGCACCAAGAAAAAGATATCATTAGATCATCTAAAGCAGCTAGAGCCGATTCTAGCCATGACTTAGATTCCATTTCAGCAAAGATAGATGCTTTCGAGAGACGAATGGAAAAGATGACTAAGGATATTCACTCAATACGAATTAGTTGTGAGCAGTGTGGAGGACCACATTTGACAAAAGATTGTCTCAGTATTGAATTAACAATGGAACAAAGAGAGAATATTTCATACATAAACCAAATGCCTGGAAATAATTATCAGAATAATTATCAACCGCCAAGACCTATTTACAATCAAAATCAGAACTATAACCGAAATATTCCATACAATAACCAACAAGGTCCTAGCAATCAACAAGTATCCAATAATACTTATAATCAGCAAAGACCAAATTTTCAAAACAAACCACCACAACAAACCGATGATAAAAAGCCGAATTTAGAAGATATGATGACAAAGCTAGTTGAAACTCAAACGCAGTTTTTCACATCTCAAAAACAAACTAATGAACAAAATGCTCAAGCATTTAGAAATCAACAAGCTTCTATTCAAAATCTGGAACAAGAAGTGAGTAACCTAGCAAGGTTAATAGGTGAAAGAAAACCGGGAAGTCTACCAAGCGATACAAATGCTAACCCCCGGAATGAAACAGCTAAAGCTATTACCACAAGAAGTGGTACAACACTTAAACCACCTGAAATACCTGTAAATTCTGATGAAACTATTCCTACTCCACAAGAACCACAACCTGATCAAGATAAGGAAAAAGAACCGGTAGTTGAAAAGGTTAATGAAGATAACACAGTTAAGGATAAACCTTATGTTAAACCATACCAACCACCACTTCCTTACCCGAGTAAAATGAAGAAAGAAAAACTTGAAGCCGAGCAATCCAAATTCTTGGATATGTTTAAACAGATAAATGTAAATCTTCCTTTCATTGATGTGATTTCAGGAATGCCAAGATATGCTAAATTCTTGAAAGATCTAATCACGAATAGAAAGAAAATGGAAGAACTCTCGGCTGTTACTATGAATGCTAATTGTTCAGCAGTGCTGTTGAATAAGATACCAGAAAAACTATCTGATCCAGGAAGTTTCACAATTCCATGTTTTCTGGGTAGTCTTAGTTCAATAGAAGCATTAGCAGATTTAGGTGCTAGTATAAATCTAATGCCGTATTCACTATACGCTAAACTAGACCTTGGAGAATTGAAACCAACCAGAATAAGCATACAACTAGCCGATAGATCAATAAAATATCCTAGAGGGATAATGTAAAACATGCTAGTTAAAGTTGGTACTTTAGTATTTCCAGTAGATTTTGTTGTTTTGGACATGGAAGAAGATTCTCAAGTTCCTCTCATATTAGGAAGACCATTCTTAAACACGGCTAAAGCAATGATAGACGTGTTCGGTAAGAAACTGACCCTAAGTATAGAGGATGAGAGTGTTACCTTTTCAGTTGATAGAGCAATGCAACAACCACAATCTGCAGATGATACATGTTATTATATTCAAACTATAGATGCACATGCAGAATTATTAGAAGAATTTCCAGAATTACAAGGAACAGGAGAATGTTCTTTAGGAGAAGGTAATGAACCAATTGATGAAGCTGAAATGTTAGCTACACTTATAGCTAATGGATATGAACCAACAACAGAAGAAATTCAAATGCTAAAAGAAGAAGACAGATATCGATATAAATCATCGATAGAAGAACCTCCGAAATTAGAATTAAAGCCACTTCCAAACCATTTGGAATACGCTTATTTACATGGTGAATCTGAATTACCTGTAATAATATCGTCTTCTCTTACTGAAAATGAGAAATCACAACTCATTTCTGTGTTGAAAGCTCATAAACCAGCCATTGCATGGAAGATTCATGATATTAAAGGAATAAGTCCTTCGTATTGCACACATAAAATCCTTATGGAAGAAGGTCATAAAACGTATGTGCAACGTCAACGAAGACTAAATCCTAATATGCAAGATGTAGTTAAGAAAGAGATTATTAAACTACTAGATGCAGGTTTAATTTATCCAATTTCTGATAGTCCATGGGTAAGCCCAGTTCAATGCGTGCCTAAGAAGGGTGGCATGACTGTCATTACAAATGAGAAAAATGAGCTTATTCCTACTAGGACTGTAACAGGATGGCATGTATGTATTGATTATAGAAAATTAAATGACGCCACCAGAAAAGATCACTTTCCCTTACCTTTCATAGATCAAATGTTGGAAAGATTAGCCGGAAATAGTTACTATTGTTTTCTAGATGGATTTTCCGGATATTTTCAAATTCCAATAGCACCCGAAGATCAAGAGAAAACCACATTCACGTGCCCTTATGGTACTTTTGCTTACAAACGCATGCCATTTGGACTTTGTAACGCCCCTGCAACCTTTCAAAAGTGTATGATGGCGATTTTTCATGACATGATAGAAGAATGCATGGAAGTATTCTGTAGTGACCCGGAAATTTCCGATCAAATTTAAACTTTAATCTTTATATGTATCCGACACGATAAGCAAAATCTGTAATGTTGAGTCTCGAAAAGTTTGAAAACTATATTCATGTAATCAATTACCCTTTGACCATGTCTGACGATTCACGAACAAAAATGTGTAAATAGAAATGTATGTGTATGTACATATGTGTATTTTTTTTTTTAAGCTAAGAAATATTGATAAAACATTTAAGAGCTTGGTGATACAAAAATAGATTATGAGATTATTATGTGACTTGAAAGCATTGAACGAATTAGTTGATATGAATATAAGCTACGAGATCTATTTTATGAACATAGAAATGCTATCACAGTAGTTAGTGAATAATACTTTACTTGAACGTATTTGTTCGATGTAAGTTTATCAATGAGATTAAAAGATAATATCAAGTGATTGATTTATCAGGTACATTGAATTATAATTACGAGTCTTTGTTATGAGGTCCACTTGAATTAGAAAACTCTTACTTTTAACGGTATTCGGAATATTTAGTAAAGTGATTCCATGTAAGAACAAAAGTGTTATTATTGAGGATTAGACAGAGGTTAGCGGAGAGTCTCGTTTAATTATCAAAAGCGTACCTTGCAATGATTGACTTGTGTCACTTGGTAGGTTAATTATTTAGTTTTCTTAATATTGAAGACGTTTTACGATATAGATGAAACCTTTTAAAGAATGATTTTGAATATAACTAATTCTGGAAAACTAAATTATATTTATTCAATTTAGTACAAACACATTTTTTTTCGATTTTGATTATAAAATATTTTTATGGATTTTCAATGATATAAAAATAAAAATAAATATAAAATAAAGATTTCTAATGAGTACCAAAAGACTACAACATTTCATCACAAGATTGAAAGTTAAAATGTTGGAAATCACTAAACCTGCGCACTTGCACGAGAAAAATCATAACTAAATCATACTGACTCGAAAAAGGGTGATTCCGGTGTCCAAACGACCGTAACTCAAAAATCTACAACTTTCATGAAGACACCATACACGAATCGTGTACCTATCTACACGAAACGTGTAATCTTGTGCCGACATATTTTGGTGGCGGCTCACTATGCAACATGTTTTTAATTTTTATTAATATTATATTATATTATTATATTATTTATAAATCTATATATATAGGATCGATCATAATTGTTTTCTAACTATCTATCTCTCACACTCTCTCTATAATTATATTTATTATTATTATTGTTAGTGTTATTATTATTATTATTATTAGTATTATTATACATAAAATACTACGACGAGGTCATGGGTGAGTTATTTCAAAACGGGTTTTATGAGCGGGATAGAGCTAAGGAAATTATGAGTTATGGTTATGGAGGTGATGGGTATTGTTCATGGGTATGCTTGTGAGGTTAAACTAGTGTTTGTCACCTCCATTGCGTCTACGTACCTTTCCTACAATATTGAACCTCAATATTGATACGTGAGTACTCCTAATTTAATTTTTACATACTAATAGTGTATCCCTGACTAGTGCTCGAGAAAATAGGATTATGCATGCTTGTAAATTTGATAGTGCCCTTAGATAGGTTATGCCGAATCTTAAAGGTTGTTATATTATAGTTGAAGGAAGATATAAGATTTGCATGTCCTTAAAAAGCTAGAAAAAAATTAAGAACTTTTCCTTTAGATGCCAAATAGATTTGATGGACGGATTAAAGGTTATAGTCAATTAAAATTTCGTAAAAATGATTATTATCGTCGTTAATATCGTTGTCTTAATTTTTTTTATCAAATTGTTATTATTCCAAAATAACACGACTGTTACTTATTATTATTATCAATACTATATTATTAACTAGAAATGTAATACAAATTATATAACTACCTTAATAGAATCTATCGCAGTATTTTTATGATATTAAATGAACTTTATAAGTTTTATTACTTAAGATATATAAAAGTATATTTTAATATAAAATTTTATTTATAAACGAATTATATTATTTACTTTATTAAATCTTTAAAAAAAAAAATATTTTAAAAATATAAAACGACGATATTTAAATTATATAATAAAACATTTATAAAGTTTTGAAATCATTTGGAGTTAAACTAATTTTTGTCGACCTTTGCATACTAGACTCGAGCATTAGGATTGTGGTACACTATGACTTAACTTAATGTATTAGACAAATATTGACAAATACATAATTATATATAAATAATTTAGGTTCGTGAATCCAAGGCCAACCTTACACTTGTTCAATGATGTTATATGTATTTTTACTACAAAATACAGTATGGTGAGTTTCATTTGCCTTTTTACCCTTTATATTTTTGGGCTGAGAATACATGCGCAATTTTTATAAATGATTTACAAAATAGACACAAGTACATGAAACTACATTCTATGGTTGAATTATCGAAATCGAATATGCCCCTTTTTATTAAGTCTGGTAATCTAAGAATTAGGGAACAGACACCTTAATTGACGCGAATCCTAAAGATAGATCTATTGGGCCTAACAAACCCCATCCAAAGTACCGGATGCTTTAGTACTTCGAAATTTATATCATGTCCGAAGGAGGATCCCGGAATGATAGGGGATATTCTTATATGCATATTGTTAATGTCGGTTACCAGGTGTTCAATCCATATGAATGATTATTTTTGTCTCTATGCATGGGACGTATATTTATGAGAACTGGAAATGAAATTCTTGTGGTCTATTAAAATGATGGAAATAAATGATTATGATAAACTAATGAACTCACCAACCTTTTGGTTGACACTTGAAAGCATGTTTATTCTCAGGTTTGAAAGAGATCTTCCGCTGTGCATTAGCTCATTTTAAAGATATTACTTGGAGTCATTCATGACATATTTCAAAAGACGTTGCATTCGAGTCGTTGAAGTTCATTAAAGATTATTATTAAGTAAATGACAGATTAGGTCATTTATAGTTTGGATATTATGAAATGGTATGCATACATGTCAATTTTCGATGTAAAGAAAGATTGTCTTTTAAAAACGAATGCAATGTTTGTAAAATGTATCATATAAAGGTCAAATACCTCGCAATGTAATCAACTATTGTGAATCGTTTATAATGTATATGAACGGGTCCTTTCAGTTGGTATCAGAGCGGTGGTCTTAGCGAACCAGGTCTGCATTAGTGTGTCTAACTGATAAGTCGTTAGGATACATTAGTGAGTCTGGACTTCGACCGTGTCTGCATGTCAAAAGTTTTGCTTATCATTTCGTGTCGAAAATTACCTGCTTATCATTTTTAAGTCTAGACGCGCTTTCCTGCATTTATTGCATAATAGTGTATAGACGAATTCTTATCTTAGCATATCTGATACTGTGAACTTTGCCTGACATTTTTCAAAGATTCTCCGTAATTTATGGGATTTTGGTATTATATATACATATGTAAATTATGTATAGAAAGATATCAAATCTAACTCCTATAATCTATTTCATATCAAAAATTCATTCCCTTGATCATACGAGATGGATCCCTCAACCAGTTCGAATTCCTCAGATTACGACAGCTATTCCGATATGGAGTCTCATTCCAGCTCCGAAAGCAGTATGACCGGAATAGATCAACCAATCAGTCATCACCTATTCTGGATGAAATGGGGATGGGTTCGTAGCCTCCTCAATTATTGGAGACAAGAAGAAGGTGATCCTTTCCATCCACCAAATTGCCCTATTGACAATGAACCTGAAGCACTTACCGGCGAACCTGTTCGAGAAACCATTTTCTCTCTCATCTCCAGAGTATCTCGTCACGATTATATACTACACCAAATTCTTGATTATATTTATCCGCTCGTCCGAACCGACGATCACCCCGGTGTAATAGAAGAAGTTAACGAGCTTCGCGCTCGGGTAGTGGCTTTGGAGAATACGGTGCGAAGGTTACAAACACCATCAGCAGCACCAGCAGCGTAACCAGTACCGCCAGTAACATCCACATCGCAAGTCTCAATACTAAAAGCACCAGCAGCATCACCGACATCAACATCAACCACCATTATTAACATCAACAGGATCATTACCACCACCAACAATCACATCCGCATCACACACCTCAATATCCCAATCTGTATATCGGATATCAACGTCACACGCACCAAAGATACCAAGGAGTACCAACAACAACAAACGATGAAGTATTGATTCATAACTTCATCGGAGAAACATTCTGTGGTGATTAGGTAATCTCTAAAGTTTTAGAGATTATCTATCTCAGCCTTAACCGTAAACCAGATGAGTGGACAGAGATGATAGAGAGAAGAACCGAAACCCTAACAAGACTGGTGCGTAAGGTACAAGCTAGACTTGTTTTACCAACATCATCAGCAGTACCAATAGCCTCACCAACACAGTCAATGCTGTCAACATTGTTAGAATCGTCAGCACCTCTAACCTCACAAGTTTCGCCAATTCAAGAATCACTGTGGAAACCATTACAAATTAATAACAAGTATATTGTATCAACGAGTTATGAAGTATTAACTCAGTTCCTCCGAAGAATTTATATGTATATTCTATAAAAAAATTTTTTTTACCATAATAAATCTTTCTGTACTAACCTATTATGTATGGAACTAAACTATCTGGTTAATTCATATTACTAATTTGCTATGATGTACATTCTTCGTTAACAATTTAATCATTGTTAACTACAATCTCTGCTTCAACTCAATGAATTTTATTTCATAATAAATCAAGTGTATCATTCAATAACATGTTTGATTATACACTTTCATCTTTGATATACCCGAAATTTACGGGAAAACAATATTCGTATCTTGCGAAGTTAGCAAGAGTTCCATGAGCATCAGCATGATTCACTAAGGAAATACATATAAATATTGAAGCATTGATTACATTAGTGAAATACTCCGCAAAGTTTATGTAATCTCTAATGTTTTAGAGAAAATTCATTTCTAATTCAATCCGAAAATCAAATGAGCTTAGTATGATATTAACTCATTGAATCTGTACTACATCTGAAGAAAATATACCCACATATATTTTCATAAAGATTGTAATGAGAATTCTTGTTCAAAATATTATTTGTGAAATTTTTTTTAACGGGTAGGTAATACCCGAGAGATATATAAAATCACAATTAATATGTTACATTCTTCAATTCTGATTCAATAATCATCAACTAAACCAATATACATTCTTCTATAGAAATCAAAACAATCATACTCATTCGAATCTAATTACATATTCTGATTTTGGGAATTTCAGAATTCAACTCGAGATACAACCAAAATCATCACTCTTAGATCCTTATATTTTTCAAAGCTATACTTTGACTTCAAAACTGTGATAGCACATCACTTTTAATCGTAACACACAAGATGGATATGAGAAATCATTCGGGATTTAGGACGATTTCATCATTTGGATATTGACTATGACAATCTGCAATCAAAACCCTCCGAAATTCTAGAAGACACTTCAAATAATAAACAATTGAGATGATGATCCAACCACACGTTACCCGAAGTTTTGTACCTGAAAAACTCTCGAAACCAAAGTCATAATCTAACATGTACCTGCGTCGAATTCTTCTAGCAAGAACAACATTTCGATTCCTTTTCAAAGTAGCCAATTTTGTCACGGATCCAGCAAGTCAACTTCGATTTTTTCAGTCGGACCAGTCTTATTATAACCCTGATAGATACGTTGCCCTTTCGTCATTATTACTGGGGAACCTTTCATATTCCACCATATTACCACCAGCGTTTAATCATCTAAAACACGATTCTTCTGAACCCACCTCAGATTGATAACCAGAGATTCAGATATTATTGCATTAAATGCAGAGGAAACATAAAAATGGTAGATGGTTTAAACGGTCAAAAGTTTGATGATAAAAGATAGTGAGTTGGTAAAGCTCAGAAAAAGAAAGGATTTGGTACTGAAAAATGGATTGAGCAAAGTATGAAGGAAGCCATGGACAAATCACAGAGACTGAATCTGCCTTCAAAGGATCCAAATGATTCAGTGCCTGCTGAACTCGTTAGCGAACACCTTATTTCTTATTCTAAATCTCCACAGACAAATATTCTTCATCATCATCATATCTTGAATATTCTAAGATATCATAGTATCTTTCATTATAAATATCCTTGATAATTCTGAAGATATTTTCATAAGTATTCTCATTTGAAATCAATTATCTCTCTGTAATATCTGCAACATAAAAAGAAACTGTGTTAGTTTCTAAATACTGAAAAATTCGAATATGAATGTTTTTGAAGTAGTGTTGGGAACTGATACATGAGTTAATATAATATAATGACACTTGATCAACGTCATTATATTACAGTAGGTCATGTTAAGTTTCTAATGGGATGTGATGATTCACAGCACCATCATCATGTGCCATTTACACGACTCTTACATTCGATCTAATCCTTAAACATAGCAAGAAAATATTTCTTGATGATTCGATCTTTTACAGGATATTCTGGTAATTTGACAAGTCAAAATCGCATCATTAAGATTTCCTTCTTAGAACATTAACTATGTTCATTCCAAAATTCATAACTGCAAATTCTGGACCATTACTCGCTTGACTCGAGGACGGGAAGAGGAAACGAAAGAATGAAGCTCCAAACTAGAAATTGGAGCATAAACCGCAGCAAATAAAAGAGAATATTAATTATGGGTGACAATGATTATAGAAGACAGATGCAGGGGCATCGAAATATAAGGGAAGATATAAAACTCAACAACCACCCTGAAGCTACAAACCGTGCATATCAATACGTATTGCCACGTAAAGGCACGGAAAAATTAATAACACTATAACCCCAAGATAATAGTAGAAGTAAATAAAATCTTCCGGTGATAGATGAAAGAGAAGGATGACAGATGTAAAAATTAAGAGTATATCAAGGATCAAAATGGGATGGAGCATATTGACGAATGTTTTAAAGTATGAACTGAGGAGAAAGAATAGAAGGTGTGAGTTGTAAGGAAACAAAGAGGGTGGATTTATAGAAAAATATCCGACAGAGCAATCGGAACAGATTATTACATTTACTCAAAGAAGATCCTGATTTCCTAAGTCGCCGAAGAACCAAATCTTATTACGAAAATTTTCTTTAAATCCCTTAAATTCCGGAAATCAATCATAGCTACGTCATCAGTTAAAACAAATCTACATTTACTCATTTCGCTCTTTTACGATAGCTTCACTCATACGCTTCGAGAAATCGAATTATTTTATCCGTACTTCTTAATCATGATAAAACTCTATGTATCAGCTTATATTCGTCATAATAACATTCTTACTATTAGCTATGACGACCTCTATCAAATTTCGGGACGAAATTTCTTTTAACGGGTAGGTACTGTAGTGACCCGGAAATTTCCGATCAAATTTAAACTTTAATCTTTATATGTATCCGACACGATAAGCAAAATCTGTAATGTTGAGTCTCGAAAAGTTTGAAAACTATATTCATGTAATCAATTACCCTTTGACCATGTCTGACGATTCACGAACAAAAATGTGTAAATAGAAATGTATGTGTATGTACATATGTGTATTTTTTTTTGAAGCTAAGAAATATTGATAAAACATTTAAGAGCTTGGTGATACAAAAATAGATTATGAGATTATTATGTGACTTGAAAGCATTGAACGAATTAGTTGATATGAATATAAGCTACGAGATCTATTTTATGAACATAGAAATGCTATCACAGTAGTTAGTGAATAATACTTTACTTGAACGTATTTGTTCGATGTAAGTTTATCAATGAGATTAAAAGATAATATCAAGTGATTGATTTATCAGGTACATTGAATTATAATTACGAGTCTTTGTTATGAGGTCCACTTGAATTAGAAAACTCTTACTTTTAACGGTATTCGGAATATTTAGTAAAGTGATTCCATGTAAGAACAAAAGTGTTATTATTGAGGATTAGACAGAGGTTAGCGGAGAGTCTCGTTTAATTATCAAAAGCGTACCTTGCAATGATTGACTTGTGTCACTTGGTAGGTTAATTATTTAGTTTTCTTAATATTGAAGACGTTTTACGATATAGATGAAACCTTTTAAAGAATGATTTTGAATATAACTAATTCTGGAAAACTAAATTATATTTATTCAATTTAGTACAAACACATTTTTTTTCGATTTTGATTATAAAATATTTTTATGGATTTTCAATGATATAAAAATAAAAATAAATATAAAATAAAGATTTCTAATGAGCACCAAAAGACTACAACATTTCATCACAAGATTGAAAGTTAAAATGTTGGAAATCACTAAACCTGCGCACTTGCACGAGAAAAATCATAACTAAATCATACTGACTCGAAAAAGGGTGATTCCGGTGTCCAAACGACCGTAACTCAAAAATCTACAACTTTCATGAAGACACCATACACGAATCGTGTACCTATCTACACGAAACGTGTAATCTTGTGCCGACATATTTTGGTGGCGGCTCACTATGCAACATGTTTTTAATTTTTATTAATATTATATTATATTATTATATTATTTATAAATCTATATATATAGGATCGATCATAATTGTTTTCTAACTATCTATCTCTCACACTCTCTCTATAATTATATTTATTATTATTATTGTTAGTGTTATTATTATTATTATTATTAGTATTATTATACATAAAATACTACGACGAGGTCATGGGCGAGTTATTTCAAAACGGGTTTTATGAGCGGGATAGAGCTAAGGAAATTATGAGTTATGGTTATGGAGGTGATGGGTATTGTTCATGGGTATGCTTGTGAGGTTAAACTAGTGTTTGTCACCTCCATTGCGTCTACGTACCTTTCCTACAATATTGAACCTCAATATTGATACGTGAGTACTCCTAATTTAATTTTTACATACTAATAGTGTATCCCTGACTAGTGCTCGAGAAAATAGGATTATGCATGCTTGTAAATTTGATAGTGCCCTTAGATAGGTTATGCCGAATCTTAAAGGTTGTTATATTATAGTTGAAGGAAGATATAAGATTTGCATGTCCTTAAAAAGCTAGAAAAAAATTAAGAACTTTTCCTTTAGATGCCAAATAGATTTGATGGACGGATTAAAGGTTATAGTCAATTAAAATTTCGTAAAAATGATTATTATCGTCGTTAATATCGTTGTCTTAATTTTTTTTATCAAATTGTTATTATTCCAAAATAACACGACTGTTACTTATTATTATTATCAATACTATATTATTAACTAGAAATGTAATACAAATTATATAACTACCTTAATAGAATCTATCGCAGTATTTTTATGATATTAAATGAACTTTATAAGTTTTATTACTTAAGATATATAAAAGTATATTTTAATATAAAATTTTATTTATAAACGAATTATATTATTTACTTTATTAAATCTTTAAAAAAAAAATATTTTAAAAATATAAAACGACGATATTTAAATTATATAATAAAACATTTATAAAGTTTTGAAATCATTTGGAGTTAAACTAATTTTTGTCGACCTTTGCATACTAGACTCGAGCATTAGGATTGTGGTACACTATGACTTAACTTAATGTATTAGACAAATATTGACAAATACATAATTATATATAAATAATTTAGGTTCGTGAATCCAAGGCCAACCTTAGACTTGTTCAATGATGTTATATGTATTTTTACTACAAAATACAGTATGGTGAGTTTCATTTGCCTTTTTACCCTTTATATTTTTGGGCTGAGAATACATGCACAATTTTTATAAATGATTTACAAAATAGACACAAGTACATGAAACTACATTCTATGGTTGAATTATCGAAATCGAATATGCCCCTTTTTATTAAGTCTGGTAATCTAAGAATTAGGGAACAGACACCTTAATTGACGCGAATCCTAAAGATAGATCTATTGGGCCTAACAAACCCCATCCAAAGTACCGGATGCTTTAGTACTTCGAAATTTATATCATGTCCGAAGGAGGATCCCGGAATGATAGGGGATATTCTTATATGCATATTGTTAATGTCGGTTACCAGGTGTTCAATCCATATGAATGATTATTTTTGTCTCTATGCATGGGACGTATATTTATGAGAACTGGAAATGAAATTCTTGTGGTCTATTAAAATGATGGAAATAAATGATTATGATAAACTAATGAACTCACCAACCTTTTGGTTGACACTTGAAAGCATGTTTATTCTCAGGTTTGAAAGAGATCTTCCGCTGTGCATTAGCTCATTTTAAAGATATTACTTGGAGTCATTCATGACATATTTCAAAAGACGTTGCATTCGAGTCGTTGAAGTTCATTAAAGATTATTATTAAGTAAATGACAGATTAGGTCATTTATAGTTTGGATATTATGAAATGGTATGCATACATGTCAATTTTCGATGTAAAGAAAGATTGTCTTTTAAAAACGAATGCAATGTTTGTAAAATGTATCATATAGAGGTCAAATACCTCGCAATGTAATCAACTATTGTGAATCGTTTATAATGTATATGAACGGGTCCTTTCATATTCATGGATGACTTTTCAGTCTTCGGTGATACATTTAAATCATGTCTAGTTAATCTGGAACGAATGCTAATTAGATGCGAAAAATCAAATCTAGTACTTAATTGGGAGAAATGCCATTTCATGGTTAAAGAAGGCATCGTTCTTGGACATAAAATTTCAAAAGAAGGAATTGAAGTGGATAGAGCTAAAGTAGATGTAATTGCTAAACTTCCACATCCCACCAATGTTAGAGGAGTTAGGAGTTTTCTAGGGCATGCCGGTTTTTACCGACGTTTCATAAAAGATTTTTCTAAAATTGCCACTCCTATGAATAAACTCCTAGAAAAGGATGCGCCATTCATCTTTTCAGATGAGTGTATCAAATCTTTTAATATTCTTAAAGAAAAACTCACTAATGCGCCGATCATGATAACACCAAATTGGAATCTACCATTTGAACTAATGTGCGATGCAAGTGATTTTGCAATGGGAGCCGTTTTAGGACAAAGGATTGAAAAACGATTTCAACCTATATATTATGCTAGTAAGACATTACAAGGAGCACAAACGAACTATACAACTACTGAAAAAGAACTCCTTGCTATTGTCTTTGCTTTTGACAAATTTCGATCATATCTCGTTCTAGCAAAAACGGTGGTCTATACAGACCATTCTGCTCTTAGATACCTATTTTCAAAACAAGATGCTAAACCAAGATTAATCCGTTGGATCTTACTCTTACAAGAGTTTGATATTGAAATCTGAGATAAAAGAGGAGCAGAAAATCTCGCCGCTGATCATCTTTCTCGTCTTGAAAATCCCGAATTAGAAGTTTTGAATGAATCGGCCATACAAGACAACTTTCCTGATGAATATCTATTGAAGATAGATTATAAAGAAATCCCATGGTTTGCAGACTATGCAAACTACTTAGTTTGTGGATTCCTTGAAAAAGGATTATCGTACCAAAGACGAAAGAAATTCTTCAGTGATATAAAACACTATTTCTGGGAAGATCCACATCTGTTTAAAAGTTGTCCCGATGGAATAATACGCCGATGTGTATTTGGAGATGAAGCTAGTAAAATTTTAAACCATTGTCACACAGGACCAACAGGAGGGCATTATGGGCCTCAACTAACAGCAAGAAAAGTTTATGAAGCTGGATTCTATTGGCCTACAATTTACAAAGACGCACACCTTCTTTGCAAATCCTGTGATGCATGTCAAAGGGCCGGAAAAATAAGTCAACGTGATGAAATGCCACAAAATGTCATCCAAGTATGTGAAGTATTTGACATTTGGGGTATTGACTTTATGGGTCCATTTCCAAAATCTCATAATAATCTATATATACTCGTAGCCATTGATTATGTATCTAAATGGGCGGAAGCACAAGCTCTCCCAACTAACGATGCACGAGTTGTAGTCAACTTTTTAAAACGTCTTTTTGCAAGGTTTGGAACACCGAAAGCTTTAATAAGTGATCGGGGTACTCATTTCTGTAATAATCAACTTGAGAAAGTTCTTAAAAGATATGGAGTAACTCATAAAATCTCCACCGCATATCATCCACAAACAAGTGGACAAGTTGAAAATACAAACCGAGCTTTAAAACGTATTCTAGAGAAAACCGTAGGATCAAATCCGAAGGAATGGTCCATTAAATTGGAGGATGCACTCTGGGCTTTTAGAACAGCCTACAAAACTCCAATTGGAACCACACCTTTTAGACTTGTGTATGGAAAAGCATGTCATCTTCCAGTAGAAATTGAACACAAAGCATTTTGGGCTTTGAAAACATGTAATCTTGATTTACATGAAGCCGGACGTCTACGATTAAGTCAACTAAACGAATTAGAAGAATTAAGACATGAAGCATACGAAAATTCGTTAATCTATAAAGAAAAAACGAAGAAATGGCATGATAAAAGAATCAGAAGTTCAAAAGAATTCAAAGAAGGAGACAGAGTTCTTCTTTTCAATTCACGATTCAAGCTATTTCCTGGAAAATTGAAATCAAGATGGTCTGGACCATTCATAGTCAAAAGAGTTTTCCCATACGGAACGATAGAATTAATAAATTCAAATGGCATTGAATTTAAAGTTAATGGTCACAGAGTTAAACATTACATACATGGTCCGATGGAAGTCGACAACGAAGTTAATCACAATTTCGACACCACAGCTAACTAAGTGTGGGGAGAATAAAGTCTTTAAAGGATAATATGTATTTCTGTTAGAGTTAGATTGTCTGTTTTCGTGTAGTTCTCGAAAATGGAACACGTATGGTCTTTCCCTAGCAGACCCTAAAGAACTAGTCTTCTCCCCCCATTCTGAATTTTTATTTTTTTTAGGTTTTTACGTAATGAAGACTGCCTGTGAATTAAACCATGGTCTAATGCTACACGCTTTGATCACTAAACGTAATAATGACATACTACCGAGTGAATTAGTATCAGTAATCAGAGAAAGAATGGACGGAGTTAGAAAAGGATCCAGATGCGAAGATAATAAGTTACAATTTGGTAAAGGAAAATCAAAATCCGCAGCGAAAAGAAGAGCACGACACCTAGAACGATGTCACAAATGCGGAAAATGGTCACATGGAGGTAAATGTTCAAATAATCAAACCTATTCAAATACCGAATTTGTTACTTTATGCAGAGACGGACCGTTCATATGTTTAGAAGAAAAGACAATGAATGCTCGAGGTTACGCCTATGCAGCCATGGAAAACCAATTAAACCGACTATCTTATGAATATAATAGATCATATAACTAAGAAATCTATTTCACAGGTATGTCTGTACAGTTTTTATTTTTATTTTTATTTTTATTTTTAACCTTTTGATAATAAACGCTAATTTGTTCGCTAAAAAGTATTAAATTGGTATTAAATAAAATTAGGTTTGGCGACCGAAATTATTAATATCATTCAAAAATTTATTACATCACTGCGAAATTTAACGTTTATTCTTAAGGTATAAATATCTTTAATCAATCAACCCAAAATATTTCAAAAATTCGTCATGAGTTAAATTAGGTCTTGGAACCGAAATTACTTTACCGAAAAGAGGGGCGCATATTTTTGATAATATTTGATTGATTAAAGTGGGATAAAAAGACAAAAAGATTTTTAATTTATTTTTTTTTACCATGTTTTTAAAATTAATATTTAAATCTTAAATTAATATTGTAAACTTTGTAAAAACAATATTTTTAAAATTGTAAATATTTGAAAAATTAATATAAGTTTGGTATGAATTTATGAATTTTTAAATTAAGTTTGGTGTGAATTTTTAATTTTTAAAATATGAAATTTTAATTTTATGCATTTCAAATTTTAAGTTTGGTGTGATTATTTTTTTTATTAATTTTGAATTTTATATTTAAGTTGTGTGAATTTAAAAACAAAAATTTACTTTATCTCATTAAGTTAAGAATATGATTTTTAAAATTCGTCGTAAGTTGAAGACTAGGTCTTTGAACCGAAATTGCTTTACCCGAGGGAGGGACGAGAACTTTTATTATCATTATTTTTAATCTTATTGATTTAAAGTATGCCAAAAACATTGAAAAAACCCAAAAATCTTAGCTTTTAAAACAATCGCTACAAAAAGACAAATTTTAAAATTTTGTCGAAGGACGGACTAGGACATCGATCCGAAACGACCTCGTCCTAAATAACAAGGGAAACAAAATTTTAAAATTAATTTCTTAATTGTTTTATAAGTTAAAGATTATAAAAAAAAAAAAAAAAAAAAAAAAGCAAACTCCGCGACTCGCGGAGTTTGAAGTGCAAACCTCCGCGACTCGCGGAGGGACCAAAACACAGAAAAAAAAATAAAAATAGCTGAACGATCAGTATACTCAAAAACACAAAAACACCCCAAAATAACAGCGAAAAAGAACCCGAAAACCACCGAAAATCACCCCCAAAAATCTCAATTTTTAACCGTTAATCACCAAATTTTTTGCTAAAATCATGTTGAGAAGGATGATATCTAAGAACTACTCAAGAAAAACGGTAAATTTCTACACCTAAACACCATTTAATTCGAATTTTAGTGTTCTTGAGCTATTTTTCCCCAATTTGATTTTGATGCTTTTTAGTGTAATTAGACTTAAATTGTTTATGTATTATGCTTGTATAACCTAGATTGATGCTGTTTAACATGATTAGAAGCCTTAAACTTCAAATTTTGAATAATCTAGGGTTTGTGTTCTTGAGCAATTTGGGGCTTTTTGATATAAACAGGTTATGGCCGATTTTTGTCATGAATTGTTGCTAAATTGAGTAGTATAACATGTCTAGGTAGTTAAATGATCCAAACTTTGAGCCTAAACATGATTTTGAGAATTAAAGTGGACTTTTTCAAGTCCAAAATTCATGAACTTGATTTTTGAAAGATAATGCCATTTGAGACTTGTTTATTTGCTAGTAATGATTATTTTGACATGTTATTTGAGTTGAATGCTTATGAACTTGGCGAAAATTTTCGTATATGCTTATTTGAAAAAGTGTAGATTTGATAAAAATGTGAAAATAAGCTTAAGTTTGATATAAATTGATAATGTCATTGTAATTATTTTGATTGATGATTTTGCTGACACTAATGCATATTTGGATGCACAAAATTTGTGTTTGATGTGTTTTGCAGAATGAAAGGGGTGAATCTTCATCCCAAGCCCGCCATGCTCCTGCTGAGAACTTGGAACAACAGGAGGTAGATAACTACTACAAGCAGGATGTACCTCATCCAGTCATGACCTTTTCAGATATGCACTTGGAACAGTTGCACCCGAACCTGAGATTTGACAGACTTTGGATAGATTATCCAAAATATCAACGGGGTTTGCATACTCTTCATTCCAAGGTTGTTGAGGTACCGAGGGTCATAGAATGGGGACCCTTAGAAGCTGTAGAATTGGCCGGGCCAATTAGGGAATTACTTGTACAGAGGTATGGTAATTCTTCTTTTAATGACTGGATATGTTTATTCACCATACGCAGACCTGTATATAAAGTATGGTGTGAAGAGTTGTTATGTAGTATAGAGTTGAATGATCGGGTAGCTAGTTTAACCGATCGTTCTTTTATTAGATTTTTGTTAGGCGGTTCGATGCGCCACATGTCTTTACTGGACATGGCTCAGGCTTTACGTATATATACGCCTGAGGAGTTAGCGTCTGCCGATTGTAGAGGATTGATACTAAACGGTAGAAGGATAGATGAGAATTTTGATACACACGGTGTGTGGAGTCAAATGACAAGCCATCACCGTTTCAAAGGGGGAAACTACTCTTATTTGGATATAGATAGAGCCGAATTAAGAGTAATACATAGGTTTTTAGCTAATTCGATTACACAAAGGGGTAAAAACAAAGAAAAGGTAAATGAACAAGATTTGTTTTACCATATGTGTATTCGAGACCCACAGAGCGCTGTAAGTATACCATATTGTGTGGGTTATTATTTATCAGCTATGGTTCGGGGGATGCGACCACATAGCATAATAGGAGGTGGTATTTTTATTACTTTGATTGGTGAATATCTCGGTGTGGATATAAGTCGGGGGGGATTATTACTAGAAGAGCCGGAACCCCGCGACACTATAGGTTTAAATGTATACCATGGTGCGAAAGTTTTGAAGCGGCGAAATAACGCCGCAGTACGATACCATGGTAGACATCCACAGGTGGAGAGAAACCAGGAACAAGGTAATGTAGGAGGGGGGAATGAGATGCAAGAAATGCATAGGTTTATAGCTTCTCAGGAATACGAAAATGCTAGACAGAGAGCATTTGAAGATTGGCAAGTTCATCAGAACCAGATCATAGCGCATTGCCAACATATAGGTAGAAACTATATTCCTACACCGAAACCCGTCTTCCCTCCTTGGTCGATAGAGATGCAGCCACCATATCCTACGTATGACCCTGCCGAAGCATTCTATAGCACTTATGGTTATGCGTGGAACCCCTATTGGTACCAATATCATCCTTAGTTTACTTATTTTTTTTATTTTGTAATTTGTAATTATTGATATGTTTAATACTTTTGTTAATATTGTAATCATTTTTATAATAATCTAACTCTTATTCTTAGATTTTAATAATTTTTGAATGTGGGGTAATATACCAAACTTCAAAAATATGTATATATGTTTGCAGTTTATCTTATGTACACAACAGGGTAAAACAACGCATTTTCAAAGACTGGCATTAAGTTCAGCAAAAGCAACTAATTTTGACGACAAGATGCAAAATATATGTGAAATAACAACAAGACGGAATGAACAAATGATGTGCACCATTTATCATTCAGCAAACAAACGCCAATATATTTGGAAACTTTGGTAAAAATTTAATCATTTTCACACAAATCACCCTCAATAATTTAAATTGTTACTGATTTCTTGCAAATGAGGGCATTGCAAGATCTTAAGTGTGGGAAGGGGTTAAATTCTTTCGGATTTTAAAATTTTTATATTAAACACTTGGTTACCATTAAAAATACTAG
Organism: Rutidosis leptorrhynchoides; assembly: GCF_046630445.1. Classification (NCBI taxonomy): domain Eukaryota; kingdom Viridiplantae; phylum Streptophyta; class Magnoliopsida; order Asterales; family Asteraceae; genus Rutidosis; species Rutidosis leptorrhynchoides. The sequence goes on from NC_092338.1 coordinate 353,756,393, forward strand.
TAAAGCAGTAGTTGTATTAGAATCTAGTGCTCTCTGATAAAAAAGAACAGCCCTAGTCTTATATACTAACTACCCAATTCTAGTAAAAATTTTCAAAATTTTCAATTAAATGAATTCAAAATCATGTTTATACATATTTATGAACGATAAAACTAGGTTTTAACACCGAAATTATTGTTACCTCGGAAAGGACATAAATTGAGAAACAAACTAAAATGTTAAAATTCATTTAAAATGGAATAGAGGACGATAAAAAGAAAAAATAAAAAGCCAAGTGTGGGAAAATTTACCAAGTTATTTTAAACATATGCCACATATATTTGTAACAAATAACTGAAAATACTTTTGCTTTGGACTAAACTAAACTGTTTCACCCAATTAAAGAAAAGAAGAGATGGATCTACACGATGAATCAATTCCATCATTAAAAGAAAGTAAAGTCTTCCGAAAAAGACACGCGCTTCTTGATTTAGGTCATGAAGTTGTCGTCCAGACCAGCTGTAGGTTGACGAAAAATCTAGAAAAGTCATCTCTAAAATCGGCTGGAAATCCACGGACCTCAGCATTAAACAGGGTCGCCAAGTGGTCAGATTTATCCTAACCATGAGAAGGATTTATCTCGTACAATGGGGGGGCACCATGCAAATTAGCTGGATAAGACTAATGAATCAGATCCCCAGAAAGGATAATCTCCTTAAAGATTAAAAATCAGCTTTTAAGACTGATATTACTCAATCCTAGAGATTGACCTTAAAGATTGAGAATTCAAACTCATGGAATTCAATGATATCTAAACTCGAACTTGAACGAGAAAATATTTTGATCAAAATTACAAACCGATTTGTTTTCTGAAAACCCTATTTTCAATGCGTTCATTACCATTGAACGTAAAATCCTAGGAATTCACCTGGAATTCATTAGGTCACCTGAACTAAATCGGGTGTCAACCGTAAGAACGGTGGTTGCATAGCATGGTCAAAGACAGGACCTTGTGCCAGACCGAAAAATTATAAGGGTGAGCTTTACTATTGCTCCTACCAAGGATAGTAATTGCGTCCGACACGTTATAGACCATAATCAAAAGCATGTCACGGGACATTGCCTTAACAGTTGCTTGTTCAACGCTTTCCTTTACAACCGGACGGTAGTTTGCCGAAAGGTAATATACGGAACAAGTATACTGGACGTGTTGCTTTCCAAATACAAGGTTAGCAAGTGGGTGACACAAAACCGCAAGTTTTGAGCTAAAATTTTCAAATCTGAAACCCACCAAACCCACAAAAATATTTTGCAAACACCGGTAAAGGGTTATTCCGGAAAACTTATCTAGGGTAAAAACTAGATTTAATTTTCAAAAGATCAAATGTTTTCATAAAGATCCAATTTCCTTAATGGATCTAAATTTTTATAGTCATGTGGGACTGTAAACCATATCGTTACTACCATAGTTTATACCGCCGTATAGAAATCACTGATGTACAAAGTGTGAAGAATAAAGAAGTGATTCTAGTATTTCAAGACAATATTGCTTGAGGACAAGCAACGCTCAAGTGTGGGAATATTTGATAATGCTAAAAACGAACATATATTTCATAGCATTATTCCTCAAGAAAGACAAGCTTTTAGTTGCAATTGTTCTATTTACAAGTGATATTCGTTTAAATAATAAAAGGTGAAGACAAAAGACAGATTCGACGAATTGAAGACGCAAACGACCAAAAAGCTCAAAAGAACAAAAGACAATCAAAAAGGTTCCAATTATTGATAAGAAACGTCTCGAAATTACAGAAATACAAGATTCAAAACGCAAAGTACAAGATATTAAATTGCACGCGAGGACGTTCGAAAATCCGGAACCGGGACTAGAGTCAACTCTTAACGCTCGACGCAACGGACTAAAAATTACAAGTTAACTATGTATATAAATATAATATAATATATAATTAATTATATTAATTATATATATATTATATATATATATTAAAAACCGTCGGCAGCAAGAAACTCCAAGGGTGTGAGCTGTAAATACATCTCCGCGACTCGCGGAGTTTTAAGGGCATTTTGCCGCGAGTCGCGGAGCCCCAATTTTCAACTCTGGCTATAAAGCCAACCGAATTCTGATCAAATTTTATATCTTTTTTCTTCTCATTCATACGAGTAATATATATATATAATTTATATTTTAATTTTAATTTTAATTTTAATTTTAATTCTAATAATAAGGGTATGTTAGCGAATGTTGTAAGGGTGTAAGTCGAAATTCTGTCCGTGTAACGCTACGCTATTTTTAATCATTGTAAGTTATGTTCAACCTTTTTACATTAATGTCTCGTAGCTAAGTTATTATTATGCTTATTTAAAACGAAGTAATCATGATGTTGGGCTAATTACTAAAATTGGGTAATTGGGCTTTGTACCATAATTGGGGTTTGGATAAAAGAACGACACTTGTGGAAATTAGACTATGGGCTAATAATGGGCTTTATATTTGTTTAACTAAATGAAAGTTTGTTAATGTTAATATAAAGATTTACAATTGGGCGTCCCTATAAATTACCATATACACTCGATCGGACACGATGGGCGGGGTATTTATATGTACGAATAATCGTTCATTTAACCGGACACGGGAATGGATTAATAGCCACTAGAATAATTAAAACAGGGGTGAAATTACATTCAAGGGTAATTGGTGTAATTGTTAACAAAGTAGTAAAACCTTGGTTTACACGCAGTCGATAACCTGGTGTATTCATTAAACAAAGTATTAAAACCTTGTTACAATTCGAATCCCCAATTAGTTGGAATATTTATCTTCGGGTATAATAATAATTTGACAAGGACACTTGCAATTTATATTTATGACTGATGGACTGTTATGGACAAAAACCAGACGGACATATTAAATAATCCAGGACAAAGGACAATTAACCCATGGGCATAAAACTAAAATCAACACGTCAAACATCATGATTACGGAAGTTTAAATAAGCATAATTCTTTTATATCATATTTAATTTCCTTTATTTTATATTTAATTGCACTTCTAATTATCGCACTTTTATTTATTTTATTTTATCGCACTTTTAATTATCGTACTTTTTAATTATCGCAAGTTTATTTTATCGCACTTTTATTATTCGCAATTTCATTATCGTTATTTACTTTACGCTTTAATTTAAGTCTTGTATTTATTTTATATTTTACATTAGGTTTTAACTGCGACTAAAGTCTTAAAATCGACAAACCGGTCATTAAACGGTAAAAACCCCCCTTTATAATAATAATATTACTTATATATATATTTGTATTTTTATAAAAGTAAACTAATATAGCGTTGAGCTTTGTTTAAAGATTTCCCTGTGGAATGAACCGGACTTACTAAAAACTACACTACTGTACGATTAGGTACACTGCCTATAAGTGTTGTAGCAAGGTTTAAGTATATCCATTCTATAAATAAATAAATATCTTGTGTAAAATTGTATCGTATTTAATAGTGTTTTCCTAGTAAAATAATAACTATTTTATATACACCTCGCTTCACATCAAATACTTCCATGCATTCTTCTATCATGTCGTGAAAAATCGCCATCATGCACCTTTGAAAGGTTGCAGGGGCGTTGCAAAGTTCAAATGGCATGCATTTGAAAGCAAAAGTACCATAAGGGCACGTGAATGTGGTTTTCTCTTGATCCTCAGGTGCTATTGGAATTTGAAAATATCCGAAAAAACCATCAAGAAAACAATAGTAACTATTTCCGGCTAATCTTTCCAACATTTGATCAATGAAAGGTAAGGGAAAGTGATCTTTTCTGGTGGCGTCATTTAATTTTCTATAATCAATACAAACACGCCATCATGTTACTGTCCTAGTAGGAATAAGCTCATTTTTTTCATTTGTGATGATAGTCATGCCACCCTTCTTAGGTACGCATTGAACTGGGCTTATCCATAGACTATCAGAGATTGGATAAATTAAACCTGCATCAAGCAGTTTAATAATTTCTTTCTTAACAACATCTTGCATATTAGGATTTAGTCTTCGTTGGCGTTGCACATAGGTTTTATGATCTTCTTCCATAAGAATTTTATGTGTGCAATACGAAGGACTTATTCCTTTAATATCATGAATTTTTCATGCAATAGCTGGTTTATGAGCTTTTAGCACAGAAATAAGTTAAGATTTTTCATTTTCAGTAAGAGAAGACGATATTATTACAAGTAATTCGGATTCACCATGTAAATAAGCATATTCCAAATGGTTTGGAAGTGGCTTTAACTCTAATGTCGGTGGTTCTTCTATCGATGATTTATATCGATATCTGTCTTCCTCGTTTAGCATTTGAATTTCTTCTGTTGTTGGTTCATATCCATTAGCCATAAGTGTAGCTAACATTTCAGTTTCATCAATTGGTTCAGTTCCTTCTCCTAAAGAACATTCTCCTATTCCTTGTAATTCTGGAAATTCTTCTAATAATTCTGCATGTGATTCTATAGTTTGAATATAATAACATGTATCATCTGTAGATTGCGGTTGTTGCATTGCTCTATTAACTGAAAAGGTAACACTCTCGTCCTCTATACTTAGGGTCAATATCTTACCGAACACGTCTATTATTGCTTTAGCTGTGTTTAAGAATGGTCTTCCTAATATGAGAGGAACTCGAGAATCTTCTTCCATGTCCAGAATAACAAAATCTACTGGAAATACTAAAGTACCAACTTTAACTAGCATGTTCTCCATTATCCCTCTAGGATATTTTACTGATCGATCGGCTAGTTGTATGCTTATTCGTGTTGGTTTCAATTCTCCAAGGTCTAGTTTAGCGTATAGTGAATACGGCATTAAATTTATACTAGTACCTAAGTCTGCCAATGCTTCTATTGAACTAAGACTACCCAGAAAACATGGAATTGTGAAACTTCCTGGATCTGATAGTTTTTCTGGTATCTTATTCAACAGTACTGCAGAACAATTAGCATTCATAGTAATAGCCGAGAGTTCTTCCATTTTCTTTCTATTTGTGATCAGATCTTTCAAGAATTTAGCATATCTAGGCATTCCTGAAATCACATCAATGAAAGGAAGATTGACATTTATCTGTTTAAACATATCCAAGAATTTGAATTGCTCGGCTTCAAGTCTCTCTTTTCTCATTTTACTCGGGTAAGGAAGTGGTGGTTGGTATGGTTTAACATAAGGTTTAGCCTTAATTGTGTTATCTTCATTAACCTTTTCAACTACCGGTTCTTTTTCCTTATCTTGTTCAGATTGTGGTTCTTGTGGAGTAGGAATAGCTTCATCAGAAATTACAGGTATTTCAGGTGGTTTAAGTATAATACCACTTCTTGTGGTAATGGCTTTAGCTGTTTCATTCTGGGGGTTAGCATTTGTATCACTAGGTAGACTTCTCGGTTTTCTTTCACCTATTAACCTTGCTAGGTTGCTTACTTCTTGTTCAAGATTTTGAATAGAAGCTTGTTGATTTCTAAATGCTTGAGCATTTTGTTCATTGGTTTGTTTCTGAGATGTGAAAAACTGTGTTTGAGATTCAATTAGCTTCGACATCATGTCTTCTAAATTTGGCTTTTTATCATCCGTTTGTGGTGGTTTGTTTTGAAAAATAGGTCTTTGCTGATTGTAAGTATTATTAGATACTTGTTGGTTGTTAGGACCTTGTTGGTTGTTGTATGGAACATTTCGGTTATAATTCTGGTTTTGATTATAGATTGGTCTTGGCGGTTGATAATTATTCTGATAATTATTTCCAGGCCTTTGGTTTATGTATGAAACATTCTCTCTTTGTTCCATTGTTAGTTCAATACTGAGACAATCTTTTGTTAAATGTGGTCCTCCACACTGCTCACAACTAATTCGTATTGAGTGGATATCTTTAGTCATCTTTTCCATTCGTCTCTCGACAGCATCTATCTTTGCGAAAATGGAATCTAAGTCATGGCTAGAATCGGCTCTAGCTGCTTTAGATGATCTAACGATATCTTTTTCTTGGTGCCACTCATGTGAGTGGGAAGCAGTGTTATCAATAATTTTGTAAGCATCAGTTGCGGTTTTCTTCATAATGGAACCACCAGCTGCTATATCGATGTCTTTTCTTGTAGTGATGTCGCATCCTTGGTAGAATATTTGTACTATTTGACAAGTGTCTAAACCATGTTGCGGACATCCTCTTAACAACTTTCCAAATCTTGTCCACGCCTCATATGGAGTTTCATTTGTCTTTTGCGTGAACGTAACAATTTCTCCTTGAAGTCTTACGGCTTTAGATGCCGGAAAGAATTGTTTAAGAAAATTTTCAACTAAAACGTCCCATGTATCAATCGCCCCTTCAGGTAACGATTCTAACGAATCTTTGGCTTCTCCCTTTAAAGTCCAGGGAAATAACATGAGATATATCTGTTCATCCTCCACTTCTCGGATTTTAAATAGAGTGCAGATCCTATTAAATGTACGAAGATGTTCGTTTGGATCTTCCTTCGGCTCACCACTAAATTGGCATTGATTAGTTACCATGTGTAGGATTTGTCCTTTGATTTCATAATCTGGCTCATTAATGTCTGGTTGAGTAATTGCGTGACCTTGGCCAGTGCGTTTAGCTCTCATTCGGTCTTCCATACTTAGAGGTTCTAGATTCTCCATGATTGAATTTATTGAATCTGAATCACTAGAGGATTCTGATTTAATGGTTGGTTCCTCGACAATCTCTGTTTGAATGATTGGTAGTTCCGGAGGAAAGATTAGTGGTTCAGGATCTCTGAATTGTCCCTGAATATCCTCCGGATTCTCAATTGTGAGGTCGGGTTCAAAAAATGGATTATCGGAAATTTGAATTGGAGTACTTGGTTAACTGGATGAAGATTTTAAAGAAAAATCAACGGCGACAATATTTGCTAGATGTCTTGATCGAGTTACAGGTGGTGAACGTACAAAAGGTGGTGAACGTTTTGCTCGGTGCATTCACTGAATATCCTATTAGTTATAAAAGATAAAAATTATTAAAGTTATCAAATTAACAGACTTTTCTGCTTTTGCCCACGTTTCGAATAGCCAAAAGATGTAGCAGGGAGCCAGAACCCTTTAAATCGGAAGCTCACAACTCAGCCACTAACAAATCCAACTATTACTACGAAGCAGAAAATTTGGATGTCTATCAATTTAACCACTTAAAATAATTTTTCGTTGAAATTTAAAGAAATTTTAGAGAAGAAATAGAAAAAATCTAAGTCCTAAAAACTAGAGCGGCGAAAAATAAGAAAGAAAAAGAGCGCGTCGAAAAACGTCGAAAAAATATTAAAGCTTAAAAGAAATACTATATCTCAAATGGCAATAACTTAAAAAGTACTAAAATATAAAAACGGCGTCGCAAAATTCTAAAGCACCTAAATCTTATTCTAAAGAAAAATCCCTTAAGAGATTTTATGGCAAAGTCTAAAAATCTAGAAATAAAAATAACTATGGCAAAAACTATGACTTAAAAGTAAATACGAGCGAAAAATACAAATATTACGCTAAAACAAACAAAAAGATGCAAAATATAAAAAATAATCTTAAAGTTGCAAAAAGTACATTTTTTATAAAAATATTATTTTTATATTATTTATTTTATAAAACTATTAATTTTATATATTAATAAAACTAATTAAACTAAAAATATAAATTAATAATAAAAACTAAAACTAATTAATTTAAAATTAAACCCTAATTAGGGTTTTAATAATAATAATAAATAATACTCCGTAATTAATGCAGATTTAGGTCAAATGTGGCGTGTCAGACAGGGCCATGCGATCGCATGGTCCTCTCGTTAAAAATCCATGCGGTCGCATGGATAAGGGTTTCGGACCAGGTTCTGGGCTGCTACAGTGTAGTGGCCCGAATGTTTTTTTTTTTTATTTTCTGTATTAAAATTTATAAAAAGTATAAATTAAATAAAACTTATATTTTTACAAACTAAAAATAGAAATAGAAATATTTTATAATTTTATATATATATTTAACAAACTCTTAAAAATATATATATATTGTTATTTTTCTTTTTATATTTTTGTATTTTTTTTATATTTTTTAAAAACAAATATTTTTAATAAAAACTTAATAAAATTCTAATAAAATCTTTTTTTTATATAGCATTGCGCTTCCGGTGTTTAAGCAAGAATTCCCCGGCAGCGGCGCCAAAAATACTTGATGTTAAAGCGATGGGGTATAAAATACTATTAATTTTTACAAGAAAATACTATTAAATACGATACAATTTTACACAAGATATTTATTTATTTATAGAATGGATATACCTAAACCTTGCTACAACACTTATAGGCAGTGTACCTAATCGTACAGTAGTGTAGTTTTTAGTAAGTCCGGTTCGTTCACAGGGAACTCTAGCCAAGTTTAACGCTATATTAGTTTTAACTTATAATTGTAAAAATACAAAAATATATATAAGTAGTATTATTATTATAAAGGGGGTTTTTACCGTTTAATGACCGGTTTGTCGATTTTAAAACTTTAGTCGCAGTTAAAACCTAATGTAAAATATTAAAAATAAATGTAACTTAATTTAAAGCGTAAAGTAAATAATGATGATAAAAGTGCAATAAAATAAAAGTTGCGATAATTAAAGAGTACGATAATTAAAAAATGCAATTAAATAAAATGACAATAAATAAAAATGCGATAATTAAAAGTGCAATTAAATATAAAATATATAAATTATGCTTATTTAAACTTCCGTAATCATGATGTTTGACGTGTTGATTTTAGTTTATTCACATGGGTTAATTGTCCTTTGTCCTGGATTATTTGATATGTCCATACGGATTTGTCCATAATATTCCATCAGTCATAATCATAAAATGCGGAAGTCTTCGTCAAATTATTCTTATTCCCGAAGTCAAATATTCCAACTAATTGGGGATTCGAATTGTAACAAGGTCTTAATACTTTGTTTAATGAATACACCAGGTTATCGACTGCGTGTAGTCCAAGGTTTTACTACTTTGTTAACAATTATACCAATTACCCTTGAATGTAATCCACCCCTGTTTCAACAAGTCTATTAACTATTAATCCAATCTCGTGTCCGGTAAAATGAACAATTATTGGTATTTATAGATATCCCGCCCATCGTGCCCAATCAAGCGTATGTGGTTATATATAAATACGTCAAATTATAAGTCTATATATTAAATCAACGAGGTATCATTTAGTTAATATAAAACCCATTAATAGCCCATAGTCTAATTTCCACAAGTGTCGTTCTTTTATCCAAACCCCAATTATGGTACAAAGCCCAATTACCCAATTTTAATATTTAGCCCAACATCACGATTACTTCGGCATTAAATAAGCATAATAATAACTTAGCTACGAGACATTAAATTAAAAAGATTGAACATAACTTACAATGATTAAAAATAGCGTAGCGTTACACGGACAGAATTTTGACTTACACCCTTACAACATTCGCTAACATACCCTTATTATTAGAATTTAAAATTAAAATTAATATTTAATTATAATATATATATATATATATATATATATATATATATATATATATATATATATATATATATATATATATATATATATATATATATATATATATATATATATATATATATATATACGAGTGAGAGATAGATGGAAAGGATATTTTAAACTGAGCCAAAACACGCGAAATTTATAGATGTGGCCTGTTACCTACTGCCATGCGATCGCATAGGATTTAGGCCTTCAGGCCATGCGATCGCATGGCCACTTTTTTCAGCTCACATGATTTGTTTCCTAGCTTTGCCGAAGATTTTAAATATAATATATAATATGTAAATAATTTTAAGAATTATTTAAATATTATATTATATTCATGTGCATAGTTGACTTATAATTTTTAGTCCGTTACGTCGAGCGTTGAGAGTTGACTCTGGTCCCGGTTCCGGATTTTCGAACGTCCTTGCGTACAATTTAATATCTTGTATTTTGCGTTTCGCGTCTTGTACTCTTGTAATTTTGAGACGTTTCTCATCAATAATTTGAACCACTTTGATTGTACTTTGTACTTTTGAGCTTTTTGGTTTTTTGCATCTTCAATTCGTCGAATCTGTCTTTTGTCTTCACCTTTTATTATTTAAACAAATATCACTTGTAAATAGAACAATTGCAACTAAAAGCTTGTCTTTCTTGAGGGATAATGCTATGAAATATATGTTCGTTTTTAGCATTATTAGAGGCGTCACAATATATCACAAAATCATCATTCCCTTCAGGTACTGACAATATAGGTGCCGTAGTTAACTTTTTCTTCAACAATTGAAACGCTTTTTCTTATTCATCCTTCAATTCAAATTTCCTCCCTTTATACGTTAATGCAGTCAAGGGTTTTGCTATTTTGGAAAAATCTTGGATGAATCTCCTGTAATAACCAGCTAGCCCTAAAAATTAGTGTATGTGTTTCGGATTTTTCGGGGTTTTCCACTTTTCAACGGTTTCAATCTTTGCTGGATCCACCTGAATACCTTCTTTGTTCACTATATGACCGAGGAATTGAACTTCTTCCAACCAAAATGCACACTTTAAAAACTTAGCGTACAGTTTTTCTTTTCTCAGCAACTCTAGCACTTTTCTCAAATGTTCTTCATGCTCTTGATCATTCTTCAAGTAAATAAGTATATCATCAATGAAAACAATGACAAAAGTGTCAAGATATGGCGCACACACTCGGTTCATGAGGTCCATGAACACAGCTGGTGCGTTAGTCAATCCAAACGGCATAACCATAAACTCGTAATGACCGTAACGCGTCCTAAAAGCAGTCTTCGGAATGTCATCCTCTTTCACCCGCATTTGGTGATATCCAGAATGTAAATCGATCTTCGAATAAACAGACGAGCCTTGTAGTTGATCAAATAAGTCGTCGATTCTCGGTAATGGGTAACGGTTCTTGATGGTAAGTTTGTTCAACTCTCGGTAGTCGATACACAACCTGAATGTACCATCTTTCTTCTTGACAAACAGAACAGGAGCTCCCCATGGTGATGTACTTGGTCGAATGAAACCATGCTCTAAAATTTCCTGTAACTGACTTTGTAATTCTTTCATTTCGCTGGGTGCGAGTCTGTATGGAGCACGAGCTATTGGTGCAGCTCCTGGTACAAGGTCTATTTGAAATTCAATGGATCGATGTGGGGGTAATCCCGGTATTTTTCGAAAATACATCGGAAAATTCTTTTGCGACGGGAACATCACTGATGTTCTTTTCTTCAGGTTTAACTTCCTCGATGTGTGCTAGAATGACGTAACAACCTTTTCTTATTAGTTTTTGCGCCTTCAAACTACTAATAAGATTTAACTTCGCGTTTTTCTTTTCTCCGTACACCATTAAAGGTTTTCCTTTTTCACGCATAATGCAAATCGCATTTTTGTAATAAACGACCTCTGCTCTTACCTTCTTCAACCAGTCCATGCGAATTATTACATCAAAACTCCCTAACTCGACTGGTATTTAATCAATCTTAAACGTTTCATCACCCAGTTTAATTTCTCTATCCCGACATATATTATCTGCTAAAATTAATTTACCATTTGCTAATTCGAGTAAAAATTTATTATCCAAAGGCGTCAATGGGCAACTTAATTTAGCACAAAATTCTCTACTCATATAGCTTCTATCCGCACCCAAATAAAATAAAACATAAGCAGATTTATCGTCAATAAGAAATGTAACCGTAACAAGTTCCGGGTCTTCCTGTGCTTCTGTCGCATTAATATTGAAAACTCTTCCACGGCCCTGCCCATTAGTATTCCCTTGATTCAGGCAATTTCTAATAATGTGGCCTGGTTTTCCACATTTATAACAAACAGCGTTGGTATTACTTGCTTTGACACTATTCATTCCAGCATTACTTGTTCCGACACTATTTGTTCCTTTAGTTCTGTTAAACTTTGGTCCGTCTGTAGTGACCCGAACTTTTCCATGTTTATATATATATATTAAATGAAATTTTTATTTACATGATTAAGTGTTTCCAACATGTTAAGCAATCAAACTTGTTAAGACTTGATTAATTGAAATAGGTTTCATATAGACAATTGACCACCTAAGTTGACCGGTGATTCACGAATGTTAAAACTTGTAAAAACTATACGATGACATATATATGGTTATATATATAGTTGACATGATTTTATTGTAAGTATGTATCTCATTAGGTATTTTAACAATGAGTTATATACATAAAAATGAGACTATTAATTTAAGAAACTCGAAAACGATATATATAACGATTATCGTTATAACAACGTCTTACTAGGTACATATGAATCATATTAAGATATTGATACACTTGGTTAATTATGTTAAATGATAAGTAAATATATTATTAAGTGTATTAACAATGAAATACATATGTAAAAATAAGACTACTAACTTAATGATTTCGAAACGAGACATATATGTAACGATTATCGTTGTAACGACATTTAACTGTATATATATATATCATACTAAGATATATTATATATCATAATATCATGATAATATAACAATTTAACATCTCATTTGTTATAATAAACAATGGGTTAACAACATTTAACAAGATCGTTAACCTAAAGGTTTCAAAACAACATTTACATGTAACGACTAACGATGACTTAATGACTCAGTTAAAATGTATATACATGTAGTATTTTAATATGTATTCATACACTTTTGAAAGACTTCAAGACACTTATCAAAATACTTATACTTAACAAAAATGCTTACAATTACATCCTCGTTCAGTTTCATCAACAATTCTACTCGTATGCACCCGTATTCGTACTCGTACAATATACAGCTTTTAGATGTATGTACTATTGGTATATACACTCCAATGATCAGCTCTTAGCAGCCCATGTGAGTCACCTAATATATGTGGGAACCATCATTTGGCAACTAGCATGAAATATCTCATAAAATTACAAAAATATGAGTAATCATTCATGACTTATTTACATGAAAACAAAATTACATATCCTTTATATCTAATCCATACACCAATGGCCAAAAACACCTACAAACACTTTTATTCTTCAATTTTCTTCATATAATTGATCTCTCTCAAGTTCTATCTTCAAGTTCTAAGTGTTCTTCATAAATTCTACAAGTTCTAGTTACATAAAATCAAGAATACTTTCAAGTTTGCTAGCTCACTTCCAATCTTGTAAGGTGATCATCCAACCTCAAGAAATCTTTGTTTCTTACAGTAGGTTATCATTCTAATACAAGGTAATAATCATATTCAAACTTTGGTTCAATTTCTATAACTATAACAATCTTATTTCAAGTGATGATCTTACTTGAACTTGTTTTCGTGTCATGATTCTGCTTCAAGAACTTCGAGCCATCCAAGGATCCGTTGAAGCTAGATTCATTTTTCTCTTTTCTAGTAGGTTTATCCAAGGAACTTAAGGTAGTAATGATGTTCATAACATCATTCGATTCATACATATAAAGCTATCTTATTCGAAGGTTTAAACTTGTAATCACTAGAACATAGTTTAGTTAATTCTAAATTTGTTCGCAAACAAAAGTTAATCCTTCTAACTTGACTTTTAAAATCAACTAAACACATGTTCTATATCTATATGATATGCTAACTTAATGATTTAAAACCTGGAAACACGAAAAACACCGTAAAACCGGATTTACGCCGTCGTAGTAACACCGCGGGCTGTTTTGGGTTAGTTAATTAAAAACTATGATAAACTTTGATTTAAAAGTTGTTATTCTGAGAAAATGATTTTTATTATGAACATGAAACTATATCCAAAAATTATGGTTAAACTCAAAGTGGAAGTATGTTTTCTAAAATGGTCATCTAGACGTCGTTCTTTCGACTGAAATGACTACCTTTACAAAAATGACTTGTAACTTATTTTTCCGACTATAAACCTACACTTTTTCTGTTTAGATTCATAAAATAGAGTTCAATATGAAACCATAGCAATTTGATTCACTCAAAACGGATTTAAAATGAAGAAGTTATGGGTAAAACAAGATTGGATAATTTTTCTCATTTTAGCTACGTGAAAATTGGTAACAAATCTATTCCAACCATAACTTAATCAACTTGTATTGTATATTATATAATCTTGAGATACCATAGACACGTATACAATGTTTCGACCTATCATTTCGACACATCTATATATATTTCAGAACAACCATAGACACTCTATATGTGAATGTTGGAGTTAGCTATACAGGGTTGAGGTTGATTCCAAAATATATATAGTTTGAGTTGTGATCAATACTGAGATACGTATACACTGGGTCGTGGATTGATTCAAGATAATATTTATCAATTTATTTCTGTACATCTAACTGTGGACAACTAGTTGTAGGTTACTAACGAGGACAGCTGACTTAATAAACTTAAAACATCAAAATATATTAAAAGTGTTGTAAATATATTTTGAACATACTTTGATATATATGTATATATTGTTATAGGTTCGTGAATCAACCAGTGGCCAAGTCTTACTTCCCGACGAAGTAAAAATCTGTGAAAGTGAGTTATAGTCCCACTTTTAAAATCTAATATTTTTGGGATGAGAATACATGCAGGTTTTATAAATGATTTACAAAATAGACACAAGTACGTGAAACTACATTCTATGGTTGAATTATCGAAATCGAATATGCCCTTTTTTATTAAGTCTGGTAATCTAAGAATTAGGGAACAGACACCCTAATTGACGCGAATCCTAAAGATAGATCTATTGGGCCTAACAAACCCCATCCAAAGTACCGGATGCTTTAGTACTTCAAAATTTATATCATATCCGAAGGGTGTCCCGGAATGATGGGGATATTCTTATATATGCATCTTGTTAATGTCGGTTACCAGGTGTTCACCATATGAATGATTTTTATCTCTATGTATGGGATGTGTATTGAAATATGAAATCTTGTGGTCTATTATTATGATTTGATATATATAGGTTAAACCTATAACTCACCAACATTTTTGTTGACGTTTTAAGCATGTTTATTCTCAGGTGATTATTAAGAGCTTCCGCTGTCGCATACTCAAATAAGGACGAGATTTGGAGTCCATGCTTGTATGATATTGTGTAAAAACTGCATTCAAGAAACTTATTTTGTTGTAACATATTTGTATTGTAAACCATTATGTAATGGTCGTGTGTAAACAGGATATTTTAGATTATCATTATTTGATAATCTACGTAAAGCTTTTTAAAACCTTTATCTATGAAATAAAGGTTATGGTTTATTTTAAAAATGAATGCAGTCTTTGAAAAACGTCTCATATAGAGGTCAAAACCTCGCAACGAAATCAATTAATATGGAACGTTTTTAATCAATAAGAACGGGACATTTCACCGTAGACCTCACACTTTGTCGCGCTATGACCATTTCTTTTACAACTGTTGCAAAATGTCGTGCAAAACCCCTGATGATTTTCTTCACACCTATGACATGGCTGTTTTTTATTTTTGTTGCCGTTGTTGTTATTGAGGTTGTTGTTGGGATTGTTATTGTTGTTGAAACGGTTGTTGTAGTTGTTGTTGGGATGTTTGTTGTAATTATTGTTAGGATTGCGGTTATTGTTGCGATTGTTGTTGCGATTGTTGGGATAGTTGTTGCGATTGTGGTTGTAATTGTTATTGTTGTTGTACTGGTGACTCTTGTCACCGTTTTCCTCCCACTTCCTCTTAAGTTGTTTCATGTTGGATTCTTCGGCCGCCTGCTCTTTAATTCTTCCCTCAATCTGATTTATGAGTTTATGAGCCATTCGACTTGCCTTTTGTATGGAAGCGGGCTCGTGTGAACTCACATCTTCTTGAATCCTTACTGGTAACCCTTTTACAAATGCATCGATGAACTCTCTTCTTCATCTTCGAACGCTCCCGGACACAATAGGCACAACTCTGTGAATCGTCGTTCATACATGGTAATGTCGAACCCTTGTGTTCGTAACTCTCTAAGCTCTACCTTGAGCTTATTGACTTCGTTTCTAGGACGGTACTGCTCGTTCATCAATTGCTTGAATGCCGACCACGGTAGTGCGTAAGCAGCATTTTGTCCTACCTGTTCGAGATAGGTGTTTCACCACGTTAACGCATTACATGTGAAGGTATTCGTAGCGTACTTAACTTTGTCCTCTTCAGTACACTTACTTATGGCAAACACCGATTCGACTTTCTCGGTCCACCGTTTCAATCTAATTGGTCCTTCGGTTCCATCAAATTCCAAAGGTTTGCAGGCAGTGAATTCTTTGTAGGAGCATCCTACACGATTTCTTGCGCCGTTAGCTGCATTGCTAGATTCAGAGTTATTGTTGGTATGTAGTGCAGCCTGTACTCTGGCTATGTTTGCAGCAAGAAAGGTACGAAATTTCTCTTCGCTCATATTCATGGTGTGTCGAGTAGTCGGTGCCATTTCCTTCAAAATAGCCAACTGAATCGAGTTAATCATACAAAATATTAAGAGTAGTCATTAGTATTTCGTAGCATAATATGAACTCATTTATAAAAGCTTTTTCTTCATATTAGCGTTTTATAAGTTTAAATTCGGGTACTACCTACCCGTTAAGTTCATACTTAGTAGCTAATATACAATTCAACTACTACAATTCCATATGAAAAACTGATTATAATAATATATCACATATAAATATTCTTCAAACTTACAATATCGCTATATTACATATAACATGAAATATAGTATACACTTTGATACATGACAGTTTTGAAGATAAATCTAGTTAATACGCAAGTTGTTCAGCAAAGGAAATAAAGACATGTAATTCATAAGTCCAGAAACAAGTCATGCATTCTGGTTTTACTAAGACGACTTCCCATCCTTGGTCTTGTGGAACATAACCGTTATGACCATTGGCTAGGCAGCATGTTGTAATGTCATCAAAAGGACGAGGGTTTCGTAATGTCCAACAGCCCCGTAATAATCTAAAAAGCTTGTTTCTCACCCCAACTATTGAATCCGTCACTTGTGGGAAGGTTTTATTTAAAAGTTGCAATCCGATGTTCTTTTTCTCACTTTGGTAAGAAGCGAACATCACTAACCCGTAAGCATAACATGCTTCTTTATATTGCATATTAGAAGCTCTTTCTAATTCACGAAATCCTATGTTGGGATATGTTGAGTCAAAATAGGTTCTTAACCCGTAGCGTAAAATTGCATGTGGGTTCCCCGCATTTGATGTTGTGCGAGGTGTATATGAAATAGTTATATTTTTATTGCGAAATACTATTAAATATGATACAATTTTACACAAGTTATTTATTTATTTATTGAATGGGATATACCTAAACCTTGCTACAACACTTATAGGCAGTGTACATAATCGTAGAGTAGTGTATTTTTTAGTAAGTCCGATTCGTTCCACAGGGAGCTAGCTGAGTTTAACACTATATTTTAACAACTATAATATATATAATTATATATAGTAATATTATTATAAAAGGGGGTTTTACCATTTAATGACCGGTTTGTCGATTTTAAATAAAGCGTAAAGATAAATGACGATAATATAAATGACAGAATTTAAATTTCGATAAAGTAAATTGCAGTAATTAAAATGA
The DNA here is from genome assembly GCF_046630445.1 of Rutidosis leptorrhynchoides. NCBI lineage: Eukaryota > Viridiplantae > Streptophyta > Magnoliopsida > Asterales > Asteraceae > Rutidosis > Rutidosis leptorrhynchoides. The sequence goes on from NC_092338.1 coordinate 353,774,022, forward strand.
CAGTAAATAAAGGTAAGATGAAATATGAAATAAAAGTATTATGCTTATTTAAACTTCCGTAATCATGATGTTCGACATTTTGATTTTAATTAATTGTTACCCGGGTTAATTGTCCTTTGTCCTGGTTTATTTGATACCTATCTGGTTTTTGTCCATAATAGTTCATCGGTCATAATTATAAAATGCTCGTCAAATTAACCTTATTCCCGAAGTCAAATATTCCAACTAATTAGGGATTCGAACTGTAACAAGGTTTTAATACTTTGTTTAATGATTACACCAGGTTATCGACTGCGTATAATCCAAGGTTTTATTACTTTGTTAACAATTACACCAATTATCCTTGTATGTAATTCACCCCTGTTTTAATGAGATATGAATATTAATTTACCTACTTGATCAGAATGAATAATCAATTACCCAACCCGAATTATTAATTAAATGATCGTAAAAGATGTCATATAAACGTCACTAAATAGAACATACATAATCATTTTAATAATTATTAGATTAACTAATTTGAAGATAGGTTCGACAGATTCTAATGAGTTGTCATTCGATTAGACAATACCCCCTATCTATTAATAGTCAATCGTCCAATGTCCACAAGTGTCGGTCTTTTGTCCAAACCTTAATTATGGTACAAAATCTAATAAACCCGTCATAATATTTAGTCTAACATCACGATTACTTCGGTTCAAATAAGCATAATAATAACTTAGTTACGATACATTAATTTAAAAAGGAAGAACATAGCTTATAGTGGTGATTAATCGCGTAGCTTTACACGGACAGAGTTTCGACTTACAAACTTCTAACATTCGCTACCATAACCTTATTATTATTAAAATATAAATATAAATATAAATTGAGAGATAAGAGAAAGAAAATAGAAAAAGATGTATTAAAACTCGCAGAAAACAGGCGAATTTATAGGATGTGGCCTGCTACAGTAACTCATGCGGTCGCATGAGATTTTAGTGCAAATCTCATGCACTCGCATGGGCTCATGCACTCACATGAGTTTTATGCCTATTTCCCATGCAATCGCATGGCCGTCAGATCCAGCTCACATATTTTGTGTTTGCTAGTTTGTCGACGTTATTTAATATAATATATAATATATAAATAATTTATATACTTATTTAAATATTATATTATATTCTTGTGCATAGTTGACTTGTAATTTTAGCTCCGTTGCATCGCGCGTTGATAGTTGGCTCAGGTCCCGGTTCCGAATTTTCGAACGTCCTTGCGTACTATTTAATATCTTGTACTTTGCATTTTGCGGCTTGTACTCTTATCATTTTTGGACGTTTCTCATCAATAAATTGAACCACTTGAATTATATCTTATACATTTGAGCTTTTTAGTCATTTGCGTCTTCAAATCGTCGTTTTCTTCTTTTGTCTTCGCACTTATTTATTTAAACGAATATTACATAAAAATAGAACAATTACAACTAAAAGCATTACATATTGGAAGGATATTGTTACTAAATATATGTTCCTTTTTAGCATTATCAGCATTTAATGCTTTAAAGAAAACACGGCGTAATTTACGGTCTCCCTAATGTGATATACCCCACCTATCAAAGGAAAGCCTTTTATAAACTAAGGCATTTCTGGAAAGTCTTTCAAATGTTTGACAAGTTAATTTTGCCATAATTAATTGTGCTGATGAATTCTGACCGACTCTAGATAAGATTTCCTCAATCATATCCTTTGGTAGATCTTCTAAAATATTCGGTTGTCTCCCCTTAACGTCCATTTTGTTTTTATACTATAAAATAGACAAGGATTAGATTCGTAAAAGATAATTAACAAACAATACAAACAATTTTTACATAGAACATAAAAGTACAAGCACACTACAATACATATAATACACAACATGATTACAACCCTCTAATCTGAATCACTGGTTTCTTCTTCTTCGGACTTGGTTCATTTTCCTAATTTTCTAGGAATATATGGTGTTCCTCTAATACGAGCCGTAGTTTTCCACAATGGTTTAGAAAAATCTAGTGGTTTAGAGGTTCCCGGGTCATTGTTACATTTTAGGAAATACGGATGTTGCCGATACATATAAAGTTCATCGGGGATGGAATCGGGTTACTCTATTTCTATACCTTTTCCCTTATTATTTTCTTTCGCTTTATAAAATTAGGTCGAGGTAATTTCTATAACATCATCGGAATCCTCATCGGGATCCGATTCATCGGAAAATTAGTAATCTTCCCAATATTTTGCTTCCTCTGCGGAAACACCATTGACCATTATTAACTTTGGTCCGTTGGTTGAGGATTTTCTTTTATTTAATCGATTTACAATAGGTGTCAATATTTCTTCCTCCGGAACCTCTTCTCCTTCCGGTTCCTCCTCTTCCGGTTCCTCCTCTTCTGGTTCCTCTTCTTCCGGTTCCTCCTCTTCCGGTTCCTCTTCTTCCGGTTCCTCTTCAGGAATTTGTGAATCTTCCCAAAATATATTCGACTCTTCATTATTATTAGGTGAATCGATGGGATTTATACTAGTGGTAGACATCTATCACACAATATCAAACACATTAAGAGGTTAATATATCACATAATATTTACATGTTAATAATATATAGTTTCCAACAAAAGTGTTAAGCAATCGTTTTTAAAGAAAACACGGTCGAAGTCCAGACTCACTAATGTATCCTAACAAACTCGATAAAACACACTAATGCAAATTTCTAGTTCTCTAAGACCAATGCTCGGATATCAACTGAAATGTCCCGTTCATATTGATTATAAACGTTCCATATTAATTGATTTCGTTGCGAGGTTTTGACCTCTATATGAGACGTTTTTCAAAGACTGCATTCATTTTTAAAACAACCATAACCTTTATTTTATCTAAAAAGGTTTAAAAAGCATTACGTAGATTATCAAATAATGATAATCTAAAATATACCGTTTACACACGACCATTACATAATGGTTTACAATAAGAATATATTACATCAAAAATAAATTTATTGAATGCAGTTTTTACATAATATCATACAAGCATGGACTTCAAATCTTGTCCTTATTTTAGTATGCAACAGCGGAAGCTCTTAATAATCACCTAAGAATAAACATGCTTAAAACGTCAACAAAAATGTTGGTGAGTTATAGGTTTAACCTATATATTATCAAATCATAATAACAGACCACAAGATTTCATATTTCAATATACATCCCATACATAGAGATAAAAATCATTCCTATGGTGAACACCTGGTAACCGACATTAACAAGATGCATATAAGAATATCCCCTATCATTCCGGGAAATCCATCGGACATGATAAAACAACATCGAAGTACTAAAGCATCCGCAACCATGGATGAGGTTCGTTAGGCTCAATAGATCTATCTTTAGGATTCGCGTCAATTAGTAGATCGGTTTACTAATTCTTAGGTTACCAAGCAAAAAGGGGTATATTTCGTAAAAAATTTATAAAACTGCATGTATTCTCATCCCATATAATGTAGTTTCATTTACTTGTGTCTATTTCGTAAAACATTTATAAAACTGCATGTATTCTCATCCCAAAATATTAGATTTTAAAAGTGGGACTATAACTCACTTTCACAGATTTTTACTTCATCGGGAAGTAAGATTTGGCCACTGGTCGATTCACGAACCTATAACAAATATGTACATATATATCAAAGTATGTTCAAAATATATTTATAACATTTTTAATACGTTTTAATGTTTTAAGTTTATTAAGTTAGTTGTCCTCGTTAGTAACCTACAACTAGTTGTCCATAGTTAGACGTACAGAAAATAAATTGATATATATTATCTTGACCCAATCCACGACCCAGTGCATACACGTCTCAGGCTAGATCACAACTCAAAGTATATATATTTTTGAAATCAACCTCAACCCTGTATAGCTAACTCCAACATTACTGCATATAGAGTGTTTATGGTTGTTCCTAATAATATATATAGATGGGTCGATATGATATGTCAAAACATTTGGATACGTGTCTATGGTATCCCAAGATTACATAATATATTAGAATACATGTATAATACAATATAAGTTAGCTAGGATATGATTTTTATAGAATTGTTACAATATTTCCCGTAGCTACAACAATAAAAAAATATCCAATCTTGTTTTACCCATAACTTCTTCGTTTTAAATCCGTATTGAGTGAATCAAATTGCTATGGTTTCATATTGAACTCTATTTTATGAATATAAGTAGAAAAAGTATAGGTTTATAGTCATAAATATAAGTTACAAGTCGTTTTTGTAAAGGTAGTCATTTCAGTCGAAAGAACGACGTCTAGATGACCATTTTGGAAAACATACTTCCACTTTGAGTTTAACCATAATTTTTGGATATAGTTTCATGTTCATAAGAAAAATCATTTTTCCAGAAGAAAAACTTTTAAATCAAAGTTTATCATAGTTTTTAATTAACTAACCCAAAACAGCCCGAGGTGTTACTACGACGGCGTATATCCAGTTTTACGGTGTTTTTTGTGTTTTCAGGTTTTAAATCATTAAGTTAGCATATCATATAGATATAGAACATGTGTCTAGTTGATTTTAAAAGTCAAGTTAGAAGGATTAACTTTTGTTTGCGAACAAGTTTAGAATTAACTAAACTATGTTCTAGTGATTACAAGTTTAAACCTTCGAATAAGGTAGTTTTATATATATGAATCGAATGATGTTATGAACATCATTACTACCTCCAGTTTTGTGGATAAACCTACTAGAAATGAGAAAAATAGATCTAGCTTCAAAGGATCCTTGGATGGCTTGAAAGTTCTTGAAGCAAAATCATGACTCGAAAACAAGTTCAAGTAAGATTTCCACTCGAAATAAGATTGTTAAAGTTATAGAAATTGAATCAAAGTTTGAATATGAGTATTACCTTGTATTAGAAAGATATCTTACTGTAAATAAGAAATATTTCTTGAGATTGGATGATCACTTTACAAGATTGGAAGTAAGCTAGCAAACTTGGAAGTATTCTTGATTTTATGAAACTAGAACTTATAGAATTTATGAAGAACACTTAGAACTTGAAGATAGAACTTGAAAGAGATAAATTAGATGAAGAAAATTGAAAAATGAAAGTGTTTGTAGGTGTTTTTGGTCGTTGGTATATGGATTAGATATAAAGGATGTGTAATTTTGTTTACATGTAAATAAGTCATGAAAGATTACTAATATTTTTGTAATTTTATGAGATATTTCATGCTATTTTCCAAATGATGGTTCTCGTATGTGTTAGGTGACTCACATGGGCTGCTAAGAGCTGGTCATTGGAGTGTATATACCAATAGTACATACATCTAAAAGCTGTGTATTGTACGAGTACGAATAAGGGTGCATACAAGTAGAATTGTTGATGAAACCGAACGAGGATGTAATTGTAAGCATTTTTGTTAAGTAGAAGTATTTTGATAAGTGTCTTGAAGTCTTTCAAAATTGTATGAATACATATTAAAACACTACATGTATATACGTTTTAACTGAGTCGTTAAGTCATCGTTAGTCGTTACATGTAGATGTTGTTTTGAAACCTTTAGGTTAACGATCTTGTTAAATGTTGTTAACCCATTGTTTATTATATCTAAAGAGATGTTAAACTATTACATTATCATGATATTATGATATATTAATATATCTTAGTATGATATATATACAGTTAAATGTTGTTACAACGATAATCGTTACATATATGTCTCGTTTCGAAATCATTAAGTTAGTAGTCTTGTTTTTACATATGTAGTTCATTGTTAATACACTTAATGACATGTTTACTTATCATTTATCATGATTAAACATAGTGTATTAATATCTTAATATGATTCATATGTATTTAGTAAGACGTTGTTATAAACATAATCGTTATATATATATCGTTTCGAGTTTCTTAATTCAATAAACTCAATTTTATGTATATAACTCATTGTTAGAATACCTAATGAGATACTTACTTATAATAATATCATGTTAACTATATATATAATCATATATATGTCATCATATAGTTTTTACAAGTTTTAACGTTCGTGAATCACCGATCAACTTGGGTGGTCAATTGTCTATATGAAACCTATTTAAATTAATCAAGTCTTAACAAGTTTGGTTGCTTAACATGTTGGAAACACTTAATCATGTAATTATCAAATTCAATTAATATAAATAAACATGGAAAAGTTCGGGTCACTACAATCTATATGCACATAAATGTTCGTGAATCGTCGAGCATAGTAAAAAGGGTAATTGTTTACATGAATATAATTCCAAAACTTTTTGAGACTCAATATTACAGACTTTGCTTATCGTGTCGGAAACATATAAAGATTAAGTTTAAATTTGGTCAGAAATTTCCGGGTCGTCACATCTTACAATCTTTGCCGACGTGTCCTATCCTTTTACACTTCTCACACACTACGTTGCAGTGTACAATGTGATGCTTGTAGCATCTATTACACTGAGGAAGGGTACCTTTATAGTTAGGGTTAGAGCTAGGGTTCGGGTTAAGGTTCCTCCAGTCGTTGTTTCTCTTAAAATTCTCATACCTCTTAGCAGGGTTTTAATCAAAACCTTTTCCCTTATTTCCGTCCCACTTACATTTCCCATTACTAGCTCTCGATTCTGATTTCGCCTTCTCTGGCTCTTGGCGGGTAATTTGATTCATCAGGGTGTGCGCCATGCACATAGCTTCTGGGACATTTGCTGGTTTCGAAGAAGTGACATTTCCCTGAATGTCCTTGGGGAGTCCTCACAGATACCTCTCCATCCGTTTGTACTCCGGAGTAACCATTGTGGGGTACATTAAAGCTAGCTCTAAGTACCTTCGATTATAGCCATCAAGGTTAGTTCCTACAACTTTCAGTTCCCAAAATTCCACTTCCATTTTCTGAATTTCGGTTCTGGGGCAGTATTCCTCAATCATAGCCCTCTTAAATGCCTCCCATAGTGTAGCATAAGCTTCGTCAATTCCCTGAGCCTGGGCTAACGTATTCCACCAAGTCAAAGCGCCATCCGACAGCGTGCACGACACGAACTTGGTCTTATTCACTTCGGAGCAGTTACTCACATGGAATACAGATTCCAACTTCTCAAACCATCTTGTCAGCCCAACTGGCCCTTCTGTTCCACTACAACTCTGAAATTTCTTGAAAGTGCTCCCATTCTGGATGTTCTGGTTAGCTGGTGGAGCTTGGGGGTTGGCATTCCCCATAGCTGGGCTACTCGAGCGGCTATTATCTCCTCAATCTGTGCTGCTGTGGGCATTTCCCTTGGACCTCTTCATTAGCCATCGATCTTCCAAACAAAATTTTTGACTTAACTCAAAATCCAACAACGTCACGGCATACGGTAAACAACATGGAAACAACACAGTACACGATAACTAAGCATGGCAAATAAGCAGCAGATAGCACAAAAGCCAACATGTAATAAAGCTCCGTACAATAAATCAACAACAGTAGTTCCATTCATAATAAGAAAATTCCATACAACAGCATAAGTTCGTACAATACATAAATGAAAAACAGGAAACTACTAACGGGATACATAAAGAAATCTAATACAACAGTCCTAGGGCGAGGGTGGGTAAATGATGTCCATCAGGTGGGTCATCTGGTCCTCGAGCTCAGTTACCCGAGCACGGAGGGCATGCACTTCCCTTGTCAGTTCCTCGACGGTGGAAGATGCTGGTGGGGCAGGTGGTGAAGGTGGCGCCGGTGGTGCAGATGTTTAAGATGGTGCAGATGTAGTACTAGAAGTAGACGACACAGTGCGGGCGACCTTACGCACAAATGGATCAGCAGGATACGGTACAACCCTCTTACGGGCGGTGACCCTAACTAACTGTCCATGTGCATTCACGATTGGCTTTCCTCCATTAACCCCTGGAATAATAGTACCATCAAAGCGGTACCGCTTCTTCAGCGGGGTAGAGGGTGGCTGCACGGGCTCCTCCTCGAAATCCTCCTCAGAATCCTCCTCGGGATCCTCCTCACTGGTGTCATCGGATGATGATCCGTCTGAATCATCGGAAGGTAGTGCGGGTACATCACGGGTGGGAGAAAGCGTCTGGCCGGTGGTCATAAGTCGATATCTGCCAGGTGTAATCGGTACGACACGTCTGTCAGTGGTGCGTCTAGCCCAATGTCCATGCTCGTTACGGAAGGGACCGTCTCCGTTTCCCCCAGGGATCATAGTACCAGCGGAATGGTGCTGTGGCCCTGGGAGTCTAGGGCTGGGTGGAGCTGGATCCTCCTCGGGATCCTCATCTCCGCCTAAGATGTCCATTAAGTCAAGCGCGTGTCTACTATCTCCAGAAGACGAATAGCCAGAGTCGTCGGAGGGTAGCGGGGAGTCAGCAACAATAGTGGGCGAGGTAGCAGACGTATCTGAGTCACTCTCGAGGTCAAAGGTCATGGGCGGCATGTCTGACATCTGAACAAGGAAAAATAACTTTTTCCATGTCAGCAAGACATATAGCAAGCACGTAATCAGGCACTACAGCATCCTAGCAGTACATAGCATGGCAATAGTAACAGTATTAAACAAAAGTAACATGTAATTAAAGACAGATAGTAGCATGCAGTAGCGAGAAAGTAGCAGCATACAACAAGTTCACATAGCAGTAAAGGTAAGCAGTAGCATGCAGTAGTAGTAAGCAGTAACAAGTAAACGAGCAAGTTGTAGATTAGTCCTATTAGCGAATCCTACCCGGCTCGGTCAAGACTCACTAATGCAACCTAATTCCCTACAACCAATGCTCTGATACCAAATGTGACGCCCCGTACAAAACCATCATGTACGAATCGTCAATAACAGGTCCATTACACGGTTTAATACTACATGCTGTTTTAAAACAAGTTTTGCATTCATGAAAAGGATAACGTTTTGCAAAAGATAACGTGACACAAATGTCGTTACAAAGCCATTATTCAAAATAACATAAGTTGCGAATGCAAAATAAAAGTTCCATGATTGAGACATCTCTAAGTAATGAAACGGAAGTCTAACATAGCGAGTCTGTAACAGCAAGTCTAAAACACCAAGACAGCAAGTCTAACAGCAGAAGCAACAACGTCTAAGCACCTGAGAAATACATGCTTAAAAGGTCAACACGAATGTTGGTGAGCTATAGTTTGTATTCAGTAATGTAATGTAGAACACGAGATTTCGTATTCAAAATAGTATGAAAAGTATATGCTTAACCGTGGGCACCCGGTAACTAACTTAACGTAATAATAGTATCACCCCCTAAAAGTACACTTGGCGAGTGCGTATGTTCTCGAAGTATCAAACACCAGTTAAATGCTAGCGCGACTAGCCCGAGTGGGGATGTCAAACCCTATGGATCCATATCTAAGATTCTCGTTCACCGGTTCATAAACCAATGACTAAACGTTACCGAGCTAAGGGGAATCTTTGTGCCGTTATGTCACCCACACATATATAAAGTTTAAGTACTTGTGTCTAGTACGTAAAACATAAAAAGCGCATGTATTCTCAGTTCCAAAAATAGTTAAACTAAAAAGGGAAGCTATAACTCACAGTGAATAAGCAGTAAAAGTCGATATGAAAAGTATGCAGGTAGTAAGTCGGTCCAAAAGGTCGTCAACCTAAGTCAAAGGTCACTAAGTCAGTATATTGTCCCCAAAAGTTTAAAAGTGAATAAATTAAGTCTTAAGTATCGTCATCATCATCATCATCATCATCATCATTATCATCATACGTAAAAGATAAAGTAAGTTTTCAACAAGAATAGGGATCGAAACAAAAGGCTGACTTTGGACAGATTCTACGACCTCTATACAAAACAAAAAGACACGTGGTCAGTCACCAAAGCTCCGTATGTGAGTCCTCTAACCTCTTTCCAATTTTCAGATCCTAACTCGATGTCGTTTGACCGTGGCGACGGTTCAAGCGCGAGTAGGTCAGAATTTTCAGCGCGTCGTTATAACGGCGTAGTGACTTTCGGAAGGCTATAAATCCTAAACCGTATATCGGATTTAGGCGAGGCCTAAACAAAAAGGCATATACTCGAAACGAACTATCTGAAAATAAATTTTACAGAAGTCCTAGGAGTCTGATCAGACCCCAAAAAACAGCAAACAAGTGCTCCGGTGGGTTTCTTGGTGCTTGATGCTCATCACGGTTCTCATCCTTGATGCGTGTAAGCTTCAAGTGTACAACTCTTTGATGCTTTAGCATCACTTTGACTAAGTTTCAACCATTAACACACAACTAAGAGTAAAATCTAACATTCTACAAGTTTTGAACATCAAGGTTGTCTCTTTATTGCATAAACACAATAAAGCTTCAACCTTTGTCCTTTTGACACAAGTTTATGCATCTTCATCATATGAGATGATGAAGACTTGATTTTTATCACCATAAAAATCATAAAAAGGTTCCAAGCAAGTGAGATCTACAATAATAACTTAGATCCTCAAGTATTAAGAAACCCTAAGCTAGAAAGCTTGGATCTTTACAAGATTAATGAGACCATAAGCTAGAAAGCTAAGATCTAGTAAAAGTAATGAGACCATAAGCTAAAAAGCTAAGATCTTTAATAAAATAATGAAACCCTAAGCTAGAAAGCTTGAATCTTTAATGTTCTTGAAGATCCTTAAAGCAAAAGGCTAGATCTTCAAGTTTCATGAAGATCATAAACACAAGTTTTAATCTTTTAACAAAATAAAAGAGATCATAAGTTAGAAAACTTAGATCCAACAAAAGTAATGAAGATTCAAAGCTAGAAAGCTTGAATCTTTCATGTTTTTGAAGGATTCAAATCAAAGTTTGAATCTTCAAGATATAACAAGATCAAGAAGCTAAAAAGCTTGATCCTTTAGTGCTGATGATGATGTCGAAGTTAAGAAGAAAAAGAAGAAGAAGAAAATTTGAAACTTACACTTTTAGAGTGAGAAAGCTAGAGAGAGAATTAGGGAGTAAGTGTGTGTAAAATGTGAATGAGATCAAGTGTAAAATGGAAGGAAATAGCTTGGTATTTATAGTGAAAATGGTGAGGGTTGGCCGTGGGGTTTGGGGGGACAAGGGGACACCTTTTTGCTTTTTGGTTAGTGGTAGTCTAAAGGTGGTGCTTATTGTTAGGATCCCATGTAACATTTGTGATTATGGTTAACAAAAATGCTAGTATGTTGGCTCTTATAAATGGGTTTTTGTCCTACATCTTAATGGGTCATAACCCATTTAAAATTGGGCTAATTAAATGGTCCATTAGCTAGAGTAGGGTGGGCTAAAGTCCAACAAGGTAGAAAATCCAACAAGACTAACTAGTGAGCATAAGTAAATTACTAAGCGTAATTAAGCAGCCAAAACCCAAGTAATTATTATTAGGAAATAACAATTAGTATTACGTAGTCGTAATATTCCAATTACGACAAAAGTTAAACGTGTACCAAAACACATAGCTCGTTCTAAACGTCAAGTGACACTAGCGGTCATAAAAGCATTCGGGGATCAAGTTAAGTAACTAAGTACTTAATGGCACGTTGTAAGGTATGAACGAAAGTAATTAACATGAAATAAGATCCAGAATATAAACCAACACAGTAGCACAAATACGCAGTTTCGTGAAAGTAACAAACACAAAAGTAAGTCGAAAAAGTCGGGTCGTTACAACATCATTGTTTTAGGATATAAATAACTAAGACATCAGTAACGCCACGATTAAACTACCATCGTTCTCAGTTTTTTTCATAATATTCGGTTTTAATCGAAAACCGAACCGAATCCGAATTTGAATTTGAATTCCGGTTCGGTTCGGTTTTAACTTTGAATTCGGCTTTCGGTTCGGTTTTCGGTTTTGCCTAAACAAATTTCAAAACCGAATACACCGAACCGAATAAACCGAACAAACTGAAAACCGAACCTATGAACACCCCTATTCCTCACAACGGTCATCATAATACCACCAATGGAATCTCAGACTAAAACTCTGCGACATCTTCTTCTATGGTACTGTAAGTAACTAGAGGTGGTGAATAGTTACTTAATACGATTTTTAAAACTTTTTCGATGATCAATAAGATTTGAACAATGTTTGATCACCTTAATCAACTCAAACCAATGTGTGGTGTGTTTATGTTTGTAATGATGCGGAAAGTAAAGTAAAGAACATAAACACAAAGATTCATAGTGGTTCAGGTGGATGTTAACTAATCCACCTTAATCCACTCCCCGATTCACTAATCGCGATTTGTTGCTTCACTAAGCACTTTTATCCAAATCCGGTGGAGATCCGATTTAAAAGCCTTGTACTTCTCCTTAGAAAACAAACCTAATCCCTCTATCCCTTTGAAGGATTACCTCCAACTTAGATCAACTTATCTTCAACTTGGACAAGTATTAATCTCCAATGAGATTAATCAACTCCCTATTTCCCTTTAAGGAAGATGATAGCTAAGTTAGCATATGCCTCTAATTACAAAGTACAAAGACTTTTCCCTTTTCTAGTGATGATAATCCTAAGACAATTCTAAGAATTATTACATCACTACGCAAACTTACAAAGATTAGAATTTGAAAGTAAGTTTATAAACACCCCTTATATAATCTATGAGATTATAAAATTTCTCTTGCTTAATCACAAACATATGTAGAAGTATTATGTTCTTGTGATTCTCTGATGAATTTGAGTTGTAGCATGCAAGAGGTCCAAGTCTTCAAAGTTCTCCAAGTCTTTCTATTTATATGGAGAGATAAAAGGTCAGCCCTGTCTGCGGCTTGACCCACGGTCGATCGTGGGTCGACCGCACGTGCTTCAGTCCAAAACATATATCCGTTGTATAGCCATTTGAATTAGTTTTGGACATCACTCTTTAGACACTTTACTTCATTTAATACCCGCAAAAGATAACCAACATCCTATACAAGTACTATATGCATTAATGTCCATTTACCTTGGATGGATTGCTTTGATAGTGACTTATCATGTCCAAAGTGGAAAGTCTAACATTCTTGGATACAAGACATGATAATCATTTGAGGAAATCTCAGTTTTGTCATAATCCTTTATTTGTAATTAACACATTTATTAAATCTCTATTGGTTGGTCAACATGTCATTGATGACACAAACCCACTTTAATCACAAAGCATGGTAGTATTCAAATTTGAACTTGTTTGTAATTAATTAAGTGTGTTAATGATTTCTTGACAAATTAAGCATGTAGTAACAATTAAGCATGTTGCAAAGCATCAAGCTAATCAAGTTTAAACTTATTCATAAACTTAATTTTAGACTTAAGCAAACCTATATGTGTTAATGTTTCATTGTCTTTTAAGTTTACTAGATTATGACATTTTACAATTTATCCAAGTAACACATGCATATATTGAAGTAGTCCAAATACTAGTTCCATCTAGTAACAAACAACAAGACAAGTTTGATACATATGCATATTAACTTATTACTTATCATTTAACACTTAGCACTTAGTCAAATAATACACATGCACTAATAGCAAGTAGTCAAGTAATATTCATGTAATGACTAGCAAGAGATAATTAAGTAATCTTAGAATTAAGCATATAGTGATAACATAGCATTAAACTAAGACTAAGTAAGTTTTACTTGCAAAGTGAAATTTGCAAGATTAATGTATTAAGCATAAATTAATATCCAACACATATACAAGGAAAGAGCAACTATTGGTTGGGACTTGGTGATCATCCTAAGAATGCCTAGATATATTTTAGATGTGCATGTTTTCCTAAAACACTTTATGTGTTTTCCTTAATATAGGCTTAATCGTCATTAAGGTGTCATTAGGCATGATTAACCAAGATTAGTGTTCTAGTGACCAAAACTCCTTTGAGAATGACGGAGGCAACTATCCTAAGCATGTTTGAACAGGTTTCATGAATTATAGATGCCCGGAAGTGGTCAAACATTTTTCGATCAAAATCGGACAGAAGGTTTCTACGGTCAATCCACAGTCAGCCGTGGAGTTGACCGTGCATCTCAGGTTTCGCAAATCTGAGTTCAAGTCTCCATAGTCTGACCTGCGGTCAATCGTGGTTCAGCCATGTGCAATGTTTCACATTTTAGGCTTTCTTTGGTTTTTGGTCTTTTGCTAGATCAAGTGTGGATTAGTGAACTTGATGATTTATGTCAAGATGTCTACCATCACCTTTAGCCATGTGCATATGTCATCATCAAAACACTTATTGTTATGGGTTAAGGTTAGTATAGTCATTAAGCACAATTCCATGTTAACCCACATTCTCCCCCAACAGGTACCCTTTTCATAGTATCCGCAGCTTTGAACTTAACTATCTTCTTCGTCTTACCCGTGGTTTTATAAGTTCTATAACTAATCTTTGGAAATTGCGGTCGTAATCCTTCGAAGTCAAACGCAATTCTGATCTTTTTCCTAAATAGATTAGGAATTCCATCATAATCAAATACAGCGATTTGCATAAATTCAATATATGGAAGTGACTTGAATTGTTGCGCATACTTGATATAATCAAAACCAAATTCATTCTTTATTACATACACATTAAGTTCCTTAACGTACGCCCAGGAAAAAAATTTCCCTTTAGCTGCAGCAGAGTCATCTATGTTGATAAACTTCAATATATTTGGCTCCATCTTTTGTTTCTCATAATTGCCTGATTCTCAGCAATATCTTCCATTCTACTTCTAAAACTTCAACTTTTTCTTTATTTATCTTGACCGGAAAGAATTCTTCCGACAAGACTTTAGACTTTTCTCTCTCTTCACATATACTGTTTAACAATTCCTCACCAAACTTGAAATACTCAACAAAACTTGGAAGATCTTCATTGTTAGCATGTTAATACGTTGGATAGTCTTCCATCGTAGTATCTTCATATCCGACTTCATCAAAATCTTCATCATTTTCACCTTCAGGAGCTTCCCTCATCTGTTGACACATCCTCGGGAAAAGGACTAGTAGAGGATGATGCATGAGCGTTGGCAGCTATTTTCTCTTCTTGCTCTTGATGCATCAGCATGTCCAGCTCCACTCTAGTGAGATCGAGAGATATCTCTCCCACCTCTAAATTATTATAGACAACAGAATGTTTTAGTTGATCCTGCATAGCAAGAAGATCCAGTAAAGTAGGAGCAACATTAAGAGGAATTACTGACATCGAGGTTATCCTTGGTTCCTTTTGCTAAGACCAACTCATTTGCAGTTACAGTATTATCCAAATCCTTCCTTGTCATTCGAGTCACCATAACCCTCTACTTCTCCCTCTCCTACAATATCAACCATATTTAACTTTTCATACAGATTGTGGACTCTCACCTTCAACTAATTTGCATCATTAGTAGCAGTTACTATTATCAGATCCTGACTATCAACTTTGTCATTCAACTTTAACATCTCATCCTTCTGATAATTCACAAGATTACGCAGCCTAGCTATCTCAGCATCCTTAGCCCTATTATCAGCTTCAAGTTTTCGTACTTTCTCCACCATTTCGTTATTAAGCTTTAGTTGATCTGAAAGGACCCGTTCATATACATTATAAACGATTCACAATAGTTGATTACATCGCGAGGTATTTGACCTCTATATGATACATTTTACAAACATTTCATTTGTTTTTAAAAGACAAACTTTCTTTACAACGAAAATTGACGGTATGCACACCATTTCATAATACATCCAACTATAATTGACTTAATAATAATCTTGATGAACTCAATGACTTGAATGCAACGTCTTTCAAAATATGCCATGAATGACTCCAAGTAATATCCTTAAAATGAGCTAATGCACAGCGGAAGATTTCTTTAATACCTGAGAATAAACATGCTTTAAAGTGTCAACCAAAAGGTTGGTGAGTTTATAGGTTTATCATAACAATCATTTTAATAGACCACAAGATTTTCGTTTATAAATATATGTACACTCGCAAGTGTATAAAAGTATTCTATAAGTTGTAGGCACCCGGTAACAAGCCTTAACGTTCATGTTTTACCCTCTGAAGTACACCGGATCAGGTGTGTTTAAAATAACCTCGAAGTACTAAAGCATCCCATAGTCAGGATGTGGTTTGTCAGGCCCAATAGATCTATCTTTAGGATTCGCGCCTACCATACATAGACAAGTAGTTTAATGTTACCAAGCTAAGGGTATATTTCTGGTTTAAACCCACGTAGAATTAGTTTTAGTACTTGTGCCTATTTTGTAAAACATTTATAAAAACAGCGCATGTATTCTCAGTCCCAAAAATATATATAAAAGGGAGCAAATGAAACTCACAATACTGTATTTTGTACTAAAAATACATATGACGTCATTGAACAAGTGCAATGTTGGCCTTGGATTCACGAACGTATCAATATTGAGATTCAATATTGCAGGAAAAGTACGTAGACGCAACGGAGATGATAAACACTAGTTTGACTCACGAGCAATACTCTCGATCAATACCCATAACCTCCATAGCTATAACCCATAATTTCCTTAGCTTTATCCCGTTTGAAAACTTATTTTGAAATCGTCTAAGTATAACTCCGTGATAGTATTTTATGTATACTAATAATATCATGAAATAATACAAAGAAAATATATATATGTAATTCGATTGAGAGAGTTTAGAGAAATATATTTTCAAGTTTCTATGAAATAATGAAACCTATTCAATTCTATTTATAATATATTTTTGAATTATTAAAGTATGAATTATTAAAGTGAATTATTAAAGTATGAATTATTAAAGTGAATTATTAAAGTGAATTATTAAAGTATGAATTATTAAAGTGAATTATTAAAGTGAATTATTAAAGTATGAATTATTAAAGTGAATTATTAAAGTATGAATTATTAAAGTAAATTATTAAAGTATGAATTATTAAAGTGAATTATTAAAGTATGAATTATTAAAGTTAAAGTAAAGTAAAAGTAAAAGTAAAGTAAAGGTAAAGTTAAAGTATAGTAAAAGTATAAAACTATATACGTATAATACGCGTATAAATATATATAATATTAATTTAAATCGTTATATATATTTAATAAAATAAAATATAAATATCGTTATCTTTATCATATTGGTTAAGTAATGAGTTGTCAAAAGTGGTTCTAGATATTTATAAAAGATATATACATTTTAATAATAAAGTTCTTTTTAAACTGAAAACGTTTTTTTGTACTTTTGAAACTAAATCAAATATATATGATAATTTTATTTTCCAAAACTAAATATAGTTAAGAATCATTTTGTTAAAAGGTTAAAATAATAGAAATCATTATATCATAAAACATTTTAGAAAGTAGAATTATATATATTCATAATAGGTATCAAGTTTTTAAATTACAGTCTGTTGGTGAAGCATGGGATAAAGTCCAAAGGTTTAATAAATGTATGAAATTATCTTAATGAAAAATGTCGAGTTACTTAACTTGTCGATATCCAACATCTAAGTTATTTACACTCCACGTTCTTACTTATAGGTCACTTTACCATTTTCCGAATATTGTCAAAAAGAATAGATTTCTTAAATCACAATGGACCTCATAACATTGGCCCGTAATCATATCATAATGTATCTGATAATTCAATCATTTGATATTATCTCTTAATTCTATCGATAAATATATCAAAACAAATACGTTCATGTAAAGTATCATATATCTAATACTTTGTTAATATTTTCAGTTAATATTATATATTATATATACATATCTATATACACATAATTGTTCGTGAATCGTCGAACACGGTCAAAGGGTAATTGATTACATGAATGTAGTTCCAAACTTTTTGAGATTCAACATTACAAATTCTGCTTATCGTGTCGGAAACATATAAAGGTTAAGTTTAAATTTGGTCAGAAATTTCCGGGTCGTCACAGTACCTACCTGTTAGAGAAATTTCGTCCCGAAATTTCATCGAGGTCATCATGGCTAACCATAAAAATGTTTTCATGACGGATATGTGTTGATAGATAGGATTTTATTACCATAGAGTAATATGGATAAAATGATCCAATTACACGAAGCGTATGAGTGAAGCTATCACAAAATAGTGGAATGAGGAAAATAAGTTTCGTCATAATTTTTGACGTATTCATGGTTGAATTCCGGAATTCAAGGGATTCAAAAAAAAAAAAATCTTGGAAATCTATAAGATCTGTTTCTTCGAGATTTAAGGAAATTAGGATCTCTTTAATTAAATGCGATGATCTGTCCCGATTACTACGTCTGATATTTCCCTTATATATTTACCTTTTCCATTCCATTAGTTTTTAGCACCTCTATACTCAATTCCAATTTCAAAAGATTGCGAAAATGCTTAATCCATTTCTAATCCTTGTCCTTATCCTTACTATAGCAACAATCATTCTCCTTTTCCAACTTCCACCGGAGGAATCTATTTTCTTCTACTTCGCCCTTGGGGTTATAGTGTTTTTAATTCTCCCGTGTCTTTATGTTGCGATAAACATTGATATACACGGTTTGTAATTTATGTGTTGTTATTGGACTTTATATTCTCCCTTACATTTCGGAGTTTCATACTTTTGTTGTCTCTTCTCGGCTTTAAGTCAAGCGAATAATGGTCCAGAATTAGTAGGTATGAAGTTTTGGATGAACATAGTTAATGTTCTAAGAAGGAAATCGTAATGGTACAATCTTGATTTGGCAAATTACCAGAATATCCAGAAAGATAGAACTATCAAGAAGATATGTTCTTAATATGTTTGGAGATTTGGTAGAATGTAAGAGTCGTGTAAATGGCACATGATGACGGTATGTTATGTGAATCATCACGTTCCATTAGAAACTCAGCATGACTTACTGTAATATAATCACGGTGATCAAGTGTCATTATATTATACTAGTTCATGCTTCAGTTCCCAACACTACTTCAAAAATATTCCTATTTTAAATTCGAAAGTTTCAGAATTTAGAAATTAAAATAGTTTCTTTTATGATGTAATACAGACATCACGAAGAGGTAAATGATTTCAGATAAGAATAATTATGGAAATATCTTCAGAAATATGGAGGATATTTATAATGAAAGATACGATGATATCTTAAAATTTCTAATATCAGAGGATGATGAAGAATATTGTCCGTAAGGGTTTAGAGTCAGGAGCAAGGTATTCGATAATGACTTCAGCAGACACGGAATCATTTGGATTCTTTAAAGGTAGATTTCGTCCTTGTGATTTATCCACAGCCTTCTTCATGGTTTGCTCAATCTGTATTTTTCAGTACCAAATCTTCTCTTTTTCTGAGCTTTGCCAACACACTACTCTTTATCATCAAACTTTTTACTGTTAAGGTCATTTATAGTTTTTGCTGCTTCATTAGTATTTCGAGAACTAGTTTGCAGTTTAGGGTGTTTTTCAGAAACTTCACATTCAAAGTATATAAGTCCAGAAGATAGACACATATAATTGTTGGCGTAGACATGCTGCGAGATTTCAAAATACTGATTGCTAATTTTTGATGATTCGTATGGCAATTCTCGTTACAAGATGCAGATGAGCAAATGATGGGATTTTGATAAATATAAAGATTTTTCGGAAAGTCAAAGATCATTGAAGTTGTTAATAAGTTTACTGCTAATGTGGCGAGATATGAAAGGTTCCCCGGTAATAATGATGAAGGGGTAATCATTATAATAAGGCTTATTTGAATGAACAATTGAAGTTGGTTTGCTGGAGCTGTGACAAAATCGTCTATTTTTAGAAGGGATTGAAAAGTTAATTTAGCTAGTAAATGCCAAAAGGTCTGACATGGATACATGTTAAATTATGACTTTGATTTCAAGAGTTTTTCAGGTACGTAACTGTGGATAACATGTGGTTGGATCATCATCTCGATTGTTCATTATTTGAAATGTCTTCAGGTATTTCGAAGGGCTTGAACACAGATTATAATCATTAATATACATACGATGTTCTAACACAGTTTTGAAGTTAAAGTATAGCTTTGAAAGATGTAAGAATCTAAGAGTGATGATATCGTTTATAACTTGAATTGAATTCGGTGATTTCAAAATCAGAATATGTAATTAGATTTTTGAATGAGTATGGTTGTTTTGATTTCTATAAAAGAATGTATATTGTTATGAAAGTAGGGAGTATAATGGATGATTTGCTGAATCAGATTCGAAGAATGTAACATATTAATTGTGAATTTATATATCTCTCGGGTATTACCTACCCGTTAAAAAAAAATGTCACAATTAATATTTTGTACAAAAGAATTTTATTACAGTCTTTATGGAAATATATGTGTATATTTCTTCAGATGTAATATAGATTTAATGAGTTAATATTAAATTAAACTCACTTGATTTATGGTTAAGGCTAGGATAGATAATTTCTAAACTTTAGAAATTACATAATCGTCGTAGAATGTTTTCCCAATGAAGTTATGAATCAATACTTCATCGTTGTGGTATTCCTTAGTATCTACAGGGCGTATGACGTCGATGCTCATGGGACAGATTGTGAAGTTGAGGTTTGCGATGTGGTTGTTGTTTGTGGTGGTAATGGTACTGTTGGTGTTGCTGATGGTGGTACTGTTTATACTGCTGGTGTTTGTAACCTTTGCACCATATTCTCCAAAGCCACTACCCGAGCGCGAAGCTCGTTGACTTCTTCTATTACACCGGGGTGATTGTCAGTTCGGACGAGCGGATAAATAAAATCTAGAATTTGGTGTAGTATGTAATCGTGACGAGATACTCTAGAAATAAGAGAGAAAATGGTGTTTCGGATAGGTTCGCCGGTAAGTGCTTCAGGTTCTTCGCCAAGAGGGGAATGTGGTGGATGGAAGGGATCACCTTCTTCTTGTCTCCAATGATTAAGGAGGCTACGAACCCATCCCCAATTCATCCAGAATAGATGATGACTAATTGGTTGATCCATTCCGGTCACACTGCTTTTGGAACTTGAGTGGGATTCCATTTCGGAATCCGAGGGACTTGAACTAATGACGAATTCCATTTCGTACGATTGAATAAAGAATTTTTCGATATGAAATGATTTTCCGGCTATCGGGTGGTATTCTAATTATATGGAGCAAAAGGTTTCGTAGATTACGTAGGAATTTACGGAATATGTCAAGCAAAGTTTACAGTAACAGATAAGCTAAGATATGAATTAGCAGATACGCTAAGATATGAATTTTGTCTATACACTATTCATGCAATCAATGCAATAAGATGTGTCTAGACTAAGAATGATAAGCAGGTAATTTCCGACAAGAATGATGAGCAAAACTTTTGAAATGCAGACACGGTCGAAGTCCAGACTCACTAATGCATCCTAACAACTATCAGTTAGACACACTAATGCAGACCTGGTTCGCTAAGACCACCGCTCTGATACCAACTGAAAGGACCCGTTCATATACATTATAAACGATTCACAATAGTTGATTACATCGCGAGGTATTTGACCTCTATATGATACATTTTACAAACATTGCATTTGTTTTTAAAAGACAAACTTTCTTTACAACGAAAATTGACGGTATGCACACCATTTCATAATACATCCAACTATAATTGACTTAATAATAATCTTGATGAACTCAATGACTTGAATGCAACGTCTTTCAAAATATGCCATGAATGACTCCAAGTAATATCCTTAAAATGAGCTAATGCACAGCGGAAGATTTCTTTAATACCTGAGAATAAACATGCTTTAAAGTGTCAACCAAAAGGTTGGTGAGTTTATAGGTTTATCATAACAATCATTTTAATAGACCACAAGATTTTCGTTTATAAATATATGTACACTCGCAAGTGTATAAAAGTATTCTATAAGTTGTAGGCACCCGGTAACAAGCCTTAACGTTCATGTTTTACCCTCTGAAGTACACCGGATCAGGTGTGTTTAAAATAACCTCGAAGTACTAAAGCATCCCATAGTCAGGATGTGGTTTGTCAGGCCCAATAGATCTATCTTTAGGATTCGCGCCTACCATACATAGACAAGTAGTTTAATGTTACCAAGCTAAGGGTATATTTCTGGTTTAAACCCACGTAGAATTAGTTTTAGTACTTGTGCCTATTTTGTAAAACATTTATAAAAACAGCGCATGTATTCTCAGTCCCAAAAATATATATAAAAGGGAGCAAATGAAACTCACAATACTGTATTTTGTAGTAAAAATACATATGACGTCATTGAACAAGTGCAATGTTGGCCTTGGATTCACGAACGTATCAATATTGAGATTCAATATTGCAGGAAAAGTACGTAGACGCAACGGAGATGATAAACACTAGTTTGACTCACGAGCAATACTCTCGATCAATACCCATAACCTCCATAGCTATAACCCATAATTTCCTTAGCTTTATCCCGTTTGAAAACTTATTTTGAAATCGTCTGAGTATAACTCCGTCGTAGTATTTTATGTATACTAATAATATCATGAAATAATACAAAGAAAATATATATATGTAATTCGATTGAGAGAGTTTAGAGAAATATATTTTCAAGTTTCTATGAAATAATGAAACCTATTCAATTCTATTTATAATATATTTTTGAATTATTAAAGTATGAATTATTAAAGTGAATTATTAAAGTATGAATTATTAAAGTGAATTATTAAAGTGAATTATTAAAGTATGAATTATTAAAGTGAATTATTAAAGTGAATTATTAAAGTATGAATTATTAAAGTGAATTATTAAAGTATGAATTATTAAAGTGAATTATTAAAGTATGAATTATTAAAGTAAATTATTAAAGTATGAATTATTAAAGTTAAAGTAAAGTAAAAGTAAAAGTAAAGTAAATGTAAAGTTAAAGTATAGTAAAAGTATAAAACTATATACGTATAATACGCGTATAAATATATATAATATTAATTTAAATCGTTATATATATTTAATAAAATAAAATATAAATATCGTTATCTTTATCATATTGGTTAAGTAATGAGTTGTCAAAAGTGGTTCTAGATATTTATAAAAGATATATACATTTTAATAATAAAGTTCTTTTTAAACTGAAAACGTTTTTTTGTACTTTTGAAACTAAATCAAATAAATATGATAATTTTGTTTTCCAAAACTAAATATAGTTAAGAATCATTTTGTTAAAAGGTTAAAATAATAGAAATCATTATATCATAAAACATTTTAGAAAGTAGAATTATATATATTCATAATAGGTTTCAAGTTTTTAAATTACAGTCTGTTGGTGAAGCATGGGATAAAGTCCAAAGGTTTAATAAATGTATGAAATTATCTTAATGAAAAATGTCGAGTTACTTAACTTGTCGATATCCAACATCTAAGTTATTTACACTCCACGTTCTTACTTATAGATCACTTTACCATTTTCCGAATATTGTCAAAAAGAATAGATTTCTTAAATCACAATGGACCTCATAACATTGGCCCGTAATCATATCATAATGTATCTGATAATTCAATCATTTGATATTATCTCTTAATTCTGTCGATAAATATATCAAAACAAATACGTTCATGTAAAGTATCATATATCTAATACTTTGTTAATATTTTCAGTTAATATTATATATTATATATACATATCTATATACACATAATTGTTCGTGAATCGTCGAACACGGTCAAAGGGTAATTGATTACATGAATGTAGTTCCAAACTTTTTGAGATTCAACATTACAAATTCTGCTTATCGTGTCGGAAACATATAAAGGTTAAGTTTAAATTTGGTCAGAAATTTCCGGGTCGTCACATGATCAGCCATCGATTTCACTATTAGATTACTTAAAGACTCAACAGTTTCCTAACGCACCCACATGAATGGAAACGAAGATATAATTGTTTGAGAGAAAATTGCGAGAAATAATAGAAAACAACATAAAGTAATTGATAGACTCAACGATTAATGTGGTTCAACACAACTCTGCCTACATCCACCCCAATCGTTTCCTTAATTCTTATAATGAAAATATTTCGGTACAAGAAACAGTACACTGTGATTTAAACCCAAACTCCTTAATTTTAGTATAAAATCTATGTTTCTCATACACTCCTTTTGCCCTTAAAAGAATAAACTCTTCCTCACTAAAACACTCTTCGAATATCGTAACTATCAACTATATTTTTCCTTTGTAATAGTTAGATTCAACTGCATGCCAATGTATATGATCCGGAAAGGGATCGGCTGTCATGCTTGAATTCCACCGGTCCTCTGCGGTGTGTGTAAAGCCCCAATGTAACAAATCGTCCGATATCGACTATCGATTGAAAACATTGGTCCTTTATAAGCTTGAAGTGGTGACTAATTGATATCTTCCACCATGGTTTTAGTTGTTAACCTGGAGATACCCGGTTAGTCCACTGCTTTAGCTTGTGAGGGGCGATTGTCTCTCGAGTTGTGACGGGCACTTGGCACGTGCATCTCTTGGGGCCGATTTGCGGGTCATTTCATCTTGTAGCCATAGGCCTCTCTAGGTGTGACGAACACTCGGTTCGTGCATCTCCTGAGGTATCCTCACGAGGTGTGACGAGCACGATGCTCGTACATCTCATGGGATATGGATCCTGGTATTAAGAATGTTTCAGCCTGACGAGGACGTCAGGAATTTAAGTGGGGGAGTTTGTAACAACTCGTCCCACATCGGCTATCGATTGAAAACTTTGGTCCTTTATAAGCTTGAAGTGGTGACTAATTGATATCTCCCACCATGGTTTTAGTTGTTAACCTGGAGATACCCGGTTAGTCCACTGCTTTAGCTTGTGAGGGGCGATTGTCTCTCGAGTTGTGACGGGCACTTGGCACATGCAGGGGCCGATTTGCGGGTCATTTCACCAATGTTCAATCTATTAATTTATATATTGATAGGGCTCAAAGTATATACTATCTATTTGTTTGTTATAATGTGCAAGAAGTAAGTATAATATGTGGCCGTCCATTTTATGTCATTACGGATTGAAACATAGATGGTGTTTGTATTGGGTAACGTTTTAGGAAAGGTTAATAAGTAGGTAAAAATATAGGTTTTGTTTTGAATTTTCTATTTTTATTTAAGCTGCACGAAAGTAAATAAAGCAAGTAAAGTTAAATGTGTGGATATTTAGAATGACTCAATCTATTGACAATAATTATGAAGTGAATTATGAGCTTATTAAAAAGTTTGGTTGATTTGTAAGGGAAAACTCTAACCCTCCATCAAATTAGTTCAAGATTCTATATGATATGTCACTAAAAGTTAGGTTATCGTGATTCTGGCTGAGACGCCGTTCCTGGATGGAACCAAATAGCCTCTCTTAAATGTAATCATAGGCCAATGAATAAGATGGCATATTAAATAAAATATTAAGCTTTTCTTAACCCTAAACAATGACAAGCTTCTTCCGAAGAGATACTAATTACTAAGGAAACCTATTAAGTATTCCATCCGTCCCTAATTTATTGTCCAGTATTCCATTTTGGGATGTCTCAAATTAATTGTCTACTTCCATAATTAAAAAAGAATAAGAAGTTTAAATTTTATTATGCCCTTAATATATGCGGATAAGATTAAAGGAGAAAGAAAAGTTAAAGGTAAAATTGAAAATTAAACAGAAAGTACAGTACTTTTATTATGACATTTTTTTTTTGAAACATGTGTTTTTTGTTCGAGGACAATTAATATGAGACAGAGGGAATATGACAATTACCAGGCTTCTAATGTTCCTATTATTGTGGCTGATTGAATCTGGTTATTACTAATAAAATTGACATATCTCTCATTTACAATACAGTTAAAAGATTCTAGACTCTGACAATTACTAGGCTGATGTTCCTATTGTTGTGGTTGCTTGGATCTGGTTATTACTAATAATATTGACATATCTCTCATTTACAATACAGTTATACAACCCCAAATAATTTTACAATATCTTAATTCTTAAGATACACTTCTGACGTGAAATGTCTTTTGGTAACTTACATCACGACCTCATTATACGTTAGTAAGTATGATAAGTCTTACATCAACCATAATCTTAGGTTGATTACGGTCGGAAAATCCACTATGACACTTGGACAATGTTTATCTTATTTACAGGGTGTCGTCTAATAGTAGGTTCTTAATCTATTATGATAATTAGACAATGTCAAATGCAACCGGATTGAAAGGTGAGTTGAAATCAGTTACTATTGATAAAGAATGAGTTTGAAAAATGGTAAAGCTAGTCCCTCAATCCGGTTGCATTTGGTACGGATAATTTTCATCCATAATGACCCATTATAAAACAGATTTGATAAAAACTGGAGTTTAGCTGATCTCGGGTGGCATGGGCCTGTTTCTCAAAGGTTGGACCGGATCCGGCTGGATCATGAGTCGGTCTCAATAGGGTTGAACTGGAAGTAAATATAGTACTATCTTTAACTCACGGGTGATGTTATATCCACATCTACTTTTACTCCATCCACCATCATTTGATGTTTTTTTTTTATCTCAAAATATATCCCTCAATAATATTTAACAAGAAATTTGTATAAATTATCATTTAAGAGTATTTTAGAACATTCAAGTGGAAAGAGTAAAAGTGGTGGTGGATAATCAATCGAACATTGTTCGGCGCTCAATGTATACGAGCTTTTCAAACGACCTCCTTTTGTCAATGGGAGTTGATCCGTACACCACCTTGTTTTTGCCATACACCACTAAAACAATTATTTAGACAGTTTTACCCTTCTTTTGAGAAGTTAAGGGGAGTTGGTGGTGAACAAAAGGAAGGGTAAAAATGTCCAAAAAATTTATTTAGTGGTGTATGGCAAAATAGAGGTGGTGTACGGATCACTCCCATTTGTCAATTCTTGAATTGATCAACTGAACGCTACGTTTTGTACCCGATCCATTATGATTACGCCAATGATATAATTTATTTATTTTTATTTCAATATTAAAAGAAAATCAAAACGAACCAATGAGATTCACAAAACATGTTCAATTTCAATTTCAAACCCCAATTGTCACTACACAAACCCATGGACCCAACTATACAGCATACGGCCGCATCATCCAACACTGCACGGACCACCGGCTCATTCGCCGAGCTAAACTCATCCATGCCAAACTCATCATCTCTTCAGTCACTCTAGACAACTTTTTAGCTTCAAAACTCATCACTTGTTACTCTAAAACCAACAACTTATTCGAAGCCCACAAGGTGTTCGACGAAATTCCCAACAGAAACACTTTTTCATGGAACGCGTTGCTCATGGGCTACACCATGAACAATCGTCACACCGATACTATAAACCTTTTTCAACGCATTATATCATCTGCTTCAGTGTCTGTAAAACCTGATAATTATACTGTTACATGTGTGTTAAAGTCGTTATCCTCGTTGGGGTGTTACGACTCGAGTTTTGGTAGAACATTTCATAGTTTTATTATACGGAACGTGTTGGACCATGATGCATACGTGGTAAATTCTTTGATAACTTTTTATTGTAGGTGTGATGATGTTGTTATGGCGAGAAGATTGTTCGATTATACGCTTGATAAAGATCTTGTGTCGTGGAATTCAATGATGGCAGGGTATTCGCAAGGAGGCTATCATATGGAATGTAAAGAATTGTATTCCAAAATGTTGGATTTTGAGGATAAAAGACCGAATGAGTTTACTGTGATTAGTGTCTTGCAAGCGTGCGCACAATCGAATGATCTTGGTTTAGGGATGGAAGTTCATAAGTTTGTTATTGATAATGATATTAAAATGGATCTCCCGGTTTGTAATGCGTTTATTACAATGTACGCAAAATGTGGTAGTCTGGATTATGCCCAACAACTATTTGATGAAATGAGCGATAAGGATGAGATTAGTTACGGATGTTTAATATCGGGTTACATGCTTCATGGTTTTGTAGATAAAGCTATGAACCTTTTTAAAGAAATGGAAAAACCGGGATTGAGTACATGGAACGCTGTCATATCGGGCCAGTTTCAAAACAAGCAATACGATACTGTATTAGATTCATTTCGTGAAATGCAGGTTAACGGGTTTAAACCGAACGCTGTAACACTTTCAAATATTTTGCCTACTATTTCACATTTATCTAATTTAAAAGGGGGTAAAGAGGTACACGCATATGCAATAAAAAATAGATACAACACGAATATCTATGTAGCGACTGCTATTATCGATACTTATGCTAAGTTAGGTTTTTTAAATAGTACCCAGTTAGTTTTTGATCAATCAGAAAAGAGAAGTGTGATAATATGGACGTCGCTGATGTCAGCGTATTCTGCACATGGAAAGGTTAACGAAGTGCTTAATTTGTTTAACCAGATGATTAACGAGGGAATAAAGCCAGATCCTGTTACATTTACATCTTTATTATCAGCTTGTGCTCATTCGGGTTTAGTGGATGATTCTTGGAGGATATTTAACAGTATGTTACCAAGATATGGAATTAAGCCTTCAATGGAGCATTATGCTTGTATGGTTGGTGTGTTAAGTCGAGCGTTGAAGCTAAATGAAGCGGTTGATTTTATAAAGAAGATGCCTTTTGAGCCGAGTGCTAGAATTTGGGGTGCGTTGCTTAACGGGGCTTCTGTTTGTGGTGATGTTGAAATTGGGAAATTTGCTTGTGATCATTTGTTTGAAATTGAGCCTGAGAATACAGGTAATTATATCATAATGGCAAATTTGTATTCGCGAGCTGGGAAATGGGAAGAAGCTGAAAGTGTTAGAGTGATGTTGGATGATATTGGGTTGAAGAAGATTGCAGGGTGTAGTTGGATTGAAACATTGGGAGGGATTCAAAGTTTTATAGCTAAAGATGTATCGAATGAAAAAACGGAGGAAATATATGCAACGTTAGGCGGATTATTGAACGTAATGAGTGAAGAGAGATGCACAGTTAGTGAAGATTTTCATGAGGGAAGTGTTTGTTACTTGGAACCAAATTGTTCGAATTTAGTATAGTAGTAAAGTTTTCATCTTTCTAACATTATAGTTTCTTCTAATAATAATATACGGAAATTGAAATGGTTTGTTCTCTCGAAATTCTTGCTAGCCTGAATAGTCCATTTTGACAATAACAATAATAAAACACAATCTCATATGACTGGTCCGTTTTGACATTCTGATAATTACATTTTGGGTTAATCTGTATCACGTAGGTCATGACAAACTTCTAATATACCGTGGCTGATGTTCAATGCAGAGTATCATACCCATAGGAGTAGGGAGTAATTATACTAAGTCAATAAAATTAAGTACTCCGTATGTCATAAACTCTCCTTTTCCGTTTTCGGTTAAACATTTTACCCTAAAATCATATCATAAATGATACTTCATCTATCTCCTCTCCTCAGAGCTTGAACACTAATAATGAGGGGGCAAAAAATTTCATGTAGTCTCAAATATAAAATAGAGTTACTTTCAATTTGTTTAACTAATTATTCAAGGTCATTAAAATATCTCTAAATTGCTAAATAGTGAATGAAATATGCAGGTATTGTTTAACAAAATAATATATGTTATATACAGTACTATATACAAATAATACAACGTAAGATTTGATGAAATAATAATAAATTCAATGAATAAAATGTATGTTATACATTCAAACTTCAATTTGGTGGGGTCAAGATTTGAACTTTACAAAATTAGTCCCTAAAATCACCGAAATTGCTAGTGAGGACGAAGCTTTTTGAGGGGATCATGACACCCCTACCCTTATTATCCTAAGTCGTCTGTCCCAGACTCCCAGGATAAATTTATTGTTTGTATCTGCACACAGTTTTAGGTAAAGTTTAAAAATTCTACATTTTAAAGAGTCGAATGTCACTTTTGTTCTTTAGAAATAGATTTTAATTTATTTTTTGAACAATGAGATTGGAGTGACTCTCCAGGGACCACCAAAGGAGTTCTCATCACTCGATCATATTCGTTCCACGTATCAAGGATGTTCCACAGAACTACTGTCATATGACAGCTTCTGCGTGTAGTCAACCTTGGAAAGCACCGCCGGTGAGACTCGAAATCGAGACCTCACGGACACCCAAAAAGGCAGAAACCACTCAACTAAATGAAACCATAATTGAAACGTAGACACTATCAAGAATATTGATTTGCGTGCATCTAGTCAAGAAAAGGTTATCCTATTGGCGGGCCCACTCATTTAACTTGTCTAACTGTTCTTCTTTGGAACATTATTGAAGCAATAATATGAAGAAATGTTTGAAAACTCTACAAGTGTTATAATTCAGTAGGATTATAACTACCTTTAGTGGTTTGATGTTATAATTCAGTAGGCTTATAACTACCTTTAGTGGTTTGATTATTGATTAAGAATATTAATAAAATTATAAGAGGAGCAAAGAGAGTATATGAGAAGAGTATATATTATAAAGTCATCGTACTGCAACACTACATGGTTCATATTTATAGTGCAACATTTACTATTCAATTATCACGCTATATGCATCAAGTTGGATTGGATTTGTTGAAATTGTCGGCCACCATTTTTGGCACTATCATAACACTCCTCCTTGGATGACAATTTATTTTAAATAGATATCAACTAGTACTGCCTCATTAAAAACCTTGCTAAAGAAAAACCGAGTGTAAGACCCTAATCTTCATTGTACAGCAGAGTAAATAGGGTACATGAAGTGTGGGTGACCTTGTATATTAAAACAGAGGCCAGAGGGCGAACTGAGCAGGGTGCGCTCAGCGCACACTTAGGGGTGCGCCTGGCGCACTCCTCACTGTAGCCGGGTTCTGTTTGGTTTATTCGGATATTTTGATGGGCATTTTGGTAATTTCACTTGTGGACGAATTAAAGGCAGTTTAGTCAGTTTGTGGAGTATCATTCACTCCATTTTCAACAACCTTATCTTCTTCACTTTAATTTAGAGAGAGATTGTGATTTCTTGAGTGAGAGAGCTTAAATCCAAGAGGAAGGAGCTTGTTTCGAGATAAAGTTCAAGTATTAAAGTTGTTCATCTCCTCTCTAGTTCCGTTGTGGTTGTAGTGGTATGTTCTAACTTTAATTTCCTTACTTTGATTTTGTGTAAGGGTTAGGGTTTGGGTAAATGAAGAACATAAAATCCATATTTGGTGATTTTGGGTGTTCTTGGGTAAGATGGAGTCATAAAGACTCAATGGTAACTAACCTAGGGTTTCAAAATGTAAATTGATGTTTATGAGTTGTAATTGGTTAGTTAACCATTAGCATACCTAGTTAATTAGTTAATGGGTGTTAGATGGGTTAGTAGATAACCCGAAATGGGTGTGTTGACTTTAAATTAGTCAAAGGGCTAATGATTGACCTAATTGGGAAATATGGGTATGAAATACCCTAATTGTGTAATGGTTAGTGTTGTTGGACCTTAATCACTAGCTTTTAAGTGATTAATGATGGTCTTGACCCTTAAAGGGCGGTTTTGGTGAAAATGGGGCATTTAATGCATTTAAGTCATTAAATGCACATAAGTGAAATTGTTGGTATTTAGTCCAACTAGTTATGTGGGTTGATTGAAGTACTTATTATATTAGGTACTTTGCTTTGAAGCTTGCAGAAGTATAAAACCGTCACCAAATCGTTAAAGGTGAGTGGAATGATTATATGCATATGTATGTAATGTATTTATTTGTATGCTATGGTATGAACCAAAGAGCCGGTAGTGCCATAGTATGTGCGAGCGTGCTATGATGTGAACCAAAGAGCCGGTAGCGTCATAGTACGTGTGTTATAGTGTGAACCAAAGAGCCGGTAGCGCTATAGCACGATTTGTTAGGTTGTGAACCAAAGAGCCGGTAGCACCTTAGCGTTGTTAGAGTGTGAACCAAAGAGCCGGTAGCACTCTAGCGTGAGTATGACTCGAGTTGTGATGTGAACCAAAGAGCCGGTAGCATCATGACAAATGCGTATGGTGTGAACCAAAGAGCCGGTAGCACCATGACGCGAGAATGGTTAACTATGGTTGTGTATTTTGTTTTGTAGCATATTATAATATGTCGAATATATGTTATTGATCACGCTAGTAGCGGTTTGTTGGAGATCATTAGCTTTGTACTTGAGATGGTATGCTAATTGTATTGCTAGCGTGTATGCGGTATATGTGTAAGTGATTGCAAGTAGGTATGTTATATATATATGGGTATAATTATTGCATTCACTAAGCTTTGCTTACCCTCTCGTTGTTTATCTTTTTATAGGCTCCGACGTTGACAAGGGTAAGGGCCTTCGATTGGATTAGAGATCCCGCTTTTTGTTTAGGGGACGCTTTTGGGATGTAATAGCTTTGGAGTTTGACCGAGATTGGGTAGTTTAACCCCAAACACCATGCTCATAGTGTCGTTTGGAATTTAAACTAGTGCGGTCGAAACTCGAACTTTTGTATGAAACTCGTAAAACGGCCGATGTGGGCCCCGTTTTGTAAAACTCATTTTATTATTGAATCGTGTGAGTTTTAACCATTATAACATATTGTGAAAAGCGTTTCGTCTAATTATGTCGGGAAGTGGGAGATCTTTATTTGAAAATTCGCAAATTTGGACAGAACTGAATTGGGACCTGTGCGCGCCGCGCACCCTATGGTGGTGCGCGTGGCGCACTCCTCTGTAAATTTTTTTTTTTTTGTTTCGCGTAATCGGTTGGTTATTGGTTTGGGTTGTTACAAGTGGTATCAGAGCATGGTCTAAGGGATTTAGGTGACTTGAGATAGGTGCCTAGACTTAGATTTAATTGTATATGCGCTTTATGCGGGACTTGTAGGAGACGGGTCGGACCGGGTGTTGATTAGTGCTTAGGTTTATGTGAACTAACCTTGCGCAAATTATTTTGTGTTGTGTTAGCAATCATCAAGCAAGATAGACGTTGTACTAGCAAGTTGATGCGACGTGCTCGCGTAACAATGATTAGCTACCATTGTTACGAGTTCAAATCGTGTCAAACAAGCGATGTATGACGATTGTTGAGCAAGATGGGGTAGTGTGGTGTATATGTATATACATATGTGTTAAGTTTTCTCGTTCGTTGCTTAACCTTTTCCGTTTTATAGTATGAAGACGAGAAACGGACCCGAGACCAATGAAGGGGGTTCGAGCGAGGATGTTGAGTTTACGGCCAAGGTTGAGGCCATTATGCAAAGGTGTCATGAGGCCTTCTTAGAGGATGTTAAGAAGTTGTTTTTGGATTCGATTGACAAACAAGTAGTCAATCTAGTCAAGGAACAAGTTAAGATTGTTCTTAAAGAGGATAACGCGGGAAGACGAGACTTCCACTATAAAAACTTCAAAGATGCTCAACCTCCCACCTTTGAAGGTGAACAAGACCCACTCATGAGTGCTCGATGGATCTCCGATATGGAGGGGGCTTTCCGTACTAGTAAGTGCCCTCTCGATAAAAAGACGAGGTTTGGTAGTAGCATGATGAGGGGTGATGCCAAGTTGTGGTGGGACGCGAAAATTCGACTTTATGGCGAAGAACAAAGTACGAGTTTGACGTGGGACGAGTTTAAAGAAGAATTTTTCAAGGAGTACCGAACTTCGGCCGATCTTTCAAAGCTTAAAGACGAGTTATGTACTTTAAGGCAAGGGTCAATGGATTTGAACACTCTCAAGTCCACTTTCTTATCAAAGACCCAATTTTGCCCGGAGTATGACGGGAACGATCACATATTGAAAGAAGATTTCTACCGAACCTTGAATGATAACTATCAAGAAAGGATTAGTAGGAATTCGGCGAAGACTTTTTATGAGCTATTTGATATCGCTAAGGGTTTTGAGTCGCTTGCTCCAAGAAAGAGTGACTTCACCTTTGGCAAACGAAAATTTGAAGCTACTAGCCACTCGAACAAGAAGAACAAGAGTGTGACCGAGAGCGTCGGTAGCGCGAAAAAGGGGGCTTCTAAGAGTTTTGGGCCCACGTGCTACAATTGTGGTCGACAAGGGCACTTGGCCCGTGATTGTACGAACTCATCTTCCAACAAAATCGTTTATTTTAATTGTAACAAAGAGGGGCACAAGAGGCCGGAGTGTCCCGAATTGCGCAACGATAATGTTAAGCGACTAGAGAAGGCGGCAGGTACGGCTAGGGGTCGCAATTATTTGATGACCAATGAGGAGGCCAAGCAATCTAACGAAGTTGTCTCAGGTACTTTCACGGTTAATTCAAATCCGGCAAGGATACTCTTTGATAGTGGTGCAAACTTGTCGTTTGTGTCACCAAAATTTGTGCCCAAACTTAATAAACCGTTAGCTAAGTTAAGTCGTCCGGTAGAAGTTGAAATAGCGGATGGCAAGACGGTGCTAGTGGTTGATGTGTGTAAAAATTGTAATGTTGTGTTTGGTGTCGAAAACTTTAAAATCGATCTCATCCCGATGACTTTGGGTGATTTTGATATCGTTGTTGGTATGGATTGGCTCGATCATAATAGAGCCGATATTACATGCCATGAAAAATCTATTCGAGTGAAGACCCCTAGTGGGGGAGAGTTAATTATTCATGGCGATAAACGAAGAAGACTTGTGCCGATATGCAATTTTGCACGGGCACGTCGTTTTCTTGTTGGTGGTGGCATGGCTTTTCTTGCCCATGTTGTTGATACTCGAGATGAGCCACCATCCATTCGTGAAATTCTGGTGGTGAGTGAATTTGAAGACGTTTTTTCGGATGAGTTACCGGGTGTTCCGGCGGAAAGACAAGTTGAATTTCGCATTGAGTTGGTTCCGGGGGCTACCCCCATTGCTAAAACTCCTTATCGTTTAGCGCCGACGGAAATGCAAG
Source organism: Rutidosis leptorrhynchoides (assembly GCF_046630445.1). Classification (NCBI taxonomy): domain Eukaryota; kingdom Viridiplantae; phylum Streptophyta; class Magnoliopsida; order Asterales; family Asteraceae; genus Rutidosis; species Rutidosis leptorrhynchoides. The sequence goes on from NC_092338.1 coordinate 353,808,761, forward strand.
AGTTGTTAAATCAAACCCAAGAGCTACTTGAAAAGGGTTTTATCCGATCGAGTGCTTCACCATGGGGTGCTCCGGTTTTATTCGTAAAGAAGAAAGATGGTAGCATGCGGATGTGCATCGATTATCGGGATTTGAACAAAGTGACGATCAAGAATCATTATCCATTGCCTAGGATTGACGATTTGTTTAAACCAACTCCAAGGTACAACGTATTTCTCTAAAATCGACCTACGGTCCGGCTATCACCAAATGCGGGTCCGTGAGGAAGACATCGAGAAAATGGCTTTTCGAACGCGTTATGGGCATTTTGAATTCGTAGTTATGCCTTTTGGTCTTACGAATGCACCGACGGCATTCATGGATCTTATGAACCGAGTGTGCCAACCTATGTTGGACAAGTCGGTAATTGTGTTCATCGACGACATACTTGTCTATTCGAAGAGTATGAAGGAACATGAACATCATTTGTGGAGTGTGTTGAAGACATTGAGGAAGGATAAGTTGTATGCTAAATTCTCCAAATGTGAATTTTGGCTAAGGGAAGTTCAATTCCTTGGCCACATTGTGAACGAAAATGGTATTCAAGTAGATCCGGGGAAGATAGAGACGGTAAAGAGTTGAGGACAACCGACTACGCCTACGAAAATCCGAAGTTTTCTCGGATTGGCCAATTATTATCGTCGGTTTATCTAAGACTTTTCTAAGATCGCTTCTCCATGGACGAAGTTAACGAGAAAGAATGAGAGATTCAATTGGGAGAACGAGCAAGAAATTGCTTTTCAATTGTTAAAAGAGAAGTTGTGTCAAGCTCCGGTGCTAGTTTTGCCGGAAGGGGAGGAAGACATGACGGTCTATTGTGATGCTTCTTTAAATGGGCTCAGTTGTGTTCTAATGCAAAGGGGTAAAGTCATCACTTATGCCTCTCGACAATCTCGACAATTAAAGGAACACGAGACGAGATATCCGACTCATGATCTTGAGTTGGCGGCGGTTGTTCATGCGTTGAAAATTTGGTGCCATTACTTGTATGGTGTCAAGTGTACGATTTATTCGGATCACAAGAGTTTGAAACATCTTTTTGATCAAAGAGATTTGAATTATCGTCAATGTAGATGGATGGATGTGGTGAAAGACTACGATTGTGAAATACTTTATCATCCGAGTAAGGCGAATGTGGTCGCGGATGCATTAAGTCGAAAGAGTCAACATCCGACGATACGAGTAGGATCGTTACGTATGATTATTACTAATGATTTTCTTGAAAAACTTGGTGTGATTCAAATTGAAGCTTACGTTCACAACAAGCATACGGAACGAATTGTGGGGCAATCGGAATTCATTACTATGGGCTCGCGTGGTTTGTTGTCTTTTCAAGGAAGAGTGTGGGTGCCCAAGATGGGTGATTATCGACAAGTGCTACTTGATGAAGCACATAAGTCAAAGTATTCCATTCATCCGGGCGAGACGAAAATGTATCTTGACTTAAGGAAAGATTATTGGTGGCCGGGCATGAAACGTGATGTTGTAAAGTATGTTGAGCAATGCGTCACGTGTTTGCAAGATAAAGCCGAACACCAAAAGCCGTATGGTAAGTTACAACCGTTAGAAATCCCGAAGTGGAAATGGGAGCACATTACCATGGATTTCATCACAAAGTTACCTAAAACGGCGAGAACCCAATTCGATTCAATTTGGGTGATAGTTGATCGTTTGACAAAGAGTGCCTTGTTTCTTCCCATTCGGGAAGCGATATCATCGGAGACTTTGGCTAAATTGTCTATCAAAGAGGTAGTCGCTTGACATGGGGTTCCTATATCTATTATTTCGGATCGAGATACCCGTTTCACATCTCGGTTTTGGGAAAAGTTTCACGAAGATATGGGTACACAATTGAAATTGAGCACGGCGTATCATCCTTAAACGGACGGTCAAACCGAACGTACGAATCAAACTTTGGAGGATATGTTACGGGCATGTATTATTGATTTCGGTGGTAGTTGGGATGAGCACTTACCTTTGGTGGAATTCTCGTACAATAATAGTTATCATACTAGTATCGGGATTCCACCTTATGAGATGCTTTATGGGCGAAGGTGTCGAACTCCGATTTGTTGGGGTGAGATTGGTCAAAAAGAAATCGGGAGTACCGATTTGGTCTTAGAAACGAATAGCAAGATTGATATGATTCGGGATCATTTGAAAAAGGCTCAAGATAGGCAAAAGTCGTATGCCAACAAGCGTAGACGAATGATCGAATTTCAAGAAGGTGACATGGTGATGCTTAAGGTTTCGCCATGGAAAGGTGTTATTCGGTTTCGAAAATGGGGAAAGTTAGCTCCTCGGTTTATTGGGCCATTTAAGGTTTTAGCTCGTGTTGGTGAAGTTGCGTATCGTTTGGAATTACCCGAAGAGCTTGCGGGGATCCATAATACATTTCATGTTTTCCATCTCCGTAAGTGTCTTGTGGATGATTCATCGTGGGTACCATTAGATGAGATTGAGCTAAACAATAAGTTAGAGTATATTGAGGAGCCGATTGCCATACTCGATGAGAAGGTCAAAAGGTTGAGACATAAAGAGGTTAGGACTTTTAAAGTTCAATGGCGTCATAGTAAAGGTTCCGAATTTACTTGGGAGCTCGAAGAGTTTGTGTTAGTGTATCTTCCCTCTTGTCATGCGGCTTGGATCGTGAGGACGCGCTCCGATTCAAGAGGGGTAGAGTTGTAAGACCCTAATCTTCATTGTATAGCAGAGTAAATAGGGTACATGAAGTGTGGGTGACCTTGTATATTAAAACAGAGGTCAGAGGGCGAACTGAGCAGGGTGCGCTCAGCGCACACTTAGGGGTGCGCCTGGCGCACTCCTCACTGTAGCCGGGTTCTGTTTGGTTTATTCAGATATTTTGATGGGCTTTTTGGTAATTTCACTTGTGGACGAATTAAAGGAAGTTTGGTCAATTTGTGGAGTATCATTCACTCCATTTTCAACAACCTTATCTTCTTCACTTTAATTTAGAGAGAGATTGTGATTTCTTGAGTGAGAGAGCTTAAATCCAAGAGGAAGGAGCTTGTTTCGGGATAAAGTTCAAGTATTAAAGTTGTTCATCTCCTCTCTAGTTCCGTTGTGGTTGTAGTGGTATGTTCTAACTTTAATTTCCTTACTTTGATTTTGTGTAAGGGTTAGGGTTTGGGTAAATGAAGAACATAAAACCCATATTTGGTGATTCTGGGTGTTCTTGGGTAAGATGGAGTCATAAAGACTCAATGGTAACTAACCTAGGGTTTCAAAATGTAAATTGATGTTTATGAGTTCTAATTGGTTAGTTAACCACTAGCACACCTAGTTAATTAGTAAATGGATGTTAGATGGGTTAGTAGATAACCCGAAATGGGTGTGTTGACTTTAAATTAGTCAAAGGGCTAATGATTGACCTAATTGGGAAATATGGGTATGAAATACCCTAATTGTGTAATGGTTAGTGTTGTTGGACCTTAATCACTAGCTTTTAAGTGATTAATGATGGTCTTGACCCTTAAAGGGCGGTTTTGGTGAAAATGGGGCATTTAATGCATTTAAGTCATTAAATGCACATAAGTGAAATTGTTGGTATTTAGTCCAACTAGTTATGTGGGTTGATTGAAGTACTTATTATATTAGGTACTTTGCTTTGAAGCTTGCGGAAGTATAAAACCGTCACCAAATCGTTAAAGGTGAGTGGAATGATTATATGCATATGTATGTAATGTATTTATTTGTATGCTATGGTATGAACCAAAGAGCCGGTAGTGCCATAGTATGTGCGAGCGTGCTATGATGTGAACCAAAGAGCCTGTAGCGTCATAGTACGTGTGTTATAGTGTGAACCAAAGTGCCAGTAGCGCTATAGCACGATTTGTTAGGGTGTGAACCAAAGAGCCGGTAGCACCTTAGCGTTGTTAGAGTGTGAACCAAAGAGCCGGTAGCACTCTAGCGTGAGTATGACTCGAGTTGTGATGTGAACCAAAGAGCCGGTAGCATCATGACAAATGCGTATGGTGTGAACCAAAGAGCCGGTAGCACCATGATGCGAGAATGGTTAACTATGGTTGTGTATTTTGTTTTGTAGCATATTATAATATGTCGATTATATGTTATTGATTACGCTAGTAGCGGTTTGTTGGAGATCATTAGCTTTGTACTTGAGATGGTATGCTAATTGTATTGCTAGCGTGTATGCAGTATATGTGTAAGTGATTGCAAGTAGGTATGTTATATATATATGGGTATAATTATTGCATTCACTAAGCTTTGCTTACCCTCTCGTTGTTTATCTTTTTATAGGCTCCGGCGTTGACAAGGGTAAGGGCCTTCGATTGGATTAGAGATCCCGCTTATTGTTTAGGGGATGCTTTTGGGATGTGATAGCTTTGGAGTTTGACCGAGATTGGGTAGTTTAACCCCAAACACCATGCTCATAGTGTCGTTTGGAATTTAAACTAGTGCGGTCGAAACTCGAACTTTTGTATGAAAATCGTAAAACGGCCGATGTGGGCCCCGTTTTGTAAAACTCATTTTATTATTGAATCGTGTGAGTTTTAACCATTATAACATATTGTGAAAAGCGTTTCGTCTAATTATGTCGGGAAGTGGGAGATCTTTATTTGAAAATTCGCAAATTTGGACAGAACTGAATTGGGACCTGTGCGCGCCGCGCACCCTATGGTGGTGCGCGTGGCGCACTCCTCTGTAAAAAAAAAATTTTTTTTTTTGTGTTTCGCGTAATCGGTTGGTTATTGGTTTGGGTTGTTACATCGAGTGGGATAAAAACTGTAGCCAAGGGAAAAAGAGTGCAGCATAGAGTTGACTCCCCCTCAAGTAGACATCGCTGAACTGTTACATCTTTTGAACATGCCTCATGCCAATATTGTGAACGTATGTTCTGAAAATAGCAGTTGGAAGTGCTTTGGTGAAAAGATCAGCAGAGTTTTTACTGGATTGAACATATCTCATTTCTGTCTGGTTCTCCTTAATGAGATCTTGAGTGTATGAGAAGAATCTAGGAGGTATGTGTTTTGTTCGGTCACGTTTGATATACCATTCTTTCATATGTGCTATGCAAGCTACATTATCTTCATAGATAGTTGTTGGACTTTTATCGCGTTCTAGTCCACAAGAATCAGTAATGAGTCATGTCATTGATCTCGACCAAAAATATTCCCGAGTAGCTTCATGTAATGCAATAACTTCGGCATGATTTGATGATGTTTCAACAAGTGTTTGTTTTTGAGAACGCCATGATATTTCGGTACCTCCATTTAGGAATATATATCTAGTTTGAGATTTAGCTTTATGTAGATCGGATAAATAACCTGCATATGTATAACCAACCAAATCTTGTTTTGAATCGTTAGAATAAAATAATCATAAATCAGTAGTTCCTCAAGGGTATGAAACATGTGTTTGATCCTATTCCAATGTCTTTTTGGAAGAAATTGAGCTGAACCTTGTTAACAAATTAACTGCAAAAGAAATATCAATTCTTGTATAATTTGTAAGATACATAAGAGCCCCAATTCACTAAGATATGAAACTTCTGATCCAATAAGATCTTCATGATCTTCACATGGACGAAATGGATTAGCTTCAACATTAAGTGATCTAACAACCATAGGAGTACTTAATGGTTTTGCCTTGTTCATATTGAAAAGTTTCAAAATCTTTTCAGTATATGTTGTTTGATGTACAAGTAAACAATTAGGCATATGCTCAATTTGTAAACCAAGGCAATACTTGATTTTTCCGAGATCTTTCATTTCAAATTCTTTCTTTAGAAGTTGAATGGCTTCATGGATCTCTTTATTTGTACATATGATGTTAAGATCATCGATATAAACAGCTATGCTCACATATCCAGATGTTGTTTTTTTTAATGAATACACATGGGAAAATAAGATTATTTGTATACCCTTTGCTTATCAAGTAATCACTTAATCGTTTATACCATTGTACAACCCATATAAAATTCTTTGTAATTTAATGGAATATATTTCCTTGTGTTTTGCATTAGATGCTTCTGATACCTTAAACCCTTCAAGCATCTTCATATATATCACTATCAAATGATCCATATAGATAAGCAGTAACAACATCCATTAGAAGTATTTTTAAATTTTTAGAAACTGCCAGACTCATTAAGTATCTAAAAGTAATTGCATCTATTACAGGAGGATAAGTTTTCCTCATAATCCATTCCCGGTCTTTGAGAGAAATCTTGAGTTACAAGTCTGACTTGACCTTGTAAGTTCATTTTTCTTATTTTCTTTTCGAATTAAAATTCATTTGTATCCCATACGTTTCACATATTTAAAAGTGATAATGATTTATCCAAAAACTTTTCTTTTATTGAACAATTCTAATTCAGTTCGTATATAGTCATGTCTATTTTTGACATTCAATGACAGATTTTGGTTCCAGCTCATCATCTTTATTCATGATGTCATTATATAAAAAATTCTCATCAATATTTGTCATTCCATTTCGGTTCCATATTATTGCATAATTTATTGCAATTTATGTATTTACATTTATCAATATCCTCTGCAGAAGGAATATTGGTTTGTGGTTCTTCTTGAACACTTTCTTTTACCTCATTATCAGCTGATTTTTCTTTTCGAGGATTTTTATCTTTGGAACCAATTGGTCTTCCACGTTTCAGACTTGGCAAAGACTAAAGAGTGATATTATTGCCAGCTTTTGGAATTTCAATTCTAGCTGAAACATTTCCTGCTATTATGTATGATTTAGTCAATCTTTTTGTATCTTTAAATGCATAAAGTAATTAATTTGCAAGTTCTTGCATATGCATTATTTTTGAACTTTCGTTTCACATTCTTTTGTGCGAGTTCAATATACCTTAATTGATGTTCACATCATGAAGCATCATTTTATTTTTTTTATTTTTTCATTTCTCCCCTTAATCTAGGGACCAATTTTTCATTAAAAAGACAATCAGCAGAACGTGATGTAAAAACATCACCCGTCATGGATTCAATATATCTTATGATTGAAGATGTTTCATATCCAACATATATTTCCATCTTTCTTTTAGGAACCATTTGTTGTGGTGGTGCAATTAAAAATACACTGCACAACCAAATGTTCTAAGATGGAAAATATTTAGCTCTCGACCAAAATTAAGTTGGTAATGGAGAATATTTATGACTTGCACTTGGTTTAATGCGAATTAATGTCGCATCATGTAAATTTACATGTCCCCATATAAATATTGAGAGTTTTGTACTCATTTCCAATTGTCTAGTTATTAGCTGCAAGCGTTTATCTATTGATTCAGCTAAACCAATTTTGTGTATGCACATGAGCAACTGGATGTTCAACAACAATCCCTGTAGACATATAATAATCATTAAATGCTTGAGATGTTAACTCACCAGCATTATCAAGTCTCATCCTTTTTAATGGTGTAATCAGAAAATGTGTTCTCAATTTAATAAATTGTGCAAGAAATTTTGCAAATGTCATATTACGGCTTGATAACACACAAACATGAGACCATCCGCTAGATGCGTCTATTAGAACCATGAAATATTAAAATGGTCCACATGATGGATGAATTGGTCCATATATATCCCCTTGAATTCTTTCAAGAAACATTGGTGATTCTTTCTCAATGTGCTTTTCATTAATCACCATGTGTGCTTTTCATTAATCACCATATGTGCTTTTCATTAATCACCATATGTGCTTTTCATTAATCACCATATGCGCTTTTCATTAATCACCATATGCGCTTTTCATCATATGCGCTGCGCTTTTAATCATATGCACTTTTCATTATATGCGCTTTTAATCATATGCGTTGCGCTTTTCATCATATGCGCTTTTAATCATATGCGCTTTTCATCATATGCGCTTTTCATCATATGCGCTTTTAATCATATGTGCTGCGCTTTTTATCATATGCGCTTTTCAGTGCTACATAGATATTTCTCATTATCTGTTATCATTTACTGATAATCATATCCATTATGATATATATATCAGAGAAACTTAATCAATTTCTCTTTGATTTTGAGAAAACAAGGCATTGTTTATCAGAAAATTTGTACCATTTGGTAATATGAATTTTTGCCTTTTCCGTTCCTTATATCAAGTTTGCAAGACCTGATATAGTATTTATAATTCCTTCATTTGATTTAAATCAATGAAATATTTCTTAGATTTGATCATAGTGTGTATGTTACCACTATCTACAATACATAGGTCTTTACCATTTAATTGATGATGTATTTCAGCAAGATTCATACTAAAACTTCAAATAAGATAAGCAAATAATGAGTAATATTTCAGCCAGATAATCAAATTATATTACCTGCAAACAAGTTACAATCCGAAGTACATAAAAAAATAACACCTAATAAACATATATATATATATATATATATATATATATATATATATATATATATATATATATATATATATATATATATAGGGGCAGGATCAATGGGGAAGTAACCAATCGGGGGGAAGCAATTTTTTTTTTTTCGTTTTTTTTGAATTTTTTTTTCAGGCATCAAGATCACACGAAAATATGAACATTTAGAAGAGACACTTAGTGATGAATGTTATTATTTAGGCTGGAAAACGATCGACAAAAATAACATTCAAGATAATATTGTTCGTGAAGAATATGAACGTTTTTTTTTCCATGTTTTGTGAAGTAAAATTTAGCCCGATTTAGAGTTTAGGGTTTAGGGTTTAGGGTTTAGGGTTTGGTGTTTTGGGTTTATTCCATAAACCCAAAACACCATACCCTAAACCCTAAACCCTAAACTCTAAACCGTTCGTGTTAAAAACTCAATCTAAATCCTAAATCTAAACCCTAAATCTAAACCCTAAACCCTAAATTTCTAAACCCTATAAACCCTAATATCTAAACCTCAATAGCTAAAACCTCAAAATACGTTCGAAAAACACGATAATTGTTATATATTACTTCTTCGAGCGTTTTCCCGCCAAAATAAAAACATTTATCACAAAGTGTCTCTACTAAATGTTCATATTTTCATCTCATCTATAATGTTCGTGAACAAAGTTTTTTCAAAAAACGAAAAAAAAGTTTTTGCTTCCCCCCGCTTCCCCCCGAATGGTTACTTCCCTCTTGATCCTACCACTATATATATATATATATATATATATATATATATATATATATATATATATATATATATATATATATATATATATATATATATATATATTATGGTCTAAAATCATTTACTTAGGAGTGATACATAACAAGCTAGGTATCTTAGAAAATTCAGGTCATTTAAGTCTGAAGGTAGCTCAGGGTTTACTTTATTAAGATTTTTCAACAGATTCACTCTCGTTTTCTTTTTTTTTTTGGGACTTATTTGTAGAACTAAACAAGATGTTCATATATTCAAGAAATACTAGACTGATGATCCATGTTACCAGATCATTAATAAGAATCTCTGGGATTCTTATATGAGCGTCTACTAACATCTTCAATTTTATTTGTTCATAGATCACGATTGTTTCTGAATAATTAATATCATATCTATCTTTGAGTGCTTTCCATAATTCACTTGGATCTTTAATAATACAATATACAGATTCTAAGACACGTCAATATGTTTGCTAAAAAAAATACTTGCTATTGCTTTCTCTTGTTCGGAACAATTGTTATTTTCATTCAGGATTTCATAAATACCGATTGATTCGAGATGTTTTTCTACATTCATAACTCATGTTAAATAGTTGTTCTCACTTGATTCTAAAGGAGCAAATTTAAGCCTTTTCAAATTCGACATTTTCTATTATCAAAAAGATGAACAACATAAATCATAATCATAATCAACTTCTATTCATAGACAAATAATAAAATGAAATTAGAATCATTTTAAATTCATAAATAGCAAACAACAAAATAATGGCATGATTACAAATGATAAAACCACAAGAGCAGGATAGAATATAGGTTCACCCGGTGGTACATTAGCAACAATGGTGATAGTTAGTATGACCAATACAATAGGAAAAATCATCCTTGTGTGAATCATCTTTACAAAAAAAAAAACTTTTTTGAGAGTGGTAATCTGATAAAATGAAGATTGATTTGTAAAATTGTGAAAATGGAGATGCTTATTTTATATTTGAAAAATATAGTCGTTGTAACGTCGTCAGTTGACGTTAACAACCGTTATGTATATATGACCGTTGTAACGTCGTTAGTTGACGTTAACGACTGTTATGTACTCGTTGTATTAATAATAATTTTAATAAAAGAATTTTATTAGTACAAAAACGATTACTATAAATACATTTAGTATAAATACGAGGATTAAGAGAATAAGCATATTATGCATAAATAATAAATTTTAGGAATAAACATTAGTATGCATGAAATAAATAATGATTAATTGCATAAGTAATCATAAATGTTAGTTAACATAAATATAAATGTTAGTGAAGTTAATAAGAGTTAGATTACAGAAATATAATTCAGGCGGTATAACCGACCATATATAACATAAATATAAATGTTAGTGAAGTTAATAAAAGTTAGATTACATAAACATAATTCAGGCGGTATAACCGACCATATATAACATAAATATAAATATTAGTGAAGTTAATAAAAGTTAGATTACATAAATATAATTCAGGCGGTATAACCAACCATATATAACTTAAATATAAATGTTAGTGAAGTTAATAAAAGTTAGATTACATAAATATAATTTTATTTATGATGATAATAATATTTACCTTACTAATAAATAATAGAAGATATCGTTAAAGAATTTCTTACCTTGATTAATGACTTGTACTTTTTTAGATAAACCTTAATTATACGGAGCACTTCGTGCTGATAACGTGTTATAATTCAGTAGGCTTATAACTACCTTTAGTGGTTTGATTCTTGATTAAGAAAACTAATAAAATTATAAGAGGAGCAAAGAGAATATATGAGAAAAGTATATATTATAAAGTCATCATACTGCAACGTTACATGGTTCATATTTACAGTGCAACATTTACTGTTCAATTATCACACTATATGCATCAAGTTGGATTGGATTTGTTGAAATTGTCGGCCACCATTTTTGGCATTATCATAACAACAAGATGTTTTTATCATTTAATTAGTTCCTGCTGTTAAAAAAAAAATCATTTAATTAGTCAATTTATAACCATTAATACCTTATCATTTTAGATTGTGTGCCTAATCCAAGTGATGATAATCATATTCACCATATATCACTACCAATTTCATCTTGAATTTATCTACATCTCCATTACACCCCCAAAATACTGTTATGGATATACTTTTACCACTAATACTCTTAGTAACCACCATATTATGTTTTCTTCTGGTTGGTCATATATCACGAATAAGCAACGGCCTAACCGCAAACAACAAATTACCAGGAGAGCCAGTACCCGAAGCTTCTGGTAAATGGCCGATAATTGGTCACTTGCATCTTTTATCTGGTTCGCAAGTTGCACACAAGGTTTTAGGATCTTTGGCTGACAAATTTGGACCAATTTTCACAATTAAACTTGGTGTTCATCGAGTTCTAGTTGTAAGCAGTTCAGAGATGGCTAAAGAGTGTTTAACTACCAAGGATAAAGCTTTTGCTAGCCGACCAAAAGCCATGGCAATTGAGTTAATGGCCTATAATTATGCGAATTTTGCTCTGGCACCGTATGGGCCGTACTGGCGTGAGATACGAAAGCTAGTTGTACTTGATCTGGTATCTAATAATCGTATTCAGATGCTAAAACAGCTTCGAGTCTCTGAATTAAATTTTTTCATGAAGGACATGTACAGAACTTGGTTAACAAATAAAGGGTCGTTGAAAACGGTTAAGGTTGACATGAGAGAATGGTTTGGTAATTTAGTTATGAACATAGTGGTGAGGATGATATTTGGTAGTCGTTTTACGCCTGGTGATATAAATGAAGATCATTTTAAAAAGGCGATTAGGCGTTATGTAGAATTATTGGGTGCGTTTGTGCTGTCGGATGTTGTTCCTGGCTTGAGGTGGTTAGATATCGGAGGTTACGAGAAGAAGATGAAGAAGACGGCGAAAGATATCGATATTGTGATTGATGGATGGTTACAAGAGCACAAAATGAAGATGAATTCTAAACAGAAGTTAGATAGCGAAGACCAAGTCTTCATGGCTACAATTTTATCTCGTGTTAATGAAGAATCAAAAGAGGATCTTTATGGCTTCAAGAATGATGAAATTGTGAAAGCTACATGCCTGGTATAAAATTATTCTTATTCTTAAATATTTTGACCGCAATCTTACCTATGTAACATACATGAACAATCCTCAACTATATATTTATATACATGTAACATGTTGTCTCAATTAGAGAGAGGTTAAAAAATAACTCAAAGTCCGAAAAGTCACGAGGCAGAGACGAGTCTTTGGGACTTTGAAACGACTAGTAGGTCGAGTTGGGGTCGAGTAGGACGCTGCCTAACGTTGGGGTCGAGTTGGGGTCGAGTAGGACTAGTAGGTCGAGTTGGGGTCGAGTAGGACGCTGCCTAACGTTGCTTTTAGTAATATATATTGGTTGACTTACAGATTCACATACTTAAATAGTGTATACCCTTTTGTCTTATTATTAGTTCCATATATGTGCATCGATCATAAATGGTATAAAAGTTTGTTTTTTTTTTTTTTTTTTTTTTTTTTTTTTTTTTTTTTTTTTTTGTAACTGTGGTACAATAGTGTATTATGTGCACTTTTTTTTTTTTTTTTTTTTTTGCTTTTTAGGCAATTTATGCAGCGGCCACAGATACGACTACTCCGACTCTAACATGGGCTCTAGCTTTATTGGTCAATAACCCTCATGCGTTAAAAGAAGCTCAACAAGAGCTTAATATCCATGTGGGAAGAGATTCAAGCCATAATTAAAGAAACTATGCGCCTTTATCCAGCTGGACCACTATCCGTTCCTCATGAATCCACAGAAGACTGCATCGTAGGAGGTTATACAGTCCCAAAAGGGACTCGCCTTTTGGTAAATATTTGGAAGATTCAACATGATCCACAAATATGGACCGACCCGTTTGATTTCCATCCAGAGAGATTTTTAACAAACAATAAGCAAATAGATGTCAAGGGTCAACATTTTGAGTTGATTCCGTTTGGCAGTGGTAGAAGAATATGTGTAGGAATATCGGTTGCTCTTGAGACGTTGCAGTTCGTATTGGCGAACGTTTTACATGGATTTGAGTTCCTGAAACCATCGAATGAGCCGATTGACATGTTAGAAAGCCCCGGACTTACAAATCTTAAAGCTACTCCCCTCGAAGTCCTTGTTGCACCTCGTCTATTGCCACACTTGTACGGTGTATCAGAGTTGGGCCCAACCGCCCCACCCCAACTCCACTAGTTTTTTTATGTCATACCGGTGTTTGTTTAGTATAGAATGAGAGTACATATATATGTATGAGTACAAAGATCATAGTACGTATAATAATTATCTTTATGTAATAATTAAGCTTCATGTAATGTTTTTTTTCCCGACTTTTCATGTGTTCCTAACAACCTATGTGTACAACATTGACATTTAAGTTCCTAATCTATCCGTCCAGTGACAGACATACAAAAAATGCATTAACACTTTGACGACAACAAAGGTTCCTGAACCTTACGAGTTTTAACCCACCACTCCCAACAAAAACCTTTACACGACAAATCCGAACAAGGGCAATATTTCCTGCCCCACCATTTACCTCCATTCGCACCGAAAACTCCTGCTACCCCAATCGTCGTCGAAGATCTATCAAGAACATCAGACTTCAGTAAAATATTTAGGCTATTGAACTGTATTAGACCGAACCACCAACACCTACATATCGCAGCTATCACCGGTTCAACCACCACTTCGAACAAGGCTTTTTTTTATCATCTCATAATGGACGAATAGAACGAAATAGCCCGAAAACCATCTTTTAAAATTGTTCGAAATTAAAGAAGCATAAACATTTTGATTGCCTTCACCATCAACAGGGGACCAACCAGAGAACTAACACCTTCATTAATCACATTCGTATTCATCCTAATTTCTTTCGAGAGAGCCAAAACGTCTGGATAGAATTAATCACAAACCACCAGTTCGAGAACCGACATGTCACCCACTTCGTTTACCCACACTTGTGAGAATGCAAACACCGAATCTTCTGTTGGTGCATTTAATGTAATCCCTAGTTCTATGTATGAGACACGTTTATTTCAGTCATTGTCTAGGAACAATTACGTTTGAATGATGGTTATTGTTTATTAATGTTTATCTTATTAACCAAAACCTTAGGATGTGATTTGAACTGTTGGTTGGGAGTTCAGACCATCTGCCGATGGAAGGCACCATCGGACGAGGGACGAGGACCATCGGTCGATGGTCATAGACCATCGCCCGATGGTCACTGCAGATTAGTATATATAGAGATGTCGGGTTACTTTGTCATGTTACACACCCTAATCACCCTAGCCGCCTCTTTTGTCATCTGCAATCGTCCCTAACCTACGTACCCCAACCGAATAGCAACCTTAGGCATCGATCTAATCTCTTAGGGTTTGATTCTTCGATCCCAAAAGTGTTAAACGTATTCGACTCAACCCAAATTTGTGTATTCCGCCTCTAGATTAGGTATAAACGTTTGATCTAAGATCCAAGCTCATTCATCTTCTAAATGCAGTTCCACCAATTCATGGATGTGCTTCACCCAATTTGATTTGAAGAAACCAAACAAAGAGCTAATATTGTCTAGTTGGGTCGAAGCTTTGGCCACCGAAACAACATCACCTAATAAACCGGCAACCGATGTAGCACTCTTGGCTGAAGCGAAAGGGGTCGGAACACCCTTTAACTCAACCCAAGCAAATCGAAAAGAAAATCTGACCCAAGCAAATCGGAAAAAAAAATCTGACCAAGGGTTTACACGGACAAACCAAGGCGTAACAAGAAGAGCACACACTTAAGAGCCTGTTAAAACCGATCTCATCAACACACACTACCACACAACCAAACAAAACGATTTTGCTAATATGATTTACCAACACCCCACATTCCACCAAAAGGTCCGTGACTTTAACATCCGAAAACAGAGAGGAGTTCACTAACAAGACGCTTAGATTAAGACAATCAGTCACAGGCCGGTTAGGAAACAACTTATAGCGGAACTTGTATTATTCACTTGCAGATGCATTACGTTAGTTCTTCAATTCTACACGTCATGAAAAACTTCTAATACATCGTCACTGATGTTCAATCCAGAATATCATACCATAGGAGTTTACATTGAGTCAATTAAGTTAAGTATGTTGTAAACTCATCTTTTACATTTTATGTTTAAACGTTTTACCCTAAAATAATACTGTATTTAATTTTAGGGACGTGATCCATTTGAGTTTTTCACTAAAACCAAAAACCGCACCGTAAGTTTTTTTTCTTCTAGAACATCAAAACCATAGCCTTTCGGGATTCCAGGATTCAGTTTTACAACTTTAATCAGTCACTTTAGTTAGATGATCTGGAGTGTTCAAATAATCATATATGGATGCTTTTTCTCTTCAATATATGAAAGTTGTGTTTATTGGGAAAAAAATTATCTAAATAATCAAAAAATTAAAACTCTGTGTCTCAAAATAAATGTCTTGTTTGTGTCTTCTCATAGTTTTGTTAGAAATAGGAGGTTATGTGTATATTATTTGTGAAAGAGATGATTGATGATTTAGATGTTTGATTGATCTTGAAGGCTTTGTTTATTACTTGATTTGCTTTGCTTTGCTTGATTACAAATGAGGGGTGAATCCCTCTATTTATACTACTCAATGGAGTAGTCTAGAACTCTCCATCATCTACTAATATCTAGATATTTTCTAAGTATTATCTAGATATTTCTTAAATATTATCTTAGATATTTTACAAGATGTTTCTACTCACTTTCACTACTAGATATTACAAGAAGTTTCTAGATATTGGACTACAATCTTGATCCATATACTTGTATACTTGCAAGCCCATATCCAAAACACATAGTCCAAAATCAAGTTTAACTTCCAACAGCCCCCCTTAAACTTGATTTCTTCACTCCGAGCATATTCCGTAATCTCTGAAACGTCTCATGTTTTAGAGGCTTTGTGAAAATATCAGCAACTTGGTCGAATGACTTCGTGTACTTTATCTGTACCTCTTTATTTGTAACACACTCCATGATGAAATGGTATTTCGTATCGATGTGCTTGCTTCGATCATGGAAGACTGGATTCTTTGCTAGAGCAATCGCAGACTTGTTATCCACATATATCTTCGTAGGTTCCTTTTGAAAAAACTTAAGCTCATTTAGTAACTTCCTGAGCCATATTGCATGACAGGTGCACGATGTTGCTGCAACAAACTCGGCTTCACACGTTGACAGAGTCACAATGGGTTGCTTCTTCGAGCTCCATGTGAACGCCGTGTCTCCCATATAGAACACAAAACCACTCGTACTCTTACGATCATCTATGTCTCTAGCCCAATCACTATCACTGTATCCAACTAGCTTGAAGTGATCAGAAGGCGAATAAAACAGGCCATAGTCAATCGTACCTTTGATGTAGCGAAGTATCCTCTTGGCCGCCTTCAAGTGATTTATTGTAGGTGCTTCCATGTATCGACTTACTAGTCCAACTCCGTAGAGAATATCTGGCCTCGTGCAGGTTAGGTACCTCAGACTTCCAACTAAACTCTTATATTGTGTTGGGTCCACCAAGTATCCTTCATCATCTTTTGACAATTTGAGATTGCAATCCACCGGTGTGTTCATTGACTTGCAGTCATTCATCTTAAACTTCTTGAGCACCTCATTCGCATAACCTTCTTGGGATATGAATATTCCTTCTTTCTTTTGTTTTACCTCGATCCCAAGATAGTAAGCCATAAGGCCAATGTCGGTCATCTCGAACTCCCGAACCATTGCTTTCTTGAACTCCTCAAACATTTTGGGATTACTACCGGTGAATATCAAGTCATCCACATATAGGCACACAATCATAACATCTCCTTCCTTGCTTACTTTGGTATAGAGAGCATGCTCATGTGGGCATTTTGTAAAGCCATTATTTTGGAAATACTTGTCTATCCTGCTATTCCATGCTCGAGGCGCTTGCTTCAACCCATATAAGGCCCTTTTCAATTTCAGCACCTTATTCTCTTGGCCTTTCACAATGTATCCCAAAGGTTGTTCTATATAGACTTCTTCTTCTAAGTGGCCATTAAGGAACGCGGATTTGACATCTATTTGATAAATCCTCCAATTATGTTGAGCTGCAAGTGAGATTATTAATCTTATAGTTTCTAGACGAGCGACGGGAGCAAATACCTCGTCATAGTCTATGCCGGCTCGTTGACTATATCCCTTCGCCACCAACCTTGCCTTATATCTTTCAACTTCACCTTTGGAATTCTTCTTGGCCTTGTACACCCATTTTACACCAATAGCCTTATGTCCCTTTGGTAGTGTGGCAAGATCCCACGTATTATTCTTCTCGATTGCTTGAATCTCTTCGTCCATAGCACGTTTCCACTTTTGGCTTTTTGTTGCATCTTCATAACTTATTGGCTCACAATCGGCAAGAAGGCAGAACAATGATAGATCCTTCATAGGCTGGGTTACCTCGTACAACTCCTCAATGCTCCTTGTGTGATGTTGTAGCCTATTTGATTCTCCTCCTGATGTTGGTGTCACTTCATTAGGTGTAGTGGTTGGAGTACGTGGAGAGTGCGGAGATGGTGTACTAGAAGGTTCTTGAACTTCAAGATATTCTTCGTTCCTTGCAGTACTCTCGAATGGATAAGGGAGAAAGTCGTAGTTCTCCTCTTTGGAATATTCCAATCCCATGTTGCGTCTTCGTCGAACACCACATCTCGACTTGAGATTACTTTACCGGTCTTGGGATTGTATAACTTGTAACCCTTCGAACTTGAGTCATAGCCCACGAATATGAGTTTCTCGCTTTTATCATCGAGCTTCGTCATTTTCTGATCTGGCACATGAGCATATGCCACACTTCCGAACACTCGAAGGTGTGAGATGCCGGGCTTCCTTCCACTCCAAGCTTCAATGGGATTTTTGTTCTTGACGCTTCTTGTGGGCGAGCGATTTGCAAGATAGATCGCACAGTCTACTGCCTCAGCCCAAAATTCCTTAGGCATCCTTTTGCTCTTTAACATACTCCGGGCCATATCAAGAATGGTCCTATTTTTTCTTTCCGCAACACCATTTTGTTGAGGTGAATACGGAAGAGTTAGAGGACGTCGTAACCCATTGTTGTCGCAAAATTCCTTGAATTCCTTGGATGTGAACTCTCCTCCACGATCGGATCTCATCGCCTTTATGGTGAGACCACTTTGATTCTCCACAAATGCTTTAAACTTCTTGAACATTCCAAAAGCTTCCGACTTCTCTTTTAGAAAATAGACCCATGTCTTTCGACTAAAATCATCAATGAATAGAAGAAAATATATATTTTTACCAAAAGACGGTGGGCTTATGGGTCCACACACATCCGTGTGAATAAGTTCTAGAGGTTTCTTCGCTCTACTAGAAGCTTCTGTTGGAAAACTGCTTCGGAAGTGCTTTACTAGAAGGCATCCCTCACAAATTTGATCCGGATGATTAATTGGAGGCAAACCCTTCACCATTCCTTTACTTGATAATAATTTTAAGCCTCCAAAATTTAAGTGCCCGTATCTCATGTGCCAAAGCCAAGAATTATCTTTGAAACATGCTTTTAAACATCTTGGAATGTCATGTTGAATATTTAGCATGAACATCCTATTCGTTGACATTGGCACCTTAGCAATCAAACCCCCTTTTTGGTCTCTTAAAGAAAGGGTACGATTTATCATGTGAATATCATAGCCTTTCTCTAAGAGTTGTCCAATACTCAGTATATTCGTCTTCATATTGGGCACATAATACACGTTAGAGATAAATTGATGCCTTCCATTTTTCAAGCGGATGAGAATTTTACCTTTACCTTCAACCGGGACTTTAGAGGAATCTCCGAAGGTGATATTTCCACTAATTACTTCGTCTAACTCCACAAACATGTTTTTGTCACCGCACATATGGTTGCTTGCACCCGTGTCGAGATACCACAAATTTGATTCTCCGTTATCTTCACCTTTGCATGCTAGTAACAAAGTATTTTTCACGGCTTCGGTATCTTCTTGCACTAAATTTGCTCTTTCTTGCACGTAATTGTTTGACTTCTCGCATTCCGAAGCATAGTGGCCAAATTTATGACAATTATAGCATTTGGTTTGAGAATTGTCATACCTTGGCCTTCTACTTGTGTAGCCTCTCCCGCGACCTCTAGTCGGGTGAAAATTTTGACTTCTTTCTTCATTTCTGTAAGAACTATAACCTCCACGTTTGATATATCCTTGTCCTCGTCCTCGGCCACGTACTTGACCACGACCTCGTTGACTCGTTTGATGAGTCTTTTCACTGCTTTCTTCCTTGAAAGACAGTTTTGCTTGTAAAGCTTGCTCCAAAGGCTCCTTATTTTTCTTATTGAACCTCTCTTCATGGGCTTGTAGTGAACCCATGAGTTCATCGATAGTCATTGATTCTAGATCTTTAGATTCTTCGATGGCTACGACTATGTAGTCGAATTTTGAATCTAATGATCTAAGAATCTTCTCAATGACTCTTACATCACTTAGAGTTTCACCATTCCTCTTTAATTGATTGACAACCGCTAAGACACTTGTAAAATAATCAGAAATTGATTCTGACTCTTTCTTATTTAAGGATTCGAACTCACCTCGTAGTGTTTGTAGTCGAACCTTTTTCACCTTATCAACTCCCTTGTGAGAATTCTCCAAGATCTCCCATGCTTTCTTAGCGGTGGTTGCACTTGCAATTTTCTCAAAAGCTCCATCATCTACACTTTGTTGGATGATGGAAAGAGCCTTTTGATCGTTGGTCTTCAATAACTTTTTCTCCTTGCTGAGAGAACATTTTTCAGTAGGTTCCTCATAGCCTTCCTCCACAATCTCCCATAGGTTTTGTCCACCTAGGAAGGTCTTCATTTGGATGCTCCATCGATCATAATTATCCTTTGTGAGGCGAGGAAATGTGATGACATTGTTGGCCATCATCTTGTCGAACCAAGCTCTTGATACCAATTTGTTAGAAATAGGAGGTTATGTGTATATTATTTGTGGAAGAGATGATTGATGATTTAGATGTTTGATTGATCTTGAAGGCTTTGTTTATTACTTGATTTGCTTTGCTTTGCTTGATTACAAATGAGGGGTGAATTCCTCTATTTATACTACTCAATGGAGTAGTCTAGAACTCTCCATCATCTACTAATATCTAGATATTTTCTAAGTATTATCTAGATATTTCTTAAATATTATCTTAGATATTTTACAAGATGTTTCTACTCACTTTCACTACTAGATATTACAAGAAGTTTCTAGATATTGGACTACAATCTTGATCCATATACTTGTATACTTGCAAGCCCATATCCAAAACACATAGCCCAAAATCAAGTTTAACTTCCAACAAGTTTTAGGTAATATACAAAAGTTTCTCATTCTAAGAGTCAAATGTCATTTTTATTTTTGGATATAGATTTTGAGAAAAAATGTAAGATTGGGTAAAATTAAAATTGATTGTCAATTTTTAATTTTTAGAAGTGAACACTTATTTTGGCCATGGGAGAAACTAAAATTGAAATGTAGACACTTATTTTGGTGTGGTGGAGGAAGTAAATTGCTTACATGTAGTCTAGAAAAGGTTATCTTGATGTATTTGTTTTTGTGGTGAGAAGAGTGTACCATGTCACATTATCACATTATCCTGTTATTACAGGCCAAGTGACTTTGATTAACCTTCTAGCTACTTTTCTAAGTGAAAATATAGAAGCAAAACTATCAAGAAGTCGTTTGAAAACTCTTCAAGATATAAAATTTTATCATTTAGTTTGTCAAATAATAATAATTTATACCTTATTTTGAATTTATCTACATCTCCATTACACCCCAAAAATATTGTTATGGATCTACTTCTATCACTCATAATCTTTGTAACCATCATATTATGTTTTCTGCTGCTTGGTCATACAGCACGAATAACGAACGGACTAAACGCAAGCAACAAAGTACCCGAAGCTTCTGGTAAATGGCCAATAATTGGTCACTTGCATCTTTTAGCTGGTTCACAAGTTGCGCACAAAGTTTTAGGATCTTTGGCTGACAAATTTGGACCAATTTTCACAATTAAACTTGGTGTTCATCGAGTTCTAGTTGTGAGTAATTCTGAGATGGCTAAAGAGTGTTTAACTACCAACGATAAAGCTTTTGTTAGCCGACCAAAATCCATGGCAGCCGAGCTAATGACCTATAATTCTGCGAATTTCGCGCTGGCACCGCATGTGCCATACTGGCGTGAGATGCGAAAGTTAATCGTTGTTGATCTAGTATCTCATCGTCGCATGCTAAAACAGCTTCGAGTCTCTGAATTGAATGTTTCCATGTTGGACATGTATAGAACTTGGTTAAGAAATAAAGGGTCATTGAAAACGATTAAGGTTGACATGAGAGAATGGTTTGGTAATTTAGTTTTGAACATTTTGGTGAGGATGATATTTGGCAGCCATTTTACGCCTGGTGATCGAACTGAAGATCGTTTTAAGAAGGCTATTAAGAGCCATGTGGAGCTATTGGGTGCGTTTGTGCCATCGGATGTTATTCCAGGCATAAGGTGGTTGGATATCGGAGGTTACGAGAAGAAGATGAAGAAGACAGCAAAAGATATCGATATTGTGATTGATGCATGGTTACAAGAGCACAAAATGAAGATGAATTCTAAACAGAAGTTAGACGATAGCGAAGACCAAGTCTTCATGGCCACAATTTTGTCTCATGTAAATGAACAACTAAAAGAGGATGGTTATGGCTTCAAGACTGATGAAATTGTAAAAGCTACATGCCTGGTATATTATTATGGATTTTTCTGTTGTTAACGTGCATAAAACTATTTACGCTTCATTAACCGTCACTTGAAGTAATATATATAACCACTAGGTACAACAATTTTATGCATGTTAAAAAAAAAAACAATTTTATGCATGTTAGCGACAGCTTAAAGGCTATCGTTAATAAGCTTCTACTATTATTCTTATTATTAATTATTAATTATTAAATATTCTAACAGCAATCTTACTTATGAACAATAGTGATACTATATACATGTTGTCTCAATTAGCGAAATGTTAAACTATAACCTCTTGTTCGATGGGTTCCACAACCGGATTATGGGTTATGCAAAGTGTGCAATTGCACATGGCCCAAGATCCAAAGCAGTCCAAATATATAACCCAACAATATCTATCTATAGTACGTTTATATATAAGGTTTTAAGAATATAACGTTTTTTACAACCGATTTTTTGATTGATGCTAGTATTTATTACATTTTTCAGTATTATTGAACTTTTTCTTAAATACATGTGAAAAACTTTTTCATACAAAGGGTCTCTTTTTGCTTATTGAGCAGAACCCTTAAAATTAACATGACGGCCCTAATGGGATCCCAAAATATTGCTAGGCCAAAAGGCTCTTTTGTGTTATTATTAGTCCTAATATATGTAAGTCGATCATAAATGTTATAATAGTGTGTTGTGCGCAATTTTCTTGCTTTTTAGGCAATTTATGCAGCGACCACAGATACGACAACAGTGACTCTAACATGGGCTTTAGCTTTATTGGTCAACAACCCTCTTGTGTTAAAAAAAGCTCGACGAGAACTTGAAATCCATGTGGGAAGAGATAGAAACGTTGACGAATCAGACTTGAAAAACTTGGTATATCTTCAAGCCGTTATAAAAGAAACGATGCGCCTTTATCCAGCTGCACCACTTTCTCTTCCCCATGAATCCACTGAAGACTGCATTGTAGGAGGTTATACAGTCCCAAAAGGGACACGCCTTTTGGTAAATATTTGGAAGATTCAACATGATCCACAAATATGGACCGACCCGTTTGATTTCGAGCCAGAGAGATTTTTAACAAGCAAAAAGGAAATAGATGTCAAGGGTCAACATTTCGAGTTGATTCCGTTTGGCAGTGGTAGAAGAATATGTGTAGGAATATCGATTGCTCTTGAAACTTTGCAGTTCATATTGGCCAATGTTTTACATGGATTTGAGTTCCAGAATCCATCGAATGAGCCGATTGACATGTCAGAAAGCTCCGGACTTACAAATCTTAAAGCTACTCCCCTCGAAGTCCTTGTTGCACCTCGACTATTGCCACACTTGTACGCTGTATCAGAGTTGGGCCCGACCGCCCTACCCCAACTGCACTAGTTTTTTATGCCATACCGGTGTTTGTTTAGTATAGAATGAGAGTACGTATAATAATTATCTTTATGTAATAATTAAGCTTTATGTAATGTATTTTTCGACTTTCTATGGTTTGGTTCTTTTTTTTATGCGGCGTGTTGATTTTTGAATCCGTTTTAATGTTATTAAGTTTCTTCCATAAAAAAATAAAATAAAAGTTGTAATCTATTTTAGGAAATTGGTGAAACTGCCTCCATTTCCGAACGTTTTTTTTACAATATGTCCCTAAATTTTTGAAAAGGCAATAAAGCCCCTTGTCCACGCATCACGCATGATGTGTATAACCTGGTATGTGATGCGTGGTCACTGACAGGGCCGTCTCATTGATTCCAAGGGCCCTGTGCGAGATATATAAGAGGGACATTAAACGTTAATTATTTTTTGGTTTGACTTGGGTCCGATCCGTTTTGCAAACCGGCTAATTTTATGGAGACCACTTATTTTGAAAGTTTCCTGGAGTCATCAATGGCAAAAAATTTAATACATACAAAAATTTAATAATAATAAAAAAGCTTAGATGGATATTTTTAGAAATATATTAACAATTGTATAAAATTATATACTCCGTATTACAAAATTTGGGTCCCTAAAATTTTCGGGCCCTGTGCGACTACACACTTTGCACATGCCCTGAAGACATCCCTGGTCACCGAGCACTTAGGCAAAACAAGTTAATTGGCAAGTTTGATTGTGATCATTTGTGTGAAATTGAGCCCGAGAATACAGGGAATCATATCATAATGGCTAATTTATATTCACGAGCTGAGAGATGGGAAGAAGCTTAAAGTGTTAGAGTAATTTTGGATGATATTGGGTTGAAGAAGATTGCAGGTTGAGTTGGATTGAAAATATTTGGAGGAATGCAAAGTTTTATAGTTAAAGATGTATCGAATGGAAAATGGAGGAAATATACGCAACGTGAGGCAGATTGTTGAACGTAATGAGTGAAGAGATTTGTGACTGTAGAAAATACAAAGCAATATCACCAGAGAAAAGCAAACAACACTCGATACTTTATTCATAACTGATAAGCCACATATTATACATATATATATATATATATATATATATATATATATATATATATATATATATATATATATATATATATATATATATATATATATATATATATATATAGGGCCAGGTTCAAGGGGAAGTAACCAATCGGGGGGAAGCGGGGGGAAGCAATTTTTTTTTTCCGTTTTTTTTGAAATTTTTTTTTTCCGACATCAAGATCACACGAAAATATGAACATTTAGAAGAGACACACTTCGTGATGAATGTTATTATTTAGGCGGAAAAACGATCGACAAAAATAACATTCAAGATAATATTGTTCGTGAAGAATATGAACGTTTTTTTTTTCTTCATGTTTTGTGAAGTAAAATTTAGCCCGATTTAGAGTTTAGGGTTTAGGGTTTAGTGTTTTGGGTTTATTCCATAAACCCAAAACACCAAACCCTAAACCCTAAACCCTAAACCCTAAACTCTAAACTGTTCGTGTTAAAAAACTCAATCTAAATCCTAAATCTAAACCCTAAACCCTAATATCTAAGCTCTATAAACCCTAAGATCTAAACCCCAATAGCTATAACCTCAAAATACGCTCGAAAAATACGATAATTGTTATATATTACTTCTTCGAGCGTTTTCCCGCCAAAATAAAAACATTTATCACAAAGTGTCTCTACTAAATGTTCATATTTTCATCTCATCTATAATGTTCGTGAACAAAGTTTTTTCAAAAAACGAATAAAAAAAAGTTTTTGCTTCCCCCGTTTCCCCCCGATTGGTTACTTCCCCATTGATCCTACCAATATATATATATATATATATATATATATATATATATATATATATATATATATATATATATATATATATATATTGGTAGGATCAATGGGGAAGTAACCAATCGGGGGGAAACGGGGGAAGCAAAAACTTTTTTTTATTCATTTTTTGAAAAAACTTTGTTCACGAACATTATAGATTGGATGAAAATATGAACATTTAGTAGAGACACTTTGTGATAAATGTTTTTATTTTGGCGGGAAAACGCTCGAAGAAGTAATATATAACAATTATCGTGTTTTTCGAGCGTATGTTGAGGTTTTAGATATTAGGGTTTAGATATTAGGTTTTATAGGGTTTATATATTATGGTTTAGAAATTTAGGGTTTAGGGTTTAGATTTAGGGTTTAGATTTAGGATTTATATTGAGTTTTTAACACAAACGGTTTAGAGTTTAGGGTTTAGGGTTTAGGGTTTGGTGTTTTGAGTTTATGGAATAACGATCGACAAAAATAACATTCAAGATAATATTGTTCGTGAAGAATGTGAACGGTTTTTTTTTCCTTCATGTTTTGTGAAGTAAAATTTAGCCCGATTTAGAGTCTAGGGTTTAGGGTTTAGGGTTTGGTATTTTGGGTTTATTCCATAACATAAAATAATAACATTCATCACGAACTGTCTCTTCTAAATGTTCATATTTTTGTGTGATCTTGATGTCTGAAAAAAAAATGCCATAAAAAACGATGATTGGTTACTTCCCCATTGATATATATATATGGCAAAAACAAAGACACGATCAAAACAACCACGTCGTACATGACTTCAAACGTTAACCAAAAATAAAGGAACTAACCCTAGAATTCGCATGACCAATTCTGGGCAGTTGACTGCTTAAACATAAACTGAAAAGTACTTCCTGGACACTTAACTAACGATGGACATAAAGCTCATTTATGAAAGACATAACAAAAAAACCAAAACAGAATGAGCCCAATAAATCCTCCCTTTAAACAAGAATGTATCAACCTTCTTGTTTAATCTTCAAAACACCAACTGCATTTCTGAACTGAAGGAAAGTATAAATCTTCATAGGCTTGGTCATTGCATCAGCAAGCTGATCTTCACTTCTACAAAATTCAAGTTTCACTTTTTCTTGATCACAAGGTCCCTAAGATAATGGAACCTTACATGAATATGCTTAGTTCTTCTATGCATCACTGGGTTCTTGGATAGTTTAATGGTGGAGTTGTTATCACATAAGATTTCTGTTAGACAGATTAGGTTAGGCCCAAATCCGATTGTGGGCTTGGGTCCGTTAGGGTTTTCTAGGTTACCTTGTATCGCTATAAATACCGCTTCAATAATCAATAATATTCACGGGTTTCACTATTCATCATGGTATCAGAGCTAAGGTGAACCAATTGGTGATAGAGGGACTTCCCCTTAGTCTTATATGCATACATTTGTTTTTGTCCATGACCGATGTGGGATAACTTCCCAACAATTTCAAGTGTCCCAAACTGTTTCTCATCAAGATCACCAAGTAGACCCTTTAACCACATACCATGACAAACTGCTGTTGTAGCAGCAACGTATTCGACCTCCGTTGATGATAAGGTAATAATATCTTGTTTGCGTGAGCTCCAACAGATAGCTGCTCCACTCAAAAGACACACATATCCAGAAGTGCATCTCCTATCTTCGGCATCTCGAGCATAGTCACTGTCTGTGTATAACTTTAAACTCTGATCAACATTCTTTCCATACACCAGACCATAATCATATGTGCCTCTTAAATACCCCAGTACTCTCTTAGCTGCAAAAAGATGGTCTTCTTTTGGATTAGCCATAAAACGAGTAAGCAAGCTTACCACATACATTAAATCGGGTCGTGTAACAGTTAGATACATCAAACTCCCAATCAGTTGTTTGTACGTAGTAACATTAATCTCCTCCCCTACTCCAACCTTCAAAAGAGCAGTCCCCGGTACAATTGGATTCTCCACTGGATTTGCTTCCCACAAACCAAATAGTTCCAGGAAATCTTTTGCATATTTTCTTTGACACATTGATATGCTATTATTCGTTTGTTGTACTTCCACACCAAGAAAATACCTCATCTGCCCGAGATTAGTCATCTCAAACTCCTTTTGCATAAATCTTTTAAAGGTTTCACACATCATCAAATCATTCCCTACATAGATTAAATCATCAACATACAAGCTTACCATAATTATTTTGTTCCAAACCTTCTTGACAAATAACGTATGATCATAACTGCTTTTCTTGAAACCTTCACATGTAAAATAACCCTCAATGTGATTGAACCAAGCTCGGGGAACTTGCTTTAAACTGTAAAGAGCCTTCTTTAGTCGATATACTTTACCTTCTTGTCCCTTTTGGGCGAAACCATCAGGTTGATGTACATAAACTACTTCCTTAAGCTCCCCGTGTAGGAAAGCACTTTTAAGATCTAGCTGAAAAACAATCCATCCTTTGTTAGCTGTGTAGTGACCCGTCCTAATCCACCTGGACGAAGTCTTCATCAGATGGTCCCATTGAAAGGTTCTGACCTCTATATGCCATGAACGACTCCATGTACTATCATTAAAACGAGCAAATGCACAGCGGAAGGTTTCTTTCATACCTGAGAATAAACATGCTTTAAAGTGTCAACCAAAAGGTTGGTGAGTTCATAAATTTATCGTAAACAAAAAAATTCATCATTTTGATAGACCACAAGATTTAAATGCTACATGGTACAAATGGGCCCGAATCCTACACCCACCTGTAATGTACATACGATATTTTTTAAATACAGTACACCTTTCTCGTGTACGAAATCCATTTTTCATAAATCTTAGTAACCGTACACATATCTCGTGCACAAAATATAATATACATAATCTGTGTATAAAAATCATTCTCTCGATACATAATATTCACATCAATTGGTGGCAACTATCATGTCCACATAATTCAATGGTGGCAATTATCATGTCCACATAATTCAATGGTGGCAAGTATCATGTCCACATAATTCAACGGTGGCAATTATCATGTCCACATAATTCAACGGTGGAAATTATCATGTCCACGTAATTCAATGGTTGCAATTATCATGTCCACATAATTCAATGGTGACAATTATCATGTCCACATAATTCAACGGTGGCAATTATCATGTCCACATAATTCATTCGAGGAATGTTTTGCTTGTGTCTATCTCGTCCAACATTTATAAAAGCATTTCATATATTCGTAGTTCAAAATATATTTCAAAAGCATTTCATAAAGTAGTTATAAAAACAGCGCATGTATTCTCAGTTCCAAAAATGTAAAGAGTAAAAGGGAATCAAATGAACTCACCATATTGTATTTCGTAGTAATTAAGCACATAATGGTATTGAACAAGTGCAGGGTTGGCCTCGGATTCACGAACCTATATCATATATATATATATATATATATATATATATATATATATATATATATATATATATATATATATATATATATATATATATATATTAACGCATATAATTGTAATTGAATGAATATATATATTATTAATGATATACTTGTTAAATTATATGTTATATGTATTAGTTATAGTTTTATATATCTAATTGTTATTTGGTAAAATAATAATAATGAATAAAAAAAAATTGTATTATTTTATAATAATAATAATAGTAATAATGCTTATTAATAGAAATAATTATAGTAATAATAATCATGATAATAATAATATTATTAATGATAATCAAAATAATGATAATAATCATGTATATTTATAAATCATGATAATGATGATAATAATAATAATAATAATAATAATAATAATAATAATAATAATAATAATAATAATAATATAATAATAATAATAATAATAATAATAATAATGATGATGTTAATAATGATAATAATAATATTAATGGTGATAATAATATTTATCTTTAATCATAATAATTATGTAATCATAATAATATCAATAATAATAATAATAATAATAATAATAATAATAATAATAATAATAATAATAATAATAATAATAATAATAATAATAATAATAATAATAATAATAATAATAATAATTATAATAATAAAAATAATACTAATAATAAGTAAATAGGAATTCTACCTCGACGAAGTAATCCTTAAAAAAATGCCCAAGTCCGGGTTTGAACCCGCGACGCCCCGCTAACCCGATAACATCCCTAACCCAAAACTATATAGCTCGTGTTTCTGTTTCACTTCTTCTTACAAAATCGTCCTCATCATCATATGTATCATTATATTAATGACCATACTAATCATAATTATAATCATATCATAATCATAATTATTCGTCATTTAGCAAAACCGCATCATCAACATGTTATTATCCCTATTATTATCGTCATCTTTCTTATTATGATCATCTTAATTCTATAATCATCAACCTTAATATTATTATCATAACATCATCATAATCTTAACATCCTAATACCTCGATCGCGATCACCTAGTTCATCATACATCATCATTATTAAACCTCAATAGAAACATGTTAAACGTTTTCTTATGATATTTTGTGATTAATCTTGCCCAACAGCCCAAATAGCCCAATCAAGCATAAACACACTTGGATCTCGGCCTAATCCACAAGTATACGCCCCAAACAACAATATATACATCGGCCCAAATTGAATAACAAGTGACCCAATCAAATACAAGCCTGGTTGTCGTTTTTTTTTAATATATCTGCCTCTATATAATTTCGGGGTGGAGCTCGTCTGATAAACACAGAAATAACAAAGTATAATATTCCTCTTTACAGTTCACCCTTACTCGATTATAATTGATTTCCAAATTATGAACGTCCTAATCATAATATCTCATCTAAACTCGCGGCCACAACACCAATGAATATGTCAATCAAATGTAAAAGAGTGTGTACGTGTAATTGTATGGCTTCACTCCTTACCCAATGCAATATTTAATCACCAATTGCTATCAACTTGTCGACCAATAATTTCATTCACCACCCACTTGCATAACCTTTTAATATACATACATAGTGAGTGGACAACTCAATCAATTAATTTGTATTGCTTCTTACTTCTATTGTTTTTCATATTCTCAATTGTCTTAAACCATAATAGCTATAGGTTTAGATCAAGTTTTAACAGAAACCAGAAGCCAACAGGTACGATATTTTGATGGTTTGATTGGTGTCGGTTTGATCAATCAAACTAAAGAAGAAAAAAAAATAGCAGCACAGCTGCAGTAGTTCATGTAGGCAGAAAAATAGCAAGGTTTGGTGTTTCGCCACGATTTTAAACAGAAAGAAAAAGAAGTATAGCAGTCGGTATGGGTGCTGTTTGTTCACGGTTATACAACAGAAACAAGTAACAACCTACAATAGTTTCAAATATGGCCAGAAGGATATAAAAGGTGGCGGGTTGGTGGTGTTTGAGTGGCCTTCGAATCAGCAACAAAACAAGTAGTTGATGGTTTGAGGTTGTTCGAACAGTTGGCCAAAGAGAATGATAATCACAAAACTTTATGATGGTGTTGATTGTTATAATTGAAATGTCCCGTTCTTATTGATTAAAAACGTTCCATATTAATTGATTTCGTTGCGAGGTTTTGACCTCTATATGAGACGTTTTTCAAAGACTGCATTCATTTTAAAACAAACCATAACCTTTATTTCATCAATAAAAGTTTAAAAAGCTTTACGTAGATTATCAAATAATGATAATCTAAAATATCCTGTTTACACACGACCATTACATAATGGTTTACAATACAAATATGTTACATCGAAATCAGTTTCTTGAATGCAGTTTTTACACAATATCATACAAACATGGACTCCAAATCTTGTCCTTATTTTAGTATGCAACAGCGGAAGCTCTTAGTATTCACCTGAGAATAAACATGCTTTAAACGTCAACAAAAATGTTGGTGAGTTATAGGTTTAACCTATATATATCAAATCGTAACAATAGAACACAAGATTTCATATTTCAATACACATCCCATACATAGAGATAAAAATCATTCATATGGTGAACACCTGGTAACCGACATTAACAAGATGCATATATAAGAATATCCCCATCATTCCGGGACACCCTTCGGATATGATATAAATTTCGAAGTACTAAAGCATTCGGTACTTTGGATGGGGTTTGTTAGGCCCAATAGATCTATCTTTAGGATTCGCGTCAATTAAGGTGTCTGTTCCCTAATTCTTAGATTACCAGACTTAATAAAAAGGGGCATATTCGATTTCGATAATTCAACCATAGAATGTAGTTTCACGTACTTGTGTCTATTTTGTAAATCATTTATAAAACCTGCATGTATTCTCATCCCAAAAATATTAGATTTTAAAAGTGGGACTATAACTCACTTTCACAGATTTTTTTACTTCGTCGGGAAGTAAGACTTGGCCACTGGTTGATTCACGAACCTATAACAATATATACATATATATCAAAGTATGTTCAAAATATATTTACAACACTTTTAATATATTTTGATGTTTTAAGTTTATTAAGTCAGCTGTCCTCGTTAATAACCTACAACTAGTTGTCCACAGTTAGATGTACAGAAATAAATCGATAAATATTATCTTGAATCAATCCACGACCCAGTGTATACGTATCTCAGTATTGATCACAACTCAAACTATATATATTTTGGAATCAACCTCAACCCTGTATAGCTAACTCCAACATTCACATATAGAGTGTCTATGGTTGTTCCGAAATATATATAGATGTGTCGACATGATAGGTCGAAAAATTGTATACGTGTCTATGGTACCTCAAGATTACATAATATACAATACAAGTTGATTAAGTTATGGTTGGAATAGATTTATTACCAATTTTCAAGTAGCTAAAATGAGAAAAATTATCCAATCTTGTTTTACCCATAACTTCTTCATTTTACCATTTTGAGTGAATCAAATTGCTATGGTTTCATATTGAACTCTATTTTATGAATCTAAACAGAAAAAGTATAGGTTTATAGTCGGAAAAATAATTTACAAGTCATTTTTGTAAAGGTAGTCATTTCAGTCGAAAGAACGACGTCTAGATGACCATTTTAGAAAACATACTTCCACTTTGAGTTTAACCATAATTTTTGGATATAGTTTCATGTTCATAATAAAAATCATTTTCCCAGAATAACAACTTTTAAATCAAAGTTTATCATAGTTTTTAATTAACTAACCCAAAACAGCCCGCGGTGTTACTACGACGTCGTAAATCCGGTTTTACGGTGTTTTTTGTGTTTCCAGGTCTTAAATAATTAAGTTAGCATATCATATAGATATAGAACATGTGTTTAGTTGATTTTAAAAGTCAATTTAGAAGGATTAACTTTTATTTGCGAACAAGTTTAGAATTAACTAAACTATGTTCTAGTGATTACAAGTTTAAACCTTCGAATAAGATAGCTTTATATGTATGAATTGAATGATGTTATGAACATCATTACTACCTCAAGTTCCTTGGATAAACCTACTGGAAATGAGAAAAATAGATCTAGCTTCAAAGGATCCTTGGATGGCTTGAAAGTTCTTGAAGCAGAATCATGACACGAAAACAATTTCAAGTAAAATTTCCACTCGAAATAAGATTGTTATAGTTATAAAAATTGAATTAAAGTTTGAATATGATTATTACCTTGTATTAGAAAGATAACCTACTGTAAGTAACAAAGGTTTCTTGAACTTGGATGATTACTTGGAATGGATTTAGAAAACTTGGAAGTAAACTTGCAATCTTGGAAGTATTCTTGATTTTATGAAACTAGAACTTTTGGAATTTATGAAGAACACTTAGAACTTGAAGATAGAACTTGAGATAGATCAATTAGATGAAGAAAATTGAAGAATGAAAGTGTTTGTAGGTGTTTTTGGTCGTTGGTGTATGGATTAGATATAAAGGATATGTAATTTTGTTTTCATGTAAATAAGTCATGAATGATTACTCATATTTTTGTAATTTTATGAGATATTTCATGCTAGTTGCCAAATGATGGTTCCCACATGTGTTAGGTGACTCACATGGGCTGCTAAGAGCTGATCATTGGAGTGTATATACCAATAGTACATACATCTAAAAGATGTGTATTGTACGAGTACGAATACGGGTGCATACGAGTAGAATTGTTGATGAAACTGAACGAGGATATAATTGTAAGCATTTTTGTTAAGTAGAAGTATTTTGATAAGTGTCTTGAAGTCTTTCAAAAGTGTATGAATACATATTAAAACACTACATGTATATACATTTTAACTGAGTCGTTAAGTCATCGTTAGTCATTACATGTAAATGTTGTTTTGAAACCTTTAGGTTAACGATCTTGTTGAATGTTGTTAACCCATTGTTTATTATAACAAATGAGATGTTAAATTGTTATATTATCATGATATTATGATATATAATATATCTTAGTATGATATATATACAGTTAAATGTCGTTACAACAATAATCGTTACATATATGTCTCGTTTCGAAATCATTAAGTTAGTAGTCTTATTTTTACATATGTATTTCATTGTTAATACACTTAATAATATATTTAATTATCATTTAACATAATTAACCAAGTGTATCAATATCTTAATATGATTCATATGTACCTAGTAAGACGTTGTTATAACGATAATCGTTATATATATCGTTTTCGAGTTTCTTAAATTAATAGTCTCATTTTTATGTATATAACTCATTGTTAAAATACCTAATGAGATACATACTTATAATAAAATCATGTTAACTATATATATAACCATATATATGTCATCGTATAGTTTTTACAAGTTTTAACGTTCGTGAATCACCGGTTAACTTGGGTGGTCAATTGTCTATATGAAACCTATTTCAATTAATCAAGTCTTAACAAGTTTGATTACTTAACATGTTTGAAACACTTAATCATGTAAATAACAATTTCATTTAATATATATATAAACATGGAAAAGTTCGGGTCACTACAGTACCTACCCGTTAAATAAATTTCGTCCCGAAATTTTAAGCAGTTGGAGGTGTTGACGTATCTTCTGGAAATAAATGCGGGTATTTCTTCTTCATCTGATCTTCACGCTCCCAGGTGAACTTGGGTCCTCTACGAGCATTCCATCGAACCTTAACAATTGGTATCTTGTTTTGTTTAAGTCTCTTAACCTCACGATCCATTATTTCGACGGGTTCTTCAATGAATTGAAGTTTTTCATTGATTTGGATTTCGTCCAACGGAATAGTGAGATCTTCTTTAGCAAAACATTTCTTCAAATTTGAGACGTGGAAAGTGTTATGTACAGCCGCGAGTTGTTGAGGTAGCTCTAGTTGGTAAGCTACTGGTCCTACACGATCTATAATCTTGAATGGTCCAATGTACCTTGGATTTAGTTTCCCCCGTTTACCAAATCGAACAACGCCTTTCCAAGGTGAAACCTATTTCTCCAATTTCAAACTCAATATCTTTTCTTTTACTGTCCGCGTAGCTCTTTTGTCGACTCTGGGCAGTTTTCAATCTTTGTTGAATTTGGATGATTTTCTCGGTAGTTTCTTGTATTATCTCCGGACCCGTAATCTGTCTATCCCCCACTTCACTCCAACAAATCGGAGACCTGCACTTTCTACCATAGAGTGCTTCAAACGGCGCCATCTCAATGCTTGAATGGTAGCTGTTGTTGTAGGAAAATTCTGCTAACGGTAGATGTCGATCCCAACTATTTCCGAAATCAATAACACAAGCTCGTAGCATGTCTTCAAGCGTTTGTATCGTCCTTTCGCTCTATCCATCAGTTTGTGGATGATAGGCAGTACTCATGTCTAGACGAGTTCCCAATGCTTGCTGTAATATCTGCCAGAATCTTGAAATAAATCTGCCATCCCTATCAGAGTTAATAGAGATTGGTATTCCATGTCTGGAGACGACTTCCTTCAAATACAGTCGTGCTAACTTCTCCATCTTGTCATCTTCTTTTATTGGCAGGAAGTGTGCTGACTTGGTGAGACGATCAACTATTATCCAAATAGTATCATAACCACTTGCAGTCCTTGGCAGTTTAGTAATGAAATCCATGGTAATGTTTTCCCATTTCCATTCCGGGATTTCAGGTTGTTGTAGTAGACCTGATGGTTTTTGATGTTCAGCTTTGACCTTAGAACACGTCAAATATTCTCCTACATATTTAGCAATATCGGCTTTCATACCTGGCCACCAAAAATGTTTCTTAAGATCCTTGTACATCTTCCTGTTCCAGGATGTATTGAGTATATGGTTTTATGAGCTTCTCTAAGTACCATTTCTCTCATATCTCCAAATTTTGGCACCCAAATTCTTTCAGCCCTATACCGGGTTCCGTCTTCCCGAATATTAAGATGCTTCTCCGATCCTTTGGATATTTCATCCTTTAAATTTCCCTCTTTTAAAACTCCTTGTTGCGCCTCCTTTATTTGAGTAGTAAGGTTAGTGTGAATCATTATATTCATAGATTTTACTCGAATGGGTTCTCTGTCCTTTCTGCTCAAGGTGTCGGCTACCACATTTGCCTTCCCCGGATGATAACGAATCTCAAAGTCGTAATCATTCAACAATTCAATCCACCTACGCTGCCTCATATTCAGTTGTTTCTGATTAAACATGTGTTGAAGACTTTTGTGGTCGGTATATATAATACTTTTGACCCCATATAAGTAGTGCCTCCAAGTCTTTAATGCAAAAACAACCGCGCCTAATTCCAAATCATGCGTCGTATAATTTTGCTCGTGAATCTTCAATTGTCTAGACGCATAAGCAATCACCTTCGTCCGTTGCATTAATACACAACCGAGACCTTGCTTTGATGCATCACAATAAATCACAAAATCATCATTTCCTTCAGGCAATGACAATATAGGTGCCGTAGTTAGCTTCTTCTTCAATAATTGAAACGCCTTCTCTTGTTCATCCTTCCATTCAAATTTCTTCCCATTATGCGTTAATGCAGTCAAGGGTTTTGCTATTTTGGAGAAATATTGGATGAATCTTCTGTAGTAACCAGCCAATCCTAAAAATTGACGTATATGCTTCAGAGTTTTTGGGGTTTCCCACTTTTCAACGGTTTCGATCTTTGCCGGGTCCACCTGGATACCTTCTTTGTTCACTATGTGACCGAGGAATTGAACTTCTTCCAACCAAAATGCACACTTTGAAAACTTAGCGTACAGTTTTTCTTTCCTCAATACTTCTAGCACTTTTCTCAAATGTTCTTCGTGCTCTTGATCATTCTTTGAGTAAATAAGTATATCATCGATGAAAACAATGACAAACTTGTCAAGATATGGCCCACACACTAGGTTCATAAGGTCCATGAACACAGCTGGTGCGTTAGTCAATCCAAACGGCATAACCATAAACTCGTAATGACCATAACGCGTCCTAAAAGCAGTTTTTGGAATATCATCATCCTTTACTCGCATTTGATGATATCCAGAACGTAAATCGATCTTCGAATAAACCGACGAGCCTTGTAGTTGATCAAATAAGTCGTCAATTCTTGACAGTGGATAACGGTTTTTGATGGTAAGTTTGTTCAACTCTCTGTAGTCAATACACAACCTAAATGTACCATCCTTCTTCTTGACAAACAAAACAGGAGCTCCCCATGGTGATGTGTTTGGTCGAATGAAACCACATTCTAATAGTTCTTGCAGTTGGCTTTGCAGTTCTTTCATCTCGCTGGGTGCGAGTCTATAAGGAGCACGAGCTATTGGTGCAGCTCCTGGTACAAGATCTATTTGAAATTCAACAGATCGATGTGGAGGTAGTCCCGGTAATTCTTTCAGAAATACATCGGGAAATTCTTTTGCGACGGGAACATCATTGATGCTCCTTTCTTCAGTTTGTACTTTTTCGACGTGTGCTAGAACAGCATAGCAACCTTTTCTTATTAGTTTTTGTGCCTTCAAATTACTAATAAGATGTAGCTTCATGTTGCCCTTTTCTCCGTACACCATTAAGGGTTCTCCTTCTTCTCGTACAATGCGAATTGCATTTTTATAACATACGATCTCTGCTTTCACCTTCTTCAGCCAGTCCATGCCAACTATTACATCAAAACTCCCTAACTCTACTGGTATCAAATCAATCTTAAATATTTCGCTACCCAGTTTAATTTCTCGATTCCGGCATATATTATCTACTGAAATTAATTTACCGTTTACTAATTCGAGTAAAAATTTACTATCCAACGGCATCAATGGACAACTTAATTTAGCACAAAAATCTCTACTCATATAGCTTCTATCCGCACCCGAATCAAATAAAACGTAAGCAGATTTATTGTCAATAAGAAACGTACCCGTAACAAGCTCCGGGTCTTCCTGTGCCTCTGCCGCATTAATATTGAAAACTCTTCCGCGGCCTTGTCCATTCGTGTTCTCCTGGTTCGGGCAATTTCTAATAATGTGGTCCGGTTTTCCACATTTATAACAAACTACATTGGCATAACTTGCTCCGACACTACTTGCTCCGCCATTACTCGTTCCGACACCATTTGTTCCTTTCGTTCTGTTAACTCCTGGTCCGTAGACGTCACACTTCGCCGCGCTATGACCATTTCTTTTACACTTGTTGCAAAATTTGGTGCAGAACCCCGAGTGATACTTTTCACACCTTTGGCATAGCTGCTTCTGATTGTTGTTGTTGTTGCGGTTGTTATTGTTGTTGGGATGATTGTTGTAGTTGCTTTTGTTGTTGTTGTTGTTGTTGTTGTTGTTGTTGTTGTTGTTGTTGTTGTTGTTGTTGTTGTTGTTGTTGGGCCGTTTGTGGTAGTTGCGATTGATGTTGCGATTGTTGGGATAATTGTTGCGATTATTATTGTAATTGCTGTTGTTGTTGTATTGGTGATTCTTATCACCGTTTTCCTCATACTTTCTTTTGACTTGCTTCACATTGGCCTCTTCAGCCTTCTGTTCTTTAATTCTTTCCTCAATCTGGTTCACTAGTTTGTGAGCCATTCTACATGCCTGTTGTATGGAGGCGGGCTCGTGTGAACTTATATCTTCTTGGATTCTTTCCGGTAATCCTTTCACAAACGCGTCGATCTTCTCTTCCTCATCTTCGAACGCTCCCGGACACAATAGGCACAATTCTGTGAATCGTCTTTCGTACGTGGTAATATCAAATCCTTGGGTTCGTAACCCTCTAAGTTCTGTTTTGAGCTTATTGACCTCAGTTCTGGGACGGTACTTCTCGTTCATCAAGTGCTTGAATGCTGACCACGGTAGTGCGTACGCATCATCTTGTCCCACTTGCTCTAGATAGGTATTCCACCATGTTAACGCAGAACCTGTGAAGGTATGCGTAGCGTACTTCACTTTGTCCTCTTCAGTACACTTACTTATGGCAAACACCGATTCGACCTTCTCGGTCCACCGTTTCAATCCGATCGATCCTTCGGTTCCATCAAATTCCAAAGGTTTGCAGGCAGTGAATTCTTTTTAGGTGCATCCTACACGATTTCCTGTACTGCTAGATCCAAGGTTGTTGTTGGTATGTAGCGCAGCCTGTACTGCGGCTATGTTTGAAGCTAGAAAAGTACGGAATTCCTCTTCATTCATATTCACGGTGTGTCGAGTAGTCGGTGCCATTTCCTTCAAAATTGTCAAATGGAACAAGTTAATCATACAGAATATTAAGAGTAGTTAATAGTATTTCGTAGCATAATATGAACTCATTTATAAAAGCTTTTTCTTCATATTAGCGTTTTATAAGTTTAAATTTGGGTAGTACCTACCCGTTAAGTTCATACTTAGTAGCTAATATACAATTCAACTACTACAATTCTATATGAAAAACTGATTATAATAATATTTCGCGTTCAAACTTTTATACAATATTTTACAAACTTACAATACCGCTTATTTTACATAAAGCATGAAATATAGCACACAATAACTTTGATACAAGATAGTTGTGAAGATAATTCTAGCTAGTACACAAGTCGTTCAGCAAAGGCAATAAAGACACGTAATTCATACGTCCAGAAACAAGTCATGCATTCTGGTTTTACTTGGACTACTTCACATCCTTGGTCTTGTGGAACATAACCGTTATGGCCGTTGATAAGACAGCATGTTGTAACATCGTCAAATGGACGAGGGTTACGTAATGACCAACAGTCTCGTAATAACCTAAAAACCTCATTTCTTACCCCAATTACTGACTCCGTCACTTGTGGGAACGTTTTGTTTAATAGTTGTAGCCCGATGTTCTTTTTCTCACTTTGGTGAGAAGCGAACATTACTAACCCGTAAGCATAGCATGCTTCTTTATGTTGCATGTTAGCCGCTTTTTCTAAATCATGAAGTCCTATATTCAGATACATTGAGTCAAAATAATTTCTTAACCCGTTGCGTAAAATAGCATTTGGGTTCCCCGCAATATATGCGTCAAAGTAAACACATCGTAACTTATGGGTTTCCCAATGTGATATCCCCCATCTTTCAAACGAAAGTCTCTTATAAACCAAGACATTCTTGGAACGTTCTTCGAATGTCTTACAAACTGATTTTGCCGTAAATAGTTGTGCCGAAGAATTCTGACCGACTCTAGACAAGATTTCATTAATTATGTCTCCGGGTAGGTCTCTTAAAATATTGGGTTGTCTATCCATTTTGTGTTTTTATACTGTAAAATAGACAAGAGTTAGATTCATAAAAAAAATACTTATTAATACAAGCAATTTTTACATATATCATAAAGCATAAGCACACTATATTACATATATTACACCACACGAATACAACTATCTTATTCCAACTCGCTCGTTTCTTCTTCTTCGGTTTTGGTTCGTTTTGCCAAGTTTCTAGGGATATATGATGTTCCCCTAATATGAGCTGTCATTTTCCACAACGGTTTAGAAAAACCTGGTGGTTTAGAGGTTCCCGGGTCATTGTTACAACTTAAGGGCTTCGGGGGTTGACGATACATATAAAGTTCATCGGTGTTGGAATTAGATTTATCTATTTTTATGCCCTTTCCCTTATTATTTTCTTTTGCCTTTTTAAATTCAGTTGGGGTAATTTCTATAACATCATCGGAATTCTCGTCGGAATCCGATTCATCGGAGAATTGGTAATCCTCCCAATATTTTGCTTCCTTGGCGAAAACACCATTGACCATAATTAAC
The DNA here is from genome assembly GCF_046630445.1 of Rutidosis leptorrhynchoides. Lineage (NCBI taxonomy): Eukaryota > Viridiplantae > Streptophyta > Magnoliopsida > Asterales > Asteraceae > Rutidosis > Rutidosis leptorrhynchoides. The sequence goes on from NC_092338.1 coordinate 353,849,207, forward strand.
CTTGGTCGGTTGGTTGAGGATTTTCTTTTACTTAACCATTTTGTTATTTCCCTCACCGGTTCTATTTCCTCCTCCGGTTCCTCCTCTTCCGGTTCTGATTCTTCTTCTGGTTCTGATTCTTCTTCCGGTTCTTCTTCAAGAACTTGTGAATCAGTCCAATATATATTCGACTCTTCGTTATTATTAGGTGAGTCAATGGAATTTGTGCTAGAGGTAGACATCTATCACACAATATCAAACATGTTAAGAGATTAATATATCACATAATATATACATGTTAATAATATATAGTTTCCAACAAAAATGTTAAGCAATCATTTTTAAAGAAAACACGGTCGAAGTCCAGACTCACTAATGCATCCTAACAAACTCGATAAGACATACTAATGCAAATTTTCTGGTTCTCTAAGACCAACGCTCGGATACCAACTGAAATGTCCCGTTCTTATTGATTAAAAACGTTCCATATTAATTGATTTCGTTGCGAGGTTTTGACCTCTATATGAGACGTTTTTCAAAGACTGCATTCATTTTAAAACAAACCATAACCTTTATTTCATTAATAAAAGTTTAAAAAGCTTTATGTAGATTATCAAATAATGATAATCTAAAATATCCTGTTTACACACGACCATTACATAATGGTTTACAATACAAATATGTTACATCGAAATCAGTTTCTTGAATGCAGTTTTTACACAATATCATACAAACATGGACTCCAAATCTTGTCCTTATTTTAGTATGCAACAGCGGAAGCTCTTAGCATTCACCTGAGAATAAACATGCTTTAAACGTCAACAAAAATGTTGGTGAGTTATAGATTTAACCTATATATATCAAATTGTAATAATAGACCACAAGATTTCATATTTCAATACACATCCCATACATAGAGATAAAAATCATTCATATGGTGAACACCTGGTAACCAACATTAACAAGATGCATATATAAGAATATCCCCATCATTCCGGGACACCCTTCGGATATGATATAAATTTCGAAGTACTAAAGCATCCGGTACTTTGGATGGGGTTTGTTATTCCCAATTGATCTATCTTTAGGATTCGCATCAATTAGGGTGTCTGTTCCCTAATTCTTAGATTACCAGACTTAATAAAAAGGGGCATATTCGATTTCGATAATTCAACCATAGAATGTAGTTTCACGTACTTGTGTCTATTTTGTAAATCATTTATAAAACCTGTATGTATTCTCATCCCAAAAATATTAGATTTTAAAAGTGGGACTATAACTCACTTTCACAGATTTTTTTACTTCGTCGGGAAGTAAGACTTGGCCACTGGTTGATTCACGAACTTATAACAATATATACATATATATCAAAGTATGTTCAAAATATATTTACAACACTTTTAATATATTTTGATGTTTTAAGTTTATTAAGTCAGCTGTCCTCGTTAGTAACCTACAACTAGTTGTCCACCGTTAGATGTACAGAAATAAATCGATAAATATTATCTTGAATCAATTCACAACCCAGTGTATACGTATCTCAGTATTGATCACAACTCAAACTATATATATTTTGGAATCAACCTCAACCCTGTATAGCTAACTCCAACATTCACATATAGAGTGTCTATGGTTGTTCCGAAATATATTTAGATGTGTCGACATGATAGGTCGAAACATTGTATACGTGTCTATGGTATCTCAAGATTACATAATATACAATACAAGTTGATTAAGTTATGGTTGGAATAGATTTGTTACCAATTTTCAAGTAGCTAAAATGAGAAAAATTATCCAATCTTGTTTTACCCATAACTTCTTCATTTTACCGTTTTGAGTGAATCAAATTGCTATGGTTTCATATTGAACTCTATTTTATGAATCTAAATAGAAAAAGTATAGGTTTATAGTCGGAAAAATAAGTTACAAGTCATTTTTGTAAAGGTAGTCATTTCAGTCGAAAGAACGACGTCTAGATGACCATTTTAGAAAACATACTTCCACTTTGAGTTTAACCATAATTTTTGGATATAGTTTCATGTTCATAATAAAAATCATTTTCCCAGAATAAAAAATTTTAAATCAAAGTTTATCATAGTTTTTAATTAACTAACCCAAAACAGCCCGCGGTGTTACTACGACGGCGTAAATCCGGTTTTACGGTGTTTTTTGTGTTTCCAGGTCTTAAATAATTAAGTTAGCATATCATATAGATATAGAACATGTGTTTAGTTGATGTTAAAAGTCAAGTTAGAAGGATTAACTTTTATTTGCGAACAAGTTTAGAATTAACTAAACTATGTTCTAGTGATTACAAGTTTAAACCTTCTAATAAGATAGCTTTCTATGTATGAATCGAATGATGTTATGAACATCATTACTACCTTAAGTTCCTTGGATAAACCTACTGGAAATGAGAAAAATAGATCTAGCTTCAAAGGATCCTTGGATGGCTTGAAAGTTCTTGAAGCAGAATCATGACACGAAAACAATTTCAAGTAAGATTTCCACTCGAAATAAGATTGTTATAGTTATAGAAATTGAATTAAAGTTTGAATATGATTATTACCTTGTATTAGAAAGATAACCTACTGTAAGTAACAAAGGTTTCTTGATCTTGGATGATTACTTGGAATGGATTTAGAAAACTTGGAAGTAAACTTGCAATCTTGGAAGTATTCTTGATTTTATGAAACTAGAACTTTTGGAATTTATGAAGAACACTTAGAACTTGAAGATAGAACTTGAGAGAGATCAATTAGATGAAGAAAATTGAAGAATGAAAGTGTTTGTAGGTGTTTTTGTTTGTTGGTGTATGGATTAGATATAAAGGATATGTAATTTTGTTTTCATGTAAATAAGTCATGAATGATTACTCATATTTTTGTAATTTTATGAGATATTTCATGCTAGTTGCCAAATAATGGTTCCCACATATGTTAGGTGACTCACATGGGCTGCTAAGAGCTGATCATTGGAGTGTATATACCAATAGTAAATACATCTAAAAGCTGTGTATTGTACGAGTACGAATACGGGTGCATACGAGTAGAATTGTTGATGAAACTGAACGAGGATATAATTGTAAGCATTTTTGTTAAGTAGAAGTATTTTGATAAGTGTCTTGAAGTCTTTCAAAAGTGTATGAATACATATTAAAACACTACATTTATATACATTTTAACTGAGTCGTTAAGTCATCGTTAGTCGTTACATGTAAATGTTGTTTTGAAACCTTTAGGTTAACGATCTTGTTGAATGTTGTTAACCCATAGTTTATTATAACAAATGAGATGTTAAATTGTTATATTATCATGATATTATGATATATAATATATCTTAGTATGATATATATACAGTTAAATGTCGTTACAACGATAATCGTTACATATATGTCTCGTTTCGAAATCATTAAGTTAGTAGTCTTATTTTTACATATGTATTTCATTGTTAATACACTTAATAATTTATTTACTTATCATTTAACATAATTAACCAAGTGTATCAATATCTTAATATGATTCATATGTACCTAGTAAGACGTTGTTATAACGATAATCGTTATATATATCGTTTTCGAGTTTCTTAAATTAATAGTCTCATTTTTATGTATATAACTCATTATTAAAATACCTAATGAGATACATACTTATAATAAAATCATGTTAACTATATATATAACCATATATATGTCATCGTATAGTTTTTACAAGTTTTAACGTTCGTGAATCACCGGTCAACTTGGGTGGTCAATTGTCTATATGAAACCTATTTCAATTAATCAAGTGTTAACAAGTTTGATTGCTTAACATGTTGGAAACACTTAATCATGTAAATAACAATTTCATTTAATATATATATAAACATGGAAAAGTTCGGGTCACTACAATAATCAAAGTATTAACGTGAATGTGGGTGATGGTGTTTCGTTGTGGTTGTTGTTTGGCTCGCGGGTGGGTTTTGAATGGTGGTGGATCTTGGTCTCGATTAACATACGGTGACCAATGGTGTAATGAGGGTATTCGTGGGATGGTTTACAAGGTGATCAATGTGGTGTTTCAAGAAAACAGAAGCAAGGAAGACAGGTTGATCAAATTGGTGGTTTGTTTGCGATGGTTTAAGTTGGTGATTGTTTCGTACAAATAGAAACAGAAGAACATAAATGTTTTGGTGATGGTCGATGATAGTTATGGTTTGATGGTGGTGGTTTTAATGTGGTGTCGGGTGTTGATAAAAAAAATGCTATGCTCGTTATATACCATTGAAGGAGTCGACAGGAAGATTCGAGCTAGAAGGAACAAACAAGAAAAATAAAGCAGATAGAGAAGTGTAATCTATTCGTACGATATATACAGCACAAGATTCGATTACCGTTTGGTTTGTAGCTTTGATTGGGTCGACAGAAGAATCAATCGGGTACACATAAATATATATATATATATATATATATATATATATATATATATATATATATATATATATATATATATATATATACAAGTTGAATAAAATTTGATTGTTTGATAACGATATGTAACAAAATTTTGTTTTTTGTAATGTGAATTGATCTCGGCTGCTAACAAATTCCTGTAGTATGGAGATCGATGGATACAATCTTGCAGACGGGAACAAGAATCTTATACAGTTCGATGGAGATGTGAAACAGATAAAGGAGATATCAAATTTACAGAAATTTCAATCAGGAATATTACCAAATACAAAAATCGATTTGAAAGGGAATAGATTGGTACGAATGATTATGAGGTGTATCAATTTAGGAGACAGAAAACAAAGTTGTATGTAATCTGATTGCAACGTGAAACAGATTTTGTATAAATTCGTATAATTAATACATTAATACTGATTCCTAATATGTATCTGTATTTAACAATATATATATATTTGTTTTTTTATATATATCTGTATATACATATATTTGTATTTATATTTCTTTACTTTATATAATTTGTATTAACAAATAATTAGGTATAGTAATAATAATAATATTTAACAATATCCAAGTAATAATGATTAAAAGTAATAATAATAATAATAATAATAATAATTTTGAAATAAAAATGATAATTTTTAGTAATAATAATGATATAACAAATTACATGTGTTAACTTTCATATATTTTATATTGAAAATAATAAAATAGCTAATACTGATTTTTATATTAATAATGAAAGTAATAATAATATTAGTATAACAATTATATTTTAACTTGTAACTACATTTAATATATTAATATTACAATCTATTAATTATGTAATTATATCATTCACTATATGATAACATTATTTAAATATTTGATACTTATACATTTTATATATATTACATTTATATATATATATATACATATTTATTTACAAGTACAAGTTTGTGAATCGTCGGGAAAGGTCGAAGATCAATTAAATACAAGAAAACAGTTCAGAATTTTTTTGAGACTCAACTTTACAGACTTTGCTTATCGTGTTGAAATCATATAAAGATTAAGTTTAAATTTGGTCGGAAATTCTCGGGTCGTCACAGTACCTACCCGTTAAAGAAATTTCATCCCGAAATTTGAATGTGGTCATCATGGCTAACAATAAAAATGTTTTCATGACGAATATGAGTTGATAAATAGAGTTTCATCATTATTGATTAATATAGATAAAGCAATTTGATTATGTGAAGCATTCGAGTGAAACTGTCACAAAAGAGTGAAATGAGGTAAACAAGTTTCGTCGTAGTCATGATTGAATTCCGGAATTCAAGGATTTTAAAGAAATCTTCTAATCAGAAAGAAAATGTAATCGCACGATTTATTAGTAAACTGTCAGAATTACGGAAGAACGGAAATATCAAGGAAATATTTCAGTGATATGCTTAGAGATTAAGTAGAATGAAAGAGTCGTGTAACATGGCACATGATGACGGTATTGTCTGTGAATCATCACATTCCATTAGAAATTCAGCATGACTTATTGTAATATAATCACGTTACCCAAGTGTCATTATATTATACTAACTCATGCTTCAATTCTCAACACTTCTCCAGAAACCATTCATAATTTAATTTCAAATTTATAGAAGGATAGAAACTAAAATAGTTTCTTTTATGATGTAACATAGGTAACACGAGGAGATAGATAATTTCGGATGAAAATATTTATGAAAATATCTTCAGAAATATCGAAGATATTTATGATGATATTTTTGGGAATTTCTAAGTTCGAAGGTTTATGAAGAAATTATTTTTTTCGCAAGATTTTAACATGACTTCAGGGCAAGATATACGCTGAAGACTTCATTGGTTACAGAATTACCTGGATTCTTTGGATTTAGGGTATGATCCTTGTATTTGTCCTTGGTCTCCTTCATGGTTTGCTCAATCCGTTTTTCAGTACCAAATTTTCTATCGAGTGTTCTCAACACTCCATTCTTTTATCATCACTTTTGGCCATTAAGACCATTTTCTACATGCTGCTTCGTCAGCATTTTCAAAGTTAACGAATCTGGATCATTGGTTATCAAACCAATAGCTTTCAAGAGAATTGTGTTTTTAGATGATTAAACGCTGATTTCTGGTAATTGGTATGGCAATTCTCGTTACAAGGTGCGGATGAGTTCATGATAAGACTTCAATAGATAAATATAGTGATTTGTCGGAGAGATTAAATCCAAGGAGCAACGAAGTTGCTGGTACGTCTGCGGGTGATGTGGTGGAATATAAAAGGTTCTCCGATAACAATAAAAGAGCACGCATATATATCAAGGTTATAATAAGGTTGTTTCGAATGAAAAGTCAAAGTTGACTTACTACAGCTGTGAAAAAATTGGCTAATTTGAAAAGGGATTGCAAAGTTATTTTTGATAATCACAACTCCCAAAGGGTTAGCACATATATGTTTTAAACATTTACTCAGGTTCCGAGTGTTTTCAGGTGCATAACTATATGCATCAATATTTTCTTTCGTAGATGAAATGCGATTGGTTCATCCTCTCGATTGAAGTGTTTTCAAGAATTATGAAATGTTTGAACGCAGATTGGAATCGTCAAGATACAAATGAGGTTTAAGATGAAATCAAGTGGCAAACTTGAGGAAATATTTAACTGTAGTAGATGTAACTTATTAACTATATTTTAAATCAAAATGTGTTTAACTAATATTTCCTACTCTTTTAATACTTTTTAATTTTCTAAAGTTAGTATAGGTTTAAAGTTTTACATGGTTAAATAATTGGTTACTAATAAATTTTATTTTGTCTATTATTTTCTTCATTAGGACACTTGACAAATCTTGACTTGGCATCTGATCGGTCAAAATCCGAGTATGAAATTGAATTTGAATTAAAATGGTTGTTCTTTGATGAACGGATACTTGTATATGTGGATTTGAGCAGTATTGTTAATGACTGCCGAATCTAAATCGAAGAATGTACAGTATAACTTATTAATGTGAACTCTAAATATTCCTCGGGTATTACCTACCCGTTAAAATATTTTCATCATTAACAGTTTGTACAAAAGAATTTTTAATTACAATCTTTATGAAAACACATATACATATATATTTTCTCCAGATGTAATCATGGATTTAATGAGTTAATATAATATTAAACTCATTTGATTTTCGGTTTGAGCTAGAATAAGAAATCTCTAAAACTTTTAGAAACCACATATTCTTCGCAGAATATTTCTTCTTTACAGAATATTTCTTCAATGAAGTTATGGATCAATACTTCATCGTTAACTATTAGGAACCACATATTCTTCGTAGAATATTTCTTTAATGAAGTTATGGATCAATACTTCATCGTTCATTGTTGTTGGTACTCCTTGGTATCTATGGTGCGTATGACGTTGATGCTCGGGTCACAGATTGTGATGTTGAGGTGTGGGATGCGGATGTAGTTGTGATGGTACTATTGGTATTGTTGATGGTGTTGTTGAAACTGGTAAGTTTTGCACTATATTCTCCAAATTTATTACTCGAGCGCGAAGCTCGTTGACTTCTTCTATTACATCCGGGATGATTGGCGGTTGAAATGAGCGGATGAATAAGGTTTAAAATTGTAGATGTTATGTAATCGTTGAGAGTTATTCTGGAAATGAGAGTGAAAATGGTGGTTCGAACAGGTTTGCCGGTAAGTGCTTCAGGTTCTTGGCCAATAGGGCAATATGGTTGGTGGGAGGGATCACATCTTCACATCATCACTTCTTCGCATCTCCATTAATTAAGTTTACTTCGTACCCATTCTCAATTCATCCTGAATTTATGATGGTTAATTGGTTGACCCATTCCGGTTACACTGCTTTCGGAGCTCGAGTGGAAATCCATATCAGAATCCGAGGGACTTGAACTAGTGGCGAGTTCCATTTCGTATGATTGAATAAAGGATTTTTCGATATGAAATGATTTCTGGCTATCGGATAGTATTCTAATTACATAGAATATCTATATATATAGAACAAAGGATTTCGTAGATTACGGAGGGATTTACGGAATATGTCAGGAAAGTTTACAGTAACAGATACGCTAAGATATGAATTTTTGTCTATACACTATTCATGCAATTAATGCAGTAAGATGTGTCTAGACTAAGAATGATAAGTAGGTAATTTCCTACGGATGATAAGTAGATAATTTTCGACTAGAAATGATAAGCAAAACTTTTGACATGCAGACACGGTCGAAGTCCAGACTCACTAATGCATCCTAACAACTATCAGTTAGACACATTAATGCAAGACCTGGTTCGCTAAGACCACCGCTCTGATACCACCTGTAGTGACTCGTCATAATCCACCTGGACGAAGTCTTCATCAGATGGTCCCATTGCGAGGTTCTGACCTCTATATGCCATGAACGACTCCATGTACTATCTTTAAAATGAGCAAATGCACAGCGGAAGGTTTCTTTCATATCTGAGAATAAACATCTTTTAAAGTGTCAACCAAAAGGTTGGTGAGTTCATAAATTTATCGTAAACAAAAAAAATTCATCATTTTGATAGAATTTATGATATTTTTGGGAATTTGTAAGTTCGAAGGTTTATGAAGAAATTATTTTTTTTCGTAAGATTTTAACATGACTTCAGGGCAAGATATACGCTGAAGACTTCATTGGTTACAGAATTACCTGGATTCTTTGGATTTAGGGTATGATCCTTGTATTTGTCCTTGGTCTCCTTCATGGTTTGCTCAATCCGTTTTTCAATACCAAATTTTCTATCGAGTGTTCTCAACACTCCATTCTTTTATCATCACTTTTGGCCATTAAGACCATTTTCTACATGCTACTTCGTCAGCATTTTCAAAGTTAACGGATCTGGATCATTGGTTATCAAACCAATAGGTTTCAAGAGAATTATGTTTTTAGATGATTAAACGCTGATTTCTGGTAATTGGTATGGCAATTCTCGTTACCAGTGGTGTAATCACCCATCCAAGTTAGTGCTCTTCTTGAACGAGCAGGAGGAGCTGCTGGTGTGGCTGTTTCTGTTACATATTCGACATCAGATGTTGTAGCAGTAGTATCATTGGTCGGTTCCTGAGTAGCATCTTGTGGTGGGCTTGGACTGTCACACACAGGAGAGATTATTTCTTCTACTTCTTGTACACTACTACCTTCTTGTCCTACTGTATCATCTCCAATTTCTGTCTCATTTACCTTCCAATCCCAACTTGTTTTCTCATCAAAAACGACATCCCTACTAACAACAACCTTTTTCTCAATTGGATCATACAACTGGTAAGCTTTTGATTCATAGCTAACTCCCAAGAATATGCATTTACGACTTCGATCATCAAGCTTTGTCCTTAATTGTGAAGGTATATGTACAAAATCTACACAACTAAAGACCCGAAAATGCTCCACGCTAGGCTTTGTACCTGTCCACATCTCCTCTGGGACCTTATTATCCAAGCTTCGACTTATACATCTATTTAGAACATGGCACGCCCATTTAACCGCCTCTGTCCAGAAATACTTGGTCATGAAATTCTCGACTAAAAGGCACCGCACCATATTCATAATCGTACGGTTAAGACGTTCCACCACCCCGTTTTGTTGAGGGGTGTAGGAAGCAGTTAATTGCCTTTTAATGTCGTTTTGTTCACAAAACTCATTGAAAAGATTTGAAGTAAACTCACCACCCCTATCACTACGTAGACACTTAATTTTGTTTCCTGTTTCTGTTTCGACAAGCGCTTTGAAACGTTTGAAAATTTCAAATGTTTCTCCCTCGTGTGTCAAGAAATAAACCCACATTTTTCTCGTATAGTTATCAATGAAAACGAGAATGTACCTTTTTCCACTTTGAGATGCCGGAGTAATGGGACCACACAGATCCGTATGTATTAGCTGCAGTTTTTCTTCAGCGCGCCATTTACTATATTTTGGGATTGCTTCTCGTTGTTGCTTGCCCACAACACAAATTTCACACACTTTTGTCTTCTCCACCAAGCTTGGCAACCCTATAACCATTTTCCTATACTGCATTGTTCTCAATGCTTTATGATTGACATGGCCAAAATGTTTGTGCCATATTTGATTTTCGTGCTCGCTGCTTACTTGAATACATGTTCCTGGTGATTGTGTGAAACAAGCATACACTGGAAATACACAATTTTTCGTCATCTTAGAGGTAAAGATTAACCCTCTTTGATGGTAAAAAAAAGCTCTACATATCCCATTGTCCATCACCACCTTTACCTTCTTATCTTGAGGTTGCCCGATGCTAATAACATTTGATGTTAGCTTAGGTACATAGTACACTTCTGTAATGATTTGTGTTCTCCCATATACTGTTAGGCGAATGTCACCTAAACCTTGAACATTCAATCTTTTATCATTTCCCAGCTTTACTGTGTGACTATAGCTTGTATCCAAACGTGTGAACCAATCCTTCACTCCAGTCATGTGATTGGAACAAGCTGAGTCAAGAAACCATATACCTTTTGGTGACATCTTCTCGATGTCTATTGATGCCATTAACACCAATTCTTCATTTTCATCAAACTCAGTATAGTATGCAATTCTTTCTCCGGATGGACATTCTTATTGAAAATGTCCCATTTTATGACATTTATAGCACTCCACTGTGGATTTATCAAATTAAGAACGTCCACGTCCACGTCCTCTCCCTCGACCATATGAATTTCGTCCTCTTCCTTGTCCCCTTCTAATGTCTTGTTCGACCTTCAATACTTGCTCATCGGGTACACGTTTTAGGAGTTTCTGCTCGTGTACAAGTAATCAACTTTCAAGTTCATCAACTGAAAGTGCATCAAGGTCTTTCGATTCTTCTATCGAGCACACCACCGTTATGAAATTATATGTCAAAGTGTGAAGGATCTTCTCCACAATATTCACATCCGGCATGTCTTCCCCACAATTACGCATATCATTTGCTGTCACCATAATTCTTTGAAAATATGCAGTAACAGATTCACCCGATTTCATCTCCAAAGTCTCAAAATCTCTTCTCAAACGTTGACGCTGGGCTCGTTTCACTCTAGCATTCCCTTGACACTTCATCTTCATAGAATCCCATATCTGCTTGGCGGTATTCTTTTGTGAGATTGTTTTTAGGATATGCTTTTCAATGGACTGGAACAAATAGTTTCGAGCCTTCAAATCCTTTAACTTCTTAGCATCCAAACTGATGCGTTCAGCTTCTGTTAATTTTTTTCTATCTTTTTGCTCAGTGTACCCTTCAATGACCACTTGCCAATATTCCTTTGATCGGAGAAGGTTCTTCATTAGTAGGCACCAATGATCGTAATCCCCATTAAACTTGGGTACACAGGGCGTCTGGAATTGATTGTTTTCTTCAGCCATCTCACTCTTCTTTTCTTTGATCGCTCACAAAGTTTGCTCCTAATACCACTTGTAGAAAATACAAAGCAATATCACCAGAGAAAAGCAAACAACACTCGATACTTTATTCATAACTGATAAGCCATATATATATATATATATATATATATATATATATATATATATATATATATATATATATATATATATATATATATATATATATGGCAAAAAGAAAGACACGATCAAAACAACCACGTCGTACATGACTTCAAACGTTAACCAAAAATAAAGGAACTAACCCTAGAATTCGCATGACCAATTCTGGGCATTTGACTACTTAAACATAAACTGAAAAGTACTTCCTGGACACTTAACTAACGATGGATATAAAGCCCATTTATGAAAGACATAACAAAAAAATCCAAACAGAATGAGCCCAATAGTTACTTGGAACCAAATCATCTGATTCTAGTATAGTAGTAAAATCTTACATCTTTATAACATTATACATTCTGTTTTCAAATGACTTCATTTATAGCACAATCTTGAAACTCCCGATAGCTGTTTAATGATACGCATATCCGCATGACTATGCGGATTACGCATTCAACGCCCCGAACCGCACACTAATTGCCATGTAAAGACATATGGCACGGGTATAGTCGCATTCTATACGCCTATACCATCTGATGTGAGTTTCGTATACTTGCATAAGGGTCCAATATATTCTAGAAGAATGTACAGTATAATTAATTCAGATTCTTTTCCTTAAATAACGAAAGTTAGTTGGAATAAGATTGCATTTAATTAGGGAAGAGATTCTATCGAAACCCTAATTCGTGAGCCTATAAATACATAACTCATAAACCCTACATACATATTCGGTTACTCATACGTAACAAAGCATACACATCATCGTACAAACAAGCTTCATACGATCTCTCACGTAAAGTCTTTCAGGTATGTCTCGAACTATAAACCCTTCATGTCTTTGGGCCACTCAATCCCGTATGCTGGATTGTTGGTGGACTCTCAAATTGGCCACCCTGTCAGAATCGAAACGATACCGATATGGGTTATCCACAACTAAGCGTTGGAGGTTCGAATATTGTTAGTCCTTAAACCCTATCATGCACTCAAGCATAAGTTCACCTTGACCTCGTGAAAATATGCTTGATCATTTGGCTCCATCCGTGGGACCAGTTATATGAACAAATAAGATTGGAATTTATGTTATGTATTTTCTTTCCGTAAAACTTTTTTTTTTAATTAATCGGTCACTTTCATGTTATTCGCCTAATTCAAACCAATGGCGGGCAACAAAGGTTCAAAGCCATCTTTTTCAACATTTCCAGGTCAACGAACACCTGTACGACAAAACAGGCATCCACAACAGAAGGGAAAAAGGTGTCAAAACCCCCTTCAATAGAAGCTATCCTAATGGGGCAGACAAGCGCTGAAATTGCAAAGACAGTTCCTCTAACCATGGATGAGGAACAAAGCGAGTGGCTGCAGAACATTGGGGAAGATACGCCCCCAGTAGTAGAAACTAGCTATATCTGTTTTAAAGAAACGGATACTGGACGCATGAAGTGTAGAGCCCCGTCCTATTCTATAAGGACGAATACAATAACATATGGTTACATTGATGCGATCGCATGGCATTTGTGCCTTCTTGCCATGCGATCGCATGGCCTGGGAATCCAGCTCACATTTGCTTGTTTTCTTCTTGCCGACGGTTTTAATATATAATATAATATATATAATTTTTAAGAATTAATTATATATTATATTATATTCATGTGCATAGTTGACTTGTAATTTTTAGTCCGTTGCGTCGAGTGTTGAGAGTTGACGCTGGTCCCGGTTCCGAATTTTCGAATGTCCTTTCGTACTATTTAATATCTTGTACTTTGCATTTTGCGGCTCGTACTCTTGTAATTTTGAGACGTTTCTCATCAATAATTTGAACCACTTTGATTGTACTTTGTACTTTTTAGCTTTTTGGTCATTTGCGTCTTCAAATCGTCGAATATGTCTTTTGTCTTCACCTTTTATTATTTAAACGAATATCACTTGTAAATAGAACAATTGCAACTAAAAGCTTGTCTTTCTTGAGGGATAATGCTATGAAATATATGTTCGTTTTTAGCATTATCAAATATTCCCACACTTGAGCGTTGCTTGTCCTCAAGCAATATAGTCTTGAAATAAAAATACTAGAATTACTTCTTTATTCTTCACACTTTGTACATCAGTGATTTCTATACGGCGGTATAAACAATGATAGTAACGTTGTGGTTTACAGTCCTACATGACTATGAAAATTTAGATCCTTTTAGGAAATTGGATCTTTATGAAAACATTTGATCTTTTGAAAATTCAATCTTGCTTTTACCCTAGACAAGTTTTTCGGAATAACCCTTCACCGGTGTTTGCAAAATGTTTTTGTGGGTTTCAGATTTGAAAATTTTAGCTCAAAACTTGCGGTTTTGTGTCACCCACTTGCTAACATTGTATTGGGAAAGCAACACATCCAGTTTACTTGCTCCGTATATTACCTTTCGATAAACTACCGTCCGGTTGTAAAGGAAAGCATTGAACAAGCAACTGTTAAGGCAATGTCCCGTGACATGCTTTTAATTATGGTCTATATCGTGTCGGATGCAATTACTATCCTTTGTAGGAGCAATAGTAAAGATCACCCTATAGTTTTTTGGTCTGGCACAAGGTCCTGTCTTTGACCATGCTATGCAACCACCGTTCTTACGGTTGACACCTGATTTGATTCAGGTGACCTAATGAATTCCAGGTGAATTCCTAGGATTTTACGTTCAATGGTAATGAAAGCATTGAAAATGGGTTTTTCAGAAAATAAATCGGTTTGTAATTTGATCAAAATATTTTCTCGTTCAAGCTCAAGTTTAGATATCATTGAATTCCATGAGTTTGAATTCTCAATCTGTAAGGTCAATCTCAAGGATTGAGTAATATCAGTCTTAAAAGCTGATTTTTGATCTTTAAGGAGATTATCCTTTCTGGGGATCTGATTCATTAGTCTTATAAGCTAATTTGCACGGTGCCCCCCATTGTACGAGACAGATCCTCTCATAGTTAGGATAAGTCTGACCACTTGGCGACCCTGTTTGATGTTGAGGTCCGTGGATTTCCTGCTGATTTTAGAGATGACATTTCTAGATTTTTCGTCAACCTACAGCTGGTCTGGACGACAACTTCCTGACCTAAATCAAGAAGTGCGTGTCTTTTTCTGAAGACTTTACTTCATTTTAATGATGAAATTGATTCATCGTGTAGATCCATCTTTTCTTTCAAATGTATTACAGTAAATCGGGTAAAACTGATTAGTTTAGTCCAAAGCAAAAGTACCTGCAATAATCTGTACCAAATATGTGATATGTGTTTTAAAGAAATTGGTAAATTCTTCCCACACTTAGCTTTTATTTATTCTTTTCTTTGCCTTTTTATTCTCTTCTATTCCATTTTAAATGAATTCAAGCATTTTGGGTTGTTTCTCCATTTATGTTCTCTCCGAAGTAACAATAATTTCGGCATTAACACCTAGTTTTATCGTTCATAAATATGTATAAACATGATTTTGAATTCATTTAGTTGAAAATTTTTCAAATTTTCACAAAATTTGGCAATTAAACTAAGTGTAAACCCGAGAGAATTTATAACCCTTCCCCACACTTGAGATCATGCAATGCCCTCATTTGCATGAAATCAGACTATAATTATAAATTCATGAGGGTGATTAGTGTAAAAAAGTGATTAAAAATACTGAGTTTGCAAACATATTATTTTATATCACATTTGATATTTTGCGTCTTATCGTCAAAATTAGTAGCTTTTGCTGAACTTAATGTCAGTCTTTGAAAGTGCGCTATTTTTCTTTGTGTTGTACATAAGATAAACTACAGATATATATATATATATATATATATATATATATATATATATATATATATATATATATATATATATATATATATATATTCATAAAACCTTTATTTATTAAAACAATTTAAATGAATATTTTTTTTTAAATTTTTTTTTCCTTTTACTTTAGGTAGTTTCGGTACGTTTACCTAGTCCGTCCCTCGACAAAATTTAAAATTTGTCGTTTTTAAAGCGATTGTTTTAAAAGCAAAGTTTTTTGGGTTTTTTAATTTTTTTGGTATACTTTAGATCAATAAAATTAAAAATAATGATAACAAAATTTTTCACCCCGCCCTCAGGTAAAGCAATTTCGGTTCCATGACCTAGTCTTCAACTTACGATGAATTTTAGAAATCATTTTTTAAACTTAATGAAATAAAGTAATTTTTTTTTAAATTCACACAAAACTTAAATTTAAAAAGCATATTAATTTCATACAAAACCTATAAAACAAAAATTCAGAATGGAGGGAGAAAACCAGTTCTTTAGTGACTGCTAGTGGAAAAGACCAATCGAATTTCATTCTCGGAACTACATGAGAACAGAACAACTAACCCTAGACAGCATTATTTCTTAGAACATTTGAATCTCCCCACACTTAGGTAGCTGTGGTGTCGAAATTGTGGTTAACTTCATTGTCAATTTCTCTTGGACCATAATCAACTTGCATATCTATGACTTTTGCTTTAAGCCATTGGTCGGATTCCTGTGTAATATCCACAAATTCAACTAGTTTTGCCTTTTCTTTAGGGAAAGATTGGATACTAACCGGTTACATAACTTAAAGTTTCCCTTGGTTCTAGCATCGCGAATTCATTTAATAAGTTTCTTCATTGAACTGTTAATAACGGGGTCATTTAATTTCGCATCAACAACGGGGTTCTTTGTTATCAGGTCATCATTAGGTGTTACTTCATCTTCCCCACACTTAGGCGTTTTATTATTGTTAAGCACTACCGTTGGAGTTGGTACAACAACATGGTTCTTACCAATCGTTTTTGTTGGTTCAACGGTTTTGGTTGGTGGAGATTTAGACTTTCAACTCACAAAGGTGATTGATTTTTCATCATTACTAAGTGTCATTCTACCCTCTCTTACATCAAATAACGCCCCCGTGGACGCTAAGAATGGTCGACCCAAAATTAGAGGAATGTTTGGGTCCTCTTCTATGTCAATGATAATAAATTAGACTAGAAAGGTTAAATTACTCACTTGAACGGGTAGGTTGTCAGCAATTCCAACTGGGTGCCTAATGGTTTGATCAAAGAGTCGAACACTCATGTCTGTTGGACTTAGCTCACCTACTCCTAATCTTTTATATAATGAAAGAGGCATAACACTTATACTTGCACCTAAATCTGCTAGTGCATCATACATGACACAATCACTAAGTAGACAAGGAACAATAAATTTACCCGGATCACCCAACCTAGGTGAAAGTTTTGGTGGAACTGTCTTCACCGGGTTTATCTTTACGGTTTTTGTTTCTTGCACTTTCTTATTCTTCTTCATCTTTCCAGAGGTATCACAAACTTTATTACCTATTACTTGCTCATATTCAACTCCTTTTCTTAGAAACGGGATGGGTGGTCTGTATGGTTCCACCACTGGCTTTACATACTCGGGTGGTGGTGGTGTTGTAACTTCTTCATTGTTACTCACATCAAAAACCATCCCATCTTCTGATGCTGGTTTTTCAGAATTTATTGAAACCATATTAACATTCTCATTCCAAGGATTTACTTTAGTATTACTCGGTAGCTTTCCTTGTTCCCTCTCACTCATCATGCTAGCAAGAGTACCTACGTGTTTTTCTAGATTCAAAATGGAAGCTTGTTGAGTTCTTAATGACTGATCAAACCTCTCATTTGTTTGGGTTTGAGATGAAATAAATTGTATTTGAGATTCCATTAACTTTGCCATCATTTCTTCCAGATTTGACTTTTTCTCTTCGGTTTGTTGTGGTGGTTTATACAAGCCAGGTCTTTGTTGATTGAAAGTGTTGTTTTGAGTTGGTTGGTTATTCAGACCTTGTTGGTTGTACGAGTTATTGTTAGGTCCATTTGGATTGTAAAGAATGTTTTGATTTCGATTGAAGTTTGGCCTTGGCGGTTGATAATTATTTTGATAATTATTTCCCGGCCTTTAGTTCATGTAGGAAACATTCTCACGTTGTTCCATCGTTTATTCATTGTGACAATCTTTCGTTAAGTGTGGTCCACCGCATTGCTCACAACTGATTCGTATTACGTGAATATCTTTATTCATCTTTTCCATTCGTCTCTCGAAAGCATCTATTTTTGCGGAAACGGAATCAAAGTCATGGCTAGAATCGGCTCTAGCCGCTTTAGATGAACGAAAGATATCTTTTTCCTGGTGCCACTCATGTGAGTGGGAGGCTGTGTTATCAATAATTTTGTAAGCTTCAGTTGCGGTTTTCTTCATAATGGAACCACCAGCTATGATGTCGATGTCTTTTCGTGTAGCAACGTCGACACCTTGGTAGAATATTTGCACTATTTGATAAGTGTATAAACCGTGTTGAGGACATCCTCTCAACAACTTTCCGAATCTTGTCCACGCCTCATATAAAGTTTCATTTAGCTTTTGTGTGAACGTAACTATTTCTCCTTGAAGTCTCACGGCTTTAGATGCCGGAAAGAATTGTTTAAGAAATTTTTCAACTAAGACATCCCATGTATCAATCGCCCCTTCAGGTAACGATTCTAACCAATCTTTGGCTTCTCCCTTTAAAGTCCAGGGAAATAACATGAGATAGATCTGTTCATCCTCAACTTCTCTGATTTTGAATCGAGTACAATTCCTATTAAAGGTTCGAAGATGTTCGTTTGGATCTTCTTTTGGCGTACCACTATATTGGCATTGATTAGTTACCATGTGTAGGATTTGTCCTTTGATTTCATAATCTGGCGCATTAATATCTGGTTTAATAATGGCGTGACCTTGGCCCATGCGTGTAGCTCTCATTCGATCTTCCATACTTAGAGGTTCCGTTACTTCCATAATTGAATTTGTTAAATCTGAATCACTAGAGGATTCTGATTTAATGGTTTGTAGTTCTGGAGGAATGATTAGTGGTTCAGGATCTTGGAATTGTCCTTGAATATCCTCCGGGTTTTCAAATTTGAAGTCGGGTTTAAAAAATGGATTATCGGAAATTTGAATTGGAGTACTTGGTCGACTAGATGACGATTCTAAAGAAAAATCAACGGCGACAATATTGGCTAGATGTCTTGATCGAGTTACAGGTGGTGAACATATAAAAGGTGGTGAACGTTTTGCTCAGTGCATTCACTGAATATCCTATTTGTTATAAAAGATAAAAATTATATAAGTTATCAAATTAATAGACTTTTCTGATTTTGCCCACATTTCGAATAGCCAATAGATGCAGCAGGTAGCCAGGACCCTTTAAATCGGAAGCCCACAACTCGCCACTAACAAATCCAACTATTACTACGAACCAGAAAATTTTGGATGTCTATCAATTTAACCACTTAAAATAATTTTTAGTTGAAATTTAAAGAAATTTTAGAGAAGAAATAGAAAAAAATTCTAAGTCCTAAAAACTAGAGCGTCGAGAAATAAGAAAGAAAAAGAGCGCTTCAGAAAACGTCGAAAAATAATAAAAAGAACGTAGCGCGTCGAAACTTAAAATTCTAAAAACTAAAAATTAAAAATTACGTCTAAAGGTATTAAAGCTTAAAAGAATTCTAAATCCAAAACGGCAATAACTTAAAAAGTATTAAAATCTTAAAACGGCGTCGCAAAATTCTAAAGCACCTATATCTAAAGAAAAAACACTTAAGGGATTTTACGGCAAAGATTAAAAATCTAGAAATAAAAATAACTACGGCAAAAACTATATTAAAACTAATTACGAGTGAAAAATATACAACTTACGAATTAAACTAATAAAAAAATACAAAAATAAAAATAAAACTAAAGTTATAAAATACAATTTTTATAAAAATATTATTTTTATATTATTTATTTTATAAAAGTAATAAGTTTATATATTTAATAAAACTAAATAAAACTTAATATTACAAATTAATTAATAAACTAAAACTAAATATTAAATAATTAAACCCTAATCTTAATTAATAATAATAATAATATTAATTACAATCCTAATTCGATCAGACTTATGTACCAGGCCTGTCAAATCACTCCATGCGATCGCATGGAGTGCTAGTTAAATATTCATGCGGTCGCATGAATTAGGAAACCAGGCCAGAGTTGTGGGCTGCTACAGTATGGCCCGTATACTTTTTATATTTTTTTTCCTGTTTTTAATAAATATAAAATATAAATATAACTTATAAGTTATTATAACTTTTTACAAAAAAATAAACTTTTTAATTTAACTAAACTTAAAAATATAGATATATTTTTCTTTTTCTTGTTTTTGTATTTTTAAATTTTCAAAACATATTTTTATAAAAAGAAATTAAACTTTATAAAAATCTTTTTTTTTATATATAGCGTTTCGCTTCCGGCGTTTAAGCAGTTCCCCGGCAGCGGCCAAAATTACTTGATGTGCGTAGAGGTGTATACGAAATAGTGATATTTTTACAAGGAAATACTATTAAATACGATACAATTTTACACAAGTTATTTAATTATTTATAGAATGGAAATACCTAAACCTTGCTACAGCACTTATAGGCAGCGTACCTAATCGTACAGTAGTGTAGTTTTTAGTAAGTCCGGTTCGTTTCACAGTGAGCTAGCCAAGTTTAACGCTATATTTTTAAAACTAAATTTGTAAATATATAAATATATATATATATAAATATAAGTAGTATTATTATTATAAAAGGGGGATTTTACCGTTTAATGACCGGTTAGTCGATTTTAAAACTTTAGTCGCAGTTAAAACCTAATGTAAAATATTAAAATTAAAACTTAATTTAAAGCGAAAAGTAAATGACAATAATTAAAGTGCGATAAATAAAAGTGCGATAAATAAAATGACAATAAATAAAAGTGCGATAAAATATGAAATAAAGGAATTATGCTTATTTAAACTTTCGTAACCATGATGTTCGACGTATTGATTTTAGTTTATTACCATGGGTTAATTGTCCTTTGTCCTGGATTATTCAATATGTCCATCTGGTTTTTGTCCATAACAGTCCATCAGTCAGTAATATAAAGTGCGAGTGTCCTCGTCAAATTATCCTTATACCCGAAGTCAAATATTCCAACTAATTGGGGACTTAAACTATAATTACACCAATTTTCCTTGTATGTAATTCACCCCTGTTTTAATAAGTCCATTAACTATTAATCCATTCCCGTGTCCGGTTAAATGAATGATTATTAGTACTTATAAATATCCCGCTCATCGTGTCCGATCGAGTGTATATGGTTATTTATAGGTACGTCCAATTGTAATTTTTATATTAAATTAACGAACTATCATTCAATTAAACAAATATAAAGATCATTAATAGCCCATAGTCTAATTTCCACAAGTGTCGTTATTTTGTCCAAACCCCAATTATGGTACAAAGCCCAATTACCCAATCTTAATATTTAGCCCAACATCATGATTATTTCGGCTTAAATAAGCATAATAATAACTTAGCTACGAGACATTAATTTAAAAAGGTTGAACATAACATACAATGATTAATAATAGCGTAGCGTTACACGGACCGAATTTCGACTTACACACTTACAACATTCGCTAACATACCCTTATTATTATTAACTTAAATTAAAATTAAATTAAAATATTATATATATATATATATATATATATATATATATATATATATATATATATATATATATATATATATATATATATATATATATATATATATTACGTGAGATAGAGTAGAGAAAGATGTGTAATATTCGGCCGAAAACTGATAAATTTATAGGATGTCACCAACATTTTTGCTCCATGCGATCGCATGGCATTTGTGCCTTCTTGCCATGCGATCGCATGGCCTGGGAATCCAGCTCACATTTGCTTGTTTTCTTCTTGCCGACGGTTTTAATATATAATATAATATATATAATTTTTAAGAATTAATTATATATTATATTATATTCATGTGCATAGTTGACTTGTAATTTTTAGTCCGTTGCATCGAGCGTTGAGAGTTGACTCTGGTCCCGGTTCCGGATTTTCGAACGTCCTTTCGTACTATTTAATATCTTGTACTTTGCGTTTTGCGGCTCGTATTCTTGTAATTTTGAGACGTTTCTCATCAATAATTTGAACCACTTTGATTGTACTTCGTACTTTTTAGCTTTTTGGTCGTTTGCGTCTTCAAATCGTCGAACATGTCTTTTGTCTTCAACTTTTATTATTTAAACGAATATCACTTGTAAATAGAACAATTGCAACTAAAAGCTTGTCTTTCTTGAGGGATAATGCTATGAAATATATGTTCGTTTTTAGCGTTATCAACCCGCGAATTCGCGGGGCTATGTGAGTGTTGTAAAGAAATAATGTTTATGATTATTGTATTTAATATAAGTAGTTATGTTAGTTGTTATGTATCCAATGTATGTACATAAAATTTAAAACCAACCATATATGTCTGTAAAAAACTTTAAAAGTTGAACACAGTATAAAATACTTAAACAGTTATTGTAGACATACAAAAAGCATTGATAATGAAAACCAAAAACATATTTATTATAAAAAAAATCTAGAAGCAAATGTAGTTATCGAAATGCAACATAAAAACAATCAGAAATGTTTGTTTGAGGCGTTTGCCTCGTGTGGTTGCACAATCAGACCACGTTTATTGTAGCACGAGTATTGCGTGTTAGTAGGGATAATGTGTGGTTGCACAATCAGACCACGTTTATTGAGTATTGTAGCATGAGTATTGTTTCAGTAGTGATAATTTCCTTTGACATGTTAGTTGAAGACCCCCGAATTCGCGGGATTTTTTATGGGATTAATCTGTGTTGACTTGTCAGAATCCTTATATGTTGAACAGTAGAGTATTCCAGCATTTACAGTTGGACTTGTCCAAATTTAACACTTGAACACATGAAATACCGGATGGCGATGCAATAAATTCACGATCAGTAGAGCATTCCAACGCCTACATTGTTGGTTGATAAAAATAAATATTAAAATGTGTAGCTGAGATATGAACAATACATAACAGTGACTCATATCAGTGATTGCTTTTCACAGTGTTTTTTTTATTGAGTTGTCTATAATACTTGCACTAACGATACTCCTATATCCTAGCATGTGACTTTAGAAACAATGAGTAATGACAGGGAGATATCCAACATAAAATTCAATAACGATACTCAATTTAGGGAGTAATGATTATGTGTTTTATTTGTTCAAGTAACATGTCATTGCTGAATTGCAAGCATGTTGATAGTTGTGTAACATTTTTTGATGACTGCTAAGCGCCAAAAAGGTTGTTTCCATTACTCCATTTCATGTTGCATTACATACACTTTCCCCCATGTTCCACAAATACTGCAAGCATCGCTTGCAGTCATACTTGTTCTCCACACTATCTGGAGGTAAAAGAACTACCATTCAAGAGGTGGTTAAATGGGTATACAAAGTTCACCAAGTGGTTAAATGGGTAGTGATGTTTGTAACTCCTTTTGAATATAACAACTTTACCCATTACACTGACCCATTAATTCTGACTCATTACTAATGTTTTTTAAAATTAGAAAAAAATAAAAACTTTATAACTTTACCCATTACACTGACTCATTAATTCTGACCCATTACCAATCAATGCCTTTTAAAAAAAATTTTAAAAAAAATTTTAAAAAAAATTTTAAAAAAAATTTTAAAAAAAATTTTAAAAAAAGAAAAAAAACTGTATAACAAATTTACCCATTAACTTGTTAGAATCACTATATTTTAAAAAATATAGTTTGTATTAGTTTATAATAAATCGATTCAATTACAGTAGTAGTGTTACATGACTTATAGTCAATGTAGGTTTTTTGAACTTAAAAACTATACATATAAAATAAAATTGAAAGGTTAACACTATAAAAAAGGTTAACATCCATTTCGCTAACTAAAAATCACGAATTCTGAGATTTTCTTATGGATGAATAAAAATTAAATTGTGAGATTAATAATATTTTATATAACATTTGTTAGGTTGTTACTCCGTACTAAATTGGAACGGTTATAGTATTAATGTTATAGTACATAAATATAGCAATTTATAATCTTAATAACAAAACACGTAATACGAATGAGTATATTGTGGACTTAATTTTTTGGTCAGGTTTCCCACAATACATTAACTGGTTCAAACATTGACTTAATTGGTCAAACATTGACTTGAGTGTATTGTGTACTAAGCACTCATGTTGTGTACTGATATGGCCGAAACGGACGGTTTTATTTTCGCGGGGTCGTTAGGCCGCGGCACGTCAGAATCAGCTACCACGAGGGCGAGTAGTGGTTGTTTTATTATTTATATTTAGCTGGGGTTCCAAGCTATAACTCACCTACTTGTCTTCCTTTTTAACGAGTAAGTGGTAAATATAACTCATGTACGTATTTTTGTATATTTGCTCAGTAATGTGGGACAAAAGTGCCTATATAGTTAACCCTAGTGACAAGAGGTGATAGATTAACTAGATAAAGTAGTAATTAGACAATAAAAGTAAAGATAGGTGCGAAGAATAGAATTCTGAAGGGGAATTATTGAGAGAGTTTGACTTCCTAGGATAAACACTAAACCTCAAATAACTGGGCTGTGAACCTAACTGATTTGTCACTAAGAGCTTAGGCTTTGAAGATTCTGGCTAAGACAGGTATCCCTGCTCCCAACGTTTAACCTGAAAGGTTTGAACGACCTTATGGATGAAATCCTAGGTACATGAAAAAATGGTTTACCCAATAAAGGAACGTCTCAGCTTTTCTTAATCCTAATTGTCTAACTAAAGCAATATCCTACCACTAAATCACTATGATATGCCTTAACATTAACAGATGTGCAATCTTAGATATTCTAAGGTACTGCTAATTGGGATAGAAGTCTCTCCTTTGCGATCACTTATTCAACCCCGGATCATCTTACAATATCTCAAGAACATTGCTTCTGACGCGAATCATGCTTCTGAGTAAGCTAGTGTTCGCTGAACTCTCTATTGCTAACTCTAATCACAATCTAAATGGGCAGCTCTTCTATGATGAATAAATGGTTATTCATACGTAGGTACTATATCCCTATGGTGATGTTAAGCACACATAACTACTTACCTTGTATCCTAGGGTTGATCAGGTCCTAATACTAGGTTATAGCCACGTGAATAAGTGGAAAGGGTGATCCGTAAATTAAACTTCTAAACCGTCAAGGTTTCAGCATAACAATATGACAAGTTTCAGATAAAATATTCAACACATGATAAACAATTGTAACAGATAGATAATCATGCAAGATGAAAGCAACTCAAGATAATAACTTTATTAAATTAAGGAAAGCGTTCACCGTTTACAGACGAGATCTGGACCATTACAAGTGCTGACAACCTCTAGCCCGCTCCTATTACAATCTTCGGCGTTCGCCTCCGGGTAGTTAATTTCCCGCTCGGAGGTGAGAAGGCCTTGAAAGCTCTAGTGGGAGAAAGTGTATTGTAGTGAGAAAGTGAAGAGAGTTGTGTGGAAATTGGATGACAAAGACCCATTAAATAGACTAGGAAAATGCCAGCATACGCCTGGCAGGCCGTATGGCAGGGCGTATGGCAAGGCGTTTTTGGCAGGCCGTATGGCTGGCAGGCCGGATGGTGGGCCGTTTGTTGGCACGTATCTGGCAAGCCGTATCCATAGTGGTAGGCCGTATGGCAGGCCGTATAGCAGGCCGTATGGTGTGCTGATCAGCCTTGATTCCCTGGATCGTAACTCGATTTCTTGTCTTTCACCGTTTTTGCTCTAGAATCTTCGTTTTAGCTCCGTTTCTCTTGATTCTTTTTGCATCGTCTTTGTAATTACTTTACCTACAAGTTTAACTGAAAAAGCGATTATTTTTCCGACAAAGCTTTGAACTTTATGTTTTTGAGACTCAATATCGGAGGTAAAAACGTGACTTTTTAGCCGATATCATGTACAATAATTTTCTGGTCGAGTTTCACATAATATTTAATTAAACATTGACTTAGTTTTTTGTATTTGCAATTATTCATTAGAATCAAATATTTAATAAACTAACTAACTGGTTCATCCTAATTTATTATTATTATTATTATTATTATTATTATTATTATTATTTTTTTTGAAATGCAAACCTACAATCTACACATAAAACCACGAATATTCACATCTCATTGCCTCAAGTGAGTCTTGAACCCACAACCTCTTGGTTGAAGTGTTCCTCTTAAGTAATTGGTTCATCCTAATTAACCACCTTATAAGGTTAATATTTAGAGATCAAGTAAAAAAAACTAAACTCTAAGTCAAGTCTCAAAATCTTGTACTAAATCACTGGTCATATAATGGATTTAAATCATTGGTAAAAGTTTCATTAATGTCATCTGGTGGTCATATAACAATCCGTAATATATAGTTTAACCTTCTACATTGCACAACAAAGATCAAGAAACAAAACTTGAAAAAGGATGCTCCCCATTTAACTCTATGTTGTGCAATATTGTTTCGGATGCTTCCTATTAAACAATACAACATGATCGAGTTACAAAATCTGTAGTTTTGCTTTAGCCAACTTAATATCTTCTATATTGAATCTAAATGCTATAAAACAAACATAGTAATGGATTTTCGCCTTACCTCAATTGTAAAGGTATTGGTCCCCCTACCAAAATCTTCATGTTTGTTCCTGACAATCATATACATTGGAATTTCCCTTCATTCAATGTACTTAAATGTACAATTTAACCCGCAATGTGAAAAAACAATTAATTACAAAATTTCAAACATATTCTAAGATTCAATTGAAGTCAAAACTGTAAAAATATATATATATATATATATATATATATATATATATATATATATATATATATATATATATATATATATATATATATATATATATATATATATATATATATATATATATATATATATATATATATATATATTGATGCTTACCTCCATATTGACAATCTGATCATCAATTTTAAAAACTTCCAAAGTATTTGCAGGGGGGTAACTATTACCATATTCACATTCAAATTCATATATAAATTGGACAAAGAATATAAATGTATTGAAATGGAAACACATGACTTGAAGATAAGAAAGTAAAAAAAAAAAAAAAAAAAAAAACTCGTTCTACCAATAAACTATCATTTCTCAACATGATGCAACACCTACTTATACTTGGTTGTAGGAGCCAACTTTGTCTCAGGATGCAACATCCACAAACATTTAAAAGTTGACTGAAAAAACCTTGACCATAAGCATTCATTACAATTTAGCAACATGCAAGTAAAAGATAAAAAATAATCAATATAAAGTACCTCCTTTTTAACTAGCTCTTCAGGCAACGTCACTTCAATGCGTCTCGGGAAAAAAAGTAAGCGACATAAAATAAAGACATTTTCGATGTTACTCAATGAAACAATCTATCATTTACTTTAATCGATCCACTAAAATGAAACATTATATCCTTTCCACGCCCACTTTTATCTGTCTCCCAGCAACAAAGCTACCTTATTGACAAGTAATTTCAAGATGCTTTGGCATTCAATCGTGATGGTAATTGTCCTGCACTTTCGTTTGTCAAAACCCAACTCTTTAATTTTTCGAATGCTTTGTCATTCAATCTTCATCGCTGAAATTAAAACCTGAAGATTTGTACAATATTTGTTGCATCACAACCTAACAAATTAAATTATGAAGATATGAAATACTTTATAATGAATTCAGACAATGTTGTCATTTAATATATTATTAAACCACATCAATATAAAAAATAGAAAGAATTTGGTTCAAACAGGTAGACAGAATAAATACTCGGTAATGAATGTGAGACTTCATATTTTGCTCACTTTTCATTGACATGCCGCTTTGACTGTAAGTACCTACAATATTTTGAATCAACTTTACATATGTATGATACGAATGTCGAGTTAAAGGATAGGGCAAAAAGAATTGCGATAACTAATTTTTTTTGTCGTCACCTGGTTGACTTGTAGCAAAATGTAGTTTACTGTTGTTTGGCACATCAAAGTAATTTTCTGGAACGTATTTTGAAGGCCCGCCTCGGTTTTACGTTGAGTTCTTAAGCCAGTAGAGTTATCAGGATCTGTAATACAAATGAAAATAATAATTTTGTTATGATCCCTTGCTCATTATTTGACCAACAAATAACATGAACTGGATATCAAGCCAGTTAACTTACTGTGATCGACCAACTGAAACATAAGACATAGATCGGCCATTGGACTTTGAAGTTTGAGAATCAAAGTATGCAGTAGGTTTGAGGCGACATCCTGCAAAAAGTAACATAGTTAGGCGGTGTATTTTCTAAACCTCGGTTGCAATGGTTAGAATGATATATAATTCATTAATTGTTACTGTATGAGTAAATGTAATTTGATTTACTCATATTTTCATGAGTATATTAGCAATTGCATAATTGATATTCTGTTTGAGACAATACAAAAAGGCGTTTAGCTAAGCTGTCATGTTGCTTCAACAATTATAATGAGCATATTTTTTTGAAGTTCAAATCCAGATCAAGCGACTTTAGTTGTTAATTTTAGTACAAATTTGAAGACCATATATACTCCTGTCAAGTGCCAGCAAATAATTCCCATGTTTCGGCATACACTGGGAGAGGATTGACTTTCTAAGCTCAACTTCCTCTTCCTGTTTCGCTTTATCATCTGAAAATATACATACATGAGAATACATGGGACCAGGGGCGGAAATGAAGAGGGGCAAGTGGGGTCACCCGCCCCGAGTGAAATTTTTTTTTTTAGTGCAAAAATTTTGGGTTTTTTCATTTCGAACCCAGTGGAATTTCGTTTGGCTATAAGTCTTCATATTTTGCCCCCAAGGTTTCAAGATTTTGCCCCTAATTCTTCAAATTTTGCCCAAAAACCTTCAAATTTTGTCCAAAAACCTTCAAATTTTGCAACAAAAAAAACCCTTAGATTTTGCCTAAAAACCTCCAAATTTTGACTAAAAACCTTCATATTTTCCCCAAAAAAATTGCTACGCTTTTAAAAAATTTTCGCCCCCAGTGGAAAAAGTGTCTAGTTCCGTCACTGCATGGGACCTACAAATTGTTAATGAGAATAACATATTGGGCATGTATTGAGAATGGACATATTTGCACAACTCAGATGATCATACTACAAAATTCAGTTTGAATATCAAAATCTATATGTTTTCACTCTTTGATAGATGTGTCAAATTTATCCCATTAACATGTAAAAGGATTACTATAGGTTGTAGTTTATGTTCATTTATATCAAATGATTCACTATAGGTAACCCAACTCACCCACCCATGTTGCCACCTTTAGCATAAAATAATAAAGATCCCACCAATTTAAGAATATAAACATGCATGGAAAACTAAATTAGATAAGAGGCAAGTCATACCTGGTAGGTGCTTCTCTTTACAACTTAACACATATATATACAAACAATATACAACAGATAGAAAAAGGTGTGACAGATGCAATCGATCAACACGGTCATACGTGGTAGGTGCTTCTCTTCACCACGGTCATTGTCTTGACTCCTGCTAGTGTGTGATGATAATCAGTAAGCTTTACTGACCCAGGGATTAAACTTTTATGTGTTCTGCTATAAAAAATTTAAAAAACTTTTTATATTGACTAACTTCAAATGAAATAAGACCCAAATGAACCAATGTATAACTAAATGGGTAAAAAGTGCCACCTCTATATTTAATATCTAATGTAAACCACCACATAAGGAGAACAAAACCGTTGCACTTACTCTGTCATGTACCACAAACAATCAGACGAATCTCTAGTGACATTGAGTTGCTCCATTAACTCACGTGTGTAGAATATCTCACCCTTGCTAAATTGAAAACAGTATTCTTGCAGTCAAGGAGAATGATGATTATAAACAGCTCTCGTTTTAGTCCTATAAACAGAGCTCTCTGATTAAACAAATAAAACTAAAATTTAGCAATAACCATGAAGTATGGAAATATGTCACGAGTATAAAATATTAAATTCACAGGTCATTTCAGATTTAACATCGTGAATGAAACTAAGTATTGTCATTATTTACTAATACATCCTAGAATTAAATCATGTTAGATTACAAACCGATTTTACGGGATTTAAAAATTATATGATATTTAGTTTAGTTAACTTATTAACAAATGCATATGGTTAGATGTACATATATGCTAAATGCGCTTACCCAATTTGACCGACAGCTTACAATGTGGATTACGTATGTGGTCATAAAAGAATCAGCTCTACATCACCACAATAACCTAAAAACAGATGGATGAGATTGTTATTTTAAAGTAACAATTTGCTTTATAAATGAAGTCATCACTGTGGAAAAATTAGTATATTATAAAATAGCTTAAAAGCTTTATGAATTTGTGAATTAATAGAATGTTGTATAAAAATATCAATTTAAATTTAATGCTAAAAAATAATATGTGATTCTAATAAATGAAAATGAAATAAAATGCTTCAAGTTAAATTATATAGACACACAATAATGATATACCTCATAATGATTCTTAGAAACAATGGTACACAGTCTTCATAATCACTCGCATTCACTTCTTTCTCAAATGGGCTTCAGATCTGTTTGCTTTAATTTTGTCCGTTCTTTCTTCATTGCTGTTTTAGTACCTGTACGAACGGATAGAAATTGAGGTTATAAAACTGAGGTTTCTAGTAAAGAATTACAGCATTAGAAAGAATTAATCAGCTTTAAACATATAAGATTTCTAAATGTATACTGTACCCATGTTAGCAATCACCAGACAAATCTTATATATAAAACTACCCCAATCATTATATATCCTTTCTTCATCAATGAATCACATATTGGTCAATACATAAAATAATGACAATTATGTATTAATAAAAAGTATTTAATATAACTAAAACTGAGAATTGAATAAGAACCTTGCAAACAACAAACTAAATAAAGAATTGACGCTCACCGTGGTCTATATGAAGTTATTGGTTTTGATTGAAGTGAAGTTCCTATTGCGGATAGGATTCGCTACAACCTTTTTAGCAGCCTCAGCTGCCTATGAAATTGATTACCATGGAACTTCAGAACTCACATTTATAAACTGTAGAGGTATAATACGACTGTTAATTGTATAAAACACAATTGATACAAAATAAATAACAAAAACAACAAAATCAATACCTGTTCTTCAGACAATAATCCACAATTTAATCAGACAAATAATCAAAGTGAAATACAAAAATAAATAAAAAATATGATGCACCTTTAAGTATAAAGTTACTGCATATATTGTGCTTTTATATCAGATAATCAACTGATTTTCAAATTCTATAAATCAAAACTATCAAGCAAAAAGCACAAAATCAATATATATATGATTTAGGTATGAATAAATACGCATATTCCAATTAAAAAATCAAGGGTATTACCTTTTTTCATAATCGTTGAATACCCAATAGGTTAACCTTACAAATTTCCTTCAACAATTAAAAGATCCAATGTTAATAGCAGAAAGCGAGTATCGATTTATTTTAAGGGATTTAAAAACCATATCGAATCAAAATAGCATATTGAATCCATAAAAGCCAGGTTCACAAAACTCAAAGATTAACATACGATACATAAAAAAGATTGTATATACAAAATAGCAAGAATCAACGAAATTAAAAAATGTTGTATCTGTTATGACTCGAATTTAAAATTGAACAATAAGAAAAGTGAAACTTACATATCTGTTGAAGCAGATGATATTCATTAATAATTGAATATCATCTGCTTCAACAGATATGAAGCAACCAAGTAATTGAATACCAGCATTATAATTGAATACCAGATATTCATTAATAATTGAATACCAGGATTATAACATGAACAAACAACCAAGAAACCAACTATCCCTAGCTCGAACCCAAAAAGCAAAATAACACCAAATATATAAAAAAAAAACAGCATACAAACAAATATTAGAACAATGTCACTTAAAATAATCAATTGGCCAACTTAATCAACAGACACAAAGAGCAGTGACTTACGAAACTTGCATGTGTTTACACAAATTATAAAAAACAATTTATGCAAACAACTACAAACAACTACAAACAACAGAATCGTGAATAGAAATAACCATTACCTGATAGCAACATCGAAAGGGATGTTGAAGCAATTGAAAACCTGTAAAAAATAATCCAAAAAAGGAATGTCATAAAGTAAGGTTAAACAGTAACAATTACGATTATGCAATACCAGGGATGATGCTCAACAATCAAGTTATAAGGATTCATCAGTTGAGCATAAAGCAGATATATAAAACCCTAGGAACGATAATACAAAAAAAAAATGTAAAACATAGACTCAATTTTACCTTAACTTGCGTTTGTTTTAGGCGAAGGACGCCAAACAGAGCCCCACCATCGTTGCTCACCTCTTCACCATCGCCACCGCCGCGGTGAACTCCATGGTAGTAACGGAGGAGAAATTAATCAGAAGAAAACATATGTAATCGATGGAGCGGGTGGTGTTGGTGGTGGAACCGTCGATTGAAGATGAATTGATGAGTTGCTTGAATCTGACAGTGAATTGATCGATCCCTAATTTTAGGGCTAAACCCCGTACGTTTTTTAGATTTGAAGGCTAATTTTGTCTGATTACCTCTTAATTCAAGGATTGTCACGTGATTAAGGGAGGGATTTTAAATGGATGGCTAGGATTAGAGGTGATTAAAAGATTGGATGACTAGGATTGAAAGTTGATGAGAATTGTCACTTAATTGTGTGTTTACTTTAAGTATAAGAGAGATATCCTTCGCATTTTCGTTAAACTCTTTTGGCGCACTTTATCTCCCTACATAACAAAGATAAATAATTTAGTATGTG
The DNA here is from genome assembly GCF_046630445.1 of Rutidosis leptorrhynchoides. Lineage (NCBI taxonomy): Eukaryota > Viridiplantae > Streptophyta > Magnoliopsida > Asterales > Asteraceae > Rutidosis > Rutidosis leptorrhynchoides. The sequence continues at coordinate 353,882,007 of NC_092338.1, forward strand.
ACTATTTCATTGCAATAGATAATATTACCGTTATAAAGTCTATACATTGATTTACATGTTTTGTTTAAAATTGTAAATTTTCCTATTAAAGTAGACATGTGCTTTGTAAAGTTTGTCGAGCCTTTCTCGTGACATAATAACATACGTAAACAAAATCTCTTGAAATCCGTAAAAGAGTATGACAGTGAGGAAGCCCGCATTTATGAAACTCTATCGTGTAAAGAGCTGTGTCAAATAAAGACAAACCTGATCATAATAGACCATGAAGGAAATACAGTACTAATCATCAAAGAAAAGAATGACATGTATGTTTATAACCTAAAATATTCAACTGTAGCAAACCAATAAACAATAAATGCCAGATGTAGCTACAATGTTATTTGCATACTAATATTATCTACATGACCAAGTTCTAGGCATAATGCTAAGTAACAGATGTAGCTACATTATTGATATGCATACTAATATTATCCACATGAGCAATATTTGTGGATGGTGTTAGCTGAGACAGTTAACTGTAGACCAGTATAGTAGTATGTAATGCAATAGCAGCTCAGAAAACATAATAGCTACAAACAATAGCAATATTAAAATATATATATATATATATATATATATATATATATATATATATATATATATATATATATATATATATATATATATATATAATCAGTAATTACAAATAAAAATAGTTTGCAAGACTGACCCGCTTTGAAATGGCCAAATGGACTTTGATCTTTCAAGAAAGAGACAAAACGTTTAACTTTCTTTTGAAATATGCGTGCAAGGATATCGGGCCTATCAACAGCTGTCATAATTGGATAATTTCTCATAAACCTCCTAGCTTCAAATTAGGTAATTTCTCGAAAACCTTGCCATTTAGGATTGCATGTGAAAGTAATAAAATATTGAGGGTTTTCATAGACACGACAAACAGATAGTGCATTCAAATAGCAGCTGAAAATATACCGTGGAACGCCAGTAATTAGAGTTGGCTGCTCTCCTAGGGTTTCTTATCGGGGATTCAGAGGATATCACAATGAATGCAAACATTGTTGCGGTCTCTCAAATTTTTGATAAAACGAAGAAACACCTAACGGTCACACAACATCAATACATCAGACATATGAAAGGATTTAAAAAAAAAACATAACAAAGCTTTACATATAAAATGTACCTTCAATATTTAAGATAAGAATAGCATCATGACAACCCAGAATTGGAAAAGACTGCAGCAACAGGTACTTCAACTCAACTACAGATCGATTCCGTAGTGCTGCCAAAGTAAATAAAAAACTGATATAGTATAATAGAATTACGGCACAGTAGCTTACAAAAACATAGAACTAAAATGAATTAATATACAAAAAAAATATTGTAACAAAATCAATTAACACAGCTCTAATTATCTAAAACGACCCACTCAAAAAAACATGTTTTGAAAAAATAGTTTCCAACAACAAAGATTTACCTCACTTCACCATGCGTGATGATCAAACTCTACATGAGTTAATTATATTACAGAACATATACCTGAATAGCCCGGTAAGTGACTTGTTGCATGATATTAACCCGTTATAGTGAGATGTTCTTAATGTGAAAAAGCAACAATTTATCAGATAAGACGATATCTAGAAAAAAAAACACACGTATAAGCTCACATGTGTATCGACCAACTTGATATTTTTAAGTGACAATTTATGTAAAAAAACATGTACAGATAATAACAATCTCAAATCTTACCAGAAAAAGGTGTCAGTGCTTTGTATATGCCTTTCATCCTACATCTTTCAAAACATTTTTTAACAACAACAACAAAATCCAATACCACATAAGTGGTGTATAGAGAGGTGAGATGTAGACAATCTTTCTCCTATCCAAGAATAAAGACAAGTCATTTCTCCACCCAAAGTGAAAACACTCTCAAAAGTAGAGAATATCATCCCTCTTTCTATTCGACGGATAGAGTGACTGGTTCCGAGTGGACCTCCATCCAATAAGTAGGAAAAAAATTTAAAAATAAACTAAAATTGAGACGCCAGGTAATATGTAACCATGTAAGAGTATTTAATCATCTATCTCAATAATAACAACTTCCAACAAACAATCAGCATAACTCGGGAACACCTATTAAGTTCTTTTTCTTGTTTAAACTTGAAATGTTTTTCTTGTTATAAAGTCAACCTCTTTTTTGTTGTTTCACCAAGTTTCATTCGACTTTTGTATAATCTCAAAATGTAGATCTCACCAAGTTTTAATTGTGATGTATAATCACAAAATAATAATTATATAGAATAAAAAAAGAAGGATAATTTCCTTTATCTACATTAAACAAATAAAATGAAAAAACGTGTTAATAAAGATGTTACATTTGCAGTAAGAAGATTTCTTTCTTATTAAATAAAAGTTGTCTAGCTATCATTCATCCACTCACTGTTTTTCAGCCATGGTCCATATTCACGATGATTGACATGATGGAAACTTTAAAGGCATAATGTATAATGTAAGATATATATACTACTAACCTTTTGGTCCGAGTGAATCTTCCACAACCTACACCTTATAGAAACTAACCAAAAGAACAATAATTAATACTTAAATAATAGAAACAACAATAGACAGAGAATTTAAAAATCTAATGCTCATATTGGAACTCTCATAAGATGCAATAAGAAGCGATGTTTTGATCGACTGACCCATATATATATATACGTATTGATTGCAGACCACTAAATATATATCCTTAAATTTTAATACTTTATTTAGGGGGTTGAAGCATCAAAAGAGAATTTGGGGTTGACATCCAACACGTTTATTTGTTCGAGCAGTTTGACCCATCTGAACCATGTTTAGCATAATAATTTCTTAGGAACATATGACCCGTTTAACTTAAAGCAAAACTCAATCATCTTCTAAAACTTAAAAGATAAAATGGGTATTTTCAGTAACTCACCAACATGTGTATGTTGCTGAATATGCAACATGACATCAATTTTTATGAAATATACCAACAAAACAACCTATAATTAAACTGAATCTAGAAAACACTGAGTTCGTATACATTAGAAAACATCGTATACATTATGAAGTGCTTAATAACACGAAATGGTACTTACCTGTCCCATATTAACTGAAACCCCGCGTACTCAATCTCCAAGATACCCTGCTACACTCTTAACAATATACTGTTTCCCTTTTACTTGAAAAGTGATACATTCTGACTATTGGGTACAAACCAGTGACTTTCCTATTTCAGACTTTTAAAGGGTTTTCTGGTAAAGTAGTCCATGGTGAAATTTTGAGGCACACTTCATGGACAGCTTTATTTGAATTCTTGTATATCTAACCTACATATATAGTATAGTTTTGTAATAAAATATAACACGTTAAGTGTTACAATAAAAAATATACTACGAACAAAAAACGTTTTCAACTTAACCCAATCCGCCTTAAATTGTAATGTAAATTACCATTTTACTGACCCCAGATTGGCATATTATCTGACCTGTCCAATTTGCCATCTCTAGACTAAATATAACTCTTGTACTATATACTCAACTCAAGGAAATAAAAGAAAGCATAAAAAATAGTAAAAGAAATAGACACTAACATTAATTGGTACCTGATTAGCCATCATAGTTCTCATTTCCCACAACAAATCTGTGCAGTCACTTTTCCTATTTGCTACATTGATTACCAAATTATCTTCATTAGTCAAGAAACGTTTACATATGATTCCTTTAGCTACATAAACTAAATATAACAACATTAGAATACTCATTTTAAATTACCATTATCATAAAAGACAACATTGAAAGATCATTGTAACGAATTAAATCATAAAAATTGATATCAAATAAATTTAGTACATAAATATAGCAATTTATAATCTTAATAACAAAACACGTAATACGAATGAGTATATTGTGGACTTAATTTTTTGGTCAGGTTTCCCACAATACATTAACTGGTTCAAACATTGACTTAATTGGTCAAACATTGACTTGAGTGTATTGTGTACTAAGCACTCATGTTGTGTACTGATATGGCCGAAACGGACGGTTTTATTTTCGCGGGGTCGTTAGGCCGCGTCACGTCAGAATCAGCTACCACGAGGGCGAGTAGTGGTTGTTTTATTATTTATATTTAGCTGGGGTTCCAAGCTATAACTCACCTACTTGTCTTCCTTTTTAACGAGTAAGTGGTAAATATAACTCATGTACGTATTTTTGTATATTTGCTCAGTAATGTGGGACAAAAGTGCCTATATAGTTAACCCTAGTGACAAGAGGTGATAGATTAACTAGATAAAGTAGTAATTAGACAATAAAAGTAAAGATAGGTGCGAAGAATAGAATTCTGAAGGGGAATTATTAAGAGAGTTTGACTTCCTAGGATAAACACTAAACCTCAAATAACTGGGCTGTGAACCTAACTGATTTGTCACTAAGAGCTTAGGCTTTGAAGATTCTGGCTAAGACAGGTATCCCTGCTCCCAACGTTTAACCTGAAAGGTTTGAACGACCTTATGGATGAAATCCTAGGTACATGAAAAAATGGTTTACCCAATAAAGGAACGTCTCAGCTTTTCTTAATCCTAATTGTCTAACTAAAGCAATATCCTACCACTAAATCACTATGATATGCCTTAACATTAACAGATGTGCAATCTTAGATATTCTAAGGTACTGCTAATTGGGATAGAAGTCTCTCCTTTGCGATCACTTATTCAACCCCGGATCATCTTACAATATCTCAAGAACATTGCTTCTGACGCGAATCATGCTTCTGAGTAAGCTAGTGTTCGCTGAACTCTCTATTGCTAACTCTAATCACAATCTAAATGGGCAGCTCTTCTATGATGAATAAATGGTTATTCATACGTAGGTACTATATCCCTATGGTGATGTTAAGCACACATAACTACTTACCTTGTATCCTAGGGTTGATCAGGTCCTAATACTAGGTTATAGCCACGTGAATAAGTGGAAAGGGTGATCCATAAATTAAACTTCTAAACCGTCAAGGTTTCAACATAACAATATGACAAGTTTCAGATAAAATATTCAACACATGATAAACAATTGTAACAGATAGATAATCATGCAAGATGAAAGCAACTCAAGATAATAACTTTATTAAATTAAGGAAAGCGTTCACCATTTACAGACGAGATCTGGACCATTACAAGTGCTGACAACCTCTAGCCCGCTCCTATTACAATCTTCGGCGTTCGCCTCCGGGTACTTAATTTCCCGCTCGGAGGTGAGAAGGCCTTGAAAGCTCTAGTGGGAGAAAGTGTATTGTAGTGAGAAAGTGAAGAGAGTTGTGTGGAAATTGGATGACAAAGACCCATTAAATAGACTAGGAAAATGCCAGCATACGCCTGGCAAGCCGTATGGCAGGGCGTATGGCAAGGCGTTTTTGGCAGGCCGTATGGCTGGCAGGCCGGATGGTGGGCCGTTTGTTGGCATGTATCTGGCAAGCCGTATCCATAGTGGTAGGCCGTATGGAAGGCCGTATAGCAGGCCGTATGGTGTGCTGATCAGCCTTGATTCCCTGGATCGTAACTCGATTTCTTGTCTTTCACCGTTTTCGCTCTAGAATCTTCGTTTTATCTCCGTTTCTCTTGATTCTTTTTGCATCGTCTTTGTAATTACTTTACCTACAAGTTTAACTGAAAAAGCGATTATTTTTCCGACAAAGCTTTGAACTTTATGTTTTTGGGACTCAATATCGGAGGTAAAAACGTGACTTTTTAGCCGATATCATGTACAATAATTTTCTGGTCGAGTTTCACATAATATTTAATTAAACATTGACTTAGTTTTTTGTATTTGCAACTATTTCATTAGAATCAAATATTTAATAAACTAACTAACTGGTTCATCCTAATTTATTATTATTATTATTTTTTTTTAAATGCAAACCTACAATCTACACATAAAACCACGAATATTCACATCTCATTGCCTCAAGTGAGTCTTGAACCCACAACCTCTTGGTTGAAGTGTTCCTCTTAAGTAATTGGTTCATCCTAATTAACCACCTTATAAGGTTAATATTTAGAGATCAAGTAAAAAAAACTAAACTCTAAGTCAAGTCTCAAAATCTTGTACTAAATCACTGGTCATATAATGGATTTAAATCATTGGTAAAAGTTTCATTAATGTCATCTGGTGGTCATATAACAATCCGTAATATATAGTTTAACCTTTTACATTGCACAACAAAGATCAAGAAACAAAACTTGAAAAAGGATGCTCCCCATTTAACTCTATGTTGTGCAATATTGTTTCGGATGCTTCCTATTAAACAATACAACATGACCGAGTTACAAAATCTGTAGTTTTGCTTTAGCCAACTTAATATCTTCTATATTGAATCTAAATGCTATAAAACAAACATAGTAATGGATTTTCGCCTTACCTCAATTGTAAAGGTATTGGTCCCCCTACCAAAATCTTCATGTTTGTTCCTGACAATCATATACATTGGAATTTCCCTTCATTCAATGTACTTAAATGTACGATTTAACCCACAATGTGAAAAAACAATTAATTACAAAATTTCAAACATATTCTAAGATTCAATTGAAGTCAAAACTGTAAAAAAAAAATATATATATATATATATATATATATATATATATATATATATATATATATATATATATATATATATATATATATTGATGCTTACCTCCATATTGACAATCTGATCATCAATTTTAAAAACTTCCAAAGTATTTGCAGGGGGTAACTATTACCATATTCACATTCAAATTCATATATAAATTGGACAAAGAATATAAATGTATTGAAATGGAAACACATGACTTGAAGATAAGAAAGTAAAAAAAAAAAAAAAAAAAAAACTCGTTCTACCAATAAACTATCATTTCTCAACATGATGCAACACCTACTTATACTTGGTTGTAGGAGCCAACTTTGTCTCAGGATGCAACATCCACAAACATTTAAAAGTTGACTGAAAAAACCTTGACCATAAGCATTCATTACAATTTAGCAACATGCAAGTAAAAGATAAAAAATAATCAATATAAAGTACCTCCTTTTTAACTGGCTCCTCAGGCAACGTCACTTCAATGCGTCTCGGGAAAAAAAGTAAGCGACATAAAATAAAGACATTTTCGATGTTACTCAATGAAACAATCTATCATTTACTTTAATCGATCCACTAAAATGAAACATTCTATCCTTTCCACGCCCACTTTTATCTGTCTCCCAGCAACAAAGCTACCTTATTGACAAGTAATTTCAAGATGCTTTGGAATTCAATCGTGATGGTAATTGTCCTGCACTTTCGTTTGTCAAAACCCAACTCTTTAATTTTTCGAATGCTTTGTCATTCAATCTTCATCGCTGAAATTAAAACCTGAAGATTTGTACAATATTTGTTGCATCACAACCTATAATCTTAAGGAAATAAAAGAAAGCATAAAAAATAGTAAAAGAAATAGACACTAACATTAATTGGTACCTGATTAGCCATCATAGTTCTCATTTCCCACAACAAATCTGTGCAGTCACTTTTCCTATTTGCTACATTGATTACCAAATTATCTTCATCAGTCAAGAAACATTTACATATGATTCCTTTAGCTACATAAACTAAATATAACAACATTAGAATACTCATTTTAAATTACCATTATCATAAAAGACAACATTGAAAGATCATTGTAACGAATTAAATCATAAAAATTGATATCAAATAAATTTATAAAAGAGTAAAGATAGGTACTATATAGTGAGATATTTAAATTTTGTCATCAATGGTTATCGATACAACAAAAAATCATGTTATTATATCCAAAAGGCTTACTGGAGCATGTACTGAGCATACTCTATGTATAAGCAATTGAGATGTAAACAATTGGAGAAAAAAGATAGATTATAATATTGATAAGCTTGAATTATTTTGATGTATTACAATGAAATCAGAAAGCTCTATTTATAGAGTTGGTACAACGGTTCTATATATTTAAAAAAGGCAAGGAACCTTGTGCTAATAATGGAAATGATTTGAACCTAATTGTATTTGAACTAGCCGTTTGATCCTTGCTGTGATGAAGTTGTTTTGTATCTTTTTTATTTTTTATTTTTTCTAACACTCCCCCTCAAGTTGAATAGTCAGATTCTCGATATTCAACTTGACGAGAACTTCGTTGAAGAGTCTTCCATTAACTGATTTTGTGAGAATGTCTGCAAGTTGGTCTTCCGATCTCACAAATGGTAGTGAGATGATCTTTGCTTCTAACTTCTCTTTGATGAAGTGTCTGTCTATTTCAACATGTTTTGTTCGATCATGTTGGACTGGATTCTCTGAAATGGCGATTGCTGCTTCATTATCGCACATGATTCTGCTCGGGTCTTTTGGTGGAAACCTTATCTCTGTAAGTAGCTTTCGGATCCATAATGCTTCTTGTACTCCTCGTGCTATTCCTCTGAATTCGGCTTCAGCACTTGAAAGAGCTACAACTTTTTGTTTTTTACTTTTCCAAGTAACTAGGTTTCCTCCGACTAAGGTAAAATAACCGGATGTAGATTTTCTATCTCCTTTTTCACCTCCCCATCCCGCATCTGTGTAAACTTGTGTTTTTAGATGTTTGTTTGGTTTGTACATAACTCCGTGTCCGGCTGTTCCTTTAGGATATTTGATAATTCTCAATACTGCTGCCATATGGTGGACTTGCGGTTGATGCATAAACTGACTAACGACTCCTACTGCATGAGCTATATCAGGACGAGTTTGTGAAAGGTAGATAAGCTTTCCTACGATCCTTTGATACCGCCCTCTATCTGCTAGATCAGCTCCCTCTTCCATGTACAATCTCTGATTCGCCATCATAGGAGTTTCCGCAGGTTTGCAATCAATCATCCCTGTTTCAGCAAGTAAATCAAGAACATATTTCTTTTGACAAATAAAAATTCCTTGTTTAGATCGTAAAACTTCAATCCCCAAAAAATATTTAAGTCCACCCAAATCTTTCATTTCAAATTCGTTTGATAAATTTGTTTTTAGATTTGAAATTTCATCTATATCGTTCCCTGTAATTATCATATCATCAACATAGATAATTAAGCAGGTTATTAGTTGATTTCTTTGTTTAATAAATAAAGTATGATCTGAATTACTTTGTTTGAACCCATACTTTTTCATGGCTAAAGTAAATTTACCAAACCACACCCGGGGGGATTGTTTTAGACCATACAAGGATTTCCTAAGACGACAAACTTCCCTTGACTTGAAATCTTTAGTGAATCCTGGTGGTGCTTCCATGTAGACTTCTTCTTTCAGTTCACTATGTAGGAAGGCATTCTTTACATCAAGTTGGTGGAGTGGCCAGTCTTTATTTGCAGCAACTGAGAAGAGGACTCTAATAGTGTCAATTTTGGCCACCGAAGAAAAGGTTTCTGAGTAATCAACACCATATGTTTGAGTGTATCCCTTTGCCACGAGTCGAGCTTTATATCTTTCAATGGTTCCATCTGCTTTGTGTCTTATTGTAAACACCCATCGGCACCCTACGGGCTTCTTGGCTTGAGGAAGAAAGCATTTCTCCCATGTATCATTTGTCTTCAGAGCTTCCATCTCACCTTCCATTGCCTCTCTCCAGTTCTTTGATTGTAAGGCTTGATCAACTGAGGTTGGAATCTTTTCAGAGTATAATGCGGAAGTAAAGTTTTGAGCTTCTTTAGATAGATTTCCTCTTGCAATATTTGCCATTGGATATCGGGATCTGAGAGCTTCTTTCTCGGGATCATATCTTTTTGGTGGAACTCCCCTATTAGCTCTTGGAGGAAGGACATATCCAAAATTTGATTCATTTTGAGTTTCTTGAGGGGTTTCAACTTGATTTGAACTTTGTGGCTCATCTGGAATTTGTTGAGATGATTCTTGACTGGAACTTTGTTGGCCATCTTGAATATTTTGATGAGTTGATTCATGACTTGAACTTTGTGATTCGTCCGAAACATATTGTTGAGTTGATTCAACATGACTTGAACTTGGTGGTTCGCTTTGTGCTGGAGTTTCTTGCCCGATTTTCGTTTCTTGTGATGGCTTGGTACTGTAACTGATTTCTTCTGATGAGGGAATCCTTTCCAACCAACTCACAGTGTCATTAGAATCAATCTCCCCCTCACTTGTGTGTTAGGGGCTATAATAATATTCAGTCTCAAGAAAATCACAATTCATTGTAGTGAACATGTGACGTCTTTTTGGACTGTAGCATCTATACCCTTTTTGGTTTACTCCATACCCAACAAAAACACATTTTTCAGTACAAGGGTCCAGTTTGGTTCGTTCATGTTTGGGTATGTGAACAAAGACAGAACAACCAAATATCCTAGGTTTGAGGGTTAGATTTGAAGGGAGTTTATGAAATTTAGATAATGCTTGAAGGGGGTTTTGAAGATCAAGAACTCTGGTCGGAAGCCTATTTATAAGATAAGTTGCCGTGGCAAGGGCTTCCGGCCAAAAAGATCTTGGAACGTGAGATTCAATTATTAAAGACCTTGTTATTTCTAAAAGTATACGATTTTTCCGCTCTGCTACCCCATTTTGTTCAGGGGTATGAGCACACGATGTTTGATGGATAATCCCTTTTTCTTGACAAAATTGTTTCATAGATGTGTTAACAAATTCTCCACCGTTATCAGAACGTAAAATTTGAATATCTTTTTGAAATTGAGTTTGAAACATTTTATAATATAATGAAAACTTTTCAAAAACTTCGGATTTACTTGTCAAGAAATATGTCCAGGTCATTCGTGTACAATCATCAATAAAGAGTAAGAAATATCGAAAGCTTTTCCTCCCGTTAATTGGAGCTGGTCCCCACACATCTGAGTGAATCAATGAAAAAGAAACATTTTTCCTTGTATTGTTAGGTTTAAAAGTACTTCTATGACTTTTTGCTAAAATACATATTTCGCAGGTTAATACGGAATTTGGTGGAAATAGTTTTGGAAATAAAATATGCAAATAACTCGCAGATGGGTGACCCAACCTTCTATGCCATAACCAAGCCTCCTTATTAGGTGTTCCGTGAGCAAGCATCACGGTACCTTGTTGGGTTACTTCGTCCACATAATAAAGACCACTACGCTCAGTACCACACCCAATGATTTATCCCGTCTGAATATCCTCTAAGATACAGAATGTCGAGTATAATTGGACTTTACAATTTAATTCTTTAGTCACATTACTGACAGAAAGTAGCTTATGGGATAAAGTTGGAATGTAAAGACAGTTAGACAATTTTATAGATGGGGAAATTTCAATAGTCCCACCGCCTTTAACTTGAACAATCCCACCGTTAGCAGTTTGAATTTGGTTTATTCGAGGTTTTGATTCAGAAGAAAAATCAGATTTTTCAAAAGTCATGGTGTCTGTTGCACCACAATCAAAAATCCATTCGTTACTTTTTATTTTATTTGTAATAGCATTAACTTTTCCAAAAAAATCTTTATTACTAACGGGTTTAAAAATTGAGTTTTTAAGTTCTTATTAATAAAAGAATTTGACAAGTAAGAATTATTTGGCAAATTATATTTTCTTGAGAATTTATTTGCAAAAGGTGTAATCAGGGAGGGTTTTTTATTCAAAGTTTGGTCAAGTAGGGGCTTATTACTAGAACCTTTATTAATTGAGGTTGTAAAATGTAAAACCGACCTAGAGGAGTGGTCTGGTCTTTTGGTCAAATTATTCCCTAAATTCATTAGACTTTTGGCCGTAATTTGTGATTCACACAAAAAACTCTCAGCCACAACTTGCGATTCATAAAAAAACTTTGGGTTTGAGTCATTTGACTCCCCATTTACAGTTTGTTGCTGTGATTCACACGCGATTTTAGGGTTTGAGGATTTCTTCCTCGCTCCATCGGCCGTTTGTCGCTGTTTAAATGCGAAATTGGGGATTGAGGTTTTTGGTCTCACCCTTTTGGTCAAATTATGCAATTCATATGAAGATTTAGAGTTTGAAATAAGGTTTGAGATGTTTAACCTCAACCCTTTACCTCGTTCGGTGCCATTGCAGGTGGCCGTATGGTCGCTGCTGGCCGTCGATGTTGTTGATGTCATCGTCACTTTCGGTTGACCGCCACTGTTATTGATTGATCTGTTGTGGCCTACCTTCTTTTCAGATTTACCATCCGCCCCTGTCGTTGTATTTCTTCTGTTGTTCCACCATTCGATTTTAGTTTCGTTGGTGGTGGCCGGTGGTGGTTGGCATAGAGCATTCAGGTAACCGTTTATTTTATGCTGGCTATTGTTTTTTCACTGAGCACTAATTGCTCAGTTTTGATTTGCGGTTCGTTTGGGTTGCTATTGACTAAGCTACCGCCTATTGACATGGCAGCTTAGTTTTGGTAAACGTTTGAAGCTTTAGACGGTTTTATGATTCAGAATCAACAAACCATAAGCTCTTGATACCATATAAGCAATTGAGATGTAAACAATTGGAGAAAAAAGATAGATTATAATATTGATAAGCTTGAATTATTTTGATGTATTACAATGAAATCAGAAAGCTCTATTTATAGAGTTGGTACAACGGTTCTATATATTTAAAAAAGGCAAGGAGCCTTGTGCTAATAATGGAAATGATTTGAACCTAATTGTATTTGAACTAGCCGTTTGATCCTTGCTGTGATGAAGTTGTTTTGTATCTTTTTTATTTTTTATTTTTTCTAACACTATGTACCTAAATCTTACGCCATATAACCAAAAAGGAGAATCAACAATGAGTAAGAGTACTAAAAAGTAGTAGGTTTCAACTTCTTTCATGGATGTTTGACGCATTCAAATCAACATATATGTTTTCAAGATGTTACCTTTTGAATTACTTGCATCATTGGAGTCGCTACAAAAAGTGATTTAGAATTATAGTCACTAAAGATGGAGTAATAGTGTAACTAACAATACCAAATCCATGGTGATAATCAGGAAATAATATATTTTATTGGCATTATGAGATGTATTTGACTTACAAAGTAAGAGAAACTTGGCAACAAATATAAATTATAAGCCACAAATTAGTAGTTACTTGGACAAGTAGACTCTTGGCCAGTTTAGTGAAGATGGTGTTATTAATTTAACCAACAGGAACTATAAATGTGATTATACGTGAAGATTCACAATATAAGCTTTGTCACCATCAGGCACATCATAACTTGTGAACCATTCTCACTGACATTACATTGAACACCTTGTATGCATTCAAAAACCTCAAAATTAAAATTGATAAGAATACATCACCTGATAAAACTCACAGATGAAATTTGTAATAGCGATTGATCAAATTTGTTGTTAATAACATGTAAATAGCGTTGAAATGACAAGTAATAACAACTAACCCTGAATTGCGATTGAAGATGATTGAATAGAAGAAAGTCCAGAAAGGCTGCTATAATACAACTTTTCTGGTGGAACAAAAAAAAAATCCTTATGTTGTTGCGAGTGATTGTAGCAGTCGATTACCTGAGGCGATTAAAAATCCTTATGTTCTTGAAGAAAGAACTAATTTTGTTTCAGAATGGGAATTAGGGTTAATGAAATGGGATGAGAATGGGGTGAAGTGCGTAAATGGCGTGACCCCTATTCAATTCAGATAATCCCGTAATTTTTAGTGCATCAAGGGGTATTATGGGAAGTTTTATGTGAATACAATTAGTTATAAGGCTATAGATTTATCTAATGGTTACTAAGCAATGGCAATGGAGGTACTTTTTTTTTAATCCAAGGGTCCAAATTCAATAATGCTAAAAAAGTATATCTCAATTTTTCTTTTCTTTTAATGTATAGTATAGATAGATGAACGTTCATGATAAAACTAATTTGTTCGGTAAAATAAAATAAATGATAAAGGCTATTTTAAATGTGATAATGAATCAAGTCTTTGAATTTCTGAAAAATTCATATGTTGTAGATAACTTTTCATATAGGCCTTGCATGGTATGGATTAGTATAGCTTGTGTAATGTGCTTGAGAAAACGGTAACCTGTATTCTGTCCAAATCTGCTATGTATGCACCTTTAGTGCTATAAGTTGACTTGTACATGGTTTGAGAGCTTGATCTTATGGATATTGAATCTTTGTATGTTATGTGATAAAAGTCTAGTTTATTGCAAATGTTAAAACCTGATACATTGTGCACACTAAGGCCGTAGTTTTGGTAACTTCTGAATTGAGCTGAAACAGAATGTCCAACTTGCACGAATAAACTGTACCAATTGGCTACACAAAAATGTCTTATCTTTTGATATGTGGTAATTTGACTTGTCTTTGAACCATGGCCACTGACCTAGCTTGATTTTCATGTTCCTAGCTCTGGTTGTAACCATTTCGAGATTGGTGCGCAGTCTGAAACTGATTTAGTCTAAAACAGAATGTCCAACTTGCACGAATAAACTGTACCAATTGGCTAAAAAAAATGTCTTATCTTTTGATATGTGGTAATTTGACTTGTCTTTAAACCATGACCACTGACCTAGCTTGATTTGCATGTCCCTAGCTCTGGTTGTAACCATTTCGAGATTGGTGCGCAGTCTGAAACTGATTTAGTAAACCATAACTGCACCTATTCTGAAACCCAACTTGTAGACATCGTATGAGACCCTGGTTATACTTTTTGGAAACGTTTATAGGTCTAGTTGAGATCTGGAGTTTGTCATATTATCATCATTTATGTGCTATGAAATATTGTACGTTACTTGCAACTTGTGCATGAACTTTATGCTAGACGATAAACTGTGAACATGCACATGACAAATTATGAACTGAAACGTGTTAGTTGACTTAGGATTGACATGTTTGACCAAAATATGACATGAAACTACTGATGGTTGGCCTTAGTTGACCACTTTTACCAATTTTGACTTTTAGGTTGACTTTGGTTGACTTGCATGAACGAGTTGACTATGTGTTGACTTCTACTTTGAAACGCGTCGAGTCGAGCAATAGGACAACTTACTCTATGAAACCACTATTGTACAAGGCCTAAATATTAACCAACCAAAATACGTATACTTAGGTTGCATTACTCGGTAGTAAACCGTACAAGTTACTTGCTTACTTTTCATTCAAGAGCTTTTCAAAGGTGAGTCTACAGTCCCGCTTTTTACATATTTTCAAGGATGAGAATACACGCTGATTACTTTTACATTTTTCAAATGCTTTTATGTTTGACACGAGTACTATATTATACATATTTAGTTTGTTCACAAAGCCCCTAGCTTGAATACTTTTATTACCTTCAGGTAAGCACAATTTAGATGGACGGATCCGTTAGGTTAGACGAACCTCACCCTACATTAACTGTGGTGCATTTACTTTGAAACTTTATATACACTCGAACAAGTGTATGCATTTTTATGGGGTAAAGGAGGTCTTTATGCTAGTATTCAGGTGCTCATGGATTATGTAACATTTTGCAACGTTGGGTTGTACTTATTGAAATCTCGTGGTCAACAAAGTTAAACTATTTTTCTGAATACTGTTATTCAGACACTGTTACATTATTTAAACCTGTAGATTCACTAACATTATTGTTGACCTGTTTTGTGTATTTTATTCTCAGGTCCATAAGAGGTTAGCTTCCGCTGTGTGTGTTTGATACTTTGGTCTGGCCGTGGAGTCAGCATGCTTTAATAAAGACATTTATTTACTTCCGCATTTAAAACTTTTACATTTATTGACCTATGTTTTGAAAGTCAACGTTTTTAATAAAATTAAATACGATTGCTTTGAAACGTCTCATATAGAGGGCGTAACTGTTAACTGTGGGACCTATGATTAACACGCCGTCAGATGGGAATTTAGCAGGGTGTTATAGTTGGTATCAGAACTACGGTTCTTAGGGAACTAGGACTTGCATTAGTGGGACTGATTGAGTTGTTAGGACACTTTAGCAAGTCTAGACTATGACCGGGACTTAGTCATTATATGATTACTTTATGACTAATACTTAATGATTAACTAATCTGTTTTTCTATCTGTTCTTGTACTGTTGATATAGATGTCGCAATCATCAGGAAACTCAAGCAATACAAGTGTAGCACCTACACCTGCTCTGGCACCTGCTAACCCTGCACCTTTTCTATGACGATCGCTCCAAATCCATATGGACGAACACGTCATTCATCGATTTCATTGCGAGGTATTTGACCTCTATATGATACGTTTTATAAACATTGCATTCTTTTGAAAAGGCAAACCAAATATGAATATTTAAATCAAAGGTTTTCGACATCTGATGATTTCTACATATAGACAATCACTGTAAATAATAGTTTACAACAGTACTTCCGTTGACAATGCAGTCAAAATAAGATACATGGTGATGATTTGGTGAATGCAACGTTTTCTTGAAAAATATGTCATGTAAGACTCCATGCACATAGCTTGTCTATCATATAAGCAAACAGCGGAAGACTTCTAGGAAACCTGAGAATAAACATGTTAACAAGTATCAACACAAAGGTTGGTGAGTTCATAGTTTTAGTGTTTCGCATAATCTGTATATAAAAGTGGATCACAAGATTTCAGTTGTTTCATCCAGAAACGTTTATCAAAATATTCTACAAGATTGAGCACCCTGGTAACTAAACTTAACGTATATATAATTTATACCCTTTGTATAATCATCTTAATAATACACGCAAACCAATGTGTACGCTTCTCAAATAGCATACGTCCGTTAAAAGGCTAGTGCTCTAGCTCGGACGGGGATATCAAGCCCTATGGATCCATATACTACTACTCGCGCCCACCAGTTCATATAACCGGCAGTTACTAGTTACCAAAGCTAAGGGATTTTCGGTTCAAACTCGGTGTAGAATTTAGTATGTACTTGTATCCATTGTGTTTAAAATAAAGTGCATGTATTCTCAGCCCAAAAATATAGATTGCAAAAGCAATTAAAAAGGGAGCAAATGAAACTCACTTTAGCAGCATATAAAGTCGTTCACCAAAATGTGACCGAAACTCGGATTACCAAATAACCATAGATCTCAACCTAGAGAACATATGTTGGTCAATAAATGTTTATCAAGCTAGGTCAGGTCATAGTGTATCACAATCCTAATGCTCGAGATTGACATACAAAAGTTATCCAAAGTCGTTTCAAAAAGTCAATTTTGACAATAGTTCAACAAAACGAGACGTACCTTATTTAAGGATTCATTTACTCGGTTGATAATATTCAAAAATCCAATTTATCATTCTTACAAACAAGTTGTTTAAATACTAATTGCAGATTCAAAAGCAATTCCAATTAACGTCAATTATAATTCAGGTGACCATAACTTTTGACTCGTTCATCGAAATTACGCGATTTCTAAATGAAAAGTTATTGATTTTTCGCCAGCTTTCCAAAAACATGTATATCATATACCTTTTACCGGTAATATATGTATTTAATTCGTGATTCATTATAAACTGTTTAACGACGAAATTTAGCATACAAGCTTGTATAAATATATATACTCGAGCACTAGACATGGATACACTATTAGTATATAAAAGATAAAATATAAATGCTTACATATCAATATTGAGATTCAATATTTCAGAAAAGTACGTAGACGTAACGGAGATGATAAACACTAGGTTTGATTCATAAATATACCCCCGAACATTACCCATAATTTCCTTATCTCTATCCCGCTCGAAAACCCATTTTGAAGGTGACACGCTCATAACCTCGTCGTAGTATTTTACGTATAATACTAATTAATAATACTAATAATAATAAGATTAATAATAATATTAATCTTAATAATAATAATAATAATAATAATAATAATAATAATAATAATAATAATAATAATAATAATAATAATAATAATAATATAAATATAAATAATATAAATAAATACTTACGGAGTAATATTAAGATTGTGTGAAAGTTAGAACTGAAATCGTGCAATTTATAGAACCTTTTCTGAAAAAGCACCCCATGCGATCGCATGAGATTTGTGCTTTAAGGCCATGCGATCGCATGGCCCTCTGATCCAGCTCACAAACTTTTGTTTTCTTGTTTGTCGACATATTATTTAAATATATATATATATATATATATATATATATATATATATATATATATATATATATATATATATATATATATAATATATTTAATTTATATAATTAATTATATATTATATTAAATTCATGTGCATAGTTAACCTGTAATTTTCGTTCAGATGACTCGTACGTTGTTACTCGACTTATGTCCCGGTTTCAGTTTCTCGAACGCATTTTCGTACACTTAGAAAACTTGCATTTTACGTTTCGTGACACGTACCTTTGTCAAAATATAGCCTTAAATTATCCATAAACTATATCACTCAAAGTATATCTTAATCTTTCTAGTATTTTGGTCATTTACTTCTATAAATCATTGTCTCATTATTTATTAATATAATAGTATTTATCAAATGTTTCATAACCAAGTTAATATCTATTCTCAATATCTTTAAACACGTTTTAAAATATACGTCGTAAGTTATTCATACAATTAATATTCCAACTTAACATATATATTCAAATAAATATTTAAACCAATAAGTTTAATGTACGGTATCAAACAATTAATACATTGTTACGTTTTCAAGTTATAGTATATATATATATATATATATATATATATATATATATATATATATATATATATATATATATATATATATATATATATATATATACGTATCTATATACATATAATTGTTCGCGAATTGTCAAAAACAACCGAAAGGTATTTGAATATATGAAAGTAGTTCAAAAATTTTGAGATTCAGTTTTACAGACTTTGCTTATCGTGTCAGAAATGTTAATCATACAAAGATTAAGTTTAAATTTGGTTAGAAATTTCTGGGTCATCACAGTACCTCCCCGTTAAAGAAATTTCGTCCCGAAATTTGAGTGAGGTCGCATGGCTAACAATAAAAATGTTTTCATGACGGATATGAGTTGATAAATAGAATTTTATCACTGTTGAATAATATGGACAAAACAATCCGATTACTCGAAGCGTATGAGAGAAGTTATCATAATAGAGTAAAATGGAGATTCGTCTTATCTTTTGATGTAGTAACGATTGGTTTCCGAAATTTAAGGAATATAAAATCTTCATAATAAGATTTGATTCTTCGAAATTTAAGGAAATTACGATTTCCTTTGATTAAATGCGTAATCTGCCTCGATTGTGATGTCTGATATTTCACTATAAACTAACTACTTCCGTTTCATTATTTTCACCACTCCTACATCTTCTTCCTCATTTCATACTTCAAAAGATTGTAAAATGCTTCATCCAGTTCTGATTCTTGATATACTCTTAACTTTCATATCTGTCATTATTCTTTTTCATCTACCACCAGAGGAAGTTATTTTTTTCTACTATTACCTTGGGGTGATATTGTTTTTCATTCTCTCGTGTCTTTATATTGCTATACGCATTGATATACACGGTTTGTAATTTCGGGGTTGTTTTCGGGCTTTATATTTTCCATTATATTTCGGAGCTTCATGCTTTCGTTTTCTCTTCCTGATTTTAAGTCAAGCGAATAATGGTCCAAAATTCGTAGGTATGGATTTTGAAATGAACATAGTTAATGTTCTAAGAAAGAAATGGTAATGGCACAATCTGACTTGTCAAATTACCAGAATATCCGAAAAAGACCGAATCATCAAGAAAAATATTTTCTTGATATGTTTAGAGGTTAAATAGAATGAAAGAGTTATGTAAAATGGTTCATGATGAGGGTATGATCTGTGAACCTTTATCACGTTCCATTAGAAACTCAGCATGACTTACTGTAATATAATCACGTTGATCAAGTGTCATTATATTATACTAACTCATGCTTCAATTCCCAACACTACTTCAAAAACATTCATTTTTCGAAATTTTCAGAAATTAGAAACTAAAATAGTTTCTTTTATGATGTAACATAGATAGCGTGAAGAGATAAATGATTTCAGATAAGAATAGTTATGAAAATATCTTCAGAAATATGGAGGATATTTATAATGAAAGATACGATGATATCTTAGAATTTCTTATATCAGAGGATGATGAAGAATATTGTCCACAAGGGTTTAGATTCGGAAGCAAGGTATTTGCTAAGGACTTCAGCAGACACTAAATCATTTGTATTCTTTGAAGGTAGATTTCGTTTTTGTGATTTGTCCACAGCCTCCTTCATGGTCTGCTCAATCCGTTTTCCAGTTCCAAACCTTCTCTTTTTCTCAGCTTTACCACCATACTATTCTTTATTATTAAACTTTTGACTGTTAAGGTCGTTTACAGTTTTTGCTGCTTCATCAGCATTTTTTCCAAAATTCGGAGAACTAGTTTCGTAGTTTGGGGTGTTTTTCAGAAACTTCACATTCAAAGTATGTAAGTCTAGAAGATAGATGTTATCTATATATAACTGTTGTCGTAGAAAATGCTGCGAGGTTCAAAATACTGATTGTTAATTCCTGGTAGTTGTAATGGCAATTGCCGTTACAAGATGTGGATGAGTACATGATACGGTTTCAATGAGTATAGGGATTTTTCGGAATCTCAAGGATCAATGAAGTTGTTGGTAATTTACTGCTAATGTGGTGGAACATAAAAGGTTCCCCAGTAACAAAAATGTATATGCCAAAGTTACAAGTCTGAAAGGTCGTCGTTGACTGGTTGAATGGTTGATAATACTGGATACTTTGAAAAGGAATTGCAAGGTTATTTTCGGTAAAAACAATGCTAAAGGATTTTGCATAGTTTTGAAGTCAAAGTATAGCTTTGAAAGATGTAGAGATCTAAGAATGATGTCACCGGTTCAGAGTTATGGCTTGGATTCTGATACGTCGATATCAGAATATGTGATTGAATTTGTATGAAATGATTGTGTATCATTGTGAAGATAGTGAGTATAGTTAATGATTTTTGAATCAAAATTGAAGAATGTACAGTGTAACATATTAATTGTAAACTTAAATATTCTCGAGTAGTACCTACCCGTTAAAGATTTCACAATTAATACTTTGTATAAAAGAATTTTTATTACCGTCTTTATGAAAATATATGTATGTATATATTTTGTTCAGATCTAATACAGATTTAATGAGTTAATATCATATTAAGCTCATTTGATTTTCGGCTTGACTTAGAAATGATTAAACTCTAAAACATTAAAGATTACATAATCTTTGCGGAGTTTTTCACTAATGAAATCAACACTTCATTATTTATTCTTATTGATATTCCTCGGTGAAGGATGTTGGTGCTCGTGGAATTTTTGTGAACCTTACAAGGCACAGATGATGTTTTCTGGAAAGTTTCGAGTATATCGAAATTGAAAATGTAAAATCAATTATGTAATTGATTAATACACTTGGTTTATTATGAAATGGAATTCATTGGGTTGAAACAGAGATTGTAGTTAACAATGGTTAAATTGTTAAGGAAGGATGTACATCATTGCATATTAGTAATATGAACTAACCGAGTAGTACCTACCAGTTAAGATTCACACGTAATAGCTTAGTACGAAAAGATTTATTTTGATTTCAAAATTCATATATATTAAATATACATAAAATTTCTTCAGGGAAAAAATGAGTTAATACTTCATCGGTTATTGTTGCTGGTATTTCTTGGTAACTACGATGCGTATGACGTTGATGTTCAAGGTACATATTGTGATGTTGAGGCTTGCGGTGCGGATGTTGTTGGTGGTGGTAATGGTACTGTTGGTGTTGTTGTCGGTGGTACTGTTGATGCCGGTGATTCTGCTGGTGCTTGTAACCTTTACACCATATTCTCCAAAGCCACTACCCGAGCGCGAAGCTCGTTGACTTCTTCTACTACACCGGGATGATTGGCGGTTTGGACGAGCGGATGAATAAGATCCAGAATTTGAGAGAGTATATGATCATGACGAGATATTCTGGAGATGAGAGAAAAAATGGTATTACGAACAGGTTCGCCGGTAAGTGCTTCAGGTTCTTCGCCAAGAGGGCAATGTGGTGGATGGAAGGGATCGCCTTCTTCTTGTCTCCAATAATTAAGTAGGCTACGAACCCATCCCCAATTCATCCAGAATAGATGATGGCTAATTGGTTGATCCATTCCAGTTACACTATCTTCGGAATTCAGGTGAATATCCATATCGGAATAGCTGTCAGAGTTTAAGGAATTTGAACTAGATACGGAATCCATCTTGTATAATTAGGGAGATGATTTTTGATATGAATTAGATTATAGAATTTAGTTTGGTATTCTTCAATACATAATTTACATATGTATATATAATACCAAATTTCATAAATCACGGAGAAATTTTCGGAAGATGTCAGGAAAAGTTTACAGTAATAGATACGCTAAGATATGAATTTTGTCTATACACTATTCATGCAATCAATGCAGTAAAACGTGTCTAGACTAGGAATGATAAGCAGGTAATTTCTGACAAGAAATGATAAGCAAAACTTTAGACATGCAGACACGGTCGAAGTCCAGACTTACTAATGCATCCTAACAACTATCAGTTAGACACACTCATGCAAGACCTGGTTCACTAGGACCAATGCTCTGATACCAACTGTGACGATCGCTCCAAATCCATATGGACGAACACATCATTCATCGATTTCATTGCGAGGTATTTGACCTCTATATGATACGTTTCATAAACATTGCATTCTTTTGAAAAGGCAAACCAAATATGAATATTTAAATCAAAGGTTTTCGACATCTGATGATTTCTACATATAGACAATCACTGTAAATAATAGTTTACAACAGTACTTCCGTTGACAATGCAGTCAAAATAAGATACATGGTGATGATTTGGTGAATGCAACGTTTTCTTGAAAAATATGTCATGTAAGACTCCATGCACGTAGCTTGTCTATCATATAAGCAAACAGCGGAAGACTTCTAGGAAACCTGAGAATAAACATGTTAACAAGTGTCAACACAAAGGTTGGTGAGTTCATAGTTTTAGTGTTTCGCATAATCTGTATATAAAAGTGGATCACAAGATTTCAGTTGTTTCATCCAGAAACGTTTATCAAAATATTCTACAAGATTGAGCACCCTGGTAACTAAACTTAGCGTATATATAATTTATACCCTTTGTATAATCATCTTAATAATACACGCAAACCAATGTGTACGCTTCTTAAATAGCATACGTCCGTTAAAAGGCTAGTGCTCTAGCTCGGACGGGGATATCAAGCCCTATGGATCCATATACTACTACTCGCGCTCACCAGTTCTTATAACCGGCAGTTACTAGTTACCAAAGCTAAGGGATTTTCGGTTCAAACTCGGTGTAGAATTTAGTATGTACTTGTATCCATTGTGTTTAAAATAAAGTGCATGTATTCTCAGCCCAAAAATATAGATTGCAAAAGCAATTAAAAAGGGAGCAAATGAAACTCACTTTAGCAGCATATAAAGTCGTTCACCAAAATGTGACCGAAACTCGGATTACCAAATAACCATAGATCTCAACCTAGAGAACATATGTTGGTCAATAAATGTTTATCAAGCTAGGTCAGGTCATAGTGTATCACAATCCTAATGCTCGAGATCGACATACAAAAGTTATCCAAAGTCGTTTCAAAAAGTCAATTTTGACAATAGTTCAACAAAACGAGACGTACCTTATTTAAGGATTCATTTACTCGGTTGATAATATTCAAAAATCCAATTTATCAATCTTACAAACAAGTTGTTTAAATACTAATTTCAGATTCAAAAGCAATTCCAATTAACGTCAATTATAATTCAGTTGACCATAACTTTTGACTCGTTCATCGAAATTACGCGATTTCTAAATGAAAAGTTAATGATTTTTCGCCAGCTTTCCAAAAAACATGTATATCATATACCTTTTACCGGTAATATATGTATTTAATTCGTGATTCATTATAAACTGTTTAACGACGAAATTTAGCATACAAGCTTGTATAAATATATATGCTCGAGCACTAGACATGGATACACTATTAGTATATAAAAGATAAAATATAAATGCTTACATATCAATATTGTGATTCAATATTTCAGAAAAGTACGTAGACGTAACGGAGATGATAAACACTAGGTTTGATTCATAAATATACCCCCAAACATTACCCATAATTTCCTTATCTCTATCCCGCTCGAAAACCCATTTTGAAGGTGACACGCTCATAACCTCGTCGTAGTATTTTATGTATAATACTAATTAATAATACTAATAATAATAAGATTAATAATAATATTAATCTTAATAATAATAATAATAATAATAATTAATAATAATAATAATAATAATAATAATAATAATAATAATAATAATAATAATAATATAAATATAAATAATATAAATAAATACTTACGGAGTAATATTAAGATTGTGTGAAAGTTAGAACTGAAATCGTGCAATTTATAGAACCTTTTCTGAAAAAGCATCCCATGCGATCGCATGAGATTTGTGCTTCAAGGCCATGCGATCGCATGGCCCTCTGATCCAGCTCACAAACTTTTGTTTTCTTGTTTGTCGACATATTATTTAAATATATATATATATAATATATTTAATTTATATAATTAATTATATATTATATTAAATTCATGTGCATAGTTGACCTGTAATTTTCGTTCAGATGACTCGTACGTTGTTACTCGACTTATGTCCCGGTTTCGGTTTCTCGAACGCATTTTCGTACACTTAGAAAACTTGCATTTTACGTTTCGTGACACGTACCTTTGTCAAAATATAGCCTTAAATTATCCATAAACTATATCACTCAAAGTATATCTTAATCTTTCTAGTGTTTTGGTCATTTACTTTTATAAATCATTGTCTCGTTATTTATTAATATAATAGTATTTATCAAACGTTTCATAACCAAGTTAATATCTATTCTCAATATTTTTAAACACGTTTTAAAATATACGTCGTAAGTTATTCATACAATTAATATTCCAACTTAACATATATATTCAAATAAATATTTAAACCAATTAGTTTAATGTACGGTATCAAACAATTAATACATTTTTACGTTTTCAAGTTATAGTATATATATATATATATATATATATATATATATATATATATATATATATATATATATATATATATATATATATATATATACATATAATTGTTCGCGAATTGTCAAAAACAACCGAAAGGTATTTGAATATATGAAAGTAGTTCAAAAATTTTGAGATTCAGTTTTACAGACTTTACTTATCGTGTCAGAAATGTTAATCATACAAAGATTAAGTTTAAATTTGGTTAGAAATTTCCGGGTCATCACATTTTCAGATGCCCAACCACCCTGTTAACATTCTTGCTATGGACTTAATCCACACTAACAGGGACCTGAACGTACGTGATCGTGTAGATGCTCTCAGTGACATCATGAGAGTTTACCTACATCCCAAAGTGATTGAGAGGTTGCAGGCAAAAGTGAGGTCTATAAACGATTATATGTATGAGATCGAGAGTAGATTCTTTGATCAAGAGAAGCTGATGGAAGCACATGCTGCTAGGATCACTACGCTAGAGGCGGCTCTAGCTATGCCTAAGAGTGATGGACCGGCTTTCCATACTAGACAGAAGAGGAAGTGATGGGCCATTTGACCTTGAGCTTTCTTCTTCTTCCACCACCACCATTCTTTCCACTATTTTATTGCGTATGACATACCGGGTGATTTAAACCGGGCTACTAATACATGGTCTTTATTTGGTTGAATTATTACTTTTTGGGATTACTTTTAATAATGGTGGATTATTTATCATTTTTGAATAATTATTTATCTTTATATTGCATGTGGTGGTATTCTATATATAGTAGCAAAGTGTGATGATTATAATACTATATGTTATGTGATTATACTACTACTATGATTATCATTATTGTCACTACTTAACGCTATTACCACTACTATCACTACATAACACTACTGTCATCACTATCACTACTATCACTAGTGACACTATTGTCACTACTGCCACTACTTACTACTACTAGTGCTACTTAACACTGCTTCTCACTACTAATGAATCTCTTCGTATTATTATTATTTACTAGTCTTCAACACTCGTTGCTAGTATATTTTTATATAGCGTTTTTTTGATACTGACCTGGTGTAGTTTTTGTGTTGAAGATGCCTCCGAAGGAATCCAAGCTGCTCAAATCAGGAGACTTGTTGCTGAAGGCATTGCAGCAGAGAGAGCTGGATTGCTTAGGGAATTCAATAACACACGCAACAGCAACGATCGTGGTGGTTTTAGCAACAACAACAACAACGGCAACTAGGGCCATGGTGGATGTTCTTACAAGACATTCATTAGCTACAACTCACACTCCTTTAGTGGAACCGAGGGACCAGTTGGTCTCAATCGCTGGTTTGAAAAGCTAGAGTCTGTTTTCCACATCAGTGGGTGTAATGATGCTGATCGTGTAGGTTTTGCTACGGGCACACTTTCTGACAGTGCGCTCACTTGATGGAATAGTTATGCACAGTCTCTGGGTCTTGATCAAGCGCATGCTATCCCATGGGAAACTTTGAAACAGAGGATGATTGAGGAATACTGTTCGCGTAATGAGATCAAGAAGATGGAATGTGAGTTCTGTGACTTAAAGTTAGTAGGCAGTGATCTTACCGCCTATAATAAGAGGTTCTTTGAGTTGGCACTAATGTTTCCAGAAATTGTCACTCCCGAGAAACGTAAGGTTGAACAGTATATCGAGGGTTTAAGTGAGAATATTTAAGGTGGGGTTACTACTTCTAAACCCACAACCGTACAAGAAGCTATTGATATGTCAAGTTTGTTACTGGACCAGATCACTCAGAGAGGAAAGGGTACTACTGTTAATGAGGTTAAGTCTAATGATGGAAAGAGAAAGTGGAACGATGGACAGGATAAGAACCATAACCAGCAACCATTCAAAAAGCAGGATATTTACAAAAATGACACCTAGGTCACTGGAGCTAACTCTGGGTATAAGTGTAAGAAGCCACAATGTCAAAGGTGTGGCAAGCATCACTCTGGAACCTGTACTGCTGTAATCTGTGACCGATGCAAGAAGTTTGGCCATTTGGCTAGGGATTGCAAGGTTAACCTCAACAACACTGCGAATAATTCAAATAATACTGGTAATGCTAAAAACTGCTTTGGTTGCAGACAGCCAGGTCATTTTAAGAAAGATTGCCTTAAGAACAACAACACCAGAACTGCTCAAGGCAGGGCGTTCAATATTAACTCTGCGGAAGCTCGTGATGATCCGAAGCAAGTCACGGGTATGTTTTCACTCAACGATCAACATGTTTATGTTTTGTTTCACACTGGTGTTGATAGAAGTTTTATATCTAAAGATATTTGTCACAACGTTAAGAACCATGTTTCTCCTTTAGATAACGTGTATTCCATTGAACTAGGGAACGGTAACTTGATGAGGGCTGATAAGATTATTTGTGGTTGTATTATGAAGTTAGAGGGTAAACCTTTTAATATTGATGTGATACCTATTAAACTGGGAAGTTTTGACTTGTGGTTGGAATGGACTGGTTAGCTAACAACAAAGCCGAGGTGGTCTGTAACCTAAAGGCTATTCGTATTCCTATTGCTAACGGTGAACCTATGATGATATATGGAGAGAATAATGGCTCACAACTACATCTCATTAACTGCCTGAAAGTTCAGATGTATGTGAGAAAGGGATGTATCGTGTTTATGGCTCACGTAACCCAAGTAATACCTGAAGAAAGGAGACCCAAAAACGTTCCTATAGTTAAGGAATTTCTTGAAGTTTTTCCGGAGGAACTACCTGGTCTCCCACCGCATCGGGAAGTGGAGTTTCAGATAGATTTAGTGCCAGGAGTCTAATGACCTGTCCTAATCCATCTAGACGAATACATTACATTTGGTTACATCGCGAGGTACTTGACCTCTATATGATACATTTTACAAACATTGCATTCGTTTTTAAAAGACAAACTTTCTTTACAACGAAAGTTGACGGCATGCATACCACTTCATAATATGTCCAACTATAATTGACTTAATAATAATCTTGATGAACTCAACGACTCGAATGCAACGTCTTTTGAAATATGTCATGAATGACTCCAAGTAATATATCTAAAATGAGCAAATGAACAGCGGAATATTTCTTTTATACCTGAGAATAAACATGTTTTAAAGTGTCAACCAAAAGGTTGGTGAGTTCATTAGTTTATCATAAATAATCATTTCATAATTTTAATAGACCACAAGATTTCATATTTCCATTTCTCATAAATATACGTCCCATGCATAGAGACAAAAATCATTCATATGGATTGAACACCTGGTAACCGACATTAACAAGATGCATATAAGAATATCCCCTATCATTCTGAGACATCCATCGGACATGATAAAACAACATCGAAGTACTAAAGCATCCGCTACAACGGATGGGGTTTGTTAGGCCCAATAGATCTATCTTTAGGATTCGCGTCAATTAGTAGACTGGTTTACTAATTCTTAGGCTACCAAGCAAAAGAGGCATATTCGGCTTCGTTCATTCAACCATATAATGTAGTTTCGATTACTTGTGTCTATTTCGTAAAACATTTATAAAAATTTCGCATGTATTCTCAGCCCAAAAATATAAAGGGTAAAAAGGCAAATGAAACTCACTATACTGTATTTTGTAGTAAAAATACATATGACAACATTGAACAATGCAGGGTTGGCCTCGGATTCACGAACCTATATCATTTATATATACATTAACACATATAATCGTAATCAAATAAATTCATATATTATATCTTAAATTATATATCTTATATATTTAATTTTTACATTTTTAAAATAGTTAATATTTATATAGTTTAATATTATATTTAAAATCAATAATTTGTTTTGTGTAAATATTTACATAAATAATCTTTATATATATAATTATATGTAATATTATGGTAGTTGGAATATATATACACTTATATAAAAAATATTTATTTCTTA
This sequence comes from Rutidosis leptorrhynchoides, assembly GCF_046630445.1. NCBI lineage: Eukaryota > Viridiplantae > Streptophyta > Magnoliopsida > Asterales > Asteraceae > Rutidosis > Rutidosis leptorrhynchoides. The sequence goes on from NC_092338.1 coordinate 353,911,054, forward strand.
TAATAATATTGTTAATGTAAAAGTAGTAATCATAATAACAGTAGTAATAATAACAATAACAATAACAATAATAATAATAATAATAATAATAATAATAATAATAATAATAATAATAATAATAATAATGAAAATAATAATGATAATGATAATAATACTACTAATAATAATAACTATAAAAATAATGATTTTTCTAATAATAATATTACAAACATTTATTTTAATAACTATAATGATATTAATGATAAAAATAATAATAATAATGACAAGTAAATAAATAAATAACTACCTCAATGAAATAGTCCTAAAAAAATGCCCAAATCAGGGTTTGAACCCGCGACCTCTCATTCACCCCAAACAACACTCAGCCACTCTTCTATTCCTTAATTTCTGATTTAATTCACATACATAAATATATAACCCGGTTGTCTGTTTCATCTTCTTCTTCCTAAATGAAATTGACCCAAGACCATAATAATCACAATCTTCATCAATATCATCGAGCATCACTAGTCACCATTAACGTTTATCATCATCATCATGCTTCTCATCATCGAGCAACATCATCATATGGTAATCACATCATCATCATAGTACCTTTGACATCATATCATCATCAACATCTTTGATATAATGACATCATCTTCATTCAGTATCATTTTAATCATCACGATCATATCATAATCAAGCTTCTCATTGTCAATCATCATCATTAATACACATCATTTTCTTTATTGTGATATAAATCGTGATTATAATCTTCATCATCATTATGCCATAACCTCATCATTTTCGTACTCATTATCATAATCTTATTCTAATTATTATTATCTTTATCTAAATCATTTTCGTTCGTTATCATAATCACAAATATTACGACATCAATAATAGATAATTGTTCCATCATCTTGTCGATTATCATTATCAATCTAGCATCTTTTATCCACGCATCACCTCACCATCTTTATTGTCATAATCATAATCATTCGCGTCATCTTCATCATCATTTTTATCTCGTCAAATAATAACATCTGCAACAGGAGTGTCACGATCTTCATTTACGTTCATAATTTTTGTCATGTGGGTGTCATTTGAACAGAACTAAGAAGTAAGCATCAAGAGGCGATTCAATTAATGTGGGGGTTACAACAGCATAGGTGGGCTGTGATGGAGTTCATCATCGAACAACAATTAGTATTGTATGGGTTTGTTTTCGCCCAACAGAGGAGAGGAAAAGAAAGTCCCAACAGAGAACCAGAAGTTGGCCTACGGCCCATCAGAAGGAAAGAAGCCCAACAACAGTTATAAATAAATAGCCCAAAGCAATACTAACCAATTTCTGTTTCTTAAATCAACAAGTGGGATGATATGCTAGGTACTTGTCGGCCACAAAGGGAAAGAGAAGAGGAGACGTGCATTGTTCTCTTTTTTTTTATTTAACAAACAAGTGGAATTGGTTGTTTGAAATTGTCGGCCTTTAAGAAAACGTGCAAGAAACTTTATTTCATCATTCTTAATATTTAACAAATGGGTTGTTGAGCAGGAGGTCAGAAGGAAGAGAGAAGTGGTGATTGTTAACCGATCAGAAAAACAGAAGGATTAAATCAACAATGATGGTGCAAAGTTGGTGGTGGATTTCGATTGAAAAAAAAAGATTAGAGGTGTTGGTTGAGTAGTTGTCGAGGGTGGTGTTTTGGTGTTGTGGAAACAGAATAGTAGCGTGAGTGTGGCGGTTTCACTAAGAGGATCAAGAAAGAAAGAAAGAGATGGTGGTGATTGAATACAAAATAGGAAGTAAGTCTTTGATTAATATTGGTTTTGGTTCTTAGTCAATAACAGAAGGGATAACAACAATAATTTCGATGGCTACAAGGGTGGTGTTTATGAAAGAAGCTACAACAGTGATTTAAGCAGTTGTAAGTCGTTTGCGAATTTTGGCACAAAACAGAAAGAGACGTGCAGCTATATGCATTAGACTAGAAACAAAAAGAAACAGAAGTTAGCTATTGTAGATCATAATGCTTACCATATAGCTTCAATCAATGTCTGAAGTGAGTTCAAGGGATGAAATAGAAAAAGGAGCTTATGATAACGGGTTGGTGGTGGTGATTCTTGTGTGATATTCTTGACTAGAACAGAAATATATAGAAGTTGATAGCAGTAGCAGGGAATAGCAGGTACTGTTGCAATTACAAGTGGGTTTGAAGAGGAAGAAGGTTGCAGTTTGATAGCATTTAAGTGGTTGTTGGGTTGTTGATCATTGGCATAAACCGAATCAATGATTTGTTAGTAAGTTTCATTTAAAGAAGGTGATGTGTTATGGGGGTGATGGTTGATTGAATCTTCAACATAAGGGAACATGAAAAGAAAAAACATTGGTGGTTTGAAAGTGGTGTTTGATTTGTTAAGTGGGTTTTGTTTTTGTGGGAGTCTTTCCATAAGCAAATAGGTGCATATATAAGGATTAAAGTGTACGAATCATATATAAAGATTAAAGTGTACTAATCAAACAAATGGGTGTCTGTGTAAAGAAAGAAAATGAGAATATAAACAAAATGGTGGCTTTCATAAATATGGATATGTATATACATTATAGAATGATGTAGTGGATGGAATCAAACCACAAACAAAAATAGGAATCGATAATAATAACAATAAATTAATAATAATATAACAAGAATTCTAAAGTCTTTATGAGTTGATATGTAACGGATTTTTAGAAGTGACTATCATTAGCAGCCGGGTGTTTGGATTATTATTATTCTACGGAGTATTATATCGTAGTCCGTTGATGAATCAGTGACGGATAAAGGTCTTCTTAAGAATCTTAAATAAATATTTATTCTAACCATTATTTTATAAAAATGGTCATTACTTGTTTAAAGTTATTAAATAAAAATTAAATCACTATCCGCGCTCGATCCCAGGTAAAATATAAAAATGCTAAAACTTAGCAAATAGTTCCTAAATACATTTTTAATATGCCTAAAATTTATAGAACTCCTTTTCGTATCACCGTTTATTTTAAAATTACATAAGTTTGAATTTAACTTTCTTAATATCAATCTAATGACAATTGAGTGTTACTTTTGCTTACTAAATAAATTCGAAATCATAAAATATATATTTAATATACTTTATTTATATAGATGTGTTTTAAATAATAATTATCATAATATCATATTTTTTTATTTTATTTTACATAATTAATTTTTAATAACAATAACATATAATACTTTGAATTATTATTTATATATACATACACACATATCTATTTACAATTAATTGTTCGTGAATCGTCGAGAATGGTTGAAGTCAAATGATTTCATAAAACAAATTCAAAATTTTGAGACTCAATATTACAGACTTTGCTTATCGTGTCAAAATTAAATAAGAATTAAGTTTAAATTTGATCGGAAATCTCCGGGTCGTCACAGTACCTACCCGTTAAAGAAATTTCGTCCCGAAATTTGATCGAGGTCGTCATGGCTAACAATAAAAATGTTTTCATGATGAATATGAGTCGATACATAGGGTTTTATCATTATTGAGAAATATGGATAAAACAATTCGATTACGCGAAACGTACGAGTGAAGCTGTCACAAAAGAGTGAAATGAGAAATAAGGATTCATCTTGACATTTGATGTAGTCACTGTTGAATTCCGGAATTCAAGGAATTTAAAGAAAATCTTCGAATCTATAAAAGATCTGATTCTTCGGTAATTCAGGAAATTAGGATTCTCTTTAATTTAATGTGATCATCTGCCTCGATCGCTACGTCTGATATTTCGCCATAAATCCACCCTCTTTGTTTCCTTTATATTTTGGAGTTCCATCCTTTTTGTTTTCTCTTCCCGACTTTAAATCAAGCAATTAATGATCCAGAAATTCGTAGGTATGAAGTTTCGAATGATCATAATATAACATACAGAAAGGAAAGGTAATAGCACGAATTAATTTGTCGAATTACCAGAATCACGAAAGATATAACTATCAAGAATACATGTTCTTGATATGTTTAGAGATTAGATAGAATATAAGAGTCGTGTAATATGGCACATGATGATGGTACTGTGAATCATCACGTTCCATTTAGAAACTCAGCATGACTAACTGTAACATAATCACGTTGATCAAGTGTCATTATATTATACTAACTCAAGCTTCAATTTCCAACACTTCTCTAGAATTCATTCATAATTTATACTTAGATGTTACAGAATATTGAAAACTAAAATAGTTTTCAATATGATGTAATACAAATAGCACAAAGAGGTATATAATTTCGAACGAAAATATTTATGAAAATATCCTCAGAAATATCGAAGATATTTATGATGATATTTTGGAAATTTCTAAGTTCGAAGATTGATGAGGAAAAATTTTCTGCAAGATTTTAACATGACTTCGGAGCAGGATATTCTCTAAAGATTTCATCGGATCCAGAATTACCTGGATTCTTTGAATATAAGGTTTGGTCCTTGTATTTGTCCTTGGTCTCCTTCATGGTTGGCTCAATATGTTTTTCAGTACTATATTTTCTATCGAGCGTTCCCAACACTCTCTTCTTTATCATCAAACTTTTGGCCGTTTAGACCATCTACAATTTTTATGTTTCCTCTGCATTTAATGCTACGATATCTGAAGCATCAGTTATCAATCCGATGTGGTTTCAAGAGAATTGTGTTTCTAGATGATTAAACGCTGATGGTAATATGGTGGAATATAAAAGGTTTCCTGGTAACAATAAAAGAGCACGCATATATATCAAAGTTATAATAAGGTTGTTTTGAACGAAAAGTCGAAGTTGATTTGCTGGAGCTATGACAAATTTGGTAAAGAATTGTAATGTTATTTTCGGTAATAACAACGCCAAAGGAGCTATCACAGATACTTGTTAACGTTTACTCAGTTTCCGAGAGTTTTTCAGGTGCATAATTATATGCATCAATCTTTTCTTTCGTAGATGAAGTGCGGTTGGTTCATCCTCTCGATTGAGGTATTTTCAAGAATCATGAAAGGTTTGAACGCAGATTGTAATCATCAAGATACAAATGAGGTTTAAGATGAAATCAAGTGGCAAACTTGAAGAAATATTTAGTTTTCTATGTTAAAATCAATATTTTAATTCATTTTAATTGTCCAATGTTAGTAGTCCACAGTTGTTATTCAATAATTTATATATAGTTTAATATATAATATTCGAATTAATTAATATGTATCGTGACCCGTGTACATGTCTCAGACTCGATCACAACTCAAAATATATATATTATTATAGAATCAACCTCAACCCTGTATAGCTAACTCGATCATTACTGCATATAGAGTGTCTATGGTTATTCCAAATAATATATATAGATGCGTCGATATGATATGTCAAAACCTTGAATACGTGTCCCGATATTTAAAGTGCGTAAAATAAATAACAGAAATTAAATGGCGATAAATAAAATTGCGAGAATATAAATTGTGATAATTAAATTGCGATAAATAAAATGTAATCAGTTAGCTAGGAACAGTTAGCGTGGATTCTTAACAAAAATTTTCATAGTTAATTTGTTTGTTTCTAACAAATTTTATTTTGTCCAATGTTTTCTTCATTATGCCACTTGTTGGATTCTGATAGGTCAAAATCCAAATATGAAATTGAATGAAAATGGTTATTCTGTGGTGAACGGATTCGTATCTTTGTAGATGTAAATAGGATAGTAAATGAATGTTGAATCAGATTTGAAGAATGTACAGTGTAACTTATTAATGTGAAATCTAAATATTCCTTGGGTATTACCTACCCGTTAAAATATTTTCATCATAAACAGTTTGTACAAAAGAGTTTTTTTAATTACAATCATTATGAAAATATATATATACATATATATTTTCTTCAGATGTAATCATAGATTTAATGAGTTAATATAATATTAATCTCATTTGGTTTACCGTTAGAACAAGAGTATATAATCTCTAAAATATTAGAGATTACATAATCGCCATGTCGAACGAAGATAAATGATTTAGAATGATTCGTAGAACGATGATTATGCTCGAGGTACACAATGAAATATTGGGGCATGTGATGTTGAAACTTGTGTTGTTGGTGGTACTGTTGATGCCAATGTTGGTGGTACTGTTGGTGCCGGTGATGTTGCTGAAGCTGGTACGTTTTGCACCATATTCTCCAAATTGATTACACGAGCGTGAAGCTCGTTGACTTCTTCCATTATTCCGAAATGATTGTCGGTTGGAATGAGCGGATGAATAAGGTTGAGATTTTTTATTTATTTTTTTTTTGATATCATATAATCATTGCGAGATATCCTGGAAATGAGAGTGAATATAGTGCATCAAAGTGGTTCGCCGGTAAGTGCTTCAGGTTCTTCGCCAAGAGGTGAATTCGGTTAGTGGAAAGGATCGCTTTCTTCGCATTTCCATTAATTAAGTCGACTACGAATCCATCAGATGAATTAGGGATGGCTGATTGGTCGAATTCATTCTGGTGACGCTGCTTCCGTATCTTAGGTGAACATCCATGTCGGAATAGCTGTAGGGTTCCAAAGAACTTGAACTAGTGACGAGTTCCATTTCGTACGATTGGATAAAGGATTTTTCGATATAAAATGATTTCTGGCTATCGGATGGTATTCTAATTACATAGAATATCTATATATATAGAGCAAAAGATTTCGTAGATTACATAGAAAATTTCGAAAGCTGTCAGGCAAAGGTAGAAGTAACAGATACGCTAAGATATGAATTTTTTTGTCTATACACTATTCAAGCAACTAATGCAGTAAGATGTGTCTAAACTAAGAATGATAAGTAGGTAATTTCCTACGGATAATAAGTAGATGATTTTCGACTAGAAATGATAAGCAAAACTTTTGACATGTAGACACGGTCGAAGTCTAGACTCACTAATGCATCCTAACAACTATCAATTAGACACATTAATGCAAGACCTGGTTCGCTAAGACCACCACTCTGATACCAACTCTAATGACCCGTCCTAATCCATCTGGATGAATACATTACATTTGGTTACGTCGCGAGGTACTTGACCTCCATATGATACATTTTACAAACATTGCATTCGTTTTTAAAAGACAAACTTTCTTTACACCGAAAGTTGACGGCATGCATACCACTTCATAATATGTCCAACTATAATTGACTTAATAATAATCTTGATGAACTCAATGACTCGAATGCAACGTCTTTTGAAATATGTCATGAATGACTCCAAGTAATATCTCTAAAATCAGCAAATGCACAGCGGAAGATTTCTTTTATACCTGAGAATAAACATGTTTTAAAGTGTCAACCAAAAGGTTGGTGAGTTCATTAGCTTATTATAAATAATCATTTCATAATTTTAATAGACCACAAGATTTCATATTTCCATTTCTCATAAATATACATCCCATGCATAGAGACAAAAATCATTCATATGGATTGAACACCTGGTAACCGATATTAACAAGATGCATATAAGAATATCCCCTATCATTCCGGGACATCCATCGGACATGATAAAATAACATCGAAGTACTAAAGCATCCGCTACAACGGATGGGGTTTTTTAGGCCCAATAGATCTATCTTTAGGATTCACGTCAATTAGTAGACTGGTTTACTAATTCTTAGGCTACCAAGCAAAAGGGGCATATTCGGCTTCGATCATTCAACCATATAATGTAGTTTCGATTACTTGTGTCTATTTAGTAAAACATTTATAAAAATTTCGCATGTATTCTCAGCCCAAAAATATAAAGGGTAAAAAGGCAAATGAAACTCACTATACTGTATTTTGTAGTAAAAATACATAAGACGACATTGAACAATGCAGGGTTGGCCTCGGATTCAAGAACCTATATCATTTATATATACATTAACACATATAATCGTAATCAAATAAATTCATATATTATATCTTAAATTATATATCTTATATATTTACTTTTTACATTTTTAAAATAGTTAATATTTATATAGTTTAATATTATATTTAAAATCAATAATTTGTTATGTGTAAATATTTATATAAATAATCTTTATATATATATAATTATATGTAATATTATGGTAGTTGGAATATATATACACTTATATAGAAAATATTTATTTGTTATAATAATATTGTTAATGTAAAAGTAGTAATCATAATAATAGTAGTAGTAGTAGTAGTAGTAGTAGTAGTAGTAGTAGTAGTAATAATAATAATAATAATAATAATAATAATAATAATAATAATAATAATAATAATAATAATAATAATAATAATAATAATAATAATAATGAAAATAATAATGATAATGATAATAATACTACTAATAATAATAACTATAAAAATAATGATTTTTCTAATAATAATATTACTAACATTTATTTTAATAACTATAATGATATTAATGATAAAAATAATAATAATAATGACAAGTAAATAAATAAATAACTACCTCAATGAAATAGTCCTAGAAAAAAATGCCCAAATCCGGGTTTGAACCCGCGACCTCTAATTCACCCCAAACAACACTCAGCCACTCTTCTATTCCTTAATTTCAGATTTAATTCACATACATAAATATATAACCCGGTTGTCTGTTTCATCTTCTTCTTCCTAAATTAAATTGACCCAAGACCATAATAATCACAATCTTCATCAATATCATCGAGCATCACTAGTCACCATTAACGTTTATCATCATCATCATGCTTCTCATCATCGAGCAACATCATCATATGGTAATCACATCATCATCATAGTACGTTTGACATCATATCATCATCAAAATCTTTGATATCATGACATCATCTTCATTCAGTATCGTTTTAATCATCACGATCATATCATAATCAAGCTTCTCATAGTCAATCATCATCATTAATACACATCATTTTCTTTGCTGTGATATAAATCGTGATTTTAATCTTCATCATCATTATGCCATAACCTCATCATTTTCGTACTCATTATCATAATCTTATTCTAATTATTATTATCTTTATCTAAATTATTTTTGTTCGTTATCATAATCACAAATATTATGACATCAATAATAGATAATTGTTCCATCATCTTGTCGATTATCATTATCAATCTAGCATCTTTTATCCACGCATCACCTCACCATCTTTATTGTCATAATCATAATCATTCGCGTCATCTTCATCATCATTTTTATCTTGTCAAATAATAACAGCTGCAACAGGAGTGTCACGATCTTCATTTACATTCATAATTTTTGTCATGTAGGTGTCATTTGAACAGAACTAAGAAGTAAGCATCAAGAGGCGATTCAATTAACGTGGGGGTTGCAGCAACATAGGTGGGCTGCGATGGAGTTCATCATCAAACAACAATTAGTATTGTGTGGGTTTGTTTTGGCCCAACAGAGGAGAGGAAAAGAAAGTCCCAATAGAGAACCAGAAGTTGGCCTACGGCCCATCAGAAGGACAGAAGCCCAACAACAGTTATAAATAAACGGCCCAATGCAATACTAACCAATTTCTGTTTCTTAAATCAACAAGTGGGATGATATGCTAGGTACTTGTCGGCCACAAAGGGAAAGAGAAGAGGAGACGTGCATTGTTCTCTCTTTTTTTATTTTATTTAACAAACAAGTGGAATTGGTTGTTTGAAATTGTCGGCCTTTAAGAAAACATCCAAGAAACTTTATTTCATCATTCTTAATAATTAAGAAATGGGTTGTTGAGTAGGAGGTCACAAGGAAGAGAGAAGTGGTGATTGGTAACCGATCAGAAAAACAGAAGGATTAAATCAACAATGATGGTGCCAAGTTGGTGGTGAATTTTGATTGAAAAAAAAGATTAGAGGTGTTGGTTGAGTAGTTGTCGAGGGTGGTGTTTTGGTGTTGTAAAAACAGAATAGTAGCGTGAGTGTGGCGGTTTCACTAAGTGGATCAAGAAAGAAAAAAAGAGATGGTGGTGATTGAATACAAAATAGGAAGCAAGTCTTTGATTAATATTGGTTTTGGTTCTTAGTCAATAACAGAAGGGATAACAACAATAATTTCGATGGCTACAAGGGTGGTGCTTATGAAAGAAGCTACAACAGTGATTTAAGCAGTTGTAAGTCGTTTTCGAATTTTGGCACAAAACAGAAAGAGACGTGCAGCTATATGCATTAGACTAGAAACAAAAAGAAACAGAAGTGTGCTATTTGAAATGTCCCGTTCTTATTGATTAAAAACGTTCCATATTAATTGATTTCGTTGCGAGGTTTTGACCTCTATATGAGACGTTTTTCAAAGACTGCATTCATTTTTAAAACAAACCATAACCTTTATTTCATAAATAAAGGTTTAAAAAGCTTTACGTAGATTATCAAATAATGATAATCTAAAATATCCTATTTACACACGACCATTACATAATGGTTTACAATACAAATATGTTACATCGAAATCAGTTTCTTGAATGCAGTTTTTACACAATATCATACAAACATGGACTCCAAATCTTGTCCTTATTTTAGTATGCAACAGCGGAAGCTCTTAATATTCACCTGAGAATAAACATGCTTTAAACGTCAACAAAAATGTTGGTGAGTTATAGGTTTAACCTATATATATCAAATCGTAACAATAGACCACAAGATTTCATATTTCAATACACATCCCATACATAGAGATAAAAATCATTCATATGGTGAACACCTGGTAACCGACAATAACAAGATGCATATATAAGAATATCCCCATCATTCCGGGACACCCTTCGGATATGATATAAATTTCGAAGTACTAAAGCATCCGGTACTTTGGATGGGGTTTGTTAGGCCCAATAGATCTATCTTTAGGATTCGCGTCAATTAGGGTGTCTGTTCCCTAATTCTTAGATTACCAGACTTAATAAAAAGGGGCATATTCGATTTTGATAATTCAACCATAGAATGTAATTTCACGTACTTGTGTCTATTTTGTAAATCATTTATAAAACCTGCATGTATTCTCATCCCAAAAATATTAGATTTTAAAAGTGGGACTATAACTCACTTTCACAGATTTTTACTTCGTCGGGAAGTAAGACTTGGCCACTGTTGATTCACGAACCTATAACAATATATACATATATATTAAAGTATGTTCAAAATATATTTACAACACTTTTAATATATTTTGATGTTTTAAGTTTATTAAGTCAGCTGTCCTCGTTAGTAACCTATAACTAGTTGTCCACAGTTAGATGTACAGAAATAAATCGATAAATATTATCTTGAATCAATCCACGACCCAGTGTATACGTATCTCAGTATTGATGACAACTCAAACTATATCTATTTTGGAATCAACCTCAACCCTGTATAGCTAACTCCAACATTCACATATAGAGTGTCTATGGTTGTTCCGAAATATATATAGATGTGTCGACATGATAGGTTGAAACATTGTATACGTGTCTATGGTATCTCAAGATTACATAATATACAATACAAGTTGATTAAGTTATGGTTGGAATAGATTTGTTACCAATTTTCACGTAGCTAAAATGAGAAAAATTATCCAATCTTGTTTTACCCATAACTTCTTCATTTTAAATCCGTTTTAAGTGAATCAAATTGCTATGATTTCATATTGAACTCTATTTTATGAGTCTAAACAGAAAAAGTATAGGTTTATAGTCGGAAAAATAAGTTACAAGTCGTTTTTGTAAAGGTAGTCATTTCAGTCGAAAGAACGACGTCTAGATGACCATTTTAGAAAACATACTTCCACTTTGAGTTTAACCATAATTTTTGGATATAGTTTCATGTTCATAATAAAAATCATTTTCTCAGAATAACAACTTTTAAATCAAAGTTTATCATAGTTTTTAATTAACTAACCCAAAACAGCCCGCGGTGTTACTACGACGGCGTAAATCCGGTTTTACGGTGTTTTTTGTGTTTCCAGGTTTTAAATCATTAAGTTAGCATATCATATAGATATAGAACATGTGTTTAGTTGATTTTAAAAGTCAAGTTAGAAGGATTAACTTTTGTTTGCGAACAAGTTTAGAATTAACTAAACTATGTTCTTGTGATTACAAGTTTAAACCTTCGAATAAGATAGCTTTATATGTATGAATCGAATGATGTTATGAACATCATTACTACCTTAATTTCCTTGGATAAACCTACTGTAAAAGAGAAAAATGGATCTAGCTTCAATGGATCCATGGATGGCTCGAAGTTCTTGAAGCAGAATCATGACACGAAAACAAGTTCAAGTAAGATCATCACTTGAAATAAGATTGTTATAGTTATAGAAATTGAACCAAAGTTTGAATATGATTATTACCTTGTATTAGAATTATAACCTACTGTAAGAAACAAAGATTTCTTGAGGTTGGATGATCACCTTACAAGATTGGAAGTGAGCTAGCAAACTTGAAAGTATTCTTGATTTTATGAAACTAGAACTTTTGGAATTTATGAAGAACACTTAGAACTTGAAGATAGAACTTGAGAGAGATCAATTAGATGAAGAAAATTGAAGAATGAAAGTGTTTGTAGGTGTTTTTGGTCGTTGGTGTATGGATTAGATATAAAGGATATGTAATTTTGTTTTCATGTAAATAAGTCATGAATGATTACTCATATTTTTGTAATTTTATGAGATATTTCATGCTAGTTGCCAAATGATGGTTCCCACATGTGTTAGGTGACTCACATGGGCTGCTAAGAGCTGATCATTGGAGTGTATATACCAATAGTAAATACATCTAAAAGCTGTGTATTGTACGAGTACGAATACGGGTGCATACGAGTAGAATTGTTGATGAAACTGAACGAGGATGTAATTGTAAGCATTTTTGTTAAGTAGAAGTATTTTGATAAGGGTATTGAAGTCTTTCAAAAGTGTATAAATACATATTAAAACACTACATGTATATACATTTTAACTGAGTCGTTAAGTCATCGTTAGTCGTTACATGTAAGTGTTGTTTTGAAACCTTTAGGTTAACGATCTTGTTAAATGTTGTTAACTCAATGTTTATAATATCAAATGAGATTTTAAATTATTATATTATCATGATATTATCATGTATGAATATCTCTTAATATGATATATATACATTAAATGTCTTTACAACGATAATCGTTACATATATGTCTCGTTTAAAAATCATTAAGTTAGTAGTCTTGTTTTTACATATGTAGTTCATTGTTAATATACTTTAGGATATGTTTTATTATCATAGTATCATGTTAACTATATATATATATATATCCATATATATGTCATCATATAGTTTTTACAAGTTTTAACGTTCGTGAATCACCGATCAACTTGGGTGGTCAATTGTCTATATGAAACATATTTCAATTAATCAAGTCTTAACAAGTTTGATTGCTTAACATGTTGGAAACATTTAATCATGTAAATATCAATCTCAATTAATATATATAAACATGGAAAAGTTCGGGTCACTACAGTACCTACCCGTTAAATAAATTTCGTCCCGAAATTTTAAGCTGTTGAAGGTGTTGACGAATCTTCTGGAAATAGATGCGGGTATTTCTTCTTCATCTGATCTTCACGCTCCCAGGTGAACTCGGGTCCTCTACGAGCATTCCATCGAACCTTAACAATTGGTATCTTGTTTTGCTTAAGTCTTTTAACCTCACGATCCATTATTTCGACGGGTTCTTCGATGAATTGAAGTTTTTCGTTGATTTGGATTTCATCTAACGGAATAGTGAGATCTTCTTTAGCAAAACATTTCTTCAAATTCGAGACGTGGAAAGTGTTATGTACAGCCGCGAGTTGTTGAGGTAACTCAAGTCGGTAAGCTACTGGTCCGACACGATCAATAATCTTGAATGGTCCAATATACCTTGGATTTAATTTCCCTCGTTTACCAAATCGAACAACGCCTTTCCAAGGTGCAACTTTAAGCATGACCATCTCTCCAATTTCAAATTCTATATCTTTTCTTTTAATGTCAGCGTAGCTCTTTTGTCGACTTTGGGCGGTTTTCAACCGTTGTTGAATTTGGATGATCTTCTCGGTAGTTTCTTGTATAATCTCCGGACCCGTAATCTGTCTATCCCTCACTTCACTCCAACAAATCGGAGACCTGCACTTTCTACCATAAAGTGCTTCAAACGGCGCCATCTCAATGCTTGAATGGTAGCTGTTGTTGTAGGAAAATTCTGCTAACGGTAGATGTCGATCCCAACTGTTTCCGAAATCAATAACACATGCTCGTAGCATGTCTTCAAGCGTTTGTATCGTCCTTTCGCTCTGCCCATCAGTTTGTGGATGATAGGCAGTACTCATGTCTAGACGAGTTCCTAATGCTTGCTGTAATGTCTGCCAGAATCTTGAAATAAATCTGCCATCCCTATCAGAGATAATAGAGATTGGTATTCCATGTCTGGAGACGACTTCCTTCAAATACAGTCGTGCTAACTTCTCCATCTTGTCATCTTCTCTTATTGGTAGGAAGTGTGCTGATTTGGTGAGACGATCAACTATTACCCAAATAGTATCAAAACCACTTGCAGTCCTTGGCAATTTAGTGATGAAATCCATGGTAATGTTTTCCCATTTCCATTCCGGGATTTCGGGTTGTTGAAGTAGACCTGATGGTTTCTGATGCTCAACTTTGACCTTAGAACACGTCAAACATTCTCCTACGTATTTAGCAACATCGGCTTTCATACCCGGCCACCAAAAATATTTCCTGAGATCCTTGTACATCTTCCCCGTTCCAGGATGTATTGAGTATCTGGTTTTATGAGCTTCTCTAAGTACCATTTCTCTCATATCTCCAAATTTTGGTACCCAAATCCTTTCAGCCCTATACCGGGTTCCGTCTTCCCGAATATTAAGATGCTTCTCCGATCCTTTGGGTATTTCATCCTTTAAATTTCCCTCTTTTAAAACTCCTTGTTGCGCCTCCTTTATTTGAGTAGTAATGTTATTATGAATCATTATATTCATAGATTTTACTCGAATGGGTTCTCTGTCCTTCCTGCTCAAGGCATCGGCTACCACATTTGCCTTCCCCGGGTGGTAACGAATCTCAAAGTCGTAATCATTCAATAATTCAATCCACCTACGCTGCCTCATATTCAGTTGTTTCTGATTAAATATGTGTTGAAGACTTTTGTGGTCGGTATATATAATACTTTTGACCCCATATAAGTAGTGCCTCCAAGTCTTTAATGCAAAAACAACCGCGCCTAATTCCAAATCATGCGTCGTATAATTTTGTTCGTGAATCTTCAATTGTCTAGACGCATAAGCAATCACCTTCGTTCATTGCATTAATACACAACCGAGACCTTGCTTTGATGCATCACAATAAATCACAAAATCATCATTCCCTTCAGGCAATGACAATATAGGTGCCGTAGTTAGCTTTTTCTTCAATAACTGAAACGCTTTCTCTTGTTCAACATTCCATTCAAATTTCTTCCCTTTATGTGTTAATGCAGTCAAGGGTTTTGCTATTCTGGAAAAGTCTTGGATGAACCTTCTGTAGTAACCAGCTAGTCCTAAAAACTGGCGTATGTGTTTCGGAGTTTTCGGGGTTTCCCACTTTTCAACAGTTTCTATCTTTGCCGGATCCACCTTAATACCTTCTTTGTTCACTATGTGACCGAGGAATTGAACTTCTTCCAACCAAAATGCACACTTTGAAAACTTAGCGTACAATTCTTCCTTCCTCAATACTTCTAACACCTTTCTCAAATGTTCACCGTGTTCTTGGTCATTCTTTGAGTAAATAAGTATGTCATCAATGAAAACAATGACAAACTTGTCAAGGTATGGTCCACACACTCGGTTCATAAGGTCCATGAACACAGCTGGTGCATTAGTTAAACCAAACGGCATGACCATAAACTCGTAATGACCGTAACGTGTTCTGAAAGCAGTCTTTGGAATATCATCTTCTTTCACCCGCATTTGATGATACCCGGAACGTAAGTCAATCTTTGAATAAATAGACGAGCCTTGTAGTTGATCAAATAAGTCGTCGATTCTCGGTAGTGGGTAGCGGTTCTTGATGGTAAGTTTGTTCAACTCTCGGTAGTCGATACACAACCTGAATGTACCATCTTTCTTCTTGACAAACAAAACAGGAGCTCCCCACGGTGATGTGCTTGGTCGAATGAAACCACGCTCTAAAAGTTCTTGTAATTGGCTTTGCAGTTCTTTCATCTCGCTGGGTGCGAGTCTGTAAGGAGCACGAGCTATTGGTGCAGCTCCTGGTACAAGATCTATTTGAAATTCAACGGATCGATGTGGGGGTAATCCCGGTAATTCTTTCGGAAATACATCGGGAAATTCTTTTGCAATGGGAACATCATTGATGCTCTTTTCTTCAGTTTGTACTTTCTCGACGTGTGCTAGAACAGCATAGCAACCTTTTCTTATTAGTTTTTGTGCCTTCAAATTACTAATAAGATGTAGCTTCGTGTTGCCCTTTTCTCCGTACACCATTAAGGGTTTTCCTTTTTCTCGTATAATGCGAATTGCATTTTTGTAACAAACGATCTCCGCTTTCACTTCTTTCAACCAGTCCATACCGATTATCACATCAAAACTCCCTAACTCTACTGGTATCAAATCAATCTTAAATGTTTCGCTAACCAGTTTAATTTCTCGATTCCGACATATATTATCTGCTGAAATTAATTTACCATTTGCTAATTCGAGTAAAAATTTACTATCCAAAGGCGTCAATGGACAACTTAATTTAGCACAAAAATCTCTACTCATATAGCTTCTATCCGCACCCGAATCAAATAAAACGTAAGAAGATTTATTGTCAATAAGAAACGTACCCGTAACAAGCTCCGGGTCTTCCTGTGCCTCTATCGCATTAATATTGAAAACTCTTCCACGGCCTTGTCCATTCGTGTTCTCCTGGTTCGGGCAATTTCTAATAATGTGGCCTGGTTTTCCACATTTATAACAAACTACATTGGCATAACTTGCTCCGACACTACTTGCTCCGCCATTACTCGTTCCGACACCATTTGTTCCTTTCGTTCTATTAGCCCCTGGTCCGTAGACCTCACACTTCGCCGCGCTATGACCATTTCTTTTACACTTGTTGCAAAATTTGGTGCAGAACCCCGAGTGATTCTTTTCACACCTTTGGCATAGCTGCTTCTGATTGTTGTTGTTGTTGCGGTTATTATTGTTGTTGGGATGATTGTTGTAGTTGCTGTTGTTGTTGTTGTTGTTGTTGTTGTTGTTGTTGTTGTTGTTGTTGTTGTTGTTGTTGTTGGGCCGTTTGTTGTAGTTGCGATTGATGTTGCGATTGTTGGGATAATTGTTGCGATTATTGTTGTAATTACTGTTGTTGTTGTTGTATTGGTGATTCTTATCACCGTTTTCCTCCCACTTTCTTTTGACTTGCTTCACATTAGCCTCTTCAGCAGTCTGTTCTTTAATTCTTTCTTCAATCTGGTTCACTAGTTTGTGAGCCATTCTACATGCCTGTTGTATGGAGGCGGGCTCGTGTGAACTTATATCTTCTTGGATTCTTTCCGGTAATCCTTTCACAAACGCGTCGATCTTCTCTTCCTCATCTTCGAATGCTCCCGGACACAATAGGCACAATTCTGTGAATCGTCTTTCGTACGTGGTAATATCAAATCCTTGGGTTCGTAACCCTCTAAGTTCTATCTTGAGCTTATTGACCTCGGTTCTGGGACGGTACTTCTCGTTCATCAAGTGCTTGAATGCTGACCACGGTAGTGCGTACGCATCATCTTGTCCCACTTGCTCTAGATAGGTATTCCACCATGTTAACGCAGAACCTGTGAAGGTATGCGTAGCGTACTTCACTTTGTCCTCTTCAGTACACTTACTTATGGCAAACACCGATTCAACCTTCTCGGTCCACCGTTTCAATCCGATCGGTCCTTCGGTTCCATCAAATTCCAAAGGTTTGCAGGCAGTGAATTCTTTGTAGGTGCATCCTACACGATTTCCTGTACTGCTAGATCCAAGGTTATTGTTGGTATGTAGCGCAGCCTGTACTGCGGCTATGTTTGAAGCTAGAAAAGTACGGAATTCCTCTTCATTCATATTCACGGTGTGTCGAGTAGTCGGTGCCATTTCCTTCAAAATAGTTAAATGGAACAAGTTAATCATACAGAATATTAAGAGTAGTTAATAGTATTTCGTAGCATAATATGAACTCATTTATAAAAACTTTTTCTTCATATTAGCGTTTTATAAGTTTAAATTCGGGTAGTACCTACGCGTTAAGTTCATACTTAGTAGCTAATATACAATTCAACTACTACAATTCTATATGAAAAACTGATTGTAATAATATTTCGCGTTCAAACTTTTATACAATATTTTACAAACTTACAATACCGCTTATTTTACATAAAGCATGAAATATAGCACACAATAACTTTGATACAAGATAGTTGTGAAGACAATTCTAGCTAGTACACAAGTCGTTCGGCAAAGGCAATAAAGACACGTAATTCATACGTCCAGAAACAAGTCATGCATTCTGGTTTTACTAGGACTACTTCCCATCCTTGGTCTTGTGCAACATAACCGTTATGGCCGTTGATAAGACAGCGTGTTGTAACGTCATCAAAGGGACGAGGGTTACGTAATGTCCACAGTCCCGTAATAATCTAAAAACCTCATTTCTTACCCCAATTACCGACTCCGTCACTTGTGGAAACGTTTTGTTTAATAGTTGTAGCCCGATGTTCTTGTTCTCACTTTGGTGAGAAGCGAACATTACTAATCCGTAAGCATAACATGCTTCTTTATGTTGCATGTTAGCCGCTTTTTCTAAATCACGAAGTCCAATATTCGGATATATTGAGTCAAAATAATTTCTTAACCCGTTGCGTAAAATAGCATTTGGGTTCCCCGCAATATATGCGTCAAAGTAAACACATCGTAACTTATGGGTTTCCCAATGTGATATCCCCCATCTTTCAAACGAAAGTCTCTTATAAACCAAGACATTCTTGGAACGTTCTTCGAATGTCTTACAAACTGATCTCGCCTTAAATAGTTGTGCCGAGGAATTCTGGCCGACTCTAGACAAGATTTCATCAATCATGTCTCCGGGTAGGTCTCTTAAAATATTGGGTTGTCTATCCATTTTGTGTTTTTAAACTGTAAAATAGACAAGAGTTAGATTCATAAAAAAATACTTATTAATACAAGCAATTTTTACATATATCATAAAGCATAAGAACACTATATTACATATATTACACCACACGAATACAACTATCTTATTCCGACTCGCTCGTTTCTTCTTCTTCGGTTTTGGTTCGTTTTGCCAAGTTTCTAGGGATATATGATGTTCCCCTAATACGAGCCGTCGTTGTCCACATTGGTTTAGAAAAACCTGGTGGTTTAGAGGTTCCCGGGTCATTGTTACAACTTAAGGACTTCGGGGGTTGACGATACATATAAAGTTCATCGGGGTTGGAATTAGATTTCTCTATTTTTATGCCCTTTCCCTTATTATTTTCTTTTGCCTTTTTAAATTCAGTTGGGGTAATTTCTATAACATCATCGGAATTCTCGTCGGAATCCGATTCATCGGAGAATTGGTAATCCTCCCAATATTTTGCTTCCTTGGCGGAAACACCATTGACCATAATTAACTTTGGTCGGTTGGTTGAGGATTTTCTTTTACTTAACCGTTTTATTATTTCCCCCACCGGTTCTATTTCTTCATCCGGTTCCGATTCTTCTTCCGGTTCCGATTCTTCTTCCGGTTCCGACTCTTCTTCCGGTTCCTCTTCGGGAACTTGTGAATCAGTCCACGAATCATTCCAATTTACATTTGACTCTTCATTATTATTAGGTGAGTCAATGGGACTTGTTCTAGAGGTAGACATCTATCACATAATATCAAACACGTTAAGAGATTAATATATCACATAATATTCATATGTTAAAAATATATAGTTTCCAACAAAAATGTTAAGCAATCATTTTTAAAGAAAACACGGTCGAAGTCCAGACTCACTAATGCATCCTAACAAACTCGATAAGACACACTAATGCAAATTTTCTGGTTCTCTAAGACCAACGCTCGGATACCAACTGAAATGTCCCGTTCTTATTGATTAAAAACGTTCCATATTAATTGATTTCGTTGCGAGGTTTTGACCTCTATATGAGACGTTTTTCAAAGACTGCATTCATTTTTAAAACAAACCATAACCTTTATTTCATAAATAAAGGTTTAAAAAGCTTTACGTAGATTATCAAATAATGATAATCTAAAATATCCTATTTACACACGACCATTACATAATGGTTTACAATACAAATATGTTACATCGAAATCAGTTTCTTGAATGCAGTTTTTACACAATATCATACAAACATGGACTCCAAATCTTGTCCTTATTTTAGTATGCAACAGCGGAAGCTCTTAATATTCACCTGAGAATAAACATGCTTTAAACGTCAACAAAAATGTTGGTGAGTTATAGGTTTAACCTATATATATCAAATCGTAACAATAGACCACAAGATTTCATATTTCAATACACATCCCATACATAGAGATAAAAATCATTCATATGGTGAACACCTGGTAACCGACAATAACAAGATGCATATATAAGAATATCCCCATCATTCCGGGACACCCTTCGGATATGATATAAATTTCGAAGTACTAAAGCATCCGGTACTTTGGATGGGGTTTGTTAGGCCCAATAGATCTTTCTTTAGGATTCGCGTCAATTAGGGTGTCTGTTCCCTAATTCTTAGATTACCAGACTTAATAAAAAGGGGCATATTCGATTTTGATAATTCAACCATAGAATGTAATTTCACGTACTTGTGTCTATTTTGTAAATCATTTATAAAACCTGCATGTATTCTCATCCCAAAAATATTAGATTTTAAAAGTGGGACTATAACTCACTTTCACAGATTTTTACTTCGTCGGGAAGTAAGACTTGGCCACTGTTGATTCACGAACCTATAACAATATATACATATATATTAAAGTATGTTCAAAATATATTTACAACACTTTTAATATATTTTGATGTTTTAAGTTTATTAAGTCAGCTGTCCTCGTTAGTAACCTATAACTAGTTGTCCACAGTTAGATGTACAGAAATAAATCGATAAATATTATCTTGAATCAATCCACGACCCAGTGTATACGTATCTCAGTATTGATCACAACTCAAACTATATCTATTTTGGAATCAACCTCAACCCTGTATAGCTAACTCCAACATTCACATATAGAGTGTCTATGGTTGTTCCGAAATATATATAGATGTGTCGACATGATAGGTCGAAACATTGTATACGTGTCTATGGTATCTCAAGATTACATAATATACAATACAAGTTGATTAAGTTATGGTTGGAATAGATTTGTTACCAATTTTCACGTAGCTAAAATGAGAAAAATTATCCAATCTTGTTTTACCCATAACTTCTTCATTTTAAATCCGTTTTGAGTGAATCAAATTGCTATGATTTCATATTGAACTCTATTTTATGAATCTAAACAGAAAAAGTATAGGTTTATAGTCGGAAAAATAAGTTACAAGTCGTTTTTGTAAAGGTAGTCATTTCAGTCGAAAGAACGACGTCTAGATGACCATTTTAGAAAACATACTTCCACTTTGAGTTTAACCATAATTTTTGGATATAGTTTCATGTTCATAATAAAAATCATTTTCTCAGAATAACAACTTTTAAATCAAAGTTTATCATAGTTTTTAATTAACTAACCCAAAACAGCCCGCGGTGTTACTACGACGGCGTAAATCCGGTTTTACGGTGTTTTTTGTGTTTCCAGGTTTTAAATCATTAAGTTAGCATATCATATAGATATAGAACATGTGTTTAGTTGATTTTAAAAGTCAAGTTATAAGGATTAACTTTTGTTTGCGAACAAGTTTAGAATTAACTAAACTATGTTCTAGTGATTACAAGTTTAAACCTTCGAATAAGATAGCTTTATATGTATGAATCGAATGATGTTATGAACATCATTACTACCTTAATTTCCTTGGATAAACCTACTGGAAAAGAGAAAAATGGATCTAGCTTCAATGGATCCTTGGATGGCTCGAAGTTCTTGAAGCAGAATCATGACACGAAAACAAGTTCAAGTAAGATCATCACTTGAAATAAGATTGTTATAGTTATAGAAATTGAACCAAAGTTTGAATATGATTATTACCTTGTATTAGAATGATAACCTACTGTAAGAAACAAAGATTTCTTGAGGTTGGATGATCACCTTACAAGATTGGAAGTGAGCTAGCAAACTTGAAAGTATTCTTGATTTTATGAAACTAGAACTTTTGGAATTTATGAAGAACACTTAGAACTTGAAGATAGAACTTGAGAGAGATCAATTAGATGAAGAAAATTGAAGAATGAAAGTGTTTGTAGGTGTTTTTGGTCGTTGGTGTATGGATTAGATATAAAGGATATGTAATTTTGTTTTCATGTAAATAAGTCATGAATGATTACTCATATTTTTGTAATTTTATGAGATATTTCATGCTAGTTGCCAAATGATGGTTCCCACATGTGTTAGGTGACTCACATGTGCTGCTAAGAGCTGATCATTGGAGTGTATATACCAATAGTACATACATCTAAAAGCTGTGTATTGTACGAGTACGAATACGGGTGCATACGAGTAGAATTGTTGATGAAACTGAACGAGGATGTAATTGTAAGCATTTTTGTTAAGTAGAAGTATTTTGATAAGGGTATTGAAGTCTTTCAAAAGTGTATAAATACATATTAAAACACTACATGTATATACATTTTAACTGAGTCGTTAAGTCATCGTTAGTCGTTACATGTAAGTGTTGTTTTGAAACCTTTAGGTTAACGATCTTGTTAAATGTTGTTAACTCAATGTTTATAATATCAAATGAGATTTTAAATTATTATATTATCATGATATTATCATGTATGAATATCTCTTAATATGATATATATACATTAAATGTCTTTACAACGATAATCGTTACATATATGTCTCGTTTAAAAATCATTAAGTTAGTAGTCTTGTTTTTACATATGTAGTTCATTGTTAATATACTTTATGATATGTTTTCTTATCATAGTATCATGTTAACTATATATATATATATATATCCATATATATGTCATCATATAGTTTTTACAAGTTTTAACGTTCGTGAATCACCGATCAACTTGGGTGGTCAATTGTCTATATGAAACATATTTCAATTAATCAAGTCTTAACAAGTTTGATTGCTTAACATGTTGGAAACATTTAATCATGTAAATATCAATCTCAATTAATATATATAAACATGGAAAAGTTCGGGTCACTACACTATTGTAGATCATAATGCTTACCATATAGCTTCGATCGATGTCTGAAGTGAGTTCAAGGGATGAAACAGAAAAAGGAGCTTATGATAACGGGTTGGTGGTGGTGATTCTTGTGTGATATTCTCGACTAGAACAGAAATATATAGAAGTTGATAGCAGTAGCAGGGAATAGCAGGTACTGTTGCAATTACAAGTGGGTTTGAGAGGAAGAAGGTTGCAGTTTGATAGCATTTAAGTAGTTGTTGGGTTATTGATTGTTGGCTTAAACCGAATCAATGATTTGTTAGTGAGTTTCATTTAAAGAAGGTGATGTGTTACGGGGGTGATGGTTGATTGAATCTTCAACATAAGGGAACATGAAAAGAAAAAAAATTGGTGGTTAGAAAGTGGTGTTTGATTTGTTAAGTAGGTTTTGTTTTTGTGGGAGTCTTTCCATAAGCAAATAGATGCATATATAAGGATTAAAGTGTACGAATCATATATAAAGATTAAAGTGTACTAATCAAACAAATGGGTGTCTGTGTAAAGAAAGAAAATGAGAATATAAAAAAAATGGTGGGTTTCATAAATATGGATATGTATATACATTATAGAATGATGTAGTGGATGGAATCAAACCACAAACAAAAACAGGAATCGATAATAATAACAATAAAGTAATAATAATATAACAAGAATTCTAAAGTCTTTATGAGTTGATATGTAACGGATTTTTAAAAGTGACTATCATTAGCAGCCGGGTGTTTGGCTTATTATTATTCTATGGAGTATTATATCGTATTCCGTTGATGAATCAGTGACGGATAAAGGTCTTCTTAAGAATCTTAAATAAATATTTATTCTAACCATTATTTTATAAAAATGGTCATTACTTGCTTAAAATTATTAAATAAAAATTAAATCACTATCCGCGCTCGATCCCAGGTAAAATATAAAAATGCTAAAACTTAACAAATACTTCCTAAATACATTTTTAATATGCCTAAAATTTATAGAACTCATTTTCGTATCACCGTTTATTTTAAATTTACATAAGTTTGAATTTAACTTTCTTAATATCAATCGAATGACAATTAAGTGTTACTGTTGCTTCCTAAATAAATTCGAAATCATAAAATATATATTTAATATACTTTATTTATATAGATGTGTTTTAAATAATAATTATCATAATATCATATTTTTTTTATTTTATTTTACATAATTAATTTTTAATAACAACATATAATACTTTGAATTATTATTTATATATACATACACACATATCTATTTACAATTAATTGTTCGCGAATCGTCGAGAATGGTTGAAGTCAAATGATTTCATAAAACAAATTCAAAATTTTGAGACTCAATATTACAGACTTTGCTTATCGTGTCAAAATTAAATAAGAATTAAGTTTAAATTTGATCGGAAATCTCCGGGTCGTCACAAGGAGCGGCACCAGTGGCTCGCGCACCGTACAGACTTGCACCTCCAGAATTGAAAGAGTTGTCTAGCCAGTTGCAAGAGTTGTTAGACAAGGGATTTATATGACCGAGTTCTTCACCTTGGGGAGCTCCAGTCTTTTTCGTTAAGAAGAAGGATGGGTCAATGAGATTATGTATCGACTATAGAGAGTTGAACAAGTTGACAATCAAGAATCAGTATCCACTGTCGAGGATTGATGACTTATTCGATCAATTACAGGGATCTAGTTATTTCTCGAAGTTTGATCTGAGATCCAGTTATCACCAATTGAGGGTCAAAGAAGCTGATGTTCCGAAGACGGCGTTTAGAACATGCTATGGATATTATGAATTTACAGTGATGCCGTATGATTTGACGAACGCACTGGTAGTGTTCATGGATATCAAGAACCGTGTGTGTAAGCCATACCTAGATAAATTCGTCATTGTGTTTATTGATGATATATTGGTGTACTCTAAGAACAAAGAAGAACACGAGTGACATTTACGTTTGATACTGGCTATGCTTATAGAAGTGCAGATGTATGCAAAGCTCTCGAAGTGTGACTTTTGGTTGCAAGAGGTACAATTCCTTAGTCATGTTACAGGTGGCAATGGAATACAAGTTGATCCGGCAAAGATTGAGACTGTTAAGAATTGGGAAACCCCAAAGACACCAACACAGATCTGACAATTTCTGGGTATAGCTGGTTACTACAGGAGATTCATCGAAGGATTCTCTAAGATTGCCAGACGATTGACAGCGCTGACTCATAAAGGCAAGAAGTATGAGTGGTCAGAACCGCAAGAAAAAGCATTTCAATTGTTGAAGGAGAAGCTAACAAATGCACCGATATTATTTCTACCCGAGGGAAATAAAGATTTTGTTATCTATTGCGATGCCTCGTGTCAAGGAATGGGTTGCATGCTTATGCAACAAAACAAGGTTATTGCTTATGGATCACGACAGTTAAAGATTCACGAGCAGAATTACACTACGCACGACTTGGAACTAGGAGCTGTAGTCTTTGCACTCAAAATGTGAAGACATTACTTGTATGGAACCAAGTTTACTATCTTCACCGACCATAAGAGCCTACAACACAGAAGCAGCTCAACATGAGACAGCGATGCTGGATGGAATTGCTTAACGATTACGATTGTGAACTTCAATACCACCCCGACAAGGCGAATGTTGTAGCAGATCCTTTGAGCATAAAAGAGAGAGAGAAATCTCTCAGAGTTAAAGCTCTTAACATGATTGTACGTACGAACCTTACCTCACAGATCCGCGAAGCACAATTGGAAGCCGTGAAACAAGAGAACGTTGATGTTGAATTTATCAAAGGGTTGGATAAGAAATTCGACATAAAAGAGGATGGAACACGGTATTTTGCTAACCGAATTTGGGTATCGAAGTTTGGTGAATTGAGAGAACCAGTGTTGGAGGAAGCACACAAGTCAAGGTACTCAATTCATCCTGGGTCAGATAAAATGTACCAAGATTTGAAGACGTTTTATTGGTCACCAAATCTGAAAGCTGACATCGCTACCTATGTCGAAAAGTGCTTGATTTGCACTAAGGTCAAGGCCGAACATCAGAAGCCATCAGGGATACTGACTCAACCAGAGATTCCCCAGTAGAAATGGGAATGTATTATAGTGGACTTCATCACCAAACTACCGAAAATGGTGGGAGGTTACGATACCATTTGGGTTGTCGGGGATCATCTAACTAAGTTTGCACATTTCTTACCGATAAGAGAGACTGATAATATGGAAAAGTTGGCTCAAGTCTACATTAAGGAAGTCATTTCTAGGCATGGGGTACCTATATCTTTTATATCCAATCGCGACAACAGGTTCACTTCTAGATTTTGGCAGTCATTACAGCAAGCAATGGGGACTCGTTTAGATATGAGTACAACATATCACCCCCAAATAGATGGCCAAAGAGAACGAACTATTAAAACTCTAGAGGAAATGTTGCGAGCATGTGTCATTGATTTCGGAAACGGATGGGATAAGTACTTACCACTAGCTGAGTTCTCATACAACAACAGCTACTATACGAGCATTAAAGCTGCACCTTTCGAAGCGTTGTATGGAAGAAAGTGTAGATCTCTCGTATGTTGGAGCGGATTGGGGGATAGTCAGTTGACAGGTCCTGAGATTATTCAGGAGACAATGGAGAAAATAGTATAGATTCAAGAACGATTGAAAATGGCTCGGAGTCGTCAAAAGTGTTATGCCGATGTTAGAAGGCGAGACTTAGAATTTCAAGTTGGTGACAAAGTCACGCTTAAATTATCACCCTGGAAAGGTGTGGTACGATTCGAAAAACGAGGTAAATTGAGTCCTAGGTACGTTGGACTGATATCGGTTAAAAAGTCACGTTTTTACCCCAATATTGGGCCCTAAAATCCATAAATTTCCAAACTTTATCGCAAAAATAATCGCTTTGTTGGTTGATTTTATAGATTAAGTAATTACGAAGGCGATGCAAAAAGAATCAAGTAAAACGGAGCTAAAACGAAGAATCTAGAGCGAAAACGGTAAAAAAAAACAAGAAATCAAGTTACGATCCAGTGAAACCAGCTGACCAGGTAAGCCAAACGGCCTGCCAAACAGCTTGCCTAGATTGTAAACGGCCTGCCACACGCCCAAGTTAAACGGCCCTTGCAAATGGGCTGGCCCTGCAAACGGCATGCCAAACGGCCAACCAGCCGTTTGCAGGCAAAAATCAAGTCTATTTAAATGGCTCTCTCCACCCATTTCAACACACACTCAATTTACAATTCATTTTATATTTTCAAGTTTGTAGTTAGTTTTTAGTAGTAGTTAGCTTAGCTTTTATTTTCCGGAGGATATCCCGGCGAGTCCCTGCGATCTCGGTCAGATTTCTTCAGCCTTTTCAGGTTTTTATCCTAAACGCTTGTCTTTTGTATTAAACATGTATTCTTACCTTTTATATTTAATAATGCGTTCCGATATTGAAATGTCCCATTCTTATTGATTAAAAACGTTCCATATTAATTGATTTCGTTGCGAGGTTTTGACCTCTATATGAGACGTTTTTCAAAGACTGCATTCATTTTTAAAACAAACCATAACCTTTATTTCATAAATAAAGGTTTAAAAAGTTTTACGTAGATTATCAAATAATGATAATCTAAAATATCCTGTTTACACACGACCATTACATAATGGTTTACAATACAAATATGTTACATCGAAATCAGTTTCTTGAATGCAGTTTTTACACAATATCATACAAACATGGACTCCAAATCTTGTCCTTATTTTAGTATGCAACAGCGGAAGCTCTTAGTATTCACCTGAGAATAAACATGCTTTAAACGTCAACAAAAATGTTGGTGAGTTATAGGTTTAACCTATATATATCAAATCGTAACAATAGACCACAAGATTTCATATTTCAATACACATCCCATACATAGAGATAAAAATCATTCATATGGTGAACACCTGGTAACCGACATTAACAAGATGCATATATTTAAGAATATACCCATCATTCCGGGACACCCTTCGGATATGATATAAATTTCGAAGTACTAAAGCATCCGGTACTTTGGATGGGGTTTGTTAGGCCCAATAGATCTATCTTTAGGATTCGCGTCAATTAGGGTGTCTGTTCCCTAATTCTTAGATTACCAGACTTAATAAAAAGGGGCATATTCGATTTCGATAATTCAACTATAGAATGTAGTTTCACGTACTTGTGTCTATTTTGTAAATCATTTATAAAACCTGCATGTATTCTCATCCCAAAAATATTAGATTTTAAAAGTGGGACTATAACTCACTTTCACAGATTTTTACTTCGTCGGGAAGTAAGACTTGGCCACTGGTTGATTCACGAACCTATAACAATATATACATATATATCAAAGTATGTTTAAAATATATTTACAACACTTTTAATATATTTTGATGTTTTAAGTTTATTAAGTCAGCTGTCCTCGTTAGTAACCTACAACTAGTTGTCCACAGTTAGATGTACAGAAATAAATCGATAAATATTATCTTGAATCAATCCACGACCCAGTGTATATGTATCTCAGTATTGATCACAACTCAAACTATATATATTTTGGAATCAACCTCAACCCTGTATAGCTAACTCCAACATTCACATATAGAGTGTCTATGGTTGTTCCGAAATATATATAGATGTGTCGACATGATAGGTCGAAACATTGTATACGTGTCTATGGTATCTCAAGATTACATAATATACAATACAAGTTGATTAAGTTATGGTTGGAATAGATTTGTTACCAATTTTCACGTAGCTAAAATGAGAAAAATTATCCAATCTTGTTTTACCCATAACTTCTTCATTTTAAATCCGTTTTGAGTGAATCAAATTGCTATGGTTTCATATTGAACTCTATTTTATGAATCTAAATAGAAAAGTATAGGTTTATAGTCGGAAAAATAAGTTACAAGTCGTTTTTGTAAAGGTAGTCATTTCAGTCGAAAGAACGACGTCTAGATGACCATTTTAGAAAACATACTTCCAATTTGAGTTTAACCATAATTTTTGGATATAGTTTTATGTTCATAATAAAAATCATTTTCTCAGAATAACAATTTTTAAATCAAAGTTTATCATAGTTTTTAATTAACTAACCCAAAACAGCCCGCGGTGTTACTACGACGGCGTAAATCCGGTTTTACGGTGTTTTTCGTGTTTCCAGGTTTTAAATCATTAAGTTAGCATATCATATAGATATAGAACATGTGTGTAGTTAATTTTAAAAGTCAAGTTAGAAGGATTAACTTTTGTTTGCGAACAAGTTTAGAATTAACTAAACTATGTTCTAGTGATTACGAGTTTAAACCTTCGAATAAGATAGTTTTATATATATGAATCGAATGATGTTATGAACATCATTACTACCTCAAGTTTAGTAGGTAAACCTACTGGAAGTGACAAGAAATGATCTAGCTTCAAAGGATCTTGGATGGCTTGAAAGTTCTTGAAGTAGGATCATGACACAAAAACAAGTTCAAGTAAGATTTTTACTCGAATTAAGATAGTTTATAGTTATAGAAATTGAATCAAAGTTTGAATATGAATATTACCTTGAATAAGAAAGATAACCTACTATATATAACAAAGGTTTCTTGATCTTAAATGATTACTTGGAATGGATTAGAAAGCTTGGAAGTAAATTAGTAAACTTGAAGGGATTTTTGAAGTGTTCTTGAAGTGTTCTTCCTATGATGATTATAGCTTGATTCTTGAATTGATTTTTGATGAAGATGATGATTAACTACTGGAAAAATACGTTCATAATAGTGTGTGTGTGTGTGTTGAGAGAGAATTAGAAAGAGAATTGGAAGTGAAATGGAGTGAATGATGAGTGGTAATTGGTGAGTGGTGAGTGGGGTTAAAAGGAGTTCTAGTTAGTTGACTAGCTCATGGTAGAAGTTAAAATTGATTAATCATACATGACATAATCAAGAGTGGAATCCCATGCTAGTTCCTATTGATATATACTCATAGTAAGTACGTTTTGAAGCTGTGTATAATACGGGTAAGAATACGACTAGAATTCTTGATGAAAGAAAAGAATGGAAAAGTAACTGTAACCATTTTCGTTAAGTATGAGTGTTTTGATATATGTCTTGAAGTCTTCCAAAAGTATTTTAATACATCTAAATACACTACATGTATATACATTTTAACTGAGTCGTTAAGTCATCGTTAGTCGTTACGTGTAAGTGTTGTTTTGAAACCTTTAAGTTAACGATCTCAATTAATGTTGTTAACCCATTGTTTAATATATCTAATGAGATGTTAAATTATTATATTATCATGATATTATGATATATTAATATATCTTAATAGGATATATATACATTTAAATGTCGTTACAACGATAATCGTTACATATACGTCTCGTTTCGAAATCCTTAAGTTAGTAGTCTTGTTTATATGTATATAACTCATTGTTAATATACTTATGGAGATACTTACTTATCATAATCTCATGTTAACCATATGTATATCCATATATATATCGTCATGTCGTTTTTACAAGTTTTAACGTTCGTGAATTGCCGGTCAACTTGGGTGGTCAATTGTCTATATGAAACATATTTCAATTAATCAAGTCTTAACAAGTTTGATTGCTTAACATGTTGGAAACATTTAATCATGTAAATATCAATCTCAATTAATATATATAAACATGGAAAAGTTCGGGTCACTACAGTACCTACCCGTTAAATAAATTTCGTCCCGAAATTTTAAGCTGTTGAAGGTGTTGACGAATCTTCGGGAAATAGATGCGGGTATTTCTTCTTCATCTGATCTTCACGCTCCCAGGTGAACTCGGGTCCTCTACGAGCATTCCATCGAACCTTAACAATTGGTATCTTGTTTTGCTTAAGTCTTTTAACCTCACGATCCATTATTTCGACGGGTTCTTCGATGAATTGGAGTTTTTCGTTGATTTGGATTTCATCTAATGGAATAGTGAGATCTTCTTTAGCAAAACATTTCTTCAAATTTGAGACGTGGAAAGTGTTATGTACAGCCGCGAGTTGTTGAGGTAACTCAAGTCGGTAAGCTACTGGTCCGACACGATCAATAATCTTGAATGGTCCAATATACCTTGGATTTAATTTCCCTCGTTTACCAAATCGAACAACGCCTTTCCAAGGTGCAACTTTAAGCATGACCATCTCTCCAATTTCAAATTCTATATCTTTTCTTTTAATGTCAGCGTAGCTCTTTTGTCGACTTTGGGCGGTTTTCAACCGTTGTTGAATTTGGATGATCTTCTCGGTAGTTTCTTGTATAATCTCCGGACCCGTAATTTGTCTATCCCCCACTTCACTCCAACAAATCGGAGACCTGCACTTTCTATCATAAAGTGCTTCAAACAGCGCCATCTCAATGCTTGAATGGTAGCTGTTGTTGTAGGAAAATTATGCTAATGGTAGATGTCGATCCCAACTGTTTCCGAAATCAATAACACATGCTCGTAGCATGTCTTCAAGCGTTTGTATCGTCCTTTCGCTCTGCCCATTAGTTTGTGGATGATAGGCAGTACTCATGTCTAGACGAGTTCCTAATGCTTGCTGTAATGTCTGCCAGAATCTTGAAATAAATCTGCCATCCCTATCAGAGATAATAGAGATTGGTATTCCATGTCTGGAGACGACTTCCTTCAAATACAGTCGTGCTAACTTCTCCATCTTGTCATCTTCTCTTATTGGGAGGAAATGTGCTGATTTGGTGAGACGATCAACTATTACCCAAATAGTATCAAAACCACTTGCAGTCCTTGGCAATTTAGTGATGAAATCCATGGTAATGTTTTCCCATTTCCATTCCGTGATTTCGGGTTGTTGAAGTAGACCTGATGGTTTTTGATGCTCAGCTTTGACCTTAGAACACGTCAAACATTCTCCTACGTATTTAGCAACATCGGCTTTCATACCCGGCCACCAAAAATATTTCCTGAGATCCTTGTACATCTTCCCCGTTCCAGGATGTATTGAGTATCTGGTTTTATGAGCTTCTCTAAGTACCATTTCTCTCATATCTCCAAATTTTGGTACCCAAATCCTTTCAGCCCTATACCAGGTTCCGTCTTCCCGAATATTAAGATGTTTCTCCGATCCTTTGGGTATTTCATCCTTTAAATTTCTCTCTTTTAAAACTCCTTGTTGCGCCTCCTTTATTTGAGTAGTAAGGTTATTATGAATCATTATATTCATAGATTTTACTTGAATGGGTTCTCTGTCCTTCCTGCTCAAGGCATCGGCTACCACATTTGCCTTCCCCGGGTGGTAACGAATCTCAAAGTCGTAATCATTCAATAATTCAATCCACCTACGCTACCTCATATTCAGTTGTTTCTGATTAAATATGTGTTGAAGACTTTTGTGGTCGGTATATATAATACTTTTGACCCCATATAAGTAGTGCCTCCAAGTCTTTAATGCAAAAACAACCGCCCCTAATTCCAAATCATGCGTCGTATAATTTTGTTCGTGAATCTTCAACTGTCAAGACGCATAAGCAATCACCTTCGTTCGTTGCATTAATACACAACCGAGACCTTTCTTTGATGCGTCACAATAAATCACAAAATCATCATTCCCTTCAGGCAATGACAATATAGGTGCCGTAGTTAGCTTTTTCTTCAATAACTGAAACGCTTTCTCTTGTTCATCATTCCATTCAAATTTCTTCCCTTTATGCGTTAATGCAGTCAAGGGTTTTGCTATTCTGGAAAAGTCTTGGATGAACCTTCTGTAGTAACCAGCTAGTCCTAAAAACTGGCATATGTGTTTCGGAGTTTTCGGGGTTTCCCACTTTTCAACAGTTTCTATCTTTGCCGGATCCACCTTAATACCTTCTTTGTTCACTATGTGACCGAGGAATTGAACTTCTTCCAACCAAAATGCACACTTTGAAAACTTAGCGTACAATTCTTCCTTCCTCAATACTTCTAACACCTTTCTCAAATGTTCACCGTGTTCTTGGTCATTCTTTGAGTAAATAAGTATGTCATCAATGAAAACAATGACAAACTTGTCAAGGTATGGTCCACACACTCGGTTCATAAGGTCCATGAACACAGCTGGTGCATTAGTTAAACCAAACGGCATGACCATAAACTCGTAATGACCGTAACGTGTTCTGAAAGCAGTCTTTGGAATATCATCTTCTTTCACCCGCATTTGATGATACCCGGAACATAAGTCAATCTTTGAATAAACAGACGAGCCTTGTAGTTGATCAAATAAGTCGTCGATTCTCGGTAGTGGGTAGCGGTTCTTGATGGTAAGTTTGTTCAACTCTCGGTAGTCGATACACAACCTGAATGTACCATCTTTCTTCTTGACAAACAAAACAGGAGCTCCCCACGGTGATGTGCTTGGTCGAATGAAACCACGCTCTAAAAGTTCTTGTAATTGGCTTTGCAGTTCTTTCATCTCGCTGGGTGCGAGTCTGTAAGGAGCACGAGCTATTGGTACAGCTCCTGGTACAAGATCTATTTGAAATTCAACGGATCGATGTGGGGGTAATCCCGGTAATTCTTTCGGAAATACATTGGGAAATTCTTTTGCGACGGGAACATCATTGATGCTCTTTTCTTCAGTTTGTACTTTCTCGACGTGTGCTAGAACAGCATAGCAAACTTTTCTTATTAGTTTTTGTGCCTTCAAATTACTAATAAGATGTAGCTTCGTGTTGCCCTTTTCTCCGTACACCATTAAGGGTTTTCCTTTTTCTCGTATAATGCGAATTGCATTTTTGTAACAAACGATCTCTGCTTTCACTTCTTTCAACCAGTCCATACCGATTATCACATCAAAACTCCCTAACTCTACTGGTATCAAGTCAATCTTAAATGTTTCGCTAACCAGTTTAATTTCTCGATTCCGACATATATTATCTGCTGAAATTAATTTACCATTTGCTAATTCGAGTAAAAATTTACTATCCAAAGGCGTCAATGGACAACTTAATTTAGCACAAAAATCTCTACTCATATAGCTTCTATCCGCACCCGAATCAAATAAAACGTAAGCAGATTTATTGTCAATAAGAAACGTACCCGTAACAAGCTCCGGGTCTTCCTGTGCCTCTGCCGCATTAATATTGAAAACTCTTCCGTAGCCTTGTCCATTCGTGTTCTCCTGGTTCGGGCAATTTCTAATAATGTGGTCCGGTTTTCCACATTTATAACAAACTACATTGGCATAACTTGCTCCGACACTACTTGCTCCGCCATTACTCATTCTGACACCATTTGTTCCTTTCGTTCTATTAACCCCTGGTCCGTAGACCTCACACTTCGCCGCGCTATGACCATTTATTTTACACTTGTTGCAAAATTTGGTGTAGAACTCTGAGTGATACTTTTCACACCTTTGCCATAGCTGCTTCTGATTGTTGTTGTTGTTGCGGTTATTATTGTTGTTGGGATGATTGTTGTAGTTGCTGTTGTTGTTGTTGTTGTTGTTGTTGTTGTTGTTGTTGTTGGGCCGTTTGTTGTAATTGCGATTGATGTTGCGATTGTTGGGATAATTGTTGCGATTATTGTTGTAATTGCTGTTGTTGTATTGGTGATTCTTATCACCGTTTTCCTCCCACATTCTTTTGACTTGCTTCACATTGGCCTCTTCAGCAGTCTGTTCTTTAATTCTTTCTTCAATCTGGTTCACTAGTTTGTGAGCCATTCTACATGCCTGTTGTATGGAGGCGGGCTCGTGTGAACTTATATCTTCTTGGATTCTTTCCGGTAATCCTTTCACAAACGCGTCGATCTTCTCTTCCTCATCTTCGAATGCTCCCGGACACAATAGGCACAATTCTGTGAATCGTCTTTCGTACGTGGTAATATCAAATCCGTGGGTTCGTAACCCTCTAAGTTCTGTCTTGAGCTTATTGACCTCAGTTCTGGGACGGTACTTCTCGTTCATCAAGTGCTTGAATGCTGACCACGGTAGTGCGTACGCATCATCTTGTCCCACTTGCTCTAGATAGGTATTCCACCATGTTAACGCAGAACCTGTGAAGGTATGCGTAGCGTACTTCACTTTGTCCTCTTCAGTACACTTACTTATGGCAAACACCGATTCAACCTTCTCGGTCCACCATTTCAATCCGATCGGTCCTTCGGTTCCATCAAATTCTAAAGGTTTGCACGCAGTGAATTCTTTGTAGGTGCATCCTACACGATTTCCTGTACTGCCAGATCCAAGGTTATTGTTGGTATGTAGCGCAGCCTGCACTGCGGCTATGTTAGAAGCTAGAAAAGTACGGAATTCCTTTTCATTCATATTCACGGTGTGTCGAGTAGTCGGTGCCATTTCCTTCAAAATAGTCAAATGGAACAAGTTAATCATACAGAATATTAAGAGTAGTTAATAGTATTTCGTAGCATAATATGAACTCATTTATAAAAGCTTTTTCTTCATATTAGCGTTTTATAAGTTTAAATTCGGGTAGTACCTACCCGTTAAGTTCATACTTAGTAGCTAATATACAATTCAACTACTACAATTCTATATGAAAAACTGATTGTAATAATATTTCGCGTTCAAACTTTTATACAATATTTTACAAACTTACAATACCGCTTATTTTACATAAAGCATGAAATATAGCACACAATAACTTTGATACAAGATAGTTGTGAAGATAATTCTAGCTAGTACACAAGTCGTTCAGCAAAGGCAATAAAGACACGTAATTCATACGTCCAGAAACAAGTCATGCATTCTGGTTTTACTAGGATTACTTCCCATCCTTGGTCTTGTGGAACATAACCGTTATGGCCGTTGATAAGACAGCGTGTTGTAACGTCGTCAAAGGGACGAGGGTTACGTAATGACCAACAGTCTCGTAATAACCTAAAAACCCCATTTCTTACCCCAGTTACCGACTCCGTCACTTGTGGGAACGTTTTGTTTAATAGTTGTAGCCCGATGTTCTTGTTCTCACTTTGGTGAGAAGCGAACATTACTAACCCGTAAGCATAACATGCTTCTTTATGTTGCATGTTAGCCGCTTTTTCTAAATCACGAAGTCCTATATTCGGATATACTGAGTCAAAATAATTTCTTAACCCGTTGCGTAAAATAGCATTTGGGTTCCCCGCAATATATGCGTCAAAGTAAACACATCGTAACTTATGGATTTCCCAATGTGATATCCCCCATCTTTCGAACGAAAGCCTTTTATAAACCAAGGCATTCTTGGAACATTCTTCGAATGTCTTACAAACTGATCTCGCCTTAAATAGTTGTGCCGAGGAATTCTGACCGACTCTAGACAAGATTTCATCAATCATGTCTCCGGGTAGGTCTCTTAAAATATTGGGTTGTCTATCCATTTTGTGTTTTTATACTGTAAAATAGACAAGAGTTAGATTCATAAAAAAAATACTTATTAATACAAGCAATTTTTACATATATCATAAAGCATAAGCACACTATATTACATATATTACACCACACGAATACAACTATCTTATTCCGACTCGTTCGTTTCTTCTTGTTCGGTTTTGGTTCGTTTTGCCAAGTCTCTAGGGATATATGATGTTCCCCTAATACGAGCCGTCGTTGTCCACATTGGTTTAGAAAAACCTGGTGGTTTAGAGGTTCCCGGGTCATTGTTACAACTTAAGGACTTCGGGGTTGACGATACATATAAAGTTCATCGGGGTTGGAATTAGATTTCTCTATTTTTATGCCCTTTCCCTTATTATTTTCTTTTGCCTTTTTAAATTCAGTTGGGGTAATTTCTATAACATCATCGGAATTCTCGTCGGAATCCGATTCATCGGAGAATTGGTAATCCTCCCAATATTTTGCTTCCTTGGCGAAAACACCATTGACCATAATTAACCTTGGTCGGTTGGTTGAGGATTCTCTTTTACTTAACCGTTTTATTATTTCCCCCACCGGTTCTATTTCTTCTTCCGGTTCCGATTCTTCTTCCGGTTCCGACTCTTCTTCCGGTTCCTCTTCGGGAACTTGTGAATCAGTCCACGAATCATTCCAATTTACATTTGACTCTTCATTATTATTAGGTGAGTCAATGGGACTTGTTCTAGAGGTAGACATCTATCACATAATATCAAACACGTTAAGAGATTAATATATCACATAATATTCATATGTTAAAAATATATAGTTTCCAACAAAAATGTTAAGCAATCATTTTTAAAGAAAACACGGTCGAAGTCCAGACTCACTAATGCATCCTAACAAACTCGATAAGACACACTAATGCAAATTTTCTGGTTCTCTAAGACCAACGCTCGGATACCAACTGAAATGTCCCATTCTTATTGATTAAAAACGTTCCATATTAATTGATTTCGTTGCGAGGTTTTGACCTCTATATGAGACGTTTTTCAAAGACTGCATTCATTTTTAAAACAAACCATAACCTTTATTTCATAAATAAAGGTTTAAAAAGCTTTACGTAGATTATCAAATAATGATAATCTAAAATATCCTGTTTACACACGACCATTACATAATGGTTTACAATACAAATATGTTACATCGAAATCAGTTTCTTGAATGCAGTTTTTACACAATATCATACAAACATGGACTCCAAATCTTGTCCTTATTTTAGTATGCAACAGGGAAAGCTCTTAGTATTCACCTGAGAATAAACATGCTTTAAACGTCAACAAAAATGTTGGTGAGTTATAGGTTTAACCTATATATATCAAATCGTAACAATAGACCACAAGATTTCATATTTCAATACACATCCCATACATAGAGATAAAAATCATTCATATGGTGAACACCTGGTAACCGACATTAACAAGATGCATATATTTAAGAATATCCCCATCATTCCGGGACACCCTTCGGATATGATATAAATTTCGAAGTACTAAAGCATCCGGTACTTTGGATGGGGTTTGTTAGGCCCAATAGATCTATCTTTAGGATTCGCGTCAATTAGGGTGTCTGTTCCCTAATTCTTAGATTACCAGACTTAATAAAAAGGGGCATATTCAATTTCGATAATTCAACCATAGAATGTAGTTTCACGTACTTGTGTCTATTTTGTAAATCATTTATAAAACCTGCATGTATTCTCATCCCAAAAATATTAGATTTTAAAAGTGGGACTATAACTCACTTTCACAGATTTTTACTTCGTCGGGAAGTAAGACTTGGCCACTGGTTGATTCACGAACCTATAATAATATATACATATATATCAAAGTATGTTTAAAATATATTTACAACACTTTTAATATATTTTGATGTTTTAAGTTTATTAAGTCAGCTGTCCTCGTTAGTAACCTACAACTAGTTATCCACAGTTAGATGTACAGAAATAAATCGATAAATATTATCTTGAATCAATCCACGACCCAGTGTATACGTATCTCAGTATTGATCACAACTCAAACTATATATATTTTGGAATCAACCTCAACCCTGTATAGCTAACTCCAACATTCACATATAGAGTGTCTATGGTTGTTCCGAAATATATATAGATGTGTCGACATGATAGGTCGAAACATTGTATACGTGTCTATGGTATCTCAAGATTACATAATATACAATACAAGTTGATTAAGTTATGGTTGGAATAGATTTGTTACCAATTTTCACGTAGCTAAAATGAGAAAAATTATCCAATCTTGTTTTACCCATAACTTCTTCATTTTAAATCCGTTTTGAGTGAATCAAATTGCTATGGTTTCATATTGAACTCTATTTTATGAATCTAAACAGAAAAAGTATAGGTTTATAGTCAGAAAAGTAAGTTACAAGTCCTTTTGTAAAGGTAGTCATTTCAGTCGAAAGAACGACGTCTAGATGACCATTTTAGAAAACATACTTCCACTTTGAGTTTAACTATAATTTTTGGATATAGTTTCATGTTCATAATAAAAATCATTTTCTCAGAATAACAATTTTTAAATCAAAGTTTATCATAGTTTTTAATTAACTAACCCAAAACAGCCCGCGGTGTTACTACGACGGCGTAAATCCGGTTTT
Organism: Rutidosis leptorrhynchoides; assembly: GCF_046630445.1. NCBI lineage: Eukaryota > Viridiplantae > Streptophyta > Magnoliopsida > Asterales > Asteraceae > Rutidosis > Rutidosis leptorrhynchoides. The sequence continues at coordinate 353,950,378 of NC_092338.1, forward strand.
ACGGTGTTTTTCGTGTTTCCAGGTTTTAAATCATTAAGTTAGTATATCATATAGATATAGAACATGTGTGTAGTTAATTTTAAAAGTCAAGTTAGAAGGATTAACTTTTTTTTGCGAACAAGTTTAGAATTAACTAAACTATGTTCTAGTGATTACGAGTTTAAACCTTCGAATAAGATAGTTTTATATATATGAATCGAATGATGTTATGAACATCATTACTACCTCAAGTTTAGTAGGTAAACCTACTAGAAGTGACAAGAAATGATCTAGCTTTAAAGGATCTTGGATGGCTTGAAAGTTCTTGAAGTAGGATCATGACACAAAAACAAGTTCAAGTAAGATTTTTACTCGAATTAAGATAGTTTATAGTTATAGAAATTGAATCAAAGTTTGAATATGAATATTACCTTGAATAAGAAAGATAACCTACTGTATATAACAAAGGTTTCTTGATCTTAGATGATTACTTGGAATGGATTAGAAAGCTTGGAAGTAAATTAGTAAACTTGAAGGGATTTTTGAAGTGTTCTTGAAGTGTTCTTCCTATGATGATTATAGCTTGATTCTTGAAGTGATTTTTGATGAAGATGATGATTAACTATTGGAAAAATACGTTCATAATAGTGTGTGTGTGTTGAGAGAGAATTAGGAAGAGAATTGGAAGTGAAATGGAGTGAATGATGAGTGGTAATTGGTGAGTGGTGAGTGGGGTTAAAAGGAGTTCTAGTTAGTTGACTAGCTCATGGTAGAAGTTAAAATTAATTAGTCATACATGACATAATCAAGAGTGGAATCCCATGCTAGTTTCTATTGGTATATACTCATAGTAAGTACATTTTGAAGCTGTGTATAATACGGGTAAGAATACGACTAGAATTCTTGATGAAAGAAAAGAATGGAAAAGTAACTGTAACCATTTTTGTTAAGTATGAGTGTTTTGATATATGTCTTGAAGTCTTCTAAAAGTATTTTAATACATCTAAATACACTACATGTATATACATTTTAACTGAGTCGTTAAGTCATCGTTAGTCGTTACGTGTAAGTGTTGTTTTGAAACCTTTAAGTTAACGATCTCAATTAATGTTGTTAACCCATTGTTTAATATATCTAATGAGATGTTAAATTATTATATTATCATGATATTATGATATATTAATATATCTTAATAGGAGATATATACATTTAAATGTCGTTACAACGATAATCGTTACATATATGTCTCGTTTCGAAATCCTTAAGTTAGTAGTCTTGTTTATATATATATAACTCATTGTTAATATACTTATGGAGATACTTACTTATCATAATCTCATGTTAACCATATGTATATCCATATATATATCGTCATGTCGTTTTTACAAGTTTTAACGTTCGTGAATCGCCGGTCAACTTGGGTGGTCAATTGTCTATATGAAACATATTTCAATTAATCAAGTCTTAACAAGTTTGATTGCTTAACATGTTGGAAACATTTAATCATGTAAATATCAATCTCAATTAATATATATAAACATGGAAAAGTTCGGGTCACTACAGATATTACCATGTTAGCTTAATTAATCTGTATGTTACCATGATAGAAGTTTGGGTTAGCATAGTTATGTTATACTAATACAGTTACTGTCATTATGCTGAACTTGTGAGTTTGATAGATTTGTATGCTAGCATCTTGAGGATTGACCAACCTAGGTTGTGATCAGGACTTGTCAACCTATATGAACTTAGCTACTTCATAGGATTAAGACCCCTGGTTATACCGTATCTGAAGATTCTATGAACTCGGTATGGCCGGAGTTCCCGAGAGGCATCTAATGCGCTTTTAGGACATGGAACATAGGAATTGAGACATGAATGACCTAGTATGCCTATTGACTGTTCCAAGGAGACCTCTTAGGAGCTGTTAAGATCTAGCTAGTGCCTTAACTGTATGACCTAAACCTATTGCATGTTCTTGTTTGATTGTTGCCCTAGGATTAAGTCTTATTAACTATTTAGGTATCTGCTAGGTTTCTATCTGCTTTACTTTCAGTATATCAACTGTAATGTTGTATAATGTTAGATTTGGTTTGATCTCATTAGTATGATGAAATGGTTTTATAGTTTTCATTTAAGGTTTTGTCAACTTAACCCAACGGACTCCTTCTGTTTGTGATCAGTGTTCAATCAACACGGCACGTTGTTATTCAGTTAACTAAACTGATAATGAGGGTTAGGATTAGAGCTCAACTCACTAATTAACCTAGTACTTTACTAAGGATAACTTCCGAGGTATAGTTACATTTCAATTATACAACCAAGTGACATACTTTTCACTACTCAACGAGAACTCTGAGAGTCTAGAGATAAGTAGGTCTGTGTAATTGGCTCATCCAACCAGATCTACACCATTCCAATCATAGCCTTAATATCAATATAATTACCTTTCCCTAGCCCAAACTGATATCTTGATCAACATTTCCCTGATCTGCATACTCCGGATATCCTTCCACTATATTTACTTTTCCACAATTAGGGCCTTTAGCTTAAACCAACTACTATCCTTTTATCCAAGTAATTTAAATAAAAGACAATTATCCACTTGATCTTCAATTCGTTAAACCATTCAAAAACACGACCCTAGGTTAACTTACACCTTCTACATTAGAAAGTTAAAAGTAAATTTAGGCCCCGTACAATATAAATAAAATAAACCTCTGTCTTCTACCTTGATCAACTGAATCCGACGCCTTGCGGCTTAACGACACCGCATCAATAAAATCGTCCGTTTCGGCCATATCATAGTAGAAAACAAGTTTTATGGCACCGCTGCCGGGGATCGAATATTTTGATTGAGAAAGATTTTGAACAGACAAAAAGTATTGTTTGGTGGTGTCTAAGAAAGACATTTATACACGGACTTGGTTGTTGGATTTTCCGAACAGTCTCCAATTATATTGGAACCAAAAGGATCATGCCTCTCCGTAGTCGGCCTGGCTACCTAGATACTCAATAATCTGTAAGAAATCCTATCAATTGGAATATCGATAAGGTTAGCGACCGAATTTCAAGAATAATTGTTTTTATTAAATTATCGATCCTTTTAGTCAATTAATATTTTCTAAAAGTTACTTTTGAGTCTTTTTAAACAGAAAATAATAAAAATGAAACAATAAAACACCCTTGCTTCTATACAAAAGTCATGCTTAGAAGTAAGAGGAGGACCAATCACCTTAGGAACCGAAGGAACTCCTGAAAACAGTTCACATATGATCAAACTGGTCAGTATGATCTGTAAATTTCAAGCATTACCGACTGACGATCCAAACTTTCACTTAAACAAATTTATCAGTCTGGTTGACTCTTTTAAGAAGGAAGAAAACGAGAAAAACCTTTTAAAACTTCATCTTTTCCAATATTCTCTGTCTACGCGCACTTTAACATGGTTTGATGAACTTAACCTGAATTCAATACATTCATGGGAAGAATTTGGCACTAAGTTTTTAAACAAATTTTATCCACCTTCCCTACAAACCTGTTTAAGAAATGACATCACCAAGTTTTCTCAAAAAGAAAACGAGTCATATATGTCTAGCATGGAATAGAGTAAAAGTGATGCTTAAAAGATGTTCGAATCATTCGTTAAGTCAAGCAGACATAATCTGCACACTTTACAATGGTTTAACCAAGGATGATAAGTCTCTCCTAGACATGGCCTCACAAAGCAATTTCATGTCACGAACAGAAGACGAAGCATGAAATCTTCTGGACACAATAGTTGCACAACAGGAAGATTGGAACAATGAAGCTGCTGAGAAGGATGACATCTTCACTCATACGGTACAAATGCTGGAAACCAGGTTACAAGATCTTACCCTCACTTTTCAATGTTTACCAATTCCGAAATGTACTGACGCTACTAGAACCAATCTAAGGTATCCTTACCCTAGATGGGCATATAAACAGCAGAATAGCTCGAACTTTAATATACTCCTCCCACTACACAAACTTGCCACCCTCTCTAAGGAAACTTTAGTTGAATTTATGAAAGAGCAATACACGATAAACCTTCAAGTCATGGAATGTCAAAACAAGTTTGATACCTTGATAAAGACTTTTGAAGAATTAATAATCAATTTTCAGCTTACGCTTAAACGATTAACCACTAAAGTGGAATTAGAGTGTAGTGAGTCTGATGCCCTAATAGTCACTAGAGGTGGGAAGGAAACAACTGTTAATATACCCATACAAGATTTTTCCGATAAGGAACCTGTACCAATTGACCTAGTTGTCAATCCACCGGAACCTATCTCTCCTAAGGCCCCGGAAATCATTCCACGCGCCCGCATACCTTTCCCAGGTAGGCTTAGGAAGGAAAAACAAGAAGTGAAATTCGCTAAGTATAGGGATATTATTAAGAATTTAAATTTGAATGTACGACTAGTAGATGCTTTAGTTGAAATGCCAAACTGCGCTAAATTTTTCAAAGAACTGCTTTCAAATAAAGAGAGATAGTTAGCTTGCCCTTAAGTGAAGAATGCTCGTTAGTGTTACAACATGGTATTCCCCCTAAGTTAGGAGATACAGGAAGATTTACAGTACCTTGCTACCTGCAGGATGTCCAGATTAGCAATGCGTTAGCAGACTTAGGAGCCAGTGTAAACCTAATGCCCTATTCATTATTCAAAAAGCTAGACCAGAATGACTATCCAGAATGACCAACCAGAATGACTATCCAACTCGCAGACAGATTAGTTAAAATTCCTCGAGGAATAGCTGAGGATGTCCTAGTCAGAGTGGATAAGTTCGCATTTCCCGTCGATTTCGTCATTATGGATATTGAGGAAGACACGAAGGTCCCACTCATACTTGGTAGACCATTCTTGAATACTGCTAAGGCCGTAATCAATGTTCACAAAAAATCATTGAAATTAAGAGTTGGAAGTGAAGAAGTCACATTTAATGTCGACCGACTCATGAGCCACCCTCGCGAAGAAGATATCAATCTCACTGATTCTTTTTAAGAACTCGTCAACGAATATATGGAGGATACCATGGCTATATGCAGTCAAGATCAAATTTCTAGGGATACATTCTTTACACCTCCTGAAGGAAATCTCGATACCCATTCAGCCATAAGTCCTGGTCAAAATAAATCTCCCCTCTCCGAAAGTAACTTTCTCGACAAAACTATCCAAATAGCACCGCTAGGTCAAGGCATTCCCCTACCTCTGTTAAGGAGAAGACCGAATGAAGAAACAGATTTCATTTCAGTATTTCAGGAACACCATTTAAAATAAGACTGTATGGAGATTCCTGAATCCATCATCGAAACTAAAGAAGACGTTTTTGAAGAGGAAGCATTAAGAAGGACAATTTCCAGAACCAAAGAATAGATAGCATCAGTGACCGCTATAAAGGATGAAGAATCAGAATTCCAGGAGAGGTATGACTCGTTAGACAGAGCAGAAATAGCTAGAATGAAGCCATCTATCGAGGAACCTCCGGAATTAGAATTGAAGAAGTTACCCGAACATCTGGAGTATAAATTCTTAGAAGAAGAATCGCAACTCCCTGTAATCATCTCGAAAGACCTCACGCCACATGAGAAAGCAAAATTGATTCAGATTCTGAAATCTCATAAGAAAGCAATTGCTTGGAAGATTTCCAACATAAAAGGAATCAGTCCCAACTATTGCACCCACAAGATCTTCATGGAAGATGATTTCAAACCATCAGTTCAGAGGCAAAGAATGGTCAATCCTATGATTCAAGAAGTCGTAAAGAAAGAAGTAATCAAACTTCTAGACGCCGGTCTGATCTATCCTATTTTCGATTCGCCATGGGTCAGTTTTGTTCAAGATGTACCTAAGAAAGGAGGAATGACCGTAATCCAAAACGAGAATAACGAACTTATTCCAACACGGGAGGTCACCGGTTGGAGGATCTGCATAGATAATCGTAAGCTTAATGATGCAACCCGGAAGGATCATTTTCCATTACCTTTCATCGATCAAATGTTAGAACGTTTATCAGGAAATGAATTCTATTGTTTCGTTGACGGTTTTTCCGGCTACTTTCAAATTCCTCTCGATCCAAAGGACCAAGAAAAGATAACCTTCACCTATCCTTATGGAACATTTGCCTAGCGACGCATGCCCTTTGGGTTATGCAATGCATCAGCTACATCTCAGTGATGCATGGTAGCAATATTCCACGACATGATTGAACGTTGTATGGAAGTCTTCATGGAGGACTTCTCAGTTTTTGGTAATACCTTTAATTCGTGCCTTTCTAACCTTGACAAGATGCTCACCCGGTGTGAAGATTCGAATTTAGTTATGAATTGGGAAAAATGTCACTTCATGGTGAACGAAGGTATAGTTTTAGGATATAAGATTTCAAAATCAGGAATAGAAGTCGATAAGGCTAAGATTGAGACCATAGCTAAACTTCCAGAACCTACCACAGTAAAAGCGGTAAGGAGTTTCCTTAGACACGGTGGTTTTTACCGACGCTTCATCAAAGATTTTTTAAAGGTCACTCGACCTATTACTCATCTCCTCGGAAAGGAAGTTCAGTTCGTCTTTAATGAAGAATGTGTGCAAGCATTCAACTATCTGAAGGAACAGCTCACACATGCACCTTTCATGATTGCTCCTGTTTGGAGTTTACCATTCCAAATCATGTGTGATGCGAGCGACTTCGCAGTTGGAGCAGTACTCGGAAAACGGAAGGATAAACACTTTCATCTAATCTATTACGCTAGCAAAACCTTAACCGGAGCTCAAGAGAATTACACCACCACGAAAAAGGAGCTGATAGCCGTAGTTTTCGCCTTCGTCAAATTTCGTCCCTATCTCATCCTGTCCAAAACTACAGTTTACACATATCACTCAGCCCTTAAATATATATTCACTAAGCAAGATGCTAAACCAAGACTCCTACGATGGATCTTACTCCTCTAAGAATTCGATATTTGCTGAACAAGATATCAGAGACAAATTTCCGAAAGAACAACTTATGAGCTTAGGAGAAGCTAACACAAGATCGCAATTTACTGATACCCTTTGGTACGTTGACATAGCCAACTACCTAGTAGCTGGAATAGTACAGAAAGGAATGCGCACATCCTGAGGAAGGAAGTTCTTCGGGGATGCTAAGTACTACTACTGGGAAGATCCGTACCTGTTCAGAATTTGCCCTGATCAAATAATCAGGAGGTGCGTAGACGAGAAACAAGCAACAGGCAGTGGCGGATCTAGGAATTATAATCACTGGTGTCACTGGTTAAAGCTTATAAAAATTTTCTACTAGATGACTTTTTTCGAGAGACTGAGCTGTGAAATAGAGTTGAGGGGGCTTAGTTTATTGAATACTCTATAACTTTTATGAATACCAAAATAATTCCAACATAACGAGTTGGGTAGGCAAGTAGACAACACCCTTGGCTAAACCCAATCGGTTTTAAAAGAGAGAAAATGAACAAATATATACTACATGTAACATGCTTCTAAGATATGAACAAGTGTAAGGTTTAAAATAAACTTTTAACTAATGTAAAGGGTAGTAGATGTAAAATTTTACTAAATGTCAATAAAGGGTTACGCCCCCTTCTTCCCCAAATATCCATCTGTATCTTTTTTGACCATTTACAAACACAACATCGATCTATTCTTCCTATTCTTTTATTTTCATTTGTAAAATTAAATTAGCTGAACTCATAATCTGGTGCTCCATAAACTTGATGCCGTGTGCCTTTGCGCTATTTTCAGTGGTGTCACTAGTTAAAACTCCAATTTTTTTCCCACTAGATTGCGTATTCCATTGGTAGCACGTGCTACCGGTCGGGCCTATATAGATTCGCCCCTAGCAACAGGGATTCTTCACCAATGTCACCACGAGCCAACTGAAGGTCATCATAGAGCAAACTTAATCGCAAGAAAAGTCTACGAGTCAGGATTTTATTGGTCGTCTATATTCCGAGATGCGCAAGAGCTTGTAAAGCGTTGCAACGCATGCCAAAGGCAAGGTATTATCTCTATAAAGAATGAGATGCCTCGGACTAATATCCAAGCTTGCGAAATCTTCGATATATGGGGATTAAACTTTATGGGACCATTCCCTAAGTCTAATGGGAAAGAATATTTCCTCGTAATAGTAGATTATGTCTCCGGATGGGTCGAAGTCCAAGCATTTCCAACCAATGATGCCAAGGTCGTCACCAACTTCCTGAAGAGACTCTTCTGCCGATTTGTAGCTCCTCGCGCTATAATAAGTGATAGAGGCACACACTTTTGTAACACCCAGTTTATGAAAGTGATGCAACAATACGGAGATACCCACAAAATATCCACTGCCTATCATCCGTAGACCAATAGACAAGCACATGTCACTAACAGAGCACTCAAGAGAATTCTAGAACGCACCTTCGGCCATCATGGGAATAAATGGGCTGAGAAACTAGATGATGCTCTGTGGGCATTCCGAACTGCTTACAAGAATCCTTTAGGAACTACACCCTATCGAATGATCTATGGGAAAGCCTATCACCTTCCGCTAGAACTAGAGTATAAAGCTCTCTGGGCGCTGAAAACCTGTAACCTCGATCCTTCAGTAACCTCTAAGCATCAGAAGATGCAGATGAATGAACTCGCTGAATTAAGAGACCAGGCTTACGAGACGTCATATATCTACAAGGAACGAATGAAGCTGACACACGATGCAAAACTGATATCTACAAAGTTCGCTCCTGGAGATAAAGTTCTACTCTTTAATTCTCGATTCAAGAAGTTCGCTGGAAAACTCAGATCTAGGTGGAGTGGGCCATACAAAGTTATACATTCTTTTTCACACGGAGCTGTGGAATTAGAAAGACCTACTGGCAACTTCAAAGTCAACGGTCACCGATTGAAAGCTTTTCAAGAAGACCACGACAGGGAGGAGCACATCTTCTCCTTCGATCCATTTTGAAGATCTGGCAGGAAAAGTCGAGCTCTAACGACTTGATAAACAAAGCGCTCTTGGGAGGCACCCCTTGCTTATCCTTTTTATTTTATTAATTTTTAATTTATTTCAAATTTATTTTCAGTCTACTAATATTATCTCTATGCACTAACCCTAAGTGCTATATTTGCGCTTAGTACTTATGAGTTTGTTGAATGTATTCAGGAAAAATGCCAAGCTTAGGAGCTTCCTATTGTATTCCTGTTCGCAGGAGAAGGACTCCTAGAGTCTACTTATCGGAGAGCAGCACAGATCAGTTTAGGCCATCTACAAGACAGTTAGGCCCAAGGCGTATGATCCTTGAGAGTGTTGAGGAGGACATTAGTACGGCACCACCAGCTCCTCCAATACGACGCTCAAGGGATTTAACTTCGAGACCAGCTGAGTTTCCAGAGCTACCAGAGACATGTGAGCCACAGACTGTGATTCATTATGGAGCCACCTTGAATGACCCAGATGTTGCATGGGCATTACTCAGAGACTAGCAGAGACTATACTGAGCTCTTAGAGCATACCTTCATCTTGAAGGATTGCCCAAGAGTACTCTGGGCCCGTCGTCATTCAGACTAGCGCGCCGTGTTCAGTCAAAACGACAAGCTACCCCCAGATGCTCCACTCCAGTCTCAGTCCATTAAGTCACCTCAGCTGCCTTTCTGACTCACGCTGCTCCCACCACACCGCATGTACTTACTGTTTTGCCTGCTCCAGTCATTAAGACAGTCCCTGTTCGTAAGCTACCTGAGGGCTGCCACTTAGTGACAGTACCTATCTCAGTAGAGCCACCCATGGTCCAGGTTTTTGAGATTACCGGAAACATTCCCGATGAGGAGCCATTTTCGAGCCCATCACACCTAGAGTTGCCATCGGACCTTTGTCTAGACACGCTTTTGAGTCCTGAGTTGGATTTAGGACAGCCGCTTGAGTATTTCCGAGACTTAAGGATGACCATGATCTCTTCGGACATCATGGATACTTCGCAGACACTGCTCAGCACATTGGCCATGATAGTATTCCGTAGACTACTTTATTTTATTTTAGCTTTATCTTTTTAAAAGCATTGTATAAAAGTTATATATCTAGTGGAAATGCTGCCTTTCTCTTTTTGTTCTTCATGTAGAATTTTATCAAAGAGACTGGTCTAGGAGATTTCGACCGTAGGAAAGCCCAGCACTAGGAAAGCAACCTAACCGTAGGGAAGTAATCTTTCCTCAAATCTCTTTCAATAATCACGCACTAAAATCTCTAAGTGTGGGGTCATCCTCGCACCAAACTTAGAGATTCTAGAAGCACTATCCTTAATTTATTACATATTAAAATATTATATTTCAAAGAACATTAGGGACAATGTTCTTCTAAGTGTGGGGTATTGGGTAAAAGTTTAAGGACAGGTAAACAAGTAACCGTAAAAACGCCAAAGTTTTGAAAAATTCTTTTGTCTAAAAGTGACTAGCAAGGAATATTTAGGTAATTTTGAAAAATTCTTCTCGTTTTACTTAAAAGATTCTATAAAATTGCTAGAAATCAGTTTTTGGAACATTTACTAGAACGGAACGATTAAGTTATACTCATGATTTACGTCAAAAGATTTCTTTTGATAAAATATGTTAAAGGCTACGCATGACCAAGCACGACCCCTACTCTCAAAAGTGAGGACTCTTGGACCCAAAGTATCTGTATGACCCATCAAATCTACAGTACTTTATCAATACAATAAATGAGCGTGCCGGTGTACGGTTCAAGTTAGAACTTGGTTTTGACATACGTTTCAAAGCTAATGGTTAGTAAGCGCCATGCGTGGTGCATGTGCAATACTCGTTCCAAAATCATTCTGAATAGAGAAGACAAAAAGCCATATGTTTTCGTTTCCACTCCACACAATTTAAACTCGACCAACTCACACTAAGAGTTGATGAATCAGAAATATTCACCCCAAATTCACTCCCAAAATACACTACCCATTCACCTTCATTTCCTTTTCGCTTATCAAAAGAAGCAGAGATTGATGAAGAGAGATAGATCGATCAAATTCGCTTCAAAAGCACTTGTTAAAAGATTCCGAACCCCTGACTGTTTTTGATAGGTCAAAGACCTATTTTCGGTGAATTATCACTTCCTCTCTGGGCACCAGGAGCAAAGGACAAAAGCTATGAAGAAAGGGTATGCCTAAAAAAAATAAAAAAATAAAAAATAAAAAATAAAAGAGCAAAGTCTCAAATAAAGGCAAGAAAAACCCGAGAAGTTGCCCAAAGAAGAATCGCCGGAAGAGCAAAGAAAATTCTAGACAAAGTCTTAGCAAAATCCGCATCTTTTGAAGAAAAACTCTTACGGGATTAAACCCATTCTCTATCCAAAAAGGATACTCTAAAGAATCGAAATCTATCAATTCTCTCTAAATCAAAAGATCTGGATACCTTTCACCCTTTTCCATAAACTCCTCAACCAACCCTATAACCCGTCTTTCTATTGAAAGAATGACTAGGAAGAAGGTCACTTCTGTCCTTACTTAACCGTTGGAGATATCGATGCTTTACCAAGCCTATGATGAGAACTGTTGCACGACTGGCTTCTGAGCGATAATACAACTAGATTAGGGCACCCTAAACACTTGAGTGATATGAGTGATCTGCTAGTGAGAAGCCTGGTCATGTATACTCTACAACTGAGAGTTGGAAAGTACACATTTTTCACTATGGACGCGATTGAAATCTAGCGACCGAAACCATTAAAGTTTGAAACTTTCTCTAATAATTTTGAAAGATGTAATGACTTCTGATGAAGGAATAATAAAAGATCCAAGGGTGGGCGATGGAGAATCTATTAGAAAGATTCTTATATTCCCGCTTTTTTCTTGAGGACAAGCAAATCTAATTGTGGGGTATTTGATATCAGCTAAAAAGTCACGTTTTTGCCCCCAATATTGGGCCCTAAAATCCATGAAGTTCCAAACTTTATTGCAAAAATAATCACTTTGTCGGTTGATGCAAAAAGAATCAAGTAAAACGGAGCTAAAACGAAGAATCCAGAGCAAAAACGGTAAAAGACAAGAAATCAAGTTACGATCCAGTGAAACTAGCTGACCAGGCAAGCCAAACGGCCTGCCAAACAGCTTTCCTAGCTTGAAAATGGTTTGCCACACGCCCAAGTTAAACGGTCCCTGCAAACGGGCTAGCCTGGCAAACGACCCCTGCAAACGGCCTGCCAAACAGCCTAACAAAAAAATTCGACATCCTCTTCTTCCCTCCCTGCTCTTTTCATTGACTGCATACACACACAACATCACTCAATTTTCACTTTTAGATTAAACCTTCTACACGAACGTTGCAATTCTCTTCATCCTCTACGCGCTGGTATAACAAATTTTGTGATCAAAGGTATAAAACTATAAACCTTAATATCTAAAATCTGATTTTTGATGAAGTTTGATAGTGTAAGTTGTCAATTTCTCAAGTCCATATGCGTTGTTGTTAGTTGCTAGCGTTACTTTGTCCGATTGATATGATTAGGGTTAATCTCGAATTTTTTTTGCATGGTTATAGAAATGAAACTTACTTGATGTTAAATTATATTACATATTTGGAATCCTCTCGAAAAATTTAATAATTTTAGGCTTTGGATTCGCGTATTTTCGTTACCGTCTGCGTAAGATATGATTAAATGAAGTTTTAGTGATGAATCTGTGAATAAAACGAATTCTGGAAAAATGGGAATGGAGTGGTGTTACATACTGATCACAATTGAGTATAGGACTTAAAAACACTCAGGTTAGACTAGGATATCATGTTATTTGGATTTATAATGCTCACGTTATGCTTAAATGAACGTTCATGACAAAACTGATTTGCTCGGTAACTTAAAATAAATGATAAAGGCTATTTGAAATGTGATAATGAATCATGTCTTTGCATTTCTGGAAAATTCATATGTTGCAGATAACTTTTTGTCTAGGCCTTGCTTGGTATGGATTAGTATAGCTTGTGTAATGTGCGTGGAAAACGGTAACCTGTATTCTGTCCAAATCTGCTACGTATGCACCTTTAGCCATATAAGTTGACTTGTACATAGTTTGAGAGCTTAATCTTCTGGATACTGAATCTTTGTATGTTATGTGATAATATTCTAGTTTATTGCAAACCTTGAAACCTGATACATTGTGCACACTAAGGCCGTAGTTTTGGAAACATCTGAATTGATCTGAAATAGAATGTCTAACTTGCACGAATAAACTGTACCAACTGGCTAGACAAAAATGTCTCATCTTTTGATATGTGGTAATTTAACTTTTCCTTGAACCATGGCCACTGACCTAGCTTGATTTTCATGTCCCTAGATTCGGTTATAACCATTTCAAGATTGGTGCGTAGTCTGAAACTGATTTAGTAAACCATAATTGCACCTATTCTGAAACCCGACTTGTAGACATCGTATGAGACCCTGGTTATGCTTTTTAGAAATGTTTATAGGTCTAGTTGAGATCTGGAGTTTTTCATATTACCATGATTTATGTGCTATGAAATATTGTGCGTTGCTTGCAACTTGTGCATGAACTTTATGCTAGACGATAAACTGTGAACGCGCACATGACAAATTATGAACTGAAATGTGTTAGTTGACTTATTGTAAAAACCCGTCCTTATCCTCCTGGACGAAGTCATCATCATTTGGTCCCATTGCGAGGTACTGACCTAAATATGCCATGAATGACTCCAAATAATATCTTTCAATTGAGCAAATGCACAGCGGAAGACTTAATTCGTACCTGAGAATAAACATGCTTAAAAGTGTCAACCAAAAGGTTGGTGAGTTCATAGGTTTATCATAACAATCATTTCAATATATTAATAGACCACAAGATTTCATATACACAAACGTTTTAATAAAAATATTCTAAGTGGTTGAGCACTTGGTAACCATACTTAACATTTAATCAACGTCGCATATTCCCTTTATTATAAAATCTCACTACACCGTACCAAGTGTAATCACCAAAACGAAGTACTGTGCAACCGTTGAATACTGGTCGTCCAGTCCGGTTGGGGTTGTCAGGCCCGATAGATCTATCAACAGGATTCGCGTTTACAATACCCATGTAAATAGTAGTTACCAAGCTACAGAGAAATATGCCAGTGGTACAACTCAACGTAGAATATATTTTTAAGTACTTGTGTCTATTTTGTAAACATTTATAAAAGCAGCGCATGTATTCTCAGCCCAAAAATATATATTGCAAAAGCAATTAAAAAGGGAGCAAATGAAACTCACCATACTGTATTTTGTAGTAAAAATACATATGACTTCATTTATCAAGTGTAGGGTTGGCCTCGGATTCACGAACCTCAAAGGAGTAGCCCTTAAAAAAAATGCCCAAACCCGGGTTTAAACCCGCGACGTCCCGCTAACCCGATAACATCCCTTAACCATTCCTTCTATCTTGTTTTTCTGAATTTATACGTATCCTAATTATATTTAACCCATTTTAATTCAATTTCAATTTCCTCCTTCTTCATAAATTTAACGTCATCAATTTCACTATTATTATTTCATGTTATCGTCTTCCATTAATAAAATAATCGAGCATTATCTTCGCTTATCATTGATCCACCTATACATCACCATTTATCATCATATCGAATCGTCAACGATTATCATCATGTCATGATCACGGGTCATCATCATGATTCTTGAAAATCATATGATCATCATCGTCCCTTCTAATCATATTCATCATCCCTTTCATATGTGAATCACCATTATCATTATTGTAATAGAAACATGAGACATAGATAGTTTCGTTTTAACAGCAAGTCATGAGCTGGGTTTCGGCCCAACAACATAACGGCCCAGTAGGATAAACAGGAACACGGCCCAGAATACTTAAATAAAGAAACTGATCATCGAGGTCATTGTTTTCGATTTCTATCAAGTATTACCACGTCACTTTTAAGTGACTTAATTTATTGGCTAGCAACAACAATTATAATTGTTTTAAATACTTGTCAATTAGCTGGATCCCCCTCCAATGTACGATCGTCAAAAGCAAATCAACAGCAAAAAAAAAATATATTCAATCGAGTTGTACAAGTTTGGTTGGCCACATCATTTACCTTTATACTCCACTTGCATCTCTTTTTCTTGGAGATTGATAAAGCAAGTAATTTAATATCCACTATATTTACCTCTACAAAGTCTTGAATTGTTAATATATTCTTCCTTTTTATTTCTCAAAATGATCCAATTTCTTCTGGTATTTTCATAACCTCGTTGGGTAAAATCCCAGAAGAAGTAGCCACAATATCATGTAAATAAATGTATGCAGTATATTAGCTGTCAGGGTGATTGAGTTAGGTTTGATTCGAGATGAAACAGAATCCGAACAAGGTGGCGGATGGTGAATTCAAGTGATGGTGATTCCCGAATAGTTTCATAGTGGTTCGATGGTTTTTGTGGTTTGTGGGTTGTGATTGATCAAACAAAAATAATAGAAGAAACAACTTGTAGTAGTTGACGAATTCCACAAGTGGGTTTTTCGTGGGTTTCAATAATTGGTTGTAAGTGATGGGTTTTAAAATGGTAGTTCTTGGGTTATAAATGAAAACAAAATAGATTCACATAATTTAGATAGAGGAAAGGTGATGTGGTGGTGAGAGATGGTTTTAATTTTGGTTGAAGATAGTAATAGGAAAACAGAAAACGATGGGTTTAATGGTTGATTGGGTTTGATAAAATTTTTGTTCTTGGACTGAGCTGGAAACAGGAAAAACGAAGTGTAGTAGCAATTAAGTGATCGTTCATGGGTTTTGATGATGGTAACGAAAATAGAAATGGGAACAGAAGACATGTAGTAGCAACCATTTATGTTTGACATGGGTTTGTAGCTCGACATATAAAAATAAAAAAAAAATAAAAAAAACAAATAAAGAATATAGGAATATTAACGAGAGATAGAGAGAGGATGAGAGATAAAGGAAGCAGGTGGTGTTAATTAGTGTTTGAGGGTGGGTTGCTATGGTTTCTTTCAGACAGGATCATCTAACAGCATAGCAGCAACAATGGGTAATGGAGGTTGGCGATTATGGTGATGTGGTTTTCACTAAAGGAGATGATGGAGATGAAGAAAGTGGCGTATGGTGGCTGTTTTTAATTATGGAGATGGCAGTCGAAGATCATGAAGAGGAAGGGTGATGAAATTGTCGATTAGCTAAGCAAGTGGGTTGTGTGTTTTATAGTGCAGTGTATGTAAATGTGTATATAGAAAACATGCATCTAAATCATCAAGTGGCATTAATATAATATACATGTAAAAGTAATACATGTGGTATAATAATTATAACAGAAACATTGACTCCAACCTTTAACTAACCAATTCACGGATCATTTACTGTTTATCAAGTGGTTTTGTTATATATCCACATCTACTTTTCTTCACACATATATTATATAGGGAGTTGGTAATGAAAAAGGAGATACAGTAATATTTAGTAATAACTTAATATTTATATCGAATGTGTACAGAATAGCAGCCACAATAATGTGCTAACAGTTTTCACGAAGTGCTAAATCGCGCTCCGTTGTTAAATTCAGTGACGGATAAGAGTCTTCGGGAAAAAAAATCCCAAATTTTAATACTAGTTATAATTATTTCTTCTGATCATCATGGTATAAAATTTGGTTATTAACTATTAAATTAGAATTACATAAACTCTCTCTCCATTTCAGGTAAAATACAAAAAGTTTTTAAATTTAACAAACAGCACCTAAATACATTTTTTTTAATAAGTCTCTAATTTATAGAACTCATTTTTTGATCACCGTTTATTTTTAGAATTATATAAGTTGAATTTAAATTGTTTAATATTGATCGACTGACAAACAGGTATTACAATCACTTAGTATTTATTTCTAATATACTTTTATGTATATATGGGTATATTTAAATAATAATTATAATATCATATTTCGTAACAACAACATTCAATATTTCAAATTATACTTTCAATTATTATTTATATATATACACACATATCTATTTTACAATTTAATTATTCGTGAATCGTCGAGAATGGTCGAAGGTCAATTGAATATATAAACATAGTTTCAAAATTTTCGAGACTCAACATTACAGACTTTGCTTATCGTATCGAAATCATATGAAGATTAAGTTTAAATTTGGTTGGAAATTTCCGGGTCGTCACAGTACCTACTCGTTAAAGAAATTTCGTCCCGAAATTTGAGTGAGGTGGTCATGGCTAACAATAAAAATGTTTTCATGACGAATTTGGGTTGATAAATAGAGTTTTATCATCATTGAGTAATAAGGATAAAATAATCCGATTATTCGAAAAGTACGAATGAGGCTATCACAAAAGAGTGAAATAAATAAATTCAGGTTTGACTTAACCGGTGACAAAGTCAAGGTTTATTTTCGGAATTCAAGGGATTTAGAGAAAATCTTCGTAATAAGATTTGATTCTTTGGTAATTAAAGAAATTAGGATCCTCTTTGACTAAATGCGATAATCTGTCACGATTGCTCTGTCTGCTATATCACTATAAATCTACCTTCTTCATTTTCTTTATATTTTAGAGTTCCATACCTTTGTTTTCTCTTCCCAATTTTAATTCCAGCGAAATAATGGTTCAGAATTCGTAGGAAAAAAAATTTCGAATGAACATGACTAACGTTCAAAGAGAGAGATTGTAATAACACGATCTTGATTGGTTAAATTACCAGAAGTTACGGGAAAAAATAGAACTATCAAGAAATATGTTCTTGATATGTTTATAAGTTAGATAGAATGTAAGAGTCGTATAACATGGCACATGTTGACGGTATGATCTACTGTGAACCATCATCACGCTTCATTAGAAACTTAGCATGACTTACTGTAATATAATTACGTTGGCCGGGCGTCATTATATTATACTAACCCATGCTTCAATTCCCAACACTTCTCCACAATTCATTCATAATTTATACTTAGAAATTACAGTAGTTTCCAATATAATGGAATACAGATAGCACGAAGAGGTATATAATTTCAGACGGGAATGTTTATGAAAATATCTTCAAAAATATCGAAGATATTTATGATGATATTTTAGAATTTCTAAGTTCGAAAGTTGATAAGGAAAAATTTTCCGAGATTTTTAACATGACTTCGGAGCAAGATATTCTCTAAAGATTTTGGCGGATCCAGAATTACCTGGATTCTTTGAATATAGGATTTGGTCCTTGTATTAGTTCTTGGTCTCCTTCATGGTTAGCTCAATCTATTTTTCAATACCAAATTTTCTATAGAGCGTTTTCAACACTCCATTCCTTATCATCAAACTCTTGGCCATTTAGGCCATCTACAATTTTACTGTTTCCTCTGCATCTAATGCAGACATATCTGAATCGTCGGTTATCAATCCGAGGTGTTTTCAGGAGAATTGTGTTTTTAGATGATTAAACGCTGATGGTAGTATGGTGGAATATAAAAGGTTCTCTGGTAACAATAAATGAGTACGCATATATATCAAGGTGGTAATAAGGTTATTTTGAACGAAAAGTCGAAGTTGACTTGCTGGATCCGTGACAAATTTTGCTACTTTGAAAGGTATTACCAAGTTATTTTGGGTAATAATAACACTAAAAGGCTTAGCACAGATACCTGTTAAACGTTTACTCAGTTTCCGAGAGTTTTCAGGTGCATAACTATATGCATCAATCTCTTCTTCTGTAGATGAAGTGCGGTTGGTTCATTCTCTCGATTGAGGTGTTTTCAAGAACTATGAAAGGTTTGAACGCAGATTGTAATCGTCAAGATACAGATGAGGTTTAAGATGAAATCAAGTGGCAAACTTGAAGAAATGTTTAGCTTCATATGTTATAATCAATATTTTAATTCATTTTTAATTGTCCAATCTTGATAGTCCACAGTCGATAGTCCACAGTTAACAATCTAATGATTCATATATAGTTTAATATATAATATTCGAATTAATTAATATGTATCGTGACCCGTATACGTCTCAGACTCGATCACAACTCAAACTATATATATTATTATAGAATCAACCTCAACCCTATATAGCTAACTCCCGCATTACTGCATATAGAGTGTCAATGGTTATTCCAAATAATATATATAGATGCATCGATATGATATGTCAAAACCTTGTATACGTGTCCCGATATTTAAAGTGCGTAAAATAAATAACAGAAATTAAATGATGATAAATAAAGTGCGTAAAGTAAATAACAGAAATTAAATGACAATAAATAAAATTGCGAGAATGTAAATTGCGATAATTAAATTGCGATAAATAAAATGTAATCAGTTAGCTAGGAACAATTAGCTAGGAACAGTTAGCGTGGATTCTTAACAAAATTTTCATAGTTAATTTGTTTGTTTCTAACAAATTTTATTTTGTCAAATATTTTCTTCATTATGCCACTTGTTGGATCCTGATAAGTCAAAATCCAAATATGAAATTGAATGAAAATGGTTGTATTATGGTGAACGGATTCGTATATCTTGTGGATGTAAGTAGGATAGTAAATGACTATTGAGTTAGATTTGAAAGAATGTACAGTGTATTTATTAATGTGAAGTTTAAACATTCCTCGGGTATTACCTACCCGTTAAAATATTTTTACCATTAACAGTTTGTACAAAAGAATTTTTAATTACAATCTTTTTGAAAACATATATACATATATATTTTCTTCGGATGTAATCATAGATTTAATAAGTTAATATGATGTTAAACTCATTTGATTTACCGTTAGAACAAGAATATATAATCTCTAAAACATTAGAGATTACATAATTGCTATGCCGAACGAAGATAAATGATGTAGAACGTCATGTAGAACGATGATTATACTCGAGGTGCAGAATGAGATGTTGAGTCATGGATTGTTGATGGTACGGGTGCTGTTACTGATGGTACTGTTGGTGCCGGTGATGTTGCCGAAGCTGGTATGTTTTGCACCATATTTTTCAAGGCTACAACTCGGGCGCAAAGCTCGTTGACTTCTTCCATTATTCCGAGATGATTGTCGGTCTGAACGAGTGGATGAATAAGGTTTAGAATTCGAGATAGTATATAATCATGATGAGATACTCTGGAAATGAGAGAGAAAATGGTATTACGGACAGGTTCGCCGGTAAGTGCTTCAGGTTCTTCGTCAAGATGTAAATTCGGTTGATGAAAAGGATCGCCTTCTTCGTGTCTCCATTGATTAAGTCGACTTCGAACCCATCCCCATTTCAGCCAGAATTGGTGATGACTGATTGGTTGATCTATTCCGGTTACACTGTCTTGGGAGCTTGAGTCGAAATTCATATCGGAATTGCTGTTGGAATCCGAGGAATTCGAACTGGTTGAGGGATTCATCTCGTACGATTAGATGAAGGATTTTCGATAAGAAATAGATTATAGGATGTATATTAGTACCTTGCAATACATAATTTACATATGCATATATAATACTAAAATCCCATAAGTTACGGAGGAATCTACGGAATATGTCAGGCAAAGTTTACAGTAACAGATACGCTAAGATATGAATTAGCAGATATGCTAAGATATGAATTTTTGTCTATACACTATTCATGCAATTAATGCAGTAAGATATGCTAAGATATGAATTTTTGTCTATACACTATTCATGCAATTAATGCAGTAAGATGTGTCTAGACTAAGAATGGTAGCAAATGATTCCCTAAGAATGATAAGCAGGTGATTTTCGACACGAAATGATAAGCAAAACTTTTGACATGCAGACACGGTTGAAGTTCAGACTCACTAATGCATCTAAACAACTATCAGTTAGACACACTAATGCAAGACCTGGTTCGCTAAGACCACCGCTCTGATACCAAATGTAAAAACCCGTCCTTATCCTCCTGGACGAAGTCATCATCATCTGGTCCCATTGCGAGGTACTGACCTAAATATGCCATGAATGACTCCAAATAATATCTTTCAATTGAGCAAATGCACAGCGGAAGACTTAATTCGTACCTGAGAATAAACATGCTTAAAAGTGTCAACCAAAAGGTTGGTGAGTTCATAGCTTTATCATAACAATCATTTCAATATCTTTATAGACCACAAGATTTCATATACACAAACGTTTTAATAAAAATATTCTAAGTGGTTGAGCACTTGGTAACCATACTTAACATTTAATCAACGTCGCATATTCCCTTTATTATGAAATCTCACTACACCATACCAAGTGTAATCACCAAAACGAAGTACTGTGCAACCGTTGAATACTGGTCGTCCAGTCCGGTTGGGGTTGTCAGGCCCGATAGATCTATCAACAGGATTCGCGCTTACAATACCCATGTAAATAGTAGTTACCAAGCTACAGGGAAATATGCCAGTGGTACAACTCAACGTAGAATATATTTTTAAGTACTTGTGTCTATTTTGTAAACATTTATAAAAGCAGCGCATGTATTCTCAGCCCAAAAATATATATTGCAAAAGCAATTAAAAAGGGAGCAAATGAAACTCACCATACTGTATTTTGTAATAAAAATACATATGACTTCATTTATCAAGTGTAGGGTTGGCCTCGGATTCACGAACCTCAAAGGAGTAGCCCTTAAAAAAAATGCCCAAACCTGGGTTTAAACCCGCGACGTCCCGCTAACCCGATAACATCCCTTAACCATTCCTTCTATCTTGTTTTTCTGAATTTATACGTATCCTAATTATATTTAACCCATTTTAATTCAATTTCAATTTCGTCCTTCTTCATAAATTTAACGTCATCAATTTCACTATTATTATTTCATGTTATCGTCTTCCATTAATAAAATAATCGAGCATTATCTTCGCTTATCATTGATCCACCTATACATCACCATTTATCATCATATCGAATCGTCAACGATTATCATCATGTCATGATCACGGGTCATCATCATGATTCTTGAAAATCATATGATCATCATCGTCCCTTCTCATAATAATCATCATCCCTTTCATATGTGAATCACCATTATCATTATTGTAATAGAAACATGAGACATAGATAGTTTCATTTTAACAGCAATTCATGAACTGGGTTTAAGCCCAAAAACATAACGGCCCAGTAGGATAAACAGGAACACGGCCCAGAATACTTAAATAAAGAAACTGATCATCGAGGTCATTGTTTTCGGTTTCTATCAAGTATTACCACGTCACTTTTAAGTGACTTAATTTGTTGGCTAGCAACAACAATTATAATTGTTTTAAATACTTGTCAATTAGCTGGATCCCCCTCCAATGTACGATCGTCAAAAGCAAATCAACAGCAAAAAAAAAAATATTCAATCGAGTTGTACAAGTTTGGTTAGCCACATCATTTACCTTTATTCTCCACTTGCATCTCTTTTTCTTGGAGATTGATAAAGCAAGTAATTTAATATCCACTATATTTACCTCTACAAAGTCTTGAATTGTTAATATATTCTTCCTTTTTGTTTCTCAAAATGATTTGATTTCTTCTGGTATTTTCATAACCTCGTTGGGTAAAATCCCGGAAGAAGTAGCCACAAAATCATGTAAATAAATGTATGCAGTATATTAGCTGTCAGGGTGATTGAGTTAGGTTTGATTCGAGATGAAACAGAAGCCGAACAAGGTGGCGGATGGTGAATTCAAGTGATGGTGATTCCCGAATAGTTTCATAGTGGTTCGATGGTTTTTGTGGTTTGTGGGTTGTGATTGATCAAACAACAATAATAGAAGAAACAACTTGTAGTAGTTGACGAATTCCACAAGTGGGTTTTTCGTGGGTTTCAATAATTGGTTGTAAGTGATGGGTTTTAAAATGGTAGTTCTTGGGTTATAAATGAAAACAAAATAGATTCACATAATTTAGATAGAGGAAAGGTGATGTGGTGGTGGGAGATGGTTTTAATTTTGGTTGAAGATAGTAATAGGAAAACAGAAAATGATGGGTTTAATGGTTGATTGGGTTTGATAAAATTTTTGTTCTTGGACTGAGCTGGAAACAGGAAAAACGAAGTGTAGTAGCAATTAAGTGATCGTTCATGGGTTTTGATGATGGTAACGAAAATAGAAATGGGAACAGAAGACATGTAGTAGCAACCATTTATGTTTGACATGGGTTTGTAGCTCGACATATAAAAATAAAAAAAAATAAAAAAAATAAATAAAGAATATAGGAACATTAACGAGAGATAGAGAGAGG
Source organism: Rutidosis leptorrhynchoides (assembly GCF_046630445.1). NCBI lineage: Eukaryota > Viridiplantae > Streptophyta > Magnoliopsida > Asterales > Asteraceae > Rutidosis > Rutidosis leptorrhynchoides. The sequence goes on from NC_092338.1 coordinate 353,973,568, forward strand.
ATGAGAGATAAAGGAAGCAGGTGGTGTTAATTAGTGTTTGAGGGTGGGTTGCTATGGTTTCTTTCGGACAGGATCATCTAACAGCATAGCAGCAACAATGGGTAATGGAGGTTGGCGATTATGGTGATGTGGTTTTCACTAAAGGAGATGATGGAGATGAAGAAAGTGGCGTATGGTGGCTGTTTTTAATGATGGAGATGGCAGTCGAAGATCATGAAGAGGAAGGGTGATGAAATTGTCGATCAGCTAAGCAAGTGGGTTGTGTGTTTTATAGTGCAGTGTATGTAAATGTGTATATAGAAAACATGCATCTAAATCATCAAGTGGCATTAATATAATATACATGTAAAAGTAATACATGTGGTATAATAATTATAACAGAAACATTGACTCCAACCTTTAACTAACCAATTCACGGATCATTTACTGTTTATCAAGTGGTTTTGTTATATATCCACATCTACTTTTCTTCACACATATATTATATAGGGAGTTGGTAATGAAAAAGGAGATACAGTAATATTTAGTAATAACTTAATATTTATATCGAATGTGTACAGAATAGCAGCCACAATAATGTGCTGACAGTTTTCACGAAGTGCTAAATCGCGCTCCGTTGTTAAATTCAGTGACGGATAAGAGTCTTCGGGAAAAAAAATCCAAAATTTTAATATTAGTTATAATTATTTCTTCTGATCATCATGGTATAAAATTTGGTTATTAACTATTAAATTAGAATTACATAAACTCTCTCTCCATTTCGGGTAAAATACAAAAAGTTTTTAAATTTAACAAACAGCTCCTAAATACATTTTTTTAATAAGTCTCTAATTTATAGAACTCATTTTCGGATCACCGTTTATTTTTAGAATTATATAAGTTGAATTTAAATTGTTTAATATCGATCGACTGACAAACAGGTATTACAATCACTTAGTATTTATTTCTAATATACTTTTTATGTATATATGGGTATATTTAAATAATAATTATAATATCATATTTCGTAACAACAACATTCAATATTTCAAATTATACTTTCAATTATTATTTATATATATACACACATATCTATTTTACAATTTAATTATTCGTGAATCGTCGAGAATGGTCGAAGGTCAATTGAATATATAAACATAGTTTCAAAATTTTCGAGACTCAACATTACAGATTTTGCTTATCGTATCGAAATCATATGAAGATTAAGTTTAAATTTGGTCGGAAATTTCCGGGTCGTCACACTTAGGTTGACATGTTGACCAACATATGACATGAACCTACTGATTGGTGACCTTAGTTGACCAGTTTGATCAAGTTTGACTTTTGGTTTGACTTTGGTTGCCTTTTGTTGACTTGCATGAACTAGTTGACTATGTGTTGACTTGTACTTTGAAACGCGTTGAGTCGAGCAATTGGACAACTTACTCTATGAAACCACTATTGTATAATACCTAAATATTAACCAGCTTAAATACGTATACTTAGGTTGCATTACTCGGCAGTAAACCGTACAAGTTACTTGCTTACTTTTCGTTCAAGAGCTTTTCAAAGGTGAGTCTACAATCCCGCTTTTTATATATTTTCAGGGATGAGAATACACGCTGATTACTTTTACATTTTTCAAATGCTTTTATGTTTGACGCGAGTACTATATTATACATATTCAGTTTGTTCACAAAGCCCCTAGCTTGAATACTTTTATTACCTTCGGGTAAGCACAATTTAGATGGACGGATCCGTTAGGTTAGACGAACCTCACCCTACATTAACTGTGGTGCATTTACTTTGAACTTTAGATACACTCGAACAAGTGTATGCATTTTTATGGGGTAAAGGAGGTCTTTATGCTAGTATTCAGGTGCTTATGGATTATGTAACATTTTACAACGTTGGGTTGTACTTATTGAAATCTCGTGGTCAACAAAGTTAAACTATTTTTCTGAATACTGTTATTCAGACACTGTTACATTATTTAAACCTGTAGATTCACTAACATTATTGTTGACCTGTTTTGTGTATTTTATTCTCAGGTCCATAAGAGGTTAGCTTCCACTGTGTGTGTTTGATGCTTTGGTCTGGCCGTGGACTCAGCATGCTTTAATAAAGACATTTATTTACTTTCGCATTTAAAACTTTTACATCTGTTTGATACTGTTGGCTTGTGGTTACGATCACAATAGTATTACTTATTTTGTTTTATTGACTTATGTTTTGAAAGTCAACGATTTTAATAAAATTAAATGCGATTGCTTTGAAACGTCTCATATAGAGGGCGTAACTGTTAACTGTGTAACTTATGATTAACACGCCGTCAGATGGGAATTTGGCAGGATGTTATACATCAATTTTTTAATCGACATCAATTGTTCAATTATTGGTTCTTGATCCATACCCTATACTCTTTATAGTATTTAGTTTTAATCCAAGTTATGCTTATATTATAATACTAGGATTTAGAGCCTTTGTGTTGCATGAGTGGTAAAAATAATCGTATAAAATTAGTTAAGTTTATCAAATAATTATTGTTGTGATGTAAAATGGAATAGTCTCAATATAATGTGATGTAACGACCCGACTTTTTTGACTTGCCTTTGTGCTTGTTACTTTCTACGAAACTGCGTATTTGTGCGTACTGAGCTATATTATATTCTGATATCTTATTTCATGATTAATTACCTTCGTTTATACCTTACAACGTGCCATTAAGTACTTAGTTACTTAACTTGATCCTCGAATGCTTTTACGATCGTCAATGTCACTTGACGTTGAGAACGAGCTATTTGTTTTGGTACACGTTTAACTTTCGTCTTAATTGGAATATTACGATTACGAAATACTAATTGTTATTTTTCTAATAACAATTACTTGGGCTTTTGGTTGCTTAATTATGCTTAGTAATTTATTTATGCTCACTAGTTAGTCTTGTTGGACTTTCTACCTTGTTAGACTTTAGCCCACCATACTCTAGCTAATGGACTATTTAATTAGCCCAATTTAGTTTAGTTTATGACCCATATAAATGTAAGACAAATGCCCATTTATTAGAGGGAACATACTAGCATTTTTGTTAACCATAATCACAATTGTTGCATGGGATCCCAACATAAGCACCAACTTTAGACAACCATTAACCAAAAAGCAAAAGTTTGTCCCCCTTGTCCGCCCCCCCATAACCCACGGCTACCACCACCTTTGACACCCCATCACCTCCTATAAATACCATGTTAATTCCTCACATTTCACACTTGATCTCATTCACAAATTACACACACTTACTCTCTTATTCTCTCTCTAGTCTTTCTCACTCTAAAAATTGTAAGTTTCAAGCTTTATTCTTCTTCTTTTCTTCTTCTTGTAGTCAACATCATCATCATCATGTGGAGATCTAGCTTTTTAGCTTTTTGATCTTGTTATATCTTGTAGATTCAAACTTTGGTTTGAATCCTTCAAGAACATGAAAGATTCAAGCTTTCTAGCTTTGAATCTTCATTTACTTGTTAGATCTAGCTTATGATTTCTTTATTTTGTTATAAAGATCAAAACTTGTGTTCATGATCTTCATGTAACTTGAAGATTTAGTCTTTTGCTTTAAGGATCTTCAAGAATATTAAAGATCCAAGCTTTCTAGCTTAGGGTTTCATTATTTTGTTCAAGATCTTAGCTTTTTAGCTTATGGTCTCATTACTTTCATTAGATCTTAGCTTTCTAGCTTATAGTCTCATTAATCTTGTAAAGATCCAAGCTTTCTAGCTTAGGGTTTTCTTAATACTTGAGATCTAAGTTATTATTGTAGATCTCACTTACTTGGAACCTTTTGGTGTTTGTTGTGATGATAAAGATTTTCATCATCACATATGATGGAGATGCATAAACTTGTGTAAAAAGGACAAAGGTTGAAGCTTTATTGGATTTATGCAATAAAGAGGCAATCTTGATGTTCAAAACTTGTAGAATGATAGATTTTACTCTTAGTTGTGTGTTGATGGTTGAAACTTGGTCAAAGTGATGCTAAATCATCAAAGAGTTGTGCACTTGATGAAACGACCCAACCCAATCCATAGGGACGAATACAATAACATATGATTACATCGCGAGACATTTGACCTCTATATGATACATTTGATAAACATTGCATTCTTTTGAAAAGATATACCATAAATGAATATTTAAAATTCAATGTTTTCGACATCTGATGATTTCTACATATAGACAATCACCGTAAATAACAGTTTACAAGAATACTTCCGTTGACAATGCAGTCAAAATAAATACACGGTGATGATTTTGTGAATGCAATGCTTCCTCGAATAAAACATGTATGACTCCATGCACATGGTTTCTCTAACATATATTCAAACAGCGGAAGACTTCTAGGAACCTGAGAATAAACATGCTTTAAATGTCAACATAAAGTTGGTGAGATATAGGTTTAATGCTAGCAGCGTTATAAATATAGACCACAAGATTTCATATACATAAACGTTTTAATAAAAATATTCTAAGTGGTTGAGCACTTGATAACCATACTTAACATTTAATCAACGTCGCATATTCCCTTTATTATGAAATCTCACTACACTGTACCAAGTGCAGTCACCGAAACGAAGTACTGTGCAACCGTTGAATGCTGGTCGTCCAGTCCGGTTGGGGTTGTCAGGCCCGATAGATCTATCAACAGGATTCGCGTTTACAATACCACATGTAAATAGTAGTTACCAAGCTACAGGAAAGTATGCCAGTGGTACAACTCAACGTAGAATATATTTTTTTATCACTTGTGTCCATAACGTAAATCATAAAATGCATGTATTCTCATCCCGAAATATTTAGAGTTTAAAAGTGGGACTATATACTCACTTTTGCGTTGAAGGTATTTAACTCGACTTGGTCTCCGATACATATCACGAACCTAACCATATATATATAATATATCAACATATTTTCTTTTCAAGTAATCGTTACATATATATATATATATATATATATATATATATATATATATATATATATATATATATATATATATATATATATATATATACTTATAATACTTTTAATATTTTCTTAGTCCGTAGTTAGCAGTCCGATGTTAGTGGTCCACAATTAGTTGCTCAATAAAATAAATAAAGACCCCATCGTATTCGTATTGATCAGAATTAATCTCAACCCATGGTACCATGTTGTCAAATGACGTGTTGCGTACATAAAGTACCGTGTTGTCAAATGACGTGTTGCGTACAATCATGAGGTCTTATGATTAATCTTCTCGTGTTGTTTACGGGTGGTCCTGAAATATATAAAATCAAATCATAAGTAATTATATATAAAATATCATATTAATTAGAAAAGATATGATTAATTTACTTTATCTCCAAATATTTTCGTAGCTAAACTAGCTTCGGATACCTAATCTTGTTTTAGTCGTAGTTTCTTCATTACAACTCCGTTTTTGTTGGTTCAACTTGCCACTTCCTTGGATCGAGTCAAATTTTAAGAATATGAACTGAAAATACCTTAGTTTGTATTCAAAATCACAGGTTATAGGTCAAACTTTGGTAAAACTTATGAAAGTGATCATTTTCCATCATAAAAACAACATTTAATGATCATTTTTCTAAAAATACTTACACTTTGAGTTAAACCATGAAATTTTTATGTGTTAACATATTCATAAGAAATATCATTTTTCCAGAACATGAACTTCCAATTCAAAGTTCAAGATGATTTTTAATTATCCAACCCAAAACAGCCCCCGGTTGCACTCCGACGACGTAGATTCAGTTTTTAAGGTGTTCTTTGTAAAACCAAATTATATCTTGTTAAGTTAGCATATCATTATGATATATTACAGGTCTTGAAGTGTTTTAAAAGTTAAGTTAGAAGGTTCTATTTAGTTTGCAAACAAGTTTGAAATCATTCAAACTATGTTCTTGTTGTTAAAATTTTACAACATAAAATAAGATAGCTATATAATTATGAATCGAACAAGATTATGAACAAGGTTACTACCTCAAGTTACTTGGACAAAGTTACTGTAAGAGATAAGAAAAAATATTGGAATCAAAGAGTGGTGGAGTTAGATCAAAAGGTTGGAAGTAAACTTCTTCAAATGGGTGGTTATTTTGATATGTTCTTGAAAGAGTTTTCTTATGGTGTTTAAGGCTTGTAATTGAAGCTAAATGATGGGGAAAATGCTTGGAGATGATCAAGTATGAAGTTAGGAGTATTTTAAGAGATAAATGAGGGTGTAGGTATGAGAAAATGGAGTGAAGAAATGGTGTGCATTCATAAAAACGTTTTTAGTTTATAAAGAAAGAAAAGGATTCCTAATTTTGTTTTCTTACTAATAATTCATGCTACTTGACAAATCCTAGTTACCTCATATCTAGGGCAGTAATAATGTTGATTAGGATGTTGATTTTATGTGTATATACCAATAGTAAATACATATAAAAGTTGGGTATGATACGGGTACATATACCCTAGATATACGTATAGAAATCTTGAGGAAACGGAATGAGAATTCAAATATAGCTATCTTTTGTGAATATACATATATTGTTTTATGTATTTAAGTCCTTAAAAAGTGATTAAATACATTATATATACGATACATGTATAAACATTATAGGTTATAAGTATATATATCAAAGAATGTTACGTATAGTTATCGTTTTGAAAACTTAAGTTAGTAGTTTCAAAATATACTTATAACTCATTGTCATTAGTACACAATGAGATGTTAAACCATCCTTAGATCATGTTAAATATATATAAATACATATATATACACATATCGTATGTTATATAGTTCGTGATATCATCGGTCAAACGTTGTGTAAAACTCTTTTCAAAAAAAAAACAAGTCTCAACAATTTGGATTGCTTATCATGTTGGTAAGGTTTAATTTATGTAAATATTAATCTCATAAGTATAAAACGATTGGAAAAATCCGGGTCGTTACAGTACCTACCCGTTAAATAAATTTCGTCCCGAAATTTGAATGGGATGGTCATGGCTGACAATAAGCATGTTTTCATGACGTATACGAGTTGGAAATTAGAGTTTTATTATCATCAAGTAATATTGATAAAGCAATTTGATTTTTGTGAAGAGTACGAGTGAGGCTATCACCAAAGGGTGAAATAAGTAGGTATAGATTCGTCATATCTTTTGACGTGGATAGGATTGATTTCCAAGTGCAAGAGATTTGATCTTCATAATGAGATTTGATTCTACGATAATCAAGGAAATTAGAATCCGCTTTAAATGCGATCATCTATTTTGATTGCTCTGTCGGATCTTTTACTATAAATCCACCTCCCTTCATTTCCTTGCAACTCATACCTTCTATTCTTCCTCCCTCAATTCATACTTTAAAACATTTATCAGTATGCTTCATCCAGTACTGATCCTGGATATATTCTTAATTTTCATCTCTGTCATTCTTCTTTTTCATCTACCTCCGGAGGATTTTATTTATTTCTACTATTACCTCGGGGTTATAGTATTGTTAATTCTCCCGTGCCTTTACGTTGCAATACGTATTGATATACACGGTTTGTAATTTATTTGTTGTTGTCGAGCTTTATATTTTCTTTTATATTCAACAGTTCCATACTTCTGTTTCCTCTTCCCGACTTCGAGTCAAGCGAATAATGGTCCGGAATTCGTAGGTATGGATTTTGAAATAAACATAGTTAATGTTCTAAGAAGGAAATAGTAATTGCACGATCTTGATTTGGTAAGTTACCAGAATGTCCGAAAAGATAGAATTATCAAGAAGATATGTTCTTAATATGTTTGGAGATTGGGTAGAATGTAAGAGTTATGTAACATGGCACATGATGACGTTATGATCTGTGAATCATTATGTTCCATTTAGAAACTCAGCATGAATTACTGTAATATAATCACGTTGATCAAGTGTCATTATATTATACTAATTCATGCTTCAGTTTCCAACACTACTTCAAAACATTCATATTTTAAACTCGAATTTTTCAGAATTTAGAAACTAACACAGTTTCTTTTATGTTGTAACGCAAATATTGTGAAGAGATAAATGATTTTTGATGAGGATAGTTGGAAATATATCTTCAGGAATATCAGAGATATTTATAATGAAAAATACGATGATATCTTAGAATATCTAAGATCAGGGAATGACGCGGAAAATCTGTCTGTGAAGGTTTAGAATAAGGAGTAAGGTTCTTACTAACGGTTTCAGCAGACACTGAATCATTTGAATCCTTTGAAGGTAGATTTCGTCATTGTGATTTGTCCACGACCTCCTTTATACTTTGCTCAATCCATTTTCCTGTACCAAATTTTTCATTCGAGCTTTTCCAATCTATTATTCTTTATTGTCAAACTTCTGACCGTAATTGTTGTCTACTGTCTTTACCACTTTATCAGTCTTTTCCAAAACTTAATAGCACTAATTCCTAGACTGGAGCATTTTTCAGAAACTTCACATTTGAAATATGTAATTCTTGGGGATAGACGTTGTATATATATATAACTGTCGAAATAGAAATGCTACGAGATTTCAAAATACCAATTGTTGATTCCGCCAAAGGGGTAACGAGTTGCTGGTACATCTGCTGATAATGTCGTGGAATATAAAAGGTTCCCTGGTAACAAAAGGGTAATCGTATGTATTACAGGTTATAATAAGGCTACTTCGAATGGAAAGTCGAGGTTGACTTGCTGAAACTGTGACAAAATTTGCTATTTTGAAAAGGAATCGCAAAGTTATTTTTGCTAATAAATGCTAAAAGATTTAACGCGGATACGTGTTAAATTATGTCCTTGGTTTCGAGAGCTTTTCAGGTGCAAGACTGCGGTTAATGTGTGGTTGGATCATCATCTCGATTGTCCATTATTTGAAGTTTCTTCAGGAATTTCGAAGGGTTTGATCATAGATTGTAATTGTTAATATACATATGATGTTTTAGGACTTTGAATTATACAAATATTTTTCTGGGTTTCAAGAATTGAATGATGTTCTAGCATAGTTTTGAAGTAAAAGTATAGTTTTGAAAGATGTAAGAGTCCTAAGAGTGATGTCTTCTGTTAAGTCTTGACTTGGATTTTGTTTTGTCGTAATCAAATTTGGATGAGAATGGTTGTTTTGATTTCTATGAAAGAATGTATATTATTGTGAAGGTAGTGAGTATAGTTGATGATTGTTGAATCAGAGTCGAAGAATATAATCATATTAATTGTGAATTTATATATCTCTCGGGTATTACCTACCCGTTAAAAAAAATTTCACAAGTAATGTTTTGTACCAGAGAATTTTATTACAATCTTTATGAAAATATATGTACATATATATCTTCTTCAGATGTAATCATGAATTTAATAAGTCAATATAATATTAGACTCATTTGATTTTCGGTTTGAGCTAGAATAAGTAATCTCTAAAATGATTAGGAACCACATATTCTTCACAGAATATTAATGAAGTTATGGATCAATACTTCATTATTTATTCTTATATATATTTCCTTAGTGAATCATGCTGATACTCATTGAACTCTTGGTAACTTCGCAAGATATGAATGTTGTTTCCCAGTAAGCTTCGAGTACATTGAAGATGAAAGTGTAAAATCAAACATATTATTGAATAATACACTTGGTTTATTATAAAATGAAATTCATTGAATTGAAACAGGGATTGTAGTTAACGATGATTAAGTTGCTGACGAAGGACGTACATCATTGCATATTTGTAGTATGAATTTAAACGAGTAGTATCTACCCTTTTTCAATTCATACTTAATAGCTTAGTACGAAAAGATTTATTTTGGTTTCCGAATTCATATATATAAAATATTTATATAAATTCTTCAGAAGAATGAGTTAATACTTCATAACTCGTTGATGCAATATACACGTTATTGATGATGTCCACGGTGATTCTTGAACTGGTGGAGCTTGTGATGTTAAAGTTGCTGACGATTCTAACGATTTTGACAGCACTGACTGTGTTGGTGAGGCTAAGGGTACTGCTGATGCTGTTGGTAAAACAAGTCTAGCTTGTACCTTACGAATCATTCTTGTCGGGGTTTCTACTCTTCCTTTTATCATTTCTGTCCACTCATCTGATTTATGGTTAAAGCAGAAATAGGTAATCTCTATGTCTTTAGAGATTACATAATCACCATAGAATGTTTCTCCGATGAAGTTATGAATCAATACTTCATCGTTTGTTGTTGTTGGTACTTCTTGGTATCTATGGTGCGTGTGACGTTGATATCTGAGGTACGGATGGTGATATTGAGGCGTGTGATGCGGATGTGATTGTTGGTGGTGGTAATGATCATGTTGATGTTGATGATGGTGATAACGTTGATGCTGGTGATGCTGCTGGTGCTTAGGGTATTGAGGCTTGCGATGTTGATGTTATTGACGGTACTGGTTATGCTGCTGATGCTGCTGATGGTGTTTGTAACCTTCGTACCATATTCTCCAAAGCCACTACCCGAGTGCGAACTCGTTGACTTCTTCTATTACACCGGGTGATTGTCGGTTCGGACGAGCGGATAAATAAAATCTAGAATTTGATGTAGTATATAATCGTGACGAGATACTCTGGAAATGAGAGAGAAAATGGTTTCTCGAACAGGTTCGCCGGTAAGTGCTTCAGGTTCATCGTCAAGAGGGCAATTTGGTGGATGGAAGGGATCACCTTCTTCTTGTCTCCAATGATTGAGGAGGCTACGAACCCATCCCCAATCCATTCAAATTGATGATGACTGATTAGTTGATCCATTCCGGTCACACTGCTTTCGGAGCTTGAGTGGTATTCCATATCGGAATCCGAGGGACTTCAACTAATGACGAGTTCCATTTCGTATGATTGAATAAAGGATTTTTCGATATGAAATGATTTTCCGGCTATCGGGTGGTATTCTAATTATATAGAATATCCACATATATAGAACAAAAGATCTCATAGATTACGGAGGGATTTACGGAATATATCAGACAAAGTTTACAGTAACAGATACGCGTAGATATGAATTAGCAAATACACTAAGATATGAATTTTGTCTATACACCATTCATGCAATGAATGTAGTAAGACATGTTTAGACTTAAAATGATAAGCGGGTAATTTCCTACAGATGATAAGTAGATGATTTTCGACACAAAATGAGAAGCAAAATTTTGACATGCAGACACGGTCGAAGTCCAGACTCACTAATGCAACCTAACGACTTATCAGTTAGACACACTAATGCAGACCTGATTCGCTAAGACCACTGCTCTGATACCACATGAAATGACCCAACCCAATCCATAGGGACGAATACAATAACATATGATTACATCGCGAGGCATTTGACCTCTATATGATACATTTGATAAACATTGCATTCTTTTGAAAAGATATACCATAAATGAATATTTAAAATTCAATGTTTTCGACATCTGATGATTTCTACATATAGACAATCACCGTAAATAACAGTTTACAAGAATACTTCCGTTGACAATGCAGTCAAAATAAATACACGGTGATGATTTTGTGAATGCAATGCTTCCTCGAATAAAACATGTATGACTCCATGCACATGGTTTCTCTAACATATATTCAAACAGCGGAAGACTTCTAGGAACCTGAGAATAAACATGCTTTAAATGTCAACATAAAGTTGGTGAGATATAGGTTTAATGCTAGCAGCGTTATAAATATAGACCACAAGATTTCATATACATAAACGTTTTAATAAAAATATTCTAAGTGGTTGAGCACTTGATAACCATACTTAACATTTAATCAACGTCGCATATTCCCTTTATTATGAAATCTCACTACACTGTACCAAGTGCAGTCACCGAAACGAAGTACTGTGCAACCGTTGAATACTGGTCGTCCAGTCCGGTTGGGGTTGTCAGGCCCGATAGATCTATCAACAGGATTCGCGTTTACAATGCCACATGTAAATAGTAGTTACCAAGCTACAGGGAAGTATGCCAGTGGTACAACTCAACGTAGAATATATTTTTTTTATCACTTGTGTCCATAACGTAAATCATAAAATGCATGTATTCTCATCCCGAAATATTTAGAGTTTAAAAGTGGGACTATATACTCACTTTTGCCTTGAAGGTATTTAACTCGACTTGGTCTCCGATAGATATCACGAACCTAACCATATATATATATAATATATCAACATATTTTCTTTTCAAGTAATCGTTACATATATATATATATATATATATATATATATATATATATATATATATATATATATATATATATATATATATATATATATATATATATATATATACTTATAATACTTTTAATATTTTCTTAGTCCGTAGTTAGCAGTCCGATGTTAGTGGTCCACAATTAGTTGCTCAATAAAATAAATAAAGACCCCATCGTATTCGTATTGATCAGAATTAATCTCAACCCATGGTACCATGTTGTCAAATGACGTGTTGCGTACATAAAGTACCGTGTTGTCAAATGACGTGTTGCGTACAATCATGAGGTCTTATGATTAATCTTCTCGTGTTGTTTACTGGTGGTCCTGAAATATATAAAATCAAATCATAAGTAATTATATATAAAATATCATATTAATTAGAAAAGATATGATTAATTTACTTTATCTCCAAATATTTTCGTAGCTAAACTAGCTTCGGATACCTAATCTTGTTTTAGTCGTAGTTTCTTCATTACAACTCCGTTTTTGTTGGTTCAACTTGCCACTTCCTTGGATCGAGTCAAATTTTAAGAATATGAACTGAAAATACCTTAGTTTGTATTCGAAATCACAGGTTATAGGTCAAACTTTGGTAAAACTTATGAAAGTGATCATTTTCCATCATAAAAACAACATTTAATGATCATTTTTCTAAAAATACTTACACTTTGAGTTAAGCCATGAAATTTTTATGTGTTAAAATATTCATAAGAAATATAATTTTTCCAGAACATGAACTTCCAATTCAAAGTTCAAGATGATTTTTAATTATCCAACCCAAAACAGCCCCCGGTTGCACTCCGACGACGTAGATTCAGTTTTTAAGGTGTTCTTTGTAAAACCAAATTATATCTTGTTAAGTTAGCATATCATTATGATATATTACAGGTCTTTAAGTGTTTTAAAAGTTAAGTTAGAAGGTTCTATTTAGTTTCCAAACAAGTTTGAAATCATTCAAACTATGTTCTTGTTGTTAAAATTTTACAACATAAAATAAGATAGCTATATAATTATGAATCGAACAAGATTATGAACAAGGTTACTACCTCAAGTTACTTGGACAAAGTTACTGTAAGAGATAAGAAAAAATCTTGGAATCAAAGAGTGGTGGAGTTAGATCAAAAGGTTGGAAGTAAACTTCTTCAAATGGGTGGTTATTTTGATATGTTCTTGAAAGAGTTTTCTTATGGTGTTTAAGGCTTGTAATTGAAGCTAAATGATGGGGAAAATGCTTGGAGATGATCAAGTATGAAGTTAGGAGTATTTTAAGAGATAAATGAGGGTGTAGGTATGAGAAAATGGAGTGAAGAAATGGTGTTCATTCATAAAAACGTTTTTAGTTTATAAAGAAAGAAAAGGATTCCTAATTTTGTTTTCTTACTAATAATTCATGCTACTTGACAAATCCTAGTTACCTCATATCTAGGGCAGTAATAATGTTGATTAGGATGTTGATTTGATGTGTATATACCAATAGTAAATACATATAAAAGTTGGGTATGATACGGGTACATATACCCTATATATACGTATAGAAATCTTGAGGAAACGGAATGAGAATTCAAATATAGCTATCTTTTGTGAATATACATATATTGTTTTATGTATTTATGTCCTTAAAAAGTGATTAAATACATTATATATACGATACATGTATAAACATTATAGGTTATAAGTATATATATCAAAGAATGTTACGTATAGTTATCTTTTTGAAAACTTAAGTTAGTAGTTTCAAAATATACTTATAACTCATTGTCATTAGTACACAATGAGATGTTAAACCATCCTTAGATCATATTAAATATATATAAATACATATATATACACAAACATATAATTATCGTATGTTATATAGTTCGTGATATCATCGGTCAAACGTTGTGTAAAACTCTTTTCAAAAAAAACAAGTCTCAACAATTTGGATTGCTTATCATGTTGGTAAGGTTTAATTTATGTAAATATTAATCTCATAAGTATAAAACGATTGGAAAAATCCGGGTCGTTACACTTGAAGCTTACACGCATCAAGGATGAGAACCGTGATTAGCATCAAGCACCAAGAAACCCACCGGAGCACTTGTTTGCTATTTTTCGGGGTCTGATCAGACTCCTGGACTTCTGAAAATTGATTTTTAGATAGCTCATTTCGAGTAGATGACTTTTATTTTAGGCCTCTCCTTAACGATATACGGTTTAGGATTTATAGCCTTCCGAAAGTCACTACGCCTTTGTAACGACGTGCTGAAAAATTCTGACCTACTCTCGCTTTAACCGTCGCCACGGTCAAAAGAAGACAAGTTAGGTTTTGAAAATTGGACATCGGTTATAGGACTCACAAACGGAGCCTTGGCCACTGGCCGCGCATCATTTCCTTTTGTATAGAGGTCGTAGTAGCTGTCCGAAGTAAGCATTTTGTTTCGATCTCTATTCTTGTTGAGAATTTACTTTATCTTTTACGAATGATGATGACGATGATGATGTCTTGGACTTTACTTACATACTTTTAAACCTTTTGGGACAATTTACTGACCTAGTAACCTTTGACTTAGGTTGACGACCTTTTGGACCGACTTACTACCTGCATACTTTTCGTATTGACTATTACTGCTTATTCACTGTGAATTATAGCTCCCTTTTTACTATAACTATTTTTGGGACTGAGAATACATGCGCTTTTTATGTTTTACATACTAAACACGAGTACTTAAACTTTATATATGTGTGGGTGATATAACGACACAAAGATTCCCCTTAGCACGGTAACGTTTAATCATTGGTTTTTGAACCGGTGAACGCGAATATTAGATATGGATCCATAGGGTTTGACATCCCCACTCGGACTAGTCGCGCTAGCATTTAACGGGTGTTTGATACTTCGAGGACATACACACTCGCCAAGTGTACTTTTAGGGGGTACTATTATTACGTTAAGTTAGTTACTGGGTGCCCATGGATAAGCATATACTTTATCATATTGATTTGAAACGCTGGTTAAAGCACTGAAATCTCGTGGTCTACATTACATTACTGAATACAAACTATAGCTCACCAACATTCGTGTTGACTTTTAAGCGTGTATTTCTCAGGTGCTTAGACGTTGTTGCTTCCGCTGTTAGACTTGCTATCTTGGTGTTATAGACTTGCTGTTACAGACTCGCTGTGTTAGACTTCCGCTGCATAACTTAGAGATGTCTTAGTCATGGAACTTTTATCTTGCATTCACAACTTATGTTATTTGAATAATGGCTTGTAACGACCTTTGTGTCACGTTATCTTTTGTAAAACGTTATCCTTTTTGAATGCAAAACTTGTTTTAAAACAGCATGTAGTATTGTACCGTGTAATGGACCTGTTGTTGATGATTCGTACATGATGGTTTTATACGGGGCGTCACATTTGGTATCAGAGCATCGGTTGTAGGGAATTAGGTTGCATTAGTGAGTCTTGACTGAGCCGAGTAGGATTCGCTAATAGGACTAATCTACAACTTGCTCGTTTACTTGTTACTGTTTACTACTACTGCATGCTACTGCTTACCTTTACTGCTATGTGAACTTGCTGTATGCTGCTACTTTCTCGCTACTGCATGCTACTATATGTGTTTGATTGCATGTTACTTTTGTTTAATACTGTTAGGATTGCCATGCTATGTACTGCTAGGATGCTGTAGTGCCTGATTACGCGCTTGCTATATGTCTTACTGACATGGAAAAAGTTATTTTTCCTTGTTCAGATGTCAGACATGCTACCCATGACCTTTGACTTCGAGAGTGACTCAGATACGTCTGCTACCTCGCCTACTATTGTTGCTGACTCACCGCTACCCTCCGGCGACTCTAGCAATTCGTCTTCTAGAGATAGTAAACACGCGCTTGACCTGATGGACGTCTCAGACGGAGATGAGGATCCCGAGGAGATTCCAGCACCACCCAGCCCTAGACTCCCGAAGCCACAGAACCATTTCGGTGGTACTGTGATCCCTGGGGGAAACGGAGACGGTCCCTTCCGTAATGAGCATGGACATTGAGCTAGACGCACCATTGACGGACGTGTCGTACCAATTACACCTGGCAAATATCGACTTATGACCACCGGCTAGACGCTTTCTCCCGTCCGTGACGTACCCGCACTACCTTCCGATGATTCAGACGGATCATCATCCGATGACACCAGCGAGGAGGATTCCGAGGAGGATTCTGAGGAGGACTTCGAGGAGGAGTCCGTGCATCTACCCTCTACCTCACCGAAGAAGTGGTACCATTTCGATTGTACTGTTATTCCAGGGGTTAATGGAGGAAAGCCATTCGTGAACGTGCATGGACAGTTGGTTAGGGTCACCGCCCGTAAAAGGGTTTTACCGTATCCTGCCGATCCATTTGTGCGTAAGGTCGCTCGCACTGTGCTGTCTACTTCTAGTACTACATCCGCATTATCTGGATCATCTGCACCCTCTTCACCACCTGCCCCACCAGCATCTCCTATCGTCGAGGAACTGACGAGGGAGGTGCATGCCCTCCGTGCTTGGGTAACTGAGCTCGAGGACCAGATGTCCCACCTGATGGACATTATTTACCCACCCTCGCCCTAGGACTGTTGTATTAGATTTTTTTATGTATTCCGTTTGTAGTTTCCTGTTTTTCGTTTATGTACGAACCTTATGCTGTTGTATGCAATTTTCTTATTATGAATGGAACTACTGTTGTTGATTTATTGTACAACATTTTATTACATATTGGCTTTTGTGCTACCTGCTGCTTGTTGCCATGCTTAGTTATCATGTACTGTGTTGTTTCCATGTTGTTTACCGTATCCCGTGACGTTGTTGGTCAACAGATTTTGACTTAAGTCGAAATTTTTGTTTGGAAGATCGATGGCTAATGGAAGAGGTACGAGAGAAATCCCCACCGCAGCACAGTTTGAAAAGATGATAGCCGCTCGAGTAGCCATAGCTATGGCGAATGCCAACCCCTAAGCTCCACCGGCTAACCCGAACTTCCAGAATGGGTGTACTTTCAAGGAATTCCAGAGCTGCAAGCCCCACAATTTCAGTGGAACAGAAGGGCCAGTTGGGCTGACGAGATGGTTTGAGAAGTTGGAATCTGTGTTC
This sequence comes from Rutidosis leptorrhynchoides, assembly GCF_046630445.1. Taxonomy (NCBI): domain Eukaryota; kingdom Viridiplantae; phylum Streptophyta; class Magnoliopsida; order Asterales; family Asteraceae; genus Rutidosis; species Rutidosis leptorrhynchoides. The sequence goes on from NC_092338.1 coordinate 353,990,914, forward strand.
CGTGTGAGTAACTGCTCCGAAGGGAATAAGACTAAGTTTGTATCCTGTACTTTGTCGGATGGCGCTTTGACTTGGTGGAATACGCTCGCCCAGGCTCGGGGAATCGACGAAGCTTATGCTACACCATGGGAGGAGTTTAAGAGGGCTATGATCGAGGAGTACTGCCCCAGAACCAAAATTCAGAAAATGGAAGTGGAGTTTTGGGAACTGAAAGTGGTAGGAACTGATCTTGATGGCTATAACCGAAGGTACTTGGAGTTAGCGTTGATGTGTCCCACAATGGTTACTCCGGAGTACAAGAGGATGGAGAGGTATCTGTGGGGACTCCCCAAGGATATTCAAGGAAATGTCACTTCATCAAAACCATCGAATGTCCCAGAAGCTATGCGTATGGCGCACACTCTGATGAATCAAATTACCCGCCAAGAGCCAGAGAAGGCGAAGTCAGAATCGGGAAACAATGACTTAAGGAATCCTAACCCGAATCCTAGCTCTAACCCTAACTACAAAGGTAGTCTTCCTCAGTGTAAGCGATGCTACAAGCATCATACTGGAAACTGCATCATTATGTGTGAGAAGTGTAAAAGGACTGGACACATCGACAGAGATTGTAAGATCACTGCCCACGCTATGAGGACAAAACCAAGTGGACCAAGGAAGTATTTTGAGTGCACTCAGCATGGCCACTTCAAGAATGAATGTCAAGGATGGCGGGCCAGCACGTGGAAGAGTCTTCAACATGAATGCCAGAGATGCCCGTAAAGATCATGACCTGGTTACAGGTACATTCACTATCAATAACCTATTAGCTTCTATCCTATTTGATACCGGTGCCGATAGGAGTTATGTATGTAGACACTTTTGCTCTAAGATAGATTGGTCGTTAGTGCCTCTGGATGAGAGTATACTTGTCGAAGTAGCCAATGGAAAACTTGAGAAAGTTGACCAAATTGGCCGAGGAGGTATCATAAATGTAGCTGGTGTGGAATTTGAGATTGATTTGATACCCATTAAGTTGGGAAGTTTTGATGCGATAGTCGGTATGGACTAGTTGTCCAAAGTAAGAGCCGAAGTTATCTGTGGTGAGAAGATACTTCGTATACCTCACGAAGATGGTGAGCCACTGATTGTTTATGGAGATAGATGTGGTCCGAAGCTGAACCTTATTAGTTGCATGAAGGCACAAAAGGTTATGAAAAAGGGGCGTTTTGCTGTTTTGGCGCACGTGAAGAAGTTAGAAACTGGGGAGAAGCATGGATGAAGTATGAATTGTGAACGAATTTCTCGACGTCTTTCCAGAAGAATTGCCGGGATTATCGTCGCCGAGATCAGTGGAGTTCCAGATCAATCTAGTGCCAGGAGCTGCACCTGTAGCTCGCGCACCTTATCTACTTGCACCTTCCGAACTGCAAGAGTTGCAGAGTCAACTGCAGGAACTACTAGATCGTGGATTTATCCGACTGAGTTCATCGCCTTGGGGCGCACCTGTTTTGTTCGTGAAGAAGAAGGACGGATCTTTCCGCATGTGTATCGATTATCGTGAACTGAACAAGTTAACGATCAAGAATCGGTATCCCCTTCCCAGGATTGACGATCTTTTCGATCAGCTGCAAGGATCCAGCGTTTACTCCAAGATCGATTTACGATCAGGTTATCACCAGTTGAGGGTGAAGGAGAGCGATGTGCTGAAGACTGCGTTCCGAACCCATTATGGTCAATATTATTTTCTGGTAATGCCATTCAGTTTAACCAATGCACCTGCCGTGTTTATGGATCTCATGAATCGCGTATGCAAGCCGTACCTGGACAAATTCATTATCATCTTCATAGATGATATCCTCATCTATTCAAAAAGCGAAGAAGAACACGAGCAACATCTTCGACTCATGCTTGAACTCTTGAGACAAGAGCAACTCTATGCCAAATTCTCCAAGTGTGAATTTTGGTTGAAGGAAGTCCAATTTCTTGGTCATATCGTGAGCGATCAGGGTATCAAGGTTGATCCCGCTAAGATCGAAGCCATCAGCAAGTGGGAAACCCCCACTACTCCTACTCATATCCGCCAATTTTTAGGCCTCACCGGTTACTATCGTAGATTCATCGAAGGTTTCTCTTTGATTACGCGTCCTTTGACTGTGTTAACTCACAAGGGGAGGAAGTTCGTTTGGGAAACCGAGCAAGAGTCGGCATTCTAAACCCTGAAGCAGAAGTTAACCACCGCTCCTATTTTATCCCTTCCCGAAGGCAGTGATGATTTCGTTGTGTATTGCGATGCCTCCCGACAAGGTTTTGGGTGTGTATTGATGCAACGGGAGAAGGTTATTGCTTACGCCTCTCGACAACTGAAGATTCACGAGCGAAACTACACTACTCATGATCTTGAGCTTGGAGCCATTGTCTTTGCACTCAAACTGTGGAGACACTATCTGTATGGACCCAAGAGTACTATCTTCACCGATCACAAGAGCCTCCAACACATATTCGATCAGAAGCAATTGAATATGCGACAACGACGGTGGATCAAGATGTTGAACAACTACGATTGTGAACTTCGTTACCACCCTGGCAAGGCAAATGTTGTAGCCGATGCCTTGAGCCGAAAGGAAAAAATGGTACCCCTTCGTGTTCGAGCCTTGAACGTCACCATTCACACGAATCTCAATAGCCAAATTCGTGTAGCTCAAGAGGTGTGATAACCAGTTCAAATCCATCTGGACGAATACATTACATTTGGTTATATCGCGAGGTACTTGACCTCTATATGATACATTTTACAAACATTGCATTCGTTTTTAAAAGACAAACTTTCATTACATCAAAAGTTGACGGCATGCATACTATTTCATAATATATCCAACTATAATTGACTTAGTAATATTCTTGATGAATTCAACGACTTGAATGCAACGTCTTTTGAAATATGTCATGAATGACTCCAAGTAATATCTCTAAAATGAGCAAATGCGCAGCAGAAGATTTCTTTCATACCTGAGAATAAACATGCTTTAAAGTGTCAACTAAAAGGTTGGTGAGTTCATAGGTTTATCATAAACAATAAAACTCATCATTTTGATAGACCACAAGATTTAAATACAGTACACCTATCTCGTATACTAAACCACTTTTCATAATGCTCGGCAGAGTAGGTTCGTATCCTTTTCTCCCCCGTAGGTTGCCTCGCGATTTTTAATAACCGTACACATATCTCGTGCACAAAAATAATACACATAACCTGTGTATAAAAATCATTCTCTCGATACATAACATTCACTTTGATTTCATTGCTTAACATGGTAACCGATCTTAACATATAATGCGCATAAATAATATCCCCAAAAACATAACATCTCGTCTGTATAATATATAAACCTCGAAGTACTAAACACCACGCCCACTAGCTCTTCCGTCTAGTGAACATTCTGGGTGGGGGTGTTAAACCCGGTAACTATCTTTAGGATTCGCGTGAAATAGGCCATACCCGTTTCTAATTCTTAGGTTACCAAGCAATAATAATCAGGGGAAATATTCACAACAATTAGTGGCAATTATAACGTCCAAGTAATTCAATAATAATCCACAGAACTTCTGTCTGCATAATAATTCATTCGAGAAATGTTTTGCTTGTGTCTATCACGTCAAACATTTATAAAAGCATCTCAGTTCAAAAATATAGATTTCAAAGGCATTTAATAAAACAGTTGTAAAAACAGCGCATGTATTCTCAGTCCCAAAAATGTAAAGAGTAAAAGGGAATCAAATGAACTCACAATACGATATTTTGTAGTAAAAATATGCATACGATGGATTTGAACAATGCAGGGTTGACCTCGAATTCACGAACCTATATCATTTATATATATATATATTAACACATATAGTTGTAATCGAATAAATTTATATATATATTTATTAATGATATCATTTTACATTAATAACTTGTATGTTTCGTAAATGTATTTATTTTATGTACTTTAATAAATAAAATATGGTGATATTATATGTATTAAGTATAGTTTTATATAACTAATAGTTATAATAATAACTAAAAAGTTGTTTCGTTTTAATAATAATAATAATAATAATAGTTGTTATGATAAAAATAATGATAATAGTATTAATAAAAATGATAATAATAATAATATTAAAATAATAATATTAATGTCAAAATAATAATAATAATGATAATGATAATAATAATAAAATAATAATAATAATAATAATAATAATATAATAATAGTCATATTAATAATAATAACAATAATAATAATAGTAATATTAAAGGCTACCTTTGTGTAATAAGCCTAAAAAAAATAAACGTCCCTGCCTAGGCTCGAACCCGTGACCTCCCGTTCACCCACCAACACTCAACACCACTTGACCAATTCGACTTTTCTGATTAATCTCGGCCCTATATTTCCTTAACCCGTCGTCGCCATTCCCCTTGACCTGGCCCATTCGGCCCAACAGCAGAAGTTCACGGCCTACCCGATTAAATGGTCCATTAATCAATTTAGGAAGCCCAACAGCATTAATTAAATTCACAACCCAATGTTTTTATTTAAAACACAACACTAGCGGTAGTAGTAAGATTTGTATTGGTGTTTTGATTTAATTAATAGAAATAATCCAAGGCAAGTTGCGGAGCAAGTTGCACCAGTCGCTGTCCACCTTCCTTTTTATTATTATCCTCTTCGTTACTTATCAAGAAAAGAAAAAAAAATATACATCGCTTTATGGTTGTTACGGTCATGGTGATGATAGTTTCATGGTGTTAATGGTGGTTGTTTTTAGGTTTCAATAATGATAAAGGAGGTGGAAGTGAAGGTGGTCGAATTAATCAGAAATAATAGCTGAACAGAAGTAACGGTCTTTGTATCATCATTTTCATCTTACACCATCATCATCCATCTTTATAATAGGACTGGAATAGCAATGTATTTTCGAATAGAGATTAAAAGAAAATAGAAGCAGAAATAGCAGTCAAACGATAATAAAAATTATATGGTAGTAGGCTTTAATTGTTGGGCTTGTGAAATATTTGTTGATGGACTACGATTTGGGCCGAATTGGAACTTGGGCTGTAACATAACTTTATTAATCTATACAGCAGCCCGTTTGTCTCATGATTAAGTAGCAGTTTAATAGGAATGTTTTGTACTGTAGCAGAGATCGAACATAAACAGAAAATTATAGATAGCGTAATAGCAGCTGCAGTGGCTAGAACAGGAGCAGTTGCCCTCTTTTCAAATCAAACAGAAATGTTTATTAGTGATCAAAAGGTGGTGTTAACTTTGAGGTGGTCTCGAATAAAATGGAAACAGAAAACACGCAGATGGAGAGGAAGAGAAAGGTAGGTGACGGATTGAAGAAAAATAAACAGGAACATAGCGAGTAGAGGCTGCAGCAGTTTTTTGATCAACGTTAACCATGTCATTAACATCTCTTCATCGTTAAAACAGAAACAGAAAACCCAGCTGCTACAGTAGTTTATAAATGGGTTTCATGTGGTGGTTTGCTGTGATGGTGGTTGGCGGTTATGAGATTAAGGTGGTGATTGTAAATGATGGTGGCTGATAGGTGACCGGTGGTGGAAGCGGCAAAGTGTGGATAATAGTAAAGGAGGTGGTGGACAATGGTTGTAGATTGTGAGAAGAATGTGCCATTTTTTTAAATGGGTGTTCAATATAAGTGTAATAATCTATCTTTATGTATATTTTATATATTGATTAGATTATGATTAAGCAAATGAAAAGTAACCTCAAATTTCAATCTTCTACAGTAAAATGAATAGGTAGCAGTCTTAATATTTGGATTACTCTACTGACGGTTTTCACGGACTATTATTTCGTACTCCGTTGTTAAATCAGTGGCGGATAAAAAGTGTTCAGAAAAATCCCATATTTTTAAATTAACTATATTTATTTATTTTGGTCATTATGGTATAAAATTCGATCATTTATTTATTAAATAAAAATTACATCAACTGTCCCTCTCAATTCTGGGTAAAATATAAAAAGTGTTAAAATTTATTAATTAGCTTCTAAATATATTTTTAATAAGCCTAAAATTTATATAGCTCATTTTCAGATCACCGTTTATTTAAAAATCACATAAGTTCGTTTATAACTTGTTTATTATCAATCGAATGATAATTGAGTGTTACTATCATTTTCCAAATAAATTTGAAATTATATATATATATTGAATACACTTTATTTATATATATAGATACTTTTTAAATAATAATCATTATAATATTCTATTTTTATTTTACTTTACATAAATAAATTTTAGTAACAACAACATACAATATTTAAAATTATGTTTTCAATTATTATTATTATTATTAGATATATACATACATATATATATATATATATATATATATATATATATATATATATATATATATATATATATATATATATATATATATATATATATATATATATATATATATATATATATATACCTATCAAGTTACAATTAATTGTTCGTGAATTGTCGGAACTGGTCGAAGGTTAAATGAATATATGAAACAGTTCAAAATTTTTGAGACTTAACCTTACAGACTTTGCTTATTGTGTCAAAATCATGTAAAGATTTATTTTAAATTTGGTCAGAAATTTCCCGGTCGTCACAAGAGGAAGCTCTCAAGGAGGAGAATATTTCTCAAGAGCACTTGAACATTCTTGTTTCTCGATTCGAGGTCAAGGAGACTGGACTCCGATACTTTGCCGGAAGAATTTGGGTGCCTAGTTATGGAGATTTACGAAGCCTAATTCTAGACGAAGCCCACAAGTCAAGGTATTCGATTCATCCAGGAGCTGGTAAGATGTAGCACGACCTCAAGGTTCAATATTGGTGGCCGAACCTCAAGAAGGATGTTTCGACTTACGTTGGAAAGTGTTTAACTTGTTCTAAGATTAAAGCCGAACATCAGAGGCCATACGGATTACTTCAGCAACCAGAAATCCCGCAATGGAAGTGGGAAGGAATAACGATGGACTTCATCACGAACCTACCGAAGACGGTAGGTGGTTATGATACCATCTGGGTTATCGTTGACCGTCTTACCAAATCTGCACACTTCCTAGCCATGAAGGAAACTGATACGAAGGAGAAACTCGTGCAATTATACATAAAGGAATTTGTATCTCGACACGGTGTACCCTTATCGATTATTTCAGACCGAGATGCCCGTTTCGCTTTTAGATTTTGGCATTCTTTGCAAGAAGCTTTGGGAACACGTTTAGATATGAGTACTACGTATCACCCGCAAACCGACGGACAGAGCGAACGCACGATTCAAACCCTGGAGGACATGTTGCGTGCTTGTGTAATTGATTTCGAAAAGGCTAGGGAGAAGCACTTGCCGCTAGTCGGATTTTCTTACAACAATAGCTATCACGCGAGCATTAAGGCTGCACCTTTCAAAGCTTTGTATGGCCGCAGATGTCGTTCTCCTATCTGTTGGGTCGAAGTAGGTGAAAAGCAAATCACCGGACCCGAACTCATCCATGAAACAACCGAGAAGATTGTCCAAATTCAAGCGAGGCTTAAGACGGCCCATGATCGTCAAAAGAGATATGCCGATCTTAAGCGTAAAGATCGCGAATTCCAAGTAGGTGACCGAGTGATGTTGAAAGTCACACCTTGGAAAGGTGTAATCCGTTCCGGAAAGCGTGGGAAGCTAAATCCGCGATATATTGGTCCTTTTTAAGTCATGGAGTGTGTTGGACCCGTTGCTTACCGTTTGGATCTTCCAAATCAGTTGAGTGCTGTTCATCCCACTTTTCACGTGTCGAATCTGAAGAAATGTCTTGCTGAACCAGAACTTGTCATACCACTTGAGGAGCTTACGATTGATGACAAACTCTACTTCATGGAAGAACCTGTTGAAATTATGGACCGTGAGGTCAAAACCTTGAAACGAAACAAGATTCCAATTGTTCGAGTTCGTTGGAATGCTAAACGAGGACTTGAGTTTACTTGGGAGAGAGAGGGTCAGATGATACAGAAGTATCCTCACCTCTTCACAACTCTACCGTCTACCTCAGCTTAAAATTTCAGGACGAAATTTTCATTAACAGGTGGGTAATGTAACGACCCGACTTTTTCGACTTGCCTTTGTGCTTGTTACTTTCTGCGAAACTGCGTATTTGTGCGTACTGAGCTATATTATATTCTGGGATCTTATTTCATGATTAATTACCTTTGTTTATACCTTACAACGTGCCATTAAGTACTTAGTTACTTAACTCGATCCTCGAATGCTTTTACGACCGTTAGTGTCACTTGACGTTGAGAACGAGCTATATGTTTTGGTACACGTTTAACTTTGGTCGTAATTGGAATATTACGACTACGAAATACTAATTGTTATTTTCTAATAACAATTACTTGGGCTTTTTGGTTGCTTAATTACGCTTAGTAATTTATTTATGCTCACTAGTTAGTCTTGTTGGACTTTCTACCTTGTTGCACTTTAGCCCACCCTACTCTAGCTAATGGACTATTTAATTAGTCCAATTTTAATAAGTTTATGACCCATATAAATGTAAGACAAATGCCCATTTATTAGAGGAAACATACTAGCATTTTTGTAAACCATAATCACAATTGTTGCATGGGATCCCAACATAAGCACCAACTCTAGACAACCATTAACCAAAAAGCAAAAGTTTGTCCCCCCCAATAACCCACAGCCACCACCACCTTTTCCCCTCCATCACCTCCTATAAATACCATGCTAATTCCTCACATTTTACACTTGATCTCATTTACAAATTACACACACTTACTCTCTTATTCTCTCTCTAGTCTTTCTCACTCTAAAAATTGTAAGTTTAAAGCTTTATTCTTCTTCTTTTCTTCTTCTTGTAGTCGACATCATCATCATCATGTGGAGATCTAGCTTTTTAGATTTTTGATCTTGTTATATCTTGTAGATTCAAACTTTGGTTTGAATCCTTCAAGAACATGAAAGATTCAAGCTTTCTAGCTTTGATTCTTCATTTACTTGTTAGATCTGGCTTATGATTTCTTTGTTTTGTTATAAAGATCAAAACTTGTGTTTATGATCTTCATGTAACTTGAAGATCTAGTCTTTTGCTTTAAGGATCTTCAAGAACATTAAAGATCCAAGCTTTCTAGCTTAGGGTTTCATTATTTTGTTCAAGATCTTAGCTTTTTAGCTTATGGTCTCATTACTTTCATTAGATCTTAGCTTTCTAGCTTATGGTCTAATTAATCTTGTAAAGATCCAAGCTTTCTAGCTTAGAGTTTTCTTAATACTTGAGATCTAAGTTATTATTGTAAATCTCACTTACTTGGAAACTTTTTGTGTTTGTTGTGATGATAAAGATTTTCATCATCACATATGATGGAGATGCATAAACTTGTGTAAAAAGGACAAAGGTTGAAGCTTTATTGGATTTATGCAATAAAGAGGCAATCTTGATGTTCAAAACTTGTAGAATGATAGCTTTTACTCTTAGTTGTGTGTTGATGGTTGAAACTTGGTCAAAGTGATGCTAAAACATCAAAGAGTTGTACACTTTTTTTATTACAACTTGAAGCTTACAGGCATCAAGAATGAGAACCGTGATGAGCATCAAGCACCATATATATATATATATATATATATATATATATATATATATATATATATATATATATATATATACATACATATATATATGTATATCTATACATATACATATGTATATATATATATATACATACATATACATATGTATATCTATATATATATATACATATATATATATACATATCTATATATATGTATGTATATATATGTATATGTATGTATATATGTATGTATATTTATGTATATATATATCTATATATATATATATATATATATATATATATATATATATATATATATATATATATATATATATATATATATATATATATATATATATATAACCGGAGCACTTGTTTGCTGTTTTTCGAGGTCTGATCAGACTCCTGAACTTCTGGAAAATTGATTTTCAGATAGTTCGTTTCGAGTAGATGACTTTTCGTTTAGGCCTCGCCTTAATTCGATATACGGTTTAGGATTTATAGCCTTCCGAAAGTCACTACGCCTTTGAAACGACGTGCTGAAAATTCTGACCTACTTGCACTTAAACCGTTGCCACGGTCAAATGAAGATGAGTTAGGTTCTGAAAGCGGTTAGAGGACTCACAAACGGAGCCTTGGGCACTGGCCGCGCGTCATTTCGTTTTGTATAGAGGTCTTAGCAGCTGTCCGAAGTCAGCCTTTTGTTTCGATCCCTATTCTTATTGAGAACTTACTTTATCTTTTACGAATGATGATGACGATGATTCCGAAAACGATTTCGCTTGACCCCGGCTAATTTTACTTTTCAAGTCATCATTCAAGGTCCGATAGAAATCTCCCATCAACAAACGATCATTCCCCAAATACACCGGACAAACACAAGCCTTCGCCATAAAGGTCGTCTTGAGAGTACTCAAATCCATAGATCCTTGTCGTAAATTTCGCAACTCATTACGCAATTCCCACAAATCGGTTGAAGTCCGGAACTCCTCGAAGAATTCCTCCTTTAAGTCGTCCTACGATAAAGCCATAAACGTCTCGCCACCGACAAGATCAATCTTACCATCCAACCAATCCCTTGCCCTACCCCGCAACAAACTCGTAGCGAGTCTCGTCTTTCTCTCGGGAGGGCAATCAATAGTACGGAAACACCCTTCGACGTCCGAAATCCAAGTTGTGCTTACCAAAGGATCCGGCTTTCCGTCATACATCGGGGGTTTAGTCCTCATGAAGCTCTTAAGATAACGCTCCATTTCACCACTACTTTGAAGTTCGGAATACCTCCTTTCCATTCTTTCTTCTAACGCACCCATTTGCTCCGCAACGGCGGCCGCAACCCTAGTGTTAAACTCCGCGTCATTCGCCTCGGTCTCGTTTCGCGTCGTCATTCTAAAGAATGCAAAACGATTAGTCCACGAACGTGTAAAACCGTACGCACGACACAGCCCCATCTTGCTAAACACTCATCGTACATCACTTGTTAGACACGATTTGCACCCGTAATAAGGTTTGCAAGTTCTTATTACGCACACATGCCGCATCGACTCGTTAGTACAACGTCCGTCTCGCTCGATGATATACACAAACACAACCAAAATTCTACGCGGTACAAACAAACGCGAGAATTACTATCACAACACAACAACATATTAATAATATCCGCATTACTAATATAAACGTTAGTCAACCTATATCCAAGGCACTAACCAAACCCATTCCGACCCGTAATCCTACAAGTCCCGCAACAATTTAAGCATACACAAGTCTAAGTCTAGGCACGTATCTCAAGTCACCTAAATCCCTTAGACCATGCTCTGATACCACTTGTAACAACCCAAACCAACCCGCGATTAAACCGTGTAAAATTACAAAAAAAAAAAAAATTTGCTGAACTGCCACCTGGCGCGGCGCGCCACCAGGGGTGCGCGGCGCGCCAAACCTGTCTGTCCGGAAAGTCTTTAAACGCGAAAATGTTTGACTAGTTCCCGACATATTTAGGCGTAATGCTTTTAACCCCATGTTCTATATATAAAAACTAGCACGTTCTATTAATAAAATTATGTTTACGAAGCGGGGCCCACATCGACCCAAATTACCCTTTAAGTATCAAAATACAATTTTCGACCATAAGACTTTTAATACTAAACAAAGCCGAGCATGGCGATTGGGGATACGCTACCCAATCCTAATAAATCCAAAAGCAAGCCTTCTACGCAAACTATGCAAGTCCTCTAATCCTCGCGCTTACCCGAGCCACCATCCGCATGCAATCTATAAAAAGAGTCAACAACGAGAGGGTAAGCTAACGCTTAGTGAATGATAATATACTACATACATATATATGTATAAAATGGACACGCCACAAAATAACAAATACCGCATACCGAGGCATCCATATATAAGGCACTACACTAAGCATACTGTACGATCTCTAAGCAACGAGCTAAAGATACAACAACAATATAAGTTCACCAACGACGATGTGAACAACGCCAAATAGCTACACCCGGAGGGTTAGCTACAACACAACAATACATTAATATATAACAATATAAACGAACAAGGTTAACGCCTTAACCCAATACCGAGAACCAAATACCACAATGAAGATTGGCCGAACTACACGAGCCTTAGTAATCCGAAACCACACGAGATTACTATCTTCACAACATCGAGGTTGGCCGAACTACACGAGCCTTAGTAATCTGAAACCACACGAGATTACTACCTCAATAAGATGACCGAACTACACGAGTCACCATGAATCCGAACTACACGAGATTCATTTCCACAATACAATAAGATGACCGAAACCACACGCGTCATCGTGAATCCGAAACCACACGCGATTCACTTCTCCAACTTAAACCCACGGTCACGGGATTATAAAATCCACCATATCGGGGCTACAACATCCAAATCACAACCACATGTGATAATGTACACACGAACGTGTACTTCGCCAAAGATGGTCAACCAAAATGCACAACCGTGCCATTTGGACTCATACAAAAGTCCATCAAATCCACCTATATGTGAAGTGAGCTCTATAACCGAGAACCACCTCACCCGACCCGCACCCATCCTACACATACATATGCACATAGGATATTAACACTCACCTTGAAGTCTTGAAGAAAGCTTCCAAGTAAACCGCAACTCGCCAATGGAAAATACCTATTCCATTATCACAATTACAACAATACACTTAGAGTGGATTTACAAATCAACCCAATTCGTCACTTAGTGCAATTTCGACCCAAATGCACTTCCAAGCACAAACCGTGCCCAAAACTAACCAATAATCACTAACACAAGTGAGAATGGTCCTAATACGCCAATTAAACCCGAACTCAAGTGTTAAACACGTGTCATACCCATTTTAACACTTAAACCCTAATTTTGACCCATAAGGTCAAAATCTCACCATTTACAAGTTTTAACACCAAAACACATTTAACTTAGTTTAATACTTCAACTTAATCCATTTTAAGTTTATAAACCTCATTAAATCGCCAAATGGGTCATAATCACCACCAAACCCTAATTTGACCCAAAGTCACAATTAGTCAACCAAATAACCTTAAATGGGTTTCAATACTTCCATAATCACTAACTTAAGTGATTAAACTCAATTTCAAGTCCTAAACATGGCCAATTAGTTCACCAACCCAAAATCCACCAACAATTAACAATAAACCCAATTACTAGCATCACTAAACCCATTTCATCATCTAAAAGGGTTTTTCATCAAACTAACTCAAACCCTAACTTGAATATCAAATCAAATAGATGAAATTCGGAGTTTGAGCTTACCAATACTATCACCGCGTAGCCAAGAACGAGAGGAACAACTTTAGAACTCGAGCTTTGATGAGAATTCGCCTCCTTCTTCTCCAAATCCACCTCTCTCTCTCTCTATAAAACTCTTACTCTCTCACTAGATAAGGTTGGGAGTGTTTGATGAGTGAAAATGTGATCCAAACTGATCAAAGGATCAGTTTTGATGACCCCAAACCGACCCCAAGTGAAAGGACCAAAGTACCCTTCATTTAGACCTTTTAAAAAGGCTGAAAATTGCATCAGACGGGTTCGGCGCGCCGCGCCGAAAGGTGGAGCGCCGCTCCAACGTACAGGTCAGTTTTGAGAAACTTGTTTTGGCCATAACTTTTTGACCGTAGCTCCGTTTTCGATTAATCAAATATCGTTGGAAATGTGATAAGATTTCCTTTCCAATGGTAAGGCTTTGGAACATCAACACAAACTTTATTTGGGGTTGAAAGGATACGTACACACCTTGTCACTTCAGACAACGTCCAGTTTCCTTCGGCGTCCGAGCAAGCAACACGTAAACTTCATACACGCATCGTACACCATAAATACATTATGTACAATAAATATTTGGGTCTTACATTTTAAACCTTTTGGGACAATTTACTGACCTAGTAACCTTTGACTTAGGTTGACGACCTTTCGGACCGACTTACTACCTGCATACTTTTCGTATCGACTTTTACTGCTTATTCACTGTGAATTATAGCTCCCTTTTTACTTTAACTATTTTTGGGACTGAGAATACATGCGTTTTTTATGTTTTACATACTAGACACGAGTACTTAAACTTTATATATGTGTGGGCGACATAATGGCACAAAGATTCCCCTTAGCATGGTAACGTTTAATCATTGGTTTTTGAACCGGTGAAGGCGAATATTAGATATGGATCCATAGGGTGTGATGTAGTGACCCGAACTTTTCCATGTTTATATATATTAATTGAGATTTATATTTACATGATTAAATGTTTCCAACATGGTAAGCAATCAAACTTGTTAAGACTTGATTAATTGAAATATGTTTCATATAGACAATTGACCACCCAAGTTGACCGGTGATTCACGAACGTTAAAACTTGTAAAAACTATATGATGACATATATATGGATATATATATATATATAGTTAACATGATACTATGATAAGTAAACATATCATTAAGTATATTAACAATGAACTACATATGTAAAAACAAGACTACTAACTTAATGATTTTTAAACGAGACATATATGTAACGATTATCGTTGTAAAGACATTTAATGTATATATATCATATTAAGAGATATTCATACATGATAATATCATGATAATATAATAATTTAAAATCTCATTTGATATTATAAACATTGGGTTAACAACATTTAACAAGATCGTTAACCTAAAGGTTTCAAAACAACACTTACATGTAACGACTAACGATGACTTAACGACTCAGTTAAAATGTATATACATGTAGTGTTTTAATATGTATTTATACACTTTTTAAAGACTTCAATACACTTATCAAAATACTTTTACTTAACAAAAATGCTTACAATTACATCCTCGTTCAGTTTCATCAACAATTCTACTCGTATGCACCCGTATTCGTACTCGTACAATACACAACTTTTAGATGTATGTACTATTGGTATATACACTCCAATGATCAGCTCTTAGCAGCCCATGTGAGTCACCTAACACATGTGGGAACCATCATTTGGCAACTAGCATGAAATATCTCATAAAATTACAAAAATATGAGTAATCATTCATGACTTATTTACATGAAAACAAAAATACATATCCTTTATATCTAATCCATACACCAACGACCAAAAACACCTACAAACACTTTCATTCTTCAATTTTCTTCATCTAATTGATCTCTCTCAAGTTCTATCTTCAAGTTCTAAGTGTTCTTCATAAATTCCAAAAGTTCTAGTTTCATAAAATCATGAATACTTGCAAGTTTGCTAGCTCACTTCCAATCTTGAAAGGTGATCATCCAACCTCAAGAAATCTTTGTTTCTTACAGTAGGTTATCATTCTAATACAAGGTAATAATCATATTCAAACTTTGGTTCAATTTCTATAACTATAACAATCTTATTTCAAGTGATGATCTTACTTGAACTTGTTTTCGTGTCATGATTCTGCTTCAAGAACTTCGAGCCATCCAAGGATCCGTTGAAGCTAGATCCATTTTTCTCTTTTCCAGTAGGTTTATCCAAAGAACTTAAGGTAGTAATGATGTTCATAACATCATTCGATTCATACATATAAAGCTATCTTATTCGAAGGTTTAAACTTGTAATCACTAGAACATAGTTTAGTTAATTCTAAACTTGTTCGCAAACAAAAGTTAATCCTTCTAACTTGACTTTTAAAATCAACTAAACACATGTTCTATATCTATATGATATGCTAAC
Source organism: Rutidosis leptorrhynchoides (assembly GCF_046630445.1). Lineage (NCBI taxonomy): Eukaryota > Viridiplantae > Streptophyta > Magnoliopsida > Asterales > Asteraceae > Rutidosis > Rutidosis leptorrhynchoides. The sequence continues at coordinate 354,006,756 of NC_092338.1, forward strand.
TTAATGATTTAAAACCTGGAGACACGAAAAACACCATAAAACCGGATTTACGCCGTCGTAGTAACACCGCGGGCTGTTTTGGGTTAGTTAATTAAAAACTATGATAAACTTTGATTTAAAAGTTGCTATTCTGAGAAAATAATTTTTATTATGAACATGAAACTATATCCAAAAATTATAGTTAAACTCAAAGTGGAAGTATGTTTTCTAAAATGGTCATCTAGACGTCGTTCTTTCGACTGAAATGACTACCTTTACAAAAGGACTTGTAACTTACTTTTCTGACTATAAACCTATACTTTTTCTGTTTAGATTCATAAAATAGAGTTCAATATGAAACCATAGCAATTTGATTCACTCAAAACGGATTTAAAATGAAGAAGTTATGGGTAAAACAAGATTGGATAATTTTTCTCATTTTAGCTACGTGAAAATTGGTAACAAATCTATTCCAACCATAACTTAATCAACTTGTATTGTATATTATGTAATCTTGAGATACCATAGACATGTATACAATGTTTCGACCTATCATGTCGACACATCTATATATATTTCGGAACAACCATAGACACTCTATATGTGAATGTTGGAGTTAGCTATACAGGGTTGAGGTTGATTCCAAAATATATATAGTTTGAGTTGTGATCAAAACTGAGATACGTATATTCTGGGTCGTGGATTGATTCAAAATAATATTTATCGATTTATTTCTGTACATCTAACTGTGGACAACTAGTTGTAGGTTACTAACGAGGACAGCTGACTTAATAAACTTAAAACATCAAAATATATTAAAAGTGTTGTAAATATATTTTGAACATACTTTGATATATATGTATATATTGTTATAGGTTCGTGAATCAACCAGTGGTCAAGTCTTACTTCCCGACGAAGTAAAAATCTGTGAAAGTGAGTTATAGTCCCACTTTTAAAATCTAATATTTTTGGGATGAGAATACATGCAGGTTTTATAAATGATTTACAAAATAGACACAAGTACGTGAAACTACATTCTATGGTTGAATTATCGAAATCGAATATGCCCCTTTTTATTAAGTCTGGTAATCTAAGAATTAGTGAACAGACACCCTAATTGACGCGAATCCTAAAGATAGATCTATTGGGCTTAACAAACCCCATCCAAAGTACCGGATGCTTTAGTACTTCGAAATTTATATCATATCCGAAGGGTGTCCCGGAATGATGGGGATATTCTTATATATGCATCTTGTTAATGTCGGTTACCAGGTGTTCACCATATGAATGATTTTTATCTCTATGTATGGGATGTGTATTGAAATATGAAATCTTGTGGTCTATTATTATGATTTGATATATATAGGTTAAACCTATAACTCACCAACATTTTTGTTGACGTTTTAAGCATGTTTATTCTCAGGTGATTATTAAGAGCTTCCGCTGTCGCATACTTAAATAAGGACGAGATTTGGAGTCCATGCTTGTATGATATTGTGTAAAAACTGTATTCAAGAAACTTATTTTGTTTTAACATATTTGTATTGTAAACCATTATGTAATGGTCGTGTGTAAACAGGATATTTTAGATTATCATTATTTGATAATCTACGTAAAGCTTTTTAAACCTTTATTGATGAAATAAAGGTTATGGTTTGTTTTAAAATGAATGCAGTCTTTGAAAAACGTCTCATATAGAGGTCAAAACCTCGCAACGAAATCAATTAATATGGAACGTTTTTAATCAATAAGAACGGGACATTTCATTTGGTATCCGAGCGTTGGTCTTAGAGAACCAGAATTTTGCATTAGTGTGTCTTATCAAGTTTGTTAGGATGCATTAGTGAGTCTGGACTTCGACCGTGTTTACTTGAAAAATGATTGCTTAACAAATTTTGTTGGAAACTATATATTTTTAACATGTGAATATTATGTGATATATTAATCTCTTAACGCGTTTGATATTATGTGATAGATGTCTACCTCTAGAACAAGTCCCATTGACTCACCTAATAATAATGAAGAGTCAAATGTAAATTGGAATGATTCGTGGACTGATTCACAAGTTCCCGAAGAGGAACCGGAAGAAGAGTCGGAACCGGAAGAAGAATCGGAACCGGAAGAAGAATCGGAACCGGATGAAGAAATAGAACCGGTGGGGGAAATAATAAAACGGTTAAGTAAAAGAAAATCCTCAACCAACCGACCAAGGTTAATTATGGTCAATGGTGTTTCCGCCAAGGAAGCAAAATATTGGGAGGATTACCAATTCTCCGATGAATCGGATTCCGACGAGAATTCCGATGATGTTATAGAAATTACCCCAACTGAATTTAAAAAGGCAAAAGAAAATAATAAAGGAAAGGGCATAAAAATAGAGAAATCTAATTCCAACCCCGATGAACTTTATATGTATCGTCAACCCCCGAAGTCCTTAAGTTGTAACAATGACCCGGGAACCTCTAAACCACCAGGTTTTTCTAAACCAATGTGGAAAATGACGGCTCGTATTAGGGGAACATCATATATCCCTAGAAACTTGGCAAAACGAACCAAAACCGAAGAAGAAGAAGAAACAAGCGAGTCGGAATAAGATAGTTGTATTCATGTGGTGTAATATATGTAATATAGTGTGCTTATGCTTTATGATATATGTAAAAATTGCTTGTATTAATAAGTATTTTTTTATGAATCTAACTCTTGTCTATTTTACAGTATAAAAACACAAAATGGATAGACAACCCAATATTTTAAGAGACCTACCCGGAGACATGATTGATGAAATCTTGTCTAGAGTCGGTCAAAATTCTTCGGCACAACTATTAAAGGTGAGATCAATTTGTAAGACATTTGAAGAACGTTCCAAGAATGCCTTGGTTTATAAAAGGCTTTCGTTCGAAAGATGGGGGATATCACATTGGGAAATCCATAAGTTACGATGTGTTTACTTTGACGCATATATTGCGGGGAACCCAAATGCTATTTTACGCAATGGGTTAAGAAATTATTTTGACTCAATATATCTGAATATTGGACTTCGTGATTTAGAAAAAGCGGCTAACATGCAGCATAAAGAAGCATGTTATGCTTACGGATTAGTAATGTTCGCTTCTCACCAAAGTGAGAACAAGAACATCGGGCTACAACTATTAAACAAAACGTTCCCACAAGTGACAGAGTCGGTAATTGGGGTAAGAAATGAGGTTTTTAGATTGTTACGGGACTGTTGGACATTACGTAACCCTCGTCCCTTTGACGACGTTACAACACGATGTCTTATCAACGGCCATAACGGTTATGTTACACAAGACCAAGGATGGGAAGTAATCCTAGTAAAACCAGAATGCATGACTTGTTTCTGGACGTATGAATTACATGTCTTTATTGCCTTTGCTGAACGACTTGTGTACTAGCTAGAATTATCTTCACAACCATCTTGTATCAAATTTATTGTGTGCTATATTTCATGCTATATGTAAAATAAGCGGTATTGTAAGTTTGTAAAATATTGTGTAAAAGTTTGAACGCGAAATATTATTATAATCAGTTTTTCATATAGAATTGTAGTAGTTGAATTGTATATTAGCTACTAAGTATGAACTTAACGGGTAGGCACTACCCGAATTTAAACTTATAAAACGCTAATATGAAGAAAAAGCTTTTATAAATGAGTTCATATTATGCTACGAAATACTATTAACTACTCTTAATATTCTGTATGATTAACTTGTTCCTTTTGACTATTTTGAAGGAAATGGCACCGACTACTCGACACACCGTGAATATGAATGAAGAGGAATTCCGTACTTTTCTAGCTTCAAACATAGCCACAGTAAAGGCTGCGCTACATACCAACAATAACCTTGGATCTAGCAGTACAAGAAATCGTGTAGGATGCACCTACAAAGAATTCACTGCCTGCAAACCTTTGGAATTTGATGGAACCGAAGGACCGATCGGATTGAAACGGTGGACTGAGAAGGTCGAATCGGTGTCTGCCATAAGTAAGTGTACTGAAGAGGACAAAGTGAAGTACGCTACGCATACCTTCACAGGTTCTGCGTTAACATGGCGGAATACCTATCTAGAGCAAGTGGGACAAGACGATGCGTACGCACTACCGTGGTCAGCATTCAAGCACTTGATGAACGAGAAGTACCGTCCCAGAACCGAGGTCAATAAGCTCAAGACAGAACTTAGAGGGTTACGAACCCAAGGATTTGATATTACCACGTACGAAAGACGATTCACAGAATTGTGCCTATTGTGTCCGGGAGCATTCGAAGATGAGGAAGAGAAGATCGACGCATTTGTGAAAGGATTACCGGAAAGAATCCAAGAAGATATAAGTTCACACGAGCCCGCCTCCATACAACAGGCATGTAGAATGGCTCACAAACTAGTGAACCAGATTGAAGAAAGAATTAAAGAATAGACTACTGAAGAGGCCAATGTGAAGCAAGTCAAAAGAAAGTGGGAGGAAAACGGTGATAAGAATCACCAATATAATAACAACAGCAATTACAACAATAATCGCAACAATTATCCCAACAATCGCAACATTAATCGCAACTACAACAAACGGCCCAACAACAACAACAACAACAACAACTACAACAATCATCCCAACAACAATAATAACCGCAACAACAACAACAATCAGAAGCAGCTATGCCAAAGGTGTGAAAAGTATCACTCGGGGTTCTGCACCAAATTTTGCAACAAGTGTAAAAGAAATGGTCATAGAAGTGTGAGGTCTACGGACCAGGGGTTAATAGAACGAAAGGAACAAATGGTGTCGGAACGAGTAATGGCGGAGCAAGTAGTGTCGGAGCAAGTTATGCCAATGTAGTTTGTTATAAATGTGGAAAACCGGGCCACATTATTAGAAATTGCCCGAACCAGGAGAACACAAATGGACAAGGCCGCGGAAGAGTTTTCAATATTAATGCGGCAGAGGCACAGGAAGACCCGGAGCTTGTTACGGGTACGTTTCTTATTGACAATAAATCTGCTTACGTTTTATTTGATTCGGGTGCGGATAGAAGCTATATGAGTAGAGATTTTTTTGCTAAATTAAATTGTCCATTGACGCCTTTGGATAGTAAATTTTTACTCGAATTAGCAAATGGTAAATTAATTTCAGCAGATAATATATGTCGGAATCGAGAAATTAAACTGGTTAGCGAAACATTTAAGATTGATTTGATACCAGTAGAGTTAGGGAGTTTTGATGTGATAATCGGTATGGACTGGTTGAAAGAAGTGAAAGCAGAGATCGTTTGTTACAAAAATGCAATTCGCATTATACGAGAAAAAGGAAAACCCTTAATGGTGTACGGAGAAAAGGGCAACACGAAGCTACATCTTATTAGTAATTTGAAGGCACAAAAACTAATAAGAAAAGGTTGCTATGCTGTTCTAGCACACGTCGAGAAAGTACAAACTGAAGAAAAGAGCATCAATGATGTTTCCATTGTAAAAGAATTTCCCGATGTATTTCCGAAAGAATTACCGGGATTACCCCCACATCGATCCGTTGAATTTCAAATAGATCTTGTACCAGGAGCTGCACCAATAGCTCGTGCTCCTTACAGACTCGCACCCAGCGAGATGAAAGAACTGCAAAGCCAATTATAAGAACTTTTAGAGCGTGGTTTCATTCGACCAAGCACATCACCGTGGGGAGCTCCTATTTTGTTTGTCAAGAAGAAAGATGGTACATTCAGGTTGTGTATCGACTACCGAGAGTTGAAAAAACTTACCATCAAGAACCGCTACCCACTACCGAGAATCGACGACTTATTTGATCAACTACAAGGCTCGTCTGTTTATTCAAAGATTGACTTACATTCCAGGTATCATCAAATGCGGGTGAAAGAAGATGATATTCTAAAGACTGCTTTCAGAACACGTTACGGTCATTACGAGTTTATGGTCATGCCGTTTGGTTTAACTAATGCACCAGCTGTGTTCATGGACCTTATGAACCGAGTGTGTGGACCATACCTTGACAAGTTTGTCATTGTTTTCATTGATGACATACTTATTTACTCAAAGAATGACCAAGAACACGGTGAACATTTGAGAAAGGTGTTAGAAGTATTGAGGAAGGAAGAATTGTACGCTAAATTTTCAAAGTGTGCATTTTGGTTGGAAGAAGTTCAATTCCTCGGTCACATAGTGAACAAAGAAGGTATTAAGGTGGATCCGACAAAGATAGAAACTGTTGAAAAGTGGGAAACCCCGAAAACTCCGAAACACATACGCCAGTTTTTAGGACTAGCTGGTTACTACAGAAGGTTCATCCAAGACTTTTCCAGAATAGCAAAACCCTTAACTGCATTAACGCATAAAGGGAAGAAATTTGAATGGAATGATGAACAAGAGAAAGCGTTTCAGTTATTGAAGAAAAAGCTAACTACGGCACCTATATTGTCATTGCCTGAAGGGAATGATGATTTTGTGATTTATTGTGACGCATCAAAGCAAGGTCTCGGTTGTGTATTAATGCAACGAACGAAGGTGATTGCTTATACGTCTAGACAATTGAAGATTCACGAACAAAATTATACGACGCATGATTTGGAATTAGGCGCGGTTGTTTTTGCATTAAAGACTTGGAGGCACTACTTATATGGGGTCAAAAGTATTATATATACCGACCACAAAAGTCTTCAACACATATTTAATCAGAAACAACTGAATATGAGGCAGCGTAGGTGGATTGAATTATTGAATGATTACGACTTTGAGATTCGTTACCACCCGGGGAAGGCAAATGTGGTAGCCGATGCCTTGAGCAGGAAGGGCAGAGAACCCATTCGAGTAAAATCTATGAATATAATGATTCATAATAACCTTACTACTCAAATAAAGGAGGCGCAACAAGGAGTTTTAAAAGAGGGAAATTTAAAGGATGAAATACCCAAAGGATCGGAGAAGCATCTTAATATTCGGGAAGACGGAACCCGGTATAGGGCTGAAAGGATTTGGGTACCAAAATTTGGAGATATGAGAGAAATGGTACTTAGAGAAGCTCATAAAACCAGATACTCAATACATCCTGGAACGGGGAAGATGTACAAGGATCTCAAGAAACATTTTTGGTGGCCGGGTATGAAAGCCGATGTTGCTAAATACGTAGGAGAATGTTTGACGTGTTCTAAGGTCAAAGCTGAGCATCAGAAACCATCAGGTCTACTTCAACAACCCGAAATCCCGGAATGGAAATGGGAAAACATTACCATGGATTTCATCACTAAATTGCCAAGGACTGCAAGTGGTTTTGATACTATTTGGGTAATAGTTGATTGTCTCACCAAATCAGCACACTTCCTGCCAATAAGAGAAGATGACAAGATGGAGAAGTTAGCACGACTGTATTTGAAGGAAGTCATCTCCAGACTTGGAATACCAATCTCTATTATCTCTGATAGGGATGGTAGATTTATTTCAAGATTCTGGCAGACATTACAGCAAGCATTAGGAACTCGTCTAGACATGAGTACTGCCTATCATCCACAAACTGATGGGCAGAGCGAAAGGACGATACAAACACTTGAAGACATGCTACGAGCATGTGTTATTGATTTCGGAAACAGTTGGGATCGACATCTACCGTTAGCAGAATTTTCCTACAACAACAGCTACCATTCAAGTATTGAGATGGTGCCGTTTGAAGCACTTTATGGTAGAAAGTGCAGGTCTCCGATTTGTTGGAGTGAAGTGGGGGATAGACAGATTACAGGTCCGGAGATTATACAAGAAACTACCGAGAAGATCATCCAAATTCAACAACAGTTGAAAACCGCCCAAAGTCGACAAAAGAGCTACGCGGACATTAAAAGAAAAGATATAGAATTTGAAATTGGAGAGATGGTCATTCTTAAAGTTGCACCTTGGAAAGGCATTGTTCGATTTGGTAAACGAGGGAATATTAAATCCAAGGTATATTGGACCATTCAAGATTATTGATCGTGTCGGACCAGTAGCTTACCGACTTGAGTTACCTCAACAACTCGCGGCTGTACATAACACTTTCCACGTCTTGAATTTGAAGAAATGTTTTGCTAAAGAAGATCTCACTATTCCGTTAGATGAAATCCAAATCAACGAAAAACTTCAATTCATCGAAGAACCCGTCGAAATAATGGATCGTGAGGTTAAAAGACTTAAGCAAAACAAGATACCAATTGTTAAGGTTCGATGGAATGCTCGTAGAGGACCCAAGTTCACCTGGGAGCATGAAGATCAGATGAAGAAGAAATACCCGCATCTATTTCCAGAAGATTCGTCAACACCTTCAACAGCTTAAAATTTCGGGACGAAATTTATTTAACGGGTAGGTACTGTAGTGACCCGAACTTTTCCATGTTTATATATATTAATTGAGATTTATATTTACATGATTAAATGTTTCCAACATGGTAAGCAATCAAACTTGTTAAGACTTGATTAATTGAAATATGTTTCATATAGACAATTGACCACCCAAGTTGACCGGTGATTCACGAACGTTAAAACTTGTAAAAACTATATGATGACATATATATTGATATATATATAGTTAACATGATACTATGATAAGTAAACATATCATTAAGTATATTAACAATGAACTACATATGTAAAAACAAGACTACTAACTTAATGATTTTTAAACGAGACATATATGTAACGATTATCGTTGTAAAGACATTTAATGTATATATATCATATTAAGAGATATTCATACATGATAATATCATGATAATATAATAATTTAAAATATCATTTGATATTATAAACATTGGGTTAACAACATTTAACAAGATCGTTAACCTAAAGGTTTCAAAACAACACTTACATGTAACGACTAACGATGACTTAACGACTCAGTTAAAATGTATATACATGTAGTGTTTTAATATCTATTTATACACTTTTTAAAGACTTCAATACACTTATAAAAATACTTCTACTTAACAAAAATGCTTACAATTACATCCTCGTTCAGTTTCATCAACAATTCTACTCGTATGCACCCGTATTCGTACTCGTACAATACACAGCTTTTAGATGTATGTACTATTGGTATATACACTCCAATGATCAGCTCTTAGCAGCCCATGTGAGTCACCTAACACATGTGGGAACCATCATTTGGCAACTAGCATGAAATATCTCATAAAATTACAAAAATATGAGTAATCATTCATGACTTATTTACATGAAAACAAAAATACATATCCTTTATATCTAATCCATACACCAACGACCAAAAACACCTACAAACACTTTCATTCTTCAATTTTCTTCATCTAATTGATCTCTCTCAAGTTCTATCTTCAAGTTCTAAGTGTTCTTCATAAATTCCAAAAGTTCTAGTTTCATAAAATCAAGAATACTTTCAAGTTTGCTAGCTCACTTCCAATCTTGAAAGGTGATCATCCAACCTCAAGAAATCTTTGTTTCTTACAGTAGGTTATCATTCTAATACAAGGTAATAATCATATTCAAACTTTGGTTCAATTTCTATAACTATAACAATCTTATTTCAAGTGATGATCTTACTTGAACTTGTTTTCGTGTCATGATTCTGCTTCAAGAACTTCGAGCCATCCAAGGATCCGTTGAAGCTAGATCCATTTTTCTCTTTTCCAGTAGGTTTATCCAAGGAACTTAAGGTAGTAATGATGTTCATAACATCATTCGATTCATACATATAAAGCTATCTTATTCGAAGGTTTAAACTTGTAATCACTAGAACATAGTTTAGTTAATTCTAAACTTGTTCGCAAACAAAAGTTAATCCTTCTAACTTGACTTTTAAAATCAACTAAACACATGTTCTATATCTATATGATATGCTAACTTAATGATTTAAAACCTGGAGACACGAAAAACACCATAAAACCGGATTTACGCCGTCGTAGTAACACCGCGGGCTGTTTTGGGTTAGTTAATTAAAAACTATGATAAACTTTGATTTAAAAGTTTCTATTCTGAGAAAATAATTTTTATTATGAACATGAAACTATATCCAAAAATTATAGTTAAACTCAAAGTGGAAGTATGTTTTCTAAAATGATCATCTAGACGTCGTTCTTTCGACTGAAATGACTACCTTTACAAAAATGACTTGTAACTTACTTTTCCGACTATAAACCTATACTTTTTCTGTTTAGATTCATAAAATAGAGTTCAATATGAAACCATAGCAATTTGATTCACTCAAAACGGATTTAAAATGAAGAAGTTATGGGTAAAACAAGATTGGATAATTTTTCTCATTTTAGCTACGTGAAAATTGGTAACAAATCTATTCCAACCATAACTTAATCAACTTGTATTGTATATTATGTAATCTTGAGATACCATAGACATGTATACAATGTTTCGACCTATCATGTCGACACATCTATATATATTTCGGAACAACCATAGACACTCTATATGTGAATGTTGGAGTTAGCTATACAGGGTTGAGGTTGATTCCAAAATATATATAGTTTGAGTTGTGATCAATACTGAGATACGTATACACTGGGTCGTGGATTGATTCAAGATAATATTTATCGATTTATTTCTGTACATCTAACTGTGGACAACTAGTTGTAGGTTACTAACGAGGACAGCTGACTTAATAAACTTAAAACATCAAAATATATTAAAAGTGTTGTAAATATATTTTGAACATACTTTGATATATATGTATATATTGTTATAGGTTCGTGAATCAACCAGTGGTCAAGTCTTACTTCCCGACGAAGTAAAAATCTGTGAAAGTGAGTTATAGTCCCACTTTTAAAATCTAATATTTTTGGGATGAGGATACATGCAGGTTTTATAAATGATTTACAAAATAGACACAAGTACGTGAAACTACATTCTATGGTTGAATTATCGAAATCGAATATGCCCCTTTTTATTAAGTCTGGTAATCTAAGAATTAGGGAACAGACACCCTAATTGACGCGAATCCTAAAGATAGATCTATTGGGCTTAACAAACCCCATCCAAAGTACCGGATGCTTTAGTACTTCGAAATTTATATCATATCCGAAGGGTGTCCCGGAATGATGGGGATATTCTTATATATGCATCTTGTTAATGTCGGTTACCAGGTGTTCACCATATGAATGATTTTTATCTCTATGTATGGGATGTGTATTGAAATATGAAATCTTGTGGTCTATTATTATGATTTGATATATATAGGTTAAACCTATAACTCACCAACATTTTTGTTGACGTTTTAAGCATGTTTATTCTCAGGTGATTATTAAGAGCTTCCGCTGTCGCATACTTAAATAAGGACGAGATTTGGAGTCCATGCTTGTATGATATTGTGTAAAAACTGCATTCAAGAAACTTATTTTGTTTTAACATATTTGTATTGTAAACCATTATGTAATGGTCGTGTGTAAACAGGATATTTTAGATTATCATTATTTGATAATCTACGTAAAGCTTTTTAAACCTTTATTGATGAAATAAAGGTTATGGTTTGTTTTAAAATGAATGCAGTCTTTGAAAAACGTCTCATATAGAGGTCAAAACCTCGCAACGAAATCAATTAATATGGAACGTTTTTAATCAATAAGAACGGGACATTTCATTTGACATCCTGACTCGGGCTAGTCGCGCTATCATTTAACGGGTGTTTGATACTTCGAGGACATACGCACTCGCCAAGTGTACTTTTAGGGGGTATTATTATTACGTTAAGTTAGTTACCGGGTGCCCACGGATAAGCATATACTTTATCATACTGATTTGAAACGCTGGTTGAAGCACTGAAATCTCGTGGTCTACATTACATTACTGAATACAAACTATAGCTCACCAACATTCGTGTTGACTTTTAAGCGTGTATTTCTCAGGTTCTTAGACGTTGTTGCTTCCGTTATTAGACTTGCTGTCTTGGTATTATAGACTTGTTGTTACAGACTCGCTGTGTTAGACTTTCGCTGCATAACTTAGAGATGTCTCAATCATGGAACTTTTATCTTGCATTCACAACTTATGTTATTTGAATAATGGCTTGTAACGACCTTTGTATCACGTTATCTTTTGTAAAACGTTATCCTTTTTGAATGCAAAACTTGTTTTAAAACAGCATGTAGTATTGTACCGTGTAATGGACCTGTTGTTGATGATTCGTACATGATGGTTTTGTACGAGGCGTCACATGTGATATCTCTACCCCTTACAAAGCATGTGGCATACTGCCACATGTCACCCATCCATTGATCTTCTCTCTTCTATAACACATGTCATTATATTACTGGTCAAAAAAATCCAACTACTCACGCTCCTCCATGTGACACGTGACATTTAACCACACAAAACCCATGTTTTTACTTCATTTCTGTAAAATCATACCAAAAAAACAAAAAAAAAAACGGATCAACTTCGCTCTCCAAAGCCCAACCACCCGCCGATTATGTCTTTACTCCGCCGAATTAGTCGGCGCCACCAGCACCATTAAATCCGTAACGGTTTCCTGAACGCGAAGGTACCAATTTCATCTACATCGACGATTGGTGCTGCCCACCGAAAGTTGTAAACCCTAGCGGTGTCCGTCGTGTCCGTCTCCGGCGAAAGCTCCGCCGTGTTTTCCGCCTGCAAGCGACTCCGTCGCCACCATCTATATGTAAGGTAGTTTAATTAAAGTCGGTTGTTTAATTAAAAGTAATATATTGTTATGTATTTGTGATGATTTGATACTTTAGTACCAATATTGAAATTCATTTTGATATGAGAGATCAGTGAATTTGTAATAATATTATATTCTAAAAAATGATAGGATTGATCAAGTTAAATATGTTTGGAAGATAAATGAAAATTTGATTTAGTCTCATGAATTCGGTTAATTAGGTAGTTTGGAAGTTATGGTTACTTGATTTTCATTGATTCAGCTTTTGTCATAGGAGTGGAATTAGGCTTTTAAACGTAGAGCAAAGCGAATTAGCTTTAAACAGAGATTAAAACGAATTGGGTTTACAACTTTGAGTTTAGGAATAGTTTGGTGACAGATAAAAGAATGAGTAATTATGTATTAAAAACGACACTCCCGTTTGATGTTTTTGCTGCTTCTAGATTTTATGATTTTATCTTTTGTTACTGGGATAGATAAGCCCGAAAATCATGTATTTGTGTGTTTGAATTATGAGTTATTAATTGTATATTAATTTTGTTTATTCATTGATAGTGAGGACGCAGCAAAAGGGCGTTGTTGTACACTTACAAGCATGCAGCTTGTGGATTTTCTGCTAAGCTAACTCCCAAGCAAGTTAAAGAACTTTCAAGTATGATGTCTTTGCTCTTGTGATATTTCCTGTATAATATTTGGATTCACTGTTTTGTTCAAAATGGTATCTTAATGGTTATAATCTAGGATCGATATTTTTATTCTTTAGGCATATAGCCTTAGGATATCAACTTACACGATAAGAATATAATATCGATTAAACAGATGAAGAGAGATAGAGGTATAAATTACTGTACTGAAGTAAGGGGCATATTACATCTGAATGGAAAATAAATATAAATGGGTCAAATGTTGTTAAAAAGGAAGGGTAACAGTGTAATTGAAACATTAAAGAGAAATATGGGCAAGTAGTGTCTGTTTGGGTATCATTTGGGTAATTTGTTCACGTTGGCAAGTGGCATATTCCATTGATTGAACTTGTAACATATAATTAGCAAACATGATTTTAATTTTTATTTTCTATTTTGACAGAGCAACCCGGTGTTCTCCAGGTGGTTGAGAGCAGGACAATGAAGCTTCATGATTTTAATTGTTATTTTCCATTGATTGCCACCATCTATATGTAAGGTAGTTTTTTCGTTTACTCTGATTGGCATTAATTATTGTGTTATGATTTGTTAGTTATGTCGTATTCAGTTTGTTATTTATGTTTTCAGGTGACTTTCCGATGGCTATTTTTGTCGGCTTCGTTGCTGGTGGCTCTAGGTTTGCCGCCGACCGATGCAATTATAGCTGCCATGGTTAAGGTATGATGTGCAATTCAATTTTATCATTAATTATTACTGTTCATATGAATTTTAATGCAATTGTTACTATTCATATAATATAATGTGCAATTCAATTTGAGGTTTGATTTAATATTGATTGATGGTGTTATTGTATGGATAACAGAGGTCAAGATAATCATTTATATTATTTGAGCAGATGTTTAAGGGATAAAGAAGATTTGACTCGTATCTTGGCAGGGCAACACCTAAGATGGCATACAATGTGTCAACTTTGTTTGTTTGCAGCCATGGCAGGTTTCAAATCTCCTTTTCTCCCAAATCATCTATTAAGAGGTTGTAACTCTAAACATATGAATTCATTTTGGTCAACTGTCACCTATTTTGACTCTTTTAATTTGTCCCATTACATGTAGACATTAACTAAACAATTTATAGGTAAACGTGTCAAAATTACCACCTGTCAAGAATACTAATTTTGTGATAGTTTTCTATGTTTCAGCATGTCCGGTGTGTTACCTTCCAGTTGAATGAGCTATTGCATTAGTGCCAAAAGTCCCATCATATTCCCATGTTGTACAAAATCTGACACACATACACGGACAAAATTTAACTAAAACTGAGTTTGGAGGTTCAGTTTTTAGAGGATTTCGTCTTTAATGCAGAGACTTGAATCATACGAAGTTAAAGAGTCAATACAGCTAAAACAATATTGGTGATGATTGATAATATTAATGATGTATGTTTCAGATGTATGAGGCGTTATAATGAATATAATATGATAACATGATACTATGATTTGTGACTGTTTTGAATATCGTAATGCATATAACCCTCATCGTCTTTCAAAGAGCAACTTTAATGAACGTTCTTTCTGTCTATATTAATGTTTAGCACAATCTTTACTAAAACTTTAATGCATTGGTTGAATGAAAAACATTGTTTATTTTATTATCAAGCATGATGTCTTATATTAATGTGACTTCGATAATGTTGATAAGTTCGTTTTGATTTTATACTTTGTCTTATTAGGGCCCGCAGTGCAACGCACGGGCTCTTAAAGGCTAGTGATATGTATATGTTACAAACGTGTATACCCAATTGTCATAACTTCCCGTAGTTTTTACATATAAATGATGACATTAGAGACGAAGGGAATTGCCATAATTATATATAACATAACAATTTAATAAACATAAATGATATGTATACCATATATATATATATATATATATATATATATATATATATATATATATATATATATATATATATATATATATATATAATCAAGAGGGAAACACTTTTTTGGAGGGAAATGGACGGAAGTAATACTTTTTTCGCTTTTTGATAAATGTTATTATTTTGGCGGAAAAACGTTCGAAGAAATAAATGATATTATGCATCATATTTAATGTTTTAATTAAAGTATTTTTTTAAGGGTTTAGAAATTAGGGTTTAGAAATTAGGGTTCAGAAATTAGGGTTTAGATATTAGGGTTTTGAAATTAGGGTTTAGGGTTTAGAAATTTAGGGTTTAGATTAAATTTTTAACACGAACGGTTTAAAGTTTAGGGTTTAGGATTTAGGGACTAAACGCAAAACACTAAACCCTAAACCCGAAACTCTAAATCGGCTAAATTTTGAAAAGAAAAAAAACTTCACGCAAGATGAACACAAAATGATGAAAATAAACTCTAATTAAAACATTACTCATGATAAATGTTATTAGTTATTTCTTCAAGCGTTTTCCCTCCCAAATAATAACATTCGTCACAAAATGTATTTTTTAAATGTTCATATTTTAATGTGATCTTAATGTTTGAAAAAAATAAAAATAAAATAAAAAAAATAAAAAATGAATTATTTCCCTCTAAAAAAGTGTTTTCCTCTTGATTAGGTGAAAAAAGTTTTGCCTAAAAACTTTCATATTTTGCCCAAAAATCTCCCCATTTAAAACAGAATTTTTTAAAGCTTTCTTATCGATATGAGTTTCCTCTCAGCGGCAATATAGTCTTCCAATTCCGGTTATCTTTCAGGCAATAGTTCAATTCCTACAGTATGCTGCTTCGGTCCGGTGTACCCTGGGAATAGACGAAGAATCTATTTAAGAGAATTGTGTCAAACACAATCCCGGTTTAACCTTCAATTCATTTAGACCGTTTTAACTTTCTGTTCTTAATCTAATTATTTATTTTGTGTGAATATTATAATCCGATTATTATGTATAAAGTTGTGATATGTTTATATTATTTTTAGTTTCGTATGCCTATTTCCTACAAGTATTTCTCAATCACGTTGAACAATAAAATATTAAGAAAAATTTATAGATAAAAAAGGATCATATACACATCACTTGCATTGCAACTTGTAACGACCCGACTTTTTCGACTTTTTATTTATATTTATTACTTTCACGAAACTGCGTATTTGTGCGTACTGAGCTAGATTATTTGCTGGGATCATTAATTATGTTAATTACTTTCGTTAATGCCTTACAACGTGTTTTTAAGTACTTAGTTGCTTAACATGATCCTTGAATGCATTTACGACCGTTAGTGTCACTTATTGTTTAAAACGAGCTACGTACTTGGTACACATTAAACTTTTGTCATAATTGGAATATTATGACTGCGTAAACATAATTGTTATTATTTATGACAATTACTTGGCTTTATGGTTCCTTAATCATGCTTAGTGCTTACTAATGCATACTAGTTACCTTAATGGACTTAACACCTTAATGGACTTCCATGGCCCAACCTACTCAACTTAGTGGACCACTTAATGGGTTAATTAGCCCATGTAATTAATAATTAGCCCATATAATTAATGAGACAAGTATCATGCATGCTTGTGTACTAATACTTGCATTATGTCCCAAACCACCCAACAAACCAACACCACTTTGTACCACCACCATGGACCACACCATGCCACACCACATGAGGCCAAAATGGTCCCCCTTGCTCCCAAACCTTCAGCCAACCATCACCACCTCACCATCACTTTATTTTTTTTAAAACCTCATTTCATTTCATTCAAACACACACACATTTTCTCTCAAATCTCTCTCTAGTTTTCTCTCAAATATTTAAAGAACTTGTAAGTGTTCTTGATCTTCTTTTCTTCTTTTTCTTCATCATTTTAGTGAATCATCATCATCATAATTCAAGATTCATGTTTTGTAACTTGAATCATTGTATATCTTGTGACTTTAAACTTTAATTTGAAGAAAGTGCAAGAACATGGAGGATTAAAGCTTTTTAGCTTTTAATCTTCTTTACTTATGTTAGATCTAAGTTTTAAAGCTTAAGATCTCTTTAATTGTGTTAAAGATCAAAATCATGTTTATGATCTTCATGAAACTTGTAGATCCAACTATTTACTTTATGGATCTTCAAGAACGTTTGAAATACAAGCTTACTAGCTTGATGTTTCTACAAAAAGTTAGTTAAGATCAAAGTTTACTAACTTATGATCTTCTTTAGTTTGTTGTAGCTTAGATTTGTGACTTGTGTTTGCATGAAACAAAAGATACAAGCTTACTAGCTTGAGATCTCATAATTATTGTTAGGAATTCAAGCTCTCTAGCTTAGGGTTTAATTTTTGTGTTTGATCTAAGTTTTGTAACTTATGGTCTTCTACTTTGTTTAAACAAAAGTTCATTAGCTTGTGTTCATGTTACTTTACAATATCTAAGTTTCATAACTTATGGTTGTGTAAAAGTTGAAAGTCTAAGTGTTATGACTTAGGGTTTCACCAAGAACATGAGATCTAGACTTTGAAGTCTAAGGTCTTTAATATTTAGCTAAGATCTAAGTTCTATAGCTTAAGGTCTTGCTTATTTAGTTTGATTCAAAGTTTATAGCTTAATAGTAATTGTACTTGTGTTAAAACTATGAAATTGATGTAACTTTGGTTCATCACCTTGCTCAAACTCTCACATGAGTTGTGTTTTATTTCTTAGTCTTAACTTTGTGTGTTGATGGTTAAGCCTTGGTTAAAGTGATGCTAAAACATCAAGAGTTGTACACTTGAGTCTTATACGCATCAAGGATGAGAACCGTGATGAGCATCAAACACTGAGAAACCCACTGGAGCACTTGTTTTCTGTTATTCAGGGTCTGATAAGGCTCCTGGCCTTCTGGAAAATTTGATTTCCAGATAGTTCGGTTTGAGTAGACGAATTTTCATTTAGGCCTCGCCTAAATCCGATATACGGTTTAGGATTTATAGCCTTCCGAAAGTCACTACGCCCTTGTAACGTTGTGCTGAAATTTCTGACCTACTCGCACTTAAACCATCGCGACGGTCAAACACAGATGAGTTAGGTTCTGAAAATTGGTCAGCGGTTAGAGGACTCATATACGGAGCCTTGCCCACTGGTCTCATGTCATTTCAGTTTGTATAGAGGTCGTAGCATCTGAACGAAGTCAGCCTTTGTTTCGGTCTCTATTCTTGATTGAAAACTTACTTTACTTTTTACGTATGATGTTGATGATGATGATACTTAAGACTTAACTTACGTACTTGTAACGACCCAACCTGTTAACCAACCAAAACTATGAAATAAAAAAAATTTTGAAGAAGGCCTGCCCAGGCAGAGTGCGCGGCGCGCATCCCTACCTGTGCGCGGCGCGCACAGGGCCTGGCAGCCCGCTGTCCAAATTGTTCCATTTTCGTAAAAAGATCTAACACTTCCTAACATTTTTAGACGAAATGCTTTTCACATCATATTAGTATAAGTAAAACTAGCACGAATCGATGATAAAACGAGTTTTACATCGCGGGGCCCACATATGCCCAAAATACCATTAAGTACGAAATACGAGTTTCGATCACAAAAGGTTTAATTGCCAAACGTCACTAGAGCATGGTGTTTGGGGTTAAACTACCCAAATATTGGTCGAACTTCCAAAAAGCTATAACCCCCGAAAGCCACTAATCCGTGCGAATACCTTTGCCCTTATCCAAGCCGGATCCTAAAAAGGTAAACAACGAGAGGGTAAGCTAATGCTTAGTGAATGCAATAATTATACACATACATATATAATATACCTACTTACAAGCACTTACACAAATACCTCATACATGCTAGCAAATCACAAAGCATACCATCGCAAAGTATAACTCTAAATTCTCCGAGACCACAAGCTAGCACAACGATAACATATATATAACTCGAATACTATAATATGTTACACTACAACACGTTACCATGGTTAACCAATAACACGAGGGAATGGTACTCTAAATTCCACCGGTGTTCATAACAACCGTTAGTGTACAATGAAATATATCACTAACCCCTAGGCTATTCGGACAACGAAATATCCGTTCAAAGAAATCATTAGTGTACAACGAAATATATCACTAACTCTTGGTCGGTTTGGACCACGAAATGTCCATAGTTAGTGTACAACGAAATATATCACTAACTCTTGGGCAAATTGGACAACGAAATATCCATCGTTAGTGTACAATGAAATATATCACTAACACTTGGTGGTATAGACAATGCATACCCGGCCCCTCACCCGCCCTAAAAATAGATACATTATATACACACATGTATAATCATTCCACTCACCTTGTCAACTTGGCGAGATTTCCAATAACAACTTGTAACTTCAAAGCGAGTCACCTAACACAATTAATTCTCAATTAATTCACATAATAAGTTAGACTTTCCACCAACTAGCCTCACTAGTGCATTTATGACCCATTTGCACTAGAATCACTCATTAAAGGTCAAGACTCCCAACTAATCACTAAAAGCTAGTGATTAAGGTTCTAAGACCTCTATCAACACATAACTAGGGTGTTTTCATACACAATTTATACCGCTAGGTCAAACCTACCCATTTGACCCATTTCAAGTTAACCATGAACCCTAGAAACACATTTTACTAGCAATACAAGTGAGCTAGTGATTAACTAACCATTTTAGACTCATTAACACCATTTATTACTTTAAAACCCTAGGTTGGTTATTCTTGAGTCCTCATGACTCAATCTTACCCACAAACCCCAAAATCACCAATAATGGGTTTTATGTTCATCACTACCCCAAGCCCTAACCCTTAAACAAATCAAATTAGGGAAATCAAGATTAGAACTTACCACCACAACCAAAACTTAGCTAGTGAGGAGATGAACAACTTTATAACTCTAGCTAAGACCCGAAACTAGCTCCTTCTTCCTTTACTTGAGCTTTCTCTCACTCAAATGGGTTTCTCTCACTAAAATTGAATTAGAAAGATGAAGGTGGTTGAAAATGGAGTTATGACTCCCAACCCACTGATCTGGTGACCTTATCTGGTCCCCTAAGTGAAATTACCACAATGCCTTTCCAAAGTATCTGATTAAATGAAAAGAACCCGGCTACAGTGGGAGTGCGCCATGTGAAGACCCGTCCTAATCCATCTGGACGAAGTCCATATCGATTATAAACGATTCACAACAGTTGATTACATCGCGAGGTACTTGACCTCTATATGATACATTTTACAAACATTGTATTCGTTTTTGAAAAGACAATCTTTCATTACATCGAAAGTTAACGGCATGCATACCATTTTATAATATATCTAGCTAAAATTGACTTAATAATAATCTTGATGAACTCAACGACTCGAATGCAACGTCTTTTGAAATATGTCATGAATGACTCCAAATAATATCTTTAAAATGAGCAAATGCACAGCGGAAGATTTCTTTCGTACCTGAGAATAAACATGCTTTCAAGTGTCAACCAAAAGGTTGGTGAGTTCATTAGTTTATCATAAACAATCATTTCATAATTTTAATAGACCACAAGATTTCATATTTTCAATTCTCGTAAATATACGTCCCATGCATAGAGACAAAAATATCATTCATATGGATTGAACACCTGGTAACCGACATTCACAATATACATATTAGAATATCCCCATCATTCCGGGATCCTCCTTCGGACATGATATAAATTTCGAAGTACTAAAGCATCCGGTACTTTGGATGGGGCTTGTTGGGCCCGATAGATCTATCTTTAGGATTCGCGTCAATTAGGGTGTCTGTTCCCTAATTCTTAGATTACCAGACTATATAGGGGCATATTCGATTCGATAATCCAACCATATAATGTAGTTTCAATTACTTGTGTCTATTTCGTAAAACAGTTATAAAAGCAGCGCATGCATTCTCAGTCCCAAAAATATATATTGTGAAAGCATTTACAAAGGGAATAATGAAAACTCACGCATATAAATATTGTAAAACAGTTAATAAAGCATTTGCATGTATTCGCAGTTCAAAATGTATTTCAAAAGCATTTAATAAAGCAGTTGTAAAAGTAGCGCATGTATTCTCAGTCCCAAAAATGTAAAGAGTAAAAGGGAGCAAACGAAACTCACCTAATGTATTTTGTAGTAAAAATACATATGACGACATTTAACAAAAGTAGGGTTGGCCTCGGATTCACGAACCTATATCATTCGTATATATATTAAAACATATACTTGTAATCGAACAAATATATATATTATTAGTGGTTTAATTATTATTTTAATTATGTGTTTCTTTAATAACCTACCTAATTATTTTTATAAATATTTATTATAAAAATATTAATATAGTTATGTTATGTTATAGGTAGTAATATAGTTTTATATAACTAATAATTATTTGATAAAATAATATTGCTAATAATAAATAAAAAGTTGTTTTATTTTATAATAATAATAGTAATAATAATAATAATAATAATAATAATAATAATAATAATAATAATAATATTTCATTTTAAATCATAACTTAATTATAATTTTAATCATGTTCATAAATATATATTTATATTATCTTAATCGTACACATATTTATAATTATATTTCTTGGTTGTATTTACCTTAACTAAACTCATGGCCTTACTCATAATCTTATTCATCGTATTATTTCCTAACATTAATTACTTCTTTTATAACATAGTCATATATTATTTTCTAGTCATAATATTAATAATAATAATAACAGTACCTACATTAATATTCATAAGGATACTAATAATATTAATAACAATGATAATAGAAATTATATTATTAATGATAATAGGAGTTATACCCATGAATCGTCAAGGTCATCGTTATCATCATCAAACACTACGACATCGTCACCATTTCGTTATCATAATCACCATCTTACTCATTTTATCACCACTTATATGCCCCATTCATTATCAATTTATATCATCACCAACGTCATCAATATAACCCGATCATCATAATTATATCATAATCATACTCATAATCATAATTATACCCGTACCCATCATCATCGTTTTCATTATCGTCACATAACATAATCATCATTAACCATGTTCATCATCTAAATCATACCGTCGCCTTTATCATTATCATAATCTAACATCACTCATCACCATATTTTTGGTCCAACATCAAAATGGCTCACGACCCAAAATAAGAGGTGAATCACGGCCCACATCTATCTTTAGCCCAATGATAAATCGAGTGAGCCTAAATAAGAAATAGTCCACTAGCCCACTTCTTAACATGCTAAGTTTAAATCCAAGTCCACTTAAATAAAAACTCATTCCTAATCTGATTTGTAAATCGATGGTAAAGGAGAAAATATCAGATATTTGCAAAAAGGTGGATTATTGTGTACCCTACCCACTTGTATACGTCAACACTAAATCATAACAATCAATCTTTATTGAATTATGATTCCCTTTGTCCTCCACTAATGAATGTAATCGGTAAGTGGAACATTCATTGTTTACAAATTGTTTATCCACAAAAGTATACAATAGTATCAACTTGTTTGCATGCTTTAGTTCACGAATAGTTGTTACTTTGATAATTGTTCTTTTCGTTTTTAGCTTTTGATTTATAGCCGAAAATAGGAACGATTGCTGTTGTAGAAGTTGTTCAAAACAGTAGCTTCAATCAGAGGAAGAAAACGTAGGTTTTGGCTGGAGCTGTTCGACAGAATTAGTAGGGAGATGATGTAGTAGTTTAATGGTGTTATAAAGTGGTTGTTTATGGGTTGTGGTAGCAATTCACTATGGGTATTTTTGGTCTTCGAATCAAATAGAAAGACAGATGGCGGTAGTAGCTGCAATATGCAGTAACAAAAAAAAAACAAAAAAAAAAACAAAAAAAAACTTGGTAATGGTGTTGGTTGTAGGTTCATGACAGTTGTAGTGTAGCAAGTTAGAAGCTGAAGGTGGTTTAGAGTATGATCATAAATGGTGATAAAAAAACTGCCATAATCATCAAAACTGTAAGAATTATGAAATTTTGTAACCTTTCGTCTGATAATACCTGCATATGATTCCATGTTTTTCGATGTCAATAATCAGGATTGGCACCTTATGATCTTAGTATCTTTCATCGCCGTAGACTTACTCAAAATCGTACCCAAAGATATAAATATACGAATGATGAGAGATCATCAATCTTCAAAGATTCTTCGTACATGTAAATATGATTGTATGGTGAATGACGATTATCAGAGGGAAATCACATGAGTATTAGTTTAGTGATGGCGTTGATGAATGTTGATAACTCAAAATATAAACAGGAACACGGATATAGTAGTTGCATGTTTTAACGGTGGAGGAAGGAGGCTCATGAAAGTGGTTTCAATCATTAGCACGAATAATAAGGTGATTGTTTGTTAATGGTCCTTGTTCATAAGAGGGAGTCGAAAGCGATGTTAAGATGGAGTTGTTGATTGTACGAAGTAAAATCCGAATAGTAGATTACTACAATGGTATGTGGTGCTAGATGAAGATGTAGGGTGATGGTGATTGAAGTTTGAAGATGTCTTCGGGGTTTGTGGTGATGGTGAGATAGCAGAAGAAGAGATGGTATATTGGTGTTAAAATCCATCTGCTATAACTATCTTATATATATAATATACATGTAATATTCTAATGTAGTGGTGAAATGAATGATTGGTATAGGAATAGAAATTAATCCACAAGTTGTATTGTAGTGCATATGGTGGTCGACAAAGAATCTCCAGCAGTAGGATCAAAAAAAAAAAGTAAATATAATTGATAAATATGATTGTGATATGTAACGGATTATATGCGAAATTATTTGATTGATTCTATATTTTATATTTAATATTAATATTAATAATTAATAAATATAAAATATAAAATATATTACCAATAATAATAATATTAATATAACAAATTAATATTAATACATAATTATTTTTCATAGAATGAAATATTATGAATTTCTACATATAATATTTATAAATTATTTATATTACAATATTCATATCAATAACCATGTATAGACTTTATATATATATATATATATATATATATATATATATATATACATATTTGTTTGCAAAGAATTGTTCGTGAATCGTCGGAAATAGTCAAAGGTCAGATGATGTCATAAAAATAGTTCAAACATTTTATGATTCAATTAAATAGACTTTGCTTATCATGTCGAAACCATATAAAATTAAGTTTAAATTTGGTCGAAAATTTCCGGGTCGTCACAGTACCTACCCGTTAAAGAAATTTCGTACCGAAATTTGAGTGAGGTCGTCATGGCTAACAATAAAAATGTGTTCATGACGAATATGAGTTGATAAATAGAGTTTTATCGCCATTTGAGTAATATGGATAAAAATAATCCTTTTATTCGAAGAGTACGAATGAAATTATCACAAAAGAGTGAATTGAAGAAATAAAGTTTCGTCTTAACTTTTGACACGGTCAGGGTTGAATTTAGAAAATAAGGTGCGTCTTAGCTTTTGACGTTGGCTTGGTTGAATTCCGGAATTCAAGGGATTTAAAGAAAATCTTCAAAATCTAGAAGATTTGATTCTTCGACGAATAAGATCTCTATAATTAAATACGTTGATCTGCCTCAATTTACTCTATCTGATATTTCCATTATAAATTAAACTCTTCCGTTCTATTATTCTCACAATTTCTATACTTTCTTTCTTAGTTAATACATCCAAAAGATTGTGAAAATGCTTAGTTCCAGTTCTAATCCCTAATATTTTCCTAATTATTATTTCTGTCATCCATCTTTTCAATCTTCCATCAGAAGAATCTGTTTACTTCTACTATTACTTGAGGTGATACTATTCTTAATTATACCGTGTCTTTACATTGCTATTCGCATTAATATCCATGGTTTGTAATTTCTGCGTTGTTGTTGGATTTTATATCTTCCCTTATATTTCAATGTCCCTGCTTCCGTCTCCTATAATTATTGTCATCCACAGTTAATGCGCTCTCTTATTTGCTGCGACTTATACCCCCTTTCTATTTCGGAGCTTCATGCTTTTGTTTACTTTTCGCAAGTAATGGTCCAGAATTCATAGGTATGGAGTTTCGAATTATCATAATATACAAGGTATAAAGGAAAGGTAGTAGTACGATTTGTTTTGTTAAATTATCTGAATCACTGAGAATAGAACTATCAAGAATATATTTTCTTGATATGTTCAGAAGTTAAGCAGAATGAAAGAGTTATGTAACATGGCACATGATGACGTTATGATCTGTGAATCATCACGTCTCATTAGAAATTCAGCATGACTTACTGTAATATAATCACGTTGATCAAGTGTCATTATATTATAGTAACTCATGCATCAATTCCCAACATTACTTCAATAACATTCATATTTTAAGCTCAAAAGTTTACAGAATATAGAAACTAACAGTTTCTATATGATGTAACACTGATAGTACGAAGAGATTAATTATTTCAGATAAGAATAGGTATGAAAATATCTTCAGAAATATGGAGGATATTTATAATGAAAGATACGATGATATCTTGGAATTTCTAATATCGAAGGATGGTGAAGAAAATTTGTCCGCAAGAGTTTGGAGTTAAAAGCAAGGTATTCGCTAAAGATTTCATCAGAAACAGAATCATCAGGATTCTTAATGTACAAGTTTAGTCCTTGTGTTTTATTCAGAGACTCCTTCGTAGTTAGCTCAATCCGTTTTTCAGTTCTAACTTTTCTGAGCATTTCCAACATACTATTCTTTATCATCAAACTTTCGATGATTATGGTCGTTTACGGTTGTCTATGGTTTCTGCTGCTTCATTCAGCTTTTTCAACGTTCAGAGTATTGATTTGTGACTGAGTGCTTTTCAGAATTCCAGAAGGAGAGATCATAATTCTAAGAGATAAATGTCATACATATAACTGTTGATGTAGATATGCTGTGAGTTTTCAAAGTACTGATTGTTGATTCCCGGTAATTGGTATGGCAGTTCTCATCACAAGATGCGGATGAGTATATGATAGGGTTTCAATAAATAAATATAATAATGATTTATCAGAGAGGCATAAGCCAAGAAGAAATGAGGTTGCTGGTACGTCTGCTGGTAATATGGTGAAATATAAAAGAATTCTCCGGTATCAAAACGGTAATCGTATATACCAAGATTATAGTAAGGCTACTTCGAATGAAAAGTCGAAGTTGACTTGCTGGAGCTGCGACAAAATTGGCTACTTTGAAAAAGGGATAGCAAAAGTTATTATTATTTTTTATTTTTTTATTTTTTTTTTGCTAATAAATGCCAAAGGATCTGACGCGGCTACGTGTTAAACTTTTACTCAGTTGTCGAGAGTTTCTCAGGTGCAATACTATATACATAAATCTTTCCTTCCGTAGATGAGGTGCGGTTGGTTCATCCTATCGATTGAGATGTTTTCGAGAATCATGAAAGGTTTGAACGCAGAATGTAATCGTGAAGATACAAATGAGGTTTAAGACGAAATCAAGTGGCAAACTTGAAGGAATTTTTAGTTTCATATGTTATAATCAATATTTTAATTCATTTTAATTGTTCAATCTTATTAGTCCACAGTCGATAGTCCACAATTGACAGTTTAATAATTTATATATAGTTTAATATATAATATTTGAATTGATTAATACGTATCGTCACTCGTGTACATGTGTCAGACTCGATCACAACTCAAACTATAAATATTATTGTAGAATCAACCTCAACCCTGTATAGAGAACTCGATCATTACTGCATATAGAGTGTCTATGGTGATTCCAAATAATATATATAGATGCGTCGATATGATATGTCAAAACTTTGTATACGTGTCCCGATATTTAAAGTGCGTACAAATAAATAACAGAAATTTAAATGACGAATAATAAAGTGCGTAAAGTAAGTAACAGAAATTAAATGACGATAAATAAAATTGCGAGAATATAAATTGCGATAAATAAACTGCGATAAATAAATTGCGATAATTAAATGGTAATACGGAATTAACAGTTAGCTAGGAACAGTTAGCTAGGATTTTGTTAGCGTGGATTCTTAATAGAATTTCATATTGTTAATTAATCTGTTTCTAATCAATTTTTATTGTGTCCATTATTTCTTCATTATGCCACTTGTTGGATTCTGATAGGTCAAAATCCAAATATGAAATTGAATTTGAATGAAAATAGTTATTCTTTGGTGAACGGATACGTTTCTCGATGGTTGTAAATAGAATAGTGAATAACTGCTGAATCAGATTCGAAGAATATACAGTGTAACTTATTAATGTGAAATTTAAATATTCCTCGGGTATTACCTACCCGTTAAAATATTTTCACCATTAACAGTTTGTACAAAAGAATTTTTAATTACAATCTTTTTGAAAACATATATACATATATATTTTCTTCAGATGTAATCATAGATTTAATGAGTCAATATGATATTAAACTCATTTGGGTTACATTTAGAACTAGAGTACATAATCTCTAAAACATTAGAGGTTACATAACCATCATGTCGAACGAAGATAAATGATGTAGAACGTCATGTAGAACGAAGATCATACTCAAAGTACAGATGATGATATTGAAGAATGGATTGTTGATGGTACTGTTAGTGCTGGTGATGTTGCTGAAGCTGGTACATTTTGCACCATATTCTCCGAATTGATTATTCGAGTACGAAGTTCGTTGGCTTATTACTTCAGGATGATTGTCGGTCGGAACGAGCGGATGAATAAGGTTTAGAATCTGAGTTATGATATAGTCGTGGCGAGATATTCGGGAAATGAGGGTGAAAATGGTGTTACGAACAGGTTCGCCGGTAAGTGCTTCAGGTTCTTCGCCAAAAGGTGAATTAGGTTAGTGGAAGGGATCGCCTTATGCGCGTCTCCATTGATTAAGTCGACTACAAATTCATCAGATGAATTGGGGATGGATGATTAGTTGATTCATTCTGGTGACGTTGCTTCCGGAGCTTAGATGACTATCCATTTGGAATAACTGTCGGGATAACTATCGGAATAGCTGTCGGAATCCGAGGGACTCGAACTAGTTGAGGGATTCATCTCGTACGATCCAATGAAGTATTTTCGATAAGAAATAGATTATAGGATGTAGATTAGTATCCTGCAATACATAATTTACATATGCATATATAATACTAAAATCTCTTAATTTACGGAGGAATCTACGGAAGCTATCAGGCAAAGATAACAATAACAGATACGCTAAGATATGAATTAGCAGATACGCTAGGATATGAATTCTGTATATACACTATTCATGCAATCAATGCTGCAAGACGTGTCTAGACTAAGAATGATAAGCAGATAATTTTCGACACCAAATGATAAGCAAAACTTTTTGACATGCAGACCAGGTCGAAGTCCAGACTCACTAATGCATTCTAACGACTATCAGTTAGACTCACTAATGCAAGACCTGGTTCGCTAAGACTACCGCTCTGATACCAACTGTGAAGACCCGTCCTAATCCATCCGGACGAAGTCCATATCGATTATAAACGATTCACAACAGTTGATTACATCGCGAGGTACTTGACCTCTATATGATACATTTTACAAACATTGCATTCGTTTTTGAAAAGACAATCTTTCATTACATCGAAAGTTAACGGCATGCATACCATTTTATAATATATCTAGCTAAAATTGACTTAATAATAATCTTTATGAACTCAACGACTCGAATGCAACGTCTTTTGAAATATGTCATGAATGACTCCAAATAATATCTTTAAAATGAGCAAATGCACAGCGGAAGATTTCTTTCGTACCTGAGAATAAACATGCTTTCAAGTGTCAACCAAAAGGTTGGTGAGTTCATTAGTTTATCATAAACAATCATTTCATAATTTTAATAGACCACAAGATTTCATATTTTCAATTCTCGTAAATATACGTCCCATGCATAGAGACAAAAATATCATTCATATGGATTGAACACCTGGTAACCGACATTCACAATATACATATTAGAATATCCCCATCATTCCGGGATCCTCCTTCGGACATGATATAAATTTCGAAGTACTAAAGCATCCGGTACTTTGGATGGGGCTTGTTGGGCCCGATAGATCTATCTTTAGGATTCGCGTCAATTAGGGTGTCTGTTCCCTAATTCTTAGATTACCAGACTATATAGGGGCATATTCGATTCG
Source organism: Rutidosis leptorrhynchoides (assembly GCF_046630445.1). NCBI lineage: Eukaryota > Viridiplantae > Streptophyta > Magnoliopsida > Asterales > Asteraceae > Rutidosis > Rutidosis leptorrhynchoides. The sequence goes on from NC_092338.1 coordinate 354,036,196, forward strand.
ATAATCCAACCATATAATGTAGTTTCAATTACTTGTGTCTATTTCGTAAAACAATTATAAAAGCAGCGCATGCATTCTCAGTCCCAAAAATATATATTGTGAAAGCATTTACAAAGGGAATAATGAAAACTCACGCATATAAATATTGTAAAACAGTTAATAAAGCATTTGCATGTATTCGCAGTTCAAAATGTATTTCAAAAGCATTTAATAAAGCAGTTGTAAAAGTAGCGCATGTATTCTCAGTCCCAAAAATGTAAAGAGTAAAAGGGAGCAAACGAAACTCACCTAATGTATTTTGTAGTAAAAATACATATGATGACATTTAACAAAAGTAGGGTTGGCCTCGGATTCACGAACCTATATCATTCGTATATATATTAAAACATATACTTGTAATCGAACAAATATATATATTATTAGTGGTTTAATTATTATTTTAATTATGTGTTTCTTTAATAACCTACCTAATTATTTTTATAAATATTTATTATAAAAATATTAATATAGTTATGTTATAGGTAGTAATATAGTTTTATATAACTAATAATTATTTGATAAAATAATATTGCTAATAATAAATAAAAAGTTGTTTTATTTTATAATAATAATAGTAATAATAATAATAATAATAATAATATTTCATTTTAAATCATAACTTAATTATAATTTTAATCATGTTCATAAATATATATTTATATTATCTTAATCGTACACATATTCATAATTATATTTCTTGGTTGTATTTACCTTAACTAAACTCATGGCCTTACTCATAATCTTATTCATCGTATTATTTCCTAACATTAATTACTTCTTTTATAACATAGTCATATATTATTTTCTAGTCATAATATTAATAATAATAATAACAGTACCTACATTAATATTCATAAGGATACTAATAATATTAATAACAATGATAATAGTAATTATATTATTAATGATAATAGGAGTTATACCCATGAATCGTCATCGTATATGGTCATCGTTATCATCATCAAACACTACGACATCGTCACCATTTCGTTATCATAATCACCATCTTACTCATTTTATCACCACTTATATGCCCCATTCATTATCAATTTATATCATCACCAACGTCATCAATATAACCCGATCATCATAATTATATCATAATCATACTCATAATCATAATCATACCCGTACCCATCATCATCGTTTTCATTATCGTCACATAACATAATCATCATTAACCATATTCATCATCTAAATCATACCGTCGCCTTTATCATTATCATAATCTTACATCACTCATCAACATATTTTTGGTCCAACATCAAAATGGCTCACGACCCAAAATAAGAGGTGAATCACGGCCCACATCTATCTTTAGCCCAATGATAAATCGAGTGAGCCTAAATAAGAAATAGTCCACTAGCCCACTTCTTAACATGCTAAGTTTAAATCCAAGTCCACTTAAATAAAAACTCATTCCTAATCTGATTTGTAAATCGATGGTAAAGGAGAAAATATCAGATATTTGCAAAAAGGTGGATTATTGTGTACCCTACCCACTTGTATACGTCAACACTAAATCATAACAATCAATCTTTATTGAATTATGATTCCCTTTATCCTCCACTAATGAATGTAATCGGTAAGTGGAACATTCATTGTTTACAAATTGTTTATCCACAAAAGTATACAATAGTATCAACTTGTTTGCATGCTTTAGTTCACGAATAGTTGTTACTTTGATAATTGTTCTTTTCGTTTTTAGCTTTTGATTTATAGCCGAAAATAGGAACGATTGCTGTTGTAGAAATTGTTCAAAACAGTAGCTTCAATCAGAGGAAGAAAACGTAGGTTTTGGCTGGAGCTGTTCGACAGAATTAGTAGGGAGATGATGTAGTAGTTTAATGGTGTTATAAAGTGGTTGTTTATGGGTTGTGGTAGCAATTCACTATGGGTATTTTTGGTCTTCGAATCAAATAGAAAGACAGATGGCGGTAGTAGCTGCAATATGCAGTAACAAAAAAAAAAACAAAAAAAACAAAAAAAAACTTGGTAATGGTGTTGGTTGTAGGTTCATGACAGTTGTAGTGTAGCAAGTTAGAAGCTGAAGGTGGTTTAGAGTATGGTCATAAATGGTGATAAAAGAACTGCCATAATCATCAAAACTGTAAGAATTATGAAATTTTGTAACCTTTCGTCTGATAATACCTGCATATGATTCCATGTTTTTCGATGTCAATAATCAGGATTGGCACCTTATGATCTTAGTATCTTTCATCGCCGTAGACTTACTCAAAATCGTACCCAAAGATATAAATATACGAACGATGAGAGATCATCAATCTTCAAAGATTCTTCGTACATGTAAATATGATTGTATGGTGAATGACGATTATCAGAGGGAAATCACATGAGTATTAGTTTAGTGATGGCGTTGATGAATGTTGATAACTCAAAATATAAACAGGAACACGGATATAGTAGTTGCATGTTTTAACGGTGGAGGAAGGAGGCTCATGAAAGTGGTTTCAATCATTAGCACGAATAATAAGGTGATTGTTTGTTAATGGTCCTTGTTCATAAGAGGGAGTCGAAAGCGATGTTAAGATGGAGTTGTTGATTGTACGAAGTAAAATCCGAATAGTAGATTACTACAATGGTATGTGGTGCTAGATGAAGATGTAGGGTGATGGTGATTGAAGTTTGAAGATGTCTTCGGGGTTTGTGGTGATGGTGAGATAGCAGAAGAAGAGATGGTATATTGGTGTTAAAATCCATCTGCTATAACTATCTTATATATATATAATATACATGTAATATTCTAATGTAGTGGTGAAATGAATGATTGGTATAGGAATAGAAATTAATCCACAAGTTGTATTGTAGTGCATATGGTGGTCGACAAAGAATCTCCAGCAGTAGGATCAAAAAAAAAAAGTAAATATAATTGATAAATATGATTGTGATATGTAACGGATTATATGCGAAATTATTTGATTGATTCTATATTTTATATTTAATATTAATATTAATAATTAATAAATATAAAATATAAAATATATTACCAATAATAATAATATTAATATAACAAATTAATATTAATACATAATTATTTTTCATAGAATGAAATATTATGAATTTCTACATATAATATTTATAAATTATTTATATTACAATATTCATATCAATAACCATGTATAGACTTTATATATATATATATATATATATATATATATATATATATATATATATATATATATATATATATATATATATATATATATATATATATATATATATACATATTTGTTTGCAAAGAATTGTTCGTGAATCGTCGGAAATAGTCAAAGGTCAGATGATGTCATAAAAATAGTTCAAACATTTGATGATTCAATTAAATAGACTTTGCTTATCATGTTGAAACCATATAAAATTAAGTTTAAATTTGGTCGAAAATTTCCGGGTCGTCACACGCCACGCGTACCCCTAAGTGTGCGCTGAGCGCACTTAGGCCTGAACAGAATCTGATCACTGTTAAATTCCAGAATTATTCCCACGCTTTATGTACTATATTTACACTTATATACAATAGATATTAGGGTGTTACAGTACTTTTAAACCCTTTTTGGACGATTTACTGACTTAGTGACCTTTGACTTAGGTTGACGACCTTTCGGACCGACTAACTCGCTTACTTATTCGTAACGATTTTACTGCACTATCAGTGTGAGTTATAGCTCCCTTTTTACTACAACTATTTTTGGGATTGAGAATACATGCGTTTTTTATGTTTTACTTACTAGGCACGAGTACTTAAACTTTTTATATGTGTGGGTTATATAACGGCATAAACTTTCCCCTTAGCTCGGTAACGTTTAGTCATTGGTTTTTGAACCGGTGAATGCTAATCTTAGATATGGATCCATAGGATTTGACATCCCCACTCGGGCTAGTCGTGCTAGCATTTAACGGGGGTTTAATACTTCGTAAACTTACGCACTCGCCAAGTGTACTTTTAGGGGGTGATATTTACGTTAAGTTAGTTACCAAGTGCCCACGGTTAAGCATATACTTTTCATACTGTTTTGAATACGAAATCTCGTGACCTACGTTACATTACTGTTACAATTAAACTATAGCTCACCAATATTCGTGTTTACTTTTACTTGCATGTTATTTCTCAAGTGCTTAGACGTATGTTGCTTCCGCTGTACTAGACTCTCGGTGTTAGATTTTCGCTGCTTAATTACATTTGAAAACATGGAACTTTTTACTTTGCATTCAAAACTTATGTTACATTTGAGCAATGACTTTGTAATGACCTTAGTGTCACGTACTTGTGTTAACGCTTTCTATTCATAGAAGCATGCTATCTTTTGTAAAACTTTATCTTTCCATGAATGCAAACTTGTTTTAAAACATCATATAGTGTTGTAACCTTGTGATGGACCTGTTGTTGATGATCCGTACACGTTAATTTTTTACGGGGCATCACATTTGGTATCAGAGCATTGGTTGTAGGGAATTAGGTTGCATTAGTGAGTCTTGACCGAGCCGAGTAGGATTCGTTAATAGGACTAATCTACAACTTGCTTGTTTACTAGTTACTGCAGAATTTGCTGCATGCTACTGCTTACTTTTACTGCTATGTGAACTTACTGTATGCTACTGTTTATTCTCACTACTGCATGCTACTATCTGCCTTTGATTGCATGTTACTTTTATTTAATACTGTTAATATTGCCATGCTATGTACTGCTAGGATGCTGTAGTGCCTAATTACGTGCTTGCTATATGTCTTACTAACATGAAAAAGTTATTTTTCCTTGTTCAGATGTCGGACATACCGCCTATTATCGTTGCTCTGGAGAGTGACTCAGATTCATCTGCTACTTCGCCTACTATTGTTGCTGATTCACCGCTACCCTCCGACGACTCTGGCGATTCGTCTTCTAGAGATAGTGGACACGCGCTTGACCTGATGGACGTCTCAGACAAAGACGAGGATCCCGCGAAGATTCCAGCTCCACCCAGCCCTAGACTCCCGGGGTCACAGCACCATCCTGGTGGTACTGTGATCCCTGGGGGATACGGAGATGGTCCTTTCCATAATGAGCGTGGCCATTAGGTTAGACGCACCGCTGACGGACGAGTCGTGCCGATTCCACCTGGCAGATATCAACTTATGACCACCGTCCAGGCACATCCACCCTCAGATGATTCAGACGATTCATCATCCGATGACATCAGCGAGGAGGATCCTGAGGAGGATTATGAGGAGGACTCCGAGGAGGAGCTCGTGCAGCCACCCTCTACCCCACCGAAGAAGCGGTACCGCTTCAATGGTACTGTTATTCCAGGGGTTAATGGAGGTAAGCAGTTCATGAACGCACGTGGACTGTTGGTTAGGGTCACCGCCCGTAAGCGGGTTGTGCCTTATCCTGCTGATCCATTCGTGCGTAAGGTCACTCGTTATGTGCCTTCTACTTCTGGCATTGCACCATCTGCACCACCGACGCCACTTGCACCATCTGCACCACATGCACCACCTGCTTCACCAGCATCTCCTACCGTCGAGGAGCTGACGAGGGAAGTGCATACCCTCCGTGTTCGGGTAACTGAGCTCGAGGACCAGATGACCCACCTGATGGACATCATTTACCTACCCTCACCCTAGGACTGTTGTATTAGATTTCTTTATGTATTCCGTTTGTAGTTTCCTGTTTTTCATTTATGTATTATACGAACCTTATGAGGATGTATGCAACATTCTTATTAATGAATGGAACTTAATGTTGTTTAATTATAGTACGATGTTTATTTAAGTTATTGCATATTGGCTTTTGTGCTATCTGCTGCTGTTTGGCATGCTTAGTTATCGTGTTTTGTGTTGATTCCATATTGGTTACCATATACTATAATATTATGACTTATTGAATGCTGGATTTTGACTTAAGTTGAAATTTTGTTTAGAAGATCAATGGCAAACAGAAGAGTTCCAAGGGAAACGCCCACAGCGGCACAGATTGAGGAGATAATAGCTGCTCGAGTAGCCGCAGCTATGGTGGATATCAACCCCCAAGCTCCACCGGCTAACCAGAACATTCATAACGGATGCACTTATAAGGAATTTCAGAGATGCAAGCCCCACAATTTTAGTGGTACTGAAGGGCCAGTTGGGCTGACTAGATGGTTTGAAAAGTTGGAAGCTGTTTTCTGCGTGAGTAACTGTTCCGAAGCGAACAAAACTAAGCATGCCTCCTGCACACTGTCGGACGGCGCTTTAACCTGGTGGAATACACTCGCCTATGCTAAGGGAATTGACGAGGCTTATGCTACACCATGGAAGGAGTTTAAGAGTGCTATGATCGAGGAGTACTGCCCTAGAACCGAAATTCAGAAGATGGAAGCGGAATTTTGGGAACTGAAAGTCGTAGGGACTGATCTTGATGGCTATAACCGAAGGTATTTGGAGTTAGGTTTAATGTGCCCCACGATGGTTACTCCTGAATTTAAGCGAATGGAACGGTATTTGTGGGGACTTCCTAAGACCATTCAGGGAAATGTCACCTCATCGAAACCAGCAAATGTCCTGGAAGCTATGCGCATGGCGCATACCCTGATGAATCAAATTACCTAAAAAGAGCCAGAAAAGGTGAAATCGGAATTGGGAGCTAGTAATGGGAAACGTAAGTGGGACGGAAACAAGGGAAAGGTCTTTGATCAAAACCCAGCTAAGAGGTATGAGAATTTCAAGGGAAACAACTCCTGGAGGAACCCTAACCCGAACCCTAGCTCGAACCCTAACTACAAAGGTAGCCTTCTGCAGTGCAAGAGATGCTACAAGCATCATACTGGGTACTGCAACGTGGTATGTGAAAAGTGTAAGTGGACTGGACATATCGGCAAAGATTGCAAGATCAATACCTCAGCTGTGAGAACAACTCCGATTGGGCCAAAGAAATGCTTTCAATGCGGCCAGCAAGGTCACTTTAAGAATGAATGTCCGAACAAGAAGAAGGATGGCGGGCCAGCACGTGGGAGAGTCTTCAACATGAACGCCATGGATGCCCGTGAGGATCCTGACTTGGTCACAGGTACATTCACTATTAATAAACTATTAGCTTCTATCTTGTTTGATACTGGTGCTGATAGGAGTTATGTAGATAGACACTTTTGCTCTAAGATAGATTGGTCGTTAGTACCTTTAAAGGAGAGTATGCTTGTTGAAGTAGCCAATGGGAAACTTGAGAAAGTTGACCAAATTAGCCGAGGAGGTATTATAAACTTAGTTGGAGTGGAATTTACGATAGATTTGATACCCATTAAGTTGGGAAGCTTTGATGTGATAGTTGGCATGGACTGGTTGTCCAAAGTACAAGCATAAGTCATCTGTGGAGAAAAGATTATTCGTATACCACGCGAAGACGGTGTGCCATTAATTGTATACGGGGAGAGATGTAGCTCAAAGTTGAACCTTGTTAGCTTCATGAAGGCATAAAAGATTATGAAAAAGGGGCATTTTGCTGTTCTGGCGCACGTAAAGAAGTTAGAAACGGAGGAGAAAAGCGTAGATGATGTACGAATTGTGAATGAATTTCCCGACGACTTTCCAGAAGAACTGCCAGGATTACCCCCACCAAGATCAGTAGAGTTTCAGATTGATCTAGTACCAGGAGCCGCACCTGTAGCTCGCGCACCTTATCGACTTGCACCTTCCGAAATGCAAGAGTTACAGAGTCAACTACAAGAACTACTAGACCGTGGATTCATCCAACCAAGCTCTTCGCCTTGGGGCGCACCTGTGTTGTTTGTAAAGAAGAAGGACATATCTTTCTGCATGTGTATTGATTACCGCGAACTCGACAAGTTGACAATCAAGAATCGGTATCCCCTTCCCAGAATTGACGATCTATTTGATCAGCTACAAGGATCCAGCGTTTACTCTAAGATCAATTTGCGATCAGGTTATCACCAGTTGAGGGTGAAGGAGAGAGATGTACTTAAGACTGCATTCCGAACTCGTTATGGCCATTATGAGTTTCTCGTGATGCCATTCGGTTTAACTAATGCACCTGCCGTGTTTATGGATCTCATGAATCGCGTATGCAAGCCGTACCTGGACAAATTCGTTATCGTCTTCATAGATGATATCCTAATCTACTCTAAAAGCGAAGAAGAACACGAACAACATCTCTGACTCATGCTTGAGCTTCTTAAGACAAGAGCAACTCTACGCCAAATTCTCCAAGTGTGAATTTTGGTTGAAGGAAGTTCAATTTCTTGGTCATGTCGTAAGGGATCAAGGTATCAAAGTCGATCCCGCAAAGATCGAAGCCATCAGCAAGTGGGAAAATCCCACTACTGCTACTCATATCCGCCAATTTTTAGGTCTCGCCGGTCACTATCGAAGGTTCATCGAAGGTTTCTCTCTGATTGCACGTCCATTAACCGCATTGACTCACAAAGGGAAGAAGTTAGTTTGGGCAACCGAACAAGAGTCGGCGTTTCAAACCCTAAAGCAGAAGTTAACCACCGCTCCTATCTTATCCCTTCCCGAAGGCAGTGACGACTTCGTTGTGTACTGCGACGCCTCGAAACATGGTTTTGGTTGTGTATTGATGCAACGAACAAAGGTTATTGCTTATTGATGTTATGCGAGGTGTAGTACGAAATAGATTATATTTTACTACGAAATACTATTAAATACGATACAATTTTACACAAGTTATTTATTTATTTATTGAATGGGATATACCTAAACCTTGCTACAATACTTATAGGCAGTGTACCTAATTGTAGAGTAGTATAGTTTTTAGTAAGTCCGGTTCGTTCCACAGGGAGCTAGTGATACGTACTATATTTTTAACAACTATATTTGTATAAAATATATATAATTATATATAGTAATATTATTATAAAAGGGGGTTTTTACCGTTTAATGACCGGTTTGTCGATTTTATATTTTAAGCGTAAAGATAAATGACGATAATATAAATGACAGAATTTAAATTGCGATAAAGTAAATTGCAGTAATTAAAATGACAGTAAATAAAGGTACGATGAAATATGAAATAAAAGTATTATGCTTATTTAAACTTCCGTAATCATAATGTTTGACGTTTTAATTAATTGTTACCCGGGTTAATTGTCCTTTGTCCTGGTTTATTTGATACATATCTGGTTTTTTGTCCATAATAGTCCATCGGTCATAATTATAAAATGCTCGTCAAATTAACCTTATTTTCGAAGTCAAATATTCCAACTAATTAGGGATTCGAACTGTAACAAGGTTTTAATACTTTGTTAATAATTACACCAGGTTATCGACTGCGTGTAATCCAAGGTTTTAATACTTTGTTAACAATTACATCAATTATCCTTCTATGTAATCCACCCCTGTTTTAATGAGATATGAATATTAGTTTACCCACTTGATCAGAATGAATAATCAATTACCCAACCCGAATAATTAATTAAATGATCGTAAAAGATGTCGTATAAATGTCACTAAATAGAACATACATAATCATTTTAATAATTATTAGATTAACTAATTTGAAGATAGGTTCGACAGATTCTAATGAGTTGTCATTCGATTAGACAATACCCCCTATCTATTAATAGTCAATAATCCAATGTCCACAAGTGTCGGTCTTTTGTCCAAACCTTAATTATGGTACAAAATCTAATAACCCCGTCATAATATTTAGTCTAACATCATGATTACTTTGGCTCAAATAAGCATAATAATAACTTAGTTACGAGACATTAATTTAAAAAGGAAGAACATAGCTTACAGTGGTGATTAATCACGTAGTGTTATACGGACAGAGTTCCGACTTTAAAACCCGTAAAACATTTCTTACATTAACCCAACTAAACCATAATTTATTATTAATCTTAATTATAATTAAAATTATAATTATATATATTACATAGAGAGAAAGATATATTGAAAAAGGTATATAAATTCGTCCAAAAAATGCTGAATTTATAGAATGTGGCCTGCTGCAGTAACTCATGTGGTCGCATGAGATTTGTGCCTGTAACGACCCGGATTTTTCCGATTGTTTTATACATATGAGATTAATATTTACATAAGTTAAATATTACCAACATGATAAGCAATCCAAATTGTTGAGTCTTGTGTTTTTAAAAAGAGTTTTACACAGCGTTTGACCGTCCAATTTGATCGATGATATCACGAACTATATAACATACGATAATTATATGATTGTGTACATATACGTATTTATACATATTTAACATGATCTAAGGATGGTTTAACATATCATTGTGTACTAATAACAATGAGTTATAAGTATACTTTGAGACTACTAACTTAAGCTTTCAAAACGGTAACTATACGTAACGTTCTTTGACATATATACCTATAATATATAATGCTTATACAAGTATCGTATAAATACGTATTTAATCACTTTTAAAGGGCTTAAATACATAAAACAATATAAGTATATTCACAAAAGATAGTTATATTTGAATTCTCGTTCCGTTTCCTCAAGATTTCTACACGTATACCTAGGGTATATGTACCCGTATGAAACGACCCGTCCTTATCCCCCTGGACGAAGTCATCAACATCTGGTTCCATTACGAGGTACTGACCTAAATATGCCATGAATGACTCCAAATAATATCTTTCAATTGAGCAAATGCACAGCGGAAGACTTAATTCGTACCTGAGAATAAACATGCTTAAAAGTGTCAACCAAAAGGTTGGTGAGTTCATAGGTTTATCATAACAATCATTTCAATATATTAATAGACCACAAGATTTTCGTTTAAAAATATATGTACACTCGCAAGTGTATAAAACCATTCTGCTTATGTTGAGGCCTCAGTAACCAACCTTAACAATAATATAATAAGTCATCCTCGCAAATATGGATATGTACACTCGCAAGTGTATAAATAATCCTCGAAGTACTAAACATCCGCCCACTAGTTCTTATGTCTAGTGCAGCCTACATGATGGGGGTGTTAAGCCCGATAGATCTATCTTTAGGATTCGCGCTCACATGCTCTTATAACATGTAACTAAATTACCTAGCACATCAATCCGCAGAATATTATTTTTAATCACTTGTCTCTATTTCGTAAAGCATTTATAAATGCAGCGCATGTATTCTCAGCCCAAAAATATATATCGCAAAAGCAATTAAAAAGGGAGCAAATGAAACTCACCATACTGTATTTTGTGGTAAAAATACATAGGATGACATTGAACAAGTATAGGGTTGGCCTCGGATTCACGAACCTATATCATTTATTTATATATATTAACACATAAAATGGTAATCGAACAAATTATGTATATATATTTAGTATATACTATATTACTTATTTTATATTAGTAATATAATTGTTAATTCAAATGTTATATATATAGAATATAGATATTGAGTTATATTATTATAAATAATGACAGTTAACAGAATAATAGTAATAATATATTTTTATACAAATATCCTTTGTTCGCGAAAACTAATAATTATAACAATACTAAGTTAAGGATAGTAATAATAATGATAATAATAATAATAATAATAATAATAATAATAATAATAATAATAATAATAATAATAATAATAATAATAATAATAATAATAATAATAATAATAGTAATAATAATAATAAAAATGTTACTTTTTAATAATGAAAATGTTAATAAAGAAAATGATAATTTTTAATGATAACAAAATAATAATTTTAGTAAGAATGATACTTTTAATAATATTAGTAGTTTTTATTAAAAAGATAAGTTTAATAATAACGATAATGAAAATGATAATTTTGATAATAATTTTTAATACTTTATAATAATAATAATAGTAATAGTAATAATAATTTTAACCATCATCTTAATAATAATAATAATACATGATAATTAATACTTGTATTAGTAATGATAATAATAATAATTGTAATACTAATAATAACAATAAAAGTAAAATGATAATAATAATAATAATAATGATAATAATAATAATAATAATAATAATAATAATAATAATAATAATAATAATAATTTTTTTTTTCAAGTAATAAAACTACCTTTAATTCAAGTTGTAAAAAGAAACTGTCTGTGCCTAGGATCGACCCCTCGACCTCTCATTTAACCACACAACACACTTAACCACTACTCCGCTTATTCATTTTCAATTTATTATTGAATTAAAAACCTATGACTCATATCATCGTTCCTTTTATCATTATTGTATCTCAGTTCCAACAGCAAGACGGGAGTTGGGTCACGGCCCAAGATCATGGCCCAACAACACGTTCACAAACCCAACTTGCAAGTTCAATATATAAAAGAATGATACGGCCTAAGTAGCAAGTCCAAGAGAAAAAAAAAATCACGGCCCGTAACAATTTGAAGTTTAATGGTTATTCAGTTTAATCATTTATCACCGACAGCTCCTCATAAATTTAACACCTCTTTTCATCATCATCATATGATTACATGCCACCACCCATATCATCATCATCATCATCATCTTATTATCATCATCATTCTTGACATCGTATCTTCATAATCATCATCCAAACATCATCATCACTCAAACATCCACTTCGTACCACCATAATTACTATTCATCATCACTATCATCGTCTCATCATCACAACAGTCCATCATCATCATTCTTCCACAATTACGATCATAATCATGATCTTCATCATACGTATAACACAATCATAACTTCGTCGTTCCTGTGCCAACTCCAAAACACAAGAGTCGAGTTAATGATGTCAACCTTACCTCATCAGACTTTACGGGTTCATCTTCATTCATCTCCCTCGTAATCCTTTCATCACTATTCATCTTCTTCGTTATATCTGGAACTGAAACAGAAAACCCGCTGCAACAGTAACAGTTTTAATTGATGGTGATGATGTTTCGATAGTGATTGGGCTGCAAAAATAGAGAACAAGAAGGTGGCGGTGGCGGCAGTAAACAGAAACAAAGAAGTAAAATAAGTGGGTTTACTTTGTTAGTTCTTGATGGTGTTGGTTTGGTGTTCTTTTCGAACCAGAAACAGCAACAAAAGTGTTGCAGTAGCTGCTGGCCAAGCTCGAATAAAGTGGTAGTTTATGGTGGTTGTTCTAAATGGGTTTCGTTGGTGGTTTCTTGATAGGTGGTCGAAGTAAAATAGAAAACGGGAATGCAGAGGGAGAAAGAAAAGAGATAGAGAAAAAAGGAGAAAAAGAACACTAATATAAATTTAGGTGTGATGATTTACCTCCTACAATATATGTTATATATTCAGTTAGTGGGAGGATAGAAACAACAATACAGTAATATTTTAAATATTATAATAACTTAATATCTTGAATAATAAACATCCGTGAATAAATAGTATATCCGTCATCAATTATTAGGTTAATTCTTTCTCGGAGTGCTATATCATGTCTATTGCTAAACAGTTAACGTATAAAAGTGTCCCTAAAAATTCCAAATTTTTAGTTTGAACATATTTAATTATTTCACTCATTACCTGTTTGAAACCTGATCAAAAAGGTTTGATAATTGTTTATTTTCTGTTCCAATTTATATGTACGGAGTACTAATATTTAAACTTAAAGAGGTAAAAATATTTTTAACAAATCTAGAATCTTCGTAATCACTTTACACTCCAACTTTTATTTTAATCTTTCATAAACATGTATTATATTTATATTAAAACTAACGAAACGTCAACCGAGTGTCATTGACGATTACTAATTGGGCTCGAGATCAATTACTTTTAATATATTCTCTTTCTATATGCAAACAGTTTTAACTAGCAAGTTTTAACTATTAAAAAAATATATATTATATATTTTCAAACAATTAGATTTAATATAATTTGATATATTTACAAGAAACATTTAGATATACATATATATACATATCTATATATTTATAATAGTAGTTTTCATTACATCGCATATTATTTTACATATTTATTTCCTAAAATTAAATCATATATTATATCAAATAATATTTCAAATTATTATTATTATATATATATATATATATATATATATATATATATATATATATATATATATATATATATATATATATATATATATATATATATATATTTAAATATATATGTATCTATTTACAAATAGTTGTTCGTGAATCGTCGAGAATAGTCGAAGGTCATTTGCATATATGAAACAGTTCAAAATTTTTGAGACTCAACCTAACAGACTTTGCATAAAATATTACATCGTATCGAGAGTTTGGTTTAAAATTAGTCGAAATTTTTCGGGTCGTGACAGTACCTACCCGTTAAAGAAATTTCGTCCCGAAATTTGATCGAGGTGGTCATGGCTAACAATAAGATTGTTTTTATGACGGATATGAGTTAATAACTAGAGTTTTATCACCATTTAGTAATAGTGGTAAAACAATTCGATTATGTGAAGCGTACGAGTGAAGCTGTCACAAAAGAGTGAAATGAAGTAAATAGAGGTTCGTCTTAACTTTTGACATAGTCACTGTTGAATTCTGAAATTCAAGGAATTTAAGGATATCTTCTAATCAGAAAGAAAATGAAATAGCATGTTTTATTAGTAAACTGTTGGAATTACGGGAGAACAGAAATATCCAGGAAATATTTCCGTTATATGCTTAGAAATTAAGTAGAATGAAAGAGTTATGTAACATGACACATGATGAGGTCAAGGTCTGTGAACCATCATCACGTTCTATTAGAAATTTAGCATGACTTACTGTAATATAATCACGTTGGCCAAGCGCCATTATATTATATTAACTCATGTTTCAATTCCCAACACTTCTCCACAATTCATTCATAATTTATACTTAGATTTTACAGAAGTTTCCAATCTAATGAAATACCGAAAACACGCAGAGTTAGATAATTTAAGACAAGAATATTTATGAAAATATCCTCAGAAATATCGAAGATATTTATGATGATATTTTGGAATTTCTAAGTTCGAAGGTTGATAAAGAAAAAAATTTTCGCAAGATTTTAACATGACTTCGGAACAAGATAATCTCTAAAGGTTTTGGTGGATCCAGAATTACCTGGATTCTTTGAATATAGGGTTTGGTCCTTGTATTTGTCCTTGGTCTCCTTCATGGCTAGCTCAATCCAATTTTCAGTACCAAATTTTCTATCGAGCGTTCCAAATACTTCCTTCTTTATCATCAACTTTTGGCCATTAAGACCATCTACAACATGCTGCTTCATCAGCATTTTCAAAGTTAACGGATCTGGATCATTGGTTATCAAACCGAGGGGTTTTAAGAGAATTGTGTTTTTAGATGATTAAACGCTGATGGTAGTAGGGTGGAATATAAAAAAATTTCTGGTAACGAAGGCGAAAAGACAACGTATATATATCAAGGTTATAATAAGGTTAGTCTGACTGAAAAGTCGAAGTTGACTTGCTAGAGCTGTGACAAAATTTGCTACTTTGAAGAAGAACTGCAAAGTTATTTTGGGTAATAATAACATTAAAGGAATTAGCACAGCTATGTGTTAAACGTTTACTCAGTTTCCAAGAGTTTTTCAGGTGCATAAATATATGCATCAATCTTTTCTTTCGTAGATGAAGTGCGGCTAGTTCATCCTTTTGATCGAGGTGTTTTCAAGAATCATGAAAGATTTGAACATGGATTGGAATCGTCAAGATTCAAATGAGGTTTAAGATGAAATCAAGTGGCAAACTTGAAGAATTGTTAAGTTTCATATGTTATAATCATTATTTTACTTCATTTTAATTGTCCAATAATGGCAGTCCTTAGTTGATAGTCCAATAATTAGTATATACATACATATAATCTTAGAATTTCCTAACGACGTATTGTATACGTATTGTCTTTGCATCAACCCAGAGACGTATTGTAGACGTATTGTCTTAGAATTAACTAAGACGTATTGTGTACGTATTGTCTTAGGATTTATTAAAACGTATTGTATATTTATTGTGTTAGGATGTACCAAATATTCAAATTAATAAATACGTATCATGACCCATTGTACAACTTATTGTCTCAGAATTAATCCGACGTATTGTGTACATGTGTCCCGATTTATCCGACGATATGTAAAGTGCGTAAAATAAATAACAGAAATTAAATGACGATAAAAAAAATTACGATAAATAAATTGTGAATAATAAAATGTAATCATTTAGCTAGGAACAGTTAGCGTGAATTCTTAACAAAATTTTAATTAGTTAATTCGTTTGTTTCTAACAAATTTTATTTTGTCCTATGTTTTCTTCATTATGTGTCATAACCCGTCCTTAACCATAAGAACGAGTTAGATAACGTATGATTTCATTGCGAGGTATTGACCTCTATATGCGACATTTTAAAAAGAACAACTGCATTTATTTTACATTACAAACCATAACTCTTATGTTAACACAAGCTTTAGACAATATAAAGATGATTATCGTTTAGCGATAATCTTAGACTTACAAACTTTACATGTGATGATAACAATACGATTTCTAGCATATTTTACATTACAATTCCTCGGATATGCAGTTTTATTTTTGACACAAATATGCATACTCAAGATCTTGCTTAAATTCAACATGTTGCAGCGGAAGCTTTTAGTTATCACCTGAGAATAGACATGTTTAAAACGTCAACATAAAGTTGGTGAGATATAGGTTTAATGCCGGCAGCGATATAAATATAGACCACAAGATTTCATATATAAACGTTTTAATAAAAATATTCTAAGTGGTTGAGCACTTGGTAACCATACTTAACATTTAATCACGTCGCATATTCCCTTTATTATGAAATATTACTACACCGTACCAAGTGTAGTCACAAAACGAAGTACTGTGCAACCGTTGAATACTGGTAGTCCAGTCCGGTTGGGGTTGTCAGGCCCGATAGATCTATCAACAGGATTCGCGTTTACAATACCGCTGTAAATAACAGTTACCAAGCTACAGGGAAGTATGCCAGTGGTACAACTCAACGTAGAATATATTTTTCAGTTACTTGTGTCCATAACGTAAAACATAAAATACATGTATTCTCATCCCGAAATATTTAGAGTTTAAAAGTGGGACTATATACTCACTTTCGTCTTGAAGATATGTAATTTTGACTTGGTCTCCGATTGATATCACGAACCTATCCATATATAATATATCAATACCTTTTCTTTTTAAACAAACGTCACATATATATACTTATAATACTTTTAATAATTCCTTAGTCCGTAGTTAGCAGTCCGATGTTAGTAATTCAATTTTAATGGTTCATTTTTAGGTGTTTAATAAACCCCCGATGAAATAAATAAAAACCCCCATCGTATATGTATTGGTCGAGATTAATCTTGACCCACGGTACCGGTGTTGTCAAATGACGTGTTGCGTACATAAAGTACCGGTGTTGTCAAATGACGTGTTGCGTACAATCATGGGATCTTATGATTAATCTTCTCGTATTGTTTACGGGTGATCCTGAACCATATAAAATTAAATTATGAGTACAAATATATAAAATATCATGTTAATTTAAAAAGATGTGATTTATTTAATTTTCTCCAATTATTTTCGTAGCTAAACTAGTCTTAGATATCCGATCTCGTTTTGGTCATAGTTTCTTCGTTACAACTCCGTTTTCGTTGATTCAACTTGCCACTTCCTTGGATCGAGTCCCTCTTTAAGACTATGAACTGTAAATACCTTAGTTTGTATTCGAAATCACAGGTCATAGGTCAAACTTTAGTGAAACTTATGAAGTTGATCATTTTCCATCATGTAAACAACCTTAAATGATTATTTTTCTAAAAATACTTATACTTTGAGTTAAATCATGAAATTTTTATGTGTTAACATATTCATAGTAAATATCAATTTTCCAGAAAATAAGCCTCCAATTCAAAGTTCAAAATAGTTTTTAATTATCCAACCCAAAACAGCCCCCGGTTGCACTCCGATGTCGTAAAAACAGTTTTTAAGGTGTTCTTTGAAAAACCAAGTTATACCTTGTTAAATTAGAATATATTTATGATATATTACAGGTCTTGAAGTATTTTAAAAGTTAAGTTAGAAGGATCTATTTAGTTTGCAAACAAGTTTGAAAACATTCAAACTATGTTCTTGTTGTTAAAATTTTATACCACAAAATAAGATAGCTATATATATATGAATCGAATAAGGTTATGAACAAAGTTACTACCTCAAGTTACATGGACAAGATTGCTGTAAAAGAGGAGTAAAAACCTAGAACCAAAAGAGTGATGTAATTGGATGAAAGATTGGAAGTAAACTTGTGTTCTTGAAAGGATTCTTGAAGTGTTTTTGTAAGGTTTTTCTTATGGTGTTTAAGTGATGTTTTTATGGCTAGATCTTCATGGATACTAGCTGAATGGTTATGGAGTTTCTTAAGAGTGTGTTTTTGGTTAAAGAAATGTGTAGTAAAATGAAAATGGAATGGAGTATAAATGGTGGTGTAAAAGGTGTATAAGTTTGTAATTTTGTGAAAAAATCTTTTAATCATGTGAAATTGTCATACTAGATAACAAAAGTAGTTACCTTATACATAAGGCATTGAACAAGGGCTGGTTGGTGGTGATTTGATGTGTATATACCAATAGTAAATACGTATAGAGGTTAGGTATGATACGAGTACATGTACTCTAGATATACGTATAGAAATCTTGTGAAAAATGGAATGAGAATTCAAATATAGCTATCTTTTGTGAATATACTTATATTGTTTTATGTATTTAAGTCCTTAAAATTGATTAAATACATTACTTATACGATATATGTATAAACATTATAGGTCATAAGTATTTATGTCAAATAACGTTACGTATGGTTATCGTTTTGAAAACTTAGGTTAGTAGTTTCAAAATATACTTGTAACTTATTGTTATTAATACAAAATGAGGTATTAAAACATTCTTAGATCATGTTAAATATGTATATATACATATATATATACACAAACGTATAATTATCATATGTTATATAGTTCGTGATATCATCGGTCAAACTAGACGGTCAAACGTTGTGTAAAACTCTTTTCAAAAACATAAATCTCAACAATTTGGATTGCTTATCATGTTGGTAAGGTTTAATTTATGTAAATATTAATCTTATAAGTATAGAACGATCGAAAAAGTGCGGGTCATTACAGTACCTACCCGTTAAATAAATTTCGTCCCGAAATTTTAAAATTGTACCTATTTTGCGTCATCGAGAAACAAGTGTGGATACTTTTGTTTCATCTGATCCTCTCGTTCCCAAGTAAACTCAGGACCTCTTCGAGCATTCCAACGAACCTTAACGATCGGTATGTTGCTCTGCTTGAGGTGTTTAACTTCACGGTCCATGATTTCGATTGGTTCTTCGATGAATTGTAGTTTCTCATCGACATGGATTTCTTCAAGAGGAATGGTGAGGTCTTCCTTTGCAAGACACTTTTTAAGGTTTGAGACGTGAAAGGTATTATGTACTCTGGCGAGTTGTTGCGGTAACTCGAGTCGATAAGCTACCGGTCCAATGCGTTCGATAATCTTGAACGGGCCTACATATCTTGGGTTTAGTTTACCCCTTTTTCCAAAACGTATTACACCTTTCCATGGTGACACCTTTAACATAACCATGTCACCGATTTGAAACTCTAATGGTTTCCTTCGAACATCGGCGTAGCTCTTTTGGCGACTACGTGCTGTTTTCAATCTCTCCTTGATTTGTACTATCTTCTCAGTCGTTTCGTGTATGATCTCGGGACCAGTTAATTGTCGATCTCCTACTTCATTCCAACAGATAGGAGATCTACACTTCCTTCCATACAATGCTTCGAATGGTGCAGCTTTAATGCTCGCATGATAACTATTATTATACGAGAATTCTGCTAACGGTAAATACTTATCCCATCCGTTTCCAAAATCGATCACACATGCCCTGAGCATGTCTTCAAGAGTCTGAATTGTTCTTTCACTCTGCCCGTCGGATTGCGGATGATATGCGGTGCTCATATCCAAACGAGTTCCTAGGGCCTCTTGTAGTGATTGCCAGAACTTTGAGGTAAATCTACTATCACGATCAGATATAATGGAAATAGGTATTCCATGCCTTGAAACTATTTCCTTTATATATAATCGTAATAATTTCTCCATTCTATCTGTTTCCTTTATAGGCAAGAAATGTGCAGATTTGGTAAGACGATCAACAATTACCCAAATGGTGTCGTATCCCCAGGCAGTCTTTGGTAACTTCGTGATGAAATCCATGGTAATACCGTCCCATTTCCATTCTGGAATTTCTGGTTGTTGAAGTAACCCTGACGGCTTCTGGTGTTCTGCTTTGACTTTGGAACAAGTTAAACACTCCCCAACATATGTTGCAACGTCTGTCTTTAAATTAGGCCACCAATAATGTGTCTTAAGATCTTGGTACATCTTTCCAACTCCAGGATGTATCGAATATCTTGTCTTATATGCCTCGTTCAATATCAACTTCCTTAATCCACCCAACTTCGGTACCCAAATACGATTTGCAAAATATCGAATTCCATCTTCCCGCATAACGAGTTGCTTCTCATACTTCTTCATTATTTCATTTCCTATATTTTCTTTAGTAAGTGCTTCTCGTTGAACTTCTTTGATTTGTGAGTTGAGATTCACGTGAATTTTTATGTTCATCGCTCGTACTCGAATTGGTTCTCGTTCTTTTCTGCTTAGAGCATCGGCCACCACGTTCGCTTTTTCGGGATGATAGCGAATTTCACAATCATAGTCATTTATCAGTTCGACCCACCTACGTTGCCTCATGTTCAATTGTTTCTGATCAAAAATGTGTTGAAGGCTTTTATGATCAGTAAACACAGTGCATTTAACCCCATATAAGTAGTGTCTCCATATCTTCAATGCAAACACGACTGCTCCCAGTTCTAGATCATGCGTCGTATAATTCCGCTCGTGAATCTTTAATTGTCGGGATGCGTATGCAATAACTTTCTTCCGTTGCATAAGAACGCAACCAAAACCTTGTCGTGAAGCGTCACAATATATTTCAAAATCATCGTTCCCTTCGGGTAACGATAAAATAGGCGCCGTAGTCAACTTCTTTTTCAGTAATTGAAATGCACTCTCCTGCTCAGAAGTCCATTCATATTTCTTCCCTTTTTGCGTTAACGCTGTCAACGGCTTAGCTATTCGGGAAAAATCTTGAATAAACCTTCTATAATAACCGGCTAAACCCAAAAATTGGCGTATCTGTGTTGGTGTCTTAGGAGTCTCCCATTTTTCAATGGCTTCAATTTTTGCTGGATCAACCTGAATTCCTTTGCTACTAACAACGTGGCCAAGAAATTGCACTTCTTTCAACCAGAAAGCACATTTAGAAAATTTAGCATATAGCTGTTATTTTCTCAACAACTCTAATATCAACCTTAAATGCTGCTCATGCTCTTGCTCACTCTTGGAATAGATAAGAATATCATCAATGAAAACGATAACAAACTTATCTAAATATGGACTACAAACTCGATTCATGAGGTCCATGAATACAGCTGGCGCATTCGTCAATCCAAACGGCATGACCAAAAATTCGTATTGACCATAACGTGTCCGAAAAGCAGTTTTCGGAATGTCCTCTTCTTTGACACGTAATTGATGATAGCCCGACCTTAGGTCAATTTTTGAGTACACACATGATCCTTGGAGTTGATCAAATAAGTCGTCAATTCTCGGTAGTGGATACCGATTTTTGATAGTTAACTTATTTAATTCACGATAATCTATACACATCCTAAAAGATCCATCTTTCTTTTTAACAAATAGAATCGGAGCTCCCCATGGTGAAGTACTTGGTCGTATGAATCCACGGTCTAGTAATTCTTTTAACTGACTTTGAAGTTCTTTTAATTCGGACGGTGCAAGTCTATATGGAGCACGAGCCACTGGTGCAGCTCCTGGTACTAAATCTATTTGAAATTCTACAGATCTAAATGGAGGTAATCCCGGCAACTCTTCCGGAAATACTTCAGGAAAATCTCTTGCCACAGGCACGTCATTGATGCACTTTTCTTTTTCTTTCTTTTTGACATTATTAACATGTGCTAAGATAGCATAGCACCCTTTCTTCAAGCACTTTTGAGCTTTCAAATAACTAATGAGTTTTAGCTTTGAGTTACCCTTCTCTCCATAAATCATTACTGGCGTTTTATTCTTACGAGGAATGCTAATTGCCTTCTTGGCGCACACAACTTCAGCTCCTATTTTGGACATCCAATCCATGCCGACTATTACATCAAAACTTCCTAATTCTACGGGTATTAAATCAATCTTAAATGTTTCTCCGGCTAAATTTATTTTACAATCACGGCAAATTTTATCGGCTTTAATTAGTTTACCATTAGCTAACTCAATCATGTACTTAGCATCTAGAGGTAATGATGAACAATTCAATTTAGCGTGAAAGTCTCTACACACGTAACTTCTATCAGCACCAGTATCAAATATAATAGATGCGGATAAGTTATTAATGGTAAACGTACCCGTAACAAGCTCCGGGTCTTCACACGCCTCTCTAGCATTAATAACAAATGCTCTCCCTCGTGCAGGTCCGATATTCTTCTCTGGATTCGGGCACTGGCTCTTATAATGACCCTGTTTCCCACATCCATAACAAGTAACAGTAGCCAAAGCAGTTCTATTTGCATTAGTGGCAGGAGTCTTGGTACCATTTGTATTTGTAACGAGAGCCCTACAATCTTCAGCAAGATGACCCTTTAGATTACATTTGTTGCATACCACATTACAGTAACTAGAGTGATGTTTGTGGCATCGGTTGCATAAAGGATTTTGTCCTTTATAACCAAAGCTTAAACCACTACCCGCAACTTGCGTGATTTCTTGTTTCTTAAAAGATTGTTGTTGGTTACCTCGATCATAATTTCCATTCCACTTTCTTTTGTTACCTGATACCTTCACATCAGTATTGGATACTTTCTTATCCATGATGACCTGATCCATTAGCTCGTTTGCCATGGTTATAGCTTCATGAATTGTCTTAGGTTTCGATGCTGTAACATTTGCCTTGACCTTTTTGGGCAAACCATCTTTGTACATTTCAATCTTCCGTTCTTCGGTTGGAACCAATTCAGGACATAGCAAAACTAATTCCATGAATCGCTGATTGTAGTTGGTGATTTCAGTACCAACAACCTTCAGGCTTCGTAATTCATCTTCCAACTTCCTAACCTCGTTCCTTGGACAATACTCGTTGATTAACATTGTTTTGAATTCTTCCCAAGGAGTATCATAAGCTACATCTCCTCCTACAGCCTTCACATAATTTTTCCACCACGTGAGTGCACTATCTTGTAAAGTGCACGATGCATACTTGGTCATGTCCTTTTCAACACAACCACTTATTTTAAACACAGTCTCCATCTTTTCTATCCACCGGGTTAAACCGATCGGTCCTTCTGTTCCACTGAATGATGAGGGCTTGCAAGCTTGAAAAGTTTTGTAAGTGCACCCCACACGAGGATTTGGGTTAACTGCAGCACCTCTTGCAGCCTCGACCCATAACATTCTGTCGTTCACTCGCTGATTGATGAGTTCCTGGATTTCTTGTTCCGTCATTCGGTTCAATCGCGCCATATTCTTCTATAAGAATGAAAAGAAAATAATTATTCACATGGAATATTATAGATGTAGTGTATATTTACAGTACATTATAGCATATTAATAATATGAACCAGGTATTATTATAAAAGCCTTTTCTTCTTATTAGCGTTTTATAATTATATCTAGGGTAGTACCTACCCGTTAATGTCCATACTTAATAGCTTAGTACAGAATCAATTACTACCATCTAAATAATACTTAACCATGGAAAATTATTGCATTTCACACTTCACTATTTTACATATGCTTATCTTACATCTAACATTAAGCAAACCACACTAATAATATTATACAAAACATTATATGATCCCATGGTTTAATACGGCAGCGCATCGTTTGGTCTATTTTCTAAGACGTTTAGGTTCAATGAATCGCCTAACGCTTATCCTAGCTGTCTGCCTATATTTTGGCTGTGGGACTGAAGAACTGGATGCCGGGATAGAACGAATAGGAATAGCGGGAATAGGGGTGGTAGTGTCTAGTGGAGTTGGTGCCACATCATCCTTACTAAACTCGGGATTTGAATTTTCTAATTCATTAGCCTTTCGTTTCTTTCCTAGTTCGAACTTGTCTTTTGTAATTTCCTGTATTTCTTCCTCGGGTTCACTTTCCTCCTCGGGTTCACTTTCCTCCTCGGGTTCACTTTCCTCCTCGGGTTCACTTTCCGGGTTCTCTATAGTCGGTTCATCCGGAATTTGTGAGTCTTCCCCAAAGATATTATTTTCGTCATCGGATAGGTTAATGACTGGAACACCATCTGAAGATTCTGGTTCGGAGTCGCTGAATGTGATAACAAGTTTTGAGCCCGACATCTATCACACAACAACTAACCCATTAGTACTACATAATATTTACATATAAATTTTAACCAACAATGATAAGCAATGGTTTTTAAATCAGACCCGGTCAAAGTCCAGACTTACTAATGTATCCTAACGACTTATCAGTTAGACACACTAATGCAAACCTGGTTCGCTAAGACCACCGCTCTGATACCACATGTCATAACCCGTCCTTAACCATAAGAACGAGTTAGATAACGTATGATTTCATTGCGAGGTATTGACCTCTATATGCGACATTTTAAAAAGAACAACTGCATTTATTTTACATTACAAACCATAACTCTTATGTTAATACAAGCTTTAGACAATATAAAGATGATTATCGTTTAGCGATAATCTTAGACTTACAAACTTTACATGTGATGATAACAATACGATTTCTAGCATATTTTACATTACAATTCCTCGGATATGCAGTTTTATTTTTGACACAAATATGCATACTCAAGATCTTGCTTAAATTCAACATGTTGCAGTGGAAGCTTTTAGTTATCACCTGAGAATAGACATGTTTAAAACGTCAACATAAAGTTGGTGAGATATAGGTTTAATGCCGGCAGCGATATAAATATAGACCACAAGATTTCATATATAAACGTTTTAATAAAAATATTCTAAGTGGTTGAGCACTTGGTAACCATACTTA
This sequence comes from Rutidosis leptorrhynchoides, assembly GCF_046630445.1. NCBI lineage: Eukaryota > Viridiplantae > Streptophyta > Magnoliopsida > Asterales > Asteraceae > Rutidosis > Rutidosis leptorrhynchoides. The sequence goes on from NC_092338.1 coordinate 354,061,347, forward strand.
ACATTTAATCACGTCGCATATTCCCTTTATTATGAAATCTTACTACACCGTACCAAGTGTAGTCACAAAACGAAGTACTGTGCAACCGTTGAATACTGGTCGTCCAGTCCGGTTGGGGTTGTCAGGCCCGATAGATCTATCAACAGGATTCGCGTTTACAATACCGCTGTAAATAACAGTTACTAAGCTACAGGGAAGTATGCCAGTGGTACAACTCAACGTAGAATATATTTTTCAGTTACTTGTGTCCATAACGTAAAACATAAAATACATGTATTCTCATCCCGAAATATTTAGAGTTTAAAAGTGGGACTATATACTCACTTTCGTCTTGAAGATATGTAATTTTGACTTGGTCTCCGATTGATATCACGAACCTATCCATATATAATATATCAATACCTTTTCTTTTTAAACAAACGTCACATATATATACTTATAATACTTTTAATACTTTTAATAATTCCTTAGTCCGTAGTTAGCAGTCCGATGTTAGTAATTCAATTTTAATGGTTCATTTTTAGGTGTTTAATAAACCCCCGATGAAATAAATAAAAACCCCCATCGTATATGTATTGGTCGAGATTAATCTTGACCCACGGTACCGGTGTTGTCAAATGACGTGTTGCGTACATAAAGTACCGGTGTTGTCAAATGACGTGTTGCGTACAATCATGGGATCTTATGATTAATCTTCTCGTATTGTTTACGGGTGATCCTGAACCATATAAAATTAAATTATGAGTACATATATATAAAATATCATGTTATTTTAAAAAGATGTGATTTATTTAATTTTCTCCAATTATTTTCGTAGCTAAACTAGTCTTAGATATCCGATCTCGTTTTGGTCATAGTTTCTTCGTTACAACTCCGTTTTCGTTGATTCAACTTGCCACTTCCTTGGATCGAGTCCCTCTTTAAGACTATGAACTGTAAATACCTTAGTTTGTATTCGAAATCACAGGTCATAGGTCAAATTTTAGTGAAACTTATGAAGTTGATCATTTTCCATCATGTAAACAACCTTAAATGATTATTTTTCTAAAAATACTTATACTTTGAGTTAAATCATGAAATTTTTATGTGTTAACATATTCATAGTAAATATCAATTTTCCAGAAAATAAGCCTCCAATTCAAAGTTCAAAATAGTTTTTAATTATCCAACCCAAAACAGCCCCCGGTTGCACTCCGATGTCGTAAAAACAGTTTTTAAGGTGTTCTTTGAAAAACCAAGTTATACCTTGTTAAATTAGAATATATTTATGATATATTACAGGTCTTGAAGTATTTTAAAAGTTAAGTTAGAAGGATCTATTTAGTTTGCAAACAAGTTTGAAAACATTCAAACTATGTTCTTGTTGTTAAAATTTTATACCACAAAATAAGATAGCTATATATATATGAATCGAATAAGGTTATGAACAAAGTTACTACCTCAAGTTACATGGACAAGATTGCTATAAAAGAGGAGTAAAAACCTAGAACCAAAAGAGTGATGGAATTGGATGAAAGATTGGAAGTAAACTTGTGTTCTTGAAAGGATTCTTGAAGTGTTTTTGTAAGGTTTTTCTTATGGTGTTTAAGTGATGTTTTTATGGCTAGATCTTCATGGATTCTAGCTGAATGGTTATGGAGTTTCTTAAGAGTGTGTTTTTGGTTAAAGAAATGTGTAGTAAAATGAAAATGGAATGGAGTATAAATGGTGGTGTAAAAGGTGTATAAGTTTGTAATTTTGTGAAAAAATCTTTTAATCATGTGAAATTGTCATACTAGATAACAAAAGTAGTTACCTTATACATAAGGCATTGAACAAGGGCTGGTTGGTGGTGATTTGATGTGTATATACCAATAGTAAATACGTATAGAGGTTAGGTATGATACGAGTACATGTACTCTAGATATACGTATAGAAATCTTGTGAAAAATGGAATGATAATTCAAATATAGCTATCTTTTGTGAATATACTTATATTGTTTTATGTATTTAAGTCCTTAAAAGTGATTAAATACATTACTTATACGATATATGTATAAACATTATAGGTCATAAGTATTTATGTCAAATAACGTTACGTATGGTTATCGTTTTGAAAACTTAGGTTAGTAGTTTCAAAATATACTTGTAACTTATTGTTATTAATACAAAATGAGGTATTAAAACATTCTTAGATCATGTTAAATATGTATATATACATATATATACACAAACGTATAATTATCATATGTTATATAGTTCGTGATATCATCGGTCAAACTAGACGGTCAAACGTTGTGTAAAACTCTTTTCAAAAACATAAATCTCAACAATTTGGATTGCTTATCATGTTGGTAAGGTTTAATTTATGTAAATATTAATCTTATAAGTATAGAACGATCGAAAAAGTGCGGGTCATTACATTATGCCACTTGTTGTATTCTGATAGGTTAAAATCCAAATATGAAATTGAATGAAAATGATTATTCTGCAGTGATCGGATTCGTATCTTTGTGGATGTAAGTAGAATAGTAAATGACTGTTGAATCGGATTTGAAGAATGTACAGTGTAACTTATTAATGTGAAACCCAAATATTCCTCGGGTATTACCTACCCGTTAAAATATTTTCATCATTAACAGTTGGTACAAAAGAATTTTTAATTACAATCTTTATGAAAATATACATACATATATATTTTCTTCAGATGTAATCATGGATTTAATGAGTCAATAAGATATTAAACTCATTTAATTTATAGTTAATACTAGATTACATAATCTCTAGAACTTTAGAAATTACATAATCGCCATGTTGAGGGGAGATAATCGATGTAGAACGATATGTAAAATGAAGATAAAGTAGATAGAACGATACGTAGAACTATGATTATGTTCGAGGTACAGAATGAGATGTTGAGGCGTGTAATGTTGAAACTTGGGTTGTTGGTGGTACTGGTGTTGATGTTGGTGGTACTGTTAGTGCCGGTGATGTTGCTGAAGCTGGTAGGTTCTGCACCATATTTCCCAAAGCTACAACTCGAGCGCGAAATTCGTTGACTTCTTCTATTATTCTGGGATGGTTGGAGGTTTAAACAAGGGGATGGATAAGGTTTAGAATTTTAGATAGAAGATAATCGTGACGAGCTACCCTAGAGATGAGGCTAAAAATGGTGTTTCGGATAGGTTCACCGGTAAGTGCTTCAGGTTCTTCGCCGAGAGGTGAATTCGGTTGGTGGAAGGGATCTCCTTCTTCGCGTCTCCATTGGTTAAGTCGACTACGAACTCATCAGATGAATTGGGGATGGCTGATTGATTGATTTATTCTGGTGACGCTGCTTTCGGAGCTTAGGTGAAACTCCATATCGGAATCCGAGGGACTTGAACTTGTGGTGAGTTCCATTTCGTACGATTAGATAAAGGGTTTTCGATATGAAATGATTTTCGTATATCGGATGATATTCTAATTACATAGAACACCTATACATAGTACAGGAGATCCCGTAGATTACGGAGGGAATTAAGAAAACATGTCAGACAAGACTTAATGTGATGGAATGTGAATATTGTCTGTACACCGTCTATGCAATAATTGCAATAAGACGCGTCGAGACTGAAAATGACAAGTAGATATTTTTCAACAAACGGTGGTAAGCAAACACTTTTAACATGCAGACCAGGTTCAAGTCTAGACTCATTAACATAACCTAACAACTACTAGGTCGAAGTACAGACTCATTAATGCATCCTAACAACTACTAGTTAGACACACTAATGCAAGACCTGGTTCGCTACGACCACCGCTCTGATACCATCTGAAACGACCCGTCCTTATCCCCCTGGACGAAGTCATCAACATCTGGTTCCATTGCGAGGTACTGACCTAAATATGCCATGAATGACTCCAAATAATATCTTTCAATTGAGCAAATGCACAGCAGAAGACTTAATTCGTACCTGAGAATAAACATGCTTAAAAGTGTCAACCAAAAGGTTGGTGATTTCATAGGTTTATCATAACAATCATTTCAATATATTAATAGACCACAAGATTTCCATTTAAAAATATATGTACACTCGCAAGTGTATAAAACCGTTCTGCTTATGTTGAGGCCTCAGTAACCAACATTAACAATAATATAATAAGTCATCCTCGCAAAGATGGATATGTACACTCGCAAGTGTATAAATAATCCTCGAAGTACTAAACATCCGCCCACTAGTTCTTATGTCTAGTGCAGCCTACAGGATGGGGGTGTTAAGCCCGATAGATCTATCTTTAGGATTCGCGCTCACATGCTCTTATAACATGTAACTAAATTACCTAGCACATCAATCCGCAGAATATTATTTTTAATCACTTGTCTCTATTTCGTAAAGCATTTATAAAAGCAGCGCATGTATTCTCAGCCCAAAAATATATATCGCAAAAGCAATTAAAAAGGGAGCAAATGAAACTCACCATACTGTATTTTGTGGTAAAAATACATAGGATGACATTGAACAAGTATAGGGTTGGCCTCGGATTCACGAACCTATATCATTTATTTATATATATTAACACATAAAATGGTAATCGAACAAATTATGTATATATATTTAGTATATACTATATTACTTATTTTATATTAGTAATATAATTGTTAATTCAAATGTTATATATATAGAATATAGATATTGAGTTATATTATTATAAATAATGACAGTTAACAGAATAATAGTAATAATATATTTTTATACAAATATCCTTTGTTCGCGAAAATTAATAATTGTAACAATACTAAGTTAAGGATAGTAATAATAATGATGATGATAATAATAATAATAATAATAATAATAATAATAATAATAATAATAATAATAATAATAATAATAATAATAATAATAATAAAAATGTTACTTTTTAATAATGAAAATGTTAATAAAGAAAATGATAATTTTTAATGATAACAAAATAATAATTTTAGTAAGAATGATACTTTAAATAATATTAGTAGTTTTTATTAAAAAGATAAGTTTAATAATAACGAAAATGAAAATGATAATTTTGATAATAATTTTTAATACTTTATAATAATAATAGTAATAGTAATAGTAATAGTAATAATAATTTTAACCATAATCTTAATAATAATAATAATACATGATAATTAATACTTGTATTAGTAATGATAATAATAATAATTGTAATACTAATAATAACAATAAAAGTAAAATGATAATAATAATAATGATAATAATAATAATAATAATAATAATAATAATAAATTTTTTTTTCAAGTAATAAAACTACCTTTAATTCAAGTTGTAAAAAGAAACTGTCTGTGCCTAGGATCGACCCCTCGACCTCTCGTTTAACCACACAACACACTTAACCACTACTCCGCTTATTCATTTTCGATTTATTATTGAATTCAAAACCTATGACTCATATCATCGTTCCTTTTATCCTTATTGTATCTCAGTTCCAACAGCAAGACGGGAGTTGGGTCACGGCACAAGATCACGGCCCAACAACACGTTCACAAACCCAACTTGCAAGTTCAATATATAAAAGAATGATAAGGCCCAAGTAGCAAGTCCAAGAGAAAAAAAAAATCACGGCCCGTAACAATTTGAAGTTTAATGGTTATTCAGTTTAATCATTTATCACCGACAGCTCCTCATAAATTTAACACCTCTTTTCATCATCATCATATGATTACATGCCACCACCCATATCATCATCATCATCATCATCATCATCATCATCTTATTATCATCATCATTCTTGACATCGTATCTTCATAATCATCATCCAAACATCACGTAATCAACATCATCATCACTCAATCATCCACTTCGTACCACCATAATTACTATTCATCATCACTATCATCGTCTCATCATCACAACAGTCCATCATCATCATTCTTCCACAATTACGATCATAATCGTGATCTTCATCATACGTATAACACAATCATAACTTCGTCGTTCCTGTGCCAACTCCAAAACACAAGAGTCGAGTTAATGATGTCAACCTTACCTCATCAGACTTCACGGGTTCATCTTCATTCATCTCCCTCGTAATCCTTTCATCACTATTCATCTTCTTCATTATATCTGGAACTGAAACAGAAAACCCGCTGCAACAGTAACAGTTTTAATTGATGGTGATGATGTTTCGATAGTGATTGGGCTGCAAAAATAGAGAACAAGAAGGTGGCGGTGGTGGCAGTAAACAGAAACAAAGAAGCAAAATAAGTGGGTTTACTTTGTTAGTTCTTGATGGTGGGGGTTTGGTGTTCTTTTCGAACCAGAAACAGCAACAAAAGTGTTGCAGTAGCTGCTGGCCAAGCTCGAATAAAGTGGTAGTTTATGGTGGTTGTTCTAAATGGGTTTTGTTGGTGGTTTCTTGATAGGTGGTCGAAGTAAAACAGAAAACGGGAATGCAGAGGGAGAAAGAAAAGAGATAGAGAAAAAAGGAGAGAAAGAACACTAATATAAATTTAGGTGTGATGATTTACCTCCTACAATATATGTTATATATTCAGTTAGTGGGAGGATAGAAACAACAATACAGTAGTATTTTAAATATTATAATAACTTAATATCTTGAATAATAAACATCCGTGAATAAATAGTATAGCCGTCATCAATTATTAGGTTACTATTCTTTCACGGAGTGTTATATCGTGTCTATTGCTAAACAGTTAACGTATAAAAGTGTCCCTAAAAATTCCAAATTTTTAGTTTGAACATATTTAATTATTTCACTCATTACCTGTTTGAAACCTGATCAAAAAGGTTTGATAATTGTTTATTTTCTGTTCCAATTTATATGTACGGAGTACTAATATTTAAACTTAAAGAGGTAAAAATATTTTTAACAAATCTAGAATCTTCGTAATCACTTTACACTCCAACTTTTATTTTAATCTTTCATAAACATGTATTATATTTATATTAAAACTAACGAAACGTCAACCGAGTGTCACTGACGATTACTAATTGGGCTCGAGATCAATTACTTTTAATATATTCTCTTTCTATATGCAAACAGTTTTAACTAGCAAGTTTTAACTATAAAAAAATATATATATATATTATATATTTTCAAACAATTAGATTTAATATAATTTAATATATTTACAAGAAACATTTAGATATACATATATATATATATATATATATACATATCTATATATTTATAATAGTAGTTTTCATTACATCGCATATTATTTTACATATTTATTTCCTAAAATTAAATCATATATTATATCAAATAATATTTCAAATTATTATTATTATATATATATATATATATATATATATATATATATATATATATATATATATATATATATATATATATATATATATATATATATATATATATATATATATATATATATATTTAAATATATATGTATCTATTTACAAATAGTTGTTCGTGAATCGTCGAGAACAGTCGATGGTCATTTGCATATATGAAACAGTTCAAAATTTTTGAGACTCAACCTAACAGACTTTGCATAAAATATTACATCGTATCGAGAGTTTGGTTTAAAATTAGTCGAAATTTTCCGGGTCGTGACAACGTATTATACGCAGCTTCTAGATGTATTTACTATTGATAAATACCAATTATTAGACCTCAATTATCTGCTCTTAGCAGCCTGGGTTAGTCAACAACATGTGGGATCAAGTAGGAAGACTTATGAGCTAAAAAACAAAACTTAAAATCTATATATATACATAGATATACACGTTTACATATACATACATATACTTCCATATCAACTTTATTTCAAGATAAATGATCTTCTAAACTCTCTCATCTTCAACCTTCAAGTGTTCTTCAAGGTCTTCATAAGTTTCTAACTTCATAATCAAGGTAAAACTATGTTTAAACTTTGATTCAATTCATGTAAGTTAATTATCTTAAATCAAGATATAAACTTACTTACAACCTTTGTTTCTTTCATGATTTCACTTCTTAATCTTCCAAGTCATCAAGAACAAGTTCATATCTTATTTATTCAGTAACTTTCTTCATCATACTTGAGGTATAACCTTTGTCCATCATCTTGTTCAATTATAACTATCTTATTAAGAATATACAAATCATAACAACAAGAACATAGTTTGAATGATTTCAAACTTGTTCGCAAACTAAATAGATCCTTCTAACTTGACTTTTAAAACACTTCAATACCTATAATATATCATAATGATATGCTAACTTAACAAGATACAACTTGATTTTACAAAGAACACCTTAAAACTGAATCTACATCGTTGGAGTGCAACCGGGGGCTGTTTTGGGTTAGATAATTAAAAATCATCTTAAACTTTGAATTGGAAGTTTATATTCTGGAAAAATGATATTTCTTATGAATATGTTAATATATAAAAATCTCATGGTGTAACTCAAAGTGTAAGTATTTTTGTAAAAATGATCATCTAGATGTTGTTTTTACGACGGAAATGATCACTTTCATAAGATTCACCAAAATTTGACCTATAACCTGTGATTTCGAATGAAAACTAAGTTATTTACAGTTCATATTCATAAATAATGGCTCGATCCAAGGAAGTGGCAAGTTAAACCAACAAAAACGGAGTTATATTGAAGAAACTACGACTAAAACAAAATCGGGTATCCGAAGCTAGTTTAGCTACGAAAATAATTTGACTAAAACTAAACTAATCATATCTTGGCTAATTAACATAATATTTTATATATATTTACTCATGATTTGATTTTACATATTTCAGGACCACCCGTAAACAATACGAGAAGATTAATTATAAGACCTCATGATTGTACGCAACACGTCATTTGACAACACGGTACTTTATGTACGCAACACGTCATTTGACAACACGGTACCATGGGTCGAGATTAATTCCGATCAATACGAATACGATGGGGTCTTTATTTATTTTATTGAACAACTAATTGTGGACTACTAACATCAGACTGCTAACTACGGACTATTAGATATTGAAAGTATTATAAGTATACATGTAACGATTATTTGAAAAGAAAATATGTTGATATATTATATATGGTTAGGTTCGTGATATCTATCGGAGACCAGGTCGGGTTATATATCTTCAAAGCAAAAGTGAGTATATAGTCCCACTTTTAAACTCTAAATATTTCGGGATGAGAATACATGCATTTTATGATTTACGTTATGGACACAAGTGATTAAAAATATATATATTCTACGTTGAGTTGTACCACTGGCATACTTCCCTGTAACTTGATAACTACTATTTACATGCGGTATTGTAAACGCGAATCCTGTTGATAGATCTATCGGGCCTGACAACCCCAACCGGACTGGGCGACCAGTATTCAACGGTTGCACAGTATTTCGTTTTGGTGACTACACTTGGTACGGTGTAGTGAGATTTAATAATAAAGGGAATATGCAACGTTGATTAAATGTTAAGTATGGTTATCAAGTGCTCAACTGTAGTGACCCGAACTTTTCCGTGTTTATATATATTAATTGAGATTGATATTTACATGATTAAATGTTTCCAACATGTTAAGCAATCAAACTTGTTAAGACTTGATTAATTGAAATATGTTTCATATAGACAATTGACCACCCAAGTTAACCGGTGATTCACGAACGTTAAAACTTGTAAAAACTATATGATGACATATATATGGATATATATATATTTAACATGATACTATGATAAGTAAACATATCATTAAGTATATTAACAATGAGCTACATATGTAAAAACAAGACTACTAACTTAATGATTTTTAAATGAGACATATATGTAACGGTTATCGTTGTAAAGACATTTAATGTATATATATCATATTAAGAGATATTCATACATGATAATATCATGATAATATAATAATTTAAAATCTCATTTGATATTAAAAACATTGGGTTAACAACATTTAACAAGATCGTTAACCTAAAGGTTTCAAAACAACACTTACATGTAACGACTAACGATGACTTAACGACTCAGTTAAAATGTATATACATGTAGTGTTTTAATATGTATTTATACACTTTTTAAAGACTTTAATACACTTATCAAAATACTTCTACTTAACAAAAATGCTTACAATTACATCCTCGTTCAGTTTCATCAACAATTCTACTCGTATGCACCCGTATTCGTACTCGTACAATACACAGCTTTTAGATGTATGTACTATTGGTATATACACTCCAATGATCAGCTCTTAGCAGCCCATGTGAGTCACCTAACACATGTGGGAACCATCATTTGGCAACTAGCATGAAATATCTCATAAAATTACAAAAATATGAGTAATCATTCATGACTTATTTACATGAAAACAAAATTACATATCCTTTATATCTAATCCATACACCAACGACCAAAGACATCTACAAACACTTTCATTCTTCAATTTTCTTCATCTAATTGATCTCTCTCAAGTTCTATCTTCAAGTTCTAAGTGTTCTTCATAAATTCTACAAGTTCTAATTACATAAAATCAAGAATACTTTCAAGTTTGCTAGCTCACTTCCAATCTTGTAAGGTGATCATCCAACCTCAATAAATCTTTGTTTCTTACAGTAGGTTATCATTCTAATACAAGATAATAATCATATTCAAACTTTGGTTCAATTTCTATAACTATAACAATCTTATTTCAAGTGATGATCTTACTTGACTTGTTTTCGTGTCATGATTCTGCTTCAAGAACTTCGAGCCATCCAAGGATCCATTGAAGCTAGATCCATTTTTCTCTTTTCCAGTAGGTTTATCCAAGGAACTTATGGTAGTAATGATGTTCATAACATCATTCGATTCATACATATAAAGCTATCTTATTCGAAGGTTTAAACTTGTAATCACTAGAACATAGTTTAGTTAATTCTAAACTTGTTCGCAAATAAAAGTTAATCCTTCTAACTTGACTTTTAAAATCAACTAAACACATGTTCTATATCTATATGATATGCTAACTTAATGATTTAAAACCTGGAAACACGAAAAACACCGTAAAACCGGATTTACGCCGTCGTAGTAACACCGCGGGCTGTTTTGGGTTAGTTAATTAAAAACTATGATAAACTTTGATTTAAAAGTTGTTATTCTGAGAAAATGATTTTTATTATGAACATGAAACTATATCCAAAAATTATGGTTAAACTCAAAGTGGAAGTATGTTTTCTAAAATGGTCATCTAGACGTCGTTCTTTCGACTGAAATGACTACCTTTACAAAAACGACTTGTAACTTATTTTTCTGACTATAAACCTATACTTTTTCTATTTAGATTCATAAAATAGAGTTCAATATGAAACCATAGCAATTTGATTCACTCAAAACGGATTTAAAATGAAGAAGTTATGGGTAAAACAAGATTGGATAATTTTTCTCATTTTAGCTACGTGAAAATTGGTAACAAATCTATTCCAACCATAACTTAATCAACTTGTATTGTATATTATGTAATCTTGAGATACCATAGACACGTATACAATGTTTCGACCTATCATGTCGACACATCTATATATATTTCGGAACAACCATAGACACTCTATATGTGAATGTTGGAGTTAGCTATACAGGGTTGAGGTTGATTCCAAAATATATATAGTTTGAGTTGTGATCAATACTGAGATACGTATACACTGGGTCGTGGATTGATTCAAGATAATATTTATCGATTTATTTCTGTACATCTAACTGTGGACAACTAGTTGTAGGTTACTAACGAGGACAGCTGACTTAATAAACTTAAAACATCAAAATATATTAAAAGTGTTGTAAATATATTTTGAACATACTTTGATATATATGTATATATTGTTATAGGTTCGTGAATCAACAGTGGCCAAGTCTTACTTCCCGACGAAGTAAAAATCTGTGAAAGTGAGTTATAGTCCCACTTTTAAAATCTAATATTTTTGGGATGAGAATACATGCAGGTTTTATAAATGATTTACAAAATAGACACAAGTACGTGAAACTACATTCTATGGTTGAAATATCGAAATCGAATATGCCCCTTTTTATTAAGTCTGGTAATCTAAGAATTAGGGAACAGACACCCTAATTGACGCGAATCCTAAAGATAGATCTATTGTGCCTAACAAACCTCATCCAAAGTACCGGATGCTTTAGTACTTCAAAATTTATATCATATCCGAAGGGTGTCCCGGAATGATGGGGATATTCTTATATATGCATCTTGTTAATGTCGGTTACCAGGTGTTCACCATATGAATGATTTTTATCTCTATGTATGGGATGTGTATTGAAATATGAAATCTTGTGGTCTATTATTATGATTTGATATATATAGGTTAAACCTATAACTCACCAACTTTTTTGTTGACGTTTTAAGCATGTTTATTCTCAGGTGATTATTAAGAGCTTCCGCTGTCGCATACTTAAATAAGGACGAGATTTGGAGTCCATGCTTGTATGATATTGTGTAAAAACTGCATTCAAGAAACTTATTTTGTTGTAACATATTTGTATTGTAAACCATTATGTAATGGTCGTGTGTAAACAGGATATTTTAGATTATCATTATTTGATAATCTACGTAAAGCTTTTTAAACCTTTATTGATGAAATAAAGGTTATGGTTTGTTTTAAAATGAATGCAGTCTTTGAAAAACGTCTCATATAGAGGTCAAAACCTCGCAACGAAATCAATTAATATGGAACGTTTTTAATCAATAAGAACGGGACATTTCAGTTGGTATCCGAGCGTTGGTCTTAGAGAACCAGAATTTTGCATTAGTGTGTCTTATCGAGTTTGTTATGATGCATTAGTGAGTCTGGACTTCGACCGTGTTTACTTGAAATATGATTGCTTAACAAATTTTGTTGGAAACTATATATTTTTAACATGTGAATATTATGTGATATATTAATCTCTTAACGCGTTTGATATTATGTGATAGATGTCTACCTCTAGAATAAGTCCCATTGACTCACCTAATAATAATGAAGAGTCAAATGTAAATTGGAATGATTCGTGGACTGATTCACAAGTTCCCGAAGAGGAACCGGAAGAAGAGTCGGAACCGGAAGAAGAATCGGAACCGGAAGAAGAATTGGAACCGGATGAAGAAATAGAACCGGTGGGGGAAATAATAAAACGGTTAAGTAAAAGAAAATCCTCAACCAACCGACCAAGGTTAATTATGGTCAATGGTGTTTCCGCCAAGGAAGCAAAATTTTGGGAGGATTACCAATTCTCCGATGAATCGGATTCCGACGAGAATTCCGATGATGTTATAGAAATTACCCCAACTGAATTTAAAAAGGCAAAAGAAAATAATAAGGGAAAGGGCATAAAAATAGAGAAATCTAATTCCAACCCCGATGAACTTTATATGTATCGTCAACCCCCGAAGTCCTTAAGTTGTAACAATGACCCGAGAACCTCTAAACCACCAGGTTTTTCTAAACCAATGTGGAAAATGATGGCTCGTATTAGGGGAACATCATATATCCCTAGAAACTTGGCAAAACGAACCAAAACCGAAGAAGAAGAAACAAGCGAGTCGGAATAAGATAGTTGTATTCATGTGGTGTAATATATGTAATATAGTGTGCTTATGCTTTATGATATATGTAAAAATTGCTTGTATTAATAAGTATTTTTTTTATGAATCTAACTCTTGTCTATTTTACAGTATAAAAACTCAAAATGGATAGACAACCCAATATTTTAAGAGACCTACCTGGAGACATGATTGATGAAATCTTGTCTAGAGTCGGTTAGAATTCTTCGGCACAACTATTTAAGGCGAGATCAGTTTGTAAGACATTCGAAGAACGTTCTAAGAATGCCTTGGTTTATAAAAGGCTTTCGTTCGAAAGATGGGGGATATCACATTGGGAAATCCATAAGTTACGATGTGTTTACTTTGACGCATATATTGCGGGGAACCCAAATGCTATTTTACACAATGGGTTAAGAAATTATTTTGACTCAATATATCCGAATATTGGACTTCGTGATTTAGAAAAAGCGGCTAACATGCAACATAAAGAAGCATGTTATGCTTACGGATTAGTAATGTTCGCTTCTCACCAAAGTGAGAACAAGAACATCGGGCTACAACTATTAAACAAAACGTTCCCACAAGTGACGGAGTCGGTAATTGGGGTAAGAAATGAGGTTTTTAGATTGTTACAGGACTGTTGGACATTACGTAACCCTCGTCCCTTTGACGACGTTACAACACGATGTCTTATCAACGGCCATAACGGTTATGTTCCACAAGACCAAGGATGGGAAGTAGTCCTAGTAAAACCAGAATGCATGACTTGTTTCTGGACGTATGAATTACGTGTCTTTATTGCCTTTGCTGAACGACTTGTGTACTAGCTAGAATTATCTTCAAAACTATCTTGTATCAAAGTTATTGTGTGCTATATTTCATGCTTTATGTAAAATAAGCGGTATTGTAAGTTTGTAAAATATTGTATAAAAGTTTGAACGCGAAATATTATTATAATCAGTTTTTCATATAGAATTGTAGTAGTTGAATTGTATATTAGCTACTAAGTATGAACTTAACGGGTAGGTACTACCCGAATTTAAACTTATAAAACGCTAATATGAAGAAAAAGCTTTTATAAATGAGTTCATATTATGCTACGAAATACTATTAACTACTCTTAATATTCTGTATGATTAACTTGTTTCATTTGACTATTTTGAAGGAAATGGCACCGACTACTCGACACACCGTGAATATGAATGAAGAGGAATTCCATACTTTTCTAGCTTCAAACATAGCCGCAGTACAGGCTACGCGACATACCAACAATAACCTTGGATCTAGCAGTACAGGAAATCGTGTAGGATGCACCTACAAAGAATTCACTGCCTGCAAACCTTTGGAATTTGATGGAACCGAAGGACCTATCGGATTGAAATGGTGGACCGAGAAGGTCGAATTGGTGTTTGCCATAAGTAAGTGTACTGAAGAGGACAAAGTGAAGTACGCTACGCATACCTTTACAGGTTCTGCGTTAACATGGTGGAATACCTATCTAGAGCAAGTGGGACAAGACGATGCGTACGCACTACCGTGGTCAGCATTCAAGCACTTGATGAACGAGAAGTACCGTCCCAGAACCGAGGTCAATAAGCTCAAGACAGAACTTAGAGGGTTACGAACCCAAGGATTTGATATTACCACGTACGAAAGACGATTCACAGAATTGTGCCTATTGTGTCCGGGAGCATTCGAAGATGAGGAAGAGAAGATCGACACGTTTGTGAAAGGATTACCGGAAAGAATCCAAGAAGATATAAGTTCACACGAGCCCGCCTCCATACAACAGGCATGTAGAATGGCTCACAAACTAGTGAACCAGATTGAAGAAAGAATTAAAGAACAGACTGCTGAAGAGGCCAATGTGAAGCAAGTCAAAAGAAAGTGGGAGGAAAACGGTGATAAGAATCACCAATACAACAACAACAACAACAACAACAACAACAACAACAACAACAGCAATTACAACAATAATCGCAACAATTATCCCAACAGTCGCAACATCAATCGCAACTACAACAAACGGCCCAACAACAACAACAACAACAACAACAGCAGCAACTACAACAATCATCCCAATAATAATAATAACCGCAACAACAACAACAATCAGAAGCAGCTATGCCAAAGGTGTGAAAAGTATCACTCGGGGTTCTGCACCAAATTTTGTAACAAGTGTAAAAGAAATGGTCATAGCGCGGCGAAGTTTGATGTCTACGGACCAGGGGTTAATAGAACGAAAGGAACAAATGGTGTCGGAACGAGTAATGGCGGAGCAAGTAGTGTCGGAGCAAGTTATGCCAATGTAGTTTGTTATAAATGTGGAAAACCGGGCCACATTATTAGAAATTGCCCGAACCAGCAGAACACGAATGGATAAGGCCGCGAAAGAGTTTTCAATATTAATGCGGCAGAGGCACAGGAAGACCCGGAGCTTGTTACGGGTACGTTTCTTATTGGCAACAAATCTGCTTACGTTTTATTTGATTCAGGTGCGGATAGAAGCTATATGAGTAGAGATTTTTGTGCTAAATTAAGTTGTCCATTGACGCCTTTGGATAGTAAATTTTTACTCGAATTAGCAAATGGTAAATTAATTTCAGCAGACAATATATGTCGGAATCGAGAAATTAAACTGGTTAGCGAAACATTTAAGATTGATTTGATACCAGTAGAGTTAGGGAGTTTTGATGTGATAATTGGTATGGACTGGTTGAAAGAAGTGAAAGCAGAGATCGTTTGTTACAAAAATGCAATTCGCATTATACGAGAAAAAGGAAAACCCTTAATGGTGTACGGAGAAAAGGGCAACACGAAGCTACATCTTATTAGTAATTTGAAGGCACAAAAACTAATAAGAAAAGGTTGCTATGGTGTTCTAGCACAGGTCGAGAAAGTACAAACTGAAGAAAAGAGCATCAATGATGTTCCCATTGCAAAAGAATTTCCCGATGTATTTTTGAAAGAATTACCGGGATTACCCCCACATCAATCCGTTGAATTTCAAATAGATCTTGTACCAGGAGCTGCACCAATAGCTCGTACTCCTTACAGACTCGCACCCAGCGAGATGAAAGAACTGCAAAGCCAATTACAAGAACTTTTAGAGCGTGGTTTCATTCGACCAAGCACATCACCGTGGGGAGCTCCTGTTTTGTTTGTCAAGAAGAAAGATGGTACATTCAGGTTGTGTATCGACTACCGAGAGTTGAACAAACTTACCATCAAGAACCGCTACCCACTACCGAGAATCGACGACTTATTTGATCAACTACAAGGCTCGTCTGTTTATTCAAAGATTGACTTACGTTCCGGGTATCATCAAATGCGGGTGAAAGAAGATGATATTCCAAAGACTGCTTTCAGAACACGTTACGATCATTACGAGTTTATGGTCATGCCATTTGGTTTAACTAATGCACCAGCTGTGTTCATGGACCTTATGAACCGAGTGTGTGGACCATACCTTGACAAGTTTGTCATTGTTTTCATTGATGACATACTTATTTACTCAAAGAATGACCAAGAACACGGTGAACATTTGAGAAAGGTGTTAGAAGTATTGAGGAAGGAAGAGTTGTACGCTAAATTTTCAAAGTGTGCATTTTGGTTGGAAGAAGTTCAATTCCTCGGTCACATAGTGAACAAAAAAGGTATTAAGTTGGATCCAGCAAAGATAGAAACTGTTGAAAAGTGGGAAACCCCGAAAACTCCGAAACACATACGCCAGTTTTTAGGACTAGCTGGTTACTACAGAAGGTTCATCCAAGACTTTTCCAGAATAACAAAACCCTTGACTGCTTTAACACATAAAGGGAAGAAATTTGAATGGAAGGATGAACAAGAGAAAGCATTTCAGTTATTGAAGAAAAAGCTAACTACGGCACCTATATTGTCACTGCCTGAAGGGAATGATGATTTTGTGATTTATTGTGACGCATCAAAGCAAGGTCTCGGTTGTGTATTAATGCAACGAACGAAGGTGATTGCTTATGCGTCTAGACAATTGAAGATTCACGAGCAAAATTATACGACGCATGATTTGGAATTAGGCGCGGTTGTTTTTGCATTAAAGACTTGGAGGCACTACTTATATGGGGTCAAAAGTATTATATATACCGACCACAAAAGTCTTCAACACATATTTAATCAGAAACAACTGAATATGAGGCAGCGTAGGTGGATTGAATTGTTGAATGATTACGACTTTGAGATTCGTTACCACCCGGAGAAGGCAAATGTGGTAGCCGATGCCTTGAGCAGGAAGGACAGAGAACCTATTCGAGTAAAATCTATGAATATAATGATTCATAATAACCTTACTACTCAAATAAAGGAGGCGCAACAAGGAGTTTTAAAAGAGAGAAATTTAAAGGATGAAATACCCAAAGGATCGGAGAAGCATCTTAATATTCGGGAAGATGGAACCCGGTATAGGGTTGAAAGGATTTGGGTACCAAAATTTGGAGATATGAGAGAAATGGTACTTAGAGAAGCTCATAAAACTAGATACTCAATACATCCTGGAACGGGGAAGATGTACAAGGATCTCAAGAAACATTTTTGGTGGCCGGGTATGAAAGCCGATGTTGCTAAATACATAGGAGAATGTTTGACGTGTTCTAAGGTCAAAGCTGAGCATCAAAAACCATCAGGTCTACTTCAACAACCCGAAATCCCGAAATGGAAATGGGAAAACATTACCATGGATTTCATCACTAAATTGCCAAGGACTGCAAGTGGTTTTGATACTATTTGGGTAATAGTTGATCGTCTCACCAAATCAGCACACTTCCTGCCAATAAGAGAAGATGACAAGATGGAGAAGTTAGCACGACTGTATTTGAAGGAAGTCGTCTCCAGACATGGAATACCAATCTCTATTATCTCTGATAGGGATGGCAGATTTATTTCAAGATTCTGGAAGACATTACAGCAAGCATTAGGAACTCGTCTAGACATGAGTACTTCCAATCATCCACAAACTGATGGGCAGAGCGAAAGGACGATACAAACGCTTGAAGACATGCTACGAGCATGTGTTATTGATTTCGGAAACAGATGGGATCGACATCTACCATTAGCAGAATTTTCCTACAACAACAGCTACCATTCAAGCATTGAGATGGCGCCATTTGAAGCACTTTATGGTAGAAAGTGCAGGTCTCCAATTTGTTGGAGTGAAGTGGGGGATAGACAGATTACGGGTCCGGAGATTATACAAGAAACTACCGAGAATATCATCCAAATTCAACAACGGTTGAAAACCGCCCAAAGTCGACAAAAGAGCTACGCTGACATTAAAAGAAAAGATATAGAATTTGAAATTGGAGAGATGGTCATGCTTAAAGTTGCACCTTGGAAAGGCGTTGTTCGATTTGGTAAACGAGGGAAATTAAATCCAAGGTATATTGGACCATTCAAGATTATTGATCGTGTCGGACCAGTAGCTTACCGACTTGAGTTACCTCAACAACTCGCGGCTGTACATAACACTTTCCACGTCTCGAATTTGAAGAAATGTTTTGCTAAAGAAGATCTCACTATTCCGTTAGATGAAATCCAAATCAACGAAAAACTTCAATTCATCGAAGAACCCGTCGAAATAATGGATCGTGAGGTTAAAAGACTTAAGCAAAACAAGATACCAATTGTTAAGGTTCGATGGAATGCTCGTAGAGGACCCGAGTTCACCTGGGAGCATGAAGATCAGATGAAGAAGAAATACCCGCATCTATTTCTAGAAGATTCATCAACACCTTCAACAGCTTAAAATTTCTGGACGAAATTTATTTAACGGGTAGGTACTGTAGTGACCCGAACTTTTCCGTGTTTATATATATTAATTGAGATTGATATTTACATGATTAAATTTTTCCAACATGTTAAGCAATCAAACTTGTTAAGACTTGATTAATTGAAATATGTTTCATATAGACAATTGACCACCCAAGTTGACCGGTGATTCACGAACGTTAAAACTTGTAAAAACTATATGATGACATATATATGGATATATATATAGTTAACATGATACTATGATAAGTAAACATATCATTAAGTATATTAACAATGAACTACATATGTAAAAACAAGACTACTAACTTAATGATTTTTAAACGAGACATATATGTAACGATTATCGTTGTAAAGACATTTAATGTATATATATATCATATTAAGAGATATTCATACATGATAATATCATGATAATATAATAATTTAAAATCTCATTTGATATTATAAATATTGGGTTAACAACATTTAACAAGATCGTTAACCTAAAGGTTTCAAAACAACACTTACATGTAACGACTAACGATGACTTAACGACTCAGTTAAAATGGATATACATGTAGTGTTTTAATATATATTTATACACTTTTGAAAGACTTCAATACACTTATCAAAATACTTCTACTTAACAAAAATGCTTACAATTACATCCTCGTTCAGTTTCATCAACAATTCTACTCGTATGCACCCGTATTCGTACTCGTACAATACACGGCTTTTAGATGTATGTACTATTGGTATATACACTCCAATGATCAGCTCTTAGCAGCCCATGTGAGTCATCTAACACATGTGGGAACCATCATTTGGCAACTAGCATGAAATATCTCATAAAATTACAAAAATATGAGTAATCATTCATGACTTATTTACATGAAAACAAAATTACATATCCTTTATATCTAATCCATACACCAACGACCAAAAACACCTACAAACACTTTCATTCTTCAATTTTCTTCATCTAATTAATCTCTCTCAAGTTCTATCTTCAAGTTCTAAGAGTTCTTCATAAATTCTACAAGTTCTAGTTACATAAAATCAAGAATACTTTCAAGTTTGCTAGCTCACTTCCAATCTTGTAAGGTGATCATCCAACCTCAAGAAATCTTTGTTTCTTATAGTAGGTTATCATTCTAATATAAGGTAATAATCATAATCAAACTTTGGTTCAATTTCTATAACTATAACAATCTTATTTCAAGTGATGATCTTACTTGAACTTGTTTTCGTGTCATGATTCTGCTTCAAGAACTTCGAGCCATCCAAGGATCCGTTGAAGCTAGATCTATTTTTCTCTTTTCCAGTAGGTTTATCCAAGGAACTTAAGGTAGTAATGATGTTCATAACATCATTCGATTCATACATATAAAGCTATCTTATTCGAAGGTTAAACTTGTAATCACTAGAACATAGTTTAGTTAATTCTAAACTTGTTCGCAAATAAAAGTTAATCCTTCTAACTTGACTTTTAAAATCAACTAAACATATGTTCTATATCTATATGATATGCTAACTTAATGATTTAAAACCTGGAAACACGAAAAACACCGTAAAACCGGATTTACGCCGTCGTAGTAACACCGCGGGCTGTTTTGGGTTAGTTAATTAAAAACTATGATAAACTTTGATTTAAAAGTTGTTATTCTGAGAAAATGATTTTTATTATGAACATGAAACTATATCCAAAAATTTTGGTTAAACTCAAAGTGGAAGTATGTTTTCTAAAATGGTCATCTAGACGTCGTTCTTTCGACTGAAATGACTACCTTTACAAAAACGACTTGTAACTTATTTTTCGGACTATAAACCTATACATTTTCTGTTTAGATTCATAAAATAGAGTTCAATATGAAACCATAGCAATTTGATTCACTCAAAACGGATTTAAAATGAAGAAGTTATGGGTAAAACAAGATTGGATAATTTTTCTCATTTTAGCTACGTGAAAATTGGTAACAAATCTATTCCAACCATAACTTAATCAACTTATATTGTATATTATGTAATATTGAGATACCATAGAAACGTATACAATATTTTGACCTATCATGTCGACACATCTATATATATTTCGGAACAACCATAGACACTCTATATGTGAATGTTGGAGTTAGCTATACAGGGTTGAGGTTGATTCCAAAATATATATAGTTTGAGTTGTGATCAATACCGAGATACGTATACACTGGGTCGTGGATTGATTCAAGATAATATTTATCGATTTATTTCTGTACATCTAACTGTGGACAACTAGTTGTAGGTTACTAACGAGGACAGCTGACTTAATAAACTTAAAACATCAAATTATATTAAAAGTGTTGTAAATATATTTTGAACATACTTTGATATATATATGTATATATTGTTATAGGTTCGTGAATCAACAGTGGCCAAGTCTTACTTCCCGACGAAGTAAAAATCTGTGAAAGTGAGTTATAGTCCCACTTTTAAAATCTAATATTTTTGGGATGAGAATACATGCAGGTTTTATAAATGATTTACAAAATAGACACAAGTACGTGAAACTACATTCTATGGTTGAATTATCGAAATCGAATATGCCCCTTTTTATTAAGTCTGGTAATCTAAGAATTAGGGAACAGACACCCTAATTGACGCGAATCTTAAAGATAGATTTATTAGGCCTAACAAACCCCATCCAAAGTACCGGATGCTTTAGTACTTCGAAATTTATATCATATCCGAAGGGTGTCCCGGAATGATGGGGATATTCTTATATATGCATCTTGTTAATGTCGGTTACCAGGTGTTCACCATATGAATGATTTTTATCTCTATGTATGGGATGTGTATTGAAATATGAAATCTTGTGGTCTATCATTATGATTTGATATATATAGGTTAAACCTATAACTCACCAACATTTTTGTTGACGTTTTAAGCATGTTTATTCTCAGGTGATTATTAAGAGCTTCCGCTGTCGCATACTTAAATAAGGACGAGATTTGGAGTCCATGCTTGTATGATATTGTGTAAAAACTGCATTCAAGAAACTTATTTTGTTGTACCATATTTGTATTGTAAACCATTATGTAATGGTCGTGTGTAAACAGGATATTTTAGATTATCATTATTTGATAACCTACGTAAAGATTTTTAAACCTTTATTGGTGAAATAAAGGTTATGGTTTGTTTTAAAATGAATGCAGTCTTTGAAAAACGTCTCATATAGAGGTCAAAACCTCGCAACGAAATCAATTAATATGGAACGTTTTTAATCAATAAGAACGGGACATTTCATCAACCAATTAGAATATTTTTATTAAAACGTTAATGTATATTAAATCTTGTGGTCTATATTTATAACGCTGCTAGCATTAAACCTATATCTCACCAACTTTATGTTGACGATTTAAGCATGTTTATTTTCAGGTGATAATTAAAAGCTTCCGCTGCATTATGCCGAATTTAAGCAGGATTTGGAGTATGCATATTTGTGTCAAAAAAAACTGCATACCGAAAGATTTGTAATGTGAAATATGTTGGAAATCGTATTGTTATTATCAAATGTAAAGTTTGTAAGACTAAGTTTATCGCTAAACAATAATCATTATTATGTTGTTTAAGCCTTTGGTTATAATAAAGGTTATGGTTTGTATCATAAAAACGTATGCAGATTTTGAAAAATGTCACATATAGAGGTCAATACCTCGCAATGACACCAATAAGTACGTGACGTTTATAATCGATATGAACGGGACGCTACAGGTGGTATCAGAGCGTTGGTCTTAGAGAACCAAAAAATTGGCATTAGTGTGTCTTATCGAGTTTGTTAGGATGCATTAGTGAGTCTGGACTTTGACCGTGTTTGATTTCGAAAACTATTGCTTATCCTTATTGGTTAAAAATTAATATGTAAATATTATGTGGTACTAACGTGCTAGTTGTTGTGTGATAGATGTCTGGCTTAGAACTTGTTATCACATTCAGCGACTCCGAACCAGAATCCTCAGATAGTGTTCCAGTCATTAACCTATCCGATGATGAAAATGACACCTTTGGGGAAGACTTACAATTTCCGGATGAATCAATTGAAGAGGAACTAGAAAGTGATCCTGAGGAGGAAGAAATACAGGAAATTACGAAAGACAAGTTCGAACGAGGAAAGAAACGAAAGGCTACTGAGTTGGAAAATCCAAATCCCGAGTTTAGTGAGGATGTTGTGGCACCAATTCAACCAAATACTACCACCCCTATTCCCGCTATTCCTATTAGTTCTATCCTGGCATCCAGTTCTTCGGCCCCTCAGCCAAAACGCAGGGAGACAGCCAGGATAAGCGTTAAGCGATTTCCTAAACACAAACGTTTTGGGTATATAGGCTAAATGATGCGTTGTTGTTTTAAACCATGGGATCATATAACGTTTTGTATAATATTACTAGTGTGGTTTGCTTAATATTTGATGTAAGATAAGCATATGTAAAATAGTGAAGTGTGAAATGCAATAATTTTCCATGGTGGAGTATTATTTGGATGGTAGTAATTAATTTCTGTACTAAGCTATTAAGTATGAACTTTAACGGGTAGGTACTACCCTAGATATAATTATAAAATGCTAATAGGAAGAAAATGATTTTATAATAATAACTGGTTCATATTATTAATAAGCTACGATGTACTGTAAATACACACTACATCTATAATATTCTATGTGAATAATTATTTTTTTTCATTCTTATTGAAGAATATGGCGCGATTGAACCGAATGACAGAACAAGAAATCGAGGAACTCATCAATCAGCGAGTGAATGACAGAATGTTATGGGTCGAGGCTGCAAGAGGTGCTGCAATTAACCCAAATCCTCGTGTGGGATGCACCTACAAAATTTTTCAAGGTTGCAAGCCCTCATCATTCAGTGGAACAGAAGGACCGATCGGTTTAACCCAGTGGATCGAAAAGATTGAGTCTATGTTTAAAATCAGTGGTTGTATTGAGAAGGACATGACCAAGTATGCATCGTGCACCTTACAGGATAGTGCACTCACGTGGTGGAAAAACTATGTGAAGGCTGTAGGAGGAGATGTAGCTTATGATACTCCATGAGAAGAATTCAAAACAATGCTAATCAACCAGTATTGTCCAAGGAACGAGGTTAGGAATTTGGAAGCTGAATTACGAAGCCTGAAATTTGTTGGTACTGAACTCACCAACTACAATCAGCGATTCATGGAATTAGCTTTGCTATGTCCCGAATTGGTACCAACCAAAGAATTGAAGATAGAACTGTACAAAGATGGTTTGCCTAAAAATGTCAAGGCAAATGTTACAGCATCGAAACCCAAGACTATTCATGAAGCCATCACCATGGCAAACGAGTTGATGGACCAGATTATTCTGGATAAGAACACCGATGTCAAGACATCGGAAAACAAAAGAAAGTGGGAAGGTAATCATCAACAATCCAACAAGAAACAAGAAACCACGTAAGGTGCGGGTAGTGGTTCAAGTTCAGGTTACAAGGGACGAAATCCTTTATGTAACAGATGCCACAAACATCACTCTAGTTATTGTAATGTGGTGTTCAACAATTATAATCGAAGGGGTCATCTTACTGAAGATTGTAGGGTTCCCGTTACAAATGCAAATGGAACCAAGACTCCTGCCACCAATGCAAATGGAACTGCCTTGGCCACTATTACCTGTTATGGGTGTGGGAAACAGGGTCATTATAAGGGCCAGTGCCCGAATCCAGAGAAAAATAACGGATCTGCACGTGGAAGAGCATTTATTATTAATGCCATAGAGGCGTGTGAAGACCCGGAGCTTGTTACGGGTATGTTTACCATTAATAACTTATCAGCATCTATTATATTTGATACTGGTGCCGATAGAAGTTACGTGTGTAGAGACTTTTACGCTAAATTGAATTGTTCATCATTACCTCTAGATGCTAAGTACATGATTGAGTTAGCTAATGGTAAACTAATTAAAGCCGATAAAAATTTGCCGTGATTGTAAAATAAATTTAACCGGAGAAACGTTTAAAATTGATTTGATACCCGTAGAATTAGGAAGTTTTAATGAAATAGTCGGCATGGACTGGATGTCCAAAATAGGAGCTAAAGTTGTGTGTGCCAAGAAGGAAATTCGCATTCCTTGTAAGGATAAAACGCCGGTAATGATTTATGGAGAGAAGGGTAACTCAAAGCTAAAACTCATTAGCTGTTTGAAAGCCCAAAAGTGCTTGAAAAAAGGGTGCTATGCTATCCTAGCACATGTTAATAAAGTGAAAACGAAAGAAAAAGAGAAGTGCATCAACGACATGCCTGTGGCAAGAGATTTTCCTGAAGTCTTTCCGGAAGAGTTGCCAGGATTACCTCCATTTAGATCTATAGAATTTCAAATAGATCTAGTACCAGGAGATGCACCAGTGGCTCGTGCTCCATACAGACTTGCACCATCTGAGATGAAAGAGTTACAAAGCCAGTTACAAGAATTACTGGACCGTGGTTTCATTCGACCGAGCACTTCACCGTGGGGAGCTCCGATTTTATTCGTCAAGAAGAAAGATGAATCCATTTGAATGTGTATAGATTACCGTGAATTAAATAAGTTAACTATCAAGAATCGGTATCCACTACCGAGAATTGACGACTTATTTGATCAATTGCAAGGATCATGTGTTTACTCGAAAATCGACCTAAGATCGGGCTATCATCAACTACGCATCAAAGAAGAAGATATTCTGAAAACTGCTTTCCGGACACGCTACGGTCATTACGAATTTTTGGTCATGCCGTTTGGATTGACGAATGCGCCAACTGTATTCGTGGACCTCATGAATCGAGTTTGTAGTCCGTATTTAGATAAGTTTGTTATCGTTTTCATTGACGATATTATCATCTATTCCAAAAATGAGCAAGAACATGAGCAGCATTTAAGGTTGGTATTAGAATTGTTAAGAAAAGAACAGTTATACGGCAAATTTTCTAAGTGTGTTTTTTGGTTGAAAGAAGTGCAATTTCTTGGCCACGTTGTTAGTAGCAAAGGAATTCAGGTTGATCCAACTAAAATTGAGGCCATTGAAAAATGGGAGACTCCTAAGACACCAACATAAATACGTCAATTTTTAGGCTTAGCCGGTTATTATAGAAGGTTTATTCAAGATTTTTCCCGAATAGCTAAACCATTGACAGCGTTAATGCAAAAAGGGAAGAAGTACGAATGGACCTCTGAGCAGGAGAGTGCATTTCAATTACTGAAGAAAAAGTTGACTACGGTGCCTATTTTATCGTTACCTGAAGGGAACGATGATTTTGAGATATATTGTGACGCTTCGCGACAAGGTTTTGGTTGCGTCCTTATGCAACGAAAGAAAGTTATTGCGTACGCATCCCGACAATTGAAGATTCACGAGCGAAATTATATGACGCATGATCTAGAACTAGGAGCCGTAGTGTTTGCATTGAAGATATGGAGACACTTCTTATATGGGGTTAAATGCACTGTGTTTACCGATCATAAAAGCCTTCAACATATTTTCGATCAAAAACAGCTGAACATGAGGCAATGTAGGTGGGTCGAGCTGATAAACGACTATGATTGTGAGATTCGCTATCATCCCGGGAAAGCGAATGTAGTGGCTGATGCTCTAAGTAGAAAGGAACGAGAGCCAATTCGAGTACGAGCGATGAACATAAAAATTCGCATGAATCTCAACTCACAAATCAAAGAGGCTCAACGAGAAGCTCTTACTAAGGAAAACCTAGGAAATGAAATAATGAAGAAGTATGAGAAGCAACTCGTTATACGGGAAGATAGAATTTGATATTTTGCAAAACGTATTTGGGTACCAAAGTTGGGTGGATTAAGGAAGTTGATATTGAACGAGGCACATAAGACAAGATACTCGATACATCCTGGAGTTGGAAAGATGTATCAAGATCTTAAGACGCATTATTGGTGGCCTAATTTAAAGGCAGACGTTGCAACATATGTCGGGGAATGTTTAACTTGTTCCAAAGTCAAAGCAGAACACCAGAAGCCGTCAGGGTTACTTCAACAACCAGAAATCCCAGAATGGAAGTGGGACGGTATTACCATGGATTTTATCATAAAGTTACCCAAGACTGCATGGGGTTATGACACCATTTGGGTAATAGTTGATCATCTCACCAAATCTGCACATTTCTTGCCTATAAAAGAAATGGATAGAATGGAGAAACTATTACGATTATACATAAAGGAAATTGTTTCAAGGCATGGAATACCTATTTCTATTATATACGATCGTGATAGTAGATTTACATCAAAGTTCTGGTAATCACTACAGGAGGCCCTGGGAACTCATTTGGATATGAGCACCGCATATCATCCGCAAACTGACGGGCAGAGTGAAAGAACAATTCAGACTCTTGAAGACATGCTCAGGGCATGTGTGATCGATTTTGGAAACGGATGGGATAAATATCTACCATTAGCAGAATTCTCGTATAATAATAGTTATCACGCGAGCATTAAAGCTGCACCATTTGAAGCACTGTATGGAAGGAAGTGTAGATCCCCTATCTGTTGGAATGAATTAGGAGATCGACGATTAACTGGTCCCGAGATCATACACGAAACTACTGAGAAGATAGTACAAATCAAGGAGAAATTGAAAACAGCCCGTAGTCGCCAATAGAGCTACGCCGATGTTCGAAGGAAACCATTAGAGTTTCAGATCGATCACATGGTTATGCTAAAGGTGTCACCTTGGAAAGGTGTAATACATTTCGGCAAAAGGGGTAAACTGAACCCAAGGTATGTAGGCCCGTTCAAGATCATCGAACGCATTGGACCGGTAGCTTATCGACTTGAGTTACCACAACAAATCTCCGGAGTACATAATACATTTCACGTTTCAAACCTTAAGAAGTGTCTTGCAAAGGAAGACCTCACCATTCCTATTGAAGAAATCCAAGTCGACGAGAAACTACAATTCATAGAAGAACCAGTCGAAATCATGGACCGTGAAGTTAAACAACTCAAGCAGAGCAACCTACCAATCGTTAAGGTTTATTGGAATGCTCGAAGGGGTCCCGAGTTTACTTGGGAATGAGAGGATCAGATGAAACAAAAGTACCCACATTTGTTTCCCGAGAACGCAAAATAGGTACAACTTTAAAATTTTGGGACGAAATTTATTTAACGGGTAGGTACTGTAACGACCCGGATTTTTCCGATCATTTTATACATATGAGATTAATATTTACATAAGTTAAACATTACCAACATGATAAGAAATCCAAATTGTTGAGTCTTGTGTTTTTAAAAAGAGTTTTACACAGCGTTTGACCGTCCAATTTGATCGATGATATCACGAACTATATAACATACGATAATTATACGATTGTGTACATATACATATTTATACATATTTAACATGATCTAAGGATGGTTTAACATATCATTGTGTACTAATAACAATGAGTTATAAGTATACTTTGAGACTACTAACTTAAGTTTTCAAAACGGTAACTATACGTAACGTTCTTTGACATATATACCTATAATCTATAATGCTTGTACAAGTATCATATAAATACGTATTTAATCACTTTTAAAGGGCTTAAATACATAAAACAATATAAGTATATTCACAAAAGATAGTTATATTTGAATTCTCGTTCCGTTTCCTCAAGATGGGTATATGTACCCGTATTATACGCAGCTTTTAGATGTATTTACTATTGATAAATACAAATTATTAGACCTCAATTATTTGCTCTTAGCAGCCTTAGTTAGTCAACAACATGTGGGATCAAGTAGGAAGACTTATGAGCTAAAAATCAAAACTTAAAATCTATATATATACATACATATACACATTTACATATACATACATATACTTCCATATCAACTTTATTTCAAGATAAATGATCTTCTAAACTCTCTCATCTTCAACATTCAAGTGTTCTTCAAGGTCTTCATAAGTTTCTAACTTCATAATCAAGGTAAAACTATGTTTAAACTTTGTTTCAATTCATGTAAGTTAATTATCTTAAATCAAGATATAAACTTACTTACAACCTTTGTTTCTTTCATGATTTCACTTCTTAATCTTCCAAGTCATCAAGAACAATTTCATATCTTGTTTATTCAGTAACTTTCTTCATCATACTTGAGGTATAACATTTGTTCATCATCTTGTTCAATTATAACTATCTTATTAAGAATATACAAATCATAACAACAAGAACATAGTTTGAATGATTTCAAACTTGTTCGTAAACTAAATAGATCCTTCTAACTTGACTTTTAAAACACTTCAAGACCTATAATATGTCATAATGATATGCTAACTTAACAAGATACAACTTGATTTTACAAAGGACACCTTAAAACTGAATCTACATCGTTGGAGTGCAACCGGGGGCTGTTTTGGGTTGGATAATTAAAAACCATCTTAAACTTTGAATTGGAAGTTTATAGTCTTGAAAAATGATATTTCTTATGAATATGTTAATATATAAAAATCTCATGGTGTAACTCAAAGTGTAAGTATTTTTGTAAAAATGATCATCTAGATGTTGTTTTTACGACGGAAATGATCACTTTCATAAGATTCACCAAAGTTTGACCTATAACCTGTGATTTCGAATGCAAACCAAGGTATTTACAGTTCATATTCATAAATAATGGCTCGATCCAAGGAAGTGGCAAATTGATCCAACAAAAACGGAGTTGTATTGAAGAAACTACGACTAAAACAAAATCGGGTATCCAGAGCTAGTTTAGCTACGAAAATAATTTGACTAAAACCAAACTAATCATATCTTGGCTAATTAACATGATATTTTATATATATTTACTCATGATTTGATTTTACATATTTCAGGACCACCCGTAAACAATACGAGAAGATTAATTATAAGACCTCATGATTGTACGCAACACGTCATTTGACAACACGGTACTTTATGTACGCAACACGTCATTTGACAACACGGTACCATGGGTCGAGATTAATTCTGATCAATACGAATACGATGGGGTCTTTATTTATTTTATTGAACAACTAATTGTGGACTACTAACATCGGACTGCTAACTACGAAGTATTAGATATTGAAAGTATTATAAGTATACATGTAACGATTATTTAAAAGGAAAATATGTTGATATATTATATATGGTTAGGTTCGTGATATCTATCGGAGACCAGGTCGGGTTATATATCTTCAAAGCAAAAGTGAGTATATAGTCCCACTTTTAAACACTAAATATTTCGGGATGAGAATACATGCATTTTATGATTTACGTTATGGACACAAGTGATTAAAAATATATATATTCTACGTTGAGTTGTACCACTGGCATACTTCCCTGTAACTTGGTAACTACTATTTACATGCGGTATTGTAAACGCGAATCCTGTTGATAGATCTATCGGGCCTGACAACCCTAACCGGACTGGACGACCAGTATTCAACGGTTGCACAGTACTTCGTTTTGGTG
Source organism: Rutidosis leptorrhynchoides (assembly GCF_046630445.1). NCBI lineage: Eukaryota > Viridiplantae > Streptophyta > Magnoliopsida > Asterales > Asteraceae > Rutidosis > Rutidosis leptorrhynchoides. Next base: position 354,092,124 of record NC_092338.1, read on the forward strand.
ACTACACTTGGTACGGTGTAGTGAGATTTCATAATAAAGGGAATATGCGACGTTGATTAAATGTTAAGTATGGTTATCAAGTGCTCAACCACTTAGAATATTTTTATTAAAACGTTTATGTATATTAAATCTTGTAGTCTATATTTATAACGCTGCTAGCATTAAACCTATATCTCACCAACTTTATGTTGACGATTTAAGCATATTTATTCTCAGGTGATAATTAAAAGCTTCCACTGCAATATGCCAAATTTAAGCAGGATTTGGAGTATGCATATTTGTTTCAAAAATAAAACTGCATACCGAAAGATTTGTAATGTGAAATATGTTGGAAATCGTATTGTTATTATCAAATGTAAAGTTTGTAAGACTAAGATTATCGCTAAACGATAATCATTATTATGTTGTTTAAGCCTTTGGTTATAATAAAGGTTATGGTTTGTATCATAAAAACGTATGCAGATTTTGAAAAATGTCACATATAGAGGTCAATACCTTGCAATGACACCAATAAGTACGTGACGTTTATAATCGATATGAACGGGACGCTACAGTGCCTTCTGGCCATGCGATCGCATGGCCGTCATTTCCTGGTCACATACTTTTTGGCTCTTAGCTTGTCGACGTATTTATTTAATATATATATATATATATATATATATATATATATATATATATATATATATATATATATATATATATATATATATATATATATATATATAATTTTATATAATTATATATATATTATATTATATTCATGTGCATAGTTGATTTGTAATTTTAGCTCCGTTGCGTCACGCGTTGATAGTTGGCTCAGGTCCCGGTTCCGGATTTTCGAACGTCCTTTCGTACGATTTAATATCTTGTACTTTGCATTTTGCGTCTTGTACTCTTGTAACTTTTGAGACATTTCTTATCAATAATTTGAACCACTTGGATTTTACTTTGTACTTTTGAGCTTTTTGGTCATTTGCGTCTTCAAATCGTCATTTTCTTCTTTTGTCTTCGCACTTATTTATTCAAACGATTATTACATAAAAATAGAGTAATAGTAACTAAAAACTTTACATATTAGAAGGATATTGTGCTAAATATATGTTCATTTGGAGCACTATCAAATATCCCCACAACTGAACATTGCTTGTCCTCAAGCAATACAGAACTTGAAATAAAATCACACTTCACTCGAATCACTTTTTTTTATTCTCACACTTTATACATCAGTGATTTTGATACGGCGGTATAAACAATGATAGTAATGATGTGGTTTACAGTCCCACATGACTATGAAAATTTAGATCCTTTAAGAAAATTGGATCTTTATGAAAATATTTGATCTTTTGAAAATTCATTCTAGATTTTACCCTAGATAAGTTTTTCGGAATAACCCTTCATCGGTGTTTGCACATTGTTTTTGTGGGTTTTGTGAGTTTCAAATTTTAAAATTTTAGCTCAAAACTTGCGGTTTTGTGTCACCCACTTGCTAACCTTGTATTAGAAAACACATGTCCAGTATACTTGCTCTGTATATTATCTTTCGATAAACTACCGTCCAGTTGTAAAGGAAACCGTTGAACAAGCAACTGTTAAGGCAATGTCCCTTGACATGCTTTTGATTATGGTCTATATCGTGTCGGATGCAATTACTATCCTTTGTAGGAGCAATAATAAAGATCACCCTATAGTTTTTCGGTCTGGCACAAGGTCCTGTCTTCGACCACGCTATTCAACCACCGTTCTTACGGTTGATACCCGATTTGGTTCAGGTGACCTAATGAATTCCACGTGAAACCTAAGATTTTACGTTCAATGGTAATGAACGCATTGAAAATGGGTTTTCAGAAAACAAATTGGTTTTAATTTTGATCAAAATATTTTCTCGTTCAAGCTCGAGTTTAGATATCATTGAATTCCATGAGTTTGTAATTCTCAATCTTTAAGGTCAATCTCAAGGATTGAGTAATATCAGGCTTAAAAGCTGATTTTTAATCTTTAAGGAGATTATCCTTTCTGGGGGTCTGATTCATTAGTCTTATCAAGCTAATTTGCACGGCGCCCTCCCCATTTTACGAGACAGTTCCTCTCATGGTTAGGATAAGTCTGACCACTTGGCGACCCTGTTTGATGCTGAGGTCCGTGGATTTCCTGCTGATTTTAGAGATGACTTTTCTAGATTTTTTGTCAACCTACAGCTGGTCTGGACGACAACTTCCTGACCTAAATCATGAAGCGCGTGTCTTTTTCGGAAGACTTTACTTCTTTTTAATGATGGAATTGATTCATCGTGTAGATCCATCTATTCTTTCAAAGGTATTACAATAAATCGGGTAAAACTGATTAGTTTAGTCCAAAGCAAAAGTACCTGCAATAATCTGTACCAAATATGTGATATGTGTTTTAAAGAAATTAGTAAATTCTTCCCACACTTAGCTTTTATTTATTTTTTTTCTTTGCCTTTTTATTCTCCTCTATTCTATTTTAAATGAATTCTAACATTTTGAGTTGTTTCTCCATTTATGTTCTCTCCGAGGTAACAATAATTTCGGCATTAACACCTAGTTTTATCGTTCATAAATATGTATAAACATGATTTTGAATTCATTTAGTTGAAAATTTTTCAAATTTTCACAAAATTTGGCAATTAAACTAAGTGTAAACCTGAGAGAATTTATAACCCTTCCCCACACTTGAGATCATGCAATGCCCTCATTTGCATGAAATTAGACTATAATTATAAATTCATAAGGGTGATTAGTGTAGAAAAGTGATTAAAAATACCGAGTTTGCAAACATATTATTTTATATCACATTTGATATTTTGCGTCTTGTCGTCAAAATTAGTAGCTTTTGCTGAACTTAATGTCAGTCTTTGAAAGTGCGATGTTTTACCCTGTTTTGTATATAAGATAAACTACAAACATATAATATATATATATATATATATATATATATATATATATATATATATATATATATATATATATATATATATATATATATATATATATATATATATATAAAACCTTTATTTATTAAAACAATTTAAATGAATGATTTTTTAAAATTTTGTTTCCTTTTACTTTAGGTAGTTTTGGTATGTTTACCTAGTCCGTCCCTCGACAAAATTTAAAATTTGTCGTTTTTAAAGTGATTGTTTTAAAAGTAAAGATTTTTGGGTATTTTAATTTTTTTGTTATACTTTAGATCAATAAAATTAAAAAATAATGATAACAAAAATTTTCACTCTGCCTTCGGGTAAAGCAATTTCGGTTCTATGACCTAGTCTTCAACTTACTATGAATTTTAGAAATCATTTTTTTAAACTTAATGAAATAAAGTAATTTTTGTTTTTAAATTCACACAAAACTTAAATTTAAAAATGCATATTAATTTCATACAAAACCTACAAAACAAAAATTCAGAATGGGGGGAAAAAACTAGTTCTTTAGTGTCTGCTAGTGAAAAAGACCAATCGGATTCTATTCTCGGAACTACACGAGAACAGAACAACTAACCCTAGACAGCATTATTTCTTAGAACATTTGAATCTCCCCAGACTTAGGTAGCTGTAGTGTCGAAATTGTGATTAACCTCATCGTCAATTTCTCTTGGACCATAATCAACTTGCATATCTGTGACTTTTGCTTTAAGCCATTGGTCGGATTCCTGTGTAATATCCACAAATTCAACTAGTTTTGCCTTTTCTTTAGGCGATAGATTGGATACTAACCGGTTACATAACTTAAAGTTCCCCTTGGTTTAAGCATCGCGAATCAGTTTAATAAGTTTCTTCATTGAACTGTTAATAACGAGATCATTTAATTTCGTACCAACAACGGGGTTCTTTGTTATCAAGTCATCATTAGGTGTCACTTCATCTTCCCCACACTTAGGCGTTTTATTATTGTTAAGCACTACCGTTGGAGTTGGTAAAACAATATGGTTCTTACCAATCATTTTTGTTGGTTCAACGGTTTTGGTTGGTGGAGATTTAGACTTTCGACTCACAAAGGTGATCGATTTGTCTCCATCACTAAGTGTCATTTTACCCTCTCTTACATCAAATAACGCCCTGGTGGACGCTAAGAATGGTCGACCTAAAATTAGAGGAATGTTTGAGTCCTCTTCTATGTCAATGACAATGAATTCGACTAGAAAGGTTAAATTACCCACTTGAACGGGTAGGTTGTCAGCAATTCCAACTGGGTGCCTAATGGTTTGATCAAAGAGTCGGACACTCATCTCTGTTGGACTTAACTCACCTACTCCTAATCTCTTATATAATGAAAGGGGCATAACACTCACACTTGCACCTAAATTTGCTAGTGCATTATACATGACACAATCACTAAGTAGACAAGGAACAATAAATTCACTCGGATCACCCACCCTGGGTGGAGGTTTTGGTGGAACTGTCTTCACCGGGTTTATCTTTACGGTTTTTGTTTCTTGCACTTTCTTATTCTTCTTCTTCTTTCCAAAGGTATCACAAACTTTATTACCTATTACTTGCTCATACTCAACTCCTTTTCTTGGAAACGGGATGGGTGGTTTGTATGGTGCCACCACTGGCTTTAAATACTCAGGTGGTGGTGATGGTGTAACTTCTTCATTGTTACTCACATCTAAAATCTTTCCATCTTCTGATGATGGTTTTTCAGAATTCGTTGAAACCATATTAACATTCTCATTCCGAGGATTTACTTCAGTATTACTCGGTAGCTTTCCTTATTCCCTCTCACTCATCATGCTAGCAAGAGTACCTACGTGTTTTTCTGGATTCAAAATGGAAGCTTGTTGAGTTCTTAATGACTGATCAAACCTCTCATTTGTTTGGGTTTGAGATGTAATAAATTGTGTTTGAGATTCCATTAGCTTTTCCATCATTTCTTCCAGATTTGGCTTTTTCTCTTCGGTTTGTTGTGGTGGTTTATACAAGATAGGTTTTTGTTGATTGAAAGTGTTGTTTTGAGTTGGTAGGTTATTCGGACCTTGTTGGTTATACGAGTTATTGTTTAGCCCATTTGGATTGTAAAGAATGTTTTGATTTCGATTGAAGTTTGGCCTTGGCGGTTGATAATTATTTTGATAATTATTTCCCGGCCTTTGGTTCATGTAGGAAACATTCTCACGTTGTTCCATCGTTTACTCAATGTGGCAATCTTTCATTAAGTGTGGTCCACCGCATTACTCACAACTGATTCGTATTGTGTGAATATCTTTATTCATCTTTTCCATTCGTCTCTTGAAAGCATCTATTTTTGCAGAAACGGAATCAAAGTCATGGCTAGAATCGGCTCTAGCCACTTTAGATGATCGAAAAATATATTTTTCTTGATGCCACTCATGAGAGTGGGATGCTGTGTTATCAATGATTTTATGAGCTTCGGTTACGGTTTTCTTCATAATGGAAACACCAGCTGTTATGTCGATGTCTTTTCGTGTAGTGATGTCGCATCCTTGGTAGAATATTTTTACTATTTGATAAGTATCTAAACCATGTTGAGGACATCCTCTCAACAACTTTCCAAATCTTGTCCATGCCTCATATAGAGTTTCATTTGGTTTTTGTGTGAACGTAACAATTTTTCCTTGAAGTTTCACGGCTTTAGATGCCGGAAAGAATTGTTTAAGAAATTTTTCAACTAAGACATCCCATGTATCAATCGCCCCTTCAGGTAACGATTCTAACCAATCTTTGACTTCTCCCTTTAAAGTCCAGGGAAACAACATGAGATAGATCTGTTCATCCTCAACTTCTCTAATTTTGAATAGAGTACAGATCCTATTAAAGGTTCGAAGATGTTCGTTTCGATCTTCCTTCGGCGTACCACTATATTGGCATTGATTAGTTACCATGTGTAGGATTTTCCTTTGATTTCATAATCTGGCGCATTAATGTCTGGCTTAATAATGGCGTGACCTTGGCCAGTACGTGTGGCTCTCATTCGATCTTCCATACTTAGAGGTTCCATATTTTCCATTATTGAATTTGTTGAATCTGAATCACTAAGGGATTCTGATTTAATGGTTTCTTCCTCGACAATCTCTGGATGAGTGATTTGTGGTTCAGGAGGAATGATTAGTGGTTCAGGATCTCTGAATTGTCCCTAAATATCCTCCGGATTCTCAATTGTGAGGTCGGGTTCAAAAAATGGATTATCGGAAATTTGAATTGGAGTACTTGTTTGACTAGATGATGATTCTAAAGAAAAATCAACGGCGATAATATTGGCTAGATCTCTTGATCGAGTTACATGTGGTGAACGTATGAAAGGTGGTGAACGTTTTGCTCGGTGCATTCACTAAATATCCTATTAGTTATAAATATAAAAATTATATAAGTTATCAAATTAATAGACTTTTCTTATTTTGCCCACGTTTCGAATAGCCAATAGATGCAGCAGGTAGCCAGGACCCTTTAAATCGGAAGCCCACAACTCGCCACTAACAAATCCAACTATTACTACGAACCAGAAAATTTTGGATGTCTATCAATTTAACCACTTAAAATAATTTTGAAATTTTGAAATTTTAGAGAAGAAATAGAAAATTCTATGTCCTAAAAACTAGAGCGTCGAGAAATAAGAAAGAAAAAGAGCGCGTCGAAAAACGTCGAAAAATAAAAGGTCGAAAAACAAGTGTCGAAAAAATAATAATAAGAAAGTATCCCGTTGAAACTTAAAAGGTACTAAATACTAAAAACTTACGTTTAAAGTTATTAAAGCTTAAAAGGAATTCTATATCCAAAACGGCAATTACTTAAAAACGGCACTAAAGTTTATTGAACTAAAACGATAAGCGACGTCGTAAATTCTAAAGCGTCTAAGTCTTAGTCTAAAGAAAAAGCACTTAAGGGATTTTACGGCAAAGTCTTAAAATCTAGAAATAAAAATTAACTACGGCAAAATACTAATCTTAAAACTAATTACGAATTAAATGTTTAAAATATACAAATTATAAAAAGAAACAAAAAAATGATAAAATAACTTATTTTTATAAAAATATTATTTTTATATTATTATTTTATAAAAGTATTAATTTATATAGTTAAAAATAATTATTAAACTTAATAAAACTAATTAAAACTAAAAATAAAACTAAATTACTAATTAATATTTTAATTAAACCCTAAAAACTAAATAATAATAATAAATTTAAAACCCTAGTTGCGTAATAAATGCCTCTGATTTGGCCTGTCAGAACAGCTCATGCGATCGCATGGATTTTTGTCTTCTGGGTCATGCGATCGCATGACCCAATAATTCCAGAATTCATTCGGGCTTCGAACAGCTTCGGCCCGTTTAATAATTTTATTAATTATTTTGATTTCAAACTTTTTTATTTTTATAAATGTTACACAATATTTATAAAAATTTAAAATAAACTTATATAAAAACACTTATTAAATTTTTTATTATAAAATAAAAATAGAAAATTAATTCTTTTTAAAAATTATAAAAACTTTTTAATTAACACTTTAAAAAGAATTATAGCATTATCAATAACATATATATATATATATATATATATATATATATATATATATATATATATAGTATTTTTTTATTTTTTTATGTTTTTATATAAATACAAAATATTTTTACAAAATTAGAGATAAGAATTATAGCGTAAAAATATAGCGTTTCGCCGGGTTCCCGGCAGCGGCGCCAAAAACTTGATGTTATGCGAGGTGTAGTACGAAATAGATTATATTTTACTACGAAATACTATTAAATACGATACAATTTTACACAAGTTATTTATTTATTTATTGAATGGGATATACCTAAACCTTGCTACAACACTTATAGGCAGTGTACCTAATCGTAGAGTAGTGTAGTTTTTAGTAAGTCCAGTTCGTTTCACAGGGAGCTAATGATACGTACTATATTTTTAACAACTATATTTGTATAAAATATATATAATTATATATAGTAATATTATTATAAAAGGGGGTTTTTACCGTTTAATGACTGGTTTGTCGATTTTATATTTTAAGCGTAAAGATAAATGACGATAATATAAATGACAGAATTTAAATTGCGATAAAGTAAATTGCAGTAATTAAAATGACAATAATTAAAGGTACGATGAAATATGAAATAAAAGTATTATGCTTATTTAAACTTCCGTAATCATGATGTTTGACGTTTTGATTAATTGTTACCCGGGTTAATTGTCCTTTGTCCTGGTTTATTTGATACCTATCTGGTTTTTTGTCCATAATAGTCCATCGGTCATAATTATAAAATGCTCGTCAAATTAACCTTATTTTCGAAGTCAAATATTCCAACTAATTAGGGATTCGAACTGTAACAAGGTTTTAATACTTTGTTAATAATTACACCAGGTTATCGACTGCGTGTAATCCAAGGTTTTAATACTTTGTTAACAATTACACCAATTATCCTTGTATGTAATGCACCCCTGTTTTAATGAGATATGAATATTAATTTACCCACTTGATCAGAATGAATAATCAATTACCCAACCCGAATAATTAATTAAATGATCGTAAAAGATGTCGTATAAACGTCACTAAATAGAACATACATAATCATTTTAATAATTATTAGATTAACTAATTTGAAGATAGGTTCGACAGATTCTAATGAGTTGTCATTCAATTAGACAATACCCCCTATCTATTAATAGTCAATAGTCCAATGTCCACAAGTGTCGGTCTTTTGTCCAAACCTTAATTATGGTACAAAATCTAATAACCCTGTCATAATATTTAGTCTAACATCACGATTACTTTGGCTCAAATAAGCATAATAATAACTTAGTTACGAGACATTAATTTAAAAAGGAAGAACATAGCTTACAGTGGTGATTAATCGCGTAGCGTTATACGGACAGAGTTCCGACTTTAAAACCCGTCAAACATTTCTTACATTAACCCAACTAAACCATAATTTATTATTAATCTTAATTATAATTAAAATTAAAATTATATATATTACATAGAGAGAAAGAGATATTGAAAAAGGTATATAAATTCGTCCGAAAAATGCTGAATTTATAGAATGTGGCCTGCTACAGTAACGCATTCGGTCGAATGAGATTTGTGCCTTCTGGCCATGCGATAGCATGGCCGTCATTTCCTGGTCACATACTTTTTGGCTCCTAGCTTGTCGACATATTTATTTAATATATATAATATATATATAATTTTATATAATTATATATATTATATTATATTCATGTGCATAGTTGATTTGTAATTTTAGCTCCGTTGCGTCGCGCGTTGATAGTTGGCTCAGGTCCCGGTTCCGGATTTTCGAACGTCCTTTCGTACGATTTAATATCTTGTACTTTGCGTTTTGCGTCTTGTACTCTTGTAACTTTTGAGACATTTCTTATCAATAATTTGAACCACTTGGATTGTACTTTGTACTTTTGAGCTTTTTGGTCATTTGCGTCTTCAAATCGTCGTTTTCTTCTTTTGTCTTCGCACTTATTTATTTAAACGATTATTACATAAAAATAGAACAATAGTAACTAAAAACTTTACATATGGGAAGGATATTGTGCCTAAATATATGTTCATTTGGAGCACTATCACTTATGCCTCTCGTCAACTGAAGATTCACGAGCGAAACTAAACAACTCACGATCTCGAACTTGGTGTTGTCGCCTTTGCGCTCAAACTGTGGAGACACTATCTTTATGGAACCAAAAGTACTATCTTCACCGATCACAAGAGCCTCCAGCACATATTCGATCAGAAACAACTGAACATGAGACAGCGACGGTGGATCAAGACGCTGAACGACTATGATTGTGAACTTTGTTACCATCCTGGCAAGGCAAATGTTGTAGCCGATGCTTTGAGCCGAAAGGAAAGAATGGTACCTCTTCGTGTCCGAGCCTTGGACATCAACATCCATTCAAATCTCAATAGCTAAATCCGAGTAGCCCAAGATGAGGCTCTCAAGGAGGAGAATATTTCTCATGAACGCTTGAACATTCTCGTCTCTCGATTCGAAGTCAAGGAGACTGGACTCTGATATTTCTCCGGAAGGATTTGGGTGTGATAATGCTAAAAACGAACATATATTTCATAGCATTATCCCTCAAGAAAGACAAGCTTTTAGTTGCAATTGTTCTATTTACAAGTGATATTCGTTTAAATAATAAAAGGTGAAGACAAAAGACAGATTCGACGAATTGAAGACGCAAACGACCAAAAAGCTCAAAAGTACAAAGTACAATCAAAGAGGTTCCACTTATTGATAAGAAACGTCTCAAAATTACAAGAGTACAAGACACGAAACGCAAAGTATAAGATATTAAATTGTACGCAAGGACGTTCGAAAATCCGGAACCGGGACCAGAGACAACTCTCAACGCTCGACGCAACGGACTAAAAATTACAAGTCAACTATGCACATGAATATAATATAATATATAATTAATTCTTAAAATTAATATATATATTATATTATATTATAAAACCGTCGGCAGAAGAAAACAACCACATGTGAGCCTCCCCAGCTGGCCATGCGATCGCATGGCCTTGAAGGGCAAAGCTCATACGATCGCATGAGCCCCTTTTTCAGCTCACAGGCCTATAAATTTGCGTGTTTGGTTCCAGTGTAAAAAAATATATATCCATCCATCCAACTCTCTCAACGTATATATATATATATATATATATATATATATATATATATATATATATATATATATATATATATATATATATATATATATATATATATATATTATAATTTTAATTTTAATTTTAATTTCCTATAATAAGGGTATGTTAGCAAATATTGTAAGGGTGTAAGTCGAAATTCTATCCGTGTAACGCTACGCTATTTTTAATCATTGTAAGTTATGTTCAACCTTTTTAATTTAATGTCTCGTAGCTAAGTTATTATTATGCTTTTTTAAAACGAAGTAATCATGATGTTGGGCTAATTACTAAAATTGGATAATTGGGCTTTGTACCATAATTGGGGTTTGGACAAAAGAACGACACTTGTGGAAATTAGACTATGGGCTATTAATGGGCTTTATATTTGTTTAATTAAATGATAGTTTGTTAATTTTAATATAAAGATTTACAATTGGACGTACCTATAAATAACCATATACACTCGATCGGACACGATGGGCGGGATATTTATATGTACGAATAATCGTTCATTTAACCGGACACGGGAATGGATTAATAGTCAATAGAATTATTAAAACAAGGGTGAAATTATGTACAAGGACACTTGGCATAATTGATAACAAAGTATTAAAACCTTGGGTTACACGCAGTCGATAACCTGGTGTAATTATTAAACAAAGTATTAAAACCTTGTTACAGTTTAAGTCCCCAATTAGTTGGAATATTTGACTTCGGGTATAAGGATAATTTGACGAGGATACTCGCACTTTATATTTATGAATGATGGACTGTTATGGATAAAAACCAGACGGACATATTAAATAAGCCAGGATAAAGGACAATTAATCCATGGGCATAAAACTAAAATCAACGCGTCAAACATCATGATTACGGAAGTTTAAATAAGCATAATTCCTTTATTTTCATATTTAATTGCATTTTTAATTATCGCACTTTTATTTATTGTCATTGTATTTAATTGCACTTTTAATTTTCGTACTTTTTAATTATTGCAATTTTATTTTATCGCAATTTTATTTATCGCAATTTCATTATCGTTATTTACTTTACGCTTAAATTAAGTTGTATTTATTTTTAATATTTTACATTAGGTTTTAACTGCGACTAAAGTTTTAAAATCGACAAACCAGTCATTAAATGGTAAAAACCCCCTTTTTATAATAATAATATTACTTATATATATTTGTATTTTTATAAAATAAAACTAATATAGCGTTAAGTTTTGTTTAAAAGATTTCCTTGTGGAACGAACCGGACTTACTAAAACTACACTACTGTACGATTAGTGTCACGACCCGGAAAATTTCGACTAATTTTAAACCAAACTCTCGATACGATTTAATATTTTTGACACAATAAGAAAAGTCTGTTTGGTTGAGTCTCAAAAATTTTGAACTATTATCATATAGTCATATGACCTTCGACTGTTCCCGATGATTCACGAACCATTGCTTGTAAATATGTGGATATATAAATAAATTTGTGTATATATAAATACATGTATAATATATAATAACATGAACATTAATAAATTATTATATACATTTATTGTTATAAATAAATAGGTAAAATAAAATACATGGTAATAACAACTATTATTTTATATATAATATATGTATATTTCTAGTATATATATTTTGTTATATTTAATTTAATTGTTTAATATATATTTAATCACATAGCAGATTTTGTTATTTAAAACTGTTTATATATATACGTAGTGTATATTAAATATAAATAATTTTGAGCTTAAATGGTAAATGTCTGTAACTTTCGGTTGACGTATAATTACTTTAAAATAGGTCTAATACTTATATATGAAGTTTTAAAATAAAATCTATCCAAAATTTGATTAAAAAGATAGTAGTTTTGATAAATATTTTTTTTACCTTTTTAATCTAAGTGTTTGTACTCCGTACATATAAATTGGAATAGAAAAGAAATAATTATCGAACATTTTTGATCAGGTTTCAAATAGCTAATGAGTGAAATAATTAAATAGATTTAATCTAAAAGTTTGGGATTTTTAGGAACATTTTTCTATATTAACTGTTTAGCAATGAACACGGTATAATACTCCGTAATTTGATAAAATGACAAACCTCCGATGGCTTTACTATTTCGTACTATTTCCTTTTGAAATCTTATTTGTTGCAAGATATATTATATTAATATAAATTACTGTAAATAACCCGTGATTTTGAATTAAGATATATATTACTGTACATTATTGTGTCCTTTTTCTTGTTGTCAACATTTATCACTTTATATATATCCATATGCATAACACAGAACATATAGAGATATACATATGCGTACATGTTTGATAAAAAAAAAACGCATCATTCCTTCTTTCTCCCTTTCATTTCTGGCCGAACTCCTTTTCAACACCTTACCATCCTTTTCTTTCTCTATAACTCTTACACTTATATGCTAGTCAATTGCTGTAGCTTCTTTGTATCAAACCACAATTGTAAACAACCGTTGATCATCATCACCACCTACACACATCACCATCCAACGCCACCATAAACTACCATGATCATCCATCTCTCTATATCTCCCTCTCTCCTAATCTTGATCACTAAACCCACCACCATCGTTTTATTTGTTTCTGTTGCTGCTGCCACTCCACAGTTTCCATCACCACTATATATATATTTCTTTCTTTTTGAAATACGCCTGCTTTACTTGAGTATTATTTTTATTTTTATTTTACTTTTGGCCGACAATTGCAAAGAGGAAAACCCCACTTAATTATTAAAAGAAAAAGAAATCGATTGCCTAAATTGTATATTCAATTTCCTTGTAGCCGACAGTTACTTTAAACTTTAATCTGCAAGTCCCACTTTTCTCTTTTAATCACTGTTCGATGCATAACCTAATAGTGATAAAGGTGATGAACTATAGCAACTTCTGTTTTGATACAGTGACAACAACGATGATGATGAGCTTATGCGTATTTTTTATTTTATTTCTGATGTTCAATAGATCATAGCAACCGAGCTTATCCTAGTCATAAGTTCAGATTTCTAAATGGGCTTACCACTTAATTATGTTGGGCTTTAATATGTTGGGCTATTAACATGTTACTTAAGTCGATGAATTTATTGCTTGTTGGGCCATCATACTACTATTATATTTTGGGCCGTGTACTTGTAAGTGAGGTTGAGTCGATAATGGTGATGATTAAGAACGAAAATGGTGATCATAATAAGTATGTTAATGATGATCGTGAAATGATGAATTATGATGTACACGATATTGAATGATGATAGGATACTTGTGATAACGATGAGATTAATATTAATGACAATCATGATATTTAAAAGATGATGATCGATAATAAGATTATGATGATCGCGAATACATAGGAGGATGATTAAATGATGTTGAAAGATCATAATAATGGAAGAAGGTTATGATTTTTATGATGAGAATTCGAGGATGATAAGCTTGATGATGATGATGGGTGTTATGATCTATAGAGGAAGAAGATGAAATAAGATACATGATAAAAGTAATTAAAGTCCTTAATAAGTCAGAAAAACATATTGGCTCAGCTGGTTAGGGTGTGGTGTTATTGAACAAAGTGTCGCGGGTTCGATCCCTCACAGTAGCAGTTTTTATATTTTTGAAGCTTGTCCCCTTTTAAAGGTAGTAGTATTATTTTTATTATTAGTATTATAATTATTATTATTATTATTACTATTATTATTATCAAAAATTATTATTTTTATTATCATTATTAAACCTAATCCTTATCATTATTAAAGGTTATCATTATTATTATTATTATTATTATTATTATTATTATTATTATTATTATTATTATTATTATTATTATTATTATTATTATTATAATTATTATTATTATTATTATTATTATTATTATTATTATTATTAGAAAAATTATTATTATTTTTTTAACATTATTACTAAATTTATCATTTTTATCATTATTGTTGTTAGCATTATTGTAGTACTACTATAATTATTATTTTAGAGAAATAATATTTTTATAAAATATAGCTAAAACATATTACCTAACTACATTGATATTTTATATTAAGTATTTATAAAATAAGTATAGTTAACTAATTAATGAAACATAAAATTTATTAAAATAACAAATATATCATTAATAATAATAGTATATAAATTTGCTCGATTACAATATGTTAATATATATATGAATGATATAGGTTCGTGAATCTGAGGTCAACCCTACACTTGTTAAATGACGTCATATGTATTTTTACTACAAAATACATTAGGTGAGTTTCATTTGCTCCCTTTTTAATTGCTTTTGCAATATATATTTTTGGCCTGAGAATACATGCGCTGTTTTATAAATGTTTTACGAAATAGGCACAAGTACTAAAACTAATTCTACTTGGGTTTAAACCAGAAATATACCCTCAGCTTGGTAACATTAAACTACTTGTCTATGTACGGTAGGCGCGAATCCTAAAGATAGATCTATTGGGCCTGACAAACCCCATCCTGACTATGGGATGCTTTAGTACTTCAAAGTTATATTAAACACACCTGATCTGGTGTACTTCAGAGGGTAAAACTTGAACGTTAAGGCTTGTTACCGGGTGCCTACAACTTATAGAATACTTTTATACACTTGCGAGTGTACATATATTTATAAATGGAAATCTTGTGGTCTATTAATATATTGAAATGATTGTTATGATAAACCTATGAACTCACCAACCTTTTGGTTGACACTTTTAAGCATGTTTATTCTCAGGTACAAATTAAGTCTTCCGTTGTGCATTTGCTCAATTGAAAGATATTATTTGGAGTCATTCATGGAATATTTAGGTCAGTACCTCGCAATGGGACCAGATGTTGATGATTTCGTCCAAGGGGATAAGGATGGGTCCTCACAGGTGGTATCAGAGCGTTGGTCCTAGCGAACCAGGTCTTGCATTTGTGTGTCTAACTGATAGTTGTTAGGATACATTAGCGAGTCTGGACTTCGACCTTAGCTGCATATTATAAGTATTGTTTATCATTCCTAGTGGAAAATTACCTGCTTATTATTCCTAAGTCTAGACACGACTTCCTACACTTATTGCATAGATAGTGTATAGATAAATTCATATCCTAGCGTATCAGTTACTATAAACTTTGTCTGACAGCTTCCGAAGATTCCTCCGTGACTTATGGGATTTTGGTATTGTATATACATAGGTAAATTATGTATTGAAGAATACCAAACTAAATCCTATAATCTATTTCCTATCGAAAACTCTTTATCTAACCGAGCAAAATGGAACTCACCACTAGTTCAAGCTTCTCAGATTCCGATATGGAGTCCCACTCAAGCTCCGAAAGCAGTATGACCGGAATGGACCAACCAATTCATCTGATGAGTTCGTAGTCGACTGAATCATGGGAGGCAAGAAGAAGGGGATCCTTTCCACCAACCCAATTCACCTCTTGGCGAAGAACCTGAAGCACTTACCGGTGACCCTATCCGAAACACCATTTTTAGCCTCATCTCCAGAGTAGCTCATCACGATTATCTCCTATCTAAAATTCTAAACCTTATTCATCCGCTCGTTCCGACCGACAACTATCCCGGAATAATAGAAGAAGTCAACGAATTTTTGCGCTTAAGTAATCAATTTGGAGAATATGGTGCAAAATTTACCAGCTCCAACAACATCACCGGCAACACCAGTACCACCAACATCAATACCAGTACCACCAACAACTCAAGTTTCAACATCACATGCCTCAACATCTCATTCTGTACCTCGAGCATAATCATCGTTCTACGTATCGTTCTACCTACTTTATCTTCGTTCTACATCGATTATCTTTGCTCGACATGGCAATTATGTAATTTCTAAAGTTTTAGAGATTATGTAATCTAGTATTAACGATAAATCAAATGAGTTTAATATCTTATTGACTCATTAAATCCATGATTACATCTGAAAAAAATATATATATGTATGTATATTTTTATAAAGATTGTAATTAAAAATTCTTTTGTACAACTGTTAATGATGAAAATATTTTAACGGGTAGGTAATACCCGAGGAATATTTAGATTTCACATTAATAAGTTACACTGTACATTCTTCGGATCTGATTCAACAGTCATTTCCTATCCTACTTACATCCACAGAGATACAAATCCGTTCACCGCAGAATAACCAATTTCATTCAATGTCATATTTGGATTTTGACTTCTCAGAATCCAACAAGTGGCAAAATGAAGAAAACATTGATCAAAATAAAATTTGTTAGAAACAAATAAATTAATTATGAGAAATTTTGTTAAGAATCCACGCTGACAAAATCCTAGCTAACTGTTCCCAGCTAACTGTTAATTCCGTATTACATTTTATTTATCGCAATTTAATTTATTGTTATTTAATTTATGTATTTATTTTATGCACTTTAGATAACGGGACACGTATACAAGGTTTCGACATATCATATTGACCCATCTATATATCTATCTTGGAACAACCATAGACACTCTATATGCAAATGACGGAGTTAGCTATACAGGGTTGAGGTTGATTCCAAAATATATATATAGTTTGAGTTGTGATCAATACTGAGACCGGTACACGGGTCACGATACGTATTAATTAATTCGAATGTTATATATTAAACTATATATGAACTATTGGACTATTGGACTACTAACTTTGGACAATTAAAATGAATTAAAATATCGATTATAACATATGAAACTAAACAATTCTTCAAGTTTGCCACTTGATTTCATCTTAAACTTCATTTGTATCTCGACAATTACAACTTGCGTTCAAACCTTTCATGATTCTTGAAAACATCTGAATCGAGAGGATGAACCAACCGCACCTCATCTACGGAAGGAGAGATTGATGCATATAGTTATGCATCTGAAAAACCCTCGAAAACTGAATAAACGTTTAACACATAGCTGTGTTAATTCCTTTAGAATTATTATTATCCAAAATAACTTTGCAATCCCTTTCCAAGGTAGCCAATTTTGTCACAGCTTCAGCAAATCGATTTCGACTTTTCATTTAAAACAACCTTATTATCACCTTGATATATAGGCGTGCACATTTATTGCTACCGGAAAATCTTTTATATTCCACCATATTACCATCAGCGTTTAATCATCTAAAAACACAATTCTCCTGAAAACAACTCGATTTGATAACCAAGGACCCAGATACGTTAACTTTGAAAATGCTGACGGAGCAGCATGTTGTAGATGGTCTTAATGGCCAAAAGTTGATGATAAAGAAGGAAGTGTTAGGGACGCCCGATAGAAAATTTGGTACTGAAAAATGGATTGACTAACCATGAAGGAGACCATGGACAAATACAAGGACCAAACCCTATATTTAAAGAACTCAGGTAATTCTGGATCTGATGAAATCTTTAGAGAATATCTTGCTCCTAAGTCATGTTAAAATCTTGCGAAAAATTCTTCTTCATCGACCTTCGAACATAGAAATTCCAAAATATCATCATAAATATCTTCGATATTTCTGAGGATATTTTCATAAATATTCTTGTCTGAATTTTCTACTTCTTCGTGTTTTCAGTATTCCATTATATTGGAAACTTTTGTATCTAAGTATATAAATTATGAATGAATTGTGGAGAAGTGTAGGGAATTGAAGCATGAGTTAGTATAATATAATGCGCTTGGCCAACGTAATTATATTACAGTAAATCATGCTAAATTTCTAATGTAACGTGATGATGATTCACAGACCCTATCCTCATCATGTGCCATGTTATATGACTCTTTCATTCTATTTAATCTCTAAGCATATCACGAAAATATTACCTTGATATTTTCGTTCTTCTGTAATTCCAACAGTTGCGAATAAATCGTGCTATCACATTTTCTTGCTGATTAGAAGATTTCTTTAAATTCCTTGAATTCCAGAAATCCACCATGACCTACGTCAAAAGTTAAGACGAACCTATATTTACTTCATTTCACTCTTTTGTGATAGCTCCACTCATACGCTTCAAGTAATCGAATTGTTTTATCTATATTAGTCAATGATGATAAAACTCTATTTATCAATTCATATTCATCATAAAAACATTTTTATTGTTAGCCATGACGACCTCGATCAAATTTCGGGACGAAATTTCTTTAACGGGTAGGTACTGTCACGACCCGGAAAATTTTGACTAATTTTAAATCAAACTATCGATACGATTTAATATTTTTGACACAATAAGAAAAGTCTGTTAGGTTGAGTCTCAAAAATTTTGAACTATTATCATATAGTCATATGACCTTCGACTGTTCCCGATGATTCACGAACCATTGCTTGTAAATATGTGGATATATAAATAAATTTGTGTATATATAAATACATGTATAATATATAATAACATGAACATTAATAAATTATTATATACATTTATTGTTATAAATAAATAGGTAAAATAAAATACATGGTAATAACAACTATTATTTTATATATAATATATGTATATTTCTAGTATATATATTTTGTTATATTTAATTTAATTGTTTAATATATATTTAATCACGTAGCAGATTTTGTTATTTAAAACTGTTTATATATATACATAGTGTATATTAAATATAAATAATTTTGAGCTTAAATGGTAAATGTCTGTAACTTTCGGTTGACGTATAATTACTTTAAAATAGGTCTAATACTTATATATGAAGTTTTAAAATAAAAGCTATCCAAAATTTGATTAAAAAGATAGTAGTTTTGATAAATATCTTTTTTACCTTTTTAATCTAAGTGTTTGTACTCCGTACATATAAATTGGAATAGAAAAGAAATAATTATCGAACATTTTTGATCAGGTTTCAAACAGCTAATGAGTGAAATAATTAAATAGATTTAATCTAAAAGTTTGGGATTTTTAGGAACATTTTTCTATATTAACTGTTTAGCAATGAACACGGTATAATACTCCGTAATTTGATAAAATGACAAACCTCCGATGGCTTTACTATTTCGTACTGTTTCTTTTTGAAATCTTATTTTTTGCAAGATATATTATATTAATATAAATTACTGTAAATAACCCGTGATTTTGAATTAAGATATATATTACTGTACATTATTGTGTCCTTTTTCTTGTTGTCAACATTTATCTCTTTATATATATCCATATGCATAACACAGAACATATAGAGATATACATATGCGTACATGTTTGATAAATAAAAAAATGCATCATTCCTTCTTTCTCCCTTTCGTTTCTGGCCGAACTCCTTTTCAACACCTTACCATCCTTTTCTCTCTCTATAACTCTTACACTTATATGCTAGTCGATTGCTGTAGCTTCTTTGTATCAAACCACAATTGTAAACAACCGTTGATCATCATCACCACCTACACACATCACCATCCAATGCCACCATAAACTACCACGATCCTCCATCTCTCTATATCTCCCTCTCTCCTAATCTTGATCACTAAACCCACCACCATCGTTTTATTTGTTTCTGTTGCTGCTGCCACTCCACAGATTCCATCACCACTATATATATATATATATATATATATATATATATATATATATATATATATATATATATATATATATATATATATATATATATATATATATATATATATATATATATATATTCTTTCTTTTTGAAACACGCCTGCTTTACTTGAGTATTATTTTTATTTTTATTTTTATTTTACTTTTGGCCGAAAATTGTAAAGAGGAAAACCCCACTTAATTATTAAAAGAAAAAGAAATCGATTACCTAAATTGTATATTAAATTTCCTTGTAGCCGACAGTTACTTTAAAATTTAATCTGCAAGTCCCACTTTTCTCTTTTAATCACTGTTCGATGCATAACCTAATAGTGATAAAGGTGATGAACTATAGCAACTTCTGTTTTGATACAGTGACAACAACGATGATGATGAGCTTATGCGTATTTTTTATTTTATTTCTACTGTTCGATAGATCATAGCAACCGAGCTTATCCTAGTCATAAGTTCAGATTTCTAAACGGGCTTACCACTTAATTATGTTGGGCTTTAATATGTTGGGCTATTAACATGTTACTTAAGTCGATGAATTTATTGCTTGTTGGGCCATCATACTACTATTATATTTTGGGCCGTGTACTTGTAAGTGAGGTTGAGTCGATAATGGTGATGATTAAGAAAGAAAACGGTGATCATAATAAGTATGTTAATGATGATCGTGAAATGATGAATTATGATGTACACGATATTGAATGATGATAGGATACTTGTGATAATGATGAGATTAATATTAATGACAATCATGATATTTAAAAGATGATGATCGATAATAAGATTATGATGATCGCGAATACATAGGAGGATGATTAAATGATGTTGAAAGATCATAATAATGGAAGAAGGTTATGATTTTATGATGAGAATTCGAGGATGATAAGCTTGATGATGATGATGATGGGTGTTATGATCTATAGAGGAAGAAGATGAAATAAGATACATGATAAAAGTAATTAAAGTCCTTAATAAGTCAGAAAAACATATTGGCTCAGCTGGTTAGGGTGTGGTGTTATTGAACAAAGTGTCGCGGGTTCGATCCCTCACAGTAGCAGTTTTTATATTTTTGAAGCTTGTCCCCTTTTAAAGGTAGTAGTATTATTTTTATTATTAGTATTATCATTATTATTATTATTACTATTATTATCAAAAATTATTATTTTTATTATCATTATTAAACCTAATCCTTATCATTATTAAAGGTTATCATTATAATTGTTGTTGTTATTATTATTATTATTATTATTATTATTATTATTATTATTATTATTATTATTATTATTATTATTATTATTTTTATTATTATTATTATTATTATTATTATTATTATTATTATTATTATTATTATTATTATTAGAAAAATTATTATTATTTTTTTAACATTATTACTAAATTTATCATTTTTATCATTATTGTTGTTAGCATTATTGTAGTACTACTATAATTATTATTTTAGAGAAATAATATTTTTGTAAAATATAGCTAAAACATATTACCTAACTACATTGATATTTTATATTAAGTATTTATAAAATAAGTATAGTTAACTAATTAATGAAACATAAAATTTATTAAAATAACAAATATATCATTAATAATAATAGTATATAAATTTGCTCGATTACAATATGTTAATATATATATGAATGATATAGGTTCGTGAATCTGAGGTCAACCCTACACTTGTTAAATGACGTCATATGTATTTTTACTACAAAATACATTAGGTGAGTTTCATTTGCTCCCTTTTTAATTTCTTTTGCAATATATATTTTTGGCCTGAGAATACATGCGCTGTTTTATAAATGTTTTACGAAATAGGCACAAGTACTAAAACTAATTCTACGTGGGTTTAAACCAGAAATATACCCTCAGCTTGGTAACATTAAACTACTTGTCTATGTATGGTAGGCGCGAATCCTAAAGATAGATCTATTGGGCCTGAGAAACCCCATCCTGACTATGGGATGCTTTAGTACTTCGAAGTTATATTAAACACACCTGATCTGGTGTACTTCAGAGGGTAAAACATGAACGTTAAGGCTTGTTACCGGGTGCCTACAACTTATAGAATACTTTTATACACTTGCGAGTGTACATATATTTATAAATGAAAATCTTGTGGTCTATTAATATATTGAAATGATTGTTATGATAAACTTATGAACTCACCAACCTTTTGGTTGACACTTTTAAGCATGTTTATTCTCAGGTACGAATTAAGTCTTCCGCTGTGCATTTGCTCAATTGAAAGATATTATTTGGAGTCATTCATGGCATATTTAGGTCAGTACCTCGCAATGGGACCAGATGTTGATGATTTCGTCCAAGGGGATAAGGACGGGTCCTCACAATTAGGTACACTGCCTATAAGTGTTGTAGCAAGGTTTAAGTATATCCATTCTATAAATAAATAAATATCTTGTGTAAAATTGTATCGTATTTAATAGTATTTCCTAGTAAAAATAAAGCTATTTCATATACACCTCTACGCACATCAAGTATTTTTGGCACCGCTGCCGGGGAACAATTTCTGCTTAAACGCCGGAAGCGCAACGCTAATATAAAAAAAAAGATTTTTATTTTTAGTTACTTTTATAAAAAATACGCTTTTGTAAAAATACATTTTAAAACCAAAAATATAAAAAGAAAAACAAAAAATTATTTTTAAGAGTTTGTTAAATATTTAAGTTTTATAAAGTTTCTTTATTTCTATTTTTAGTTTGTAAAAATATAAGTTTTATTTAATTTATATAAATATATTATAAATATAATTCAGCAAAACAGAAAAAAAAATATTAAAACTCTCGGCCTGGTACTGTAGCTGCCCGTAACCTGGCCCAAAATCAAATCTCATGCGATCGCATGAGCCTGAAGCCATAACTTCATGCGATCGCATGAAGGCACCTGACACACCACAGTAAAACCCTAAACAGCATTAATTACGGGTTATTATTATTATTATTATTATTATTATTATTATTATTATTATTATTATTATTATTATTATTATTATTATTATTATTATTATTATTATTATTATTATTATTAATTAAACCCTAACTAGGTTATTATTATTATAATATTTAGTTTTAATTCTTTAATTTGTATTTTTAGTTAATTTAGTTTTAATAATTTATAAAATTAATAGTTTTATAAAATAAATAATATAAAAATAATATTTTTATAAAAATTGTACTTTTTACAACTTTTAGTATATTTTTATATTTTGTGTCTTTTTAATTGTTTTAGCGTAATATTTGTGTTTTTCGCTCGTATTTAGTTTTAAATCATAGTATTTGCCATAGTTATTTTTATTTCTAGATTTTTAGACTTTGCCGTAAAATCCCTTAAGTGCTTTTTATTTAGACTAAGATTTAGGTGCTTTAGAATTTTGCAACGTTTTTTTTAGTTTTTAGTACCTTTTTAAGATATTGCCATTTGGGATATAGTTTTACTTATAAGCTTTAATATTTTTAGACACAACTTTTAATTTTTAGTTTTTAGTGCATTTTTTAAGTTTAGACGCGCTACTTTCTTATTTTTATTTTTCGACGCCTATTATTTTTCGCCTTTTTATTTTTCGACCTTTTTCGACGCGCTCTTTTTCTTTCTTATTTCTCGACATTCTAGTTTTTAGGACTTAGAATTTTCTCTATTTCTTATCTAAATTTCTTAAATTTCAACGAAAAATTATTTTAAGCGGTTAAATTGATAGACATCAAAATTTTCTGGTTCGTAGTAATAGTTGGATTTGTACGTGGACCGGGTTATTGGATCCAAACAGTACTCAATTATATTGAGACCAAACGAATCCTGCCCCTCTGCTGCATCTTTTGGCTATTTGAAACGTGGGCAAAATCAGAAAAGTCTATTAATTGGATAACTTATATAATTTTCCTTCCTTTTTAAAAACTAATAGGATATTCAGTGAATGCACCGAGCAAAATATTCACCACCTTTTGTACGTTCACCACCTGTAACTCGATCAAGACATCTAGAAAATATTGTCGCCGTTGATTTTTCTTTAGAATCGTCATCCAGTCGACCAAGTACTCCAATTCAAATTTTTGATAATCCATTTTTTGAACCCGACCTCACAATTGAGAATCCGGAGAATATTCAAGGACAATTCATAGATCCTGAACCATTAATTTTTCCTCCAGAACCACCAATCATTCAAACAGAGATTATTGAGGAACGAACCATTAAATCAGAATCCTCTAGTGATTCAGATTCAACAAATTCAATCATGGAAAATCTGGAACCTTTAAGTATGGAAGATCGAATGAGAGCTAAACGCACTGGCCAAGGTCACGCAATTACTCAACCTGACATTAATGCGCCAGATTATGAAATCAAAGAACAAATCCTACACATGGTGACTAATCAATGCCAATTTAGTGGTGCACCGAAGGAAGATCCAAACGAACATCTTCGTACCTTTAATAGGATCTGCACTCTATTTAAAATAAGAGAAGTGGAGGATGATCGGATATATCTCATGTTATTTCCCTGGACTTTAAAGGGAGAAGCTAAAGATTGGTTAGAATCGTTACCTGAAGGGGCGATTGATACATGGGACGTTTTAGTTGAAAATTTTCTTAAACAATTCTTTCCGGCATCTAAAGCCGTGAGACTTCAAGGAGAAATTGTTACGTTCACACAGAAACCAAATGAAACTCTATATGAGGCATGGACAAGATTTGGAAAGTTATTGAGAGGATGTCCGCAACATGGTTTAGACACTTGTCAAATAGTACAAATATTCTACCAAGGATGCGACATCACTACAAGGAAAGACATAGATATAGCAGCTGGTGGTTCTATTATGAAGAAAACCGAAACTGATGCTTACAAAATTATTGATAACACTGCTTCCCACTCACATGAGTGGCATCAAGAAAAAGATATCGTTAGATCATCTAAAGCAGCTAGAGCCGATTCTAGCCATGACTTAGATTCCATTTCCGCAAAGATAGATGCTGTCGAGAGACGAATGGAAAAGATGACTAAAGATATTCACTCAATACGAATTAGTTGTGAGCAGTGTGGAGGACCACATTTGACAAAAGATTGTCTCAGTATTGAACTAACAATGGAACAAAGAGAGAATGTTTCATATCTAAACCAAAGGCCTGGAAATATTTATCAGAATAATTATCAACCGCCAAGACCAATCTATAATCAAAACCAGAATTATAATCGAAATGTTCCATACAACAACAAACAAAGTCCAAGTAATCAACAAGTATCCAATAATACTTACAATCAGCAAAGACCTAATTTTCAAAACAAACCACCACAAACCGATGATAAAAAGCCGAATTTAAAAGATATGAAGAAGAAGCTAGTTGAATCTCAAACACAGTTTTTCACATCTCAGAAACAAATGAATGAACAAAATGCTCAAGCATTTAGAAATCAACAAGCTTCTATTCAAAATCTGGAACATGAAGTGAGCAACCTAGCAAGGTTAATAGGTGAAAGAAAACCGGGAAGTTTACCTAGTGATACAAATGCTAACCCCCGGAATGAAACAGTTAAAGCCATTACCACAAGAAGTGGTATTACACTTAAACCACCTGAAATACCTGTAATTTCTGATGAAGCTATTCCTACTCCACAAGAACCACAACCTGAACAAGATAAGGAAAAAGAACCGGTAGTTGAAAAGGTTAATGAAGATAACACAGTTAAAGCTAAACCTTATGTTAAACCATACCAACCACCACTTCCTTACCCGAGTAAAATGAAAAAAGAGAGACTTGAAGCCGAGCAATCCAAATTCTTGGATATGTTTAAACAAGTAAATGTAAATCTTCATTTCATTGATGTGATTTCAGGAATGCCTAGATATGCTAAATTTCTGAAAGATCTAATCACAAATAGAAAGAAAATGGAAGAACTCTCTGCTGTTACTATGAATGCTAATTGTTCTGCAGTGCTGTTGAATAAGATACAAGAAAAATTATCTGATCCAGGAAGTTTCATAATTCCATATTTTCTGGGTAGTCTTAGTTCAATAGAAGCATTGGAAGACTTAGGTGCTAGTATAAATCTAATGCCATATTCACTATACGCTAAACTAGACCTTGGAGAATTGAAACCAATAAGTATACAACTAGTCGATAGATCAGTAAAATATCCTAGAGGGATAATGGAAAACATGCTAGTTAAAGTTGGTACTTTAGTATTTCCAGTAGATTTTGTTGTTCTTGACATGGAAGAAAATTCTCAAGTTCCTCTCATATTAGGAAGACCATTCTTAAACACGGCTAAAGCAATGATAGACGTGTTCGGTAAGAAACTGACCCTAAGTATAGAGGAAGAGAGTGTTACCTTTTCTGTTGATAGAGTAATGCAACAACCGCAATCTACAGATGATACATGTTATTATATTCAAACTATAGAATCACATGCAGAATTGTTAGAAGAATTTCTAGAATTACAAGGAACAGGAGAATGTTCTTTAGGAGAAGGTACTGAACCAATTGATGAAACTGAAATGTTAGCTACACTTATGGCTAATGGATACGAACCAACAACATAAGAAATTCAAATGCTAAAAGAGGAAGACAGATATCGATATAAATCATCGATAGAAGAACCACCGACATTAGAGTTAAAGCCACTTCTAAACCATTTGGAATACGCTTATTTACATGGTGAATCTGAATTACCTGTAATAATATCGTCTTCTCTTACTGAAAATGAAAAATCTCGACTCATTTCTGTGCTAAAAGCTCATAAACCAGCCATTGCATGGAAGATTCATGATATAAAAGGAATAAGTCCTTCGTATTGCACACATAAAATCCTTATGGAAGAAGGTCATAAAACGTATGTGCAACGCCAACGAAGACTAAATCCTAATATGCAAGATGTTGTTAAAAAATAAATTATTAAACTGCTTGATGCAGGTTTAATTTATCCAATCTCTGATAGTCCATGGGTAAGCCCAGTTCAATGCGTGCCTAAGAAGGGTGGCATGACTGTTATCACAAATGAGAAAAATGAGCTTATTCCTACTAGGACTGTAACAGGATGGCGTGTATGTATTGATTATAGAAAATTAAATGACGCCACCAGAAAAGATCACTTTCCCTTACCTTTCATTGATCAAATGTTGGAAAGATTAGCCGGAAATAGTTACTATTGTTTTCTTGATGGTTTTTCCGAATATTTTCAAATTCTAATAGCACCCGAAGACCAAGAGAAAACCACATTCACGTGCCCATATGGTACTTTTACTTACAAACGCATGCCATTTGGACTTTGCAACGCCCCTGCAACCTTTCAAAGGTGCATGATGGCGATTTTTCACGACATGATAGAAGAATGCATGGAAGTTTTCATGGATGACTTTTCAGTATTTGGTGATACATTTGAATCATGTCTAGTTAATCTTGAACGAATGCTTATTAGATGCGAACAATCAAATCTAGTACTTAATTGGGAGAAATGCCATTTCATGGTTAAAGAAGGCATCGTTCTTGGTCATAAAATTTCAAAGGAAGGAATTGAAGTGGATAGAGCTAAAGTAGATGTAATTGCTAAACTTCCACATCCCACCAATGTTAGAGGAGTTAGGAGTTTTCTAGGGCATGCCGGTTTTTACTGACGTTTCATAAAAGATTTCTCTAAAATTGCCACTCCTATGAATAAACTCCTAGAAAAGGATGCTCCATTTATCTTTTCAGATGAATGCATCAAAATCTTTTAATATTCTTAAAGAAAAACTCACTAATGCGCCGATTATGATAACTCCAAATTGGAATCTACCATTTGAACTAATGTGCGATGCAAGTGATTTTGCAATGGGAGCCGTTTTAGGACAAAGGATTGAAAAATGATTTCAACCTATTTATTATGCTAGTAAGACGTTACAAGGAGCACAAACAAATTACATAACTACTGAAAAAGAACTCCTTGCTATTGTCTTTACTTTTGATAAATTTTGTTCATATCTCGTTCTAGCTAAAACGGTGGTCTATACTGACCATTCTGCTCTTAGATACCTATTTTCGAAACAAGATGCTAAACCAAGATTAATCCGTTGGATCTTACTCTTACAAGAGTTCGATATTGAAATTCGAGATAAAAGAGGAGCAGAAAATCTCGCCGCTGATCATCTTTCTCGTCTTGAAAATCCCGAATTAGAAGTTCTAAATGAATCGGCCATACAAGACAACTTTCCTGATGAATATCTATTGAAGATAGATTATAATAAAATTCCATGGTTTGCAGACTATGCAAACTATTTAGTATGTAGATTCCTTGAAAAAGGATTGTCGTACCAAAAATGAAAGAAATTCTTTAGTGATATAAAACACTATTTTTGGGAAGATCCACATTGGAATAATACGCCGATGTGTATTCGGAGATGAAGCTAGTCAAATCTTAAACCATTGTCACACAGGACCAACAGGAGGGCATTATGGGCCTCAACTAACAGCAAGAAAAGTTTACGATGCTGGATTCTATTGGCCTACAATTTACAAACACGCACACCTTCTTTGCAAATCCTGTGATGCTTGTCAAAGGGTCGGAAAAATAAGTCAACGTGATGAAATGCCATAAAATGTCATTCAAGTATGTGAAGTATTTGACATTTGGGGTATTGACTTTATGGGTCCATTTCCAAAATCTCATAATAATTTATACATTCTCGTTGCCATTGATTATGTATCTAAATGGGCGGAAGCACAAGCTCTCCCAACTAACGATGCACGAGTTGTAGTCAACTTTTTAAAACGTCTTTTTGCAAGGTTTGGAACACCGAAAGCTTTAATAAGTGATCGGGGTACTCATTTCTGTAATAATCAACTTGAGAAAGTTCTCAAAAGATATGGAGTAACTCATAAAATCTCCACCGCATATCATCCACAGACAAGTGGACAAGTTGAAAATACCAACCGAGCTTTAAAACGTATTTTAGAGAAAACCGTAGGATCAAATCCGAAGGAATGGTCCATAAAATTGGAGGATGCACTCTGGGCTTTTAGAACAGCCTACAAAACTCCAATTGTAACCACACCTTTTAAACTCGTTTACAGAAAAGCATGTCATCTTCCCGTAGAAATTGAACACAATGCATTTTGGGCTTTGAAGACACGTAATCTTGATTTACATGAAGCCGGACGTCTACGGTTAAGTCAACTAAACGAATTAGAAGAATTAAGACATGAAGCATACGAAAATTCGTTAATCTATAAGGAAAGAACGAAGAAATGGCATGATAAAAGAATCAGAAGTTCAAAAGAATTTAAAGAAGGAGACAGAGTTCTTCTTTTCAATTCACGATTCAAGCTATTTCCTGGAAAATTGAAATCAAGATGGTCTGGACCATTCATAGTCAAAAGAGTTTTCCCATACGGAACAGTAGAATTGATAAATTCAAATGGGATTGAATTTAAGGTTAATGGTCACAGAGTTAAACATTACATAGATAGTCCAATGGAAGTCGACAACGAAATTAATCACAATTTCAACACCACAGCTAACTAAGTGTGGGGAGAATCAAGTCTTTAAAGGATAATATGTATTTCTGTTAGAGTTAGATTTTCTGTTTTCGTGTAGTTCTCGAAAATGGAACCCGAATGGTCTTTCCCTAGTAGACCCTAAAGAACTAGTCTTCTCCCCCCATTCTGAATTTTTATTTTTTTTAGGTTTTACGAGATGAAGACTTCCTGTGAATTAAACCATGGTCTAATACTACACGCTTTGATCACTAAACGTAATAATAACACCCTTCCAAGTGAAATAGTATCATTAATCAGAAGTAAATTGGACAGAGTAAGAAAAGAATCCAGATGCTATTCTTGACGTCCACGTTCGTATAGATGAGGAAGCAATGACGAGCGCGGCCAGACATAGTATGTACGAGCAGTGGAACTCCGAACGAGTATACGAGGATTATAGGCAACGACAACACGATAGCTGGTTAGTTCATCAGCACCAAATCATGAGCCAGCTATCATATTAGGTACCAAATAATTACGTGCCTACTCGACCTGCTCATTTTCCGCCACACAACCCCGACATCCGACCACCCTTTAACCGGTATGACTATAACCAAGCCTATCAGGACACCTATAACCAACAATGGAACCCACCTGATGAGATGAACTGGAACCCCTATCCAGACTGATTTAGTTCCATTGGTTATTTTTATGATTTTTATGTTTTTATCTTTCTACTTTCTCATGTTTAAACTTATGTTATTGGATATATTTATGTAATTATTATCATTTTTATTATTATTGTGTACTAATATTTCACATTTAGGATTTGAAAGTGGGATTTTAAGTCCCATTTCAAATTGTCATGCATGTTTATATTTGTGTTGTATGTATATTGTCAATTGTACAAAACAGGGTAAAACAACACATTTTCAAAGACTGGCATTAAGTTCAGCAAAAGCTAGTACTTTTGACGACAAAACGAAAAACAAATGTGATGAAACAACAAGACGGAATGAACAAATGATGTGCACCATTTATCATTCAGCAAACAAACGCCAATATGTTTGGAAACTTTGGTAAAATTTAATTATTTTTCTACGCTAATCACCCTCAATAATTTAAATTGTTACTGATTTCTTGCAAATGAGGGCATTGCAAGATCTTAAGTGTGGGAAGGGGTTAAGTTCTTTCGGATTTTTAAATTTTTTTAACTTATACACTTGGTTACCATTAAAAATACTAGTAACGCAGTAGTTGTATTAGAATCTAGTGCTCTCTGATAATAAAGAACAGCCCTAGTGTTATATACTGACTACCCAATTCTAGTAAAAATTTTCAAAATTTTCAATTAAATGAACTCAAAATCATGTTTATACATATTTATGAACGATAAAACTAGGTGTTAACACCGAAATTATTGTTATCTCGAAAAGGACATAAATTGAGAAACAAACTAAAATGTTAGAATTCATTTAAAATGGAATAGAGGACAATAAAAAGGAAAATAAAAGAAAATAAAAGCCAAGTGTGGAAAAATTTACCAAGTTATTTAAAACATAAGACACATATTTTTGTAACAAATAACTGAAGATACTTTTGTTTTGGACGATTTTAATCAGTTTTACCTGATTTACTGTAATATATTTGAAAGAAAGATGGATCTACACGATGAATCAATTTCATCGTTAAAAGGAAGTAAAGTCTTCCGAAAAAGAAACGCGCTTCTTGATTTAGGTCATGAAGTTGTCGTCCAGACCAGCTGTAGGTTGACGAAAAATCTAGAAAAGTCATCACTAAAATCAGCAGGAAATACACGGACCTCAGCATCAAACAGGGTCGCCAAGTGGTCAGACTTATCATAACCATGAGAGGATCTGTCTTGTAAAATGGGGAGGACGCCGTTCAAATTAGCTGGATAATACTAATGAATCAGATCCCCAGAAAGGATAATCTCCTTTAAAGATCAAAAATCAGCTTTTAAGACTGATATTACTCAATCCTTGAGATTGACCTTAAAGATTGAGAATTACAAACTCATGGAATTCAATGATATCTAAACTCGAGCTTGAACGAGAAAATATTTTGATCAAAATTTCAAACCGATTTGTTTTCTGAAAACCCATTTTTCAATGCGTTCATTACTATTGAACGTAAAATCCTAGGAATTCACCTGGAATTCATTAGGTCACCTGAACCAAATCGGGTGTCAACTGTAAGAACGGTGGTTGCATAGCATGGTCAAAGACAGGACCTTGTGCCAGACTAGAAAATTATAAGGGTGAGCTTTACTATTGCTCCTACAAAGGATAGTAATTGCGTCCGACACGTTATAGACCATAATTAAAAGCATGTCAGGGGACATTGCCTTAACAGTTGCTTGTTCAACGCTTTCCTTTACAACCGAACGGTAGTTTATCGAAAGGTAATATTCGAAACAAGTATACTGGACGTGTTGCTTTCCCAATACAAGGTTAGCAAGTGGGTGACACAAAACCGCAAGTTTTGAACTAAAATTTTCAAATCTAAAACCCACCAAACCCACAAAAAGAATTTGCAAACACCGGTTAAGGGTTATTCCAGAAAACTTATCTAGGGTAAAAGCTAGATTTAATTTTCAAAAAGATCAAATGTTTTCATAAAGATCCAATTTCCCTAATGGATCTAAATTTTATAGTCATGTGGGACTGTAAACCACATCGTTACTACCATTGTTTATACCACCGTATAGAAATCACTGATGTACAAAGTGTGAAGAATAAAGAAGTGATTCTAGTATATTTCAAGACTATATCGCTTGAGGACAAGCAACGCTCAAGTGTGGGAATATTTGATAATGCTAAACACGAACATATATTTCATAGCATTATCCCTCAAGAAAGACAAGCTTTTAGTTGCAATTGTTCTATTTACAAGTGATATTCGTTTAAATAATAAAAGGTGAAGACAAAAGACAGATTCGACGAATTGAAGATGCAAACGACCAAAAAGCTCAAAAGTACAAAGCACAATCAAAGAGGTTCCAATTATTGATAAGAAACTTCTCAAAATTACAAGAGCACAAGACATGAAACGCAAAGTACAAGATATTAAATTGTACGCAAGGACGTTCGAAAATCCAGAACCGGGACCAGAGACAACTCTCAACGCAACGGACTAAAAATTACAAGTCAACTATGCACATGAATATAATATAATATATAATTAATTCTTAAAATTAATATATATATTATATTATATTATAAAACCGTCGGCAGAAGAAAACAACCACATGTGAGCCTCCCCAGCTGGCCATACGATCGCATGGCCTTGAAGGGCAAAGCTCATGCGATCACATGAGCCCTTTTTTCAGCTCTCGGGCCTGTAAATTCGCGTGTTTGGTTCAGTGTAAAAAAATATATATCCATCCATCCAACTCTCTCAACGTATATATATATATATATATATATATATATATATATATATATATATATATATATATATATATATATATATATATATATATATATTATAATTTTAATTTTAATTTTAATTTCCAATAATAAGGGTATGTTAGCGAATATTGTAAAGGTGTAAGTCGAAATTCTGTCCGTGTAACGCTACGCTATTTTTAATCATTGTAAGTTATGTTTAACCTTTTTAATTTAATGTCTCGTAGCTAAGTTATTATTATGCTTATTTAAAACGAAGTAATCATGATGTTGGGCTAATTACTAAAATTGGGTAATTGGGCTTTGTACCATAATCGGGGTTTGGACAAAAGAACGACACTTGTGGAAATTAGACTATGGGCTATTAATGGGCTTTATATTTGTTTAATTAAATGATAGTTTGTTAATTTTAATATAAAGATTTACAATTGGACGTACCTATAAATAACCATATATACTCGATCGGACACGATGGGCGGGATATTTACATGTACGAATAATCGTTCATTTAACCAGACACGGGAATGGATTAATAGTCACTAGAATTATTAAAACAGGGGTGAAATTATGTATAAGGACACTTGGCATAATTGATAACAAAGTATTAAAACCTTGGGTTACACGCAGTCGAAAACCTGGTGTAATTATTAAACAAAGTATTAAAACCTTGTTACAGTTTAAGTCCCCAATTAATTGGAATATTTAACTTTGGGTATAAGGATAATTTGACGAGGATACTCGCAGTTTATATTTATGACTGATGGACTGTTATGGACAAAAACCAGATGGACATATTAAATAATCCAGGACAAAGGACAATTAACCCATGGGCATAAAACTAAAATCAACGCGTCAAACATCATGATTACGGAAGTTTAAATAAGCATAATTCCTTTATTTTCATATTTAATTGCATTTTTAATTATCGCACTTTTATTTATTGTCATTGTATTTAATTGCAATTTTAATTTTCGTACTTTTTAATTATTGCAAGTTTATTTTATCGCAATTTTATTTATCGCAATTTCATTATCGTTATTTACTTTACGCTTTAAATTAAGTTGTATTTATTTTTAATATTTTACATTTAACTGCGACTAAAGTTTTAAAATCGACAAACCAGTCATTAAATGGTAAAAATCCCCTTTTTATAATAATAATATTACTTATATATATTTGTATTTTTATAAAATAAAACTAATATAGCGTTAAGCTTTGTTTAAAAGATTTCCCTGTGGAACGAACCGGACTTACTAAAACTACACTACTGTATGATTAGGTACACTGCCTATAAGTGTTGTAGCAAGGTTTAAGTATATCCATTCTATAAATAAATAAATATCTTGTGTAAAATTGTATCGTATTTAATAGTATTTCCTAGTAAAAATAAAGCTATTTCATATGCACCTCTACGCACATCAGGGTGCCTAGTTATGGGGATTTACGAAGCCTTATTATAGACGAAGCCCACAAGTCAAGATATTCGAATCATCCAGGAGCTGGTAAGATGACCACGATCTCAAGGAACAGTATTGGTGGCCAAATCTTAAGAAGGATGTTGCTACTTACGTTGGAAAGTGTTTGACTTGTTCAAAGGTTAAGGCCGAACATCAAAGGCCATCTGGGTTACTTCAGCAACCAGAAATCCCGCAATGGAAGTGGGAAAGGATAATGATGGACTTCATTATGAAACTACCAAAGACGGTGGGCGGATACGATACCATCTGAGTTATTATTGACCGTCTTACCAAATCTGCTCACTTCCTAGCCATGAAAGAAACTGATACGATGGACAAACTCGCTCAACTATACATAAAGGAAATTGTATCTCGTCATGGTGTGCCCTTATCGATTATTTCAGACCGAGATGCCCGTTTCGCCTCTAGATTTTGGCGTTCCTTACAAGAAGCTTTGGGAACACGTCTCGACATGAGTACCGCATATCACCCGCAGACCGACGGACAAAGTGAACGCACGATTCAAACCTTGGAGGACATGTTACGTGCATGTGTTATTGATTTCAGAAAAGCTTGGGAAAAACATTTACCGCTAGCAGAATTTTCTTACAACAACAGCTATCATTCGAGTATTAATGCCGCACCTTTCGAAGCGTTGTATGGCCGCAAGTGCCATTCTCCTATATGTTGGGCCGAAGTGGGTGAAAAGCAAATCGCTGGACCCGAACTCGTTCATGAAACAACTGAGAAGATTGTTCAAATTCTAGCGAGGCTCAAGACGGCCCGTGATCGCCAAAAGAGCTATGCCAACCTTAAACGAAAAGATTTCAAATTCCAAGTGGGTGACCGCGTAATGTTGAAAGTAGCACCTTGGAAAGGTGTAATCCGTTTCGGAAATCGTGGAAAGTTAAATCCGCGATACATTGGTCCTTTGGAAATCTTGGAGCGTATTGGACCCGTTGCTTACCGTTTGGATCTTCCGACACAATTGAGCTCCGTTCATCCTACTATTCACGTGTCGAACCTAAAGAAATGTCTTGCTG
Organism: Rutidosis leptorrhynchoides; assembly: GCF_046630445.1. Taxonomy (NCBI): domain Eukaryota; kingdom Viridiplantae; phylum Streptophyta; class Magnoliopsida; order Asterales; family Asteraceae; genus Rutidosis; species Rutidosis leptorrhynchoides. The sequence continues at coordinate 354,127,725 of NC_092338.1, forward strand.
AACCAGAACTTGTCATCCCTCTCGATGAGCTTACGATTGATGACAAACTCCACTTTGTGGAAGAACCTGTTAAAATCATGGACTGTGAGGTCAAGACCTTGAAACGTAACAAGATTCCGATCGTCCGAGTCCGATGGAATGCAAAACGAGAAGCTGAGTTTACTTGGGAACGAGAGGATCAAATGATGCAGAAGTATCCTCACCTTTTCCCGACTCCACCATCTACCTCAGCTTAAATTTCGGGATGAATTTTTCTTTAACAGGTGGGTAATGTAATGACCCGACTTTTTCGACTTTTTATTTATATTTATTACTTTCACAAAACTGCGTATTTATGCATACTGAGCTAGATTATTTGATGGGATCATTAATTATGTTAATTACTTTCGTTAATGCCTTACAATGTGTTTTTAAGTACTTAGTTGCTTAACATGATCCTTGAATGCATTTACGACCGTTAGTGTCACTTATTGTTTAAAACGAGCTACGTACTTGGTACACATTAAACTTTTGTCATAATTGGAATATTATGACTGCGTAAACATAATTGTTATTATTTATGATAATTACTTGGCTTTATGGTTCCTTAATCATGCTTAGTGCTTACTAATGCTTACAAGTTACCTTAATGGACTTAACACCTTAATGGACTTCCATGACCCAACCTACTCAACTTAGTGGACCACTTAATGGGTTAATTAGCCCATGTAATTAATAATTAGCCCGTGTAATTAATGAGACAAGTATCAAGCATGCTTGTGTACTAACCCAAACCACCCAACAAACCAACACCACTTTGTACCACCACCATGGACCACACCATGCCACACCACATGAGGCCAAAATGGTCCCCCTTGCTCCCAAACTGTCGGCCAACCATCACCACCTCACCATCACTTTATTTTTTTTAAAACCTCATTTCATTCTCATTTCATTCCATTCAAACACACACACATTTTCTCTAAAATATCTCTCTAGTTTTATCTCAAATATTTGAAGAACTTGTAAGTGTTCTTGATCTTCTTTTCTTCTTTTTCTTCATCATTTTCGTGAATCATCATCATCATAATTCAAGATTCATGTTTTGTAACTTGAATCATTATATATCTTGTGACTTTAAACTTTAATTTGAAGAAAGTGCAAGAACACGGAGGATTAAAGCTTTTTAGCTTTTAATCTTCTTTACTTATGTTAGATCTAAGTTTTAAAGCTTAAGATCTCTTTAATTGTGTTAAAAGATCAAAACTCATGTTTATGATCTTCATGAAACTTGTAGAACCAACTATTTACTTTATGGATCTTCAAGAAAGTTTGAAATACAAGCTTACTAGATTGATGTTTCTACAAAAAGTTAGTTAAGATCAAAAGTTTACTAACTTATGATCTTCTTTAGTTTGTTGTAGCTTAGATTTGTGACTTGTGTTTGCATGAAACAAAAGATACAAGCTTACTAGCTTGAGATCTCATAATTATTGTTAGGAATCTAAGCTCTCTAGCTTAGGGTTTCATTTTTGTGTTTGATCTAAGTTGTGTAACTTATGGTCTTCTACTTTGTTTAAACAAAAGTTCATTAGCTTGTGTTCATGTTACTTTACAAGATCTAAGTTTCATAACTTATGGTCGTGTAAAAGTTGAAAGTCTTATTGCTATGTGATAATGCTAAAAACAAACATATATTTCATAGCATTATTCCTCAAGAAAGACAAGCTTTTAGTTGCAATTGTTCTATTTACAAGTGATATTCGTTTAAATAATAAAAGGTGAAGACAAAAGACAGATTCGATGAATTGAAGACGCAAACGACCAAAAAGCTCAAAAGTACAAAAGACAATAAAAAAGGTTCCAATTATTGACAAGAAACGTCTCGAAATTACAAAAGTACAAGATTCAAAACGCAAAGTACAAGATATTAAATTGTACGCAAGGACGTTCGAAAATCCGGAACCGGGACCAGAGTCAACTCTCAACGCTCGACGTAACGGACTAAAAATTACAAGTCAACTATGCACATAAATATAATATAATATTTAAATAATTCTTATAATTATTTAATATATTATATTTATTTAAAACCGTCGGTAAACAAAGAGCCAAACTCCTCTGAGCTGTAAAAGCAAACTCCGCGACTCGCTGAGTTTGAAGGCCAAAAAGGCCGCGAGTCGCGGAGCCCCAATTTCAGAAACTCCCTATAAAGCTCGCGCATTCTGATCGTAATAATCTATCTTTTTCTTCTCCTCATTCATACGTAAAATATATATATATATATATTTATTTATATTTTTATTTTAATTATAATTCTAATAATAAGGGTATGTTGGCGAATGTTGTAAGGGTGTAAGTCGAAATTCTGTCCGTGTAACGCTACGCTATTTTTAATCATTGTAAGTTATGTTCAACCTTTTTACATTAATATCTCGTAGCTAAGTTATTATTATGCTTATTTAAAACGAAGTAATCATGATGTTGGGCTAATTATTAAAATTGGGTAATTGGGCTTTGTACCATAATTGGGGTTTGGACAAAAGAACGACACTTGTGGAAATTAGACTATGAGCTATTAATGGGCTTTATATTTGTTTAACTAAATGATAGTTTGTTAATGTTAATATAAAGATTTACAATTGGGCGTCCCTATAAATTACCATATACACTCAATCGGACACGATGGGCGGAGTATTTATATGTACGAATAATCGTTCATTTAACCGGACACGGGAATGGATTAATAGCCACTAGAATAATTAAAACAGGGGTGAAATTATGTACAAGGACACTTGGTATAATTGATAACAAAATATTAAAACCTTGGGTTACACTCAGTCGACATCCTGGTGTAATTATTAAACAAAGTATTAAAATCTTGTTACAGTTTAAGTCCCCAATTAGTTGGAATATTTAACTTCGGGTATAAGAATAATTTGACGAGGACACTCGCACTTTATATTTATAACTGATGGACTGTTATGGACAAAAACCAGACGGACATATTAAATAATCCAAGACAAAGGACAATTAACCCATGGGCATAAAACTAAAATCAACACGTCAAACATCATGATTACGGAAGTTTAAATAAGCATAATTCTTTTATTTCATATTTAATTTCCTTTATTTTATATTTAATTGCACTTCTAATTATCGCATTTTTATTGTTATTGTATTTAATTGCATTTTTAATCATCGTACTTTTTAATTATCGCAAGTTTATTTTATCGCACTTTTATTATTCGCAATTTCATTATCGTTATTTACTTTATGCTTTAATTTAAAGTCTTGTATTTATTTGGTTTTAACTGCGACTAAAGTTTTAAAATCGACAAACCGGTCATTAAACGGTAAAAACCCCCCTTTATAATAATAATATTACTTATATATATATATATTTGTATTTTTATAAAAGTAAACTAATATAGCGTTAAGCTTTGTTTAAAAAGATTCCCCGTGGAACGAACCGGACTTACTAAAAACTACACTACTGTACGATTAGGTACACTGCATATAAGTGTTGTAGCAAGGTTTAAGTATACCCATTCTATAAATAAATAAATATCTTGTGTAAAATTGTATCGTATTTAATAGTATTTTCTGTAAAATAAGTTATTTTATATACTACTCTGCTAAAACATCAAGTATTTTTGGCGCCGCTGCCGGGGAGTCTCTTAAAAGCCGGAAGCGCAACGCTACATAAAAAAAAAGATTTTTATTTTACTTTTATTAAAATTCGTTTTTATAAAAGTACGTTTTAAATATTCGAAAATATAAAAAGAAAAACAAAAAAAAATATAAAAAAAAAATTTATGTATTTTTAAGATTTTGTTAAATATTTAAGTTTTATAAAGTTTCTTTATTTTTATATAAGTTTTATTTAAGTATTTTGTTTTTATTTAAAAACATATAAAAAAATATATATAAATATAGTTTTAAGATTTTTATTTATAAAATTATAAAGTGATTCTATTTTTATTTAAGTTTTAAATATAAGTTTTTATTATACACATAAATTTTTTTTTTATAAACAGAAAAAATTAAAAACAAAAACAAAATAAAAAATAAAAAAAAACGCGTCAGTTTTAAACTGTTCCAGGTTTGAATTTCTGATCCCCGCGACTCACGGGGTTTGATGCTTTGAATACCGCAACTCGCGGAGTAAACCTGACACGCTGACAGAAACCCTAATTCAGTATTAATTACGAGTAATTATTAATAATTATTATTTTAAACCCTAATTAATTATTATTATTATTATAATTAGTTTTATTATAATTAGTTTTACTTTTTATTTAATTTGTTTTATTTAGTTAAATTAGTTTAATTAAATTGTAAAATTAGTAGTTTTATTAAATAAATAATATAAAAAAATAATATTTTTATAAAAATTGTACTTTTTACAACTTTTTGTATATTTTTATATTTTGTCCTTTTTCAATCGTTGTAGCGTAATATTTGTATTTTTAGCTCATATTTAGTTTTAAACTTAGTTTTTGCCATAGTTATTTTTACTTCTAGATTTTTAGGCTTTGCCGTAGAATTCCTTAAGTGCTTTTTATTTAGACTAAGATTTAGGTGCTTTAGAATTTTGCGACGCCTTTTTAAGTTTTAGTTTCTTTTTAAGTTATTTCCATTTGGGATATAGTTTTTCCTGTAAGCTTTAATATTTTTAGACACCTTTTACTATGTACCAATTATCATTCCAATTAATAATCTCAATTTGCGATTATAATTTTAAGTTAGTTGTAGTAATAAGGTTAGGTTAGTCAAGTATTTTTAATTTTTATAAGTTTCTTTTATTTTTCCGTCACCTTTTATTTTTCAACCATTTTTCTTTTTCGACCTTTTTCGACGAACTCTTTTTCTTTCTTATTTCTCGCTATTCTAGTTTTAGGACATAGATTTTTATTCTACTTCTTATCTAAATTTTCTTAAAATTACGAAAATTTATTTTAAGTGGTTAAATTGATAGACATCAAAATTTTCTGGTTCGTAGTAATAGTTGGATTTGTACGTGGACCGGGTTATTGGGGCCAAACAGTCCTCAATTATATTGAGACCAAACGAATCCTGCCCCTCTGCTGCATCTTTTGGCTATTTTGGCTATTCGAAACGTGGGCAAAATCAGAAAAGTCTATTGATTGGATAACTTATTATAATTTTTCTTTCCTTTTAAAAACTAATAGGATATTCAGTGAATGCACCGAGGAAGACGATCATCACCTTTTGTACGTTCACCACCTGTAACTAGATCAAGACATTTAGCAAATATAACCGCCGTTGATTTTTCTTTAGAATCGTCATCCAGTCGACCAAGTACTTCAGTTCAAATTTCCGATAATCCATTTTTTGAACCCGACCTCACAATTGAGAATCCGGAGAATATTCAGGAACGGTTCGTAGATCCTGAACCATTAAACTTTCCTCCGGAACCACCAATCATTCAAACAGAGATTGTTGAGGAACGAACCATTAAATCAGAATCCTCTAGTGATTCCGATTCAACAAATTCAATTATGGAGAATCTGGAACCTTTAAGTATGGAAGACCGAATGAGAGCTAAACGCACTGGCCAAGGTCACACAATTACTCATCCAGACATTAATGCGCCAGATTATGAAATCAAAGGACAAATTCTACACATGGTGACTAATCAATGCCAATTTAGTGGTGCGCCAAAGGAAGATTCAAATGAACATCTACGTACCTTTAATAGGATCTGCACACTATTTAAAATCCGAGAAGTGGAGGATGAACAGATATATCTCATGTTATTTCCCTGGACTTTAAAGGGAGAAGCCAAAGATTGGTTGGAATCGTTACCTGAAGGGGCGATTGATACATGGGATGTTTTAGTTGACAAATTTCTTAAACAATTCTTTCCTGCATCTAAAGCCGTAAGACTCCAAGCAGAAATTGTTACGTTCACACAGAAACCGAATGAAACTCTATATGAGGCATGGACAAGATATGGAAAGTTGTTAAGAGGATGTCCGCAACATGGTTTAGACACCTGTCAAATAGTACAAATATTCTACCAAGGATGCGACATCACTACAAGGAAAGACATAGATATAGCAGCTGGTGGTTCTATTATGAAGAAAACCGAAACTGATGCTTACAAAATTATTGATAACACTGCTTCCCACTCACATGAGTGGCACCAAGAAAAAGATATCGTTAGATCATCTAAAGCAGCTAGAGCCGATTCTAGCCATGACTTAGATTCCATTTCCGCAAAGATAGATGCTGTGGAGAGACGAATGGAAAAGATGACTAAAGATATTCACTCAATACAAATTAGTTGTGAGCAGTGTGGAGGACCACATTTAACAAAAGATTGTCTCAGTATTGAATTAACAATGGAACAAAGAGAGAATATTTCATACATAAACCAAAGGCCTGGAAATAATTATCAGAATAATTATCAACCGCCAAGACCGATTTACAATCAAAACCAGAATTATAACCGAAATATTCCATACAACAACCAACAAGGTCCTAGCAATCAACAAGTATCCAATAATACTTACAATCAGCAAAGACCTAATTTTCAAAACAAACCACCACAACAAACCGATGATAAAAAGCCGAATTTAGAAGATATGATGACGAAGCTAGTTGAAACTCAAACGCAGTTTTTCACATCTCAGAAACAAACTAATGAACAAAATGCTCAAGCATTTAGAAATCAACAAGCTTCTATTCAAAATCTGGAACAAGAAGTAAGTAACCTAGCAAGGTTAATAGGTGAAAGAAAACCAGGAAGTCTACCTAGTGATACAAATGCTAACCCCCGGAATTAAACAGCTAAAGCCATTACCACAAGAAGTGGTACAACACTTAAACCACCTGAAATACCTGTAACTTCTGATGAAACTATTCCTACTCCACAAGAACCACAACCTGATCAAGATAAGGAAAAAGAACCGGTAGTTGAAAAGGTTAATGAAGATAACACAGTTAAGGCTAAACCTTATGTTAAACCATACCAACCACCACTTCCTTACCCGAGTAAAATGAAGAAAGAGAAACTTGAAGCCGAGCAATCCAAATTCTTGGATATGTTTAAACAGATAAATGTAAATCTTCCTTTCATTGATGTGATTTCAGGAATGCCTAGATATGCTAAATTCTTGAAAGATCTAATTTCAAATAGAAAGAAAATGGAAGAACTCTCGGCTGTTACTATGAATGCTAATTGTTCAGCAGTGCTGTTGAATAAGATACCAGAAAAACTATCTGATCCAGGAAGTTTCACAATTCCATGTTTTCTGGGAAGTCTTAGTTCAATAGAAGCATTGGCAGACTTAGGTGCTAGTATAAATCTAATGCCGTATTCACTATACACTAAACTAGACCTTGGAGAATTGAAACCAACAAGAATAAGCATACAACTAGCCGATAGATCAATAAAATATCCTAGAGGGATAATGGAGAACATGCTAGTTAAAGTTGGTACTTTAGTATTTCCAGTAGATTTTGTTGTTCTGGACATGGAAGAAGATTCTCAAGTTCCTCTCATATTAGGAAGACCATTCTTAAACACGGCTAAAGCAATGATAGACGTGTTCGATAAGAAACTGACCCTAAGTATAGAGGATGAGAGTGTTACCTTTTCAGTTGATAGAGCAATGCAACAACCACAATCTGCAGATGATAGATGTTATTATATTCAAACTATAGATGCACATGCAGAATTATTAGAAGAATTTCCAGAATTACAAGGAACAGGAGAATGTTCTTTAGGAGAAGGTAATGAACCAATTGATGAAGCTGAAATGTTAGCTACACTTATAGCTAATGGATATGAACCAACAACAGAAGAAATTCAAATGCTAAAAGAAGAAGACAGATATCGATATAAATCATCGATAGAAGAACCACCGAAATTAGAATTAAAGCCACTTCCAAACCATTTGGAATACGCTTATTTACATGGTGAATCTGAATTACCTGTAATAATATCGTCTTCTCTTACTGAAAATGAGAAATCACAACTCATTTCTGTGTTGAAAGCTCATAAACCAGCCATTGCATGGAAGATTCATGATATTAAAGGAATAAGTTCTTCGTATTGCACACATAAAATCCTTATGGAAGAAGGTCATAAAACGTATGTGCAACGCCAATGAAGACTAAATCCTAATATGCAAGATGTAGTTAAGAAAGAGATTATTAAACTGCTAGATGCAGGTCTAATTTATCCAATTTCTGATAGTCCATGGGTAAGCCCAGTTCAATGCGTACCTAAGAAGGGTGGCATGACTGTCATTACAAATGAGAAAAATGAGCTTATTCCTACTAGGACTGTAACAGGATGGCGTGTATGTATTGATTATAGAAAATTAAATGACGCCACCAGAAAAGATCACTTTCCCTTACCTTTCATAGATCAAATGTTGGAAAGATTAGCCGGAAATAGTTACTATTGTTTTCTAGATGGATTTTCCGGATATTTTCAAATTCCAATAGCACCAGAAGATCAAGAGAAAACCACATTCACATGCCCTTATGGTACTTTTGCTTACAAACGCATGCCATTTGGACTTTGCAACGCCCCAGCAACCTTCCAAAGGTGCATGATGGCGATTTTTCACGACATGATAGAAGAATGCATGGAAGTTTTCATGGATGACTTTTCAGTCTTCGGTGATACATTTGAATCATGTCTAGTTAATCTGGAACGAATGCTAATTAGATGCGAACAATCAAATCTAGTACTTAATTGGGAGAAATGCCATTTCATGGTTAAAGAAGGCATCGTTCTTGGACATAAAATTTCAAAAGAAGGAATTGAAGTGGATAGAGCTAAAGTAGATGTAATTGCTAAACTTCCACATCCCACCAATGTTAAAGGAGTTAGGAGTTTTCTAGGGCATGCTGGTTTTTACCGACGTTTCATAAAAGATTTTTCAAAAATTGCCACTCCTATGAATAAACTCCTAGAAAAGGATGCTCCATTCATCTTTTCAGATGAGTGTATCAAATCTTTTAATATTCTTAAAGAAAAACTCACTAATGCGCCGATCATGATCACACCAAATTGGAATCTACCATTTGAACTAATGTGCGATGCAAGTGATTTTGCAATGGGAGCCGTTTTAGGACAAAGGATTGAAAAACGATTTCAACCTATATATTATGCTAGTAAGACGTTACAAGGAGCACAAACGAACTATACAACTATTGAAAAAGAACTCCTTGCTATTGTCTTTGCTTTTGACAAATTTCGATCATATCTCGTTCTAGCAAAAACGGTGGTCTATACCGACCATTCTGCTCTTAGATACCTATTTTCAAAACAAGATGCTAAACCAAGATTAATTCGTTGGATCTTACTCTTACAAGAGTTTGATATTGAAATCCGAGATAAAAGAGGAGCAGAAAATCTCGCCGCTGATCATCTTTCTCGTCTTGAAAATCCCGAATTAGAAGTTCTGAATGAATCGGCCATACAAGACAACTTTCCTGATGAATATCTATTGAAGATAGATTATAAAGAAATTCCATGGTTTGCAGACTATGCAAACTACTTAGTTTGTGGATTCCTTGAAAATGGATTATCGTACCAAAGACGAAAGAAATTCTTCAGTGATATAAAACACTATTTTTGGGAAGATCCACATCTGTTTAAAAGTTGTCCCGATGGAATAATACGCCGATGTGTATTTGGAGATGAAGCTAGTAAAATTTTAAACCATTGTCACACAGGACCAACTGGAGGGCATTATGGACCTCAACTAACAGCAAGAAAAGCTTATGATGCTGGATTCTATTGGCCTACAATTTACAAAGATGCACACCTTCTTTGCAAATCTTGTGATGCTTGTCAAAGGGCCGGAAAAATAAGTCAACGTGATGAAATGCCACAAAATGTCATCCAAGTATGTGAAGTATTTGACATTTGGGGTATTGACTTTATGGGTCCATTTCCAAAATCTCATAATAATCTATATATACTCGTAGCCATTGATTATGTATCTAAATGGGCGGAAGCACAAGCTCTCCCAACTAACGATGCACGAGTTGTAGTCAACTTTTTAAAACGTCTTTTTGCAAGGTTTGGAACACCGCAAGCTTTAATAAGTGATCGGGGTACTCATTTCTGTAATAATCAACTTGAGAAAGTTCTTAAAAGATATGGAGTAACTCATAAAATCTCCACCGCATATCATCCACAAACAAGTGGACAAGTTGAAAATACCAACCGAGCTTTAAAACGTATTCTAGAGAAAACCGTAGGATCAAATCCGAAGGAATGGTCCATTAAATTGGGGGATGCACTCTGGGCTTTTAGAACAGCCTACAAAACTCCAATTGGAACCACACCTTTTAGACTTGTTTATGGAAAAGCATGTCATCTTCCAGTAGAAATTGAACACAAAGCATTTTGGGCTTTGAAAACATGTAATCTTGATTTACATGAAGCTGGACGTCTACGATTAAGTCAACTAAATGAATTAGAAGAATTAAGACATGAAGCATACGAAAATTTGTTAATCTATAAAGAAAGAACGAAGAAATGGCATGATAAAAGAATCAGAAGTTCAAAAGAATTTAAAGAAGGAGACAGAGTTCTTCTTTTCAATTCACGATTCAAGCTATTTCCTGGAAAATTGAAATCAAGATGGTCTGGACCATTCATAGTCAAAAGAGTTTTCCCATACGGAACGATAGAATTAATAAATTCAAATGGGATTGAATTTAAAGTTAATGGTCACGGAGTTAAACACTACATACATAGTCCGATGGAAGTCTACAACGAAGTTAATCACAATTTCGACACCACAGCTAACTAAGTGTGGGGAGAATCAAGTCTTTAAAGGATAATATGTATTTCTGTTAGAGTTAGATTATCTGTTTTCGTGTAGTTCTCGAAAATGGAACCCGAATGGTCTTTCCCTAGCAGACCCTAAAGAACTAGTCTTCTCCCCCCATTCTGAATTTTTTATTTTTTTAGGTTTTTACAAAATGAAGACTGCCTGTGAACTAAACCATGGTCTAATGCTACACGCTTTGATCACTAAACGAAATAATGACATACTACCGAGTGAATTAGTATCAGTAATCAGAGAAAGAATGGACGGAGTTAGAAAAGAATCCAGATGCGAAGATAATAAGTTACAATTTGGTAAAGGAAAATCAAAATCCGCAGCGAAAAGAAGAGCACGACACCTAGAACGATGTCACAAATGCGGAAAATGGTCACATGGAGGTAAATGTTCAAATAATCAAACCTATTCAAATACCAAATTTGTTACTTTATGCAGAGACGGACCGTTCATATGTTTAGAAGAAAAGACACTGAATGCTCGAGGTTACGCCTATGTAGCCATGGAAAACCAATTAAACTGACTATCTTATGAATGGGATAGATCATATAACTAAGAAATCTATTTCACAGGTAAGTCTGTACAGTTTTTTTTTTTTTTTTAATTTTTAACCTTTTGATAATAAACGCTAATTTGTTCGCTAAAAAGTATTAAATTGGTATTGAATAAAATTAGGTTTGGCGACCGAAATTATTAATATCATTCAAAAATTTATTACATCACTGCGAAATTTAATGTTTATTCTTAAGGTATAAATATCTTTAATCAATCAACCCAAAATATTTCAAAAATTCGTCATGAGTTAAATTAGGTTTTGGAACCGAAATTACTTTACCGAAAAGACGGGCGCATATTTTTGATAATATTTGATTGATTAAAGTGGGATAAAAAGCCAAAAAGATTTTTAATTTTGTTTTTACCATGTTTTTAAAATTAATATTTGAACCCTTTATAAATATTGTAAACTTTGTAAAATCAATATTTTTAAAATTGTAAATATTTGAAAAATTAAAATAAGTTTGGTGTGAATTTATGATATGAATTTTTAATTTTTAAAATATGAACTTTTAATTTTATGCATTTCAAATTTTAAGTTTGGTGTGAATTTTTAATATTAATTTTGAATTTTATAATTAAATTATGTGAATTTAAAAACAAAAATTTACTTTATCTCATTAAGTTAAAAATATGATTTTTAAAATTCGTCGTAAGTTGAAGACTAGGTTTTTGAACCGAAATTGCTTTACCCGAGGGAGGGACGAGAACTTTTATTATCATTATTTTTAATTTTATTGAATTAAAGTATGCCAAAAACATTAAAAAAACCCAAAAATCTTAGCTTTTAAAAACAATCGCTACAAAAAGACAAATTTTAAAATTTTGTCGAAGGACGGACTAGGACATCGATCCGAAACGACCTCGTCCTAAATAACAAGGGAAACAAAATTTTAAAATTAATTACTTAAATGTTCTAATTAATATAAGATATATATAAAAAAAAAATAAAAAATAAAAAAAATATACCAAACTCCGCGAGAGGACCGAAATCCAGAAAAAAAAAAATATAAACTGATCGAATTAATCAGTCCACACACCACAAAACCAAACCTGCAAAATAAACCCGAAATACTGCGCGAAAATACACCAAAAACACCCCCAAAATCACAATTTTTAACCGTTAATCATCAAATCTTTTACTAAAATCATGTTGAGAAGGATGCTATCAAGGAATTACTCAAGAAAAATGGTAAATTTCTACACCTAAACACCATTTAATCCGAAATTTGGTGTTCTTGAGCCATTTTTTTTTTCCCAATTTGATTTTGATGCTTTTTAGTGTAATTATGCTTAAATTGTTTATGTATTATGCTTGTATAACCTAGATTGATGCTATTTAACATGATTAGAAGCCTTAAACTTCAAATTTTGAGTAATCTAGGGTTTGTGTTCTTGAGCAAATTTGGGGCTTTTTGATATAAACAGGTTATGGCCGATTTTTATCATGAATTGTTGCTAAATTAAGTAGTGTAACATGTCTAGGTAGTTAAATGATCTAAACTTTGAGCCTAAACATGATTTTGAAAATTAAAGTGGACTTTTTCAAGTCTAAAATTCATGAACTTGATTTTTGAGAGATAATGCCATTTGAAACTTGTTTAATTGCTAGTAATGATTATTTTGACATGTTATTTGAGTTGAATGCTTATGAACTTGGTAAACATTTTCGTATATGCTATTTTGAAAAAGTGTAGATTTGATGAAAATATGAAAATGAGCTTAAGTTTGATATAAATTGATCATGTCATTGTAATTATTTTGATTGATGATTTTGCTGACACTAATGCATATTTGGATGCACAAAAATTGTGTTTGATGTGTTTTGCAGACTGAAAGGGGTGAATCTTCATCCCAAGCCCACAATGCTCCGGCATACTCTTCATTCTAAGGTTATTGAGGTACCGAGGGTCATAGAATGGGGACCCTTAGAAGTTGTAGAATTGGCCGGGCCAATTAGAGAATTACTTGTACAGAGGTATGGTAATTCTACTTTTAATGACTGGGCACGTTTATTCACCATGCGTAGACCTGTATATAAAGTATGGTGTGAAGAATTGTTGTGTAGTATAGAGTTGAATGATCGGGTAGCTAGTTTAACCGATCGTTCTTTTATTAGATTTTTGTTAGGCGGTTCGATGCGCCACATGTCTTTACTAGACATGGCTCAGGCTTTACGTATATATACGCCTGAGGAGTGAGCATCTGCTGATTGTAGAGGGTTAAACTAAATGGTAGAAAGATAGATGAAAATTTTGATACACACGGTGTGTGGAGTCAAATGACAAGCCATCACCGTTTCAAAGGGGGAAATTACTCTTATTTGGATATAGATAGAGCTGAATTAAGAGTAATTCATAGGTTTTTAGCTAATTCGATTACACAAAGGGGTAAGAACAAGGAAAAAGTAAATGAACATGATTTGTTTTACCATATGTGTATTCGAGACCCACAAAGCGCTGTAAGTATACCGTATTGTTTGGGTTATTATTTATCAGCTATGGTTCGGAGGATGAGACCGCATAGCATAATAGGAGGTGGTATTTTTATTACTTTGATTGGTGAATATCTCGGTGTGGATATAAGTCGGGGGAGATTATTAGTAGAAGAACCAGAACCCCGCGATACTATAGGTTTAAATGTATACCATGGTACGAAAGTTTTGAAGAGGCGAAATAACGCCGCAGTACAATACCATGGTAGACATCCACAGGTTGAGAGAAACCAACAACAAGGTAATGTAGGAGGGGGGAATGAGATGCAAGAAATGCAAAGGTTTATAGCTTCTCAGGAGTACGAAAATGCTAGACAGAGAGCATTTGAAGATTGGCAAGTTCATCAGAACCAAATCATAGCTCATTGCCAACATATAGGTAGAAACTATATTCCTACACCAAAACCCATCTTCCCTCCCTGGTCTATAGAGATGCAGCCACCATATCCTACGTATAACCCTGCCGAAGCATTTTATAGCACCTATGGTTATGCCTGGAACCCCTATTGGTATCAATATCATCCCTAGTCTACTTATTTTTTATTTTATTTATTTTGTAATTTGTAATATTGATACATTTAATACTTATGTTAATATTGTAATAGTTTTTATAATTTTCTAACTTTTATTCCTAGATTTTAATAATTTTTGAATGTGGGGTAATATACCAAACTTCAAAAATATGTATATATGTTTGCAGTTTATCTTATGTACACAACAGGGTAAAATAACGCATTTTCAAAGACTGGCATTAAGTTCAGCAAAAACAACTAATTTTGACGACAAGATGCAAAATATATGTGAAATAACAACAAGACAGAATGAACAAATGATGTGCACCATTTATCATTCAGCAAACAAACGCCAATATATTTGGAAACTTTGGTAAAAATTTAATCATTTTCACACAAATCACCCTCAATAATTTAAATTATTACTGATTTCTTGCAAATGAAGGCATTGCAAGATCTTAAGTGTGGGAAGGGGTTAAATTCTTTCGGATTTTAAAAAATTTTTTTTATCTTAAACACTTGGTTACCATTAAAAATACTAGTAAAGCAGTAGTTGTATTAGAATCTAGTGCTCTCTGATAATAAAGAACAGCCCTAGTCTTATATACTGACTACCCAATTCTAGTAAAATTTTTAAAATTTTTTTTCAATTAAATGAACTCAAAATCAAGTTTATACATATTTATGAACGATAAAACTAGGTTTTAACACCGAAATTATTGTTACCTCGGAAAGGACATAAATTGAGAAACAAACTAAAATGTTAAAATTCATTTAAAATGGAATAGAGGACGATAAAAAGGAAAATAAAAGCCAAGTGTGGGAAAATTTACCAAGTTATCTTAAACATATGTCACATATATCTGTAACAAATAACTGAAAATACTTTTGCTTTGGACTAAACTAAACTGTTTTACCCGATGAAAGAAAAGAAGAGATGGATCTACACGATGAATCAATTCCATCATTAAAAGGAAGTAAAGTCTTCCGACAAAGAAACGCGCTTCTTGATTTAGGTCAAGAAGTTGTCGTCCAGACCAGCTGTAGGTTGACGAAAAATCTAGAAAAGTCATCACTAAAATCAGCAGGAAATCCACGGACCTCAGTATTAAACAGGGTTGCCAAGTGGTCAGATTTATCCTAACCATGAGAAGGATTTATCTCGTAACAATGGGGGGGTACCATGCAAATTAGCTAGATAAGACTAATAAATCAGATCCTCAGAAAGGATAATCTGCTTAAAAGATCAAAAATCAGCTTTTAAGCCTGATATTACTCAATCCTAGAGATTGACCTTAAAGATTGAGAATTACAAACTCATGGAATTCGATGATATCTAAACTCCAGCTTGAACGAGAAAATATTTTGATCAAAAATTACAAACCGATTTGTTTTTTGAAAACCCTATTTTCAATGCGTTCATTACCTTTGAACGTAAAATCCTAGGAATTCACCTGGAATTCATTAGGTCACCTGAACCAAATCGGGTGTCAACCGTAAGAACGGTGGTTGTATAGTGGTCAAAGACATGACCTTGTGCCAGATCGAAAAATCATAAGGGTGAGCTTTACTATTGCTCCTACCAAGGATAGTAATTGCGTCCGACACGTTATAGACCATAATTAAAATCATGTCAGGGGACATTGCCTTAACAGTTGCTTGTTCAACGCTTTCCTTTACAACCGGACGGTAGTTTACCGAAAGGTAATATACGGAACAAGTGAACTGGATGTGTTGCTTTCCAAATACAAGGTTAGCAAGTGGGTGACACAAAACCATAAGTTTTAAGCTAAAATTTTCAAATCTGAAACCCACCAAACCCACAAAAATATTTTGCAAACACCGGTAAAGGGTTATTCCGGAAAACTTATCTAGGGTAAAAACTAGATTTAATTTTCAAAAGATCAAATGTTTTCATAAAGATCCAATTTCCTTAATGGATCTAAATTTTTATATTCATGTGGGACTGTAAACCATATCGTTACTACCATTGTTTATACCGCCGTATAGAAATCACTGATGTACAAAGTGTGAAGAATAAAAAAGTGATTCTAGTATTGCAAGATGATATTGCTTGAGGACAAGCAACGCTCAAGTGTGGGAATATTTGATAATGCTAAAAACAAACATATATTTCATAGCATTATTCCTCAAGAAAGACAAGCTTTTAGTTGCAATTGTTCTATTTACAAGTGATATTCGTTTAAATAATAAAAGGTGAAGATAAAAGACAGATTCGACGAATTGAAGACGCAAACGACCAAAAAGCTCAAAAGTACAAAAGACAATAAAAAAGGTTCCAATTATTGACAAGAAATGTCTCGAAATTACAAAAGTACAAGATTCAAAATGCAAAGTACAAGATATTAAATTGTACGCAAGGACGTTCGAAAATCCGGAACCGGGACCAGAGTCAACTCTCAACGCTCGACGCAACGAACTAAAAATTACAAGTCAACTATGCACATAAATATAATATAATATTTAAATAATTCTTATAATTATTTAATATATTATATTTATTTAAAACCGTCGGTAAACAAAGAGCCAAACTCCTCTGAGCTGTAAAAGCAAACTCCGCGACTCGCGGAGTTTGAAGGCCAAAAAGGCCGCGAGTCGCAGAGCCCCAATTTCAGAAACTCCCTATAAAGCTCGTGCATTCTGATCGTAATAATCTATCTTTTTCTTCTCCTCATTCATACGTAAAATATATATATATATATATATTTATTTATATTTTAATTTTAATTATCATTCTAATAATAAGGGTATGTTAGCGAATGTTGTAAGGGTGTAAGTCGAAATTCTGTCCGTGTAACGCTACGCTATTTTTAATCATTGTAAGTTATGTTCAACCTTTTTACATTAATGTCTCGTAGCTAAGTTATTATTATGCTTATTTAAAACGAAGTAATCATGATGTTGGGCTAATTATTAAAATTGGGTAATTGGGCTTTGTACCATAATTGGGGTTTGGACAAAAGAACGACACTTGTGGAAATTAGACTATGAGCTATTAATGGGCTTTATATTTGTTTAACTAAATGATAGTTTGTTAATGTTAATATAAAGATTTACAATTGGGTGTCCCTATAAATTACCATATACACTCAATCGGACACGATGGGAGGAGTATTTATATGTACGAATAATCGTTCATTTAACCGGACACGGGAATGGATTAATAGCCACTAGAATAATTAAAACAGGGGTGAAATTATGTACAAGGACACTTGGTATAATTGATAACAAAATATTAAAACCTTGGGTTACACTCAGTCGACATCCTGGTGTAATTATTAAACAAAGTATTAAAATTTTGTTACAGTTTAAGTCCCCAATTAGTTGGAATATTTAACTTCGGGTATAAGAATAATTTGACGAGTACACTCGCACTTTATATTTATAACTGATGGACTGTTATGGACAAAAACCAGACGGACATATTAAATAATCCAGGACAAAGGACAATTAACCCATGGGCATAAAACTAAAATCAACACGTCAAACATCATGATTACGGAAGTTTAAATAAGCATAATTCTTTTATTTCATATTTAATTTCCTTTATTTTATATTTAATTGCACTTCTAATTATCGTATTTTTATTGTTATTGTATTTAATTGCATTTTTAATCATCGTACTTTTTAATTATCGCAAGTTTATTTTATCGCACTTTTATTATTCGCAATTTCATTATCGTTATTTACTTTATGCTTTAATTTAAAGTCTTGTATTTATTTGGTTTTAACTGCGACTAAAGTTTTAAAATCGACAAACCGGTCATTAAACGGTAAAAACCCCCCTTTATAATAATAATATTACTTATATATATATATATTTGTATTTTTATAAAAGTAAACTAATATAGCGTTAAGCTTTGTTTAAAAAGATTCCCCGTGGAACGAACCGGACTTACTAAAAACTACACTACTGTACGATTAGGTACACTGCCTATAAGTGTTGTAGCAAGGTTTAAGTATATCCATTCTATAAATAAATAAATATCTTGTGTAAAATTGTATCGTATTTAATAGTATTTTCTGTAAAAATAAGCTATTTTATATACTACTCTGCTAAAACATCACTATGACTTAGGGTTTCACCAAGAACATGAGATCTAGACTTTAAAGTATAAGGTCTTTAATATTTAGCTAAGATCTAAGTTCTCTAGCTTAAGGTCTTGCTTATTTAGTTTGATTCAAAGTTTATAGCTTAATAGTAATTGTACTTGTGTTAAAACTAAGAAATTGATGTAACTTTGGTTCATCACCTTGCTCAAATTCTCACATGAGTTGTGTTTTATTTCTTAGTCTTAACTTTGTGTGTTGATGGTTAAACCTTGGTTAAAGTGATGCTAAAACATCAAGAGTTGTACACTTGAGGCTTATACGCATCAAGGATGAGAACCGTGATGAGCATCAAACACCGAGAAACCCACCGGAGCACTTGCTTTCTGTTTTTTATGGTCTGATCAAGCTCCTGGCCTTCTGGAAAAGTTGATTTCCAGATATTTCAGTTCGAGTAGACGACTTTTCGTTTAGGCCTCGCCTAAATCCGATATATGGTTTAGGATTTATAGCCTTCCGAAAGTCACTACGCCCTTGTAACGTTGTGCTGAAATTTCTGACCTACTCGCAATTAAACCGTTTCCACGGTCAAAAGAAGACGAGTTAGGTTCTGAAAATTGGTCAACGGTTAGAGGACTCATATACGAAGCCTTGGCCACCGGTCTCACGACATTTCAGTTTGTATAGAGGTCGTAGCAGCTGAACGAAATCAGCCTTTGTTTCGGTCTCTATTCTTGATTGAAAACTTAATTTACTTTTTACGTATGATGTTGATGATGATGATACTTAAGACTTAACTTTACTTTTGGGAAGATTTACTGACTTAGTGACCTTTGAATTAGGTTGACATCCTTTTGGACCGACTTACTCGCTTACTTATTCGTACCGATTTTACTGCACTATTACTGTGAGTTATAGCTCCCTTTTTACTACAACTATTTTTGGGATTGAGAATACATGCGCTTTTTATGTTTTACTTACTAGGCACGAGTACTTAAACTTTTTATTTGTGTGGGTTATATAACGGCATAAACTTTCCCCTTAGCCAGTAACGTTTAGTCATTGGTTTTTGAACCGGTGAACGCGAATCTTAGATATGGATCCATAGGGTTTGACATCCCCACTCGGGCTAGTCGCGCTTGCATTTAACGGGTGTTTAATACTTCGTAAACTTACGCACTCACCAAGTGTATTTTTAGGGGGTGATATTTAGGTTAAGTTAGTTACCAAGTGCCCACGGTTAAGCATATACTTTTCATACTGTTTTGAATACGAAATCTTGTGGCCTACATTACATTACTGTTATAATTAAACTATAGCTCACCAACATTCGTGTTGACTTTTTAAGCATGTTATTTCTCAGGTGCTTAGACGTATGTTGTTTCCACTGTACTAGACTCTCAGTGTTAGATTTCCGCTACTTAATTAGAGATGTCTCAAACATGGAACTTTTTACTTTGCATTCAAAACTTATGTTACATTTGAGCAATGGCTTTGTCATGACCTTAGTGTCACGTACTTGTGTTAACGCTTTCTATTCGTAGAAGCATGCTATCTTTTGTAAAACTTTATCTTTCCTTGAATGCAAACTTGTTTTAAAACAGCATATAGTGTTGTAACCTTGTGATGGACCTGTTGTTGATGATCCATACACGTTAATTTTGTACGGGACATCACACAACTCTTGAAAAAGGGTTGCATTCTTGATTAGTTTCACAAGTAAACAATAACTACATTTACAATACAATACAATACATATTTCAACATAAAATTGGTCAAACGGACAAGATTGTGTATAAATTTAGAAATACAACAATGTACCTCTCGTTTTCTCTTCCTCTTTGAACTTCAACTTCAGCATCTACTGCCCCTCCTTCAAGATTATGAATGCAATGAATGCATTATGCATATATAAGGTTATAGCAGTTAAGTTTTCTTAGTATACACTTGAACTTTGTTTTTGTCTTTTGAACTTTGTTTTGACTTTTGAGTTCCATTGCTCAAACGAAAATGAAAAGCGCATACACACATGATAAGCTCCTGACTGCCTTGATGTGCTTTACAATCGAAACCATTTGGTGCATATAATTGGGTCATATGGGCATTTGCAGTTTGCCACACAAGAAAAGTAATTGTTGTTCCCTTCCCCAACCCTGTACTCGCAAGTCATATATAACCTTTGCTAAGAGTGATCATAATCAATAAAACTTTAAAAAAAATTGATTTCAAGAACAACCACATCTTACAAAAACAAAGGTCATTGCAACATTAATAATATACACTCATAATATGACATCGGAATCAAGGGTTACTTAATAAATGAATAGATCTGTTCTCCATTCAGCTCCTGGCATTCTCACCTTAATTATAGTATGATAGAACATTTTTATCAGCAAAACATGATCGTTTATAAAGAAATAACGTTGGGGAATTTCAATTGAGTGTAAGCCTTCATGAACATCTGTTGGTGATTTTAGTGTCATCTAACAATCATTTTAGGCAATTGGGATTTACTTGAAAGTGAAAGTTATCTAGTTATACTTAATCGCGGGTTTGGAGAGTGCGGTAACCTCAACCGAAAAGGAACTATTCTGTATATCGAAAAATTGTCTTCCAACAACAGATATTCTAGCCTAAAGTCATGTATGTTGACTTAACAGATATTCCCGCCTAAACGAAGAGTTGTAACCTTTGATTGCACCATTTCGTGTTTAACTGTTTAATAGGTTTTCCATCCGGAAAACTGAATATCACTTTCATTAAAAACATACAGAAAATAACAAAAACACTTTGATATTGATTCGATTTTTCTTGCATGAAAATGAATTTTTTTTAAAGCCAAACAAAATTTTATTAAATAGAAGAAAGAATTAAATATATAACAAGAATTGAGCTATAAATAAAAGATACAGCAAGAGGAGAACCCGTAATAGGAATATATCGAGCAGGAAAAAAGCCTTCAACTACTAACCCCCTACCATAGAGGAACAACTTGAAATTGTTGGAAAATCGTGTGTGAAATGTCCCGTTCATATTGATTATAAACATTCCATATTAATTGATTTCGTTGCGAGGTTTTGACCTCTATATGAGACGTTTTTCAAAGGCTGCATTCGATTTTAAAACAAACCATAACTTTTAAAATATTACGATGATTATCAAATAATGATAATCTAAAATATAGCGTTTTCACACGACCATTACATAATGGTTTACAATAATATTACACATCAATATATGCCTTCGAATGCAATTTTTAAACAATATTATACAAGCATGGACTCCAAATCTTGCCCTTAATTTAGTATGCAACAGCGGAAGCTCTTAACAATCACCTGAGAATAAACATGCTTAAAACGTCAACAAAAAATGTTGGTGAGTTATAGGTTTAACCTATATATTTATCAAATTGTAATAATAGACCACAAGATTTCATTTCTCATAAATACACATCTCGTATCAGGCATTTTGCAAACTGCATAGAGATAAAAATCATTCATATGGTGAACACCTGGTAACCAACCTTAACAAGATGCATATAGAATATCCCCTATCATTCCGGGACTCCCTTCAGACATGATAAATTCGAAGTACTAAAGCAACCGGTACTTTGGATGGGGTTTGTTGAGCCCAATAGATCTATCTTTAGGATTTGCGTCAATTAGGGTGTCTGTTCCCTAATTCTTAGATTACCAGACTAAAACGAGCCATATTCGGTTTAATAATTCAACCATAGAATGTAGTTTCACGTACTTGTGTCTATTTTATAAAACATTTATAAAACTGCATGTATTCTCATCCCAAAAATATTAGATTTAAAAAGTGGGACTATAACTCACTTTCACAGATTTTTCCTTTGTTGGAAATAAGACTTGGCCACTGGTCGATTCACGAACCTATAACAAATGT
This sequence comes from Rutidosis leptorrhynchoides, assembly GCF_046630445.1. Taxonomy (NCBI): domain Eukaryota; kingdom Viridiplantae; phylum Streptophyta; class Magnoliopsida; order Asterales; family Asteraceae; genus Rutidosis; species Rutidosis leptorrhynchoides. Next base: position 354,150,089 of record NC_092338.1, read on the forward strand.
GTACATATATATCAAAGTATGATCGAAATATATTCACAATACGAAATATATTCACAACATTTTTTATTACGTTTTTATGATTTAATTTTGTTAATTTAGCAGTCCTCGTTAGTAACCTACAACTAGTTGTCCACAGTTAGATGTACAGAAATAAATCAATATATATTATCTTGAATCAATCCACAACCCAGTGTATACACATCTCAGGCTAGATCACAACTCAAAGTATATATATTTTTGGAATCAACCTCAACCCTGTATAGCTAACTCAAGCATTACTGCATATAGAGTGTCTATGGTTGTTCCAAATAATATATATATGGGTCGATATGATATGTCAAAACATTGTATACGTGTCTATGGTATCCCAAGATTACATAATATATGTTAGAATACATGTATAATACAATATAAGTTAGTTAAGTTATGGTTAGTCTAGATTTGTTACAAAATTTTTGTAGCTAAAACTAGCAAATTTATCCAATTTTGTTTTACTAGTCATTTCTTCGTTTCAAATTCGTTTTTAGTGATTCAAGTTGCTGTGGTTTCATAATGAACTGAAATTTATGAAACTAAACAGAAAAATTATAAGTTTATAGTCAGAAATACAGGTTACAAGTCATTTTTTAAAGAGGTAGTCATTTCCGTTGAAAAAACGACATCTTGATGACCATTTTGAAAAACATATTTCAACTTTGTGTTTAACCATGATTTTTGGATATAGTATCATATTCATATGAAATATCATTTTTCCAGAAAACAAACTTCCAATTCAAAGATTAAGATAGTTTTTATTTTTCTAACCCAAAACAGCCCCCGGTTTCACTACGACAGCGTATGTCCGGTTTTACGGTGTTCTTCGTGTTTCCAGGTTTTAAATCATTAAGTTAACATATTATGTAGATATAGAACATGTGTTTAGTTGATTTTAAAAGTCAAGTTAGAAGGATTAACTTTGTTTGTGAACAAGTTTAGAATTAACTAAACTATGTTCTAGTGATTACATGTTCAAATCTTCGAATAAGATAGTTTTATATATATGAATCGAATGATATTATGAACATCATTAATACCTTAAGTTTAGTAGGTAAACCTACTGGAAGTGACAAAAATTGATCTAGCTTCAAAGGATTCTTGGATGGCTTGAAAGTTCTTGAAGTAGAATCATGACACGAAAACAAGTTCAAATAAGATTTCTACTAGAAATAAGATAGTTATAGTTATAGAAATTGAATCAAAGTTTGAATATGAGTATTACCTTGTATTAGAAAGATATCTTACTGTAAATAAGAAAGATTTCTTAAGCTTAGATGATTACTTAGAATGGATTAGAAAGCTTGGAAGTAGACCTGCAAACATGAAAGTGTTCTTGAAGTTTTCTTGAGTAGTTGTTTTATAAGTTGATATAGGTTAGGATTTATGAGCTAGATTGATGTAGATTATGAAGGAAATGATGAAGAACACTTATAAAAATATGAGAGAATAAGAGAGAGATCAATTTGATGCATGAAAGTTGAAAAATGAAAGTGATAATGGTGATGTTGAAAACGTGATCATGCATGTCCATTTAAGGTCACATTAGTTTGTAATTTTGTGAGATATTTCATGCTAGTTGCCAAATGATGGTTCCCACATGGTTAGGTGACTCACAAGGGCTGCTAAGAGCTGAATTATTATATTTATATACCAATAGTATATACGTCTAGGAGCTGGATATTGTACGAGTACGAATACGGGTGGATACGAGTAGAATTGTTGATGAAAATGAATGAGAATGCAATTGTAAGTATTTTTGTTAAGTAGAAGTACTTTGATATGTGTCATTAAATCTTTCAAAAGTGTACTAATACATCTTAATATATTATATGTATATACATTTTAACTGAGTCGTTAAGTCATCGTTAGTCGTTACATGTAAGTGTTATTTCAGAACCTTTAAGTTAACGATCTTGTTAAATGTAATTGATCCATTGTTATTACACTTAAATGAGATGTTAAATTGTTATGTTAACATGTTAACATGGTGTATTAATATATCTTAATATCATATATATATATATGTATATATATATATATATATATATATATATATATATATATATATATATATATATATATATATATATATATATATGTGTGTGTGTGTGTGTGTGTGTGTGTAAAATACTATTACAACGATAATCGTTATATATATATATATATATATTGTTTCGAAATCCTTAAGTTAGTAGTCTCATCTTACTCATGTAGTTCATTGTTAATACGCTTAATGATATATGTAATTATCATTTCATGATGTTAAACATAGTGTATTAATATCTTAATATGATACATATGTATTTAGTAAGACGTTGTTATAATGATAATCGTTATATATATCATTTCGAGTTTTCTTAATTCAATAGCCTCATTTTATGTATATAACTCATTGTTAATGTACCTAGTGAGATACTTTCTTATCATAATATCATGTTAACTATATATATATATATATATATATATATATATATATATATATATATATATATATATATATATATATATATATATATATATATATATATATATATATATATATATATATATATATATATATATATATATATATATATATATAATATAATTTTTACAAGTTTTAACGTTCGTCAATCGCCGGTCAACTTGGGTGGTCAATTGTCTACATGAAACTCATTTCAAATAATCAAGTCTTAACAAGTTTGTTTGCTTAACATGTTGGAAACATTTAATCATGCAAATATAGTTTTCATTTAATATATAATCATGGAAAAGTTCGGGTCACTACAGTACCTACCCGTTAAATAAATTTCGTCCCGAAATTTTAAGCGGTTGAAGGTGTTGACGCATCTTCTGGAAATAAGTGCGGGTATTCCTTCTTTATCTGGTCTTCACGTTCCCAGGTGAACTCGGGTCCTCTACGAGCATTCCATTGAACCTTAACAATTGGTATCTTGTTTTGCTTAAGCCTTTTAACCTCACGATCCATTATTTCGACGGGTTCTTCGATGAATTGAAGTTTTTCATTGATTCGGATTTCGTCTAGCGAAATAGTGAGATCTTATTTAGCAAAACATTTCTTCAAATTCGAGACGTGGAAAGTGTTATGTACAGCCGCGAGTTGTTGAGGTAACTCAAGTCGGTAAGCTACTGGTCCGACACGATCTATAATCTTGAATGGCCCGATGTATCTTGGATTTAGTTTCTCCCGTTTACCAAATCGAACAACACCTTTCCAAGGTGAAACCTTAAGCATGACCATCTCTCCAATGTCAAATTCTATATCTTTTCTTTTAATGTCCATGTAGCTCTTTTGTCGACTTTGGGCGATTTTTAACCGTTGTTGAATTTGAACGATCTTCTCGGTAGTTTCTTGAATTATATCCGGACCCGTAATTTGTCTATCCCCAACTTCACTCCAACAAATCGAAGACCTGCACTTTCTACCATAAAGTGCCTCAAACGGTGCCATCTCAATACTCGAGTGGTAACTGTTGTTGTAGGAAAACTCTGCTAATGGTAGGTGTCGATCCCAACTGTTTCCAAAATCAATAACACATGCTCGTAGCATCTCTTCAAGCGTTTGTATCGTCCTTTCGCTCTGCCCATCAGTCTGTGGATGATAAGCAGTACACATGTCTAGACGAGTTCCTAATGTTTACTGTAATGTCTTCCAAAACCTTAAAACAAATCTGCCATCCCTATCAGAGATAATAGAGGTTGGTATTCCATTTCTGGAGACAACTTCTTTCAAGTATAATCGCGCCAACTTCTCCATTTTTGAAGCGACCCGTCCTAATCCATAAGGATGAATACAATAACATATGATTACATCGCGAGGTATTTGACCTCTATGTGATACATTTTACAAACATTGCATTCGTTTTTAAAAGGCAAACTTTCTTTACATCGAAAGTTGACGGCATGCATACTATTTCATATATATCCAACTATAATTGACTTAATAATAATCTTGATGAACTCAACGACTCGAATGCAACGTCTTTTGAAATATGTCATGAATGACTCCAAGTAATATCTATAAAATGAGCAAATGCAGCGGAAGATTTATTTCATACCTGAGAATAAACATGCTTTAAAGTGTCAACCAAAAGGTTGGTGAGTTCATTAGTTTATCGTAATCAATCATTTTCAAGACCACAAGATTTCATATTTCAATTTCTCATAAACTTAATCTCATATCAGGCATTTCGTAAACTGCATAGAGTTAAAAATTCATTCATATGGTGAACAGCTGGTAACTGACCTTAACAAGATGCATATAGAATATCCCCATCATTCCGGGACTCCCTTCGGACATGATAAATTCGAAGTACTAAAGCATCTGGTACTTTGGATGGGGCTTGTTGGCCCCAATAGATATATCTTTAGGATTCGCGTCAATTAGGGTGTCTGTTCCCTAATTCTTAGATTACCAGACTAAAAAGGGGCATATTCGGTTTAATAATCCAGCCATAGAATGTAGTTTTAAGTATTTGTGTCTATTTCGTCAAACATTTATAAAGCAGCGCATGTATTCTCAGTCCCAAAAGTATATATTGCAAAAGCATTTAAAAAGGGAGCAAATGAAACTCACCATATTGTATTTTGTAGTAAAAATACATATGACGACATTGAACAAGTGTAGGGTTGACCTCGGAATCACGAACCTATATCATTTATATATATATATATATATATATATATATATATATATATATATATATATATATATATATATATATATATATATATATATATATATATATATATATATATATATATATATATATTAACACATATAATCAGAATCGAACAATTTATATATTATATTTTCAGTTATATGCTATGTATATTTATTTTGTAAGTTTATTAATATTTATACACATAGTTATATTAATCTATATATATATATATATATATATATATATATATATATATATATATATATATATATATATATATATATATATATATATATAATTGGTATTATATCAAAAATAAATAATTTGTTATATTAATATAGTTATGTAATATGTATTAAGTATAGTTTTATATAATTAATATTTATTTGTTATAATCTTAATAATAGGAATAATATTAATAATAATGATACTTATAATAATAATAATAATGATAATACTAATAAAAATGTTAATATTGATATTAAAAATGATATTAATGATAAAATATATAAAAACTTTAATAATGATAGTAATAAAATAAAAAGATTGTATTGTTTTTACAATAGAAACACAAATTCTGATAAAAATTCTTAATACTAATAATACTTAATAATAATACTTGTTAATAAATATATTAATATTAATAATAGTAGTAATAATAATAAAAATAATAATGATACTTTTACTAATAATGATATCTTTATCAATTAGTGATAACAACAAAAATATCAATAATGTTAATAATAATAATAATAGTTGTAATAATAATATTAATAGGAAAAGAAGACTACCTTTAAACAAGCTAAAAAATAAATGCCTCAGCCTAGACTCGAACCTGCGACCTCTCGGTTAATACAAACACTCTAAACCATTCTCTGCATTTTCCTTTCTGTTTTAAATTGTATGTTAAATCTTTTTAACCCGTCTAATAATCTTCTCATCCCAAATTCAATCTGATACAAACCAAAGTGGCCAGGCCCAATTTCGTACAGCCCAAGTGTAGCCCGATACCAAAACAGATTAATTGATCCATTATTTAACAATTTAAAAAGGGTTTCAGTTGTCTTCTGGTTTCTTCATCTTCCCCAGCCGCAACCAACAATAAAGAGAAGAAAAAAAATCGTATGTTATCAATTAACATCACACAGCAACCTATCGTCATTCACAGTCGCCATCCAATCTCTATCATCATACATCACCTTGTTTATTATTTGATATAATCATCAATATTAACAATCGTAACTATCATCAAGTAATCATGTCATCATCATCAATACCTCGTATCATCATCATCTTGTTATCATGCATCATAATCATCATCGTGTTACTGTTTGGAAACAGATACAGAAACAGAAGCGTAGCAGTGGTATTGTAACAACGATTTGCAGGTGGTGGTTCGAGGGGATAAACACAACAGCAGTAGCAAAACAATTATTGTTCGCGGAGGTTTGTTGATTGAACGAATTAGGAATTAATAGGCGCAGCAGTACAACAGTAGGTAGCTGAAACAGAAATAATAACGTAACAGTTTGTTGAGCAAGTGGTGGTTTTAGGTTGTACTGTAGCAGTTGATCATGGTGGTAGTGGTGTGATTATTCATCGTGAAATAGAAGGGAAAATCGAAAGTATTAGCAGCGGTTTTGATGGTGATTTGTGATGGTTTCAAAACAAAAATATAAATTGTAACAATGGTGACGGTTTGGGTTGTCTTTGTATGCAAAAAGGTGTTGGGTTGTCTGGGTTTGTAACTAAAACAGAAGCATAATAGTATTAGCAACGATCGTTCTCATGGTTGTGTGGTGGGTTTCATAAAGAAAAAGGGAAGAGAGAGAGGAGAGAGAGAGTGGTGTGTCCATGATGGTTCTCGTTGTAAAGTGGTGATGGGTTCATGAAGATGAAGTGGGTTTAATTGTTTTGGTAGTGGTTAGTTGCTCTAGGGTGGCGGTTGTTGGTGTAATGGGTGTAAGGTGGTGGTGTCTTGGTTATCTTTGGTGATAGTGGCGGTTAATCACAAAACAGAAAAAAACAACTAGGTAGATGATTTCGGTTAACAAGTGGTTTTGATATACGATGATGATGGTAACCGAAATAGGAAACAAGAAGTTATAGTAAGTTAAAGTAGTTTATGGTGAGGGTCTAGCGGTGATAGTTAGATTGTAAATTTTTGGTTGTCTTTGATTGTGTGAATCATATATGATTTAATGGAAATTGGAAAGTGGAGATGGCAAGTGGTGATTGTGGTTGTAGGATGGTGGTTAAAAGGATGAAAGTGGTGATCGTGAATCTTAGACATATATATTTGTAGATGATCATGCGTATGTATATGTATATGCATATGAATATGTAATATGTATGAATATATATAAGGGAATGAGATATAAGTTAGTGTTAACAAAAGTAAAACAATAATCTCAAATTGTAATAGAAGTTGCAAGTGGGTTTTTACATTTGATAGGAGAAACAGAGAATAAAATTGGTGACTCTTAGTGATGGAGATTTGCCATGCATATATATATATATATATATATATATATATATATATATATATATATATATATATATATATATATATATATATATATATATATATATATATATATATATATATATATATATATATATATATATATATATAACTAATTTATGTATGGTAGTGGAGAATAAATGAAATCAAACACAGTGACTTTGATAATTGATTCAAATTGTCACGAACATAATAAACTAATAGTGTGTCGATAGTTTATATGGGGTATTATATCGTGTCCCATTGTAAATTAGTGGCGTATAAAAGTTCTCAGAAAAATCCCATATTTTTAAATTAACTATATTTATTTATTTTGGTCATTATGGTATAAAATTTGGTCATTAACTATTAAATAAAAATTACATTAATTATTTACTCCCAACCCCCAAGTAATATATAAAAAGTTTTAAAATTTGACAACCAACTTCTACATATATTATTATTAAGCCTATAATTTATAATATGTATTTATTCATTTATTAACTTCATTAATAAAAATAAAAAAAGTATTTTTAATTAATGTATTCAAAGCTTTTAAAATATATAATAGTACATATTCTAGCCTACTATATACATAATTATTACCTAACATGTTTTCATTACATAAATGAATATATTACTTACATACTTTTAAACAAAATAATTTAACATCATTATATATAAATATAAGTAATACTCGTATATATCAATATATCTATATATATATATATATATATATCTATATATAAAATAATGTATTCATTACATCGTATATTATTTTGCATAATTAGTTATGACAATTTAATCTTATATTATTTTAAATTATATTTCAATTTATTAATTATATATATTTAAATATATACATACTTATTTAGAAAAAGTTGTTCGTGAATCGTCGGGAATAGTCAAAGGTCAAATAAATTCATGGAAAATTTTTGAGACTCAAAATTACAGACTTTGCTTATCGTATCGAAATTATATAAAGATTAAGTTTAAATTTGGTCGGAAATTCCCGGGTCGTCACGGTACCTACCCGTTAAAGAAATTTCGTCCCAAAATTTGAGTGGGATCATCATGGTTAACAATAAGATTATTTTCCTGACGAATATGAGCTGATAAATAGAGTTATATCATCATTGAGTAATATGGATATAACAATTCGTTTATGTGAAGAGTACGAGTGAAGCTATCGCAAAAGAATGAAATGAGAAAAGTAAAGTTTCGTCATATCTTTTGACGTAGATAGAGGTAATTTCCGAAATTCAAGGGATTTAGAGAAAATCTTCGTAATAAGATTTGATTCTTTGGTAATTAAGGAAATAGGATCTTCTTTGATTAAATGCGATAATCTGCTTTAATTGCTCTGTCTGATACTATAAATCCATTCCCTTCATTTTCTTTATATTTTGGAGTTCTATCCTTTTGTTTTCCTCTTCCTGACTTTAAGTCAAGTGAATAATGGTCCAGAATTCATAGGTATGAAACATGACTAACGTTTTAAGAGAGAATTTGTAATAGCACGATCTGACTTGTCAAATTACCAGAATTCAAGGGAAAAGATAAGACTATCAAGAAAATATGTTCTTGATATGTTTATAGATTAGATAAAATGTAAGAGTCGTGTAACATGGCACATGATGACGTTATAATCTGTGAATCATCAAGTTTCATTAGAAACTCAGCCTGACTTACTGTAATATAATCACGTTGATCAAGTGTCATTATATTATACTAACTCATGCTTCAGTCCCCAACACTACTTCAAAATCATTCATAATTTAAACTTGAAGGTTTACAGAATATAGAAACTAAACAGTTTCCTTTATGGTGTAATACAGATAACGTGAAAAGATAACTGATTTCAGATAAGGATAGTTATGAAATATTTTGAAAAGATAATTCGATATTTCTGAAGATATTTTGGAAATTTCTAAGATCGAAGGTTGATGAAGAAAATCCTTTTGCAAGGATTTAGAATAAATAAGGAGCAAGATATTCGCTGAAGAGTTCATCAGATACAGAATCATCTGAATTCATTAAGTACAGGTTTAGTCCTTGTGATTTGTCCACAGTCTCCTTTATAATTTGCTCAATCCGTTTTCCAGTCCCAACTTTTCCGAGCTTTGCCAACATACTATCCTTTATCATCAAACTTCCGACGATTAAGGTCGTTTACAGTTTTTGCTGCTTCATTCAACTTTTTCACTTTTAGAGTATTGATTCGTAGACAGGGTGCTTTTCGGAATTTCAGAATGGAAGATCATAATTCTAAGAAATAAATGTTATATGTATACATATAACTGCGGATGTAGACATACTGCGAGATTTTAAAATACTGATTGTTATTTCTCGATAATTGATGCGGTAATTCTCATTATAAGATGTGGATGAGTATATGAATAGGTTTTAACGAACAAATATAATGGTTCTTCGGAGAGACTTAAGCCTATGAGTAATGAAGTTGCTGGTAAGTTTACTGCTAATGTGGTGGGATCTAAACGGTTCCCCAGTAACGATGATGAAGGGTAATCTTTATAATAAGGTATATTGGAATGAAAAATTGAAGCTGATTTGCTGGAGCTGTGACAAAATTGGCTACTTTGGAAAGGAATTGAAATGTTATTTTCGGTAATAACAATGCCAAAGGAGTTAGCTCAGATACGTGTTAAATGTTTACTCAGGTTCCGAGTGTTTTCAGGTGCGTAACCATATGCAACAATATTTCCTTCCGTAGATAAAGTGTAGTTGGTTCATCCTCTCGATTGAGATGTTTTCAAGAATCATGAAAGGTTTGAACGCAGATTATAATCGTCAAGATACAAATGAGGTTTAAGAAGAAATTAACTGGCAAACTTGAAGAATTGTTTAGTTTCATATGTTATAGTCAATATTTTAATTCATTTTAATTGTCCAAAGTTGGTAGTCCTCAGTTGATAGTCCACGGTTAGCAGTTCAATAATTCATATATAGTTTAATATATAATATTCGAATTAATTAATACGTATCGTGACCCAGTGTATACATGTCTCAGACTCGATCACAACTCAAGGTATATATATTATTTTAGAATCAACCTCAACCCTGTATAGCTAACTCAAGCATTACTGCATATAGAGTGTCTATGGTTATTCTAAATAATATATATAGATGCGTCGATATGATATGTCAAAACCTTTTATATGTGTCCCGATATTTAAAATGCGTAAATAACAGCATTTAAATGACGATAAATAAAGTGCGTAAAATAAATAACAGAAATTAAATGACGATAAATAAAATTGCGAGAATTAAAATTGCGAGAATTAAATTGCGATAAATAAAATGTAATAAGGAATTGACAGTTAGCTAGGAACAGTTAGCTAGGATTTTGTTAGCGTGGATTCTTAACAAAATTTCTCATAGTTAATTTGTTTGTTTCTAACAAATTTTATTTTGTCCAATGTTTTCTTCATTATGCCACTTGTTGGATTCTGATAAGTCAAAATCCAAATATGAAATTGAAAGAAAATGGTTATTCTGCGGTGAACATATACGTATATATGTGGATGTAAGTAGGATAGTAAATGACTGTTGATTCAGATTCGAAGAATGTACAGTGTAACTTATTAATGTGAAATCTAAATATTCCTCGGGTATTACCTACCCGTTAAAATATTTTCACCATTAACAGTTTGTACAAAAGAATTTTTAATTACAATCTTTATGAAAATATACTTTCATATATATATTTTCTTCAGATATAATCGTGGATTTAATGAGTTAATATAGTATTAAACTCATTTGGTTTACCCTCAAAACTAGAATACATAATCTCTATAACATTAGAGATTACATAATCGCCATGAAGAACGAAGATAATTGATGTAGAACGATACGTAGAATGATGATTATACTCGAGGTACAGAATGAGATGTTGAGGCATAGATTGTTGATGGTACTGGTGCTGTTATTGTTGGTACTGTTGGTGCCGATGATGTTGTTGAAGCTGGTAAATTTTGCACCATATTCTCCAAAAATCATTACTCAGGCGCGAAGCTCGTTGACTTCTTCGATTACTCCGGGATGATCGTCGGTAAGAACGAGTGAATGAATAAGGTTTAGAATCTGAGATAGTGTGTAATTGTAATGACCCTAGATTTTCCAACGTTTATTTATTAATAATTATTATTATTAATACGTATGATTAAACGAATGTATGTTATTACATTTACATGTTGCCATGATTGCCCGTACTTGACTTTTAAGTGCCTGAAACGTCTTTGTGACACCCGAAACTTGCACGAATAATATTTTAAGATATTATTTGCATTCATGATTAATTTTATTAATCATTTTAATTAACTAAAGTTATTAGTTAGTTACTTGGGCTTTAATTGAATTTATTTGTTAAATACTTGAACTTGGGCCTTGTTAGTGAAATGGACTTATGATATTGGGCTTCCAAGCCCACCCTACCTTTTAAATGGACTTGACTAGCCCACTTAGTCTTGTAAGTAGTATTTAAATTGTAACTAGCTAAGTTATGGCTCATGGAATCTAGTTACCTTATGATCCCCATGTAAACACCACCATTAACCAACTTTAAGGAACCTTTACCATGCAAGAACTAGTGTGTAATCTCCTCATCCCTCCCCCACCCCTAACCGTCGGCCTTGAAGGGTCTTGGGGAGTTTTCCTTGCTCATTTTTGTGTTACAACTTACTCTCATTCTCAAAACACACTCTTCATTCCATACTTGCAACTTTTCTTTTCTCTCATTATTCTCTCTCAAATTGTAAGCAACTTGAACTCTTTTCTCTTCTTTTTCCCTTTGTAAAACCGAATTCAAACATCCCTTGAATCATCATCATCTCTTGTTACTTGTCTTTGATTGCTTGTTTGTTATTATTACTTACTTACTTTGTTGTTGTTAATTACTTACAAGCTTCCAAGAATCAAACTTGTTAGTTTGATTCTTCATTTTATCTTGTTAAAACAAGAACAACAAGAACATATACTTTCTAGTTATGTTCTACATTTGTTATTTTTAAAAGATTAATGTTCATGTGTTGATAAACTCATGCTTGTAAGTCATGTTAGTAGACTTTAAAGTTTACTTTCTTAAAGATCAAACTTTGGTTTGAATCTTTAAAGTATGAACAACAATGAACTAATTACTTGTTTAAATTAGTTTGTTACTTCATTTACTTGCACTTTAATTTCATGTTGTTGGTTGTATTTGGTCAAATGTTACTAGTTAACTTTGATCTCATTAATCTTGAACTTAAAGTTAACTTTAAGAATTCAAGAACATGTAAATGAAACTTTTAATTATAACTTGGTACACTTATGGTAGATCTAGACTTTTGAGTCTTGGATCTTCAAGATCAAACTATGAACTATGTTCTACAACTTAAGATCTTGATTTCATAAGTTTACTTCAAGTTTGTAACTTGTTTTTACTTATAAAGTTCATGTAAGTGTCAAACCTAAGACTTTGATATAACTTTGGTTCATCAAACTACATGCAACTCTTAAGTGAGTTGTGTTTCATGTCTTAGACTTGCACTAGTGTTATGATGGTCAAGACTTGGTCGAGATGTTTTAGACACATCAATGAGTTGTACACTTGAAGCTATATGCATCAAGGACGAGAACCATGATGAACATCAAGCACCAAGACCACCGGAACTCACTTAAACTTACTGTTTCTGTCCAAAACCTACTGACCTGCTGTTTCTGTAACATACCAGTAGACCTGGGCTGTTCTAACCATGATTTTCAAATAGATCTTTTCGATTAGATAACTTTTCATATAGGACTCGTCTTAATCCGAGTTACGGTTTAGGATTTATGGCCCTCCGATCGTCACTATGTCCTTTAACGTTGTGCAGAAATTTGTGACCTACTCGCACTTAGACCGTCGCCACGGCAAACCAAGACGAGTTAGCTTCTGAAATTTTTACCACACTTAAATGACTCATAGACGGAGCCATGGCCACTGGTCTCACCTTAATTCAGTAAGGGTAGAGGCGGTGGTGACTGACTGAATTCAGCCTTTGTTGTAAACTACTTTCATAAACGAAACTTACTTTACGCCTTTTGTTTGATGATAAAAGATGATGACCCTTAAGACCTTATTTACATACTTTTAAACCTATTAAGACGATTTACTGACTTAGTACTATTTGACTTAGGTTGAGGACCTTCGGACCGATTACTTGCACACCTTTTCCGAACCGACTTTACGACTACATTATCATTGTGAGTTATAGCATTCCCTTTTTACTTTAACTTATTTTGGGAACTGAGAATACATGCAGATTTTATGTTTTACATACTAGGCACGAGTACTTAAACTTTATATATGTGTGGGTTATATAACGGCAGAAACATTCCCTTTAGCTCGGTAACATTTAGTCATTGGTTTTTGAACCGGTGAACGCGAATCTTAGATATGGATCCATAGGGTTTGACATCCCCACTCGGGCTAGTAGCGCTAGCATTTAACGAGTGTTTAATACTTCGTAAACATACGCACTTGCCAAGTGTACTTTCAGGGGATATAAACGTTAAGTTAGTTACCAAGTGCCCACGGTTAACATATACTTTATCATACTGTTTTGAAACGCTCTTTGTAGCACTGAAATCTCGTGGCCTACCTTACATACTGTTATACTTAAACTATAGCTCACCAACCTTTGTGTTGACGTTTTTAAGCATGTTTTTCTCAGGTGCTTGAGGTTAGCTTCCTCTGTGTACTAGTCGTGCTGTAGACACCCGCTGCTTAGAGTTGCTATCGCATGAACTACTTTATTTTGCATTCAAACATTCGTACTTTTGAACTATGACTTGTAACGACCGTTGTGGTCACATACACTTATTATTTGCTTCTACTTAGTGAAGCATGCTTTTGGATTGTAAAACATTCGATGTTGGTTTAGACATCACTTTATTATTGAATGCAAACTCTTTTTGAAAACGCATATAGTACTTAACCTTGTAATGATCCTGTTGTTGATGATTCGTACACGATGGTTTTGTATGGGGCATCACAGTAATCATGATGAGATATTCGGGAATTGAGGGTGAAAATGGTATTTCGGACTGGTTCAGCGGTAAGTGCTTCAGGTTCTTCGCCAAGAGGTGAATTTGGTTGATGAAAAGGATCATCTTCTTTTTGTCTCCAATGATTAAGTAGGCTACGAACCCATCAAATGAATTGGTTGATTCATTCTGGTGACACTGCTTTCGGAGCTTAGGTGAAACTCCATATCGGAATAGATGTCGGAATCCGAGGAATTCGAACTTGTTGAGGGATTCATCTCGTACGATCAGATGAAGGATTTTCGATAAGAAATAGATTATAGGATGTAGATTAGTACCCTGCAATACATAATTTACATATGCATATATAATACTAAAATCCCATAAGTTACAGAGGAATCTACGGAAGTTGTCAGGCAAAGGTAACAATAACAGATACGCTAAGATATGAATTTATCTATACAATGTCTATGCAATAGAGGCAGTAAGACGTGTCTAGACTTTAAGGTTGATAAGCAAATAAATTTTCGACACTAAATGATAAGCAAAACTTTTGACATGCAGACACGGTCGAAGTCCAGACCCACTAATGCATCTAAACAACTATCAGTTAGACACACTAATGCAACACCTGGTTCGCTTAAACCACCGCTCTGATACCACATGAAGCGACCCGTCCTAATCCATAAAGACGAATACAATAACATATGATTACATCGCGAGGTATTTGACCTCTATGTGATACATTTTACAAACATTGCATTCGTTTTTAAAAGACAAACTTTCTTTACATCGAAAGTTGATGGCATGGATACTATTTCATAATATATCCAACTATAATTGACTTAATAATAATCTTGATGAACTCAACGACTCGAATGCAACGTCTTTTGAAATATGTCATGAATGACTCCAAGTAATATCTCTAAAATGAGCAAATGCACAGCGGAATATTTCTTTCATACCTGAGAATAAACATGCTTTAAAGTGTCAACCAAAAGGTTGGTGAGTTCATTAGTTTATCGTAATCAATCATTTCCATAATTTTTAATAGACCACAAGATTTCATATTTCAATTTCTCATAAACTTAATCTCATATCAGGCATTTCGCAAACTGCATAGAGTTAAAAATTCATTCATATGGTGAACATCTGGTAACCGACCTTAACAAGATGCATATAGAATATCCCCATCATTCCGGGACTCCCTTCGGACAAGATAAATTCAAAGTACTAAAGCATCCGGTACTTTGGATGGGGCTTGTTGGGCCCAATAGATCTATCTTTAGGATTCGCGTCAATTAGGGTGTCTGTTCCCTAATTCTTAGATTACCAGACTAAAAAGGGGCATATTCGGTTTAATAATCCAGCCATAGAATGTTGTTTTAAGTACCTTGTGTCTATTTCATCAAACATTTATAAAGCAGCGCATGTATTCTCAGTTCCAAAAGTATATATTGCAAAACCATTTAAAAAGGGAGCAAATGAAACTCACCATATTGTATTTTGTAGTAAAAATACATATGACGACATTGAACAAGTGTAGGATTGACCTCGGATTCACGAACCTATATCATTTATATATACATATATTAACACATATAATCGGAATTGGACAATTTATATATTATATTTTCAGTTATATGCTATATATATTTATTTTGTAAGCTTATTAATATTTATACACATAGTTATATTAATCTATATATATTTGTAATAGGTATTATATCAAAAATAAATAATTTGTTATATTAATATAGTTATGTAATATGTATTAAATATAGTTTTATATAATTAATATTTATTTGTTATAATCTTAATAATAGGAATAATATTAATAATAATGATACTTATAATAATAATAATAATAATAATAATAATAATAATAATAATAATAATAATAATAATAATAATAATAATAATAATAATAATAATAATAATAATAATAATAATAATAATACTAATAATACTAATAAAAATGTTAATATTGATATTTAAAATGATAATAATGATAAAATATATAAAATTTTTAATAATGATAGTAATAAAATAAAAAGATTGTATTGTTTTTACAATAGAAACACTAATTCTGATAAAAATTCTTAATACTAATAATACTTAATAATAATACTTGTTAATAAATATATTAATATTAATAATAGTAGTAATAATAATAATAATAATAATAATAATAATAATAATAATAATAATAATAATAATAATAATAATAATAATAATAATAATAATAATAATGATGATGATGATGATGATGATGATGATACTTTTACTAATAATGATATCTTTATCAATTAGTGATAACAATAAAAATATCAATAATGTTAATAATAATAATAGTTGTAATAATAATATTAATAGGAAAAGAAGACTACCTTTAAACAAGCTAGAAAATAAATGCCTCAGCCTAGATTCGAACCCGCGACTTCTCGGTTAATACAAACACTCTAAACCATTCTCTGCATTTTCCTTTCTGTTTTAAATTGTATGTTAAATCTTTTTAACCCGTCTAATAATCTTCTCATCCCAAATTCAATCTGATACAAACCAAAGTGGTCAGGCCCAATTTCGTACGGCCCAAGTGTAGCCCGATACCAAAACAGATTAATTGATCCTTTATTTCGTACATGATTTCACTACTGCATGCTATTACTTGCTTTCGATTGCATGCTAGCTTCGTACGATTTACTGTTATTGCCATGCTACTTATTGTTATACATGATTTAAACTGTTCGCCTAATACGTGCTTGCTTTATGACTTACTGACAAGGACAATTTATTTTTCCTTGTTCAGATGTCGGATGTACCACCTGCTAGCATTTTGGGCAGTTCAGACTCAGACTCCACCACACTACCTGCTACTGTTGCTGATACACCGGTCCCGTTACCCACTAGTGATCCCAGCGCTTCGTCTTCCGGAGCGAGTAGTAGTGCGCCGGCACCTGTGACCACTTCTGACCCTACAGAGATTCCAGCTCCATTTGCTCCCAGACCCTCGGGGTCACAGCCCCGCATCAGTGGGATTGAGATTCTTGCGGAGTTTGGGGAAGGGTCGTTTCGTAACCACATGCGCACGCCTTGCCGATGAAATGTCCCGTTCTTATTGATTAAAAACGTTCCATATTAATTGATTTCGTTGCGAGGTTTTGACCTCTATATGAGACGTTTTTCAAAGACTGCATTCATTTTAAAACAAGCCATAACCTTTATTTCATCAATAAAGGTTTAAAAAGCTTTACGTAGATTATCAAATAATGATAATCTAAAATATCCTGTTTACACACGACCATTACATAATGGTTTACAATTCAAATATGTTACAACAAAATAAGTTTCTTGAATGCAGTTTTTACACAATATCATACAAGCATGGACTCCAAATCTCGTCCTTATTTAAGTATGCGACATCGGAAGCTCTTAATAATCACCTGAGAATAAACATGCTTAAAACGTCAACAAAAATGTTGGTGAGTTATAGGTTTAACCTATATATATCAAATCATAATAATAGACCACAAGATTTCATATTTCAATACACATCCCATACATAGAGATAAAAATTATTCATATGGTGAACACCTGGTAATCGACATTAACAAGATGCATATATAAGAATATCCCCATCATTCCGGGACACCCTTCGGATATGATATAAATTTTGAAGTACTAAAACATCCGGTACTTTGGATGGGGTTTGTTAGGCCCAATAGATCTATCTTTAGGATTCGCGTCAATTAGGGTGTCTGTTCCCTAATTCTTAGATTACCAGACTTAATAAAAAGGGGCATATTCGATTTTGATAATTCAACCATAGAATGTAGTTTCACGTACTTGTGTCTATTTTGTAAATCATTTATAAAACCTGCATGTATTCTCATCCCAAAAATATTAGATTTTAAAAGTGGGACTATAACTCACTTTCACAGATTTTTACTTCATCGGGAAGTAAGACTTGGTCACTGGTCGATTCACGAACCTATAACAAATATGTACATATATATCAAAGTATGTTCAAAATATATTTACAACACTTTTAATACATTTTGATGTTTTAAGTTAATTAAGTCAGCTGTCCTCGTTAGTAACCTACAACTAGTTGTCCACCGTTAGATGTACAGAAATAAATCGATATATATTATCTTGAATCAATCCACGACCCAGTGTATACATATCTCAGTATTGATCACAACTCAAACTATATATATTTTGGAATCAACCTCAACCATGTATAGCTAACTCCAACATTCACATATAGAGTGTATATGGTTGTTCCGAAATATATATAGATGTGTCGACATGATAGGTCAAAACATTGTATACGTGTCTATGGTATCTCAAGATTACATAATATATAATACAAGTTGATTAAGTTATAGTTGGAATAGATTTGTTACCAATTTTCACGTAGCTAAAATGAGAAAAATTATCCAATCTTGTTTTACCCATAACTTCTTCATTTTAAATCCGTTTTGAGTGAATCAAATTGCTATGGTTTCATATTGAACGAACTCTATTTTATGAATCTAAAGAGAAAAAGTATAGGTTTATAGTCGGAAATATAAGTTACTAGTTGTTTTTGTAAAGGTAGTCATTTCAATCGAAAGAACGACGTCTAGATGACCATTTTAGAAAACATACTTACACTTTGAGTTTAACCATGATTTTTGGATATAGTTTCATGTTCATAAGAAAAATCATTTTCCCAGAAGAACAACTTTTAAATCAAAGTTTATCATAGTTTTTAATTAACTAACCCAAAACAGCCCGCGGTGTTACTACGACGGCGTAAATTCGGTTTTACAGTGTTTTTCGTGTTTCCAGGTTTTAAATCATTAAGTTAGCATATCATATAGATATAGAACATGTGTTTAGTTTATTTTAAAAGTCAAGTTAGAAGGATTAACTTTTGTTTGCGAATAAGTTTAGAATTAACTAAACTATGTTCTAGTGATTACAAGTTTAAACCTTCGAATAAGATAGCTTTATATGTATGAATCGAATGATGTTATGAACATCATTACTACCTTAATTTCCTTGGATAAACCTACTGGAAAAGAGAAAAATGGATCTAGCTTCAACGGATCCTTGGATGGCTCGAAGTTCTTGAAGCAGAATCATGACACGAAAACAAGTTCAAGTAAGATCATCACTTGAAATAAGATTGTTATAGTTATAGAAATTGAACCATAGTTTGAATATGATTATTACCTTGTATTAGAATGATAACCTACTGTAAGAAACAAAGATTTCTTGAGGTTGTATGATCACCTTACAAGATTGGAAGTGAGCTAGCAAACTTGAAAGTATTCTTGATTTTATGTAACTAGAACTTGTAGAATTTATGAAGAACACTTAGAACTTGAAGATAGAACTTGAGAGAGATCAATTAGATGAAGAAAATTGAAGAATTAAAGTGTTTGTAGGTGTTTTTGGTCATTGGTGTATGGATTAGATATAAAGGATATGTAATTTTGTTTTCATGTAAATAAGTCATGAATGATTACTCATATTTTTGTAGCTTTATGAGATATTTCATGCTAGTTGCCAAATGATGGTTCCCACATGTGTTAGGTGACTCAAATGGGCTGCTAAGAGCTGATCATTGGAGTGTATATACCAATAGTACATACATCTAAAAGCTGTGTATTGTACGAGTAGGAATACGGGTGCATACGAGTAGAATTGTTGATGAAACTGAACGAGGATGTAATTGTAAGCATTTTTTTTAAGTAGAAGTATTTTGATAAGTGTATTGAAGTCTTTCAAAAGTGTATAAATACATATTAAAACACTACATGTATATACATTTTAACTGAGTCGTTAAGTCATCGTTAGTCGTTACATGTAAGTGTTGTTTTGAAACCTTTAGGTTAACGATCTTGTTAAATGTTGTTAATACAATGTTTATAATATCAAATGAGATTTTAAATTATTATATTATCATGATATTATCATGTATGAATATCTCTTAATATGATATATATACATTAAATGTCTTTACAACGATAATCGTTACATATATGTCTCGTTTAAAAATCATTAAGTTAGTAGTCTTGTTTTTACATATGTAGTTCATTGTTAACATACTTAATGATATGTTTACTTATCATATTATCATGTTAACTATATATATATCCATATATATATGTCATCATATAGTTTTTACAAGTTTTAACGTTCGTGAATCACCGGTCAACTTGGGTGGTCAATTGTCTATATGAAACATATTTCAATTAATCAAGTCTTAACAAGTTTGATTGTTTAACATGTTGGAAACATTTAATCATGTAAATATCAATCTCAATTAATATATATAAACATGGAAAAGTTCGGGTCACTACAGTACCTACCCGTTAAATAAATTTCGTCCCGAAATTGTAAGCTGTTGAAGGTGTTGACGAATCTTCTGGAAATAGATGCGGGTATTTCTTCTTCATCTGATCTTCACGCTCCCAGGTGAACCCGGGTCCTCTACGAGCATTTCATCGTACCTTAACAATTGGTATCTTGTTTTGCTTAAGTCTTTTAACCTCACGATCCATTATTTCGACGGGTTCTTCGATGAATTGATGTTTTTCGTTGATTTGGATTTCATCTAACGGAATAGTGAGATCTTCTTTAGCAAAACATTTCTTTAAATTCGAGACATGGAATGTGTTATGTACAGCCGCGAGTTGTTGAGGTAACTCAAGTCGGTAAGCTACTGGTCCGACACGATCAATAATCTTAAATGGTCCAATATACCTTGGATTTAATTTCCCTCGTTTACCAAATCGAACAACGCCTTTCCAAGGTGCAACTTTAAGCATGACCATCTCTCTAATTTCAAATTCTATATCTTTTCTTTTAATGTCAGCGTAGCTCTTTTGTCGACTTTGGGCGGTTTTCAACCGTTGTTGAATTTGGATGATCTTCTCGGCAGTTTCTTGTATTATCTCCGGACCTGTAATCTGTCTATCCCCCACTTCACTCCAACAAATCGGAGACCTGCACTTTCTACCATAAAGTGATTTAAACGGCGCCATCTCAATGCTTGAATGGTAGCTGTTGTTGTAGGAAAATTCTGCTAACGGTAGATGTCGATCCCAACTGTTTCCGAAATCAATAACACATGCTCGTAGCATGTCTTCAAACGTTTGTATCGTCCTTTCGCTCTGCCCATCAGTTTGTGGATGATAGGCAGTACTCATGTCTAGACGAGTTCCTAATGCTTGCTGTAATGTCTGCCAGAATCTTGAAATAAATCTGCCATCCCTATCAGAGATAATAGAGATTGGTATTCCATGTCTGGAGATGACTTCCTTCAAATACAGTCGTGCTAACTTCTCCATCTTGTCATCTTCTCTTATTGGCAGGAAGTGTGCTGATTTGGTGAGATGATTAACTATTACCCAAATAGTATCAAAACCACTTGCAGTCCTTGGCAATTTAGTGATAAAATCCATGGTAATGTTTTCCCATTTCCATTCCGGGATTTTGGGTTGTTGAAGTAGACCTGATGGTTTCTGATGCTCAGCTTTGACCTTATAACACATCAAACATTCTCCTACGTATTTAGCAACATCGGCTTTCATACCCGGCCACCAAAAATGTTTCTTGAGATCCTTGTACATCTTCCCCGTTCCAGGATGTATTGAGTATCTGGTTTTATGAGCTTCTCTAAGTACCATTTCTCTCATATCTCCAAATTTTGGTACCCAAATCCTTTCAGCCCTATACCGGGTTCCGTCTTCCCGAATATTAAGATGCTTCTCCGATCCTTTGGGTATTTCAACCTTTAAATTTTTCTCTATTAAAACTCCTTGTTGCGCCTCCTTTATTTGAGTAGTAAGGTTATTATGAATCATTATATTCATAGATTTTACTCGAATGGGTTCTCTGTCCTTCCTGCTCAAGGCATCGGCTACCACATTTGCCTTCCCCGGGTGGTAACGAATCTCAAAGTCGTAATCATTCAACAATTCAATCCACCTACGCTGCCTCATATTCAGTTGTTTCTGATTAAATATGTGTTGAAGACTTTTGTGGTCGGTATATATAATACTTTTGACCCCATATAAGTAGTACCTCCAAGTCTTTAATGCAAAAACAACGTCGCCTAATTCCAAATCATGCGTCGTATAATTTTGTTCGTGAATCTTCAATTGTCTAGACGCATAAGCAATCACCTTCGTTCGTTGCATTAATACACAACCGAGACCTTGCTTTGATGCATCACAATAAATCACAAAATTATCATTCCCTTCAGGCAATGACAATATAGGTGCCGTAGTTAGCTTTTTCTTCAATAACTGAAACGCTTTCTCTTGTTCACCATTCCATTCAAATTTCTTCCATTTATGCGTTAATGCAGTCAAGGGTTTTGCTATTCTGGAAAAGTCTTGGATGAACCTTCTGTAGTAACCAGCTAGTCCTAAAAACTGGCGTATGTGTTTCGAAGTTTTCGGGGTTTCCCACTTTTCAACAGTTTCTATCTTTGCTGGATCCACCTTAATACCTTCTTTGTTCACTATGTGACCGAGGAATTGAACTTCTTCCAACCAAAATGCACACTTTGAAAACTTAGCGTACAATTCTTCCTTCCTCAATACTTCTAACACCTTTCTCAAATGTTCACCGTGTTCTTGGTCATTCTTTGAGTAAATAAGTATGTCATCAATGAAAACAATGACAAACTTGTCAAGGTATGGTCCACACACTCGGTTCATAAGGTCCATGAACACAGCTAGTGCAATAGTTAAACCAAACGGCATGACCATAAACTCGTAATGACCGTAACGTGTTCTGAAAGCAATCTTTGGAATATCATCTTCTTTCACCCGCATTTGATGATACCCGGAACGTAAGTCAATCTTTGAATAAACAGACGAGCCTTGTAGTTGATCAAATAAGTCGTCGATTCTCGGTAGTGGGTAGTGTTTCTTGATGGTAAGTTTGTTCAACTCTCGGTAGTCGATACACAACCTGAATGTACCATCTTTCTAAAAGTTCTTGTAATTGGCTTTGCAGTTCTTTCATCTCGCTGGGTGCGAGTCTGTAAGGAGCACGAGCTATTGGTGCAGCTCCTGGTACAAGATCATTTGAAATTCAACGGATCGATGTGGGGGTAATCCCGGTAACTCTTTCGGAAATACATCGGGAAATTCTTTTGCAATGGGAACATCATTGATGCTCTTTTCTTCAGTTTGTACTTTCTCGACGTGTGCTAGAACAACATAACAACCTTTTCTTATTAGTTTTTGTGCCTTCAAATTACTAATAAGATGTAGCTTCGTGTTGCCCTTTTCTCCGTACACCATTAAGGGTTTTCCTTTTTATCGTATTATGCGAATTGCATTTTTGTAACAAATGATCTCTGCTTTCACTTCTTTCAACCAGTCCATACCGATTATCACATCAAAACTCCCTAACTCTACTGGTATCAAATCAATCTTAAATGTTTCGCTAACCAGTTTAATTTCTGGATTCCGACATATATTATCTGCTGAAATTAATTTACCATTTGCTAATTCGAGTAAAAAATTACTATTCAAAGGCGTCAATGGACAACTTAATTTAGCACAAAAATCTCTACTCATATAGCTTCTATCCGCACCCGAATCAAATAAAACGTAAGCAGATTTATTGTCAATAAGAAACGTACCCGTAACAAGCTCCGGGTCTTCCTGTGCCTCTGCCGCATTAATATTGAAAACTCTTCCGCGGCCTTGTCCATTCGTGTTCTCCTGGTTCGGGCAATTTCTAATAATGTGGCCCGGTTTTCCACATTTATAACAAACTACATTGGCATAACTTGCTTCGACACTACTTGCTCCGCCATTACTCGTTCCGACACCATTTGTTCCTTTCGTTCTATTAACCCCTAGTCCGTAGACCTCACACTTCGCCGCGCTATGACCATTTCTTTTACACTTGTTGCAAAATTTGGTGCAGAACCCCGAGTGATACTTTTCACACCTTTGGCATAGCTGCTTCTGATTGTTGTTGTTGTTGCGGTTATTATTGTTGTTGGGATGATTGTTGTAGTTGCTGTTGTTGTTGTTGTTGTTGTTGGGCCTTTTGTTGTAGTTGCGATTGATGTTGCGATTGTTGGGATAATTGTTGCGATTATTGTTGTTGTTGTATTGGTGATTCTTATCACCGTTTTCCTCCCACTTTCTTTTGACTTGCTTCACATTAGCCTCTTCAGCAGTCTGTTCTTTAATTCTTTCTTCAATCTGGTTCACTAGTTTGTGAGCCATTCTACATGCCTGTTGTATGGAGGCGGGCTCGTGTGAACTTATATCTTCTTGGATTCTTTCCGGTAATCCTTTCACAAATGCGTCGATCTTCTCTTCCTCATCTTCGAATGCTCCCGGACACAATAGGCACAATTCTGTGAATCGTCTTTCGTACGTGGTAATATCAAATCCTTGGGTTCATAACCCTCTAAGTTCTGTCTTGAGCTTATTGACCTCAGTTCTGGGACGGTACTTCTCGTTCATCAAGTGCTTGAATGCTGACCACGGTAGTGCGTACGCATCGTCTTGTCCCACTTGCTCTAGATAGGTATTCCACCATGTTAACGCAGAACCTGTGAAGGTATGCGTAGCGTACTTCACTTTGTCCTCTTCAGTACACTTATGGCAAACACCGATTCGACCTTTTCGGTCTACTGTTTCAATCCGATCGGTCCTTCGATTCCATCAAATTCTAAAGGTTTGCAGACAGTGAATTCTTTGTAGGTGCATCCTACATGATTTCCTGTACTGCTAGATCCAAGGTTATTGTTGGTATGTAGCGCAGCCTGTACTGCGGCTATGTTTGAAGCTAGAAAAGTACGGAATTCCTCTTCATTCATATTCAAGGTGTGTCGAGTAGTCGGTGCCATTTCCTTCAAAATAGTCAAATGGAACAAGTTAATCAAACAGAAAATTAAGAGTAGTTAATAGTATTTCGTAGCATAATATGAACTCGTTTATAAAAGCTTTTTCTTCATATTAGCGTTTTATAAGTTTAAATTCAGGTAGTACCTACCCGTTAAGTTCATACTTAGTAGCTAATATACAATTCAACTACTACAATTCTATATGAAAAACTGATTATAATAATATTTCGGGTTCAAACTTTTACACAATATTTTACAAACTTACAATACCGCTTATTTTACATATAGCATGAAATATAGCACACAATAAATTTGATACAAGATGGTTGTGAAGATAATTCTAGCTAGTACACAATTCGTTCAACAAAGGCAATAAAGACACGTAATTCATACGTCCAGAAACAAGTCATGCATTCTGGTTTTACTAGGATTACTTCCCATCCTTGGTCTTGTGGAACATAACCGTTATGGCCGTTGATAAGACAGCGTGTTGTAACGTCGTCAAAGGGACGAGGGTTACGTAATGTCCAACAGTCCCGTAACAATCTAAAAACCTCATTTCTTACCCCAATTACCGACTCCGTCACTTGTGGGAACGTTTTGTTTAATAGTTGTAGCCCGATGTTCTTGTTCTCACTTTGGTGAGAAGCGAACATTACTAATCCGTAAGCATAACATGCTTCTTTATGTTGCATGTTAGCCGCTTTTTCTAAATCACGAAGTCCAATATTCGGATATATTGAGTCAAAATAATTTCTTAACCCATTGCGTAAAATAGCATTTGGGTTCCCCGCAATATATGCGTCAAAGTAAACACATCGTAACTTATGGATTTCCCAATGTGATATCCCCCATCTTTCGAACGAAAGCCTTTTATAAACCAAGGCATTCTTGGAACGTTCTTCGAATGTCTTACAAACTGATCTCGCCTTAAATAGTTGTTCCGAAGAATTCTGACCGACTCTAGACAAGATTTCATCAATCATGTCTCCGGGTAGGTCTCTTAAAATATTGGGTTGTCTATCCATTTTGTGTTTTTATACTGTAAAATAGACAAGAGTTAGATTCAAAAAAAAAAAAATACTTATTAATACAAGCAATTTTTACATATATCATAAAGCATAAGCACATTATATTACATATATTACACCACACGAATACAACTATCTTATTCCGACTCGCTTGTTTCTTCTTCTTCGGTTTTGGTTCGTTTTGCCAAGTTTCTAGGGATATATGATGTTCCCCTAATACGAGCTGTCGTTTTCCACATTGGTTTAGAAAAACCTGGTGGTTTAGAGGTTCCCGGGTCATTGTTACAACTTAAGGACTTCGGGGGTTGATGATACATATAAAGTTCATCGGGGTTGGAATTAGATTTCTCTATTTTTATGCCCTTTCCCTTATTATTTTCTTTTGCCTTTTTAAATTTAGTTGGGGTAATTTCTATAACATCATCAGAATTCTCGTCGGAATCCGATTCATCGGAGAATTGGTAATCCTCCCAATATTTTGCTTCCTTGGCAGAAACACCATTGACCATAATTAACCTTGGTCGGTTGGTTGAGGATTTTCTTTTACTTAACCGTTTTATTATTTCCCCCACCGGTTCTATTTCTTCATCCGGTTCCGATTCTTCTTCCGGTTCCGATTCTTCTTCCGGTTCCGACTCTTCTTCCGGTTCCTCTTCGGGAACTTGTGAATCAGTCCACGAATCATTCCAATTTACATTTGACTCTTCATTATTATTAGGTGAGTCAATGAGACTTGTTCTAGAGGTAGACATCTATCACATAATATCAAACGTGTTAAGAGATTAATATATCACATAATATTCACATGTTAAAAATATATAGTTTCCAACAAAATTTGTTAAGCAATCATTTTTCAAGTAAACACGGTCGAAGTCCAGACTCACTAATGCATCCTAACAAACTCGATAAGACACACTAATTCAAAATTCTGGTTCTCTAAGACCAACGCTCTGATACCAACTGAAATGTCCCGTTCTTATTGATTAAAAATGTTCCATATTAATTGATTTCGTTGCGAGGTTTTGACCTCTATATGAGACGTTTTTCAAAGACTGCATTCATTTTAAAACAAACCATAACCTTTATTTTATCAATAAAGGTTTAAAAAGCTTTACGTAGATTATCAAATAATGATAATCTAAAATATCCTGTTTACACACGACCATTACATAATGGTTTACAATTCAAATATGTTACAACAAAATAAGTTTCTTGAATGCAGTTTTTACACAATATCATACAAGCATGGACTCCAAATCTCGTCCTTATTTAAGTATGCGACATCGGAAGCTCTTAATAATCACCTGAGAATAAACATGCTTAAAACGTCAACAAAAATGTTGGTGAGTTATGGGTTTAACCTATATATATCAAATCATAATAATAGACCACAAGATTTCATATTTCAATACGCATCCCATACATAGAGATAAAAATTATTCATATGGTGAACACCTGGTAATCGACATTAACAAGATGCATATATAAGAATATCCCCATCATTCCGGGACACCCTTCGGATATGATATAAATTTTGAAGTACTAAAGCATCCGGTACTTTGGATGGGGTTTGTTAGGCCCAATATGTAGTGACCCGAACTTTTCCATGTTTATATATATTAATTGAGATTGATATTTACATGATTAAATGTTTCCAACATGTTAAGCAATCAAACTTGTTAAGACTTGATTAATTGAAATATGTTTCATATAGACAATTGACCACCCAAGTTGACCGGTGATTCACGAACGTTAAAACTTGTAAAAACTATATGATGACATATATATGGATATATATATAGTTAACATGATACTATGATAAGTAAACATATCATTAAGTATATTAACAATGAACTACATATGTAAAAACAAGACTACTAACTTAATGATTTTTAAACGAGACATATATGTAACGATTATCGTTGTAAAGACATTTAATGTATATATATCATATTAAGAGATATTCATACATGATAATATCATGATAATATAATAATTTAAAGTCTCATTTGATATTATAAACATTGGGTTAACAACATTTAACAAGATCGTTAACCTAAAGGTTTCAAAACAACACTTACAAGTAACGACTAACGATGACTTAACGACTCAGTTAAAATATATATACATGTAGTGTTTTAATATGTATTTATACACTTTTGAAAGACTTCAATACACTTATCAAAATACTTCTACTTAACAAAAATGCTTACAATTACATCCTCGTTCAGTTTCATTAACAATTCTACTCGTATGCACCCGTATTCGTACTCGTACAATACATAGCTTTTAGATGTATGTACTATTGGTATATACACTCCAATGATCAGCTCTTAGCAGCCCATGTGAGTCACCTAACACATGTGGGAACCATCATTTGTTAACTAGCATGAAATATCTCATAAAATTACAAAAATATGAGTAATCATTCATGACTTATTTACATGAAAACAAAATTACATATCCTTTATATCTAATCCATACACCAACGACCAAAAACACCTACAAACACTTTCATTCTTCAATTTTCTTCATCTAATTGATCTCTCTCAAGTTCTATCTTCAAGTTCTAAGTGTTCTTCATATATTCTACAAGTTCTAGTTACATAAAATCAAGAATACTTTCAAGTTTGCTAGCTCACTTCCAATCTTGTAAGGTGATCATCCAACCTCAAGAAATCTTTATTTTTTACAGTAGGTTATCATTCTAATACAAGGTAATAATCATATTCAAACTTTGGTTCAATTTCTATAACTATAACAATCTTATTTCAAGTGATGATCTTACTTGAACTTGTTTTCGTGTCATGATTCTGCTTCAAGAACTTCGAGCCATCCAAGGATCCATTTGAAATGTCCCGTTCTTATTGATTAAAAGCGTTCCATATTAATTGATTTCGTTGCGAGGTTTTGACCTCTATATGAGACGTTTTTCAAAGACTGCATTCATTTTTAAAACAAACCATAACCTTTATTTCATAAATAAAGGTTTAAAAAGCTTTACATAGATTATCAAATAATGATAATCTAAAATATCCTGTTTACACACGACCATTACATAATGGTTTACAATACAAATATGTTACATCGAAATCAGTTTCTTGAATGCAGTTTTTACACAATATCATACAAACATGGACTCCAAATCTTGTCCTTATTTTAGTATGCAACAGCGGAAGCTCTTAATATTCACCTGAGAATAAACATGCTTTAAACGTCAACAAAAATGTTGGTGAGTTATAGGTTTAACCTATATATATCAAATCGTAACAATAGACCACAAGATTTCATATTTCAATACACATCCCATACATAGAGATAAAAATCATTCATATGGTGAACACCTGGTAACCGACATTAACAAGATGCATATATAAGAATATCCCCATCATTCCGGGACACCCTTCGGATATGATATAAATTTCGAAGTACTAAAGCATCCGGTACTTTGGATGGGGTTTGTTAGGCCCAATAGATCTATCTTTAGGATTCGCGTCAATTAGGGTGTCTGTTCCCTAATTCTTAGATTACCAGACTTAATAAAAAGGGGCATATTCGATTTCGATAATTCAACCATAGAATGTAGTTTCACGTACTTGTGTCTATTTTGTAAAACATTTATAAAACCTGCATGTATTCTCATCCCAAAAATATTAGATTTTAAAAGTGGGACTATAACTCACTTTCACAGATTTTTACTTCGTCGGGAAGTAAGACTTGGCCACTGGTTGATTCACGAACCTATAACAATATATACATATATATCAAAGTATGTTCAAAATATATTTACAACACTTTTAATATATTTTGATGTTTTAAGTTTATTAAGTCAGCTGTCCTCGTTAGTAACCTACAACTAGTTGTCCACAGTTAGATGTACAGAAATAAATCGATAAATATTATCTTGAATCAATCCACGACCCAGTGTATACGTATCTCAGTATTGATCACAACTCAAACTATATATTTTTTGGAATCAACCTCAACCCTGTATAGCTAACTCCAACATTCACATATAGAGTGTCTATGGTTGTTCCGAAATATATATAGATGTGTCGACATGATTGGTCGAAACATTGTATACGTGTCTATGGTATCTCAAGATTACATAATATACAATACAAGTTGATTAAGTTATGGTTGGAATAGATTTGTTACTAATTTTCACGTAGCTAAAATGAGAAAAATTATCCAATCTTGTTTTACCCATAACTTCTTCATTTTAAATCCGTTTTGAGTGAATCAAATTGCTATGGTTTCATATTGAACTCTATTTTATGAATCTAAACAGAAAAGTATAGGTTTATAGTCGGAAAAATAAGTTACAAGTCGTTTTTGTAAAGGTAGTCATTTCAGTCGAAAGAACGACGTCTAGATGACCATTTTAGAAAACATACTTCCACTTTGAGTTTAATCATAATTTTTGGATATAGTTTCATGTTCATAATAAAAATCATTTTCTCAGAATAACAACTTTAAAATCAAAGTTTATCATAGTTTTTAATTAACTAACCCAAAACAGCCCGCGGTGTTACTACGACGACGTAAATCCGGTTTTACGGTGTTTTTCGTGTTTCCAGGTTTTAAATCATTAAGTTAGCATATCATATAGATATAGAACATGTGTTTAGTTGATTTTAAAAGTCAAGTTAGAAGGATTAACTTTTGTTTGCGAACAAGTTTAGAATTAACTAAACTATGTTCTAGTGATTACAAGTTTAAACCTTCGAATAAGATAGCTTTATATGTATCAATCGAATGATGTTATGAACATCATTACTACCTTAAGTTCCTTGGATAAACCTACTGGAAAAGAGAAAAATGGATCTAGCTTCAATGGATCCTTGGATGGCTCGAAGTTCTTGAAGCAGAATCATGACACGAAAACAAGTTCAAGTAAGATCATCACTTGAAATAAGATTGTTATAGTTATAGAAATTGAACCAAAGTTTGAATATGATTATTACCTTGTATTAGAATGATAACGTACTGTAAGAAACAAAGATTTCTTGAGGTTGGATGATCACCTTACAAGATTGGAAGTGAGCTAGCAAACTTGAAAGTATTCTTGATTTTATGAAACTAGAACTTTTGGAATTTATGAAGAACACTTAGAACTTGAAGATAGAACTTGAGAGAGATCAATTAGATGAAGAAAATTGAAGAATGAAAGTGTTTGTAGGTGTTTTTGGTCGTTGGTGTATGGATTAGATATAAAGGATATGTAATTTTGTTTTCATGTAAATAAGTCATGAATGATTACTCATATTTTTGTAATTTTATGAGATATTTCATGCTAGTTGCCAAATGATGGTTCCCACATGTGTTAGGTGACTCACATGGGCTGCTAAGAGCTGATCATTGGAGTGTATATACCAATAGTACATACATCTAAAAGCTGTGTATTGTACGAGTACGAATACGGGTGCATACGAGTAGAACTGTTGATGAAACTGAACGAGGATGTAATTGTAAGCATTTTTGTTAAGTAGAAGTATTTTGATAAGTGTATTGAAGTCTTTCAAAAGTGTATAAATACATATTAAAACACTACATGTATATACATTTTAACTGAGTCGTTAAGTCATCGTTAGTCGTTACATGTAAGTGTTGTTTTGAAACCTTTAGGTTAACGATCTTGTTAAATGTTGTTAACCCATTGTTTATTAAATTAAATGAGATATTAAATTATTACATTATCATGATATCATGATGTATTAATATATCTTAATATGATATATATACATTAAATGTCGTTACAACGATAATCGTTACATATATGTCTCGTTTCAAAATCATTAAGTTAGTAGTCTTGTTTTTACATATGTAGTTCATTATTAATATACTTAATGATATGTTTACTTATCATGATATCATGTTAACTATATATATATCCATATATATGTCATCATATAGTTTTTACAAGTTTTAACGTTCGTGAATCGCCGGTCAACTTGGGTGGTCAATTGTCTATATGAAACCTATTTCAATTAATCAAGTCTTAACAAGTTTGTTTGCTTAACATGTTGGAAACATTTAATCATGTAAATATCAATCTCAATTAATATATATAAACATGGAAAAGTTCGGGTCACTACAGTACCTACCCGTTAAATAAATTTCGTCCCGAAATTTTAAGCTGTTGAAGGTGTTGACGAATCTTCTGGAAATAGATGCGGGTATTTCTTCTTCATCTGATCTTCACGCTCCCAGGTGAACTCGGGTCCTCTACGAGCATTCCATCGAACCTTAACAATTGGTATCTTGTTTTGCTTAAGTCTTTTAACCTCACGATCCATTATTTCGACGGGTTCTTCGATGAATTGAAGTTTTTCATTGATTTGGATTTCATCTAACGGAATAGTGAGATCTTCTTTAGCAAAACATTTCTTTAAATTCGAGACGTGGAAAGTGTTATGTACAGCCGCGAGTTGTTAAGGTAACTCTAGTCGGTAAGCTACTGGTCCGACACGATCAATAATCTTGAATGGTCCAATATACCTTGGATTTAATTTCCCTCGTTTACCAAATCGAACAACGCCTTTCCAAGGTGCAACTTTAAGCATGACCATCTCTCCAATTTCAAATTCTATATCTTTTCTTTTAATGTCAGCGTAGCTCTTTTGTCGACTTTGGGCGGTTTTCAACCGTTGTTGAATTTGGATGATCTTCTCGGTAGTTTCTTGTATAATCTCCGGACCCGTAATCTGTCTATCCCCCACTTCACTCCAACAAATCGGAGACCTGCACTTTCTACCATAAAGTGCTTCAAACGGCGCCATCTCAATGCTTGAATGGTAGCTGTTGTTGTAGGAAAATTCTGCTAACGGTAGATGTCGATCCCAACTGTTTCCGAAATCAATAACACATGCTCGTAGCATGTCTTCAAGCGTTTGTATCGTCCTTTCGCTCTGCCCATCAGTTTGTGGATGATAGGCAGTACTCATGTCTAGACGAGTTCCTAATGCTTGCTGTAATGTCTGCCAGAATCTTGAAATAAATCTTCCATCCCTATCAGAGATAATAGAGATTGGTATTCCATGTCTCGAGATGACTTCCTTCAAATACAGTCGTGCTAACTTCTCCATCTTGTCATCTTCTCTTAATGGCAAGAAGTGTGCTGATTTGGTGAGACGATCAACTATTACCCAAATAGTATCAAAACCACTTGCAGTCCTTGGCAATTTAGTGATGAAATCCATGGTAATATTTTCCCATTTCCATTCCGGGATTTCGGGTTGTTGAAGTAGACCTGATGGTTTCTGATGCTCAGCTTTAACCTTAGAACACGTCAAACATTCTCCTACGTATTTAGCAACATCGGCTTTCATACCCGGCCACCAAAAATGTTTCTTGAGATCCTTGTACATCTTTCCCGTTCCAGGATGTATTGAGTATCTGGTTTTATGAGCTTCTCTAAGTACCATTTCTCTCATATCTCCAAATTTTGGTACCCAAATCCTTTCAGCCCTATACCGGGTTCCGTCTTCCCGAATATTAAGATGCTTCTCCGATCCTTTGGGTATTTCATCCTTTAAATTTCCCTCTTTTAAAACTCCTTGTTGCGCCTCCTTTATTTGAGTAGTAATGTTATTATGAATCATTATATTCATAGATTTTACTCGAATGGGTTCTCTGTCCTTCCTGCTCAAGGCATCGGCTACCACATTTTCCTTCCCCGGGTGGTAACGAATCTCAAAGTCGTAATCATTCAATAATTCAATCCACCCACGCTGCCTCATATTCAGTTGTTTCTGATTAAATATGTGTTAAAGACTTTTGTGGTCGGTATATATAATACTTTTGACCCCATATAAGTAGTGCCTCCAAGTCTTTAATGCAAAAACAACCGCGCCTAATTCCAAATCATGCGTCGTATAATTTTGTTCGTGAATCTTCAATTGTCTAGACGCATAAGCAATCACCTTCGTTCGTTGCATTAATACACAACCAAGACCTTGCTTTGATGCATCACAATAAATCACAAAATCATCATTCCCTTCAGGCAATGACAATATAGGTGCCGTAGTTAGCTTTTTCTTCAATAACTGAAACGCTTTCTCTTGTTCATCATTCCATTCAAATTTCTTCCCTTTATGCGTTAATGCAGTCAAGGGTTTTGCTATTCTGGAAAACTCTTGGATGAACCTTCTGTAGTAACCTGCTAGTCCTAAAAACTGGCGTATGTGTTTCGGAGTTTTCGGGGTTTCCCACTTTTCAACAGTTTCTATCTTTGCCGGATCCACCTTAATACCCTCTTTGTTCACTATGTGACCGAGGAATTGAACTTCTTCCAACCAAAATGCACACTTTGAAAACTTAGCGTACAATTCTTCCTTCCTCAATACTTCTAACACCTTTCTCAAATGTTCACCGTGTTCTTGGTCATTCTTTGAGTAAATAAGGATGTCATCAATGAAAACAATGACAAACTTGTCAAGGTATGGTCCACACACTCGGTTCATAAGGTCCATGAACACAGCTGGTGCATTAGTTAAACCAAACGGCATGACCATAAACTCGTAATGACGGTAACGTGTTCTGAAAGCAGTCTTTGGAATATCATCTTCTTTCACCCGCATTTGATGATACCCGGAACGTAAGTCAATCTTTGAATAAACAGACGAGCCTTGTAGTTGATCAAATAAGTCATCGATTCTCGGTAGTGGGTAGCGGTTCTTGATGGTAAGTTTGTTCAACTCTCGGTAGTCGATACACAACCTGAATGTACCATCTTTCTTCTTGACAAACAAAACAGGAGCTCCCCACGGTGATGTGCTTGGTCGAATGAAACCACTCTCTAAAAGTTCTTGTAATTGGCTTTGTAGTTCTTTCATCTCGCTGGGTGCGAGTCTGTAAGGAGCACGAGCTATTGGTGCAGCTCCTGGTACAAGATCTATTTGAAATTCAACGGATCGATGTGGGGGTAATCCCGGTAATTCTTTCGGAAATACATCAGGAAATTCTTTTGCGACGGAAACATCATTGATGCTCTTTTCTTCAGTTTGTACTTTCTCGACGTGTGCTAGAACAGCATAGCAACCTTTTCTTATTAGTTTTTGTGCCTTCAAATTACTAATAAGATGTAGCTTCGTGTTGCCCTTTTCTCCGTACACCATTAAGGGTTTTCCTTTTTCTCGTATAATGCGAATTGCATTTTTGTAACAAACGATCTCCGCTTTCACTTCTTTCAACCAGTCCATACCGATTATCACATCAAAACTCCCTAACTCTACTGGTATCAAATCAATCTTAAATGTTTCGCTAAGCAGTTTAATTTCTCGATTCCGACATATATTATCTGCTGAAATTAATTTACCATTTGCTAATTCGAGTAAAAATTTACTATCCAAAGGCGTCAATGGACAACTTAATTTAGCACAAAAATCTCTACTCATATAGCTTCTATCCGCACCCGAATCAAATAAAACGTAAGCAGATTTATTGTCAATAAGAAACGTACCCGTAACAAGCTCCGGGTCTTCCTGTACCTCTGCCGCATTAATATTGAAAACTCTTCCACGGCCTTGTCCATTCGTGTTCTCCTGGTTCGGGCAATTTCTAATAATGTGGCCCGGTTTTCCACATTTATAACAAACTACATTGGCATAACTTGCTCCGACACTACTTGCTCCGCCATTACTCGTTCCGACACCATTTGTTCCTTTCGTTCTATTAACCCCTGGTCCGTAGACCTCACACTTCGCCGCGCTATGACCATTTCTTTTACACTTGTTGCAAAATTTGGTGCAGAACCCCGAGTGATTCTTTTCACACCTTTGGCATAGCTGCTTCTGATTGTTGTTGTTGTTGCGGTTATTATTGTTGTTGGGATGATTGTTGTAGTTGCTGCTGTTGTTGTTGTTGTTGTTGGGCCGTTTGTTGTAGTTGCGATTGATGTTGCGATTGTTGGGATAATTGTTGCGATTATTGTTGTAATTGCTGTTGTTATTGTATTGGTGATTCTTATCACCGTTTTCCTCCCACTTTCTTTTGACTTGCTTCACATTGGCCTCTTCAGCAGTCTGTTCTTTAATTCTTTCTTCAATTTGGTTCACGAGTTTGTGAGCCATTCTACATGCCTGTTGTATGGAGGCGGGCTCGTGTGAACTTATATCTTCTTGGATTCTTTCCGGTAATCCTTTCACAAACGCGTCGATCTTCTCTTCCTCATCTTCGAATGCTCCCGGACACAATAGGCACAATTCTGTGAATCGTCTTTCGTACGTGGTAATATCAAATCCTTGGGTTCGTAACCCTCTAAGTTCTGTCTTGAGCTTATTGACCTCGGTTCTGGGACGGTACTTCTCGTTCATCAAGTGCTTGAATGCTGACCACGGTAGTGCGTACGCATCGTCTTGTCCCACTTGCTCTAGATAGGTATTCCACCATGTTAACGCAGAACCTGTGAAGGTATGCGTAGCGTACTTTACTTTGTCCTCTTCAGTACACTTACTTATGGCAAACACCGATTCGACCTTCTCGGTCCACCGTTTCAATCCGATCGGTCCTTCGGTTCCATCAAATTCCAAAGGTTTGCAGGCAGTGAATTCTTTGTAGGTGCATCCTACACGATTTCCTGTACTGCTAGATCCAAAGTTATTGTTGGTATGTAGCGCAGCCTGTACTGCGGCTATGTTTGAAGCTAGAAAAGTACGGAATTCCTCTTCATTCATATTCACGGTGTGTCGAGTAGTCGGTGCCATTTCCTTCAAAATAGTTAAATGGAACAAGTTAATCATACAGAATATTAAGAGTAGTTAATAGTATTTCGTAGCATAATATGAACTCATTTATAAAAGCTTTTTCTTCATATTAGCGTTTTATAAGTTTAAATTCGGGTAGTACCTACCCGTTAAGTTCATACTTAGTAGCTAATATACAATTCAACTACTACAATTCTATATGAAAAACTGATTATAATAATATTTCGCGTTCAAACTTTTATACAATATTTTACAAACTTACAATACCGCTTATTTTACATAAAGCATGAAATATAGCACACAATAACTTTGATACAAGATAGTTGTGAAGATAATTCTAGCTAGTACACAAGTCGTTCAGCAAAGGCAATAAAGACACGTAATTCATACGTCCAGAAACAAGTCATGCATTCTGGTTTTACTAGGACTACTTCCCATCCTTGGTCTTGTGCAACATAACCGTTATGGCCGTTGATAAGACAGCGTGTTGTAACGTCGTCAAAGGGACGAGGGTTACGTAATGTCCAACAGTCCCGTAATAATCTAAAAACCTCATTTCTTACCCCAATTACCGACTCCGTCACTTGTGGAAACGTTTTGTTTAATAGTTGTAGCCCGATGTTCTTGTTCTCACTTTGGTGAGAAGCGAACATTACTAATCCGTAAGCATAACATGCTTCTTTATGTTGTATGTTAGCCGCTTTTTCTAAATCACGAAGTCCAATATTTATATATTGAGTCAAAATAATTTCTTAACCCGTTGCGTAAAATAGCATTTGGGTTCCCCGCAATATATGCGTCAAAGTAAACACATCGTAACTTATGGGTTTCCCAATGTGATATCCCCCATCTTTCAAACGAAAGTCTCTTATAAACCAAGACATTCTTGGAACGTTCTTCGAATGTCTTACAAACTGATCTCGCCTTAAATAGTTGTGCCGAAGAATTCTGGCCGACTCTAGACAAGATTTCATCAATCATGTCTCCGGGTAGGTCTCTTAAAATATTGGGTTGTCTATCCATTTTGTGTTTTTAAACTGTAAAATAGACAAGAGTTAGATTCAAAAAAAATACTTATTAATACAAGCAATTTTTACATATATCATAAAGCATAAGAACACTATATTACATATATTACACCACACGAATACAACTATCTTATTCCGACTCGCTCGTTTCTTCTTCTTCGGTTTTGGTTCGTTTTGCCAAGTTTCTAGGGATATATGATGTTCCCCTAATACGAGCCGTCGTTGTCCACATTGGTTTAGAAAAACCTGGTGGTTTAGAGGTTCCCGGGTCATTGTTACAACTTAAGGACTTCGGGCGTTGACGATACATATAAAGTTCATCGGGGTTGGAATTAGATTTCTCTATTTTTATGCCCTTTCCCTTATTATTTTCTTTTGCCTTTTTAAATTCAGTTGGGGTAATTTCTATAACATTATCGGAATTCTCGTCGGAATCCGATTCATCGGAGAATTGGTAATCCTCCCAATATTTTGCTTCCTTGGCGGAAACACCATTGACCATAATTAACCTTGGTCGGTTGGTTGAGGATTTTCTTTTACTTAACCGTTTTATTATTTCCCCCACCGGTTCTATTTCTTCATCCGGTTCCGATTCTTCTTCCGGTTCTGATTCTTCTTCCGGTTCCGACTCTTCTTCCGATTCCTCTTCGGGAACTTGTGAATCAGTCCACGAATCATTCCAGTTTACATTTGACTCTTCATTATTATTAGGTGAGTCAATGAAACTTGTTCTAGAGGTAGACATCTATCACATAATATCAAACGCGTTAAGAGATTAATATATCACATAATATTCACATGTTAAAAATATATAGTTTCCAACAAAATTTGTTAAGCAATCATTTTTCAAGTAAACATGGTCGAAGTCCAGACTC
Source organism: Rutidosis leptorrhynchoides (assembly GCF_046630445.1). Taxonomy (NCBI): domain Eukaryota; kingdom Viridiplantae; phylum Streptophyta; class Magnoliopsida; order Asterales; family Asteraceae; genus Rutidosis; species Rutidosis leptorrhynchoides. Next base: position 354,188,840 of record NC_092338.1, read on the forward strand.
ACTAATGCATCCTAACAAACTCGATAAGACACACTAATGCAAAATTCTGGTTCTCTAAGACCAACGCTCAGATACCAACTGAAATGTCCCGTTCTTATTGATTAAAAACGTTCCATATTAATTGATTTCGTTGCGAGGTTTTGACCTCTATATGAGACGTTTTTCAAAGACTGCATTCATTTTTAAAACAAACCATAACCTTTATTTCATAAATAAAGGTTTAAAAAGCTTTACATAGATTATCAAATAATGATAATCTAAAATATCCTGTTTACACACTACCATTACATAATGGTTTACAATACAAATATGTTACATCGAAATCAGTTTCTTGAATGCAGTTTTTACACAATATCATACAAACATGGACTCCAAATCTTGTCCTTATTTTAGTATGCAACAGCGGAAGCTCTTAATATTCACCTGAGAATAAACATGCTTTAAACGTCAACAAAAATGTTGGTGAGTTATAGGTTTAACCTATATATATCAAATCGTAACAATAGACCACAAGATTTCATATTTCAATACACATCCCATACATAGAGATAAAAATCATTCATATGGTGAACACCTGGTAACCGACATTAACAAGATGCATATATAAGAATATCCCCATCATTCCGGGACACCCTTCGGATATGATATAAATTTCGAAGTACTAAAGCATCCGGTACTTTGGATGGGGTTTGTTAGGCCCAATAGATCTATCTTTAGGATTCGCGTCAATTAGGGTGTCTGTTCCCTAATTCTTAGATTACCAGACTTAATAAAAAGGGGCATATTCGATTTCGATAATTCAACCATAGAATGTAGTTTCACGTACTTGTGTCTATTTTGTAAAACATTTATAAAACCTGCATGTATTCTCATCCCAAAAATATTAGATTTTAAAAGTGGGACTATAACTCACTTTCACAGATTTTTACTTCGTCGGGAAGTAAGACTTGGCCACTGGTTGATTCACGAACCTATAACAATATATACATATATATCAAAGTATGTTCAAAATATATTTACAACACTTTTAATATATTTTGATGTTTTAAGTTTATTAAGTCAGCTGTCCTCGTTAGTAACCTACAACTAGTTGTCCACAGTTAGATGTACAGAAATAAATCGATAAATATTATCTTGAATCAATCCACGACCCAGTGTATACGTATCTCAGTATTGATCACAACTCAAACTATATATTTTTTGGAATCAACCTCAACCCTGTATAGCTAACTCCAACATTCACATATAGAGTGTCTATGGTTGTTCCGAAATATATATAGATGTGTCGACATGATAGGTCGAAACATTGTATACGTGTCTATGGTATCTCAAGATTACATAATATACAATACAAGTTGATTAAGTTATGGTTGGAATAGATTTGTTACTAATTTTCACGTAGCTAAAATGAGAAAAATTATCCAATCTTGTTTTACCCATAACTTCTTCATTTTAAATCCGTTTTGAGTGAATCAAATTGCTATGGTTTCATATTGAACTCTATTTTATGAATCTAAACAGAAAAGTATAGGTTTATAGTCGGAAAAATAAGTTACAAGTCGTTTTTGTAAAGGTAGTCATTTCAGTCGAAAGAACGACGTCTAGATGACCATTTTAGAAAACATACTTCCACTTTGAGTTTAATCATAATTTTTGGATATAGTTTCATGTTCATAATAAAAATCATTTTCTCAGAATAACAACTTTAAAATCAAAGTTTATCATAGTTTTTAATTAACTAACCCAAAACAGCCCGCGGTGTTACTACGACGACGTAAATCCGGTTTTACGGTGTTTTTCGTGTTTCCAGGTTTTAAATCATTAAGTTAGCATATCATATAGATATAGAACATGTGTTTAGTTGATTTTAAAAGTCAAGTTAGAAGGATTAACTTTTGTTTGCGAACAAGTTTAGAATTAACTAAACTATGTTCTAGTGATTACAAGTTTAAACCTTCGAATAAGATAGCTTTATATGTATCAATCGAATGATGTTATGAACATCATTACTACCTTAAGTTCCTTGGATAAACCTACTGGAAAAGAGAAAAATGGATCTAGCTTCAATGGATCCTTGGATGGCTCGAAGTTCTTGAAGCAGAATCATGACACGAAAACAAGTTCAAGTAAGATCATCACTTGAAATAAGATTGTTATAGTTATAGAAATTGAACCAAAGTTTGAATATGATTATTACCTTGTATTATAATGATAACCTACTGTAAGAAACAAAGATTTCTTGAGGTTGGATGATCACCTTACAAGATTGGAAGTGAGCTAGCAAACTTGAAAGTATTCTTGATTTTATGAAACTAGAACTTTTGGAATTTATGAAGAACACTTAGAACTTGAAGATAGAACTTGAGAGAGATCAATTAGATGAAGAAAATTGAAGAATGAAAGTGTTTTTAGGTGTTTTTGGTCGTTGGTGTATGGATTAGATATAAAGGATATGTAATTTTGTTTTCATGTAAATAAGTCATGAATGATTACTCATATTTTTGTAATTTTATGAGATATTTCATGCTAGTTGCCAAATGATGGTTCCCACATGTGTTAGGTGACTCACATGGGCTGCTAAGAGCTGATCATTGGAGTGTATATACCAATAGTACATACATCTAAAAGCTGTGTATTGTACGAGTACGAATACGGGTGCATACGAGTAGAATTGTTGATGAAACTGAACGAGGATGTAATTGTAAGCATTTTTGTTAAGTAGAAGTATTTTGATAAGTGTATTGAAGTCTTTCAAAAGTGTATAAATACATATTAAAACACTACATGTATATACATTTTAACTGAGTCGTTAAGTCATCGTTAGTCGTTACATGTAAGTGTTGTTTTGAAACCTTTAGGTTAACGATCTTGTTAAATGTTGTTAACCCATTGTTTATTAAATTAAATGAGATATTAAATTATTACATTATCATGATATCATGATGTATTAATATATCTTAATATGATATATATACATTAAATGTCGTTACAACGATAATCGTTACATATATGTCTCGTTTCAAAATCATTAAGTTAGTAGTCTTGTTTTTACATATGTAGTTCATTATTAATATACTTAATGATATGTTTACTTATCATGATATCATGTTAACTATATATATATCCATATATATGTCATCATATAGTTTTTACAAGTTTTAACGTTCGTGAATCGCCGGTCAACTTGGGTGGTCAATTGTCTATATGAAACCTATTTCAATTAATCAAGTCTTAACAAGTTTGATTGCTTAACATGTTGGAAACATTTAATCATGTAAATATCAATCTCAATTAATATATATAAACATGGAAAAGTTCGGGTCACTACACCATTGAAGCTAGATCCGTTTTTCTCTTTTACAGTAGGTTTATCCAAGGAACTTAAGGTAGTAATGATGTTCATAACATCATTCGATTCATACATATAAAGCTATCTTATTCGAAGGTTTAAACTTGTAATCACTAGAACATAGTTTAGTTAATTCTAAACTTGTTCGCAAACAAAAGTTAATCCTTCTAACTTGACTTTTAAAATCAACTAAACACATGTTCTATATCTATATGATATGCTAACTTAATGATTTAAAACCTGGAAACACGAAAAACACCGTAAAACCGGATTTACGCCGTCGTAGTAACACTGCGGCCTGTTTTGGGTTAGTTAATTAAAAACTATGATAAACTTTGATTTAAAAGTTGTTATTCTGAGAAAATGATTTTTATTATGAACATGAAACTATATCCAAAAATTATGGTTAAACTCAAAGTGGAAGTATGTTTTCTAAAATGGTCATCTAGACGTCGTTCTTTCGACTGAAATGACTACCTTTACAAAAACGACTTGTAACTTATTTTTCCGACTATAAACCTATAATTTTTCTATTTAGATTCATAAAATAGAGTTCAATATGAAACCATAGCAATTTGATTCACTAAAAACGGATTTAAAATGAAGAAGTTATGGGTAAAACAAGATTGGATAATTTTTCTCATTTTAGCTACGTGAAAATTGGTAACAAATCTATTCCAACCATAACTTAATCAACTTGTATTGTATATTATGTAATCTTGAGATACCATAGACACGTATACAATGTTTCGACCTATCATGTCGACACATCTATATATATTTCGGAACAACCATAGACACTCTATATGTGAATGTTGGAGTTAGCTATACAGGGTTGAGGTTGATTCTAAAATATATATAGTTTGAGTTGTGATCAATACTGAGATACGTATACACTGGGTCGTGGATTGATTCAAGATAATATTTATCGATTTATTTCTGTACATCTAACTGTGGACAACTAGTTGTAGGCTACTAACGAGGACAGCTGACTTAATAAACTTAAAACATCAAAATATATTAAAAGTGTTGTAAATATATTTTGAACATACTTTGATATATATGTATATATTGTTATAGGTTCGTGAATCAACCAGTGGCCAAGTCTTACTTCCCGACGAAGTAAAAAATTGTGAAAGTGAGTTATAGTCCCACTTTTAAAATCTAATATTTTTGGGATGAGAATACATGCAGGTTTTATAAATGATTTACAAAATAGACACAAGTATGTGAAACTACATTCTATGGTTGAATTATCGAAATCGAATATGCCCCTTTTTATTAAGTCTGGTAATCTAAGAATTAGGGAACAGACACCCTAATTGACGCGAATCCTAAAGATAGATCTATCGGGCCCAACAAGCCCCATCCAAAGTACCGGATGCTTTAGTACTTCGAAATTTATATCATATCCGAAGGGTATCCCGGAATGATGGGGATATTCTTATATATGCATCTTGTTAATGTCGATTACCAGGTGTTCACCATATGAATGATTTTTATCTCTATGTATGGGATGTGTATTGAAATATGAAATCTTGTGGTCTATTGTTAGGATTTGATATATATAGGTTAAACCTATAACTCACCAACATTTTTGTTGACGTTTTAAGCATGTTTATTCTCAGGTGATTATTAAGAGCTTCCGCTGTCGCATACTTAAATAAGGACGAGATTTGGAGTCCATGCTTGTATGATATTGTGTAAAAACTGCATTCAAGAAACTTATTTTGTTGTAACATATTTGTATTGTAAACCATTATGTAATGGTCGTGTGTAAACAGGATATTTTAGATTATCATTATTTGATAATCTACGTAAAGCTTTTTAAACCTTTATTGATGAAATAAAGGTTATGGTTTGTTTTAAAATGAATGCAGTCTTTGAAAAACGTCTCATATAGAGGTCAAAACCTCGCAACGAAATCAATTAATATGGAACGTTTTTAATCAATAAGAACGGGACATTTCACAATAGATCAATCTTTAGGATTCGCGTCAATTAGGGTGTCTGTTCCCTAATTCTTAGATTACCAGACTTAATAAAAAGGGGCATATTTGTAGTGACCCGAACTTTTCCATGTTTATATATATTAATTGATATTGATATTTACATGATTAAATGTTTCCAACATGTTAAGCAATCAAACTTGTTTAGACTTGATTAATTGAAATATGTTTCATATAGACAATTGACCACCCAAGTTGACCGGCGATTCACGAACGTTAAAACTTGTAAAAATGACATGACGATATATATATGGATATACATATGGTTAACATGAGATTATGATAAGTAAGTATCTCCATAAGTATATTACCAATGAGTTATATACATATAAACAAGACTACTAACTTAAGGATTTCGAAACGAGACATATATGTAACGATTATCGTTGTAACGACATTTAAATGTATATATATCATATTAAGATATATTAATATATCATAATATCATGATAATATAATAATTTAACATCTCATTAGATATAATAAACAATGGATTAACAACATAAATTGAGATCGTTAACTTAAAGGTTTCAAAACAACACTTACATGTAACGACTAACGATGACTTAACGACTCAGTTAAAATGTATATACATGTAGTGTATTTAGATGTATTAAAATACTTTTGGAAGACTTCAAGACATATATCAAAACACTCATACTTAACAAAAATGGTTACAGTTACTTTTCCATTCTTTTCTTTCATCAAGAATTCTAGTCGTATTCTTACCCGTATTATACACAGCTTCAAAACGTACTTACTATGAGTATATACCAATAGGAACTAGCATGGGATTCCACTCTTGATTATGTCATGTATGACTAATCAATTTTAACTTCTACCATGAGCTAGTCAACTAACTAGAACTCCTTTTAACCCCACTCACCACTCACCAATTACCACTCATCATTCACTCCATTTCACTTCCAATTCTCTTTCTAATTCTCTCTCAACATACACACACTATTATGAATGTATTTTTCCAGTAGTTAATCATCATCTTCATCAAAAATCACTTCAAGAATCAAGCTATAATAATCATAGGAAGAACACTTCAAGAACACTTCAAAAATCCCTTCAAGTTTACTAATTTACTTCCAAGCTTTCTAATCCATTCCAAGTAATCATCTAAGATCAAGAAACCTTTGTTATATATAGTAGGTTATCTTTCTTATTCAAGGTAATATTCATATTCAAACTTTGATTCAATTTCTATAACTATAAACTATCTTAATTCGAGTAAAAATCTTACTTGAACTTGTTTTTGTGTCATGATCCTACTTCAAGAACTTTCAAGCCATCCAAGATCCTTTGAAGCTAGATCATTTCTTGTCACTTCCAGTAGGTTTACCTACTAAACTTGAGGTGGTAATGATGTTCATAACATCATTCGATTCATATATATAAAACTATCTTATTCGAAGGTTTAAACTCGTAATCACTAGAACATAGTTTAGTTAATTCTAAACTTGTTCTCAAACAAAAGTTAATCCTTCTAACTTGACTTTTGAAATTAACTACACACATGTTCTATATCTATATGATATTCTAACTTAATGATTTAAAACCTGGAAACACGAAAAACACCGTAAAACCGGATTTACGCCGTCGTAGTAACACCGCGGGCTGTTTTGGGTTAGTTAATTAAAAACTATGATAAACTTTGATTTAAAAGTTGTTATTCTGAGAAAATGATTTTTATTATGAACATGAAACTATATCCAAAAATTATGGTTAAACTCAAAGCGGAAGTATGTTTTCTAAAATGGTCATCTAGACGTCGTTCTTTCGACTGAAATGACTACCTTTACAAAAACTACTTGTAACTTATTTTTCCGACTATAAACCTATACTTTTCTTTTTAGATTCATAAAATAGAGTTCAATATGAAACCATAGCAATTTGATTCACTCAAAACGGATTTAAAATGAAGAAGTTATGGGTAAAACAAGATTGGATAATTTTTCTCATTTTAGCTACGTGAAAATTGGTAACAAATCTATTCCAACCATAACTTAATCAACTTGTATTGTATATTATGTAATCTTGAGATACCATAGACACGTATACAATATTTCGACCTATCATGTCGACACATCTATATATATTTCGGAACAACCATAGACACTCTATATGTGAATGTTGGAGTTAGCTATACAGGGTTGAGGTTGATTCCAAAATATATATAGTTTAAGTTGTGATCAATACTGAGATACGTATACACTGGGTCGTGGATTGATTTAAGATAATATTTATCGATTTATTTCTGTACATCTAACTTTGGACAACTAGTTGTAGGTTACTAACGAGGACAGCTGACTTAATAAACTTAAAACATCAAAATATATTAAAAGTGTTGTAAATATATTTTAAACATACTTTGATATATATGTATATATTGTTATAGGTTCGTGAATCAACCAGTGGCCAAGTCTTACTTCCCGACGAAGTAAAAATCTGTGAAAGTGAGTTATAGTCCCACTTTTAAAATCTAATATTTTTGGGATGAGAATACATGCATGTTTTGAATTATCGAAATCGAATATGCCCCTTTTTATTAAGTCTGGTAATCTAAGAATTAGGGAACAGACACCCTAATTGACGCGAATCCTAAAGATAGATCTATTGGGCCTAACAAACCCCATCCAAAGTACCGGATGCTTTAGTACTTCGAAATTTATATCATATCCGAAGGGTGTCCCGGAATGATGGGGATATTCTTATATATATGCATCTTGTTAATGTCGGTTACCAGGTGTTCACCATATGAATGATTTTTATCTCTATGTATGGGATGTGTATTGAAATATGAAATCTTGTGGTCTATTGTTACGATTTGATATATATAGGTTAAACCTATAACTCACCAACATTTTTGTTGACGTTTAAAGCATGTTTATTCTCAGGTGAATACTAAGAGCTTCCGCTGTTGCATACTAAAATAAGGACAAGATTTGAAGTCCATGTTTGTATGATATTGTGTAAAAACTGCATTCAAGAAACTGATTTCGATGTAACATATTTGTATTGTAAACCATTATGTAATGGTCGTGTGTAAATAGGATATTTTAGATTATCATTATTTGATAATCTACGTAAAGCTTTTTAAACCTTTATTTATGAAATAAAGGTTATGGTTTGTTTTAAAAATGAATGCAGTCTTTGAAAAACGTCTCATATAGAGGTCAAAACCTCGCAACGAAATCAATTAATATGGAACGTTTTTAATCAATAAGAACGGGACATTTCAATATTCGATTTCGATAATTCAACCATAGAATGTAGTTTCACGTACTTGTGTCTATTTTGTAAATCATTTATAAAACCTGCATGTATTCTCATCCCAAAAATATTAGATTTTAAAAGTGGGACTATAACTCACTTTCACAGATTTTTACTTCGTCGGGAAGTAAGAATTGGCCACTGGTCGATTCACGAACCTATAACAAATATGTACATATATATCAAAGTATGTTCAAAATATATTTACAACACTTTTAATACATTTTGATGTTTTAAGTTTATTAAGTCAGCTGTCCTCGTTAGTAACCTACAACTAGTTGTCCACCATTAGATGTACAGAAATAAATCGATATATATTATCTTGAATCAATCCACGACCCAGTGTATACATATCTCAGTATTGATCACAACTCAAACTATATATATTTTGGAATCAACCTCAACCCTGTATAGCTAACTCCAACATTCACATATAGAGTGTCTATGGTTGTTCCGAAATATATATAGATGTGTCGACATGATAGGTCGAAACATTTTATACGTGTCTATGGTATCTCAAGATTACATAATATACAATACAAGTTGATTAAGTTATGGTTGGAATAGATTTGTTACCAATTTTCACGTAGCTAAAATGAGAAAAATTATCCAATCTTGTTTTACCCATAACTTCTTCATTTTAAATCCGTTTTGAGTGAATCAAATTGCTATGGTTTCATATTGAACTCTATTTTATGAATCTAAACAGAAAAAGTATAGGTTTATAGTCGGAAATATAAGTTACAAGTTGTTTTTGTAAAGGTAGTCATTTCAGTCGAAAGAACGACGTCTAGATGACCATTTTAGAAAACATACTTACACTTTGAGTTTAACCATGATTTTTGGATATAGTTTCATGTTCATAAGAAAAATCATTTTCCCAGAAGAACAACTTTTAAATCAAAGTTTATCATAGTTTTTAATTAACTAACCCAAAACAGCCCGCGGTGTTACTACCACGGCGTAAATTCGGTTTTACAGTGTTTTTCGTGTTTCCAGGTTTTAAATCATTAAGTTAGCATATCATATAGATATAGAACATGTGTTTAGTTGATTTTAAAATTCAAGTTAGAAGGATTAACTTTTGTTTGCGAACAAGTTTAGAATTAACTAAACTATGTTCTAGTGATTACAAGTTTAAACCTTCGAATAAGATAGCTTTATATGTATGAATCGAATGATGTTATGAACATCATTACTACCTTAATTTCCTTGGATAAACCTACTGGAAAAGAGAAAAATGGATCTAGCTTCAACGGATCCTTGGATGGCTCGAAGTTCTTGAAGCAGAATCATGACACGAAAACAAGTTCAAGTAAGATCATCACTTGAAATAAGATTGTTATAGTTATAGAAATTGAACCAAAGTTTGAATATGATTATTACCTTGTATTAGAATGATAACCTACTGTAAGAAACAAAGATTTCTTGAGGTTGTATGATCACCTTACAAGATTGGAAGTGAGCTAGCAAACTTGAAAGTATTCTTGATTTTATGTAACTAGAACTTGTAGAATTTATGAAGAACACTTAGAACTTGAGAGAGATCAATTAGATGAAGAAAATTGAAGAATGAAAGTGTTTGTAGGTGTTTTTGGTCATTGGTGTATGGATTAGATATAAAGGATATGTAATTTTGTTTTCATGTAAATAAGTCATGAATGATTACTCATATTTTTATAATTTTATGAGATATTTCATGCTAGTTTCCAAATGATGGTTCCCACATGTGTTAGGTGACTCACATGGGCTGCTAAGAGCTGATCATTGGAGTGTATATACCAATAGTACATACATCTAAAAGCTGTGTATTGTACGAGTACGAATACGGGTGCATACGAGTAGAATTGTTGATGAAACTGAACGAGGATGTAATTGTAAGCATTTTTGTTAAGTAGAAGTATTTTGATAAGTGTATTGAAGTCTTTCAAAAGTGTATAAATACATATTAAAACACTACATGTATATACATTTTAACTGAGTCGTTAAGTCATCGTTAGTCGTTACATGTAAGTGTTGTTTTGAAACCTTTAGGTTAACGATCTTGTTAAATGTTGTTAACCCAATGTTTATAATATCAAATGAGATTTTAAATTATTATATTATCATGATATTATCATGTATGAATATCTCTTAATATGATATATATACATTAAATGTCTTTACAATGATAATCGTTACATATATGTCTCGTTTAAAAATCATTAAGTTAGTAGTCTTGTTTTTACATATGTAGTTCATTGTTAATATACTTAATGATATGTTTACTTATCATAGTATCATGTTAACTATATATATATCCATATATATGTCATCATATAGTTTTTACAAGTTTTAACGTTCGTGAATCACCGGTCAACTTGGGTGGTCAATTGTCTATATGAAACATATTTCAATTAATCAAGTCTTAACAAGTTTGATTGCTTAACATGTTGGAAACATTTAATCATGTAAATATCAATCTCAATTAATATATATAAACATTGAAAAGTTCGGGTCACTACAGCCGAAGCACTCCCGACGGACGTTTAGTGCCGATTCCGCCAGGCAGACACAGACAGATGTTGGCCGCCTTCGGACTGCCAATTGAGCCACCCGTGTCACCACCACATGATTCAGACGCCGGGTCTTCCCCTGATGCTCCATCAGACGACACCTCTTCGGATGACTCCATTGATGACGAGGACCCTGCTGATATACCTATACAGGCACCCTCCACCCCGCCGAAGAAGCGGTACCATCCTGATGGCAACGTTATTCCAGGGGTGAATGAAGGTCGTGCTTTCACTGACGCTTTTGGTCGGCGTCGGAGGGTTACTGCCCGTAAGCGGCTTGTGCCGTACCCTGCCGACCCACAGATACATAAGGTTCCCCGTTACGTATTGACTATTCCTGGAACCGTACCGCCTAGATTTAGATACGGACCATTCCCATCTAGGGATGTACCGTCTACATCCGGAGCTGGACCATCTACTTCAGCACCACCTGCACCATCGGCAGCACCAGCACCATCCGCTCCACTGGCCCCACCTGCACCACCAGCACAGTCTGCCCCACCATCTCCCACTGTCGTGGAATTGAAAAGGGAGGTGGGAATCCTCCGAGCTCGGGTTACTGAGCTCGAGGAGCAGTTGGCTCAGGTTTTGGACATCCTACACCCACCTCCACCGTAGGACTTTTGTATTTAGATTTCGTTATGTAATCTAGTTGTAGATTCTTGTAATATTTATGTATTGTACGAACTTATTCAGATGTATGAAACTTGTTATTATGAATGGAACTTTGCGTTATTTAATTCTTGCACGATGTTCTATTTACATTACTGTATGATGATTCTGTGGTATTTGTACCTAGATGCGTTATTTAATAACATGTGATGTTTTGATTCCATGTTGGTTGCTATATACTATATTATTACATATTGAATGCTGGATTTTGACTTGGGTCAAAATTTTTGTCTAGAACATCATGGCTAACGGTCGATCCACACCTATTTCTGCTCAAATCGAAGAGATGATCCAAGAACGTGTAGCCGCAGCCCTAGCAGAAAGAAATCTCCAAGCTCCACCGCCACCACCACCGGTTATCCCACCCGTTCGAAATGGGTGTACTTACAAGGAATTCTAGAGCTGCAAACCGCATAACTTCAGTGGAACCGAGGGACCGGTTGGTCTCACCAGATGGTTCGAGAAAATTGAATCAGTATTCCGAGTTAGCAACTGTTCGGAGGACAACAAGACCAAGTTTGCTTCGTGCACGCTATCTGACGGCGCGCTAACGTGGTGGAACACGTTAGCTCAAGCGAAAGGCATTGATGAGGCGTATGCTACGCCATGGGAGGAATTCAAAGCGGCAATGATTGATGAGTATTGTCTGAGAACCGAAATCCAGAAGATGGAAATCGAATTTATGCAGTTAAAGGCCGTTGGGAACGACCTTGATGGTTACAACAGGAGGTTTCTTGAGTTAGCTCTTATGTGTCCGACAATGGTCACCCCGGAATTCAAGCGTATGGAGAGATACTTCTGGGGACTCCCTAAGTCCATCAAAGGAAACGTCACTTCATCCAAACCACCGAATGTTCCCGAATCAATGTGCATGGCGCATACCCTCATGAATCAGATTCTTATTGATGAGCCGGAGAAGGCTAAGTTTGAGGCTGGTAGTAGCGAAAAGAGGAAATGGGATAACAACCACAACAACCACAACAACAACAACAACAACAACAACAACAACAACAACAACAGCAACAATAACAACAACAACAACAGGGGGAGAACCTACGACCAGACCCCCGCCAAGAGGCAAAACAACAACGGTGGAAACCTCAACAACAACACCAACTCCAACCCGAATTACAAAGGAACCCTACCACAATGCAAACGGTGCTACAAGCACCACACTGGGTATTGCAACGTCGTCTGTGAGAAGTGCCAACGGGCTGGGCATATCGGGAAAGACTGCAAGGTCACCACTTTGAATGGGAAGCCAAACACCAATGGACCGAAGAAGTGCTACGAATGTGGGCAGACGGGCCATTTCAGAAATGCGTACCCAAACAAGCGAAAAGACGGAGGACCACCCCGTGGTAGAGCTTTTAATGTTAATGCAAGGGATGCACGCGATAACCCCGACTTAGTGACAGGTATATTCACAATCAACAATCTTTTAGCTTCTGTCTTGTTTGATACTGGTGAGGATAGAAGTTATGTATGTAGACATTTTTGCGATAAGATCAATTGGTCATTAGTCCCGTTAAAAGAAAGTATGCTTGTCGAGGTCGCCAATGGAAAACTTGAAAAGGTTGACCATATTAGTCGTGGAGCTATTATCAACATAGCTGGTGCAGATTTTGAAATTGATTTGATACCTATCAAACTGGGAAGTTTTGACGTGATCGTTGGTATGGATTGGTTGAACAAGATAAAGGCCGATATTATCTGTGGAGATAAAGCACTTCGCATACCACAAGGAGATGGCGAACCACTGGTTATCTATGGAGAGAGATGTACCTCGAAGTTGAACCTCATTAGTTGCGTGAAAGCGCAGAAGATTATGAAGAAGGGACGTTTTGCTGTCCTAGCACATGTGAAAGCGGTAGAAACTGAGGTGAAGAGCATGAACGACGTTCGAACCGTGAATGAATTTTCCGATGTCTTCCCAGAGGAATTGCCTGGATTACCACTGCCGAGAGCCGTAGAATTTCAGATTGACTTAGTACCAGGAGCTGCACCTGTAGCTCGCGCACCTTATGGACTCGCACCTTCTGAGATGCAAGAATTACAGAGTCAACTACAAGAATTACTTGACCGAGGATTTATCCAACCAAGTTTCTCGCCTTGGGGTGCACCTGTGTTGTTTGTGAAGAAGAAAGATGGATCCTTCCGTATGCATATCGACTACCGTGAACTCAACAAATTGACTATCAAGAATCGGTATCCTCTTCCACGAATTGACGATCTTTTTGATCAACTACAAGGATCGAGTGTCTACTCAAAGATCGATTTGCGATCCGGATATCACCAACTGAGGGTGAAGGAAAGTGACGTGATGAAAACTGCATTCAGGACCCGTTATGGTCATTATGAATTTCTCGTGATGCCATTCGGTTTGACAAATGCACCTGCCGTGTTCATGGATCTCATGAATCGTGTCTGCAAGCCGTACTTGGATAAGTTTGTTATCGTCTTCATAGATGATATCCTCATCTACTCAAAGAGTGAAGAAGAACATGAACAACACCTGCGACTAGTACTTGAACTCTTGAGACAAGAGCAACTTTACGCCAAATTCTCCAAGTGTGAATTTTGGTTGAAGGAAGTCCATTTTCTGGGTCATGTTGTGAGCGACCAGGGTATCAAAGTTGACCCCGCCAAGATTGAAGCTATCAGCAAGTGGGAGACCCCCACTACTCCGACGCATATTCGCCAATTCCTAGGTCTCGCTGGTTATTACCGAAGGTTTATCGAAGGATTTTCTCTGATTGCGCGTCCTTTGACCGCGCTGACTCACAAAGGGAAGATGTTCATTTGGGAACCCACACACGAATCAGCATTCCAAACTTTGAAGAAGAATTTAACCACCGCACCTATCCTATCACTTCTTGAAGGCAGTGACGAATTTGTTGTTTATTGTGATGCATCGAAGAGTGGTTTTGGTTGTGTACTGATGCAACGATCAAAGGTTATTGCCTATGCCTCCCGCCAATTGAAGATTCACGAGAGGAACTACACTACTCACGATCTCGAACTTGGAGCCGTTGTCTTTGCGCTCAAATTGTGGAGACATTATTTGTATGGAAATAAGAGCACTATTTTCACCGATCACAAGAGTCTCCAGCACATCTTCGATCAGAAGCAACTGAATATGAGACAGCGTCGATGGATCGAGATGCTCAACGACTACGATTGTGAACTCCGTTATCACCCTAGCAAGGCCAATGTTGTAGCTGACGCTTTGAGCCGAAAGGAGAGGGCGGCACCTCTTTGTGTTAGGGCTCTGAACATCACCATCCATTCGAACCTCAACAACCAGATCAGAGTAGCCCAAGTTGAGGCTCTCAAGAAGGAGAATATATCTCACGAACATTTGAACATACTTGTCTCTCGATTCGAGGTTAGGGAGTCTGGACTCCGATGTTATGCCGGAAGAATTTGAGTACCTCTTTATGGAGATCTACGGAACCTTATACTTGATGAAGCACACAAATCGAGATATTCGATTCACCCCGGAGCAGGCAAGATGTACCACGACCTTAAAGAACAGTATTGGTGGCCGAATCTTAAGAAAGACGTCGCAACTTATGTTGGTAAGTGTTTGACTTGCTCGAAGGTTAAAGCCGAGCATCAAAGACCTTCTAGTTTACTTCAACAACCGGAAATCCCACAATGGAAGTGGGAAAGGATAATAATGGATTTCATCACCAAGCTACCAAAGACGGTGGGCAGATACGATACCATTTGGGTTATTGTTGACCGCCTCACCAAATCTGCACACTTCCTAGTGATGAAGGAAACAGATACAATGGAAAGACTTGCTCAATTATACATCAAGGAGGTTGTATCACGACACGGTGTACCTTTATCGATCATCTCTGATCGCGATCCCCGTTTTGCCTCTAGATTTTGGTGTTCTTTGCAAGAAGCCATGGGAACTCGTCTTGACATGAGTACTGATTATCATCCTCAGACTGACGGGCAAAGTGAATGAATGATTCAGACGTTGGAAGACATGTTGCGTGCATGTGTCATTGATTTTAGAAAGGCCTGGGAAAGGCATTTGCCACTAGCCGAATTCTCGTACAACAACAGTTATCACTCGAGCATTAATGCTGCACCTTTTGAAGCATTGTATGGCCGTAATTGCCGATCTCCTATTTGTTGGGCCGAAGTAGGCGAAAAGAAAATCACCGGACCCGAGGTAGTCCACGAAACCACGGAGAAGATTGCTCAGATTCAAGCTAGACTTAAGACTGCTCGTGACCGTCAAAAGAGTTATGCCGATCTTAAACGTAAGGACTTTGAATTCAACGTTGGTGATCGGGTAATGTTGAAGGTTGCACCTTGGAAAGGTGTGATCCGTTTTGAAAAACGTGGAAAGTTAAACCCACGATACATTGGTCCTTTTGAAATCTTGGAACGTGTTGGACCCGTTGCTTACCGTTTGGATCTACCAGCATAATTGAGCTCAGTTCATCCTACCTTCCATGTGTCAAACTTGAAAAAGTGTCTTGCTGCACCTGAACTTATCATACCACTGGAAGAACTCACGATTGACGACAAACTTCACTTTGTGGAGGAACCAGTTGAGATTATGGATCGTGAGATCAAAACTTTGAAACGCAACAAGATTTCGATTGTACGAGTACGATGGAATGTCAAACGAGGACCTGAGTTTACTTGGGAGCAAGAGGATCAAATGATGCGGAAGTATCCTCACCTTTTCCCGACTCCTCCATCTACCTCAGCTTAAATTTCGGGACGAAATTTTCTTTAACAGGTGAGTAATGTAACGACCCTGGATTTTCCAACGTTTATTTATTAATAATTATTATTATTAATACGTATGATTAAACGAATGTATGTTATTACATTTACATGTTGCCATGATTGCCCGTAATTGACTTTTAAGTGCCCGAAACGTCTTTGTTACACCCGAAACTTACACGAATAATATTTTAAGATATTATTTGCATTCATGATTAATTTTATTAATCATTTTAATTAACTAAAGTTATTAGTTAGTTACTTGGACTTTAATTGAACTTATTTGTTAAATACTTGAACTTGGGCCTTGTTAGTGAAATGGACTTATGATATTGGGCTTCCAAGCCCACCCTACCTTTTAAATGGACTTGACTAGCCCACTTAGTCTTGTAAGTAGTATTTAAATTGTAACTAGCTAAGTTATGGCTCATGGAATCTAGTTACCTTATGATCCCCATGTAAACACCACCATTAACCAACTTTAAGGAACCTTTACCATGCAAGAACTAGTGTGTAATCTCCTCATCCCTCCCCCACTCCTAACCGTTGGCCTTGAAGGGTCTTGGGGAGTTTTCCTTGCTCATTTTTGTGTTACAACTTACTCTCATTCTCTCATTCTCAAAACACACTCTTCATTCCATACTTGCAACTTTTCTTTTCTCTTATTATTCTCTCTCAAATTGTAAGCAACTTGAACTCTTTTCTCTTCTTTTTCCCTTTGTAAAACTGAATTCAAACATCCCTTGAATCATCATCATCTCTTGTTACTTGTCTTTGATTGCTTGTTTGTTATTATTACTTACTTACTTTGTTGTTGTTAATTACTTACTAGCTTCCAAGAATCAAACTTGTTAGTTTGATTCTTCATTTTATCTTGTTAAAACAAGAACAACAAGAACATATACTTTCTAGTTATGTTCTACATTTGTTATTTTTAAAAGATTAATGTTCATGTGTTGATAAACTCATGCTTGTAAGTCATGTTAGTTGACTTTAAAGTTTACTTTCTTAAAGATCAAACTTTGGTTTGAATCTTTAAAGTATGAACAACAATGAACTAATTACTTGTTTAAATTAGTTTATTACTTCATTTACTTGCACTTTAATTTCATGTTGTTGGTTGTATTTGGTCAAATGTTACTAGTTAACTTTGATCTCATTAATCTTGAACTTAAAGTTAACTTTAAGAATTCAAGAACATGTAAATGAAACTTTTAATTATAACTTGGTACACTTATGGTAGATCTAGACTTTTGAGTCTTGGATCTTCAAGATCAAACTATGAACTATGTTCTCCAACTTAAGATCTTGATTTCATAAGTTTACTTCAAGTTTGTAACTTGTTTTTACTTATAAAGTTCATGTAAGTGTCAAACCTAAGACTTTGATGTAACTTTGGTTCATCAAACTACATGCAACTCTTAAGTGAGTTGTGCTTCATGTCTTAGACTTGCACTATTGTTATGATGGTCAAGACTTGGTTGAGATGTTGTAGACACATCAATGAGTTGTACACTTGAAGCTATATGCATCAAGGACGAGAACCATGATGAACATCAAGCACCAAGACCACCGGAACTCACTTAAACTTACTGTTTCTGTCCAAAACCTACTGACCTGCTGTTTCTGTAACCGACCAGTAGACCTACGCTGTTCTAACCATGATTTTCAAATATATTTTTTCGAGTAGATAACTTTTCATATAGGACTCGTCTTAATCCGAGTTACGGTTTAGGATTTATGGCCCTCCGATCGTCACTATGTCCTTTAACGTTGTGCAGAAATTTCTGACCTACTCGCACTTAGACCGTCGCCACGGTCAAACCAAGATGAGTTAGCTTCTGAAATTTTTACCACACTTAAATGACTCATAGATGGAGCCATGGACACTGGTCTCACCTTAATTCAGTAAGGGTAGAGGCCGTGGTGACTGACTGAAGTCAGCCTTTGTTGTAAACTACTTTCATAAACGAAACTTACTTTACGCCTTTTGGTTGATGATAAATGATGATGACCCTTAAGACGTTATTTTCATAATTTTAAACCTATTAAGACAATTTACTGACTTAGTACTATTTTACTTAGGTTGAGGACCTTCGGACCGATTACTTGCACACCTTTTCCTAACCGACTTTACGACTACATTATCATTGTGAGTTATAGCATTCCCTTTTTACTTTAACTTATTTTGAGAACTGAGAATACATGCGGATTTTATGTTTTACATACTAGGCACGAGTACTTAAACTTTATATATGTGTGGGTTACATAATGGTAGAAACATTCCCTTTAGCTCGGTAACGTTTAGTCATTGGTTTTTGAACCGGTGAACGCGAATCTTAGATATGGATCCATAGGGTTTGACATCCCCACTCGGGCTAGTAGCGCTAGCATTTAACGAGTGTTTAATACTTCATAAACATACGCACTTGCCAAGTGTACTTTCAGGGGGTATAAACGTTAAGTTAGTTACCAAGTGCCCATGGTTAACATATACTTTATCATACTGTTTTGAAACGCTCTTTGTAGCACTGAAATCTCGTGGCCTACCTTACATACTGTTATACTTAAACTATAGCTGACCAACCTTTGTGTTGATGTTTTTAAGCATGTTTTTCTCAGGTGCTTGAGGTTAGCTTCCGCTGTGTACTAGTCGTGTTGTAGACACCCGCTGCTTAGAGTTGCTATCGCATGAACTACTTTATTTTGCATTCAAACATTCGTACTTTTGAACTATGACTTGTAACGACAGGTGTGGTCACATACACTTATTATTTGCTTCTACTTAGTGAAGCATGCTTTTGGATTGTAAAACATTCGATGTTGGTTTAGACATCACTTTATTATTGAATGCAAAATCTTTTTAAAAACGCATATAGTACTTAACCTTGTAATGATCCTGTTGTTGATGATTCGTACACGATGGTTTTGTACTGGGCATCACAGTAATCATGATGAGATATTCGGGAATTGAGGGTGAAAATGGTATTTTGGACTGGTTCAGCGGTAAGTGCTTCAGGTTCTTCGCCAAGAGGTGAATTTGGTTGATGGAAAGGATCATCTTCTTTTTGTCTCCAATGATTAAGTAGGATACGAACCCATCAAATGAATTGGTTGATTCATTCTGGTGACACTGCTTTCGAAGCTTAGGTGAAACTCCATATCGGAATAGATGTCGGAATCCGAGGAATTCGAACTTGTTGAGGGATTCATCTCGTACGATCAGATGAAGGATTTTCGATAAGAAATAGATTATAGGATGTAGATTAGTACCCTGCAATACATAATTTACATATGCATATATAATACTAAAATCTCATAAGTTACAGAGGAATCTACGGAAGCTGTCAGGCAAAGGTAACAATAACAGATACGCTAAGATATGAATTTATCTATACACTGTCTATGCAATAGAGGCAGTAAGACGTGTCTAGACTTTAAGGTTGATAAGCAAATAAATTTTCGACACTAAATGATAAGCAAAACTTTTGACATGCAGACACGGTCGAAGTCCAGACCCACTAATGCATCTAAACAACTATCAGTTAGACACACTAATGCAACACCTGGTTCGCTAAAACCACCGCTCTGATACCACATGAAGTGACCCGTCCTAATCCATAAGGACGAATACAATAACATATGATTACATCGCGAGGTATTTGACCTCTATGTGATACATTTTACAAACATTGCATTCGTTTTTAAAAGACAAACTTTCTTTACATCGAAAGTTGACGGCATGCATACTATTTCATAATATATCCAACTATAATTGACTTAATAATAATCTTGATGAACTCAACGACTCGAATGCAACGTCTTTTGAAATATGTCATGAATGACTCCAAGTAATATCTCTAAAATGAGCAAATGCATAGCGGAAGATTTCTTTCATACCTGAGAATAAACATGCTTTAAAGTGTCAACCAAAAGGTTGGTGAGTTCATTAGTTTATGGTAATCAATCATTTCCATAATTTTTAATAGACCACAAGATTTCATATTTCAATTTCTCATAAACTTAATCTCATATCAGGCATTTCGCAAACTACATAGAGTTAAAAATTCATTCATATGGTGAACACCTGGTAACCGACCTTAACAAGATGCATATAGAATATCCCCATCATTCCGGGACTCCCTTCGGACAAGATAAATTCGAAGTACTAAAGCATCCGGTACTTTGGATGGGGCTTGTTGGGCCCAATAGATCTATCTTTAGGATTCGCGTCAATTAGGGTGTCTGTTCCCTAATTCTTAGATTACCAGACTAAAAAGGGGCATATTCGGTTTAATAATCCAGCCATAGAATGTTGTTTTAAGTACTTGTGTCTATTTCATCAAACATTTATAAAGCAGCGCATGTATTCTCAGTTCCAAAAGTATATATTGCAAAAAGATTTAAAAAGGGAGCAAATGAAACTCACCATATTGTATTTTGTAGTAAAAATACATATGACGACATTGAACAAGTGTAGGGTTGACCTCGGATTCACGAACCTATATCATTTATATATATATATTAACATATATAATCGGAATTGGACAATTTATATATTATATTTTCAGTTATATGCTATATATATTTATTTTGTAAGCTTATTAATATTTATACACATAGTTATATTAATCTATATATATTTGTAATAGGTATTATATCAAAAATTAATAATTTGTTATATTAATATAGTTATTTAATATGTATTAAATATAGTTTTATATAATTAATATTTATTTGTTATAATCTTAATAATAGGAATAATATTAATAATAATGATACTTATAATAATAATAATAATAATAATAATAATAATAATAATAACAATAATAATAATAATAATAATAATAATAATAATATTTATTTGTTATAATCTTAATAATAATAATAATATTAATAATAATGATAAAATTTTTAATAATGGTAGTAATAAAATAAAAAGATTGTATTGTTTTTACAATAGAAATACTAATTCTGATAAAAATTCTTAATACTAATAATACTTAATAATAATACTTGTTAATAAATATATTAATATTAATAATAGCAGTAATAATAATAATAATAATAATAATAATAATAATAATATTAATAATAATAATAATAATAATAATAATAATAATAATAATAATAATAATAATAATAATAATAATAATAATAATAATAATAATAATAATAATAATAATAATAATAATAATAATAATAATAATAATAATAATAATAATGATGATGATACTTTTACTAATAATGATATCTTTATCAATTAGTGATAACAACAAAAATATCAATAATGTTAATAATAATAATAGTTGTAATAATAATATTAATAGGAAAAGAAGACTACCTTTAAACAAGCTAGAAAATAAATGCCTCAGCCTAGATTCAAACCCGCGACCTCTCGATTAATACAAACACTCTAAACCATTCTCTGCATTTTCCTTTCTGCTTTAAATTGTATGTTAAATCTTTTTAACCCGTCTAATAATCTTCTCATCCCAAATTCAATCTGATACAAACCAAAGTGGTCAGGCCCAATTTCGTACAGCCCAAGTGTAGCTCGATACCAAAACAGATTAATTGATCCTTTATTTAACAATTTAAAAAGGGTTTCAGTTGTCTTCTGGTTTCTTCATCTTCCCCAGCCACAACCAACAATAAAGAAAAGAAAAAAAATCGCAGGTTATCAATTAACATCACACAGCAACCTGTTGTCATTCATAGTCGCCATCCCATCTCTATCATCATACATCACCTTGTTTATTATTCAATATAATCATCAATATTAACAATCGTAACTATCATCAAGTAATCATGTCATCATCATCAATACCTCATATCATCGTCATCTTGTTATCATGCATCATAATCATCATCATGTTACTGTTTGGAAATAGATACAGAAACAGAAGCGTAGCAGTGGTATTGTAACAACGATTTTCAGGTGGCAGTTCGAGGGGATAAACACAATAGCAGTAGCAAAACAATTATTGTTCATGGAGGTTTGTTGATTGAACAAATTAGGAATTAATAGGCACAGCAGTACAACAGTAGGTAGCTAAAACAGGAATAATAACGTAACAGTTTGTTGAGCAAGTGGTGGTTTTCGGTTGTACTGTAGCAGTTGATCGTAGTGGTAGTGGTGTGATTATTCATCACGAAACAGAAGGGAAAACAAAAAGTATTAGCAGCGGTTTCGATGGTGATTTGTGATGGTTTCAAAACAAAAATATAAATTGTAACAATGGTGACGGTTTGGGTTGTCTTTGTATGCAAAAAGGTGTTGGGTTGTCTGGGTTTGTAACCGAAACATAAGCATAACAGTATTAGCAACAATCGTTCTCATGGTTGTGTGGTGGGTTTCACAAAGAAAAAGGGAAGAGAGAGAGGAGAGAGAGAGTGGTGTGTCCATTATGGTTCTCGTTGTGAAGTGGTGATGGGTTCATGAAGATGAAGTGGGTTTAATTGTTTCGGTAGTGGTTAGTTGCTCTAAGGTGGCGGTTGTTGGTGTAATGGGTGTAAGGTGGTGGTGTCTTGGTTATCTTTGGTGATGGTGGCGGTTAATCACAAAACAAAAAGAAAAAAAACAACTAGGTAGATGATTTCGGTTAACAAGTGGTTTTGATATACGATGATGATGGTAACCAAAATAGGAAACAAGAAGTTGTAGTAAGTTCGAGTAGTTTATGGTGAGGGTCTAGCGGTGATAGTTAGATTGTAAATTTTTGTTTGTCTTTGATTGTGTGAATCATATATGATTTAATGGAAATTGGAAAGTGGAGATGGCAAGTGGAGATTGTGGTTGTAGGATGGTGGTTAAAAGGATGAAAGTGGTGATCATGAATCTTAGACATATATATTTGTAGATGATCATGCGTATGTATATGTATATGCATATGAATATGTAATATGTATGAATATATATAAGGGAATGAGATATAAGTCAATGTTAACAAAAGTAAAACAATAATCTCAAATTGTAATAGAAGTTGCCAGTGGGTTTTTACATTTGATAGGAGAAACAGAGAATAAAATTGGTGACTCTTAGTGATGGAGATTTGCCATGCATATATATATATATATATATATATATATATATATATATATATATATATATATATATATATATATATATATATATATATATATATATATATATATATATATATATATATATATATATATATATATATATATATATATATATATATATATATATATATATATATATATATATATATATATATATATATATATATATATATATATATATATATATATATATATATATATAACTAGTTTATGTATGGTAGTGGAGAATAAATGAAATCAAACACAGTGACTTTGATAATTGATTCAAATTGTCACGGACATAATAAACTAATAGTGTGCCGACAGTTTATATGGGGTATTATATCGTGTCCCGTTGTAAATTAGTGGCGTATAAAAGTTCTCAGAAAAATCTCATAATTTTAAATTAACTATATTTATTTATTTTGGTCATTATAGTATAAAATTTGGTCATTAACTATTAAATAAAAATTACATTAATTATTCACTCCCAACCCCCAAGTAAAAATATAAAAAGTTTTAAAATTTGACAAACAACTTCTACGTATATTATTATTAAGCCTACAATTTATAATATGTATTTATTCATTTATTAACTTCGTTAATAAAAATAAAAAGCGTATTTTTAATTAATGTATTCAAAGCTTTTAAAATATATAATAGTACATATTCTAGCCTACTATATACATAATTATTACCTAACATGTTTTCATTACATAAATGAATATATTACTTACATACTTTTAAACAAATAAATTTAACATCATTATATATAAATACAAGTAATACTCATATATATCAATATATATATATATATATATATATATATATATATATATATATATATATATATATATATATATATATATATATATATATATATATATATATATATATATATATATATATATATATATATATAATAATGTATTCATTACATCGTATATTATTTTGCATAATTAGTTATGACAATTTAATCTTATATTATTTTAAATTATATTTCAATTTATTAATTATATATATTTAAATATATACATACTTATTTACAAACAATTGTTCGTGAATCGTCGGGAATAGTCAAAGGTCAAATGAATTCATGTAAACAGTTCGAAAATTTTTGAGACTCAACATTATAGAATTTGCTTATCGTATCGAAATTATATAAAGATTAAGTTTAAATTTGGTCGGAAATTCCCAGGTTGTCACAATTTTGTCATCTTCTCTCATTGGCAGAAAATGTACTGATTTGGTGAGACGATCGACTATTACCCAAATAGTATCATAACCACTTACAGTCCTTGGCAATTTAGTAATGAAATCCATGGTAATATTTTCCCATTTCCATTCCGGGATTTCAGGTTGTTGAAGTAGACCTGATGGTTTCTGATGTTTAACTTTGACCTTAGAACACGTCAAACATTCTCCTACATATCTCGCAATATCGTCTTTCATACCCGGCCACCAAAAATGTTTCTTGAGGTCCTTGTACATCTTTCTCGCTCCGGGATGTATTGAGTATCTGGTTTTATGTGCTTCCCTAAGTACCATTACTCTCACATCTCCAAACTTTGGTATCCAAATTCTTTCGGCTCTATACCGGGTTCCGTCTTCTTGAATATCAAGGTGTTTCTCTGATCATTTGGGTATTTCATTCTTCAAATTCCCTTCTTTTACAACACCCTGTTGCACCTCCTTTATTTGAGTAGTAAGGTTAGTGCGAATAATTATATTCATAGCTTTTACCAGTATAGGTTCTCTGTCCTTTCTACTCAAAGCGTCGGCTACCACATTCGCCTTCCTCGGGTGGTAACGAATCTCAAAATTGTAATCATTTAACAATTCAATCCACCTACGCTGCCTCATGTTCAGTTGTTTCTGATTAAATATATGTTGAAGACTTTTGTGGTCGGTATATATAATACTTTTGACCCCATATAAGTAGTGCCTCCAAGTATTTAATGCAAAAACAACCGCGCCTAATTCCAAATCATACGTCGTATAATTCTGCTCGTGAATCTTCAATTGCCTAGACGCATAAGCAATTACCTTCGTTTGTTCAATAATACACAACCGAGACCTTGCTTTGAGGCGTCACAATATATCACAAAATCATCATTCCCTTCAGGCAATGACAATATAGGTGCCGTAGTTAACTTTTTCTTCAATAATTGAAACACTTTTTCTTGTTCATCCTTCCATTCAAATTTCTTCCCTTTATGCGTTAATGCAATCAAGGGTTTTGCTATTTTGAAAAAATCTTGGGTGAATCTTCTGTAGTAACCAGCTAATCCTAAAAATTGGCGCATGTGTTTCGGAGTTTTTGGGGTTTCCCATTTTTCAACGGTTTCAATCTTTGCCGGATCCACCTGAATACCTTCTTTGTTCACTATGTGACCGATGAATTGAACTTCTTCCAACCAAAATGCACACTTTGAAAACTTAGTGTACAGTTTTTCTTTCCTCAACAACTCTAGCACCTTTCTCAAATGTTCTTCGTGCTCTTAATCATTCTTTGAGTAGATAAGTATGTCATCGATGAAAACAATGACAAACTTGTCAAGATATGGTCCACACACTCGGTATATAAGGTCCATGAACACAGCTGGTGCGTTAGTCAAACCAAATGGCATAACCATAAACTCGTAATGACCGTAACGCATCCTAAAAGCTATTTTCGGAATATCATCCTCCTTCACCCGCATTTGATGATATCCAGAACGTAAATCGATCTTCGAATAAATCGACGAGCCTTGTAGTTGATCAAATAAGTCGTCGATTCTCGGTAGTGGATAACAGTTCTTGATGGTAAGTTTTTTCAACTCTCGGTAGTCGATACACA
Source organism: Rutidosis leptorrhynchoides (assembly GCF_046630445.1). Classification (NCBI taxonomy): domain Eukaryota; kingdom Viridiplantae; phylum Streptophyta; class Magnoliopsida; order Asterales; family Asteraceae; genus Rutidosis; species Rutidosis leptorrhynchoides. Next base: position 354,215,372 of record NC_092338.1, read on the forward strand.
ACCTGAATGTACCGTCTTTCTTTTTGACAAACAAAACAGGAGCTCCCCATGGTGATATGCTTGGTTGAATGAAACCACGCTATAAAAGTTCTTGTAATTGGCTTTGGAGTTCCTTCATTTCGCTGGGTACGAGTCTGTATGGAGCACGAGCTATTGGTGCAGCTCCTGGTACAAGGTCTATCTGAAATTCAACGAATCGGTGTGGAGGTAGTCCCGGTAATTCTTTCGGAAATACATCGGGAAATTCTTTTGCGACGGGAACATCATTGATGTTCTTTTCTTCGGTTTGTACTTTCTCGACATATGCTAAAAGAGCATAGCAACCTTTCCTTATTAGCTTTTGCGCCTTCAATTTACTAATAAGATTTAGCTTTGCGTTGCTCTTTTCTCCGTACACCATTAAGGGTTTTCCTTTTTCTCGTACAATGCGAATTGCATTTTTGTAACATACGATCTCTGCTCTCTCCTTTTCAACCAGTCCATGCCAATTATCACATCAAAAATTCCTAACTCTACTGGTATCAAATAAATCTTAAATGTTTCACTAACCAGCTTAATTTCTCGATTCCGACATATATTATCTGCTGTAATTAATTTACCGTTTGCTAATTCGAGTAAAAATTTATTATCCAAAGGCGTCAGTGGACAACTTAATTTAGCACAAAAATCTCTACTCATATAGCTTCTATCCGCACCCGAATCAAATAAAACATAAGCAGATGTATTGTCAATAAGAAACGTACCCGTAACAAGCTTCGGATCTTCCTGCGCTTCTGCCGCATTAATATTGAAAACTCTTTCGCGGCATTGCCCATTAGTATTCCCTTGGTTTGGGAAATTTCTAATAATGTGGCCCGATTTTCCACATTTATAACAAAATACGTTGGCATTATTTGTTCCGACATTATTTGTTTCTTTATTTTTGTTGTTCTTTGGTCCGTAAAACTCACATTTTTCAGCGCCATGACCACTTCTCTTACACTTGGTGCAAAATGTTGTGCAAAACATATTCGGATGGTACTCTGCACACTTGAAGCATGGTTGTTTCTGTTGTTTGTTGTTATTGAAATGGTTGTTGTTGCGATTGTTATTATTGTTGGGACGGTGGTTGTAATGGTTATTGTTGTTGAGATAGTTGTTGTTGCGGTTGTTGTAGCAAAATTTGGTGCGATTGAAGTTGTGATTGCTGTGTTGATTGTTAAAATTGTGACCCTTGTCACTGGTTTCTTCCCACTTTCTCTTGATTTGTTTCGTGTTTGCTTCTTCGGCCGCCTGCTCTTTAATTCTTTCCTCAATCTGATTTATGAGATTATGAGCCATTCGACTCGCCTTTTGTATGGAGGTGGGCTCGTGTGAACTTATATCTTCTTGGATCCTTTCTGGTAACCCTTTTACAAATGCGTCGATTTTCTCCTCTTCATCTTCGAACGCTCTTGGGCACAATAAATACAACTCCGTAAATCGTCGTTCGTATGTGGTAATATCGAATTCTTGTGTTCGTAATCCCTTAAGCTCTACTTTGAGCTTATTGACCTCGTTTCTGGGACGATACTACTCAGTCATCAGATGTTTGAATGCTGACCACGGTAGTGTGTACGCAGCATCTTGTCCCACTTGCTCTAGATAGGTATTCCACCATGTTAACGCAGTACCTGTGAAGGTATGCGTAGCGTACTTTACTTTGTCTTCTTCAGTACACTTACTTATGGCAAACACCGATTCAACCTTTTCGGTCCACCATTTCAATCCGATTGTACCCTCGGTTCCATCGAATTCCAAAGGTTTACAGGCAATGAATTCTTTATAGGAGCATCCTACACGATTTCTTGTGGCGTTATTTGCATTGCTAGATTCAGAGTTATTGTTGTTATTTTGCATTGCAGCCTGTACTGCAGCTATGTTTGCTGCAAGGAAAACACGAAAGTCTTCCTCGCTCATGTTCAAATTCTGACAAGTTGCCGGTGCCATTTCCTTCAAAAATAGCCCAAAAGAATTAAGTTAATCATGTAGAATATTAATAGTAGTCAATAGTATTTCGTAGCATAATATGAACTCATTTATAAAAGATTTTTCTTCATATTAGCGTTTTATAGTTTTAATTCAGGTAGTACCTACCCGTTAAGTTCATACTTAGTAGCTAATATACCATTCAACTACTACAATTCTATATGAAAAACTGATTATAATAATATTTTGCGTTCAAACTTTTATACAATATTTTACAAACTTACAATACCGCTATTATACATATAGCATGAAATATAGCACACAATGACTTTGATACAAAACAGTTGTGACAACAATCCTAGTTAATACGCAAGTCGTTCAACAAAGGCAATAAAAACACGTAACTCATAAGTTCAGAAACAAGTCATGCATTCTGGTTTTACTAAGACTACTTTCCATCCTTGGTCTTGTGGAACATAACCGTTGTGGCCATTGACAAGACAGCATGTTGTAACGTCGTCAAATGGACGAGGATTTTGTAATGCCCAACAGCCCCGTAATAATCTAAAAACCTTGTTTCTCACCCCAACTACTGAATCCGTCACTTGTGGGAAGGTTTTATTTAAAAGTTGTAATCCGATGTTCTTTTTCTCACTTTGGTGAGAAGCGAACATCACTAACCCGTAAGCATAACATGCTTCTTTATATTGCATGTTAGAAGCTCTTTCTAACTCACGAAGTCCTACGTTGGGATATGTTGAGTCAAAATAGGTTCTTAACCCGTAGCGTAAAATTGCATTTGAGTTCCCTGCATTTAACGCTTCAAAGAAAACATGGTGTAACTTACGGTGTCCCCAATGTGATATACCCCATCTTTCAAATGAAAGCCTTTTATAAATTAAGGCATGCCTGGAACGTTCTTCAAATGTTCTACAAACTAATTTTGCCGTAAATAATTGTGCTGACGAATTCTGACCGACTTTAGACAAGATTTCATCAATCATGTCCCCGGGTAGGTCTTTTAAAATTTTTGGTTGTCTATCCTTAACGTCCATTGTGTTTTTATACTGTAAAACAGAAAAAATTAGATTCGTAAAAGATAATTATTAAATAATACAAGCAATTTTTACATACAACAAGAAAGTACAAGCACACTTATATTACATATATTACACCGCATGATTACAACTCTTTTTTCCGACTCACTTGTTTCTTCTTCTTCGGACTTGGTTTGTTTCGCTAATTTCCTAGGGATATATGGTGCTCCCCTAATACGAGCTGTTCTTTTCACAAATGGTCTAAAAGTACCCTGTGGCTTAGATGTTTCCGGGTTATAGCTAAAACTTAAGAAATACGGGTGTTGACGGTATTCTCCATCGGGACATTTCATGTTAACATAGAGATCATCGGGGTTGGACTCGGGCTTTTCTATTTTTATGTTTTTTCCCTTATTATTTTCTTTTTCCTTTTCAAATTGTGTCAGGGTAATTTCTATAACATCATCGGAATCCTCATCGGGATCCGATTCATCAGAAAATTGGTAATCTTCCCAATATTTTGCTTCCTCGGCGGAAACACCATTGACCATTATTAATTTTGGTCCATTGGTTGAGGGTTTTCTTTTATTTATCTATTTTTCAGTAGTTTCTAATATTTCCTCCTCTGGAACCTCTTCTTCTTACGGTTCCTCTTCTTCCGGTTCCTCTTCTTTCGGTTCCTCTTCTTCCGGTTCCTCTTCAGGAATTTGTGAGTCTTCCCAATATATATTCGACTCTTCATTATTATTAGGTGAGTCAATGAGATTTGTACTAGAGGTAGACATCTATCACACAATATCAAACACATTAAGAGATTAATATATCACATAATATTTACATGTTAATAATATATAGTTTCCAACAAAAAAAAATGTTAAGCAATCGTTTTTAAAGAAAACACGGTCGAAGTCCAGACTCACTAATGCATCCTAACAAATTCGGTTAGACACACTAATGCAAATTTCAGGTTCTCTAAGACCAATGCTCGGATACCAACTGAAATGTCCCGTTCATATTAATTATAAACGTTCCATATTAATTGATTTCGTTGCGAGGTTTTGACCTCTATATGAGACGTTTTTCAAAGGCTGCATTCGATTTTAAAACAAACCATAACTTTTAAAATATTACGACGATAATCAAATAATGATAATATAAAATATAGCGTTTTCACACGACCATTACATAATGGTTTACAATAATATTACACATCAATATATGCCTTCGAATGCAATTTTTAAACAATATTATACAAGCATGGACTCCAAATCTTGTCCTTAATTTAGTATGCAACAGCGGAAGCTCTTAACAATCACCTGAGAATAAACATGCTTAAAACGTCAACAAAAAATGTTGGTGAGTTATAGGTTTAACCTATATATTTATCAAATTGTAATAATAGACCACAAGATTTCATTTCTCATAAATACACATCTCGTATCAGGCATTTCGCAAACTGCATAGAGATAAAAATCATTCATATGGTGAACACCTGGTAACCGACCTTAACAAGATGCATATAGAATATCCCTTATCATTTCGGGACTCCTTTCGGACATGATAAATTCGAAGTACTAAAGCATCCGGTACTTTGGATGGGGTTTGTTGAGCCCAATAGATCTATCTTTAGGATTATCATCAATTAGGGTGTCTGTTCCCTAATTCTTAGATTACCAGACTAAAAAGGGGCATATTCGGTTTAATAATTCAACCATAGAATGTAGTTTCACATACTTGTGTCTATTTTGTAAAACATTTATAAAACTGCATGTATTCTCATCCCAAAAATATTAGATTTAAAAAGTGGGACTATAACTCACTTTCACAGATTTTTCCTTCGTTAGAAATAAGACTTGGCCACTGGTCGATTCACGAACCTATAATAAATGTGTACATATATGTAAGGACCCGTCCTAATCCACCTGGACGAAGTCATCAACATTTGGTCTCATTGCGATGATCGGCTCCAAGTAATGTCCTTATATTGAGCAAATGCACAGCGGAAGACTTAATTCGTACCTGAGAATAAACATGCTTTAAAGTGTCAACCAAAAGGTTGGTGAGTTCATAGGTTTATCATAACAATCATTTCAATATGTTAATAGACGACAAGATTTCATAATCATAAACATAATACACTCGCAAGTGTATGTAAAGCATTCTAAGTGGTTGAGCACTTGGTAACCATACTTAACATTTAATCTACGTCGCATATTCCCTTTATTATGAAATCTCACTACACCGTACCAAGTGTAGTCACCAAAACGAAGTACTGTGCAACCGTTGAATACTAGTCGTCCAGTCCGGTTGGGGTTGTCAGGCCCGATAGATCTATCAACAGGATTCGCGTTTACAATACCCATGTAAATAGTAGTTACCAAGCTCCAGGGAAATATGCCAGTGGTACAACTCAACGTAGAACGTAATTTTAAGTACTTGTGTCTATTTCGTAAATATTTATAAAAGCAGCGCATGTATTCTCAGCCCAAAAATATATATTGCAAAAGCAATTAAAAAGGGAGCAAATGAAACTCACCTAATGTATTTTGTAGTAAAAATACATATGACGTCATTTAACAAGTGTAGGGTTGACCTAGGATTCACGAACCTATATTATTCATATATTCATTAACACATATAATTGTAATCGAACGAATTTACATATTAATAGTGATATAATTGTTATCTTAATTAAGTGTTTCATTAAAACCCTAATAAGTTACATTTATTAAAATATTAATATAGTTATGTTATATGTAGTAAATATAGCTTTATATAACTAATAGTTATTTGATAAAATAATATTGATAATAATAACTAAAAGTTGTTTTATTGTACAATAATAATAATAATAGTTATTATGATAATAATATTGATAATATGAAAATAATAATATTAATTTCAAAATAATAATAATGATAATAATAATAATTTTGATAAATATGATAATCTTTCTAATAATGATAATAATAATAGTAATGATGAAACTTTTAATATAAATGATAGTTTTTAATAAAAATGATACTAATAATAATATTAATGATATTTTTAATAATAATTTTAATAATACTAATAATAATAATAATAATAATAATAATAATAATAATAATAATAATAATAATAATAATAATAATAATAATAAGAATAATAATAATAATTAGATAAATAACTACCTTAGGGAAGTAGCCCTTAAAAATAATGCCCAAGTCCGGGTTTGAACCCGCGACATCCCGCTAACGTGATAATATCCTTAATCACTCCTCTGATCATACTTATTGTGTTTTTTTTTATACCGAATTATATTCTTATAACCCATATCATCATAACCGTATGTCATTCCTATTCATTGTCATAACTCTATATCATTCTTATCATTAACCACATACCATCATCTAACATTATTCTAATGATCATCATCAATATCTTATCACTTTGCCATCATTATCATTGTTATAATTCATGGACTCATTACCAGTCGACCCAATCATAATTCATAATTTGGATCTCGGCTCAACTATACTAAGATGTAAACGGCCCAATTTATACACCCGTTCAACAATTCAAGACTTTGTTCTATGTACCCCAGAATCAACTTAACAATCTTACTTCCAACTAAATAACATGTCTATTTTAGTTTTAAACTTCTAAAAATTTCACAACATAAATATTTCTTCATTGAGTCATCATTATTATGATATCATCACCGAAACATATTCATCATCATTATTCATCTTAATCATCATCCTCACATACTATTATCATCATAATTATCATCATCCTAATCTAATCGTCATCGTCATCATCTATTAACAAACCATTATCGTTATCATTCCATCATCATAATATCGAACTCATTCTCATCATAAACTTACCATCATGATATCCTAAATTAAATGAAGTTCGGCCCAAATAAGAAAACATGGAATTCGACAGTCCATCAATGACCCAATGATTACTCAACAAATCACGGCCTAAAAAAAATAGTAAAAGAATCGGCCCAACAACTGAAGAAGGTTCATGGCCCAATTTACATCGAACTAGTAAGCTGGCCTGTTATAAATTCGATGGCCTATTGAAAATAAAAGGATGCAAAATATTTCATAACATAGTAACGGTTTTTGAGTGGGGTTTATCACAACTATGTTGGCCACTTTCACATCTTGTCCCACATGTAAATTGATTAATTGCAGTGATAATTATTTCCATGTTGACACATCTCCAAAAAGAAATTCCAAGAGAACAGCTCATAAGTCACTAAGTGGGGTTATCTTGTCTTTGAATTTTTCGACCAAAAGATCAAGAGGGCAACGTATGATCATCATCATAAATTCTTTTTTTTTTAAATATAAAAAGAATAGCAAAAAATAGTGAACTTGCATGGCGTTTTAATAGTTGAAAAAGACAGCATTTTGCAGCAATAATAATTAAAAGGTTGATGGAGATGGTGAGTTTTCATGGATGGCGTTTATGATGGCTAAATGGGTGACGGTTTATGATGGTGTTAGAAGATTGAAGATAGTATTGGTAGTGAGGGAGTGGAAGGTGAAAGGAATTCGGAAGAAAAACACAATGTGGTGGTCGAGATTAATGACCAGAAAAACAGAAGGATAGAAACAGTGGTTCACAAATGGTTTTTAAATGGTGGGTTTGTAACCGTAGCAAATAGAAGTATAACAAAAGATAGCAACTTTAATTGTAAAGGTGGTTGTTCTTAGTAGTGAACCATGGTGGAGGTGGCGGCTTTGGTGTTATGAAGGTGGTGGTTCATGAACAAGAAGTATCCGAAGGTTGTTATGGTTGGTGGTTCACGAATGGTGTGGTTCTTGGTCTAGCTCGATTAAAAACAAGGAAAGCAAGCGACGGTTTTGTGTATAATTCGAGTTATAAATTAACAAGAGAGTACAACGATACATGGTGGTTAAAAGTGGCGGTGGTTGATCATAATTGGGTTCGAAGATGATCTAGGTAGTGGTTTGTGTTGATCGACCGGGTTATAATCAAAGATGAAAATTCTATGGTGGTTAATGGTATTCTTAAAGAAATCTTAAGATGAGAAGAAGAGATTTGTGTGTGTGTGTGTGTGTGTGTGTGTGTGTGTGTGATATCATAAGTGTGTTTGTATGCTAAGTAAACGTATATATATTACATACATATATCTCAAATTTATGAAGAAGAAATAAAGTAACACAGTATCCTTCAATCATGAAACAATTATCACGGATGTAATATATGATATAATATTATATTATAATACACTAATGCAGTGATGGAATGAGAATCAAACAATATTTGAACAGTACAGCACCCAAAATATGTGTACTTTAGTGCCGACAGTTTTCTAAGGAAAGTGATATATCGTGCTCCATTGCTAAACAGTTAATATATAAAAGTGTCCATAAAAATTCCAAATTTTTAGATTAAACATATTTTATTATGTCACTTATTACCTGTTTGAAACCTGATGAAAAGGGTTCGAAATCATTTATTTTCCATCAGTTTTAAATAATAAGTTTTATCACCTAAATATATATTATATATTTTTAAACAAATAGATTTAATATTATTTTATATATTTCCAAGTAGTATTTATATACACATTTGTATACACACACATATATATGTATCTGTTAACAAATAGTTGTTCGTGAATCGTCATGATTGGTCAAAGGTCAAATGATTATATGAAATAGTTCAAAATTTTTGAGATCCAACCTAATAGACTTTGTCTATTGTGTCAAAAATATTAAATCGTATCGAGAGTTTGGTTTAAAATTGGTCGAAATTTCCGGATCGTCACAGTACCCACCCGTTAAAGAAATTTCGTCCCCGAAATTTGATAGAGATTGCCATAGTTGACAATAAGTATGTTTTCATGACGAATATTAGTTGATAATTAGAGTTTTATCATTTTTGATTAAAATAGATAAAACGATTTGATCATGTGAAGCGTACGAGTGAAGCTATCACAAAAGAGTGAAAAGTTTCGTCTTAACTTTTGACGTAGTCATGGTGGATTTCCGGAATGCAAGGAATTTAAGGAAATCTTCTAATGAGAAAGAAATGTAATAGCACGATTTATTAGCAAACTGTTGGAATTACGGAAGAACATGAATATCAAGGAAATATTTCCGTGATGTGCTTAGAGATTAAGTAGAATGAAAGAGTTATGTAACATGGCACATGATGATGGTACTGAGAATCATCACGTTCCATTAGAAACTTTGCATGACTTACTATAATATAACCACGTTGGCCTGACGTCGTTATATTATACTAAGTCATGCTTCAATTCCCAACACTTTTCTAGGACATCATTCATAATTTAACTTGAATTTTTAAAGAATATAAAAACTAAAACAGTTTATTTTAAGATATAACACAGATAGCACGAAGAGATAGATATTTTGGACAAGAATATTTATGAATATATCTTCAGAAATATCGAAGATATTTTTGACGATATTTTGGAATTTCTAAGATCGAAGGTTGATGAAGAAAATCCTTCCGCAAGGATTTAGATTAAGTAGGAGCAAGATATTCGTTTAAAGGTTTCAGCAGATACTAAATCATCTGTATTCGTTAAGTACAGGTTTAGTCTTTGTGATTTGTTCACAATCTCCTTCATGGTTTTCTTGATCCGTTTTTTTTAGTACCAATTTTCTATTGAGTGTTTCCAACACTCCATTCTTTATCATCAAATTTTTGGCCATTAAGACCATCTACAACTTTTGCTTCTTCATCAGCATTTTCAGAACTTAAAGATATGATTCGTAAGCTAGAGTGCTTTTCAGGAATTCAGATATTCCGAGTTGAAATTCATCGGTCCAGAAGATATACGTTATATATAGATATATAACTGTTGACGTAGGAATGCTGCGAAATTCGAGAATTAATTATAAATGCTTCCCGGTATTTAGTATGGCAACTATCGCTACAAGATGTTGATGAATACATGATAAGACTTCAATAGATAAATATAGTGATTTGTCGGAGAGATTTAAGCCAAGGAGCAACGAGGTTGCTGCTACGTTTGCTGGTAATATGATGGAATATAAAAGGTTTCTCGGTAACAATAACAGTGGCAAACGTATATATCAAAGTTATAATAAGGTTGATTCGAACGAAAAGTCGAAGTTGACTTGCTGGAGCTGTGACATATTTGGCCACTTTGAAAAAGGATTTCAATGTTATCTTCGGTGATAACAATGCCAATGGAGCTAGCACAGATACGTGTTAAACGTTTACTCAGGTTCCGAGTGTTTTCAGGTGCATAACTATATGCATAAATCTTTCCTTCCGTAGCTGAGATGTGGTTGGTTCATTCTCTTGATTGAGGTGTTTTCAAGAATCAGGAAAGATTTGAACATGGATTGGAATCGTCAAGATTCAAATGAGGTTTAAGATGAAATCAAGTGGCAAACTTGAAGAATTTTTTAGTTTCATATGTTAGTTCAATAGTTCATATATAGTTTAATATATAATATTCGAATTAATTAATACGTATCGTGACCCGTGTACCGGTCTCAGTTTTGATCACAACTCAAACTATATACATATTTTGGAATCAACCTCAACCCTGTATAGCTAATTCCGTCATTTGCATATAGAGTGTCTATGGTTGTTCCAAGATAGATATATAGATGGGTCAATATGATATGTCGAAACCTTGTATACGTGTCTCGTTATTTAAAGTGCGTAAAATAAATAAATATGTATCATGACCCGTGTACAATGTATTGTATCAGAATTAATCCGACGTATTGTGTACATGTGTCCAGATTTAAAGTGCGTAAAAGTAAATAACAGAAATTAAATGACGATAAATAAAATTGTGAGAATGTAAATTGCGAGAATGTAAATTGCGATAATTAAATTGCGATAAATGTAACCAGTTAGCTAGGAATAGTTAGCGTGGATTCTTAACAATTTTTCACTTAGTTAATTCGTTTGTTTCTAACAAATTTTATTCTGTCCAATGTTTTCTTCATTATGCCACTTGTTTGATTCTGATAGGTCAAAATCTAAATATGAAATTGAATGAAAATGATTACTCTGTGGTAAATGGATTCGTATGTCGGTGGATGTAAGTAGGATAATAAATGACCATTGAATCAGATTCGAAGAATGTACAGTGTAACTTATTAATGTGAAATCTTAAATATTCATCGAGTATTACCTTACCCGTTAAAATATTTTCATCATTAACAGTTGGTACAAAAGAATTTTAATTACAATCTTTATGAAAATATACTTGCATATATATTTTCTTCAGGTGTAATCATGGATTTAATGAGTCAATAAGATATTAAACTCATTTGATTTATAGTTAATACTAGATTACATAATCTCTAAAACTTTAGAAATTACATAATCGCCATGTCGAGCGAAGATAATCGATGTAGAATGATATGTAGAATGAAGATAAAGTAGATAGAATGATACGTAGAACGATGATTAGGCTCGAGGTACAGAATGAGATGTTGAAACATGTGATGTTGAAACTTGGGTTGTTGGTGGTACTGTTGGTGCCGGTAATGTTGCTGAAGCTGGTACGTTTTGCGCCATATTTTTCAAGACTACAACTCGGGTGCGAAGCTCGTTGACATATTACTCCGGGATGATTGTCGGTAGAAACGAGCGAGTGAATAAGGTTTTGAATTCGAAACAGTATATAATCTTGGCGAGATATTCGAGAAATGAGGGTGAAAATGATGTTTCTAACTGGTTCGCCGGTATGTGCTTCAGGTTCTTTGCCACGAGGTAAATTCGGTTGGTGGAAGGGATCGCCTTCTTCGCGTCTCCATTGGTTAAGTCGACTACGAACTCATCCGATAAATTGGTTGGTCCATTCCGGTCATACTGATTTCGGAGCTTGAGTGGGACTCAATATCGGAATCCAAGGGGCTTAAACTAGTGGTGAGTTCCATTTTTCTCGGTTAGATAAAGAGTTTTTGGTATGAAATGAATTTCGGATATCGGATGATATCCTAATTACATAGAATATCTATATATAGTACAGAAGATCCCGTAGATTACGAAGGGATTTAAAGAAACGTGTCAGATAAAGTCTACGGTAACATATACGCTAAGATATGAATTAGCAGATACGCTAAGATATGAATTTATCTGTACACTATCTATCAAATAAGTGCAGGAAGTCGTGTCTAGACTTAGGAATGATAAGCAGGTAACTTTCCACTAGGAATGATAAACAATTCTTATAATATGCAGCTAAGGTCAAAGTCCAGACTCACTAATGCATCCTAACAACTATCAGTTAGACACACAAATGCAAGACCTGGTTCGCTAGGACCAACGCTCTGATACCAACTGTAAGGACCCGTCCTAATCCACCTGGACGAAGTCATCAACATTTGGTCTCATTGCGATGATCGGCTCCAAGTAATGTCCTTATATTGAGCAAATGCACAGCGGAAGACTTAATTCGTACCTGAGAATAAACATGCTTTAAAGTGTCAACCAAAAGGTTGGTGAGTTCATAGGTTTATCATAACAATCATTTCAATATGTTAATAGATCACAAGATTTCATAATCATAAACATAATACACTCGCAAGTGTATGTAAAGCATTCTAAGTGGTTGAGCACTTGGTAACCATACTTAACATTTAATCTACGTCGCATATTCCCTTTATTATGAAATCTCACTACACCGTACCAAGTGTAGTCACCAAAACGAAGTACTGTACAACCGTTGAATACTGGTCGTCCAGACCGGTTGGGGTTGTCAGGCCCGATAGATCTATCAACAGGATTCGCGTTTACAATACCAATGTAAATAGTAGTTACCAAGCTCCAGGGAAATATTCCAGTGGTACAACTCAACGTAGAACGTAATTTTAAGTACTTGTGTCTATTTCGTAAATATTTATAAAAGCAGCGCATGTATTCTCAGCCCAAAAATATATATTGCAAAAGCAATTAAAAAGGGAGCAAATGAAACTCACCTAATGTATTTTGTAGTAAAAATACATATGACGTCATTTAACAAGTGTAGGGTTGACCTCGGATTCACGAACCTATATTATTCATATATTCATTAACACATATAATTGTAATCGAACGAATTTACATATTAATAGTGATATAATTGTTATCTTAATTAAGTGTTTCATTAAAACCCTAATAAGTTACATTTATTAAAATATTAATATAGTTATGTTATATGTAGTAAATATAGCTTTATATAACTAATAGTTATTTGATAAAATAATATTGATAATAATAACTAAAAGTTGTTTTATTGTACAATAATAATAATAATAGTTATTATGATAATAATATTGATAATATGAAAATAATAATATTAATTTCAAAATAATAATAATGATAATAATAATAATTTTGATAAATATGATAATCTTTCTAATAATGATAATAATAATAGTAATGATGATACTTTTAATATAAATGATAGTTTTTAATAAAAATGATACTAATAATAATATTAATGATATTTTTAATAATAATTTTAATAATACTAATAATAATAATAATAATAATAATAATAATAATAATAATAATAATAATAATAATAATAATAATAATAATAATAATAATAATAATAATAATTAGATAAATAACTACCTTAGGGAAGTAGCCCTTAAAAATAATGTCCAAGTCCGGGTTTGAACCCACGACGTCCTGCTAACCTGATAATATCCTTAATCACTCCTCTGATCATGCTTATTGTGTTTTTTTTATACCGAATTATATTCTTATAACCCATATCATCATAACCGTATGTCATTCCTATTCATTGTCATAACTCTATATCATTTTTATCATTAACCACATACCATCATCTAACATTATTCTAATGATCATCATCAATATCTTATCACTTTGCCATCATTATCATTGTTATAATTCATGGACTCATTACCAGTCGACCCAATCATAATTCATAATTTGGATCTCGGCTCAACTATACTAAGATGTAAACGGCCCAATTTATACACCCATTCAACAATTCAAGACTTTGTTCTATGTACCCCACAATCAACTTAACAATCTTACTTCCAACTAAATAACATGTCTATTTTAGTTTTAAACTTCTAAAAATTTCACTACATAAATATTTCTTCATTGAGTCATCATTATTATGATATCATCACCGAAACATATTCATCATCATTATTCATCTTAATCATCATCTTCACATACTATTAGCATCATAATTATCATCATCCTAATCTAATCATCATCGTCATCATCTATTAACAAACCATTATCGTTATCATTCCATCATCATAATATCGAACTCGTTCTCATCATAAACTTACCATCATGATATCCTAAATTAAATGAAGTTCGGCCCAAATAAGAAAACATGGAATTCGGCAGTCCATCAATGACCCAATGATTACTCAACAAATCACGGCCTAAAAAAAATAGTAAAATAATCGGCCCAACAACTGAAGAAGGTTCACGGCCCAATTTACATCGAACTAGTAAGCTGGCCTGTTATAAATTCGATGGCCTATTGAAAATAAAAGGATGCCAAATATTTCATAACATAGTAACGGTTTTTGAGTGGGGTTTATCACAACTATGTTGGCCACTTTCACATCTTGTCCCACATGTAAATTGATTAATTGCAGTGATAATTATTTCCATGTTGACACATCTCCAAAAAGAAATTCCAAGAGAACAGCTCATAAGTCACTAAGTGGGGTTATCTTGCCTTTGAATTTTTCGACCAAAAGATCAAGAGGGCAACGTATGATCATCATCATAAATTCTTTTTTTTTAAATATAAAAAGAATAGCAAAAAATAGTGAACTTGCATGGCATTTTAATAGTTGAAAAAGACAGCATTTTGCAGCAATAATAATTAAAAGGTTGATGGAGATGGTGAGTTTTCATGGATGGCGTTTATGATGGCTAAATGGGTGACGGTTTATGATGGTGTTAGAAGATTGAAGATAGTATTGGTAGTGAGGGAGTGGAAGGTGAAAGGAATCCGGAAGAAAAACACAAGGTGGTGGTCGAGATTAATGACCAGAAAAATAGAAGGATAGAAACAGTGGTTCACAAATGGTTTTTAAATGGTGGGTTTGTAACTGTAGCAAATAGAAGTATAACAAAAGATAGCAACTTTAATTGTAAAGGTGGTTGTTCTTAGTAGTGAACCATGGTGGAGGTGGCGGCTTTGGTGTTGTGAAGGTGGTGGTTCATGAACAAGAAGTATCCGAAGGTTGTTATGGTTGGTGGTTCACGAATGGTGTGGTTCTTGGTCTAGCTCGATTAAAAACAAGGAAAGCAAGTGACGGTTTTGTGTATAATTCGAGTTGTAAATTAACAAGAGAGTACAACGATACATGGTGGTTAAAAATGGCGGTGGTTGATCATAATTGGGTTCGAAGATGATCTAGGTGGTGGTTTGTGTTGATCGACCGGGTTATAATCAAAGATGAAAATTCTATGGTGGTTAATGGTATTCTTGAAGAAATCTTAAGATGAGAAGAAGAGATTTGTGTGTATATGTGTGTGTGTGTGTGTGTGTGTGATATCATAAGTGTGTTTGTATGCTAAGTAAACGTATATATATTACATACATATATCTCAAATTTATGAAGAAGAAATAAAGTAACACAGTATCCTTCAATCATGAAACAATTATCACGGATGTAATATATGATATAATATTATATTATAATACACTAATGCAGTTATGGAATGAGAATCAAACAATATTTGAACAGTACAGCACCCAAAATATGTGTACTTTAGTGCCGACAGTTTTCTACGGAAAGTGATATATCGTGCTCCATTGCTAAACAGTTAATATATAAAAGTGTCCATAAAAATCCCAAATTTTTAGATTAAACATGTTTTATTATGTCACTTATTACCTGTTTGAAACCTGATGAAAAAGGTTCGAAATCATTTATTTTGCATCAGTTTTAGATAATAAGTTTTATCACCTAAATATATATTATATATTTTTAAACAAATAGATTTAATATTATTTTATATATTTCCAAGTAGTATTTATATACACATTTGTATACACACACATATATATGTATCTGTTAACAAATAGTTGTTCGTGAATCGTCGGGATTGGTCAAAGGTCAAATGATTATATGAAATAGTTCAAAATTTTTGAGATCCAACCTAACAGACTTTGTCTATTGTGTCAAAAATACTAAATCGTATCGAGAGTTTGGTTTAAAATTGGTCGAAATTTCCGGATCGTCACAATATATATCAAAGTATGATCGAAATATATTCACAACATTTTTTATTACGTTTTTATGATTTAAGTTTGTTAAGTTAGCAGTCCTCGTTAGTAACCTACAACTAGTTGTCCACAGTTAGATGTACAGAAATAAATCAATATATATTATCTTGAATCAATCCACGACCCAGTGTATACACGTCTCAGGCTAGATCACAACTCAAAGTATATATATTTTTGAAATTAACCTCAACCCTGTATAGCTTACTCAAGCATTACTGCATATAGAGTGTCTATGGTTATTCCAAATAATATATATAGATGGGTCGATATGATATGTCAAAACATTGTATACATGTCTATGGTATCCCAAAATTACATAATATATGTTAGAATACATGTATAATACAATATAAGTTAGTTAAGTTATGGTTAGTCTAGATTTGTTACAAAATTTTCGTAGCTAAAACTAGCAAATTTATCCAATTTTGTTTTACTCGTCATTTCTCCGTTTCAAATCCGTTTTGAGTGATTCAAGTTGCTATGGTTTCATAATGGTCACAAGTCATTTTTTAAAGAGGTAGTCATTTCCGTCGAAAAAACGACATCTTGATGACCATTTTGAAAAACATACTTCAACTTTATGTTTAACCATGATTTTTGGATATAGTATCATATTCATATGAAATATCATTTTTCCAGAAAACAAACTTCCATTTCAAAGATTAGGATAGTTTTTATTTTTCTAACCCAAAACAGCCCCCGGTTTCACTACGACGGCGTATGTCCGGTTTTACGGTGTTCTTCGTGTTTCCAGGTTTTAAATCATTAAGTTAACATATCATGTAGATATAAAACATGTGTTTAGTTGATTTTAAAAGTCAAGTTAGAAGAATTAACTTTGTTTGTGAACAAGTTTAGAATTAACTAAACTATGT